>NW_024039105.1:0-1337500 GCF_016077235.1 Cyprinodon tularosa
TGCTGCTGCAGCTGATCCAGCGCTTAATGTTGACAACTAAGGTTATCTGGCCCATAATTATCTTTATAAGTACAGCCGCTAGCAACCTAGTTGGCAACTAGCTAAGCTAAATAGCTACTCCAGGTGAGCTTAGCATAGGACAGCCAGGGGTGGAGCTAGATGGGGGGTTAGGGGTGGCCATGGCCCTTAGCTTGTTTGAAGTCAATCCAGACTATTATTAAGAAGCAGAAGGTGTGTTTAGCTGCTCTCTTTCATAAGAATGACTGGAACCTGGGTTGGTTGGATGGCTGTCACGTGTCTTTCAACCGGAAATGCGTTTTGTAACTGGTTTATGTGGCATCTAATCAAACCTTTGGTTTTCTGGTTCAAAATAATTACGTAAAATGAAATAGTGGGATGCAACGAACATTATATGAAACATAAACAAACTGAATAGAATTAAGATATTAATTCTATTAATACCTTAAAATCCCTTTATTGTCCCAGAATGGGCAAATTTACAGCAGCAGAAAGATGATTGAAAATGGTCACACAAATGTGGACCTTAGAAAAATGTATAACAGTAACATAATAGGGAAGAGTTAAAAGATAAACAATACAATTCTGCAAAGTCTTTTAACAATATAAAACTGGAGAATTAATAACCAATATGCAGCTATGGACATTTTAACAGTAATGGATATTTAAAAATAGCAGCAACATCAGAGATGTGCAAAATTACAGCGTGTTATTTAACTGACTAAGGTTCTATCATTAAATTTGCTTTTATTTGTTCCTGCTCCCGGTGGTTGGAACCTTTATTCCACTCTGGATTCTTGTGAGTTGGTCTTTGTTCACTTTATAATAAAAAATAAATAAAGTTTTGAAAACTTTGGTTTTCATTCTTTTTCCTGCTTTGTGTGTCAACATTCACGGCTGCTAAGCAACAGAGCGCGTCCTTTCGAGGATGCAGCCCAGGTTTTCGAACAGAGCCCTAGTTTGGCAATGTGTCTAAATACTTCAAGTTGCCTAATTAACCTATCACTAATATTTATAAATGCTTGTATGTGTATAATGTTCACTGTTCCAATAGTTATGTTGTTTCATTAAAAAATATAAAAATAAAATAAAATCTTATTAACTTTATTTATAAAGTATTTTAACAACAACCAAAGCTGAAAAAAAGTGCTGTAGATAGAGTAACAAAATGAAAAACAGAAAACCTTACAATGGGTTAATAAGCTAAATGTATAACAACATACATTGAATTAAAGAATAAAATACAAAGAAAATAGCAAGAAACACACATGGGCCGACTGAGACACATTTTTGACAACAGAGGCAGCTTGGAGATGAGCCTAAAATTCCCAAGCACAGTTGGATCCAGACCATATTTTTTAACAGGGGCTGCACCACAGCTTGTTTAAAATTACTCCAGAAAGGTCAAAACTAAGTCTATTAAACAAGGAAAGATTTCTCTAGAAAAATTAGGTGACAGGGCATCACATGGGTACGGAAGAGGATTAGGGCCACTGAAAAAATTATTTCAGTATATGAGAAAAAAAAGTCAGAATTACGCTTTTTTTCCCCTCAGAATTCCGTCTTTTTTCTCAGATTTCTGACTTTAATCTCAGAATTCTGACAGCTAAGAACATGTTAGCATCAAGCCATAGCCATGTCAGTTTTAGAGACTAAACTAGCTCTCTTGTTTTAACCTCCTTCTGCTCTTCTATTAATGAAATAGCATCACCGGGGACCCCTGGGGCACATAAAAAGTTGCCTAATTGCATCATTTTCTACCACATCTCTTCCTTCATGGTGCCTATCTACATTTAGATCCAAAATTGTGAGAATAAAAGTCAGAATTGTGAGAAAATAGTCACAATTCTGAGATTAAAGTCAGAATTCTGAGATTAAAGACAGAATTTTGAGACTAAAGTCAGAATTTCGAGATTAAATTCTTAGACCCTTTTCCATGTTAAACTGAAATTAAATTTACAAATCAACTTACAAGTCAAACCTTTTTTTTTTTCATTATCCCTAATCCTCTTCTGTACATGGAGACCCTGATGGTTTAATCTGGGTCCTCTAAAAAAGTCAATCACTGGAACAAACTCATTAAAAACTAAAATCTGTTGAGCATTAAGGTAAGAATCAATAGTTCTGAAAAAACAACTGAAACATTATCAGTACATATAAACATAGTTTAATATACATTACACCTCATTTGAAAAAAAAAGAAGTTCAATATTAGGAATATATAACCTATTTTATTTTTTTTATTTCTTATAAGTGTGATTTCTGCTACTTGGAATAAGCAACAAATAGAATAGAATATCGTTCATGTCTTCATACTTTATTGCATAGAAAAAATAGGTTACAATAAAAAAAAAACATAAAAGCAGTGTAGAAAAAGCAATACATGCAAAAACACACATTCATAGTAACTCATTATTTTTCATTATTGGATCTCCCTAACATCGTTACTATCTTTCCTCTGATCCACTGTACAGCTGTTTAGCTACAGATGCAGAGATCATTACTCTCTAAATGAAGCACCAATAAAAGGGCTTTTGCAGTCTTTGTGTAGTGTCATGTTTTCAAGCAACTCGGTGGAGGTTGCAAAGAGCTTTCAAAGAGGTGGCCAAGAAGGGAGCAATGTGCGCTGAGGGATGGTGAAAACCAATAGGCACCAAAAACATTAAACGCTAAATCTATACTGATCACAATAAACCAACAGGAACATGAACATGCAAAAAAATCTATCTTTTCCTAAAACAGGGTTCCTACAGCATAAGGCAAGTTAAATTCAATACTTTTTAAGACCTTTTAATGCCACTTGAAATAAAAATTCAAGACTAAATTCACAAGAAAAACCTGTTTGCGACAACTTAACCCAAAGGTTTATCGTTCTGAGCTTGAATCGCTTCTTGCACAAAATCCACTGAGCCTCATGTATGTTCCCTGGTTTTAGCCATGGAGAAAACTCTTGGCTGGAGCCAATAATGGCGAGCCATTATTATTTTTTTTTTTATAAAAAAAAAAAAAAAAAAAAAAAAAGTAAATTTTAACGTTTTATTTAGATTACAAAAATAAATCGTAATAAAAATAATCCTATTTATGATGTTTTTAAAAATTAAGACCTAGGAAAGACTGATTTAAGACATTTTAATACCAATTAAGGCCTTAATTTAAAATAAATTTCATGACTTTTATTGATTTTTAATGACCCTCAGTCTAATGCGTGTTTTATCATGTGGTCTTCCTGTCAATCTTTATGGTAATCAGAGAGCAGTGAGAGCTTCAGCGGGCAGGACTAACAGAGAATGTCAATGCTGCCAAGATGAGCAGGTAAAATCTAATTCTCATCTTTAAACACACACTAAAAACTGCTATTGATTAATTTTATATAACAATAAATCTTTGGAAAAGGACCACATTCAGTAATTGTTGGGAGCTGGAGTAGTACCACCTTCCTCCAGCAGAGTCCGCCGTGGATCCTCCTGAGCCGAGCCTCCTGCACAGCTGAGGCTCATTCCTTCATCAGAGGGTCCACACTATATAAGCTGTCTTCAGACCTTGCCTCAATGTCGCAGTGTTGAATCCAGTTGGTTAGCGCCTAAGCCAAGATCCTTCTGTGTACTTTGTTGACTTTGAATCCAGACTGGATTCTAACCCTTTTTGTCTCTACTTTCAGGAAACCTGTTTTTCTCCTGTGAAGCTCTGGAATAGCTTAACCTGCCGAGTCTGCCCTCTGAGCCAAACCTGAAGACTCCTCTCTGGATTTCCATGCAGCTCTGGACCAAGAGCTGGAAACTCAAAACCAAGGTCTGCCCTCTCTCTAGAAGTAAGACGCTGAAGCAGCTACGGACTCTGCTGAACAAACAATCTCTGGACCCAACAGTTCTCCTCCCAAAGCTTTAACCAAGAACCCTCAAGGTACAAACCTGAAACTCTCAAAGTCAAACTCTTCTGATGCAACACTAACTGAACTGTCACCCACGCAGTGAACCAGCCCCCCAGGCCTGAACCAGTACCAGTGTTATTTCCATTTTCTTGTGAAACAATAAACCTTTGTTAACCTTTCAACCAGTCTCCTTCTCGTGGATTCTGCGTACTTGGGTCTCTCTTGTGAACCCATCATGACAGTAATGAGGAAAACATCCCAAGAGAAACGTACTGTTCCACACTCAGGTAATCTGCTGTTTGGTTTTAGTGAAATGAACTTCCAAGTAGGTTCTACTCCAAACTTTCTTATCTTCTCCAGGCCCCTAAAGTATCTAGAAAACGCCATCGCTCTCCTGACTCTGCCAGGCCTCCCCAGAAGAGGAGGCGTTCAATGGCAGCTCATCCCAACCAACCTCTTGTTGTGACCTCAGCTCCTGCTCAATGCACCACTCAGGTTGAAAGGCTGATCTCTAAGCCTCCGGCCACCATCCACCCTGCAGACCTCCCAGCAGTCTGTCATATGCCAATCCTCAACCAGTCCTCCACTGCTGCTGTGCAGGACAATGAGCCCTTGATGATTCACACCTACACAGTAGAGGAGTACCAGCAGATTTACCATGAAGTGGTTGATGACATGCTGAGGTGAATTTATATTGATGTTGGAAGTTTGGACCTCAACACTTAGTTTTAAAGATTGTAAAATTGTTAAACCCATGCCGATCTGTTGTCATTTTATAAATGTCTGCTTTTCACAGGTACAAAAATGGGCGAAGGCGACCTTACACTCTCAACTTAGGGCAGTGGTTCCCAAAGATTTTCTTCTGGGCCCCCCTTTGGATTACAATAAAATTTCCACGCCCCCCCCCCCCCCCCCCCCCCCCCGACCCCAAAAAAAAAGAATCAACTGAACACACATCGTTCAACCAGATATAATAAACCTATACACATATTTTGTTTTCAAACTCCACTGAAGTTTATTTCACACTTCAGGTTGCAACAAAACCAACTACACCATCTTTACAGTGGAACACTTTTGTGTAACTGTATTTTTTTAATAGTTCTATACTGTAGATTAGAAGAGGATTCTTTGTTGTCTGTGTTATTTTAAACATATTTCTTTTTTTTATTTGTAACCATATTTAACTTTGCTATAATCAATACATTAAAAAAGCCTCTGTGCAAAATGGAGTGAAAACATTTAACAGCTCCCTGAGAGTTTTTTCTTTGTACTTTAATCCTCCCATCTTTTCAGTGGTTGTAGTGAGCCTGCTTTTTGCTGTAGATCTTCTCAAATCTGGGTTGCAGTGTAACAACTGTCCATTATGCTCAGTCAAGCAAGCGCTGTTTTTTTTTTTTTTTTTCATTCATCCATACCGCTTCCCGCGCCCCCCCTGCAATGGCATTGCGCCCCCCCTAGGGGGCGCGCCCCACACTTTGGGAACCACTGACTTAGGGCGAGGTATCAAGCAAAAGCTCTGGGAAAGGATGAACAAGCCCTCTATTACAACGTTAGCCAGCCAAAATGGACTGATTAATGAAAACATCACCTATGGCTGTGGGAAATATCCTCCTCTTTACATCTTGGATGATAAAAAAAAAAAACAAAGTTCCAAGACCTGACTGAGAAAAATACTGACAATGAAAACAACAACTTTGTAAATAGGTCTTTAAAAGTTCAGCCTAAATCTTGATAACTTAAATCAAACCTCTCTAGATCAATAAAAATCGGTTATGGATCAAAGTAAAAAGAAACTGCTGAGTTGACCTCCACCTCAGTCTCCATCTCCAAAGCTTATATTTACCTGCAAAACCTCTGCTTCAGTCTCCATCTGCAGAGGTTAAACCTGCCTGCAAAACCTCTGCCACCCTGCAAAATCCCAAATCCTCCCCAACCGGCCCGCTCTGCTCCTTTCCAGACTGCCTTTGTAAAGCAAGGCCTACAGCTTCTGCCATTCCTTCTGTCCTGCTCTGCTCTGAGCTTTGTGGAGCTAAAGGAGAGTAGGTGCGAGAGGACTGAGATCATGTGTTATTAAAAAGGGACATAAAGGAGCAGCAAACCAAACTAACAGGTCATTCATCCTCTGAATGGCGTTTGGAAAGTGCCCTGTTGCTGATCAATCGACGAGGTCTGTTTTCACCATCAAAAACAGGTGAATAATTTGGCCTCCAAAAAGTAACATGGTTGTTTGTTTAAAATAACAGTATTGAAATGTTCTTACACTGAAATTTGAAAACACTGACAAAAAGCAGCTGTGATTGGTCCTTGGTGTGCCTTTCCCGCCGTCTGTGAGGTCGTCCTTCTCGATTCGGTGCCGGGGCGCGCCTATTGTTAAAAACAGAGGAACAACTACAATGGACAACTACGATCAAAGGTTAATGGGTCTCTTTGCCATCTCCATTAACAGAACCTGTGCCTCTTCGATGTCTAGCAACTCTAGATCCATCTCCATGACCGTGATACACTATATTGCCAAAAGTATTTGCTCACCTGCCTTGACTCACATATGAGCTTAAGTGACATCCCGTTCCTAATCCATAGGGTTCAATATGACGTCGGTCCACCCTTTGCAGCTAGAACAGCTTCAACTCTTCTGGGAAGGCTGTCCACAAGGTTTAGGAGTGTGTTTATGGGAATTTTTGACCATTCTTCCAGAAGCGCATTTGTGAGGTCGCACACTGATGTTGGACGAGAAGGCCTGGCTCTCAGTCTCCGCTCTAATTCATCCCAAAGGTGTTCTATCGGGTTGAGGTCAGGACTCTGTGCAGGCCAGTCAAGTTCATCCACACCAGACTCTGTCATCCATGTCTTTATGGACCTTGCTTTGTGCACTGGTGCACAGTCATGTTGGAAGAGGAAGGGGCCAGCTCCAAACTGTTCCCACAAAGTTGGGAGCATGGAATTGTCCAAAATGTCTTGGTATGCTGAAGCATTCAGAGTTCCTTTCACTGGAACTAAGGGGCCAAGCCCAGCTCCTGAAAAACAACCCCACACCATAATCCCCCCTCCACCAAACTTTACACTTGGCACAATGCAGTCAGACAAGTACCGTTCTCCTGGCAACCGCCAAACCCAGACCCGTCCATCAGATTGCCAGATGGAGAAGCGCGATTCGTCACTCCAGAGAACGCGTCTCCACTGCTCTAGAGTCCAGTGGCGGCGTGCTTTACACCACCGCATCCGACGCTTTGCATTGCACTTGGTGATGTATGGCTTGGATGCAGCTGCTCGCCCATGGAAACCCATTCCATGAAGCTCTCTGCGCACTGTTCTTGAGCTACATGAAGTTTGGAGGTCTGTAGTGATTGACTCTGATGAAAGTTGGCGACCTCTTCGCACTATGCGCGTCAGCATCCGCTGACCCCGCTCCGTCAGTTTACGTGGCCTACCACTTCGTGGCTGAGTTGCTGTCGTTCCCAAACACTTCCAATTTCTTATAATACAGCTGACAGTTGACTGTGGAATATTTAGGAGCGAGGAAATTTCACGACTGGATTTGTTGCACAGGTGGCATCCTATCACAGTTCCACGCTGGAATTCACTGAGCTCCTGAGAGCGACCCATTCTTTCACAAATGTTTGTAAAAACAGTCTGCATGCCTAGGTGCTTGAATTTATACACCTGTGGCCATGGAAGTGATTGGAACACCTGATTCCAATAATTTGGATGGGTGAGCAAATACTTTTGGCAATATAGTGTATCTTGCAGATGCAGCATTGTTGTTTTGGAAGATAAACATTCCCCCTGGAGCCGCTGAAGTTCTCGTGACCATCCACAGAAGTTCTGGTGAGTTCTCGAATAGGCTCCCCCTTTGTGCTTTGGCAGGAAACTGCTGTGCGTCCCTAGAAATTCCAGACCGACGGTGCAGATGTGTGCGGTCACATTAGTATAATCTGCCCTCTATATGGGACTGCGAAGGCCTTTTGTGCTCTGCTCCATGCATACTGGTCTGAGGTGGATGCTGCTGAACATGGCCTGGTATTTCAGCAGAGCCATCAGTGGGTGCGGTGGGCTGGCTGTCTTCCTCCTGCCATGTAGCTTGTGGCAGCAGGTCCAAATTGCTGCTTAAATTGCTGAAAAAGAGAACTGGAAAGTTTATACACACATCTCTCCATCCATCCATCTTTCTATCTCACACACACACATGTGAGAGAGTTAACAGGAGCAACAACATTGTCTTACCTTCAGGACTGTATGTATGGTCCAAGAATGCCAACTTGGCATGTTTATGTTCCCTCACAGCCTCGGCTTTGGAGCCGCTGGGTAGATTGCGACCCTGTTCCGTGCCTTCACGTAACTCTCGCAGGGTTCTCCACTTAGCAACGACCTGTTTCACTGCAAAATTAATAAACATGTTTAGATTTGATTCAGCTGCTATTTTTATGTCTATCTGGTTTAGTTGACTCATATTTTTTCCAGTATTATACTAGGATGGTTGATTAAACCTCCATGTACCGATAGGGCGCAGATCACAGCTGAGAAGCAGTGCTGCCATTAATTGGTCACATTTTCAACCGACCAGCAGGCATGTCTTCAGGTTTCTCCCAACTTTTTAAAGCCTCAGCCACGTGCATGCAGCGAGGCTAACGCTTTATTCTGCTGCCTTGACTGCCTGTCTCCTTTTTCTAACGTCAGGATCTGACCCAGCATGGATAAAGACAGGTAGGACTGATTTAAAGCACTTTTTAGAAAAGGAAAAGAATTATGAACAATCTGGGATTTACATGGAAAATAATTTAATATAGTGTACTTTTTGTATTTCCACAGTTGCTCTTACACACATTCTCAGAAAATATTTTTACACATAAAAAATATATAAAGCTGACTAATGGCTTCTCCATTATTAAACTGCTACATTATTTTTTTTTAACATCATATTGGACCACGAGAAACACAGATTTACCTTCACAAAGCCTCAGAAGGGCAAGATTTATGTACAAAAAGTAAACCTGTATATAATATTAAGTTTTGTTTTTATAAAGTGTTTTATAATGTTTTTAGTTGTTGGCATTCATATAAATTACCAGTGTCATAACTTAATATATGTTTGAATGTTTTTTAGTATATGTTTTTAATTTATATCCCCCTGGAGAAAACTCCACCAGGCGCCCCTGCTTCTGAGCCCTTTCTCTTCTATTCATACACTTCATAGACATTTTTTTCTCTTACGACCCTCGACCATTTTCAAAGAACCACTGTGTATCACACCTTATCACCCACAGTGCAACCCAGTGGAGGGACTTAATCGCACACCTCTCCAAATACTGCGCAGCCTCCATGAAGAAAAAAAAGTGCATGTAAACATCATCTGCCTCAGATTGCGCACGAGTAGCGTGGTTGATTCTGTGTTGTGTCTTGTGGGAAATTACAGCCAGACAACAGCTGATACAGGTGCTGGTCATAAAATTAGAATATCATGAAAAAGTAGATTGATTTCAGTAATTCCATTTAAAAAGTGAAACTTGTAATAATAATAATAATAATACATTTTATTTAAAAAGGCGCCTTTCTGGACACTCAAGGTCACCGTACAAAACATAAAAAGTGTCAGAAAAATAAAAATTATAATTATAAAAACATTTAAAAACATTTAAAAATACAGAGGCTGTGACAGTGAAATTGATATTTTTAAAGAGAATAAGCAATCTTGAACAGATGGGTTTTGAGTTGTATTTTAAAATGGAGAATTGAGTCCGTATTTCGAAGTTGGGGTGGTAGAGAGTTCCAGAGGCGGGGGGCAGAGCGGCTGAATGCTCTGCTCCCCATGGTGGTGAGACGGGCGGAGGGGACAGACAGGTGCAAAGCAGATGAGGATCTAAGAGCACGGGAGGGGGTGGGAACATGCAGGAGGTCTGACAGATATGGGGGGGCAAGATGGTGAAGTGCCTTGAAAGTCATCATGATAATTTTATATTGAATGCGGAACTGTATGGGGAGCCAGTGGAGCTGTCGGAGGACCGGAGTGATGTGGTGGATAGAGGGAGTTCTTGTTATATTATATTCATACATTACATACAAACTCATATATTTCAGATGTTTATTTTGTTTAATTTTGATGATTACAAATGACAACAAATGAAAATCTCAAATTCATCATATCAGAAAATTAGAATATTGTGAAAAGGTTCAAAATTGATGGCCCCTGGTGCCACACTCTAATCAGCTAATTAACTCAAACCACCTGCAAAAGCCTTTAAATGGTCTTTCAGTCTAGTTCTATAGGCTACACAATCATGGGGAAGACTGCTGACTTGACAGTTGTCCAAAAGACGACCATCGACACCTTGCACAAGGAGGGCAAGACACAAAAGGTCATCGCTAAAGAGGCTGGCTGTTCACAGAGCTCAGTGTCCAAGCACATTAATAGAGAGGCGAAGGGAAGGAAAAGATGTGGTCGAAAAAAGTGTACAAGCAAGAGAGATAACCGCACCCTGGAGAGGATTGTGAAACAAAACCCCTTCAAAAATGTGGGGGAGATTCACAAAGAGTGGACTGCAGCTGGAGTGAGTGCTTCAAGAACCACCACACACAGACGTATGAAAGACATGGGTTTCTGCTGTCGCATTCCTTGTGTCAAGCCACTCTTGAACCACAGACAGCGTCAGAAGCGTCTTGCCTGGGCTAAAGAGAAACAGGACTGGACTGCTGGTGAGTGGTCCAAAGTCATGTTCTCTGATGAAAGTAAATTTTGCATTTCCTTTGGAAATCAAGGTCCCAGAGTCTGGAGGAAAAGAAGAGAGGCACTTCATCCACGTTGCTTGAAGTCCAGTGTAAAGTTTCCACAGTCAGTGATGGTTTGGGGTGCCATGTCATCTGCTGGTGTTGGTCCATTGTGTTTTCTGAGGTCCAGGGTCAACGCAGCTACATACCAGGAAGTTTTAGAGCACTTCATGCTTCCTGCAGCTGACCAACTTTTTGGAGATGCAGATTTCATTTTCCAACAGGACTTGGCACCTGCACACAGTGCCAAAGCTACCAGTACCTGGTTGAAGGACCATGGTATCCCTGTTCTTAATTGGCCAGCAAACTCTCCTGACCTTAACCCCATAGAAAATCTATGGGGTATTGTGAAGAAGAAGATGCAATACACCAGACCCAACAATTCAGAAGAGCTAAAAGCCACTATTAGAGCAACCTGGGCTATCATAACACCTGAGCAGTGCCACAGACTGATCGACTCCATGCCACGCCCCATTGCTGCAGTAATACAGGCCAAAGGAGGCCCAACTAAATACTGAGTGCTGTACATGCTCATACTTTTCATGTTCATACTTTTCAGTTGGCCAACATTTCTATAAATCCTTTGTTTTTATTGGTCTTCAGTAATATTCTAATTTTCTGATATGATGAATTTGAGATTTTCATTTGTTGTCATTTGTAATCATCAAAATTAAACAAAATAAACATCTGAAATATATGAGTTTGTATGTAATGTATGAATATAATATACAAGTTTCACTTTTTAAATGGAATTACTGAAATCAATCTACTTTTTCATGATATTCTAATTTTATGACCAGCACCTGTATATCAGCACATTTAATGCTCTGCATTCATATAGAAAATAATATTCGACCACAGGCTTTTTCTCATCGCAGTGTTCTTTTAATTTTTATTAAATATTATTAATCTCACACTGGAGAAATTCACCTCTGAATTTAAAGTTGTAGGGAACTAAGATTTAAATATCAAATCATTCTGGCTTAAACATGTTTATAAATGAACTCTCTTCAACAACATCTTTGTCCCCGCTTCCCTCCTCTAAATAAAGAAGGTATTATGGAGGAGACTCATCAACGACCTCCGACACAAAACTCTCCTCCTCTGGCATCTGTCCAAAGCGTACCTTGACAGTGTCGTTACTACCTGGTCCCAATGTAATTTCCCTTTGGGAACCTACTAGCATTAAGTTGCTAACTGGTTAGCAAGATGCTTCCGACAAACCGGCATCAATCGAACTTGCTTGTGAACCTTCCGCCACAACAATCCCGCCCTCTTGATAATCGACCAATCCCATTCACTTTATTCACTTGTGTTTAGTTGTGCACCACTCTGGAGAACTCGGAAATGCAGCGGTTGGAACAGCTGCTTCCCTACGACTTTAACCCATCCCCTTGGGGAGCAGTGGGCTGCCATTGTGCGGCGCTCAGGGAACAGTGTGGGGGTTAAGGGTCTTGCTCAGGGACCCAGAGTGTCAGTCCATGGCATGGCTTGAACCCAGAACCTCTGGATTCCATAACAATGGCTGCAACTCAATTCGCAGGCTGCGTACTTCGGAGGACGCATTTTAAAGCCGGCGACGTCACAACGCCGCGCAGAGGCTGTCCCATTTGGCAAAAATTCTGAGGACGCTTAAAATGCAGCCTTAAAATGCGTCCTCCTTTTCCCCGAATTCTGAGGATGCATCGCTACCGTCCTTAGTGGCCTCGCCTCCCACTAGATTTCCCGAGGTGCTTTGCACGTATTTTTTTTTTTCTTTTAGTAGTTGAAGAAGAAGAGAAAAAAGAAAACAGGCGGAAAAATGGAAAGCAGTAGCAGCTCCGGCAGTAGTAAGATGGAGTACACTTTTAAATGTGAGTATTATTTTTGTTTTTTTTTACTGAACATCTATTAAAATACATGATGGTAATGGAGCCACCGGGATGTGTAGGAGCAGCTAAAGCTAAAGCTTAAAGCTAACTTGTTGATACAAGAGGCTCAACAGTTAAAAGCCTTCATACAAATGTCACAATTATTAACTTGTAACTTTGCTGATAGCCCTCACTAATCGGAATTATTTATTCTCATACAGTTTATTACACAGGATTAGAACTGTCAAAGCTTAATGCAGCTGAAGAAATAACATTAGTCCAGCTGTACTGGGCTGTCAATATACTGCAATACTGTTTGAATACTCAATAATGTATAGTTATTTTACAGTACAGTAAAATTAGGTTTAAAGTATAATTCACTTGAAAAACAATGCTGGCGTAATTATACAGAACAGTAATTTTGCTTGTTGACATAACAGAAATATGCTTTACATGTCATTTTGTTCCAGGGAGCAGACAGAGGAGTTGATCAAACTCCGTGGGCAAAATGACCACCTTTTTACCGGCGCCAAAAATACTGCAGCAGTCGGCTGGAGGTAAGAGTTGAGGCATAATTCCATCTACATGTTGCATTTCTATGTAAAAGTCATAAAAGATAAAAGAGGTCCTGTTCAAACACCAACGTACAAATATAATCTTTTGATCACATGAAATGATGCCCAGATGCCACTTTTTATCAATCTTATATTTGTTATAGAAGTGATCCTAGTGTGTTTATCTCTTCTCATTTCTCTTGTTTAGAACAATCCTGCAGAAAATGGGCCTGGAGGGAAAAGTTGAGCCACAACAGGACAAAAAAAAGTGGGACAATCTAAAAAAAAAATACAAAGTATGTTCAGTGTAATAAAATACACAAACATAGATAGATAGATAGATAGATAGATAGATAGATAGATAGATATGTGTGTATGTGTAGGGAAATGACATCTTACATATATTATATTCAGGTTCATTTACACTTTGAGTTAGCTTGAAAAAAGTCATCTCAAAGTTATTATTCCAAAGTCGTCTCTTTTTCTGTAGAATTTCATCAATCTATCCAAATCATGAAACATTCCTTTTTTCTAGGTTTAAAGAAACACTACAGAAAATTGCATCTGTTGACACAAATTGTTTTCCTCTACTATAGGAATCCAGGGACAGGGCAGGGTGTCAGTGGTAAGCCTACTGCTGCCACCTGGCCCTGGTTTGTCCTCATGGAGGAGGTTTTAGGACGGAGGCCCTCTGTTGCCCCACCTGTCCTAATTGCCTCCATCCCTGAGGACACACCAGTGCTAGGTGCTGCAGAGGCTGAGCAGCATCAGGGCGATGACGAGGAAGAGAGTGAGGATGAGAGGCCAGGAGAGAGGAGGGAAAGGAGGAAGAGAAGAAGGAGGAGTGACGAGTTGCTTGATTTGATCAGGGAGGATATGAGATGGCAGAGGGAGGCGGAGGAGAGAAGAGAAAGAGAGAGCCGGGAAAGGATGGACAGACTGTTTAATTTATTGGAGAGGAAGGTGGACACTGGACAGAAGTTAATTTTTGTTGGTGTGTTCTTTTTGTTGTTGCTGCTGTTTTTACAAGTTCAGGTTATGTGTTGCTGTTATTAAATTAAATTATTAAATCGTTTATCAAAGTTATTGTTGTCGGTGTGTTCTTAAAGTCTTTTAACCTTTTTACATCATCTGTTTCATCACTTCTTTACAATTTAAGTAAACTTAGAACAACTTCTCAGTGACAACATCAATTTATTTTTAGAGATGCAATTATATACAATAAACTATTAAAAATATTTTTAACTATTTACATTCAATTTTAACCACTACAACTATTTACAGAAGATATAAAAGAAATACTATAAAAGAACATATATATACAATTGTGACTGAGCAGGAGTCCCTGGTGGTGCTGCTGGACTGGATGGGATGCCACACAGATGACCTTGGAGTCTTCTGACTGCGAGTGGGACATCATCTGGGGGGTGGGGGGTGCCTCTCTCCACTGTTCACCACATCGTCCATCAGGGTTTGAAGGGCTGACCCAATCGACGGCTGCCATGTTACTAAAAATGTTTAAGAAGACGCAGAAAATGACTTTACTACAACTGTTTTCATAACCCTGAAATGAGAACAGCTAAAAAGTGATTCTACTTGCCATCTAAATGTAATGGTGGTCGGGTAGACCCTCCTCCAGGGCAGACACCTCGGCAGACAGCTGGTCCCGCCAGTGAGCACCACTGCCTGCCTCCAACACGTTCTCCCCCTCCTCATCCTCTGGCATGTCGTCCTGCTCTTCATCCTCTGGGGCCATGATGTCACCAGCTCCCAGGCAGATGTTGTGCAGGACAGCACATGCCGTTATGACCTGTAGAAAAAAGAAGACAAAAAACATCTTATAGTATATTTGAAGAAATTAATTTAAAGCTTTTTATCATTTATCTATAGGCAATAATTCTCTCATTTAGTAACATACCTGAGGCACAAAGGTGTGGTACACCTCCAGCGCTTGGAGGAAGATGGCCCTGAACCTCGTCTTCATCCTCCCAAAGGCACGCTCTATGATGGAGCGTGCCCTGGAATGATGGCTGTTAATGCGCAGGGCTCCCACACCTTGCACCGGCCGCTTGAAGGGAGTGATGAGGGGGAGTGGGTGTTGGAGACACGGGTACCCACCATCTGCCAAGATGAAGTGGCCCGGAGGAGGGTAGATGGCCCGCCTGTACAGTGGGCTGTTCCGGAGCACTCTGGAGTCATGCACCGACCCCGGCCAGCCCACGTACGTGTCGATGAAGCGGCCCTGATGGTCACAAACTGCCTGTAGAATGATGGAGGAGAACAGTTTCCTGTTGCGATAGCAGTGACCATCAGGACCGCTTGGAGGCTTGATCCTCACATGGCAGCCGTCGATCGCTCCAGCAGCTTTCAGAAAAGCTCAATGTCCGGCCAGCCCTTCAAACCCCTGGGTTACTGATGCCAGGTCTTCTGCAGTTTTCGGGAGGCAGACTACTCGGTGGCGGATGGCCACCACCTCCTCAGTAACCCGGTGGACGATGCGGTGAACTGTGGAGCGAGGCATCCCGAACACCCTAGCCACCACTCTGTAGGATTCCCCACTCGCTAGCCAGAAGAGGAAGACCAAGGTCTCTATTGTGGCCCCCCATCCATGTCTTCTTTCCTGGCAGAGAAGGTCCAGCAGCACCGCCAGAGACTCTCTGCTCAGCCGAAAGTCTGGTCTGGTGTCGTCATTGTTAAAAAATATCTGGAGAACGGGAACATTCAGATTGATGCGGCAGTACATCGGCCTGGTCTGGATAGAGAGATGAAGGTTGAGAACAACAGGATTAGATGATAGCAATTTCATTTTAGCTGATACAATTCTAGTGAATGTTAACCCCTTAACGTCTGGTGTTGCCAATTTGGGACCAAACAATTCTGGCCTTTACTTATTTTACTTCATCTAGATCCACTATTTAACTTTTTTTTCGTTTTTATGTTTATTTTTCCTGTATTATTTTTCTGTAATATAATTGCAAATAAAATCAGGCAGTAAGTCAATAACAATTTAGACAAACAAGGATTTATTTCTCAATAATACAGTTTGCCTACTCCACATAACATTAGTGATAGTGAAAGTAGTGATTTAAGTCAGTTATATACAGGGATTGTAAACATTTAACTATTCAATTCAAAAGTTACAAACATAAGCTTATACCTGTCTTAAAAATAAATCTAAAATTTGATTAAAAAATGATATCCGTCAATCTGCTGACAAGTGTTTGATTAATAAATGCTATATTATGATCATTAGCAGACCCTAGTGGCGGAAAATAATAGCAGGTAAATGTTACCTCCCCACTGCGCTCTGCCAGTCTCAAAAAAATCTGTTGCCGGTTTTGCTGTCGCCGAATCCGACTCTCCTCCTCCAACAACAAAAAATAAAAATTTCTGTGTCCATTTCGGTTGATTCTTCTGTTAAATGTCTAGTTTCAAAATTTTTAATGGCGCTGTTTTTCCCGGGCTTTGTGTAGACGTGATGACGTTGTGTCGTAACCAGGAAGTGCTCCAAAGGGTAGACCGTCCCATTTACCAACGGCTGAGGATCCTCCGGAGCAGCCTACCAAGGCTGGGTCCTCCGGAGGCTAGGTAGGCTGGGTCTTTAGAAGTATGCAGCCTGCGAATTGAGACGCAGGTGACCACTAGTATTATTTTACAAGTAGTGTAAAATAACACATTTACCTGAAAATAAAAATAATTGCAACAACAGTTAATAACTAAGCCTAAACATGGTCCTAATAATCTTAAACATTACATGAGTAAAAAAAGAAAATAATTAAACACAATAATCCAACACCAAAAACAATGAAACATCACATACCTGCATTCAGATAGAAAATAGTAGTCAACAACAGGCCTTTGTCTCATCACAGTGTTCCACAGCGCCTGTTTAACCATCAACAATACTATTTTCAGCACAGGAATGTAGCATTTTCATTAGCAACGTTTCATGTAGCATAAGAGCAGCTAAATAACTGCTAAAACAGTTACATCACTGTCTAAAAAAAGTAAAAAAAAATTTAAAGTTTAGATACTACAAAGCATATTATTTTACAAGAACAATAATCAAACTGTCATTAATTATGCTTAAAATACACTTATTGAACATAGAAAATAAAAAACAAACCTCCTTCCATGGAATCCGAACAAAAAGAGCGTGATGGAGAGCAAGGGAAAAACCCTTCACGGACTATAATGGTATGATCTTTTAACTTGTCTTTTCAAACCACGAACTGACACTCAAACCAACAAACCGGGAACTCAATACTCAATATGTTACAGTAAACATGATAATTTACATTTTCGTTTGCAACTCAACAAATTTGAATAAAAATTATAATTTTGAAACAGGAAGTTACCCGCTGTTTTGCAATGGATCTGTCGTCTTTTCAAAATAAAAGCTGCCAGTGCTCATATATACGGCTGCCATCTTTTCATCAAGCCTTGGAGGGATATTTTGAAATGATTTGGACAGGAAACCCTTGTCAGGGTTAGATGAGGATAGGTGCAGCTAGGTTGTAGTTTTTCAGAGGATTTAAAACAAAATGGCAAAATGTGGAATTTTTTTATAGCACAGTAAATATTACTGAATAACAATAGGTGATCTGCAGTTATGTGGAAAAACTTTCACACAATAAACATTATTTTATATGTTCTGGTCATCTTCAGAGAATTGAGAGAAAGAAAAAAGAAGAATGGGCCCTACTAAAATAATTGCATTTTAAATGTACTGTAAACTAAGAGTTTCACAACTGTGTTTATTAATTATTCTATGCAGTTAAAGTGAAATAAACAATGGGGAACTAATAAATTATCACTGGATTACACTAATACAAGGACCAGTGTAATCGAATAGCGTGCAAACTACACTGTATGAATATTTGGTAACAGGCTGAAGATTAAAAATCTTAAATCATTATCTTATCAGATTTTTTACAATTGACAAAACAGCTAAACAATTCAGAACTAGGAGGCTGTAGAGTCAATAGAAAATCACCATGACAAAAGACACCATTTCTGTGATAGAGACTAAGTTTTTCAACTTATTCAATGGACCAAAATAAGGATACATGAAGAAGACTTATTAAAAAAAAATACTTTTTCATCAAGTAATAAAAAAAGGAGAACACCCCTGTGGTTCCTCCTCTGTCAATCATGGATGACTGAGTTGTTCTGCACATCCTTTCTGTATGAGGTGGGGTTTTTTTCTTGGGTGGCTGATCTTTTGAAAAATAAAATGTATTTGTTCTTTATCTTTTGTTGTGGACCTTCTATGGGTTTGTGAGGCATACCTGAAAGTTTTAGGAATTTAGATATTTGTCTTGGTTTAATTAGTCCTAAAATCCAACGGGAGATTATTAAACTAGACTGATGGTGAAGATTCTCAGGCATCCAGGTCTTTTGGCCGGGGGGGGGGGGGGGCGTTTTGGGGGGGTCCCGCGGCGCTCGCGGCCGGTTCGTGGCGGATGCGCATGGGCCCCGGCCGCGGCCGCCTGTGTGTTTTTCCTGGGTGGTGCGGTCGCGGTGGGTGTTGCGGCCAGTCGCCGGGGCTTGGTGCCGGGGGGCGGGGCGTGTTTCGGTGCTCTGTGGGGCTGGGGCGTTTCGGTCGGTGCCGTGGGGGGGCCGGTGTTCGGTGCCCGGCCCTACTTCAGGGTGGCCGGCTGCCGGCGGGGGCCCGCGGACTCCTCCGCGCGGCTCCCCGGGGCGCCGGCATGGCGGTGGCTGGGGGGCTTCTTCGTGGCTGTCTCTCCTCCTCCCTTGGTGGGGGTCTGATTTCTGGGGCTGGCCCCTCATTGGTGCCTTCGCTTCTGGGGTCCCTTTGGGCGCCTGGGGCTTTGGGTCTCCCGGCGCTGGACTCAGTGCTCTGGGGGGTGTGCCTCTCCGGCTCTCCACAACCACTATTGAGCATTTTTTTTCTATGGTTAAAACTTTACATGCACAAGTTCACCCTCACAAACAACTACAGGTGCTAGGCTTCAGGTACTTAGAGATTCACCTCCAAACAGAAACCCCACATTCATATCTTCAGGTAACACAGAGTACATGTCAGACTTAATAATATTACTTTAGTGATAGTTTCAAGGTGTTGCTTTATTGTATATCTCCTACCGTGTCTTTTGGTTGTGCTGTTCTTTTTTTCATCTCGTTACAGGTGATGAAGCAGACTGAAAATGCTTTGTCATTGTCTCCTCCCTATCTCCTCTTTCTTTCATCTTTTGTCCTTTTTTTCTTTTTCTTATTCCTTTTTCTTCTTCTGTTTTTCTGCTCTATTTTCATTGCAGTGTCCATATGAACTGTAAAACTCCCTGCATAATTATAATAAAGCAATTTATATGCATGAAACAAGTGGAGCAGTATGGCAATTGCCATACTGCTCCACTTGTGAAAGTAAAATCTGTTGGGCTCCTTTTAGCATCAAGACATTTATTCTTATTGCCACCTTGCCAGACAGGACACTGTAAAAAAAAAAAAAATACAATCCACTGGACTTTGTTTCCAAGTTTGAAGACATTTCGCTTCCCATCCAGGAAGGTTTTATATTTCAAAATGTCAGAAATAGAGTTGAGTTAGAGGCTTTGTAGAGTGGACCAAAAACAAAGCCTTGTTTTGGCTTAGAAAACATGCAAATGGAACCGCACAAATTGATCCAAACCTTGTGAATGGAGGTTGTTTGGGTTCATTGCTGGGCTGCAATACATGATACCTGTCTATGTCTCTGAAATGGGGTTCGTTAGAGGGAATTGTTGGCCTGGCTGAACAGACGAGGTGTTTTGTTCTAAGGGGCTGGGTGTTGCGAAGATAGCAGGAAGGAATCAACTCAATGTTTTGGAATCTGAAACAAGCAAATACTGCTTTATAGAAAATCTGAGAACAGCAGAAGTTGTCGAGTGTATAAACCAAGGAACTGGAGAGATTGTTCCAATAAAATCAGCAACAGATGACTGGGAAATCAATATTAATGAGGAAAATAAACGTCTTAAGGAAAATCAAAGCACTTGGATCGGACAACTGCAACATAGTCAAGTTTTATGAAGATTTTTACTACAAAATAAAACAATGCCTTGTGTTTGAAAAGCTGGATATCGATTTAGAAAGTTTTACATAAAACATTGTAGGTGGTGGACTACATTTGTGTGATATTCGAGATATTGCTCAACAGGTACTGGTTGCTTTAAATTTTTCTACATGGTAATGGCGCATTGAGATTTCAAGCCAAACATAATGCTGGTAGACCGCTTATCCCTAAAAGTGAAATTAACAGATATGGGTTTCTCTCAGGCGAACCCGGACTGGCCATGTGTCTGGTTGTGGCTGCTGTGGTGTGTGTAGCTAGCGAGCGGTGCAAGTGGTGATAAGAAGCAAGGGACTCAGTCTATTAAAGTGGTGAAAGGAAGAGGAAAGGCAGCGCAGAGACGGAGAGAGACAAAAAAGAAAGGCGCTGGAGGAGGACGCAGCCAAATGCAGAAAAGCAATAGATTTATTCAGCCCCCCACCCCACTCATGGTGCCATTTAAAAAAAACATGCAAGTAAGTTATAAGAAAACACTCACACACAAAATGTTGATACAAATGTGCAGTGGTCTTAAAAGTACACACATTTGCTACTTAAGTAGAAGTATAGATACTGCAGTTTAAAAACACTGGTAAAAGTTGAAGTATCAACTTGACCTAAAAGTGAAAAAGTATGAGCTCCAAAAACTACTTCAAGTATTAAAGTATAAAGTAACCTTTAAAAAAAACAGCCAGATACCACTATAGGAATTGAAAGCTCAATTTTTTGACTATTTAAAAAAAAAATTCTTTGAGATAGGGCCAAGGATGAGGGAGGTCTTGTTGGTCTCCGTCTCCCGATACGCTCTTGCCTGTGTCCGACCTTTCAGACATTTCAACATCTTTTTCTGAATCCAACATTGTAGCATGAAATAGACAATTCACGTTTACAGTTTGAAGAACACCTGCTTGCTTCTGATGATTTCCTTTAGCTAACCAATGAGTGTTTGCGTTACATGACTCATCCAATTACACTAGTTTTCACTAGATGTGGATGGAGCCAATCATCTGCTTTGGATGGAGCACATGACGTTAAATAAATATTTATAAACATTAAACCGAAGCCAAAAGTAACGGGTATCAATTGTTTTACAAATGTAAGGAATAGAAAGTACAGATACTTGTGTGAAAATGTAATGAGTAGAAGTCAGAAGTAGAAAGAAAAATAAGTAATGGAGTAAAGTATAGATACCTAAAAAGTGTACTTAAGTAGAGTAACAAAGTATTTGTTCTTCGTTACTTGACACCTCTGCAAATGTGAGACCCCAATGTGTTTTTACATTATTTGTTTGATTTTAAGAGAAAGACTGTTTTTGGGTAATAATTTGAGTTGTAGTTGCACACTCACACCAGAAGGTGGCACATTACTCCATGAGACGCCATAGTGAGGTCATAGGGTCACCTTCTCCAACAAGGTAGAAGGAGGCATGAAGAAACTTAACCTGTCGCCTGTCTCATTCATTCTCCTGTTTTACAGGTTAGTAAAAGAGTATAAGCCACATGAAATGGGTCAGAAAGTACTTTTGAGAAACACAGCTAAATGTGACTTTATAAATCAGTTGGTAAAAGCTGCACATTTGTTGAGTATGTGGAAAGATGTGCTGGCGTCATTTTGTCAATTTTGTGTTTGCTGTATGTTTTATTGAAAGCTATTTTTGTTTAAACTGTTGATATGCCATTGGCAGAGATAAATATGGGTTTACTTATTATTTTAAAAAAGCATTAAGTGGAAGTTCAAATCTGAAGCTAAGCTAAGTGTAACTGCCATACAATGCATGAGCCGTTAAGCTAAACGGAGTTAAAAATGAAGCTAGTTAAGCTATCTGTTAAAAAGAAGCCCAGCTGGGATTGTTGGAAAGGTATTTTGGTTAAAGTTTATAAATACAATAAAAATGTAAACAGCTAAAAGGTATTAAAGTCGTAGGGAAGTCATATTTATATGTCAAATCATTCTGGCTTAAACATGTATATAAATGTACTCTTTATCAGACAATATTGTCCCAAAATTTAGAAAGTTCTGTTTTTAAAAACAATCCTGTCTAAAAATCTGTGCTTTTTTTTCGTTATCTTATGCAAGCCAGTTAGTTATATGTCAGCCTGAACACCTAAATTCGGCCAATCAAATAACGTCAACGTTCATCTGTCAATCAAATTTCTTCCATCATAGCATCTTGTTTCATATGTCGCAGCTGATATATGCAACGGTTGAAATAAGAAATCAGAATAATTTCCTTTCCCATTGAATTCCGTCCCAGTGTTCACGGAGATGGACGTCTGTGTCTACAGCAGGCGTAGAGCTAACAGAACTGGCAGCGTTGCGAGGCAAGGGCTCAAACATGTACGGCTGTAAGCCTTCTACACCAAACCAAGCTTCTGCCGCCCTGGCGTCCTCTTCCTGCAAAGTTTAAAGTCATAGGGAAACGGCTGTTCCAACTGTCGCATTTCCGAATTCTCTCGAGTTGTGCCCGACTCAACACCTGCTTTTGTCAAACGTGTCGCATTACAATACTAATTTTCACAGCTACTTGCACTCAGTTGCTTTTTTTTGTTGAAAAAGCTCAGTATGTCTGACGACTTTTTTGGTGGCATCTTTTTTTAAAACCAACCCGTCTTCTACTTTTTATTCAAAGTAAAATCTGAAGTAATAACTCAGTGCAATATATATGTATATATACACTCATTTTACCCTGTATATATCTAGCTCTTAGTTATAGGAAACATATTTATTGCGCAGGAATAAGGTCTTAGCTCTGTTACACTGGTAGCCAAGTAATCGACATTTCGTTGTCAAGATTCACCTCCTGTGTCTTTGTGCAATGACAATACAGGAAGTCTAAGTCTGGTTAATGTCAATGAGTGCTACTGTGTGTCGTCTCTCCTCCAATCACGTAGCTACTGATGACGCGGTGAATAGCGACCGCCAATCATGTTCTATCATAAAGTGACAGATGTGGAGCCATGGACATAGGATCCAATGATGTTATATCAGTAGGCGGGACTAAGGAGCAGCGGAATAGCGAGACAGAAAAGCTGACTGAAAACTCTAAGAACAAACACAGCCGGGCGCATCCTGAGGTTACTCTTGTTGGCTAGAGTAAATGAGCCGAACACAAATGTACAAATTATTGGTGGGGGACTGTCCCCACCCATTTCAAATATGGTGGGGACATGTCCACACCAGTCCATCAGAAAGTTACGCCAGTGCGTTGCGTATATTAGCTATGAATCAAGATGCCATGTACAAAAAAACTTTATTGACAGATGTCTGTTGATAAATGATTGGTTGAATTTAGGTGAAGAAGCTGATGTATAACTAACTGGCATGCATAAAATAAAAGGAAAAAAAAACACCACCGATTCTAAGACAGGATTTTTTTCTTAAATAGAAATTTTCGAACTTTTGGGACAATATTGTCTGATGAAGAGTACATTTATATACACGTTTAAGCCAGAATGATTTGAAATTTTAATGACTTCCCTACGACTTTAAACCTGCTTCTTTTAAAAAGCTGGAAGTCTGAAGCTTAATCGGAAATATAAGGCTGCATTTGGCAGGTTTAAAGACAAATCAAGAATTTCAGAATTTCCTTAATGTGAACCAAACACCACGTAACGTGTCCTTTTGGGTTTCTAGACCAAGTCAAACTATGCATTGATCTTCCTTGCATAGTGAGTTTAAGGTGCTAACAGTGCTAACAGGCTATTAGCCTTTTTTCTAAATATGCTAACATACTGTAACACACAATTTAAAACATGCACAGAATTCCATGGTTGCTATGGTTTCATTAAAAAACAAAGAACAACCAACGGAAAATTACGGCATTTTCTCAGACCTCACTCGGCGAATGCACCTTTTTTGACGACTTCTTCATCTCTAAGAAGATTTAAAGTCTCCAAGAAACTGACCAACGTTGAATTTGAAGCTTTGAACATGAAAGATGTGAGAACTGAGTTTTCTAAAACTCTGCATTGTTTTCTGTGTGATTTATTGGAGAAAGTTCTAGAAACTTTTAAGTTTGCTGATGGTTAAACTAAATACTATTAAAGAAACATGTCTAAAGTAAGAGTTACATGATAAAGAAATAGAGAATTGTAAAGTTAGCTTGTTAAAAAATAAAATAGTCGCAATTTTTTCATATGAAGCATAATTTTAGCATTTGTTTTTGTAATGCTGCTGAAATAAGCAGCTTACACTATTACTTTTACCGTATTTTCGCGACTATAAAGCGCATATAAACGTCTTTTATTCCCCTCAAAATGTGTGGCTCGCCCTATAGTGCGGCCCCTTATGTGTGTTGTTACTGCGGAAGGCTAACTGAAGGCTATCAGCTACGCAGAGGTAGCTACACTGGTAGCCAAGTAATCGTCATTTCGTTGTCAAGATTCACCTCCTGTGTCTTTATGCAATGACAATACAGGAAGTCTAAGTTTGGTTAATATCAATGAGTGCTACTGTGTGTCGTCTCTCCTCCAATCACGTAGCTACTGATGACGCGGTGAATAGCGACAGCCAATCATGTTCTATCATAAAGCGACAGATGTGGAGCCATGGACATAGGATCCAATGATGTTATATCAGTAGGCGGGACTAAGGAGCAGCGGAATAGCGAGACAGAAAAGCTGACTGAAAACTCTAAGAACAAACACAGCCGGGCGCATCCTGAGGTTACTCTTGTTGGCTAGAGTAAATGAGCCGAACACAAATGTACAAATTATTGGTGGGGGACTGTCCCCACCCATTTTAAATTCTGGTGGGGACATGTCCACACCAGTCCATCAGAAAGTTACGCCAGTGCGTTGCGTATATTAGCTATGAATCAAGATGCCATGTACAAAAAAACTTTATTGACAGATGTCTGTTGATAAATGATTGGTTGAATTTAGGTGAAGAAGCTGATGTATAACTAACTGGCATGCATAAAATAAAAGGAAAAAACAACACAGATTCTAAGACAGGATTTTTTTCTTAAATAGAAATTTTCGAACTTTTGGGACAATATTGTCTGATGAAGAGTACATTTATATACACGTTTAAGCCAGAATGATTTTAAATTTTAATGACTTCCCCACGACTTTAAACCTGCTTCTTGTCATGATCGGTTTAGAGATAAACCCACATGCAGAACACCACTGGAGACTTGGTAAAAAGATTTAACAGAGTTTATTGAAGTTTCACACAAAAGACAAAAACAAGATTCAGGTTCTGGTCCGGGCAGGATTCTCTGTCGTCTGCAGAGACGGATAGTTGGTTAGCTTGGTTTGCAGATGAGTAAAATGGGTTATCAGATATTTCAGTGGATACCTTGAAGAGGTCCAGGCTAGTTCAGAGAGAGGGAACCGGTTGGGTCCAGAGATTGTTGGTTCAGCAGAGTGCTTGAGCAGCTGCAGCGTCTAGCTTCTGACCTCCAGTGAAAAGACCTTGGTTTGAGTGATTAGCTCTTTCCCAAAGAGCAGCTAGTGGATTCCAGAGTGAGGTCTTCAGGTTTGGCTCTCTAGGGCAGGCAGGCAGGCACAGGTTAAGCTCATCCAGAGCTTCTCTCAAGAGACTGGTTTCCTAGGAAAGAGAAGACAGAGGCAATTAGAATTAGGTTTCTCTAAGAAGATAACGATTAGTAAATTCAGAGGCTCAGGTTCGCTAACCAAACTTGGCTAACACTGCGGCGTCGAAGGAAGGTCTGGCAGCTGCTTATAAATGCCGGTCTCCTGATGAGCTGATGAACGTCAGTTGTGTTGGAGGGCTCCAGTCCAGGAGGATCCACAGCGCACTCTGCTGGAGAAGGTGGAGAATCTCCAGATCCAAACACTTCTTTTAAAAAGTTTAGAAATTTTAATGACTTCCCTACGACTTTAAACCTGCTTCTTTTAAAAAGCTGGAAGTCTGAAGCTTAATCGGAAATATAAGGCTGCATTTGGCAGGTTTAAAGACAAATCAAGAATTTCAGAATTTCCTTAATGTGAACCAAACACCACGTAACGTGTCCTTTTGGGTTTCTAGACCAAGTCAAACTATGCATTGATCTTCCTTGCATAGTGAGTTTAAGGTGCTAACAGTGCTAACAGGCTATTAGCCTTTTTTCTAAATATCCTACATACTGTAACACACAATTTAAAACATGCACAGAATTCCATGGTTGCTATGGTTTCATTTAAAAACAAAGAACAACAACCAACGGAAAATAATGACATTTTCTCAGACCTCACTGGTGAATGCACCTTTTTTGACGACTTCTTCATCTCTAAGAAGATTTAAAGTCTCCAAGAAACTGACCAACATTGAATTTGAAGCTTTGAACATGAAAGATGTGAGAACTGAGTTTTTTTAAAACTCTGCATTGTTTTCTGTGTGATTTATTGGAGAAAGTTCTAGAAACCTTTAAGTTTGCTGATGGTTAAACTAAATACTATTAAAGAAACATGTCTAAAGTAAGAGCTACATGATAAAGAAATAGAGAATTGTAAAGTTAACTTGTTAAAAAGTAAAATAGTCGCAATTTTTTCATATGAAGCATAATTTTAGCATTTGTTTTTGTAATGCTGCTGAAATAAGCAGCTTACACTATTACTTTTACCGTATTTTTGCGACTATAAGGCGCATATAAACGTCTTTTATCCCCCTCAAAATGTGTGGCTCGCCCTATAGTGCGGCCCCTTATGTGTGTCGTTACTGCGGAAGGCTAACTGAAGGCTATCAGCTACGCAGAGGAACATGGAAATCGAGCAGCCGCGAGAGAATTCAAGATTAATGAATCGATGGTTTGCAAGTGGAGGAAGATGGAAAAAGAACTCCGACAGATGAAGAAGACGCAGCTGAGTTTCCGCGGACTTAAGGCGAGGTGGCCCGGTTTGGAGGAAAGACTCGAGCGGCGGATCATCGAGCAAAGAACGAGTGGGGCGAGCGTTTTGACGGTCACTGTTCGACTAAAAGCAGTAACGCTAGCGGAAGAAAGGAAAATTTAACATTTTCAAGGAGGTCCGTCGTGGTGCTTTGGTTTTATGAAACGGTGCCATTTTTCCATCTGGACCAGGACTACAGTAGCGCCGCAACGTCTGGCGGATTATAATGAAAAGCTGGCGAGCTTCCACTCCTACTGCAGCAAACACATCACCGACAAACGCATCCAGCCAAGCCACATCACCAACATGGACGAGGTGCAGCTCACTTTCGACATCCCGGTGAATCACACGGTGGAGAAGTAAGGGAAAAAGCACGGTGGCGATACATACAATGGGGTATGAAAAGGCGTTGTTTACTGTTGTGCTTGGCTGCCACGCAAAAGGACAGAAACTGTCGCCTATGGTGATTTTTAAGAGAAAGACTTTGCCTAAAGAGACTTTTCCAGCTGGAGTCGTTATTAAGGCAAATAAAAGGGCTGGATGGATGAGGAGATGAAGAAAGAGTGGCTGAGGGAGGTGTATGTAAGGCAGAGGTGGGGACTCGAGTTTGTGACTCGTACTCGAGTCGCACACAAGTCACATATTTAATGACTTCTGACTCGACTTAGACATGCATTTTAAGGACTTCAGACTCGCCCGAGACTGGCGATTTCCGACTTGTGATCAATATTTTATTTCTTAAGTGTTTTTTGTTTTACTAACTTGACTGATCGCCGCTCGCCTTACCCGCACACAGTAGAGGTTAAAAAAAAAAAAACGGCAGAGGGGCTGTCAGTCATGTAGCACTGACGTCACTGACGCAATGCTACGTGACATATAAGGGTGATTCTCACGAACCCAACCTATTGAATGTCTTAGAAAATTTTAGGGTCATACTCATAAAAAAATTAAAATAATCCACTTTTATTTGGACAATCATTATTTCTAATATTTGGGACAGATCATTGTTGGCTACCAAAATAAATTTTTTAATGTTTTTTAACTGTTTTTGAAGTCACAAATTCATTACCGTAATGTGTCCTAAGGGGAAAAAAATTATTTCGCCTCAATTTATTATTATGAATAATCAAGCAGGTTTATAAAAAAATATTATGAATTTGTTTAAATATACATAAATTAATAAAATATGATAATATATAATAATTTCCTGTTAAGTAATTCAGAATATTGTAATAAAAGTGAGTGTCCGGAGGTTCAACTCTCATTACCGTTGCACCGTGTTCAAAGTCCTGTAATATTCACAGCACTTTTTTAAATAAAGTTTTTCTGACCCATGATGCACCACAAAGAAGAGAAGACAAAGATGGCTACAAGGTAAGATTGTTTGACATCTTTAGATCATGACAACTCTTAAGTTTCTCCTTCCATATGCCTATTTTTACACTACAGGTTATCATTACCGTAATGTAGAATACCTCATGTTCTTAAAAAGTTGTTAATAAGATGATTTCTTGTACAGAAGAAGTTAGAGAGTTCACACTGTTTGTGAGAAAAGTTTAACTGAGTCATCACGACATGCTAGAATTTTAAGCTAGCACATGTGGATGTCATTCATTACCGTAATGCATAACTTTCATTACCGCGTAATCTGAGGCCTGTTGCGGTAATGAGAAACAAGATTACGGTGATGAACAGTGTCATTTTGCAATAATAAATAGATAAATGTATAGGTTATTTAAACTGTAATGTTGTTTATTATACTTTCAATTTTTTAGGCTAAATTTCTAAGCTAATTTATGCTAATTGATATCACCTAATATGAAGGGCAAAAGGAAGTGAACAGAAGAGGGCGGCATCAAGAGCTAGGGTGGAAAAACATAGGCAGAAGATTTATAACAATCCAGACCTTCTAGAGGAGTATAGAAGAAAGGAAAGGGAAAGGTAGTGTCTCTCTTTCTCCCTCTCTTCCCCTTTCCCGCTCTTTTTCCCTCTTTCTCGTCTCTCCTTCTATTCTGTTTTTCACGCTCACACTGTACAAATACAGTACAGACTTTGCTAACTTTGCTGTCTCACAAATGTTCCTATTGATATCTTATTTTAACAGGTATCAGAAGCGCAAGGAAAAAGGGTTGTTAAAGGCAGCTGCAGATCTGACACCCAGGCAGCTGCAGAAACAGCGAAAAAAATGGAGGGAAAATTCTAATCGATATAATAAAAAGAAGCAAACAGTTAAACACATACTAAATGAAACCCCTCCCTCAGATGACAGTGTGAATCAAATCAACCCTCAGCCTCAACCACAACTTTGTAAAAGATTAATCCAACCAAAGACCGTGAACTCTAATCCATCTGCAACATCAACTCCAAAGCGGAAAAAAAAAACAGCCAAATTAAGAGAAAAACTGAGGAAGGCACAACAAATTCTTAGTAACAAGAAAAAGGAACTAGATTGCCTGAAAAAAAAAATTAAACGAATGGAGGAAAACAGGTCCACAGTTCTTCTTGCAAGTCGAGCCAAACAGAGGAGAGAGAACCGCAAGAAGCAGGGTGAGAGAAACCAAAGAAGAAGGATGAGTGACAATGTCAGACTGTTCCTGAACAGAGACGATGTGTCCACATTAATAAATGGTAAACTTGGGGAAGTCAGGAAGGGTGGACAAATTTATAGGAAGAGGTTCCTCTCAGACACCATGGAAAATCTCCACAAGAGATTTCTTAAAGAGAACCCAGGCCTCAATGTGTCCCGCTCCCAGTTTTTTAAGCTGAGGCCCTTCTGGATAGTGCGACCAAAGATCACTGATAGGGAAACATGTGCCTGCAAAATACATGAGAATTTTTCAAATAAAATTAAAAAAATGCACCATCTCGGATTGATACATACAGTATCTATTACTGATGTAGTGGCTTCATCTGTCTGTGATTCGGGAAAACATTGATTGCATGTATGGTAGATGTGAAGCCTGCAAAGATATTACTTTCCCTGTCAACATGGATCCAACTACAAAAAACAACATTATATCTTGGACTGAGTAGACAACAAGGTCAACACCAATAAAAAAGAAACTGCAAAATGGCACTACCACGGAGATTGACATGAAAACCACCACCCTGGAGAAAAAAGTGGCCACTATTGAAAAACTTGTAGAGCTAACCAAGTCAGAACTGCCCCGGATATCTACTCATTTGTATAACATTTGGCACCAGTTCACTCATCTTAAGCAATTGAAAGAAAATTTGACCCAGCATGATGTTGTAGTCCATGTTGATTACAGTGAAAACTACACCTGCAAATGGAGCAAGGAAATAAAAGACGCTCACTTTGGTGGATCCCACCAGCAAGTCACACTCCATACAGGGGTGTTATACTACACTGGTGGTCAGGCTGAGTCCTTTGCTACTGTGTCTGCCAGTTTACAGCACGATGCTGTTGCTACATGGGCACATTTGCAACCAGTTTTAGGATACATAACATCTAACTACCCCCTGGCAAAAAATATCCACTTCCTGTCCGATGGACCAACATCTCAATATCGGAATAAGGTAGCATTCTACCTTGCGTCCACAGTGCCTTTTATGAAAGGGTTTAAGACTGTGACGTGGAACTTCACTGAGGCCTCTCATGGGAAGGGAGCTCCTGATGGAGTAGGAGGTGCTCTTAAAAACCTTGCAGATCGTGTGGTGGCCTATGGCACAGACATCCCAAATGCTTCTGCTCTACTAGAGAATCTGGCAAAGCACTCATCTGTTAGGCTTTTTGAAGTAACAGAGGATAATATTGCTGCATGTGGGGAACTCGTTCCTCCATTCCTGAAATCAGTCCCAGGAACTATGAAAATACACCAGGTGAGCACCCATATGTGCAACTAAACAAATGCACACTCATTTTTTTTTGCCTGGCTTTTTTTTTTTTTTAGCTTGGTTTCAATTTTTTCTCTATTTTTTGTTGTAAGTTTGCATTTCAAAGAAAATATTTCTTTTTATAGATCTGACCTTTTCATGGTTTTGCAGATAAAACTAAACATAATGTCTCCACAGGTTGTTGCTACTGAACCAGGAAATATTAGATTTCGAGAAGTTTCGTGCTTCTGTAGTCACTCTTGTGACTGCTTCTCTCCAAAGGAGTTTGTTTTCACGCAAAGGGAATCTGAAGAGACCATCAAAGTAGGAACATGGGTCCTTGTGGACTATGACGGAGACCTCTATCCTGGCACAGTAACACAGGTAGGTTTAAGACTGAGTAGAGAATGGGAAGTCAGGTGTGCAAGTATTGGATTCAGATTGTCAACATGTAATATCAGGGTAATGATTATGTAATAATCAAATTGTCTTTGAAAAACACAGTTGATAACATTTTTTTGCTTCATTAATCCAGATTGCCAGTGGTCAGTATGAGGTTGATACAATGAGCTGTGCGGGAGACAATCGCTTCTACATACCATCAATAAGGTTTGCTGGTGAGAAGGTATGGTATTATTTGGATGACATCAAAGAAATTATTCCTGAACCACTGCCTACCTCTTCATCCGCAAGACACTTCTGTGTGGTGTCAGAAATCTGGGCCAAGTACAAAAAGAAAGTCCAATTAATTATTAAAATTAATGAATATTTTGTTTTTTTATGTAGCCTATGTATATTAAATCTAAGTGTCTAAGTGGCAGTCAAGACTTTCATTAACTATGACGCCTGGTAAATCAGGCCAGACCTAGAAGGAAAAAGAGAGTCACAAAAAAGGTCACAAATCATCTAGGAACAAAAAAAACCCATCACCACATCTTTTTATGTCTCCCTTTATCAGTAGTTCAGGGTCATTTTCTGAATTTGATTTGATATCAATTGAGTCTTACCTTTCCCCACACAATTTCGTTGCTCAGATTACTGGGCCATTTGATGAAGACATCAGCTGCTTTTCCTCTGCTGAAAACAGGGTAAACTGTTTCATTGCCTGAAATGGCTGGCAAAAATATGGGACTATTTTTCTGTTCAGTTTGTGTGTCAACTTAATAAACTTAACATTTTAAAAATATATGTTTTACTAGCGTATTTTATTGTTTGGGTAGTTAAATATTAATGTAGTTATGAAGGGTTCACTACCGAAACATTGTTTTTCATTACCGACATGTGTTTTTTCATTACCGCTATGTTAACTGTTTGAGGATTTATTTAGATTAGTTATGTGAATTACTTTTATATTCATCCCTTGATGAAATGTGCCAGACCCTTTTTATGTTATGGTTATATTGTTTGTCAATGTAATGATTTGATAAAAAATGACAATCAAAATTTACTTTGAAATTTGTATCACTGTTACGGTGATGAAATGATTTTTTGAATTAAAATATAACATTTTGTAAAAAAAATGCCTATTTTTGCTTATTTCTGTCTCTCTGTGCACGCTGAAGTCCTTGGTGTCCAAAAAATGTGAAAAAAATGGTTTTGTGGTTTTAAATTTCTTCATGAAAATTGTGTTACGGTAATGAATTTATTTGGTCAAAGTTAGAATAAAATGTTTAAAATTACCTAGAAAATGTGCATATAGATTATAATTTTACAGTGAAAAGTGAAATTAGGATCTGTTTTATAAAGAGTGAGTGTTTTTTTGTGTATATAATGTTTTTAAAATTTTGCTACAAGTTGGACCATGTTCGTGAGAATCACCCATAAGCATGTATTTTTCACTTACCAGTTCAAGATAATGATCATTCCATAGATATAATAGTGACCTTTAAGCTATACCGTCTCAGTCAAGGAGATGAAAACTAGAGACTGACATTTTTTCGGGAATCCCACGGGTCACGGGATTCCCGTGGGATTCCCGTGGGATGGGAGTCAGTATTAGTAATGATCACGTGATTGGGACGGTATAGGATTAAACATTAACGGGAGCAGACGGAAGCGGGAGCAAACCAATAATAACTACAAAAAAAAATAGGATCGATGCCAAAAAATAAAATAAAATAGAAAGAAAAAAAATCCAGTACTGGCGCGGCGCCGCCATTTTGTAGTTTTTTTTGAAGCGTACACCATAATGCGAGTCAAAAAATCTACATGACCCAAAAACCAACAGTGCTTCCGCTCGGAGTTTTACACCCACGCTCAAAAAAAAAAAAAAAAGAATGGGAGTGAAGCAGGAGCGGGAGTCATTCTGAATGGGAGCGGGATGGGAGTGGGAGTAATTTCACCAGGAGTGGGACGGGACAGGATTTAGATTTCTACTCTGGGCCGCTACATAATTTTTATTAATCATGTGATTAGAATTTATTGTGTGATTAATTTAATATTGCAACAGGCCTACTCTAGACTTGAGACTTGACTTGGACTTGAGCTCTCAAGACTTGAGACTTGACTTGGACTTGAGCTCTCAAGACTTGAGACTTGACTTGGACTTGAGCTCTCAAGACTTGAGACTTGACTTGGACTTGCAAAAAATGACTTGTGAACATGTCTGGGGAGTAGGGTGGCCAGATGTCCGGCTTTAGGGCGGACAGTCCGGATTTTCATTGCACTGTCCGGCGTCCGGCGCTGCACCCAGCCGGACGTGTATTTGTCCTCCTTTACCCCCAGTTTCCACATACTCCGTCAGCGCTCCGCCCCGCTCACGTACGGAGTACTTGTCTGTCATGTAAATCAATGAGAGCTGTTCCACATCCTCCGCTCGTCACCGCCCACGTACGTCTTCTCCGTCCTTCACCGTCAAAATACGGAGCTGAGCTATTTTTTGCTCCCCTCCGGTCCGTCCAGATCAAGACCCGCTATTGCAATCGCACCAAACAGAAAAAAGAATGTAGAGAAGACCCGGTTTGTCAAATTAAATTATAGTAAAAAAGGATCGGTATCTAGAAATTAGAGCATAGTTTGTATATATTCCCAAAAACTAAGAGCAGTTAATTAAATAATTGGATGCAGACTATTGGTGCTTCAACAGACCAGGAAGAAGTTGTGAGATTCTAGAGTGAATCTCACAACTTTAAAAGAAAATTCTTATTGCAGGAATGGATGAAGAGATGATGAGTTTGGAAGCAGAGAATAAACAGAGTTCATACAAACTATGTATGATCCTAGTTATCCCTGTTACAAAAATCCACAACAGAAAGAAAATATTTGAGCAGAAACTGAACATCTGCTGGATGATGATGGGGATTTTTTTAATATGTCAGATTAAATTAAGCGTTCACAGGTTTTATACAGGAATGAGGAGCTCTAATTTAATGCTTTTTTAATGCTATTAGAAATAATTTTAATGCCATCAACAAGTATCATGTACACAAGTTATTAGTTTACATGAAATAAGGAGCTGTAAGCACAGTTCCATGACTCAAGTTTATATATATATATATATATATATATATATATATATATATATATATATATATATATATATATATATATATATATATATATACACTATATTGCCAAAAGTATTTGCTCACCTGCCTTGACTCACATATGAGCTTAAGTGACATCCCGTTCCTAATCCATAGGGTTCAATATGACGTCGGTCCACCCTTTGCAGCTAGAACAGCTTCAACTCTTCTGGGAAGGCTGTCCACAAGGTTTAGGAGTGTGTTTATGGGAATTTTTGACCATTCTTCCAGAAGCGCATTTGTGAGGTCGCACACTGATGTTGGACGAGAAGGCCTGGCTCTCAGTCTCCGCTCTAATTCATCCCAAAGGTGTTCTATCGGGTTGAGGTCAGGACTCTGTGCAGGCCAGTCAAGTTCATCCACACCAGACTCTGTCATCCATGTCTTTATAGACCTTGCTTTGTGCACTGGTGCACAGTCATGTTGGAAGAGGAAGGGGCCAGCTCCAAACTGTTCCCACAAAGTTGGGAGCATGGAATTGTCCAAAATGTCTTGGTATGCTGAAGCATTCAGAGTTCCTTTCACTGGAACTAAGGGGCCAAGCCCAGCTCCTGAAAAACAACCCCACACCATAATCCCCCCTCCACCAAACTTTACACTTGGCACAATGCAGTCAGACAAGTACCGTTCTCCTGGCAACCGCCAAAGCCAGACCCGTCCATCAGATTGCCAGATGGAGAAGCGCGATTCGTCACTCCAGAGAACGCGTCTCCACTGCTCTAGAGTCCAGTGGCGGCGTGCTTTACACCACCGCATCCGACGCTTTGCATTGCACTTGGTGATGTATGGCTTGGATGCAGCTGCTCGACCATGGAAACCCATTCCATGAAGCTCTCTGCGCACTGTTCTTGAGCCAATTTTGAAGGCCACATGAAGTTTGGAGGTCTGTAGTGATTGACTCTGCAGAAAGTTGGCGACCTCTTCGCACTATGCGCGTCAGCATCCGCTGACCCCGCTCCGTCAGTTTACGTGGCCTACCACTTCGTGGCTGAGTTGCTGTCGTTCCCAAACACTTCCATTTTCTTATAATACAGCTGACAGTTGACTGTGGAATATTTAGGAGCGAGGAAATTTCACGACTGGATTTGTTGCACAGGTGGCATCCTATCACAGTTCCACGCTGGAATTCACTGAGCTCCTGAGAGCGACCCATTCTTCCACAAATGTTTGTAAAAACAGTCTGCATGCCTAGGTGCTTGAATTTATACACCTGTGGCCATGGAAGTGATTGGAACACCTGATTCCAATAATTTGGATGGGTGAGCAAATACTTTTGGCAATATAGTGTATATATAGATATGGATAGATAGAGAACATGGTGAAATCATCTTTACTCTCGACAGGCTGCAGCCATGTCATGAATTCCTCTTTTCCAGCCACTTTTTGCAGTTTGCATCGTCCTATTCTCTAGCTCTTTCTCGAGCTTCTTTTCCAAACAACTGCTTTATGATCAATTGCAGCAGTTCTGCGCAAATTAATTGTGTTAAAAATTTGTCACTTTTTAAACACCACAATGTAGTAAATAAATACAAATGCTGGGAACCAATTCTTTTTTACATTTCTTTAATATTTTGTTCTATTCAGCTACACAAGCATCCTCTTTAAATTACTAAGAATTGTGCTATAAATGTGACTTTACCCGATTCTTATGTACACCTTAGTAATTTATTGATATGCCGCACAATGTCCTCCTTTTTGGTGCTATAGAAATGGCCACCCTACTGGGGAGACCAGGTGGTTTTTTCCACGCATCACCATCGCTGTTAATCTGGGACTCCATGCGTGCCCATCTCACAGCCGATGTGAAAAACAAGGTGAAAGAAATGAACGCTGTGCTCGCAGTTATTCCGGGAGGTCTGACAAAGGAACTTCAACCGCTCGACATCGGTGTGAACCGGCCGTTCAAAGTAAGGCTGCGAGCGGCGTGGGAGCGGTGGATGAACGACGGAGACCACAGTTTCACGAAAAGTGGAAGGCAGCGTAGGGCAAGTTATGCCACAGTTTGCGGATGGATTGTAGATGCTTGGGCTAACGTGTCTGCTGGCATTGTTGTTCGAGCTTTCGCAAAAGCCGGCATTATTTCCAAGGAGCCGCGCGGCACGGAAAGTGACTCTGACAGCGAAGAAGGGGAAATTGGCATGTCTGATTTAGCGCAGCTGTTTAATGCAGAAACAGAGGATGATGACTTCGATGGGTTTGATTAATACTTTGTAATAAATATATGAATAAAGCACAAACGTACTTAGTTTTGCTCCCGCTCCAGTTTTAAATATGCAGTAGAGGTATTTAAACGTAGTAAAGGATTTGTACCTGTGTATAAAACCCGTGCCCTATAGTCTGGTGCGCCTTATGTGTGTGTTAAATACAGTAATGGCACACATAACTGAGACTGCGCCTTTTAGTACGGTGCGCCTTTTGATCGTGAAGATACGGTAACTATTTTTATTTTTTATAACATAAGTAAAATTATTACGAATTAAAATGCCAATAAACAGTTCTAAAGTGTTTGCTGCTTCACTTTGATAGTTGGTGTGTTTAAAAGCAGATTATTTCATTACATTTTAAAGGTGGTCAGTAACAGGCTTTATTTTTATTTTTTTTATCAAACTGTGCAGCATTTTTTTTGTAATTGAGATTACACCAGCCTGTTGCTGTTTTCATCTTGTCTCTAAACCAAGAAAACAGAAAGATGGTAGAAGCACCAAAACATCTAATGAAAACTTGTCTTGCGATTTTAAATATTGAAAGGAAAAAGGAAAATAGATTTTAATGTGATGTAATGTTGAAGGTATTTTTATGTAATCTGGGTTTTGTAAAGAAATAATCCAAGTGAACCTTGATAATCTTAGATTTTGAGCAGGAAAATATTAAATGTTGTCAAGATAATGTAAAAAAAAAAAAAAAAAAACTTTGGTGTTAGCTCGAGTTTATCATTGCTTTAAAACAAAAATTAGATGCCATCTTCAGCACCATTTGAATCAATAGTGTTACATAATAAATTCTTGCATTGCTTTAAAGTTTTTTTCTTGCTTGTTTCTACTGTTTGCCTGTAGAGCTGCCAAAAGAATGATCTAAGAGTTTTGTGACTTGTTTCCTCATAATGCAATAGAGTTGTCAGCCGACCAGTTTTAATTAACTGACTCCATCAATGCACCTTGCGAGACAGACTCGCAAGGTGTATCGCAATAATATCACAAAATCTCTTTTGGTCTAAATATAATCACAGCCTCAGTCTAATGCGTGTTTTATCATGTGGTCTTCCTGTCAATCTTTATTGTATTCAGAGAGCAGTGAGAGCTTCAGCGGGCAGGACTAAGAGAGAATGTCCATGCTGCCAAGATGAGCAGGTAAAATCTTTTTCTCATCTTTAAACACACACTAAAAACTGCTACTGATAAATTTTATATAACAGTAAATATTTGCTGTTTGGTTTTTGTGAAATGAACTTCCAAGTAGGTTCTACTCCAAACTTTCTTATCTTCTCCAGGCCCCTAAAGTATCTAGAAAACGCCATCATTCTCCTGACTCTGCCACGCCTCCCCAGAAGAGGAGGCGTTCAATGGCAGCTCATCCCAACCAACCTCTTGTTGTGACCTCAGCTCCTGCTCAATGCACCACTCAGGTTGAAAGGCTGATTTCTAAGCCTGGGGCCACCATCCACCCTGCAGACCTCCCAGCAGTCTGTCATATGCCAATCCTCAACCAGTCGTCCACTGCTGCTGTGCAGGACAATGAGCCCTTGATGATTCACACCTACACAGTAGAGGAGTACCAGCAGATTCATCATGAAGTGGTTGATGACATGCTGAGGTGAATTTATATTGATGTTGGAAGTTGGGACCTCAACACTTAGTTTTAAAGATTTTAAAATTGTTAAACCCATGCCGATCTGTTGTCATTTTATAAATGTCTGCTTTTCACAGGTACAAAAATGGTCGAAGGCGACCTTACACTCTCAACTTAGGGCGAGGTATCAAGCAAAAGCTCTGGGAAAGGATGAACAAGCCCTCTATTACATCGTTAGCCAGCCAAAATGGACTGATTATTGAAAACATCACCTATGGCTGTGGGAAATATCCTCCTCTTTACATCTTGGATGAGTAAAAAAAAAACAAAGTTCCAAGACAAAAACTCAAAACCTGACTGACAATACTGACAATGAAACCAACACATTTTTATATAATTCTCTAAAAGTTCAGCCTAAAGCTTGATAACTTAAATCAAACCTCTTTGGATCAATCAAAATCGGTTATGGATTAAAGTAAAAAAGAAACTGCTGAGTTGACCTCAACCTCAGTCTCCATCTCCGAACCTTAAGTTTACCCCCCAAAACCTCCTCATCAGTCTCCATCTGCAGAGTTTAAACCTGCCTGCAAAACCTCCTCATCAGTCTCCATCTGCAGAGTTTAAACCTGCCTGCAAAACTTCCACCTCAGTCTCCATCTGCAGAGTTAAAACTGCCATCAAAACCTCCATCCCCATCTGCAGATTTTAAACCTGCCAGGAAGACATCCACCTCAGCCTCCATCTGCAGAGTTTAAATCTGCCAAAAAAACTTCCCCCTCAGTCTCCATCTGCAGCTTTTAAAACTCCCAGCAAAACCTCCTCCTCAGTCTCCATCTGCAGAGTCTAAACCTGTGTCAGGATTTGGTTATAGAGTGTTGACCCAAAAGCAGAGGCAGGAAGGCAGAGGTGAATTTCATTGATTTAATTAAAAAGGGAACCTGAAAACAAAGGCAGGTTATCCAAAAATACAATAATGAAAACGAAGTCCAAACAAGCATGAAATCAGGAGTCCAAAAATCCAAAAGAATCAAACATAAAAAACTAGTCAAAACGAACCAGAAACCGTGGAGACATCAGGGGAATCACTGTCACAACGAGGAAGACTCAGGGAGACGGAGTTGGAGGAAGTTTGACAAAGTTTGGCAGTGTTTGACGAGGACCCAGCAAAGGGGAACTGAAGAGAGAGGGCTTTTAAAGGAGACTGAGACAAAGAGGGGCTAATGAGGAAACTGGGAGCAGGTGTGCTCAGAACAAGAGGGAAAGAGCTAGGGAAGAAGGAGAACATAAGAGGGCAGGAGAGAGCAACAAAAGAGAAACCTGGAAGACTGGAAATAACAACACAATGTTAAATTACTAGGACTATAAAACAAGGAGAAAAGCAAGACTGAATACTGAAAAGAAAAACATAACAGAAACCTGACAGGACCCCCCACTCAAGGGCGGACTCCAGATGCCAAAAAAAAAGTCAATGAAAAACAAAAAACAACCCACCCAGGGTGGGCGGAGGGGGAACCAGGCAAGGAGGGCAAGGAGTCCAGAACACAACAAAAAACAACCCACCTAGGGTGGGCGAAGGCCGAAGAAAGTCTCTGGAGGCGGGTCGCTGGGCCGGAGGCAAGGAAGAGCGTCTGGGGGCCGGCCGTGGGGCCGGAGGCGAGGCAGAGCATCTGGGGGCCGGAGACAACGCAGAGCGTCTGGGGGCCGGAGGCAAGGCAGAGCGTCTGGGGGCGGGCTGCGGGGCCAAAGGCGAGGCAGAGCGTCTGGGGGCCGGAGGCTTGGCAGAGCATCTGGGGGCCGGAGGCGAGGCAGAGCGTCTGGGGGCCGGAGGCAAGGCAGAGCATCTGGGGGCCGGAGGCGAGGCAGAGCATCTGGGGGCCGGCCGCGGGGCCAGAGGCGAGGCAGAGCATCCTGGGGCCGGAGCCAAGGCAGAGCATCTGGGGGCCAGAGGCGAGGCAGAGCGTCTGGGGGCCGGCCGCGGGGCCGGAGGCGAGGCAGAGCGTCTGGGGGCGGGCTGCGGGGCCAAAGGCGAGGCAGAGTGTCTGGGGGCCGGAGGCTTGGCAGAGCGTCTGGGGGCCGGAGGCGAGGCAGAGCGTCTGGGGGCCGGAGGCGAGGCAGAGCATCTGGGGGCCGGAGGCAAGGCAGAGCGTCTGGGGGCCGGAGGCGAGGCAGAGCGTCTGGGGGCCGGCCGCGGGGCCAGAGGCGAGGCAGAGCGTCTGGGGGCCGGAGGCAAGGCAGAGCGTCTGGGGGCCGGAGGCGAGGCAGAGCGTCTGGGGGCCGGAGGCAAGGCAGAGCGTCTGGGGGCCGGAGGCGAGGCAGAGCGTCTGGGGGCCGGAGGCGAGGCAGAGCGTCTGGGGGCCGGAGGCGAGGCAGAGCGTCTGGGGGCCGGAGGCGAGGCAGAGCATCTGGGGGCCGGCCGCGGGGCCAGAGGCGAGGCAGAGCGTCTGGGGGCCGGCTGCGGGGCCAGAGGCGAGGCAGTTTACCCCCCAAAACCTCCTCATCAGTCTCCATCTGCAGAGTCTAAACCTGTGTCAGGATTTGGTTATAGAGTGTTGACCCAAAAGCAGAGGCAGGAAGGCAGAGGTGAATTTCATTGATTTAATTAAAAAGGGAAACTGAAAACAAAGGCAGGTTATCCAAAAATCCAATAATAAAAACAAAGTCCAAACAAGCATGAAATCAGGAGTCCAAAAATCCAAAAGAATCAAACATAAAAAACTAGTCAAAACGAACCAGAAACCGTGGAGGCTGAGACAAAAAGGGGGCTAATGAGGAAACTGGGAGCAGGTGTGCACAGAACAAGAGGGAAAGAGCTAGGGAAGAAGGAGAACATAAGAGGGCAGCAGAGAGCAACTAAAGAGAAGCTGGAAGACTGGAAATACCACAATGTTAAATTACTGGGACTATAAAACAAGGAGAAAAGCAAGACTGAATACTGAAAAGAAAAACATAACAGAAACCTGACAACCTGCCTGCAAAACCTCCTCCTCAGTCTCCATCTGCAGTGGATAAACCTGCGTAAAGCAAGGCCAACAGTCTCCTGCATTCCTTCCGTCCTGCTCTGCTCTGTTATGAGCTTCGTAGAGCTCGAGGAGAGTATCTGCGAGAGGATTGAGATCAAGTGTTATTAAAAAGGGACGTAAAGGACCTGCAAACCAAACTAAAAGTCATTCATCCTTTGAATGGTGTTTGGAAAGTGCCCTGTTGCTCATCAATCAACTAGCTGTTTCCACCATCAAAAAGGGGTGAGTAATTTGGCCTCCAAAAAGTAACACAGTTCTGTGTTTAGAATAACAGTATTGAAAAGTTCTTTGTATATCATGTGAATACACTGAACATAAAATAATCATAGTGCATCTTATTCATCCATTTAAGCATATTATATTTAGATACTCTTAAATAATTTTGTCATGTTAGCATCATAAGACATGGAAACAAATGTGTTAAACCAAATATGCTTGTAATTCAGTTGGGGAACGAGCGGCTGAGATCTCAGGAGAGCTGTGCGTAAGTAAAATGGCGGCATACACGTAGTTCATATCAAATCCACTGAGGTAAGTACAAGCCAATAATTGAAAATTAAACAAAGTAAGGTTTAAACATTAACAATTGTCTCGTATTTTACGAGGAAACAAACTGGACAAGGAGACCTTGACGAACCTGTAGAGCTAGCTGGGTGAGTGTTTCAACAACATCGTAATGGGGAAGCCTAGAAACCCCACATCCACAAACACACCTTCAACCAAACGCTCCTGTTCTAGCTCAACCAGTGCTTCTTCTACTGTGTCTCCAGACAGGAGCTACAGCGACGTCCAGAAATCCATCAACCAAAAGGTAACCAGCCTGGATGCCTGTCTCGCCTTGTTAGAAGTCCTACATAAAGAGGTTCAAGCCCTGAGAGAGTCGGAGGAATACAGCCAAGGGCATCTAGTCTCTATTACCGCCACGAACAAAGCGCTGAGGGGGGAAGTCATGAAGCTCACCGAGGGGATGATCCAACTGTATGGTGAAAATAAGAAGATGAAATAAACCATTCAGGACATTCAGTCGCGAAGCATGAGAGACAACTTTGTCTTTGCAGGCATTCCGGAGCAGCAGGAGGAGGATCCCGAGGTGACAATCCCAGAGTTCCTCCAGAAGAAGCTGGAAATCCTGGCGGATCAGGTAAAAAACATCCACTTTCATAAGCTTGATAAAACCCATCCTAGACCAATCTTGGCTAAATTTGAACACTATAAGCAAAAAGAGCAGGTCAGAAATCGGGGCAGAGAGCAGAGAGGAATGGATTTCAATGTTAATGACCAGTCTCCAAAGGAAATCCTGGATCGTAGGCGAGTGCTATTCCCAATCAGGAAGAACTACATCACTGAAGGTGTCAGAGCTACAGTAGCAGTTGACAAACTTTATATTAAGGGTCAGTTGTTCAGTGATCAGAAGATCAATCCTTGGCTTTTTCAGATGCGCAGCAGGTGGATTTAAAGCAGTGGTCTCCAACCCTGGTCCTGAAGATCTACTGTCCTACAGATTTTAGATGCATCCCTGCTTCAACATAGCTGAATCAAATGAATGGCTTGAAAAGGTAATCAATCATTTGATTCAGCTGTGTTGAAGCAGGGATGCATCTAAAATCTGTAGGACAGTAGATCTTGAGGACCAGGGTTGGAGACCACTGATTTAAAGCCTGTGACACTTGATAAAAGTTTATAAAGTGGAACACGGTGATAAATGAAATATAGGCACAGCTGAAGCGCACGTTGGAATGATATGGTTGTTAGTCACGGTTGGGTACACGAAGCACACTGCAAAAACAGACCTACTAAAAATAAGCAAAATATTCTGAAATTCCATAATTTTATCTAGTTTCGCAAAAAAATCTGCCAATGGGGTAAGCAATTTTTATTTGACAAGAAATCTTAAAATAAGCGTAATGTTCTTGCCTCTGACGGACTTAAATGGGCCTTAAAACTAGACAAAAAAATCTTAATTTAAGTAAATTGCAGCAATGAAAACCCAGTTATTTAAGATTAAATTACTTAAAATTCGAATTTTGATCCCTTAACTAGTTAACTTTTAGAAATGACACCTTAATCTGGGATTAATAATAGCTATAAAAGCACTTAAAATAAGACTAAATTTCTTGAAATAGCTTTATAAAAATAAGTGACTGTCTTAAATCAAGACACCAAAACATTCTACTTCTTAATGTTTTATTAACTTTGCAATACGATCTTTTAATTCAACATTTATTAAAATAACGGAATGTATCAGCTATTGTAGCAGCATACTACAATTATGACTTACATACATTAAAAATAACTTTGCAGTTGCTGTACAAAAGGGTCAAATCTTGCCCATGAATGGAATCATGGAGAATTTCGGTTGGCATTACTGACAGAAGTGTGGAAATACATTTTGGGTAAGTGAGGTGCAGGGCATACACTGCAAAAAAGGGAATTTTAAGAAAGTAAAAAAGTCTTGTATCAAGGAAATATGTCTTGTTTTTTGTCCAAAAAGAAAATAAATCTTGACAAGCATGTTTTGCATTAGAAAAATAATCTAAATTTCAGAAATATAACTAACTTTTTCTTAATAATATAGGCTAGCTAATTTTGAGCTAGAATGAACCAGTAACAAGATAATGCAATGTTTTACAATAAAAGCCAGTGGAGCAACAAGATTATTTCCCTTATTTTAATAGTAAGACCAATTGTACAACTCCTTGATTTAAGAATGCCAAGAAACAAGAACAACAAACAAAGATGTTTATTTTGGTGCAGGCCATCTGAACCTGCTGCTTCAATTCTAACCTGTTAAACTGACAGCATGCTGGTCTTTACACAATATACAAGAACTATGATGAACAAAAACTGCAATTCTCATAAACAAAAGAAAGTGACTCGACTGCATTCTCAATCACAATGTAGCAATGATTATGGTTTATGAAGTAGGATCCTAAGCATCAGCATGACTGCTATTGATTCATTCATTGCTGATATGCTGTTTCATCATTCCGATTGGAGTGATTTTAATACATAAAAAGAAGAAACAATCACAAAACAAAAACATGTATGTATATGTATGTATTTTGTATATTAGGGGTGGAACGATTCACAAGATCCACGGTTCGGTACGGTTCATGGTTTTGTGGTCACGGTTTTCGGTTCGGTTCGGTATATTCGGTTTATTGTTACACCGAAAAATAAAAAAATTAATAAAAATGATACAAATGAATGAAATTTTTTAAATGAAATTAATAAAAAAATCTAAAAAAATGTATGAATTGTAATTATTTTTAATTATCCGCGGAAACCCTGGATCATTTCCGTACGTTTTGCTGCTTTGAATGTAATCATCTCGCGCATGCCCTCTACGATCTACAAGGAACTCAGAGCAGAGCGGACGGGAGCCGCAGTGGAGGCTGTAGGCTTTGCTTTGAGCAGGCGGTCTGGAGCGCAGCGGGGCGGAGCGGGGGTTGCTGACGGAGTATGAGGGATTTCGGGGTTAGCATGACATGTTGGTCATGTTGATGTTAGCATAAACAAAACGTGTTGCACAATGCTTGCACACTGTTGAACTTTTATCCACAACTTTCTTTCCGTCGTCATCGTAGGTCACTCTAAATGCAAAGTGGTCCCATACAGCAGACCTATAAAGTGCTGCTGGCGCGTCTTCCAACTCCTGTTCTTTCCCTCGCCATACCCACACAATTCTCCACAACAACTGATTTTTTTCTGCGGCTTCGCTTCTTCTTCTTCTTCTTGTTTACTACTGGTGGTTGGCTTTGGTCGCAGTACCGCCACCTTCTGCTCTGGAGTGTAAACTCTTCGCCTATGAGAAAATGGAGCAGCGCATGAACCGAACGAAACACACGCGAACCGAACCGAAACAGTCGAACCGAACGGTTCCCACGGTTTTCATAAACCGTTCCATCCCTAATGTAATAATATATATATATATATATACATAATACATACGTATACATATATATATATACATATATACATATATATATGTATACGTATGTATTATGTATATATATATGTATGTATATATATATACATACATATATATATACCGTATATATATGTATGTATATATATATATATACATACATATATATATATATATATATATACATATATATATATATATATATGTATATGTATATATGTATTTATTTATATATGTAGAATGGTACTCACTGTAACTTGTCTATATTGATTGCAGCTGCTAATATCAGAGAAGACTTATTATCTTCACTTTCCCGTGAAGACATCAAAGATTTGTTTCCTGGTCCTGAAAATGTCTTGAGGCGCCAGGCTATTTGGCTTATTGTGAATAAAGACCAAAAGGTAAGAACTGTTCTACTGTACAACACATTTTCCAATATCACAGAAATATTAATTAGCTTATTTTAGACATTTCTGCTTTGAGGCCCTTTAAACAGTAAAGTGTTTTTATCCACATAAAGATAGTTAATTAATAAATTGTTTGTCTAAATGTATTGTAGGTAGATAACGCTCCAGAAATTCAGCAGTCATCCCCGACTGGAGGCAGCGACCTATCAAAAGAGGAGGCCACTCCTTCTAAATTTGTGACTATGTCCAACCCAGAATACAGTCTTCACAGATAGTGAGCTTGAACATGTGCGATGCTCCTACTTCGAGCAGAAACGGCTAGTAACCGAGCACAGCGTGGCCTTATCCAAGGAGCTCTTCTGCCGACTCATAAGAAACACTATGACTAATATGATTTCTATTGCGAGAGCCACAGAGGACTGCAGATACCCCGCCAAACATGAGGTGGATGCCATGGCAAAACGATTGGTGGATTACTATCCAATGATCAAAGATAGGTCTACAAAGAGTGAGTGGGTGAGTATATTTTTGTCACTATTACTTGTTGATTGTATGTCGTTAACTGTAAGATGTTGACACATATTGTTCATGCAGTACTAAATCCTAACACAAGTTTAAAATGGAGCTAGACTTTGCTGAAAACTGTAATTACAGTATAAGAAAGCTTCAGTCTCCTTTCATTTCTTAATTTTTACTATGTATTCCTGACAGGAGCATGTTGCTAAAAAGCTCATGAAGAGACTCTCAAATGTCAGAAGTCCAAGGAAGGACAAAGTTCCTCCTTCGAAGAAACATCGAAAAGATGTGGAAGTCAGTTCAGACATTTCAACCACTGATTGTGATGGAGAATCCAGTGGATCCAGCATTATTCTGGAACGGTCACCTGTTAGTTCCAAGGGAAGCCCATTACTAGATCTGTCAACTAGAACAAGCACCCCACTGCAGAGCCAAGACAGCAGTGAGGAAACATGTATGTATTGTACTAAAAATAATTTTGAGTTAATTCATATTAGGGCTGAACGATTTTGGAAAATAATCTAATTGGGATTTTTTATCTTAATATTGCGATTTAATGCGATTTTTTTATTTCTAGTTTAATTTATCATGTCTCATGGCTCATGAAGAGACTCTCAAATGTCAGAAGTCCAAGGAAGGACAAAGATCCTCCTTCGAAGAAACATCGAAAAGATGTGGAAGTCAGTTCAGACATTTCAACCAAAAGTATATTCTATTGTTGTGCTTATCTTTTATATTAAGTATGAACATTAATTGATTCCTTTTGTTTCATTATACTGACAACTGAAAATCTCATTTCCCCTTTCCCCCATAACTTCCCTCTGGTGTCTACAGCTGGTTCACTTGACTTCATGGACAGCCTAAAAACCCAAGCAAGACACTACAAGACCCTCCAAGAAATGTTCAAGTCCAAAAAATACAAACAAAGCTGCAATAACTCATTTGCTGACCAAGGAATTTGAGTCTCGAAGACGCTTCATCACTTCTGAGGTCTTAAAGAAGCAAGACCTCTTAAAGGGGCAAGAAAGACCAACAAAGATTCTAGAGGCGTTCCCCTGTTTCCAAGAACTGGATCACGTAAGTAATGTCCAATTCAGTCCTATTATCTGCTCCTGTCACATTTTCAGCTCTTCCAGGGACTTATTTTAGCACGACATAATTGACATAAAGTTTATATAGCTAAGACATTCTAGATCTTTTTTGAAGAATGTTTGATAAGGACTAGCATAACATAATTATTTTTTGGGGAATTTTCTATTCTTCAGGTGCTGGATGAGCTACAGCGAATCATCCAACCAAACAACTCCAAGTACATCTCTGAGATGAAGAGCAGATGGAAAACCTTCTATTCAAAGGTCCAGTTTTATGGGGTGATGAAAAAAGAAATGAAGCCTCCTAAAACTTTGAATGGAGGTAAAGTCACAATACATTGACTTGTTCATTTGGTCATGTGTCATGATACGTTATTTATGATACCTTGTCTGTTCCTGTTTGGCTGTGACTCCATCCTGGAAAGAAACATCAGCTGTGCTGCTTCCATCAACACCCTTGTTTATAGATGCTGGAGATCGGCCTGTTTTCCAGTGTGGTCCTGTTTCTCTGACCGTGACTGAGTGGATGTGCTCTCTTCGTCCTCTGGCATGGGAGCTGGCTCGGAGCTAGTCTGCCTGGCTGTGTGTTTCCTGGACGGGGCCGCCTTTTACAGCTGCTTTTATTATCTCTGCTTCTGTCTCCTTGAACCCCAGTCGGCCGCGGCAGATGGCCGCTCACACTGAGCCTGGTTCTGCTGGAGGTTTCTTCCTGTTTAAAGGGAGTTTTTCCTCTCCACTGTCGCTACAAGCATGCTTAGTGTGAGGGATTGCATTTGAGTCAATGAGTCGATGCAATCAACTGGTTTTCCTTAGATAAAAACTAATTTGACTGGATGATCTGGTTGAACTATAAAGTGCCTTGAGATGACATGTGTTGTGAATTTGGCGCTATATAAATAAACTGAATTGAATTGAATTACCACCTTGTCTTGTGCCTCTTCCCTTAAAACACTGGAGCATGTCACAGCTGTGTTCCAAGCCCTGCCAATCCTCTTCCCGTCCAGCATCCCGCCACCTAAGTGTCAGGGTTTAGTATTGGTTTGGAGGACCCAAGTGCAGAGGCAGAGAGGCTGAGGAGATTTCTGGGAGTTTTAATTGGGCAAAAACAGTAAACAAAGGCAGGAATCCAAAAATCCAACTAATAATGAAAAGCAAACCAGAACTATGGAGACATCTGGGGAAAACCAAACACAAGGAGCCAGGGAGAGTAGAGGAACATAGACCACAGCATGGGAAGACAGCAAAGACAAGGAACCAACAAAGAGTGAGAGCAGAGGGAGAGCATATATAGCAGAGAGAGACAAAGGGAGGGCTAACGAGCAGACAAGGAGCAGGTGTGAGAGGAGACAATGAGGGAGCCAAGGGGAAAGGAACATACACACACAAGAGGGCAGTAGAGCAGTGATTCTTAACCATAGGGCTGCGGCCAAAAGTTGGGCCGCCAGCGCCCCCTTGTGGGCCGCAAAAATCTTTCAGTTTTGCACCTGTGGGCCGCAAGGGCCGTGGGACTGCGTGCAGCTTTTGACCATGTGGTGGCGGTAATGCATCACTCGGTTGTTTAAAAAGCGCCAATACACAGAGAATTAGACTGTCTACTTCACAGCAAAGTAGACAGTACTTTTAGTTAGTGTATTTTTGGAATCTTAACAATGCCTACGACTTGTTGTGCTCCCGGTTGCACAGAGAGGCATTCCAAATTGTTGGATGTACGTTTCTGTCGTTTACCGAAGGAGGAAGGACGAGGACAGAAATTGATATTTTTAATGAAAAGAGCGCAGGCAGACACTCCCAATGGACTGGAGGAGCCATCATACTACGACAGAATTTGCAGTCTACACTTCATCTCCGGTAAATACAACTTAATTCTGCTCTAGTCATTGTTCTACTTAAATAGCGGTGGAGGGGAGGTGGCGATCGCTACACAGGCAGGAGAAGCGGCTGCTGCTCCAGACAACGGCTCCATTACGCCCCCGTTCACGGGCGCTAGTACTTCATGTTTACGCTGCAATGTCGCAGAGACCCCCACCCATTTTAACAAGACAAAAACACCAAAATAATCCGTAGTGAACAATGTTGGAGCCTTTATCCCGATATAAAATAATTGTAGCCGTCCAGTGGTTTCATGCTTCCATGCTCTCTCGTCTGTACTGGCTTGCCGTGTTTATAAGGCAGCTGTATGTCGCTGTACGGAACACTTGGCCAGCATTTCACAGACTCGCTCCGTCCCTTCAGGCTTTTGCTGTGTGGATCTGGCAACCTGATACCATCAACCATCAACTTACTCTTAAAACAATCTTGTGATACGTTATTATTTGTGTCATTGTTCATTTGTCACAGATATAAAGATTCTTCTGGTTCTGCCATGCAAAAATGGAGACTGCTGAAGCAATTTTACAATGGCTTTGCAGATTATAAGGCTATAGTTTCATTTGCACTTTAATTTCATTTAGTTTATTTATATTTATAGATTTATATTATTTGAATGCATTTATTTTATCGCCCCTTTTTATTGATTTCATGATTTATTTATACTTATATATATATATATATATATATATATATATATATATATATATAATTTATTTTATTAATTTAAAGTAAAAATCCTACTACTGGTCTTTTTTTATTATGATTAAAAAGCCTGAATTGATCCTTGAAATTTTTTCTTATCACAGCTTGATTTGGTCCATGAATTATCAGCCTGTTCGGTGTCTTGATGTATGTGTGCAGGTTTATGTAAACGTTTAATAAAAGTTTTTGTGATGATCCCCTTTTATCATGTCATTTTATTAGACAATTTTTTTGCTTGTTAAACAATAAGTGGATTTGGTTTATTATTGAATACAAATCAAACTGTACAGTGTTAATATATAATGGGCCCCGGGCCACTTTGTACTATAAAAATTGGTTCTCAAGGTCGAAAAGGTTAAGAACCCCTGCAATAGAGGACAACAGAAAAACATGAGAACTAACATAAATCTAGAAATTACAACAAAACTGGAATTAAAGCAATAAAACTAGAAAACAAGGAGCAAAGTAAAGAACAACAGAACCAAGACCATGACAGTGCCCCCACTTAAGGGCGGATCCCAGACGAAGGAAGGCCTCTGGGGGAGGCCGGCGGCGACGTCGTCTTCGACGAAGGAGGGCCTTTGGAGGAGGCTGGCGGTGAAGGAGGGCCTCTGGAGGAGGCCGGCGACGAAGGAGCAGCAGCCTTGGGGGCCGCCGTCTCCGGAACAGCCTCAGAGGAGGCTTGGAGCGCCCGCTGAGGGGCCTTGGAGTGACCGGTGAGGTTTACTTCTGAGAGTCTTTTATTAGTGTGCTCAGGGGTATCTGGACAGCACAGGGCGGACTCAGGGGTCTCTGGCACTAGGCTTAACCACTAAGAAGCTGGGCTTAAGCAGTGAGGCTGTTTTCCATGTCCTTACGGTGAGATATAGCAATATTCCATATTATATGTCCCAGTTATTCATGCATATATTAGGGGTGGGAATATCTGGGCACTTCAGGATACAATTGCAATTCAGAGGCCTGCAATTTGATTTTAAAACAATTATCAATTCATCTTGAGGGAAAAAAAGTCTAAACAGGATTCCCGGATAACTACTAAGCATTTTGTTTGAGCATTCAAGCTGGGATGGTAGATTAAAATGCCTTTGGTATTCTGGTGTCAAGGTGGAGAACGCTTCACAACAAGATAAACCTTCTCCCTCAGAATGTGGACTCCGTGGTGATGGCAGCTTGCCTCCTCCAGAACTTCTCGCTGAGTAGAAGGGAGAACCAGCAGCTGCTGGGTGAGGGCCAGGAGGATGGACGTAGGATACGGCCTGTTGGCAATATGGCTGGACGACGCACATCGGCTGAAGCCACAGCTGCCAGGGATGTCTTGTGCACCTACTTCAACTCTCCAGGAGGGAGTGTACGATGGCAAAATAGAAAGCTGTGAAAGCTGCATCCTGCTGTGATTTACAGATTGAAATAAAAAATCTGTAAACCTCACATCTGCTCTATGATGCTTGTATCTATAATTACCTTTACTTCTGTACACTCAATGCTAGTTGACATCCAGCGTAATTATACACTGAACACATGCTGACAAAGAATTCATGTTCCTTGAAATATGGTCTATGTAGAAAAATGAGGGCCTTGTAACGCTCAGTGGTTTAGTTGACTCAGATTTTTTTCAGGATTTTACTAGGATGGTTGATTAAACCTCCATTTACTGAAGGGGGGAGATCACAGCTGAGTAGCAGGGCTGCCATTAATTAATCACATTTGCATCAGATCTGCAGATATGTCTTCAGGTTTCTCCCACATTTTTTTACCCCACCTTATCCCATCTCGTCAGACTCACACCCTTCCTTAACTGAAAGAACTCACTACATCTACATGAATAAAGAGTTGGTGTTAACTCTACTTTTTAGAGCAAGCTCACCTTGTATTTCTAGAGCCAATTCAGTACAAGATAAACTTTTAAGAATAATGAAACACATGGAGAAGTAAGTTCTCATTAAGTTGACAGATTGTCTTTCAAATTAGGTTAATTTTTGTTTAGCTATAGGCAGGGATTTAAGAGCGTGAACCAGTCATAACGGTAAGCATCCACAAGGGGGCACTTGTTCCACCTTGAATACTTTGAGATCTCAAATCGTCGGTGCTCATCTTCAGAGGAGTCCCCAGGACTGGCCACTATTGCACCAGCTGCTGCTGCAGCTGATCCAGCGCTTAATGTTGACAACTAAGGTTATCTGGCCCATAATTATCTTTATAAGTACAGCCGCTAGCAACCTAGTTGGCAACTAGCTAAGCTAAATAGCTACTCCAGGTGAGCTTAGCATAGGACAGCCAGGGGTGGAGCTAGATGGGGGGCCAGGAGTCGCCATGGCCACCCTTAGCCAATCATTGGCTACCCCTACCATTTTCCCCCCCTCTAATACAGATGGTGGCAGCAGTAATACTGTCAAGTGGAATATTAAAAACATAAAAAAATTTCATATATTACTTAATATTTTTTCATATATTCATAATTACTTGACAACAAAAACACTGATAACAATTGTACAATAATAATAATAATACATTTGATTTATACTGCACTTTTCATCAAAAGACCTCAAAGTTCTACAAAAAAAGAAAAGCATTTAAAAAAGAAATGCATAAAAATAAAAAAATAAAAATACTGTAATATAAAAAAAATAATAAAAGCTGTTTTAAAAAACAGAAAGAAAAAAAACACATCTAAAGGGGACCAAAAGTTTTGCTAAAAAGAAATGTTTTAAGGCCATCTGAAAGCAATGAAAGCCATCTAGGAGTCTTCAGTGAAATCATAGATAAATAACAATTTTAATAAAAAACGTATTAAATAATCAATTTATGTAGATGTTAGTACTTGTAAATATCAATTTTATGCAGAATGATTACTGATAAAAGGGTAAGTAATGATAATGGATGTTTGCCACAGAACTCAAATCTGAAAGAATTGTATCTATTCTACCTTTTATTTACAAAGCACAGAGGTTAAAAATATCCACTTTCGGCCACCCCTTAGTGTACATTGGTTATTGCCTGGCCAAAATGTTCTGGCTACACCTCTGAGGACAGCAGCAGCTGTCTGGAGCGAACTTTAATTGGACTTGGCATAACAAGCAACCTCGGTGAGTGGCGACAGGTCCTTGGCGGTGACGTAGGCGGCTTGGAATCGACACCAAATTGCTGAACTTTGGCGGCTGGCATAAACTGGTTTGTGACTGGACTGCTATAGCGTCTCAGGCAAGGGCGTAGGAATATGTTTACAATTGGGGGGGGGACATGTCGGAAATCTGAGATTCGTAAATATTCAACAGAAACATATCTTAAGTACGCTACTTTAAAAAAAGGCTATTTAATCTTTTACTTTATTCCTTTATAAATGTGTTTGCAAAAATAATGCATTTAAAATTAACATAATGCATTTGTTCATAAGATGTGAGCATATCACCAAACAAAATGACTGGAGTCTTTTATTAAGCAAAGGGAGATGTCTTTCAAGGGCTTCAGCCCTTGGCATATTTAGTGTCCGCATACGCACTAGAAAATCAAAACAATTCAGTAGGCCACACAAGTGCAAAGTTTGATATGTTTTATTTTGTCAAACTTGCAATAATGGTCAAAAATGAATTTATATAGGTTGACTGACAGAGGGAGCTGACAGTGTGTTGAAGAATTATGGGCAGGGCGCTTTGAAGCATCTGGTTCAAAAACGCATTCTGAACCTTTGGTAGAAATCCATCTATCCTTCCATTTTCTGTACACCCTGTCCCTTAGTGGGGTCGGGAGGTGCTGGTGCGGGGTCCACCCTAGACAGGTGGCCAGTCTGTCCAGACCTTTGGTAGAAATGGCGCCTTTAATTCCAATTTGCAGTACAGAACAGAGAAAACTACAGAGTTGTCAATGTTGTGTTAATCTGTTTATAGTGTAAAAAGAGGAGCCAGCAGTTTATTTGAGGAAATAAAGATGCAGAAGTTAATTAGTTGGTTAATTAGTGGTTGTGCAGCAGTCCGCTGCACGACCAATGCGGCCGCCGCTGCTAAGAATTAGAATTAATTCTCCCTGTGGTTAACTAACGATCAGGAGCACGGCAGGTATAACATCTGTCCATTTCGGCGAATCAAAACCATGCAAAAAATAAAAAATCCTCGTAAAACGCACGCCCAGACCGGGCTAATTTCAACACAAGTTGTGTTAGGTTACTGTTACTCACACTGACGTTTCTCTTTTAAAAAAATCTGAGTAAGTCCTACTGCTGTTTCAGCCTCTTAGTTGGTGGTGGCATTGTACTGAAATGAGATATAAAAAAATATATATAAAAAAAAAATTTTGGCTAGCGTGGCAAACGTCTAGAGAAAGTTAGCAGTTAAATATTGGATGAGTGATCAGCCCAAGACTACGGAAGAGGATTAGGGCCACTGGAAAAAAAAAAGTTAAGTGATTTTTACATTTTATTTCAGTTTAATACGGGAAAAAAGTCAGAATTCTGACTTTTATTTTCAGAATGAAGACTTTTTTTTTCTCAGAATTCTGACTTTTTTTCTCAGAATTTTGGATCTTAATGTAGATGGGCACCATGAAGGCAGAGATGTGGAGCACTCAGCTTCACTGACAAAGATGTGAGTTGTTTGAGAGAGCCAGTGACACATTGGTGGAAAATGACAGAATTAGGCAACTTTTTACGTGCCCGAGGGGTCCCCCCATTAATGGAGGAGCAGAAGGTCATTAAAACAAGAGATCTAGTCTCTAAAAGAGACATGGCTATGGCTTGATGCTAACATGTTTGTTGTTAGACATACTTTTGTTATATTACATTTGTGTTGTGTTTTCCAAATAGTGTAGAAAATTAATGGTGGGTTTATAATGTTTACCTTTTATGAGCAGGACAGGAAGAAGAGAAGTGTAGCATTACCTCCAACTAGTTAAACTCATAATTATGAAGTTATTCAACAAATTCCTCAAGTAAAAAAGTGCAACTTTTATTTTTTATTTATTTTTTTTTTTATACCAGATTTGTGGATTAATTTCAAAATTATGTATTCCTTCCAAATTTCCAAATCTGAAGAATTTTTTAAACCAATATCTACATTATTTAACATTTAGTTTGTTTTAGCAGTACTTCCTGTTATATTTCTTTATACGTATATTTTACATTTTCTCAGCAGATTTGAAATTGTGTGCTTGTGTAAACACAAGTAGTCAATCTTTACTCTAAACATATATTCTGGTTGTTTTTTAGTTAGACCTTCTTGTTTTTATATATCTGTATAGTACCCCCGCCCCCCCCCCCCCCCCCCCCACCACCACCAAAAAAAAACTGTAAATTGATTAGAAACATTAATCATCTGTCAGATTTCTGAGAAAAAAGGCAGATTTCTGAGATTAAAGTCAGAAATCTGAGAAAAAAGTCAGAATTCTGAGATTAAAGTCAGAATTCTGAGAAAAGTCAGAATTCTGACTTTTTCCCCCATGTTAAACTAAAAAAAATTAAAAATCAGTTAACTTTTTTCAGTGGCCCTAATCCTCTTCCTACAAGACTAAGATGACTAAACCAAAAAGATTCAGTTTCTATATATGAAAGTGAACTGACAACAAGACGTTATAAATAAGCAATATTCATAGCAGCATTCCCGACAGACCATTTTACCTCATTCACAAGTTTCTGACTTTCTGTATCGCTGTTTCCCTCTGAGTGCTCAAACACTCAACAGTTCACAGAGGGGAGGGGGAGTACAGTGACGTAACGCTATGCTGCGCCTTCAAAATAAAAGCACGATAGTTAAAAAATTGTCAAAATCTAATATTTTGCGGTACAATTTTTGGGGGGGACATATCCACCTGGCTTTTATATTGGGGGGGACATGTCCCCCCCGTCCCCCCCGCTTCCTACGCCGCTGGTCTCAGGTTATATGTAGTTTATTCAGTAATGTCTTACAAAGCTCAGATGCCTTCACAAAGTTATCTCTCGATCATTGATGTAAACAGTCCGTGGATTCACACAATAATACGCTGCAAAGTGCTTCTTCTGCTCAGCAGGTTAGGGGAGAAGGACCTCGCTGCAGCAAACAGAAAGGGGCGGGGACGGACCTTTCCGTCAGTCCCATACCTTATTTGGAAATGGGACTATTGCATTCCGGAAATGAAGGGGGCGCTATTTTCATAATCACTAGTATAAATGCCTTAAAGATGCGGGGTTAAGAGGAAAGGAAGAAGAAAGAAAGAAGTTTGAAAAGTTTTTGCACTGGTGTTCGGCACACGATCCATAATGCAAAACCCACAAAATCAACAAAAGGTAATTTTACCTTCTTAAAATTTGTTTCACATAGTAAATTAATACGCTTTTCTAGATTCAGTTTTTTAAGAAAACCTTCAATTTGTCCTTTTTAAAAGGTCCAGAGAAGAACTACAAAAGGAGAGAAAGCGGAAAAAAGTTGATGAGAGGGCAAAATGTGAGGTAAGCTGTAGCTAAAATTCATCACTTTGTTGTTTTAAGTCATAGAATTTGTATTATGTCCATTCACAGTGTACTTTTGTTCTATGCTTATTTTTTTTAAGTCTGAAAGAAAATCAGGATAGAAGAATTAAAAGGGTTGAATCAGTTTTGATGTTATTTGGACTTGCATTCATCTTTCACTTAGAACATATCTGTATTTTTACAGACTCTGTGTGCTGATGACCACACCTATGCCAAAGGAGCCAAGGCACAAATCAAGGTTCATTTTTAAATTTACACATAACTAGTAATTTTGATTTGTGTATCTTTATGTGCAAATGAGACTAAAACCCTAAATGATTTTTTTTTTATTTGAATTCATTATTTGGACAACTTTTTTTATATCATTAGAGATGAAAGGATAAGATACTGAGAGATATAAAGTATTAATTATTGTTTAATGCTCTTCACCATGCAGGTAGAAAGGATACCGCCAATCTTACAGGTAGGATTCATTCATAATCATATGTATCATCCATTCTTCCTGTATGACAGTCTTGCAATGCACCTGTTTTTTATTTTGTTTTTGTTTTTTTGTTTTTTTTTTCAGATGCAGAGGAGAGGAGAGTACCCTCGTTACTACTGTGATGGCATACCTGGACTTTGCCCTGAGTGCCAACATTGAATTAAAAGAAAATAAAAGTTGCTTTCCACAATCTGTCACATATTGTTAGTTTTTTTGTGACATGCCATTTGAAATCGTTTCTGATAAAGAATATTTACCTTTTGACTTGTGCAGTCCTCCTTTTTCATAATGTGTTCTTTCAATATTATTTACATTTTTTAGAGTTCCTTTTGTTGTAGCTCAGTTGATTTACATCATTTAGTTTTCATAGAAATGGTGTCGTTTCCACAAAGTTACATTGTGGCTGTAATTTGTTGGAGAAACAGTAGAACCAATAAAGTAGTTGTAAATCTATTGTTACAGCGTTGTTTAACAATTGGAAAATCTTGTTGGAAAATTTTAAATGCAAGCAAAGCTAATAACTTGCAATATACAATGTTTCCTATACATTTTTGAACAATGACTGGAATCAATACAAACTTTCTTTACAAACCTGACATACAGACAAGTTTATGTTTTAACAGTTAGAATCAACTTGTTTTATGTAATAAAAAATAAGTTGCAGAAACATTGTTCAGATACAAACATAAGATTAAACGAGCAAAACGAAGGTGTAATCAGGGTGGAGGTGATGGAAGCTCAGGTGAGGAGCAGTTGCACACATCAAGCTGGACTTTATGAAGGGTGAAGGACTTGAGACCGGCGCCGTTAGGCTGGGAGGGAGGCACCTGAGCAGGTGATTGGCTGAGCAGGTGAGATGAAGACAGACTTTATTCAAAAAGGTTTTCATGTAGAAAAAAGATCATTCTCTCTGGTGGTTACCAGTACAGTGTCTACTGCCGGGATCAGAAAGTTGAAGATTATTGTCAAATGAACTTTCTAAAACCTACTTTCTGTGCGAGTCTTTCCAGGTTGAAGCTACATTTAAGGTTTTAATTAATCACTTTATGTTTTCATGTTTTATTCATGTTTTTGGAGTGCAGTTCATGAATTTATTGCAATTGATAAAATTAATATGGTATTTCTAAATGGAATAGTGGGACACCAGCCAGTTTACTAGTTGAGCTGGAGTCCTTATAGGAGACATTATGGTCAATAATGATAATAATTGAGCCAGGTCACCTGCAACCAAGTATATTCTAGTTAACGAAAGGCACTTGTTAAAAGTTCAAAAGGTCTTTGGTTTGTTTGTAAATTATATTCACAATGAGAATAATAAGAAAAAATATTTGGCAAATAAACAACAAAAGTGCACCGTGAATGGACGTACTAAGTTGGCCAAAATTGTCGACTAAATGTTTTACAGACCAAACCTCTTTTCCATCTAGTTCTTATTAAATAAGCCAAAGGCTATTATATTTTAGATTTTAACTTATTTATTTTAAGAGTACCGTTCACAACATCAAAATATATTATTTGAACTTCAGCACCAGCATGTATTTGTTTATATCTGTTTTCTTAATCAGCGATGGACTGGGGATCTGTCCAGGGTCAGCAGCCTTCATGACCCCACTTGAGGATAATTCATAAAAATTAATGGATGGATAAATGTGCTCTTAATGTAATGTACATTTGTCTCCAAAATATTGATTTTATTTCTCCATAATGATTCCTTATTGTTGCTTATTTTAGATTGTTTGTTACTAATATAATTTTAAATAAAGATTTCAAAATAAAAAAGGGACATACCACGTGACAGACATACCACGTGACATATCACGTTTTGTAGCCATTTCTTTACTGTTTAATTAGTATTTTTAATGTTGAAAGTGTTCTTGGGTGTTTTGAAAGGCGTTGTCAAATAAAATACGTTATTATTATAATTATTATGAAACGGTCGGTACAGGAAATAGTGTCACTAGCGCCCCCGTCAGTTCCGGAATGAAATGGTCCCATTTCCATATAAGGTATGAGACTGACAGTGGTCCGTCCCCGCCCCTTTCTGTTTGCTGCAGCGAAGTGTACTTCGGTTAGGGTAGCAGGTCGACCTCCCCAAGATGGCGCCCGTAATTTTTGCGCCGCGACAGGCAATGCGTTGTCGATTCTTTTGTGTGCCCTTGTTGCGGGTTACCCCCTTAAGCCCTTAACACAACGAGGTAGTACGTAAGTGTTCATGTCCCTAGTCGGATTCAGCTGAATTTAGACCCCTAGAAAGTCAAAGATGGATGAATATATGAATGACTTCGCAGTGTCGTGTTGTGTGAGGAACTAATAACCATTTTTCACATCAGTAGGCGGAGTTGTCAGGATGGCCGAGCGGTCTAAGGCGCCAGACTCAAGGATTGTACCTTCCTGTGAAGCGGGACTTCTGGTCTCCGATTGGAGGCGTGGGTTCGAATCCCACTTCTGACAGCAATTTTTTTTTTTTTACATAAAGCAGTTATTTCACTGCGTATTTTCTGTAATTTAATCAAATCGTTAATTCAATTATCAATTATTTAACCTTTAATATTTAATCGGTAATTCAATCAAATTGTTCATAACAGGTAATCACATTGAGCAAAATATACGAATTTATCTAAACAATAAAAGTGTTTTGAATAGTATCCAAAACAAAAAGAAATAATACTATATAAGGTTAAAAACAACAACAAGGCATATGAGTGTGTTAAGATTGAAGGTTGCTTATAAAAAAGAAATGTCAATAAAAGTTGATTGATTGGATTTTCCTCTGGACGTGAAATATCACTATGAAATTAAACAGTTCGCACATTGAAGAGCAGCATAATATTATAATACAAATACTAAAAAAATAAATTAATAATAATAATGCTGTGTTTATAATACAGGTTTCTAATTCATTATTCACACTTGAAGAATTACACCAAAAGCGAGAACCATGCAAAGAATAAAAGGAAAATAAGTGATAATATTGATATAAACTCAAATCACAGTCCATTTATATAAAATAATATACACTTTACAGCGGCGTAGGAAGCGGGGGGGACGGGGGGGACATGTCCCCCCCAATATAAAAGCCAGGTGGATATGTCCCCCCCAAAAATTGTACTGCAAAATATTAGATTTTGACAATTTTTTAACTATCGTGCTTTTATTTTGAAGGCGCAGCATAGCGTTACGTCACTGTACTCCCCCTCCCCTCTGTGAACTGTTGAGTGTTTGAGCACTCAGAGGGAAACAGCGATACAGAAAGTCAGAAACTTGTGAATGAGGTAAAATGGTCTGTCGGGAATGCTGCTATGAATATTGCTTATTTATAACGTCTTGTTGTCAGTTCACTTTCATATATAGAAACTGAATCTTTTTGGTTTAGTCATCTTAGTCTTGTAGGAAGAGGATTAGGGCCACTGAAAAAAGTTAACTGATTTTTAATTTTTTTTAGTTTAACATGGGGGAAAAAGTCAGAATTCTGACTTTTCTCAGAATTCTGACTTTAATCTCAGAATTCTGACTTTTTTCTCAGATTTCTGACTTTAATCTCAGAAATCTGCCTTTTTTCTCAGAAATCTGACAGATGATTAATGTTTCTAATCAATTTACAGTTTTTTTTGGTGGTGGTGGGGGTGGGGGGGGGGGGGGGGGGGGGTACTATACAGATATATAAAAACAAGAAGGTCTAACTAAAAAATAACCAGAATATATGTTTAGAGTAAAGATTGACTACTTGTGTTTACACAAGCACACAATTTCAAATCTGCTGAGAAAATGTAAAATATACGTATAAAGAAATATAACAGGAAGTACTGCTAAAACAAACTAAATGTTAAATAATGTAGATATTGGTTTAAAAAATTCTTCAGATTTGGAAATTTGGAAGGAATACATAATTTTGAAATTAATCTACAAATCTGGTATAAAAAAAAATAAATAAAAAATAAAAGTTGCACTTTTTTACTTGAGGAATTTGTTGAATAACTTCATAATTATGAGTTTAACTAGTTGGAGGTAATGCTACACTTCTCTTCTTCCTGTCCTGCTCATAAAAGGTAAACATTATAAACCCACCATTAATTTTCTACACTATTTGGAAAACACAACACAAATGTAATATAACAAAAGTATGTCTAACAACAAACATGTTAGCATCAAGCCATAGCCATGTCTCTTTTAGAGACTAGATCTCTTGTTTTAATGACCTTCTGCTCCTCCATTAATGGGGGGACCCCTCGGGCACGTAAAAAGTTGCCTAATTCTGTCATTTTCCACCAATGTGTCACTGGCTCTCTCAAACAACTCACATCTTTGTCAGTGAAGCTGAGTGCTCCACATCTCTGCCTACATGGTGCCCATCTACATTAAGATCCAAAATTCTGAGAAAAAAAGTCAGAATTCTGAGAAAAAAAAAGTCTTCATTCTGAAAATAAAAGTCAGAATTCTGACTTTTTTCCCGTATTAAACTGAAATAAAATGTAAAAATCACTTAACTTTTTTTTTTCCAGTGGCCCTAATCCTCTTCCGTAGTCTTGGGCTGATCACTCATCCAATATTTAACTGCTAACTTTCTCTAGACGTTTGCCACGCTAGCCAAAATTTTTTTTTTATATATATTTTTTTATATCTCATTTCAGTACAATGCCACCACCAACTAAGAGGCTGAAACAGCAGTAGGACTTACTCAGATTTTTTAAAAAGAGAAACGTCAGTGTGAGTAACAGTCACCTAACACAACTTGTGTTGAAATTAGCCCGGTCTGGGCGTGCGTTTTACGAGGATTTTTTATTTTTTGCATGGTTTTGATTCGCCGAAATGGACAGATGTTATACCTGCCGTGCTCCTGATCGTTAGTTAACCACAGGGAGAATTAATTCTAATTCTTAGCAGCGGCAGTTTTCTCTGTTCTGTACTGCAAATTGGAATTAAAGGCGCCATTTCTACCAAAGGTCTGGACAGACTGGCCACCTGTCTAGGGTGGACCCCGCACCAGCACCTCCCGACCCCACTAAGGGACAGGGTGTACAGAAAATGGAAGGATAGATGGATTTCTACCAAAGGTTCAGAATGCGTTTTTGAACCAGATGCTTCAAAGCGCCCTGCCCATAATTCTTCAACACACTGTCAGCTCCCTCTGTCAGTCAACCTATATAAATTCATTTTTGACCATTATTGCAAGTTTGACAAAATAAAACATATCAAACTTTGCACTTGTGTGGCCTACTGAATTGTTTTGATTTTCTAGTGCGTATGCGGACACTAAATATGCCAAGGGCTGAAGCCCTTGAAAGACATCTCCCTTTGCTTAATAAAAGACTCCAGTCATTTTGTTTGGTGATATGCTCACATCTTATGAACAAATGCATTATGTTAATTTTAAATGCATTATTTTTGCAAACACATTTATAAAGGAATAAAGTAAAAGATTAAATAGCCTTTTTTTAAAGTAGCGTACTTAAGATATGTTTCTGTTGAATATTTACGAATCTCAGATTTCCGACATGTGTCCCCCCCAATTGTAAACATATTCCTACGCCCTTGCACTTTATATGAACAATTAGAGCACCTTGTACGACTAATGGGACATTAAAAAGATTCTTTAAGTAGTAGCCAAGTTATTTACATTTTCAACTTAAGACTCAACAGCTCCTCCTGCTGGTGAAAGACATTTTACTCAAGAGCTCAAAGGAGCATTCCAGCATTTGTAGCTATCTCATACAATTTAATCAGATCCCAAATTAGCATTTCAGGTCTGCATATTAACAACACTACCAAAAAAGTACTCAACAAAGTACTCAACAGTACTACTTAAGTAAAAGTATTTATACTCATAATCAAATCTTACTCAAATAGAGAAAAGTTACTCTGTGAGAAATCTACTTATTTAAAATGTTTTATTTATATAAAAAAGAATGTTAGAACTATAAATATACAGTCATATGTTTTAATTACATTTTTTAAATGTATTTATTACTGTTTTCAAGGCTGCACTTTAAAAAAATGAAATTGTCTAGAGCTGTTTTAAATGAAATTTACACTCGTGTATACAAAATGACAAAATAAATGTATCTAAGTCTAAGTCATCTACTCAAGTTAAAGTATTGAAATACTCATTAAAAACAAATATTTCAGTATTCAAAATTACATTTATTTAAAAGTACTTAAGTACTGAAAAATACAAATTATTTTTTTTATATCAGTACATTTCTGGATAATTTTCAGAGTAATTTTAAAGAACCTTGTAACTTTCAGAAACCACCTGATCTATGGATACATTGAAACACTACAAATTCTACACCATCTGCAAATAACCCTAATATAAAAATGGCACAAGGACAGCTAATTTGATTATTTTTTCGTATTTAAAAAACAAAACAAAAACTGTAACGTATTTATTTTCCTCACTTTCTCTGCAGCTGCTTTGAGAATGCATCCTACTGAACAACTTGGCCACACAGCAACAGCTAACACTTTAATAACATTTATTAACTACAAATAATACCTGCCCTGAGTTTTTTTACATTTGTGGAACGTCATGTAAATCTCTAAAACAGTGGTGTGCAGATTCAGACCTAAGGGCTGCTACCTGGCACACTGAAATTACACGTCAGGAGAGAAAAAACAGCAACAGAAAAAACTGTGAAATGACTCAAGTAAAATAAAGATACTCAAAAAAAGTACTTAAGTAAGGTAATCAAGTAAATGTATTCTGTTACTTTTTACCACTGCTGGGCACACATTAAAAAAGCTCCCAATATTATTTCTGGCAATGCAGACTGATTAAATGATTCTGGGGATTTCTGAGTTACATGTTTCATGTAAAAATCAGCTGTGACCCAGGTCTGTTTCTTCATGGCCTTCCTTCTAAATCAGTCACTCTGACACAATCGCACTTCAGACTTAGTGACAAATTATTGCTTTTGGCTATAAAATGCATTCTAATTAATTGGAATAGTTAATAAACCTCCAACTATCACACACTGGTATAGAGAAATACTTAGGACCCTCCCTTATTAAAGGATTAGTGCAGCTCTTATGTGGTCTTAACTAATGAACATCCTCCTTTTGTATTTCTATGCATCTTTCTTCTTTCTTTGATCACATGGCTAGAAATGATTGTGTTGATGTCAGGCTTTAAATATGTCTGTTTATGTTTGCTGGCCACTGAAGACACAATTTAACATGAATATGACATTGTATGGCAGATTCCTTCTTTAAAATTGTATTTATTTATTTTTGTTTGTTTGTTCTCTATGTATCCCATACTAAGATGATAGGCAACACAGTGTAGAATTTTCTATTTTTTCTGTTTGTGAAAACACCAATTAAAGAGTTTGTAGATTGAAGAGCAGCATATTATTATAACACCTAGTGAGGGTTCCTTTGCAAAGAAAACATATGGAAAGAAATAAGAAATACAAAGAAAACCCCAACAAAAACCCAGAATAATGCTGTATTTATAATACAAGTTTCTAATTCCTTATTCACACTTGAAGAATTACACCAAAAGCGAGGACCAGAATTAAAGGAAAATAAGTGACAATATTGATATAAACTCAAATACAGTCCAAATATATGAAATAATATACATTTTACATTAACAATCAAGACACCTTGTATGACTAATGACACAATCTAAAGCTTTTTCTTTTTTGTTTGTTTAGTCATGTGCCATATTCCATACAATGTAAGATGACAGGCAACACGGTGTACAATTTTCTATTTTTTCTGCTTGTAAAAACACAAAACTAATAAAAAAATAATAATAATAATTTGAAAAAAAAGAAAAAAGCTCCCAAACATCCACTAGATGGCAGTATTGTACAATCACAGATACCGCATCAGCATTACGGTAGGAACTTTACCACAGAAGAGAAAAATAAAGTTTAAAAGTTATTGATAAGATCAAGCTTCTTGTTATTTTCCTTGTATTGCTAATGATATGATTTTCAAACAGATTTATGTTATAACATTTTATGGAAAATATTCTGAGATGTAAGACATTCCCCATTATACTGATTATATTTCAAGATCTATTTAAAATGCTATTTCCTTTTGCAAATGTTCTACTCTGATTATCAGAGCTTTAAAAAGAATTCATCTGTTTATGGAGGACTGTTCAGCTCAATCTCCACTATTCTGACTGAAGTTTTAACTTAGACCAAAACTAAACCAAGACAGAATTTGTTCTCTCTAAAGAGCACTATCAACCCATATGCAATATGTAAAAATCGCCTCCATCTCCAACACTGCAGCCATACTTCCCTGGACTTTTACCAGTTAGTTTTGTGACGGTCCCCAAGTTGTCAGATGACAGAGAACACCATGTGTTGCCTAGACATATGGACGTTAGAATATGCTAACTATCTGAATTAGAAGTAAACTGAACTTTCATGCAATCAAAGTTTAAATTAATTCATGGAGTTAGGAAAACTATTGGTACTAAACTACACGTTTCATAGTCATAATCAACTCCAACCCATCTTGTACAATAATAATAATAATAACATAGACAGCTTAAATGTAAGGACTAACAGAAAAGACTAAGATTACATTTTTCAGATCAATTTAAGATGTGATAGGTGTGACTACTTTGTTATTTTAGTCTGATTATACTTGAACAGCATTTGATTTTCTTCCCCTCACTGGAATTTTCTTCATTGTTTTTTTTTTTTTTTTTTTTACAGGATTTTTAACACATGACCAAACCAGTGCGTCTGTGGACAGTGGAGGCATATCTTTTGATCTATACAATGCAAAACAGAGAGGCCCTGATTTTCATTTCATTAAAAGGGATTTACACCATTATTATATTGAAAAGCCAAAAAATGGAAGATGCTATCTACATTGGTTAAAATCAAGTTAGAACTGGTGCTTATCTCCTAAGATCAAAGAAGCTAACAGCATGAAACTTGGTAAAGCTCAGATTAATTGTATTAGAAAGTCCTGTCTGTATCAGGCTGTGATATTTGCTCTGTTGCCATGAGCTGCGCTTGCTAAAGGCTGTATACCCCACCATTCACCCATCTAAGGCATGCAGAGCTAGACAAACAAGACCTGGGGCCCGGTCAATTTGTCCAGACAAATGTGGGGATTTAGAGCCACGCCGGGCTATGAGGGACGAGTGCTAATTGTTTGTATGCCAAGGATCTCTCCTCAATGCCCTAGATCCTTAAGTCACCCTGTTCAGCCCTGGCTTTGTCTGTGGTCTTGAACCTGATGCATCACACTAAGCAAAGAGGAACTCAGGCTATTTCAGCCCTTCATTTGACATTAAACTTCATCTTTAGGCATATTATTTTTACTATTATAGAGAAATCACAGTTGCTAGTAAAACACTATGCAGTTTTTTCTACAGCAGTACTTTTAGTTGAAGAGGAAATAAAAGGAAGAAGGAATGGGATTAGATGCAGGTGGAGGGGTGTGTCCTCCCTCCGATATGTGCATCCCTTAGTACGCATTGAGCTGAGACCACACTGCCTCGCAACAAGTGGCTGAAACAATCTGGCAGAGTGGCTGGAGTCGGGCGCCACCTCGGGCCCTGCCCTCCACGGTCCGGTAAGGCCCCTCTGTGCTCTCCTGGCATGCTGATTAGAGGATTAGGGCCCTATGGCGATGTCAAGTCAAGAGCATGCTGAAGAAAGAGAAAGGCATGCAGGCAACATGAGCTCCATGCTGGTTTCACACGCACCCACATCCACTCAAGAAGGGGAACAGATCCGAAGCCTCAGGACCACACACCTGCTGCACCAGATGCAACTTTGTCACCAACGGGTCAAAAAGATCTGCAATGAAGCTTTGGCATAGAGATGCAAAAAGTTAGATATATTTATTGTATAAGTAGTACATAAGTAAGTGTTGCAGAACTTGAAAGGATGTCATCTTTGTTCACATATCATGCATTTAAATAAACAGTTGTTCTATTTAGAGAAGACCAAATTTAACCACCACTTCTGGCAGTGGATACTGGATTACCTCAGAGTCTGCCTACAATGTTTAAGGACGTATAGTTGTCAATGACAGGCTGGTTCTGAAAGTAGTAGCATCCTTCCTCTTCATGACCTGAACTGTTTACTAATCCGCAAAGGTTTTTATCCTTTGAAAAGTTATCAGCATTAGTTTTCCTCACAGCTGAGGATGACTTAGAGCAGCGGTCCCCAACCTTTTTTGCACCACGGACCGCTATATGTCAGACAATATTTTCACGGACCGGCCGAGGGGGGGTGCGGTGAGGGTGTTGGGGGGCGTCGGATAAATACGATCAAGTTAAATGATACGACTGGCATAAAATCAAATACAAACAGCATAAAAATAAAACAACAAGCCGGTCCCATCTAGGCGTAATCAGAGACAATGACACACGAAGTGTGCTCCTGATGTCCAGTCAGCTCCGTAGCTTAGTTTTGGTCGCTGTAACCGCAGAAAATCCCGCTTCACAAAGATAGGATGTTATAGATAGGATGAGTCTTGAACTGAATTAACCTGTGTCAAGAGGCACAGATGCACCGACTGATGTAATTGTGAGAGAATGCCGCAAGTTTTTATATTTTTCAAAAATAAGACATCACTCAGACTTGTCGATAAATTATATATATATATATATATATATATACTTTTTTCTGTGCGGCCCGGTAACAAAATGACAGAAGGACCGGTACCGGTCTGCGGCCCGGTGGTTGGGGACCGCTGTCTTAGAGTACAAAGAGTGGATGCCGTCATGATTTTGGTGCTGACGACTGGCTTGATTTCATCACTGTTCATCTGATTCTGCTTCTATTTAAATCCTTGGTCCCAGCCATCAGTGCCAGATTTTTCTTGAGCCTTTGGTGTAGAGAGTTTTCAAGGGTTACTAATAGTGTTCTGATTGCCTGATCCTGACCTATTCCTGTATTCTGACTTTTGAGCCTGCCTGCACCTTTCTTATCTGTTTGCCTGACCTGTCTTCATACTCATGTTGGATTCTTCTTTGGACTGAACCTGGATCTGCGTCTTGACTTCGCCCTGTGGATTATCCTGCTTTCCTTCATTTGCTTGGATCTTATCTCCTGTCTGCTCTGCAGCCTTCTTTGCTCCCGCGTCTGGAACTCTTTGGCAGCGTTTGCTGCATCTCATCAGCCGACACAGACTGAACTGTCAAACCAGACATTCCCGTGATAGACGCCCTAGCCGCTGATGCCGCGGATCCACAGCCTGCTTGTTTAAATAAATGCTATAAGTTATTCTACTGTTTGTCTTGCCTGAATTCTGGGTCCTCTGTTCTGAGCCGTTACAGATGCAGAGCTTTGTATCATTAAAGACCAACTTGGAGAAAACAAGGAAGCTCCTGGATTTTAATCAGACACTTACCAACAACCTAATGCCGTTTCCACTTGCCTGTCACTATGTTGGTTCAAACCTAAATTTTGACTACACCATTTTTAAGATTTTAAACAACTGATTCACAATTTGATATGTAACCCAGGTGTTACTGGGATGTTTGTTTTTTTTTTTTTGTTAAAAAAGAAAATTCTGTTAAGACATATATGGGCTTATATAGTTCATAACTCCTGTATTATACAGTTGGTTTATTTTCATGTGCTATGCATTTAAATATTTTGCAGAGATTTACTTTAACTGTTTTGATTTAAAAGAGAAAGGAACAGCAAAAGAGAGGCAGCAAAAGAAAAGAGAGAGGGGCGGGTTTTTCTTTGTTTTCCCGGTGGGGGGCGCGGTCCGTCTTCTGGAAGAGGGAAGAACGAGCGACAGTTTTTTTTTGGGCCCGGAGGAAAAAGAGAGAAACTGTACGGGAGGGCCACCGGAGTTTGTTTTATACCGAATCGGCGGGGCCTTTTGAAGGGACTTGGCCGTAGTGAGTGTTTAAGTGCTTAGTTTATACGTTCGCCGGTTTGATACGCCTCAACCCAGCCCGAGGGCAGGCCGAGAAAAGTTAGCCCCTGCCAGAGGTAGCTCGGAGCTACTCAGTTAGCGCCCTGGTTTCCGAACAGCCAGTGGTTCCACTGAAGTAGCCGATGAGGGAGCAACGCTACTCGGTTAGCGCCCTGGTTTCCGAACAGCCAGTGGTTCCACTGAAGTAGCCGACGAGGGAGCAACGCTACTCGGTTAGCGCCCTGGTTTCCGAACAGCCAGTGGTTCCAGTGAAGTAGCCGACGTGGGAGCACCGCTGCCCGGATAGCGCCCTGGTGACCGGGAAAGCCAGAGGTTCCTCCGGCGACGTGGGAGGGATTTCATCAGCCACCTGGCCGGACATCTTGTGCGGCTCGCACACAGGGTTTTTTTTTTTACATTTGTTTTTTTCCTCTCCACTGGAAGACTGGAACAACCGTACTGTGAGTAAGGGACCTTTGGAAAAGGATTATTTCTTCAGTTTACATAGACAACAGGCCTGCAACGATTATTTTTGGGGGTATTTTCTTTTATGTGCCGGCTATTTTGTTTAGTACCTGCGCAGGTGTTTCAGAGTTTTGTTATAGTGTGGCCACACGGTTTTTCCTGTCATTTTAGAGGTTATTTGCCCTAGCGGCTGAGGAGTATTTGATTTTTTTATTCGTTTTATTGTAAAAGGGGGGTGTACAGGGGAAGTATTATTTGTGTTGTTCGGCGTGTTTAAAATAAATGCTTTATTTGACATATATATATCTGAGTTTTGACCACTCACTGAATAGTTCCAGTGTATAGAGGTATAGCTTCAGAGAGAAACCCCACCACCCTTAAGGGATCATAGGACATGATTTGGGTTACATAAAATGGCGACGAGGATGGGATTGATTTAATTAATTATTTATTTAATTAATAAATTTTCAGTGAGTGGAGTAGTGTCTAGACTAAAATAGTTGAAGCCGAACCAAAATAGTAGCTGCACAAACTTAATAAGATAACAGTAACAATGTCATTTTTGCTGAACTGGTGCCAGGGAGAGGGGGTAGACCCAACTCATGCATTAATAGTCAAAAGTGTTCCTAAAGATGCCCTTAATGAAGCTATTGAGGGCCATCTTAACGCTATTAAGTGTCTTGGACGTGTCAAAGTGAAAGGACGGATGTTTGATCCCGAAACTCGGGGCCTTGTGGTGCTATGTGCATGTAGCCAGACAGTGAACATCGATGCAATTCCCCCAGAAGTGAGGCCTGAAGAGGGAGATCCATGGCAACTAAGTATACCCCTTGACTCAAGCGCTCAATCAGTGGTCCCCCCTGACACCCCTATAGCTATGTCAACCGACTCAGATGCTGGAGTAGCAGGTACCCCTGACACCTCCAGTCCCAGTGACCCACATTTCACCGCTCTTCTAAAAACAGTGGGGGATATACTGGAGAAAGTCCCAAGGCCAATTGCCCCGGAGAATACAGCTTTTCGAAGGTTACGTCCCTTTTCGGGGACTGCACCTACTCCCAACGGAGAAGAGAACCTAGATACTTGGCTTATGCAGGCCCGCCTAATGGTTGATGAGTGTGAATGTTCAGCGAGTGAAAAGCGCAAACGAATTATTGAGAGTCTCAAGGGTCCAGCTCTTGAAATTGCGCAGGCTGTTAGGTCCAGCGATCCCCAAGCCACTCCCCAAGATTATCTGGGAGCTTTGGAACAAGCTTTTGGTTCAGCGGAGTCAGGGGAAGATCTATACTATGCTTTCCGGGCGCTACGACAACATGCAGGGGAGCGACTCTCAGACTTTTTGCGACGTATGGAACACGCCCTGACTAAAGTAGTGTTCAGAGGCGGTGTGATGGCATCACAAAGAGATCGTATAAGAGTTGAGCAACTTCTCCGAGGGGCTGTGGAATCTGATTTGATGCTGGTGCAGCTGAGGCTTCGTGAACGCAAAGAGACACCTCCATCCTTTTTGCAGTTATTAAAAGAGATAAGAGAAGAAGAAGACCAACAAGCCGTACGGCAAAGGCCTGGCCTTGCAGTTACTAAAACGGCTGTTAGGCAAGTACGAGCTACTGATGACGAGCTTAAGCCCCAGGATGCGGCTAAGCTAAAGCAAGAGATAGACCATCTTAAGGTCCTGGTAGCTAAGTTGTCTGCCAAGGACTCTGGCCCCAGTCTTCCAGCCCAGGAATCAGAAACCGTGCTAGCACCCTGAAAGGATGTAGTAAACCACGAGCAGGAGGTGCACATGTTACAGCGTCAATTGTGCGATTTGCAACACCACATACAGATAATGGCCGTGTGCCAGCGCCCCCCTAACCCTCGAGAATGGAGACCCCGAGATACCAATGAGCAACACAACCGACGAATGACAGGCCATAGCAAAAGTTCACCATCAGAGGGGTCAGGGGACTATTTTTGCTACCGATGTGGGGAGGATGGCCATGTCGCTACGCGCTGTGAGGCACCTGAGGATTCAGGGAGAGTTATTACCCGCTTGATTCGGTCATTGAGAAAACAAAAAGATGGCAGACATGAGGCATCCTCCAGCCGGGCAGGGACCACAGACACTCATGTGAAGCACCTGTCCAGTCGCAGTGACGAGCTCACCTCTCCGTCTGACGGGTTACCGGATGGATTAGTCGGGAGGCCCTCTGTAAGTAAGATCATTGTTGAGGGGACTGAGTGTAATGCACTCATGGACAGTGGTTCTACTGTCACCATCATTTTTGAGAAGTGGTATAATAAAAATCTGTCCCATATCAAAATCCAGCCCATTTCCAGTCTGTGCATTTGGGGTTTGAGTGAGTCTAGCTACCCATACAAAGGTTATGTGGCTGTTAACGTAAAGTTCCTGGAGGATGGGCCCAGTGAAAAGCCTCGAACTGTACTGGCCTTGGTTTGTCCTGACCCCCAAGGGCCAGACCAGGTACCGTTGATCATTGGCACTAATGCTAGAGGTTTCCACCATGAACCAGTGTCCGACCCTATGGCTTCGACCTCACATCAGGCTGCATCTTGGAGGATTGGCACCCGTATATTGGGGACGGTGACGGGTCCGACTGAACAAAGGGTTGGCCAGGTAACATGGAATGGGCCCGGACCACTTAAGTTGACTCCTGGAGAAGCGCGCATTGCAGTAGGTAGGGCCTCCATTCACACACCTGGAGCTCCAGGGATATTGGTCCTTGACAACTCCAACACCCTGCCGCAGGGGGTTGCTTCACCCCCCAGTGTGGTCCTTCCAAAAAACCTGGATAAGAATCATTGTGCTGTACTGCTACAAAATGTGTCCCTAAAAGAACGGTGCATCCCAAAGGGCACCGTCATTGCTCAAATACATACTGCTGACGTTGTGACAGAGGTAGATCAGGGCCAGTCCTCCACTAGTAGCCTATGTCCCGAGCTATTTAATTTTGGTAGTTCCCCTTTACCAGCAACCTGGAAACATAGGTTGGCGCAGAAATTGTCAGCCCGGACAAGGGTTTTTTCGGTAGAGGAATGGGATGTGGGGCTAGCCAAAGGAGTGGAACATGAGATTCGACTCAGTGATCCTAAACCATTTTGTGAGCGATCCAGACGTATTGCGCCCGCAGATATTGACGATGTGAGGCGTCATTTACAAGAGTTGTTGGCGGCAGGGATAATCAAAGAATCCCGTAGTCCCTACGCCTCACCTATTGTGGTGGCCAGGAAGAAAAGTGGCAAGATTAGAATGTGCATCGATTATCGCACTCTCAATTCCCGAACCATCCCAGACCAGTATACTGTACCGCGGATAGACGATGCACTAGACTGTTTGACGGGCAGCCGATGGTTTTCAGTGCTTGACTTGCGAAGCGGTTATTATCAAATACAGATGCTGGAGGAAGATAAGGAGAAAACAGCTTTTCTTTGCCCTCTAGGCTTTTACCAATTTGAGAGGATGCCACAGGGCATCACTGGGGCCCCTGCCACTTTCCAAAGGTTAATGGAACGAGTGGTAGGGGACATGAACCTGCTGCAGTGCATTGTCTACTTGGATGACATTATAATTTTCAGCCGCACACTGGAGGAACATGAAGAGCGCCTCCTTAAAGTCCTCGATCGGTTAGAAGAGTTCGGCTTAAAAGTATCCATCGACAAATGTCAGTTTTGCCAGACTCAAGTCAAATACGTAGGGCATGTTGTGTCTGCCGACGGTGTGTCTACTGACCCCGAAAAGCTCAAGGCAGTAGCCCAGTGGAAACAGCCGACTAATCTCAAGGCTTTGCAGTCCTTCTTGGGCTTTTGCGGCTATTATAGGCGGTTTATTGCCCATTACTCTGCTATAGTACGCCCACTTACTGACTTGACCAGAGGCTATGCCCCTCCTCAGAGAGGGCGCCCACCGAAGTCCACCAAAGACCAACCCTATTTAAATAGGTCTGAGCCTTTCGGGAATAGATGGACTGATGAGTGTACGGAGGCTTTCATAAAGATAAGGAACTGCCTGACTAATGCTCCCGTGCTTGCCTTTGCCGACCCCAGTATCCCTACATTTTACATGTGGATGCAAGCTTTGATGGATTAGGGGCCGTGCTAAATCAAGAGTACCTTGAGGGATTACGCCCTGTAGCTTTCGCCACCAGGAAACTGTGCCTCGGAGAGAAACTACCCAGTCCACCAGTTGGAATTTTTAGCGTTGAAGTGGGCGGTAGTCGACAAATTTCATGACTATCTCTACGGAGCCCAATTTACCGTTAGAACTGACAACAACCCGTTAACCTATGTGTTGTCCTCTGCCAAGCTGAATGCTTGTGGGCACAGGTGGTTAGCAGCTTTGGCCACTTACAATTTTGGGATTCAGTACAGACCCGGACGTGAGAACATTGATGCAGACCTGTTGTCAAGAAAGGAAGGAGGGTGCGATAAAGAGAGTGCAGAGGAAGAAGGATGGATACCACCATCAGGGGTGAGAGCAGTCTGCAAAAGTGTCAGTTCATCCCATCTCCCTGGAACTATTTCGCGAGGGGTTGACCAGCTCGGAGCGTCTCCTGACTGCATCCCCCATGCTTATGTACACCCTACTTGGGTTAGTGCTAAGTCATTGGAACAGCTGAGTGTAAATGACTTACAGTTAGCTCAAGATCAAGATGTGGTCATTAGTAAGGTGAAACGAGCCTTGGCACGGGGTCGGCGCCCTTATGTCCCCCTACGTGAGGACGCTGAGGTTCACTTATTGCTGCGAGAGTGGCCCCGGCTAGTTCAGCGGAGGGGGGTCCTGTACAGAACCATATGTAAAAGGTTAGGGAGAGAGATACTCCAGCTTGTCCTCCCAAAGCAGTTTCGTCCCCAGGTGTTAAAAGCTCTGCATGACGATGGGGGGCATTTGGGCATCGAACGGACTATTGAACTAACCAGGGACAGATTCTACTGGCCCAGGATGGCCGCAGACATTGCCAGTTACATATATAGCTGCGGAAGATGTGTAGCGCACAAATCCCAGCCCCACCGAACTGCTCCTCTCCACCAAATGACCAGTAAGGGCCCACTTGATTTAGTGTGTATTGACTTTTTGTCAATGGAGCCTGATTCTCGTGGCATTGCAAATGTTTTGGTTGTAACAGACCATTATACCAGATATGCTCAGGCTTATCCCACGAGAGATCAGAAAGCCTCAACAGTGGCCAAAATCTTGCTGGAAAAATTCTTTGTCCATTATGGACTACCTGCCCGAATCCATTCGGATCAGGGCCGCGATTTTGAGCGTAAGCTAATCAAGGAACTGCTCACGGTACTGGGTATCAAAAAATCAAGAACAACGCCATATCACCCTCAAGGGGACCCCCAGCCCGAACGTTTTAACCGGACCTTGTTGTCTATGTTGGGGACACTGGACCCGGTGAAGAAGAAGTGTTGGAGTCAGCAAATTGCCGCTATGGTGCATGCTTATAATTGCACCAAAAGTGATGCCACTGGCTAACCCCCGTACTTCCTTATGTTTGGACGGGAAGCGCGCCTCCCGGTGGACCTATGTTTCAGTTCGGTGCAGGAGGGAGGAGAAGGAAAGTCCCACAAGAGATATGTGGAGACTCTTAAGAAAGACCTGCATGTTGCTTATGAACTGGCTGTGCAAGCAGCCGACAAGAATCACCAACGCAACAAGCAGGCCTACGACCAGAGAGTTCGCTCCCACTTGTTAGAAGTAGGTGACAGAGTACTTGTTCGTGCTTTTGGGGGCACTGGCAAACAGAAACTGAAGGATAAATGGAACTCTGTCCCCTATGTAGTTCAAGAAAAGTTGCCTAACCTTCCTGTGTACAGAGTGAAACCCGAGAAGGGTGCAGGGGTGGTGAAAACTCTGCACCGAGACCACCTATTACCAGTAGGCTCTCTTGTAAGGTTACCCGAAGGGTCTGATGAGGCTATGGAAACAGTCCACAGAGTGGAGCGGACACGGCTGCAGTGTCGTGCTAAATCCGAAGGAGTGGGGCCCGATGAGTCAGACTCTGAGGATGATGAATGTGTATACACCCCTGCAACAGTGACAAGCTATGCACCTTACCCGGGCCCCGATGGGTCGTCACCGTCAGTGAGTGATGGTAGTGAAGTGGGTACTGGCTTACCTCAGACTCATGATGATGTGGAGGGGATTACTCAGGTGGATACTGATGACTTGCAATTAGGCCTGGGAAACCATGTTGAGTCGAAGGAGGATGAATACTGTAACCTGTCGGAAGTGGGTGGTGCTGAGATACCTTGCACTCCCCAGTTTCAAGGTGCTGGGTCCGCAGGAGAGGTCGAGTCTCTCACAGATGACAGTTTGGGGAACGGGGGACAGGCAAGAGATATTGCCCCTCGAGAGAGACGAATGGTCAAGCCCGTGATCCGTTTCACTTATGATGAACTAGGGACACCCTCTGACCATCCATTGGTCATACAGCATAAAGGAATGAAAATATGTGTATCCAGGGATGGGGAGTTGACTAAGCAAGGTCGAGTGGTCAACTGTTTAACTATTAGTATCTTACCTGGTGACAGTGGTTAGTTCAGTCTGATGAGGACATCCAGACCTTTAGAAAGGGGGGAGTGTAACCCAGGTGTTACTGGGATGTTTTTTTTTTTTTTTGTTAAAAAAGAAAATTCTGTTAAGACATATATGGGCTTATATAGTTCATAACTCCTGTATTATACAGTTGGTTTATTTTCATGTGCTATGCATTTAAATATTTTGCAGAGATTTACTTTAACTGTTTTGATTTAAAAGAGAAAGGAACAGCAAAAGAGAGGCAGGAAAAGAAAAGAGAGAGGGGCGGGTTTTTTTTTTGTTTTCCCGGTGGGGGGCGTGGCCCGTCTTCTGGAAGAGGAAAGAACGAGGGACAGTTTTTTTTTGGGCCCGGAGGAAAAAGAGAAAAACTGTACGGGAGGGCCACCGGAGTTTGTTTTATACCGAATCGGCGGGGCCTTTTGAAGGGACGTGGCCGTAGTGAGTGTTTAAGTGCTTAGTTTATACGTTCGCCGGTTTGATACGCCTCAACCCAGCCCGAGGGCAGGCCGAGAAAAGTTAGCCCCTGCCAGAGGTAGCTCGGAGCTACTCAGTTAGCGCCCTGGTTTCCGAACAGCCAGTGGTTCCACTGAAGTAGCCGACGAGGGAGCAACGCTACTCGGTTAGCGCCCTGGTTTCCGAACAGCCAGTGGTTCCACTGAAGTAGCCGACGAGGGAGCAACGCTACTCGGTTAGCGCCCTGGTTTCCGAACAGCCAGTGGTTCCACTGAAGTAGCCGACGTGGGAGCACCGCTGCCCGGATAGCGCCCTGGTGACCGGGAAAGCCAGAGGTTCCTCCGGCGACGTGGGAGGGATTTCATCAGCTACCTGGCCGGACATCTTGTGCGGCTCGCACACAGGGTTTTTTTTTTTACATTTGTTTTTTTCCTCTCCACTGGAAGACTGGAACAACCGTACTGTGAGTAAGGGACCTTTGAAAAAGGATTATTTCTTCAGTTTACATAGACAACAGGCCTGCAACGATTATTTTTGGGGGTATTTTCTTTTATGTGCCGACTATTTTGTTTAGTACCTGCGCAGGTGTTTCAGAGTTTTGTTATAGTGTGGCCACACGGTTTTTTCTGTCATTTTAGAGGTTATTTGCCCCTAGCGGCTGAGGAGTATTTGTTTTTTTTATTCGTTTTATTGTAAAAGGGGGGTGTACAGGGGAATTATTATTTGTGTTGTTCGGCGTGTTTAAAATAAATGCTTTATTTGACATATATATATCTGAGTTTTGACCACTCACTGAATAGTTCCAGAGTATAGAGGTATAGCTTCAGAGAGAACCCCACCACCCTTAAGGGATCATAGGACATGATTTGGGTTACAGATACAATCAATTATGGGAACTTCCGGTGTCTGTGTTGTACGTTGAAAGTATTGTGTTAATTTATGCCTTTAGTCTAACTCAACTATGCAAGAATGAGTTCCTCCTAACAATAGGTGTCAATCTACGAAGTTAAATTCAAGCAACTTTCTTAGGTGCGGATTTGAAGATAAACAGTAAGCTGAGTTTCTAACAAAATGTCAACAAAATACCCATTCACTCACAAAAACATCATTAGGCTTAGGTTTTGTGGCGTAGGTCGCAGAAGTTTGCAGCTCGAGGGTTGCTGGTTCACATCCCAGCTTAGCTCTTGAGTCCTTAGGCAAGACAACCGACATGAATTGATGAAGTGTTCATGGTTCTCAGAAGGGCCAGTAGTGCCTGCTAACAGCAGCTTTGTTCCTACGAGCTTGCTCCAGGTGAGCTGTGGCTACAATGTGTCCGACAGCATGAGATTAATCACCGCTGGATTGATGATGATAATCAGCTTTATTTGTTCATAAATCCTGATAAGTTTGAGTATAAATTTGTATGGTGTTAACATTGACAGTAATGACTAGTGTTAGAGAAATTCTACCCTGGTCAAAGCTAAATTTATCAAACACAGATTTCAGTCAGATAAGCGCTGAATTTAAACTATTTAGAGTTTTTTTAACTCTCTCACGGTGTTAACTGTCATAGAGTGACTTTAATTCTTATAATAATCTTTTGAGTTTGAGTGTGGACATCTTTAGACCAGAGATACATTTTTAGAGACAGCGCTTTGAAATAGTAATTTGATGGACAAAGAGTTGAAATATATGTTGACTTATCCATATCATTATATGCATTGATTTATGTTAAATTATTACAGCTATGGTGTAAGCACCTGGTTTAACAAAGAGATTATGTTCTTACTTTCCTGATTATGAGCCTTTTTGTAAACTATTTGTGCTTAATGGTTTCATGGTGCATCAGAGATGAGCAAAGTCCAAAGAACCAGGGGCGTAGCCAGAACATTTTTACAAGGGTGGCCAGGCAATAACCAATGTACATAGAAGGGTGGCCGAAAGTGGATCTGTGCCAGAACCTCAGGGTCAATCTACATTGTTCCAACAGGAAAATTAATTAGCACAACATCCATATTTTCTAATTAAAGACTAAATAACCTTTCCTACAGCCTTAGATAGAAAATAGACGCATATATTTAAACATATTCCCAGATAAAAGGTATAGTGGATACAATTCTTTCAGGTTTGAGTTCTGGGGCGAACATCTTTTCCTTTAAAATAAATTTTTAAAATTCTTTCTTTTATTTACAAGTACTGATATCTACATAAATTGATTATATAATAGGTTTTTATTAAAATAGCTATCTATGATTTCACGTGAGAGGTGGATTACACCCTGGATAGATCGCCAGTCCATCGCAGGGCAACACAAAGACACACAGGACAAACAACCATTCATGCACACACTCACACCTAAGGACAATTCAGAGAAGCCAATTAACCTAACAGTCATATTAGACTGTGGGAGGAAGCCGGAGTACCCAGAGAGAACCCACGCATGCTCAGGGAGAACACAAAATCTAGTTCTGAAAAGAGCAGAAATTCTGTACTTATGATCTTTAAGGTCAGTAAATTAACCACAGTGTTTTTGTTGTCAAGCAAATGTCAATGTATGAAACATTTTAATGTTTTGAATATTCCATTTGAGGGTATTACTGTTGCCACTGTCTGTATTAGAGGGAAAAAATGGTGGCACCCCTGGCCCCCTATCTAGCTCCGCCCCTGCAAAGAACTCAGTGAATATCTAAGAAGGTCAAATGTACAGCTACTCAAGTAAAACAAAAAATACTTTTGGAGGCATTTTCAATTATATCAAAATCATACAATAAGAAAGATTTTAGAGCTCTTCTTAAGACCCATTTCTTTTCCTTTGCTTAAAACACAATCATGTCGAATTTGTCTTACTGTGTTTCTTTTATAATTTTATTAGTACTTTTATATGCCACTTTATTTATTGTTTTTATGACTGATTATTTGTATATTATGATTGTGTATAGCACTTTGGTCCTGTTGGGTGTTGAAAGTGCTTTATAAATAAATTATGGTATAGCATGGTATGGGAACAACTGTACTTTTGTGTGTGCTCAATGACTAGTATCAGTGCATACAGTTAAAAGATTAGTTCACTGAATATCCAATTCATGCAGCCATTTGCCGTTGTTTGGATTTTACAGTAAAATGGGCAATAAGCATAGCTCTGTGTCATACTTATGTTTTTAAGTGCAGGTTGTGTTGGCATGGGTCCTTCTCTCTTCCTCTCTACAGGGTGTGGGGTGCAGGTGTTTTATCTCCACTGATCAGGGGATCTTTATAAGGAGCTGAAACCAGGAGGAAGGCTTTCAGCGTAGTGCCGGACCGACTCCTAGCTGAATTTCCCAGTTATTTTCAGAGCATAACTCTCACTCCATGTATCTGTTTCCCTCTCTTAGTAATCATGATCCTGACTCAAGTATCTCCAAACCGTAGGTTCCTGGAACAAGGAAGTTGCCTGGCTGCCTCTGCTTTCCTGTCTGAGCCACACCTGCCTGTCCACCTTCCAACATTGTTCAAACAAAGCGAGGAATGATCTTCTCGGAACCAACATTTCTGAAACCCTGAAATTCACTTTCCCCAGAGAAAAACACACAACTACATTAGCAGCCATTCAAAATGGCCTTTCCCAGTCAAACGCCAGCCGAATGGCAGCCCACTTCCCTCCAACTCCCAGCAAAATCCCCTTCAACTTCCAACAACTGGAGTGACCCCCTCTTGCATATTTTTATGCTCCGAGTCCACACTTTCACTGAATTACAGGGTCTGACCAGAAGGTGATGCTTAATGTCCACAAATCATTACGGAAAGAATATGTTAGTACAAATATTGATATTTAAAAAGGAATTGTAGGGGACCAGCCAAGGGCCCATCAAGGGAAGTGGGGAAATTCTGAATGGGTACTACTGTACCATAAGAGGGGTGATCCAGTCCGCTGGCTTCCATTCACGTTTTTACCAAATAAAACTCTTTTTTTGATTCCTATCTCCATGGTTTCCCTCATTTCAGATTCAATAACCTTACGAAATGACACTCTGATCAGATTTATTGTACTATTTATAGAACTTTTTGCTCCTTTACATTTATATTAGACGATAAGCATGACTTTGGTCACATTAAGCCTGCTAATTGAAGACTTTTAACAGTTTGTAATGTTCCTTAACAGTTAAAATAATAAATATTAATAGCATTACAGGCTTTCCCCTTCCCATTGTTGTATTTTTAGTAATGGGAAGTGGAAAGATACGACTGTGAATGTAACTTTCAGATTAAAACATAAATTGCTTGTGAAAAAGATAAATTTACAGCTTATATCTGATTAAAAAAATTAATCACTGTATTATATAAATTCGAGATGTATTCAGTATTATATGACGAGGTGAAACAGCTTTACTCTTGGTGTGATTAATGTACTGCATGAACAAGGGAATGATTCGTTTAGGCCCTAACACAGCCTGATAGTGTGAACGATAATGGGTGAAGATTCAGTCGTACTAATCCATTCTGACTGACAGCGGCAGGTCCATTCAGTAGAGAGTAAATTACTCTTATTTCTTATTGCAACCGTTGCATTTATGAGCTGCCACATATGAATCAAGATACTATGACCGGAAAAATTTAATTGACAGATGACCGTTGATATATGATTGGCCGAATTTAGGTGTACAAGCTGACGTATTAAGTACAAATTGTACAAACTGGCCTGCATAAGATAATGAAGAAAAAAAATGATTTTAAGACAGGACTTTTTTAAAAATTGAAATTTTCTAACAATTAGGACAATATTGTCTGATAAAGAGTGCATTAATATACATGTTTAAGCCAGAATGATTTGACATTTAAATAGGACTTCCCTACGACTTTAAAGTTAGTCTGAAGCTATTTCTGACAAGCTGCCAGCTATCAGGCATGGTAGAGGCAGTATTATGTAGCGGCTATCAGGTCTGAAGCAGGAAACAAATCAAATGAAATAAAATAAAGTGTGAGTACTGCCTACAAAAGTGGATCAATATTCAACCATATTTTTTAACATAAGCTTTACTGATGGCTACAGAAAGTGTGTGAAAGTTGCTTGTAAACAGCAGATGTGTTTGATAGGGCATATATTAGGCATGTATCTCACCCTGTGTTACTTTAAAAAAAGCTCATCATAATCTCAAATCTGTGTTTGTGTAAAGTATCTAAGCTTTTTTTGTTATAAAATCCTTCGACCCTCATAAAAAAAACATAAAAAACTTTCAAAAAAGTCTTTAAAAGTGCAGAAATGAATGATATCTAAACTGCTAACCAAAATTTGATACCAAAGCTTGAAGGCATCAATTTTCTAAACAGTTGTTAAGCGTGCAAAGGCCAGAGACACGTGGAAGGTGGTCCAGCTGATTGTTCAGAGCAGTGTGTGTGTGTGTGTGTGTGTGTGGTTTCCATGTGATCCCGCTTTGGGAATTGCAGGTTGGGCACACACGGCACAATATGGGCTTTAATTCAACCCAACAGCCGCTCTGTCAAAAAGGAGGGGACGGAGCAATTAGCCCCACGGAGGAAAAAGAAGGAGAGAACGAAGGGAATTGTGAATTTGACACATTAAATGGTCGCCATCATTAGCATGTGGTTGTGTAGAGTCAGAGCTGCATTCACTTGATCCTTGAATGCATATTGCTCCACGACCACGGTCAAACCCCCACCTCTCTCCTCAGTCTGTCCATCATCCCCATGGCCACCTTTCAGTCGCAATCACCCCATTTGGCCTCCTTTCTTCTCCTCAGTTTCTTTGGCTTTTCTGGTGCTTTAATGGTTCCTATGCTGTCATGCTGCTAGGAAAAGAGCCCCTGGAAACCCTAAATCAAAACAAATAAAGCTGGGTAATTAAACGGGAGAACAAATGAAATGTTGGACATCAGTCGGTAGGCTCAACACCGGTAACAGCATGGACTTATCTTTCCAGATAAACATGATCAAACTGACATCATTTGGTGTTAATGCTGTTGGAAGTGTGGATTCTGCCCAGCGGTCCCCGCCAGGTTTTAGGGGACACATTAAAAACTCATTCTGAGCAGAATACGCCTTTCACCTTGCAGAAGACCTGAAGCGGCGTCTGTTTGAGCTGACTTTCACTCGGCTAGTTGTCTGTGATATACTAGCCTGGAAAAGAGCAAAATAACAAGCCCAGTGTGGTGCCTTTCCCTCCATTGTGGAGAGATCACCTCACGCCAGCTTTCCCCTGTCACATTAGTGTTCATCAACACAGTGAGCAACATCCCACAAAGAAAGGACGGTTGTCCTCTGGGTTTCTCTTTACTCAGCAGTTTTGGTTATTTCCTACTAAAAAACCATACAGTAACTCACAAAAATACTAATAACCTTACACTTTTCCACATGTTATTATCTTATAGCCACAAACTGCTTATTGATTTCTATGTTGTCATATTGGATAGTGGCCCAATGTGGCCCAGCATGGCACCATTTGGCACTGGAAGCAAAGAGATGGCATCATTTATCTTTTAAAATAGAAATCTAACAGATTATTTATTTGCATATATTATCTGCTCCCCTAATAAATATCTCTACCTGAGATTAATGAAAGCTTTTGTTAGAAACTTAAGCAAAATATATTTAATATAACCTTTTAACGTTGATATGAAAGAATAAAGACTCTAACTGCGAGTTTTTTCTTTGACGATTTCTTTGCATTTACCTCCAATTCTGTCTCCGGCTTCCCCGTCCCTTCCAAAGAAAGCATCCCTGATGCAGCAACTACCGTGATTTAGCTGTCTGCTGCCCATGTCATGGTATTTTTAGACAAACTTATAAAAAGTTATGTATCACCCTATTACAGGTTTGCTGTGTAGCATGATGCAACCTGCAAAGATGACTGAAAACAGCTTCACATAATAGCTTTTTAAAGTTAGATTAAATCATTTTGAATTCCTAAAAGGTTAATTTTCCACCTTAGCTTATTTTGGGTTTATAGACACACACACACACACTTCCGAGATTTTTATTTGTCAAAAGGTTTTTTAAGGTCATATAGGTAATATAATACATTTTAAGCCTTCCAAAATCAGTCATAGGCATATGATGAAATATTGCCTTTGGCACTAAAGAGTACTATTTCTCATTTAACAGTGGGTACGAAAAATATTCAGACCCCTTTACATTTTTCAAACTTTGTTTCATTGCAGCCATTTGCTAAAATCAAAAAAGTTCATTAAAATTAAAAAAAAGAAAAACTGAAATATCAAATGAACATAAGTATTCAGACTCTTTGCTGTGACCCTCATATTTAACTCACATGGTGTCCATTTCTGTTGATCCTCCTTGAGATGGCTCTGCTGCTTCATTGGAGTCCAGCTGTGTTTAATTAAACTGATTAGACTTGATAGACTAGAAAAGGCATTCACCTGTCTATATAAGACCTTACAGCTCCTAGTGCATGTCAGAGCTAACGAGAATCATGAGGTCAAAGGAACTGCCCAATGAGCTCAGAGACAAAGTTGTGGCAAGGCACAGATCTGGCCAAGGTTAAAAACGAATTTCTGCAGCACTCAAGGTTCCTAAGAGCTCAGTGGCCTCCATGATCCTTAAATGGAAGAAGTTTTTGGAAGACAAGAACTCTTCCTAGACCTGGCCGTCCAGCCAAACTGATCAATCGTGGGAGAAGAGCCTTGATGAGAGGTAAAGAAGAACCCAAAATCACAGTGAGTTCCAGAGATGCAGTAGGGAGATGGGAGAAAGTTCCACAAAGTCAGCTATCATTGCAGCCCTCCACCAGTCGGGGCTTTATCTTCAGTGCAAGACATATGAAAACACATGAAGGACTCCCAGACTATAAGAAAGAAGATTCTCTGGTCTGATGAGACCAACACTGCATGAAAAGTGAGATTTTCGTCCCCGTAAACTCCCGCAGATCTGCCTGATTTTCGTCAGTTTCCGACAATTTGCAACCCGTGTTTGTCCGCGTTTGTCGTGCCACAAATTGTCGGAAACGGACTCTGACGTATGTGGAGAGCGATCAGCTGTACTAATGGCCCTAATTAGCATATGAATGCAGCAAACCCGCGCGGCTGGCCAGGTCTGGCTTGAATAACCTACTCAGTATTGGCTGAAACCACTATTCTCAAACAAATGAAATCGCTCGTGATTGGCAGCAAAACCACACGTGGCCACGCCAGGCTTTAATTTTCTTACTGAGTATTGGACGGAACCACTTCTTTTTAAACAAGTAAAGTCGCTCGTGATTGGTTGGCATATATATATTTACATATATATATTTATTCATATATATATATATATTTATTCATTCATATATATATATATTCATATATATATATTCATATATTTATTCATTCATATATTTATTCATTCATATGCTGTGTATTTATGTTATCCTACACTACTACACAATTATTATGTTACCATCAAGGACATGAATTAATTTATACAGGAAATGAAGATTTGCCAGGAAGCTGTTTATGCAAAGAAAGAGCTTTATTAAAACACACACACAACTATATACAACGCATATCCAAACACATGCGTATCTAAAAATTACAACTCCGTGAACGGTCCGTTTGCTTCCTCGGGGTTGGAGGTAACAGGCAGCATTCCCTCCGAGGCAGGTCCGATGTGCAGACGCATACTGTGCGTGGCCCTGTACTTCGGCATCGCTTCTAACCGGGACTGCAGCTTAACACAGAGTTCAGTGAGATCCGGCCTACGAAATGGCGGCGACCGTACAATCCATCCAGAGACACCGCCGACGACGCCATCTTCTTCGTCGGACATGAGGTCGACGGTGGCGGACTTACAGAGTTCCACTTCCTCATCTGATAGCACACTCTGCCTCGCCTTCAGCAGCTGAAAAAAAAACAATGAATCAGCGCACTGCATATGGACACAACACATCTATCAATGCACCTGAAAAATAGTCACCAAATAAAGTCTTACCCTCTTTCTTCTGGCCCGACTCCGAGCAGATAGCCTCAGCACGCAGCGTGCTGGCTAGCAGCGTGTATCTGAAGCTCCTGCGTACCGTCTCATAATACGTCTTACAGGCAGCTGGAAAACAATTAAATGAGAGTGGTATGAATAAAAAAAAAAATCAAACGCAAGTCACAGTAACAAGGAAGGAGAAAACATTAAAACAAGTCACTTACACACAATGTCGTCTTTATCAACATCGTGCAAATCCGAGCAAATAGGAGGTCTCCGCCTCATTGTGAGGCGACTGTAGTCTGTGAAAAAAAAAAAAAAGTACAGCTATGGTCGGTATCCATCCGTATCCATGTCCTTTTACCGCTGAATGAAAGCATATTCTTTAAACCTTACCCCTGCCCCGGTTCATAGCGCCTGCAATTAGTCTCCGAGTTGTTAAGACGGCATAATGCTTCCTGTGAATCACAAAAAATACACTTCAATAAAGCTTTAGGCTAGGCTGCTTTTAGCTTACCTAGCTAGGCTAGGTTGTCTTTAGCTTGCCTAGCTAAGCTAGGCTGCTTTTAGCATAGCTACCAGTAATCGAACATATATTTACCGCTAGCATGGCGTTGTGCACCCGTCTTCTCTTCCTCGAGTTCGTATATCCCGCAAAGTTGCTCGACTGCAGATAGGGTGGCCAGATGTCCGGCTTTAGGGCGGACAGTCCGGATTTTCATTGCACTGTCCGGCGTCCGGCGCTGCACCCAGCCGGACATGTATTTGTCCTCCTTTACCCCCAGATTCCACATACTCCGTCAGCGCTCTGCCCCGCTCACGTACGGAGTACTTGTCTGTCATGTAAATCAATGAGAGCTGTTCCACATCCTCCGCTCGTCACCGCCCACGTACGTCTTCTCCGTCCTTCACCGTCAAAATACGGAGCTGAGCTATTTTTTGCTCCCCTCCGGTCCGTCCAGATCAAGACCCGCTATTGCAATCGCACCAAACAGAAAAAAGAATGTAGAGAAGACCCAGTTTGTCAAATTAAATTATAGTAAAAACAGATCGGTATCTAGAAATTAGAGCATAGTTTGTATATATTCCCAAAAACTAAGAGCAATTAATTAAATAATTGGATGCAGACTATTGGTGCTTCAACAGCCCAGGAAGAAGTTGTGAGATTCTAGAGTGAATCTCACAACTTTAAAAGAAAATTCTTATTGCAGGAATGGATGAAGAGATGATGAGTTTGGAAGCAGAGAATAAACAGAGTTCATACAAACTATGTATGATCCTAGTTATCCCTGTTACAAAAATCGGCAACAGAAAGAAAATATTTGGGCAGAAACTGAACATCTGCTGGATGATGATGGGGATTTTTTTAATATGTCAGATTTAATTAAGCGTTCACAGGTTTTATACAGGAATGAGGAGCTCTAATTTAATGCTCTTTTAATGCTATTAGAAATAATTTTAATGCCATCAACAAGTATCATGTACACAAGTTATTAGTTTACATGAAATAAGGAGCTGTAAGCACAGTTCCATGACTCAAGTTTATATATATATATATATATATATATATATATATATATATATATATATATATATATATATATATATATAGATAGATAGATAGATAGATAGATAGATAGATATATAGATAGATATGGATAGATAGATATATAGATAGATATGGATAGATAGAGAACATGGTGAAATCATCTTTACTCTCGACAGGCTGCAGCCATGTCATGAATTCCTCTTTTCCAGCCACTTTTTGCAGTTTGCATCGTCCTATTCTCTAGCTCTTTCTCGAGCTTCTTTTCCAAACAACTGCTTTATGATCAATTGCAGCAGTTCTGCGCAAATTAATTGTGTTAAAAAAATGGTCACTTTTTAAACACCACAATGTATTAAATAAATACAAATGCTGGGAACCAATTCTTTTTTACATTTCTTTAATATTTTGTTCTATTCAGCTACACAAGCATCCTCTTTAAACTACTAAGAATTGTGCTATAAATGTGACTTTACCCGATTCTTATGTACACCTTAGTAATTTATTGATATGCCGCACAATGTCCTCCTTTTTGGTGCTATAGAAATGGCCACCCTAACTGCAGAGCCGCCATCTTGTCCTCTATGGACTACAACCTGGAGTGCATCGAATTCTCCAGCTGAGTGAGGCGCTCATTCATGTCGGCAGTATGTTGGGCAAGCTGACGAGACAGTCCGCTGATAGCAATCAGCAGTTTCTTCTCGTCAGTCTGCGGGCTGGCCGAAAGTTGTGGACTAAGAGCAGTTGGAGGCGAGTTGAACGCGAGACGTCGTGCAGCCATTGTTCACGTAACAACAAAATACAAACACGGTAACTGGAGATGAAGCTCTTCTGAGTATAGTAACACAAACATGTCTGCTAATATGCTGGTCTCGCGAGAAGTCGTAGTGCACAAAAGCTCACACGTGATTGGACGATGGGGCCGAAGGCTCATCAGGCTCCTCCAATCACATACGACGTCATTGTTATACGGAAGGACTCGCGAGAAGAGCTCGCGTCGCTCCATTCTGGAAGGTGGCGGTAATGCACCTATAAATTGTTTGCAATTGCAATTGTTTGTCTCCATAAGATTGAATTTGAGCAGGTGGACATTAGAGATAATAAATGCAACAACAAGTTTTTGAATCAATATTCTATAAATAATATGTACCCAGGAAGAACAAAAAGCACAGCTCTCTTACAAAATTTTAAGAAATCTATGATAGTCAAAATTAGGACAAATTATTTGAAATTCCCAATTCCTCCTAAATATAAAGAATTACAATTTAAAATAATAAATAACATATATCCTTCAAATGAGTTTTTAAGAGAGAGATTTAAGTTTAATGTTGAGAATTGTGGCTTTTGTACAACTCAATTGGAAACAACTAAACATCTTTTTTATGAATGTAAAGAAGTATTAAACTTATGGGATCAACTTCGAACCTTTCTGTCTTCTAAAACAATAAATTTAGATTTTATTTCCTGGCAAAACATTTAATTCGGTTTATCCATTAAAGAAAAAAAATTTGGAATTTTTAATTAATATTCTAATAATTGTAACAAAGTATTATATCCATAAATGTCGCTATGCAAAATGCTTCCTCTCAATCTCTGCTCTCAAAAATGAACTTTCCCTTTTCAAAAGATGTCTGAGAAAGATGCAGAATTTAAATGCAATTAAATTGTTTGAGTTAATTGAAGAATTTCAGTTGGTAGTCCCCACTGATTAATTTACTTTAACTACTATTATTATTTTATTTATTTTTATTTATTTTATTTTATTTTATTTTATACTTTTTTCCAGCCTGTGCATTTAATTTTATTTTTCAAAAGCAGGAGTTGTGATATTTCTTCTTGTATTGAAATATTATATATTATATATTCAATAACAAAAAAAAAAAAAAAAGTGGAAATCTAAAAAAAAAAATTAACCATTACAGCCAACTGATTCTGATTAAAACTAATTTTTGAAGTAAATTATTTTGTGTATTTTTTTTTTACATAACATTTGCATACACAGTAATCTAGCGTACTTTAATTAAATAAATCAATTCAAGCTAAAATGTAAGAGTCTATAATTAGGCTATACTGAGCCTGATCTATTTCTACCATCTATTTGGGGGATATTTATTGCCACACTTTGGGCCACTTAATACCAATTTAGCATGCTGACCTATGACCTTATGACCACAGTGTACCAATCTTCTGATGGCTACTTCCAACAGGATAGACCCCCCCAACCCCCCCCTGCAACCCTGGTTTGCATTTGTATAGCTCACAGCATGTTCATTTACATGTTAAAGCCTCCCCTAGAATTCCATGGGGGGGAGGCATGGGGGGAACACTGCCTAAGAAATTCCACGTCAATTTCTGACAATTTACGGGAGTTTTCGTGGAAGCCTGCAAATTGCCGTAAACTGCCGCTAACCTGAAGTTCCACGACAATCTACAGTGCCGTATATTGACGAAAATCCCACTTTTCATGCAGTGCAAGAGCGAGCAGAGGACCAAATGAAGGAGACTATTAAACACAAAGCGAGCTGAAAATAATAGAAAGGGAACGTAACTGACATTAACATAGGAGTCTAACATCATTATCATCTGGTCCTTACATCATTGAGGAGGATTCTTTGCCGACTTTTCTCTGCAACATTCCTTCTGCTAATTGAGTTCTGTTGCCATTTTTTGTTATACAATGCTCTTGTAAGGTCCCACAACTGCATTTTAATCACGTTGAGGCCTAGACTTTCCTCAGGGACGTTGCAACGCCTTTATATGTGAACTTTTTAAAAGTTCAGTCAGAAAAAGACTGAGGTGATGGTGAGAGCTCCACTGAGACCCCCCATGTAGATACTGGTTCCTTGACCCTGAACATCAGGACAAGTGTTATGAATCTCAAGGGATTAATATATGTTGAGAATCGCATCAGAGCATGTATTTTTGTTTTTTTACCAGCTAGCTAAAGTTAAGCGAATTGTATCTCATGGCGCTGTCACACCTTGACAATTTAGCCAGCGTATGCTTGATGCCCCAGAATTTTCTAAAACGCTGGCATACGCTAAACTTTCTAGATTTTTTATTTTGGGCGTATACATAGAGTATTCATAACGAGTCCAGAACTTAAGTGCAATGACAGCCTTACTTATGCATAGCGCACGGCAGCATGATGCCAATGTCACAAGCCAGTGTCCTGAGGGGGGGGCAGCGATGCGCCCGGAGATGCCCGACCTGCATGAAAAGATTTCTTTGATTGCGGTATTAACCTAGCTGCTGTTTACAAAAAAAAAAAAAAGAAAAGAAAAGAAAGAAACAGGGTTTGCAGTTGCAGCAGATTCAGCGTCATGTCTGGCAGAAACGCAGGGAGGATCCATCACACTCTCCTTCTAGTCACCCTACAATTGGAAGAGAGCCAATTTGATGCGATCATGCTGATGTCGGAGGACAGCTTGTATGTATTCCTGTCTCAGCCTTGCTGAATCCTCCATCTCTTGTGAAACGTCTGCTCACCATGAAGTTTGGAGGAGAACTGACGGTTTCCTCATGTAAACCCCCCTTTATACCAAAACGATACCAATACGCCATTATACAGTAGCTGTAAGTTAGAACCACGTTCAGCGGTCGTCTGGAACACACGTCAAATACGTTGATATGTTTTGGAGATAAGGTCTTGATAAGTTACGCACAAGTTACTCATAGGTTTTGGATAAGCTAGACACCACGACTTATGAGTAACTTAAAAATTAACTTATGTCAATGATCAAATAACTGAGCAATAAATGAGCATACGCTGGCATACGTCAAATATTTTTCTAACATACCTACCTTATTTCGACATGTGTTTCAGCGCGCTTCAGCGTACTCATAATTTATACAAAATTGACCCATAACTTATCCAATGTATGATAGCGTTTTTGCCAAATTTTTTGTACGTCGGCATAAGCTGGCTAAATTGTCAAGGTGTAACAGCGCCATCAATTTTATGTTGGCTGGTTTACTATAACACACTTTTTAAAGGACTGAACAGAGAATTAGCCATAATCAAACAAAAAAATTGAAAAGGAGGAAGAGAAATTCTGTGGAAATATAGAAGAAAGCCTCTAAATGAGAAATAAAACTACATCTGCTTGACATAAACAAATGTATGAGCACAATAACTGCTAAAACTACCTGTTCAGTCTGATGGATAAAAACAAGATGTGGCAACTTATAAAATGTACCTAGAGCTCGAAATGGAGAGGAGGCCTTATTGACCTTATATCTAATTCAATTCATTTTAAATACTTTATTTATCATAAAGGAAAATTAAATATTGCAGCATCTCATAGTTTTTGTTTTGTTTTGTTTTAAACCAGTCGTTGTTTGTATTGATAGCTGTAGGCAGGGAGGATCCTCTGTAGCTGTCTTGAACCAGATCTGGAGAAGCCTCTTAGTGAAGATGATCATCTGAGGATAAAAAAAAAGGTGTATTTCATATCAAAAAGGGCTGATTGGATACAAAGTTTGGAAATTGGAAGCATACTACATCTAAAATGCTTTACATATTAACTCTAACTATTAATTTGAATGATAATATTAGTCCGGTGAGGTGAACTTTAACTGCTCCTACAGACCTCTGGTCTTTAAAGTTTTATTGACTTGATGCTAAAGCTAGAAGAAAAAAATTAAAAGAAATGTGGCTCAGTTATAATGGATCCAAATATTCACCGGTAGTCTCACCATTAGGTATTTTCCTAATTTAAGCTCTAATTTAATGTTTCAAGAAACTTAAAGCACAGATATGTGCACTGCACCTCAGACTGATGCAAGTATATTAAGCCTTATCTAACAACCACAAAGAGCAAAGACAAATAGATTATAATAGTTTTATCGCGACGAACCTTAGTGCACTAGATTTTCTTTTTTTTTCACAAAGTACATCTCTTTAACGAATTTCAGAATTATTTATAATTTTGCTCTTGGGGATTTCATCTCTTGTAGTTTGGCCTTTACTCCCCCTTTTTCCCTTCCCTTTTGGCCTCCTTCTCAGTGTCCCCTCCCTCTCCTCAGCTCCTGTTAGTGCCGTGCAGCCCTGACTGTCAGACCAGCAACAATCCCAGTCCATTAGTATGGTAATAAGGCTGCAGGCCGACAGGTGGCTTGGTAGACAGCTCAATTAAAGCGCTCATTAAAGAGGAAAGTTAACGAAGCAGCAGCCCTGTGCCAGTACGGCCTTAACACACAATGTGATGTCACAAGCAACAAAGTGCTGGTGAATCGGGAAGTGTGTCAGTCTTCCCAGGATGCAAATGTGTGTGTGGCAGTGCACATGTGCATGTTTCAGGGGAAGGTTCTGACTTGGGGGTGCAGGGTCAGAGAGAAAGTTAGATGGACATTACTAATAAGGCAGCCGTGCAGCTCAGTGATCGGCTAAGATGACAGAGTGGGAGGACTGGATGGGGAGACAACATGAGTCACTCAAACGGGGCCTTTTTTCTGTCCCATCAGGCTGGTATTACTCAGTATCATTACCTGCTCAGAAACATATTAATGCTAATTACTATAAAATGTCCTTTAAATAATGATTACAAGCCATAGTTGCCTCAACTTATAAAAAAACGACAACACTGGATTAAGGCAACATGCTTTTAAAGGTTTTAAAAGAGCCATGACGCTCTTCTATCATTTTATTCTAAAAGGTCATGTCTCAATAAGCAAAAGACCCGATTTCAATATTGAAGCTTTACTTTTCGCTCATTTAGACATAATTCAAAATAATGCCTATGTCCAGTAATAATTTAGAAGCTCATACTTTGTTCATGATAAGAACAAGCAAATCCTTAGATATTAGATCAATCATTTAAAGGTATAAATATACATATGAAAAGACTCACTCTCTCTGTTTTAAAAATAAAGATGCTTATACACAACCTGGTAACCGAACCTGAGGGGGAATGCCTATTAAACACGTGCGAGAGTATGGATGAGCCTGTTTCTCCTCATGCACGCTCTGTTTAAAAGTTTCTGTTTGCATCGCTCATACAGGCGTACTTTCCAAATGAAGATTTACAATTTTTCCACGATGTTAGACTCACCACTGGTAAGTGAAAATGCGGACGAGCACATAGGATGGCCTTAAACAGAACACAGAATAATTGACAATTAGGACGACGACTTATTTTGATAAAAAAAGAACATTTTCTTCAGTATTGTGTCCATTTGCTGAAAACACTATATTAGTGGTAAAATGTTAACAGTAGTTGTAAAAATTAAATGATATAATATTCTGGCCTGCATTTGGCAATGAAAACCGTGTTTTGATTTGAATATAATTAAAGATTTTACCTGAACAGGTTATGAATTTGCATCCCGACTTCATCCTAGATACATAGCAATACAGTCCTGTTGCTTTCAGTATACTCATTTAATTAGGAAATATCAATCTGGGCTAAAATAGATGTAAATTAATATTTCTAATAAATTTATGAAATCAATTCTATAAAAGGAAAACACATGATTAAAAATTGTTTCCAAATGTGGCCCTGAATAAACATGTGAACAGTTAAGACACTTTTTGGCTGTATTTTCATTTCATGAATCACACAGTCTAAACAGTAGGTCCATGAAACTGTTTGAACTGCATATTTATCATAGTTTCTGTAAGATACTTAATTTTACCAAATAATTGCCACATAACACACAGCTATCACCTTTAATTAACTCACGTCTTACTGCTGAGTGAATAGAGCTAACATTGACATGTTTACTCACTGTATTGATTGACTTGTTAATTATTTTACCTACATTGGGCATCATGCTAGAAGTAGTAAATGGTTTTCTAAGAGTGATTTAGGAGAAAATGTCCCAGTCACTATTTTTTTCTCATATCTCTAATCTTCTCTCAGGTGCAAAGTAACTTTGCGTCTACTTCAGACTTGATTTAGGAGTCTTATACAATCAGTCAGCTGTTATTTAAACTTAGTTTTTCACTAAATGATTACATTTGTTTTACTTAGAAGCAATTTCCATTTCAGGTTACAATATTATTTGTGATGCAACTGTGCAATAACAAATTATATTGTTATTTGCTGATGACAGAACTGTTAATTTATTGTCATTTCATCAAAAGAAAGAGTCAGTGATCGCTATGGGGGATAAAGTGATTTTTGGTGTAACATCTTGAACAGAACTCTTCTTTCCTGCGTAAGTCTTGCATTCCTTTCACTTCGTAATGCACCACCTTGCCTTTGTTAATACACAAAATGTGGAATGTTTGGGTTTGTCTGAATTCGTTAAAGAAAAGTTTTAAGAAAAGTTAACATTAATATGTTCATGTATGAGAGAGATGGAGAGTGCGAGAAAGGAACGACAGATGTGGTCTAGCTGGAAATGTACAGTGCAGGTGTGTGTGTGCATGGAAAGGAGGATTTGAAAAAAGGGCCCTGTGATGAACTGGCGATTTCTCCAGGGTGTACCCCGCTTCTCGCCCGTAGACAGCTCGAGATAAGCACCAGCACCCCTCGTGACCCCACATGGGATAGGCGTGATGGAAAAAGGATCAATGGATTTGCAAAAAGACCTTTTGCAGAATGTCTTGTCCTGTTGGTTGATTGCAAACTCCTTTTAAGCATTTACATCATATGTTTGAGAAGCACAGAGAAGGTCATGTGACTGAAGGACAGAAAACAGCAGGGAAAATTGTGAATTCATTAAATGTGAGCTTTATTGAGGAGGTTGAGGTACCCTCCGATTGTGAGTTCAAACATAGATTTTTTCAGAGAATACAATTTTTTAACAGAATAATAATCAAATGCAATTAAATTAAACGAGTTGTATATAATGATCATGCAAAACCGGAAAAGTTACTTATATAAGATAAAATAGTTTAGATATTTCAGAGTTCTTGTCTTTCTTAGCTATTATTAAAAACTTGTTAAACATTACAGATGTTATTAAACTGTTGAACTGCTTAGATTGACTAACGTTCTTTCAACCCTGCGTTTTTCATATATATCCATCAAAGAGATAGATATTGTGTAAACATCCAGTAGCAGTAAAGTAGTTTAAATAGTTATTGTTTGGTAACATTTAATTGCAAGATTGGGGTACATAAACAGACATAAATGCCTCTATTTGGGACATAACATGGTTGCCTTATTAACGTTGAGGGAGATTCTCTTGTTTTGACTCATAATTTCATTTAAGACTATTAGTCTGGTGATGATGAAGCTGGAGAACATTGAGCACAAGATGTTTCAGTTGTCGCTCACTGTTTATTGTGTATGCAAATAAAGATGTTATACGACATTGTAATCAGTTTGTAACCCGGACATATTTAGTCTGTAATCCAATGAGGCGTGCTCTCTCAAGTGTGAAAATGGGTCTGTGTGTGTCATGTTTCCCTCTGTCTCAACCTCTTGTGTTTCAATCGTGTGTGTGTGTGTGTAAGAGAGAGACGTGCAGGATCATGGGAGTTAATGGGGTAGGACTCCGGTCAACAAACGGGGTTATGTATGGGCACAAACAAGAACACAGTGAGAAAGCAGACCTGCCAGATTCCCTCAAAGCTGTCTGAAAGATGTCTGCCCTTATGAATATGCTAATCCCAGTTTAGCATGAACAAAATAAAGTGCTCATTAATTAATGAGCAACAATGGCCTCCTTTTTAATGATGCGCTAGCGGCCGTTATAAACAGCGACAAGTGTTTGTTCTCGACATGGATCAGACTTTAGATTAATGGTTTCTGTGGTTTCTAAATTATTTTCACTGAAGGCATCATATATATATCTATCTATATATATATATATATAGAGAGAGAGAGAGAGAAGTTTGCAGTTTTCACAAGAAGGGGGAAAATAGTTAATCAGCATGATGGAAGGCAAAACGATAAACTTATGCCCAAGAGCATTAGAGATCTCAGTGAGACAGCGACTGGCCTCTAGACGGTTTTGTCTGACTAAGCTTTACGGTTTGTTATTAACCTATATTGAACAGATTTACTCAGTTAATACAACATGGGAACCAAAGTAGATGCATATGGGTCATATTAATAACAACACCCCCAAAACCCAACTAAACTGAGCCGAGACTCAAGACCATCACTTCTAGAGAAAGCAACACAAACATGTGTAAAATGTGAATCATGACACAAAATATACTTTAGAACATCAAGATTGGTATTATCTAAAATGGATAAAAAAAAATGTTTATTTAGATTTGAATAGAAATTAAATTCGGAGCGGTTTAAGCAGTACTGCCCCTCGCCTCCAACAAAGAAAAAGAAGAAGAAAAACAGACTAAGGTTGATTTAAACTTTGGACCTAATTACTGCATCTTTACAAAATGACAAGTTACCATTAAAATATGTCCAACTTATTCTAGGTGTCGTTGCTGTTTGCAACTTCTTGCACAATTTCAACCTACTTAAAATAGATAAAAGAAATCCAAAATTAGCTGAAGAAATTAAAATTATTTTATGTAATAGCATCAATCTTTTGGTTTGTGAATGGTGCAATAGCAAATAATAGTATTTTAAAACAGTTTTAGACAGAATGGGGTAAATGAATGAGAACTATAGTTTATGCTGATGCAATGAAACTTAAGTCAAAGTGTTTAAGATGTTAAATATGAATATAAAAAAACTCCCTTGACCCAATTGAACCTATTTAAGAACAGAATAACAAAAGAACATAAGAACATAAATGGGGAGAGACTATTTATTTATGATTAATAGATAGTTTACCAATTTTGGATAATCATTAATAAACTGCATCTCAACTATTTATAAAATATAAATTAATAATGTATTCATGTATTAAGGCCAGCAATCTTAGAGTAAGGGTAAGTCCAACACGACAGGACAAGTTTTAATTTTATAAAAAAACTAAACAGTGAAGTATTTTATTTGTTTATTTTCATAACTCTGTCACTTATTTTGTTATTTCTATACCTTAGGGCCCACATTTGTGTGACCATTTTTGCTATAATCTTTCAACATATTCTCATTATCAGTTCGTATGAAATCGTACGAAAAGTTATGCACAGTATTTCGTAAGTTTTTGATGTTTTTGCCCGAAAATACAGATCAGTGCGCATGCGCAGGCAGACAGACGAAAAAAGCAGATCTGCGGACGGACGTAAAACTGGGAAAAACAGTGCAATAATTACTTCTTGATGTCTCGAACTACGTTGCTTGCTGTTTTGTATCTTAGGGTTAGGGTTAGGGTCAGGGTTAGGGTTAATTGTATGTTAAATTCTATGTTATTGAATGGTGCGTAAGATGTGCATGCGCAAGGATATCGCAAGACGTAAAAATACGACGAAATATGACGAAAAAAACGTCTAAAACGTACGAAATTACTGTGCATAACTTTTCGTATGATTTTGTACGAATTGATAATGAGAATACACTGAATCTTTTGCTGCTGCTGTAACATCACAATTTTCCCATTGTCAGATAATAAAGGGATTTCTGTAGGCTACTAATTTTTTTTTTATTCTAAGATAAATAAAAAAAGCAGGTATGTTCAGGTCTTAAGTTCACTGATTAGGACTAAATCAACATTGCAGAGCAAAATAAATCAAAGTCAGAAGCCCACTGTTGTAAGGGTTAGTGACAAACTTGATCTATTTACATTTAAAAAATGGTTTAGATGCACTTTATAAATCATTATCAAACTTCAACAAATGACCTGTTAATCATTTATGGATTGTCTCTTTACTATTTATGAACGATTGTTAAATTATGGTTTAAAGTGTTACCAAAAACTGAGGGATTTACGCTTGTTTTGTACAATGTGCAATAAATACTTTAAACCAGTGAGCCAAATCTTCAACTTTTAAGAATTCAATTATCACATTTACCCGATACTTTAAAGGCTAATTTGGTCTGGTCTCCTGTGTTTTCTCTATATTTTTAGTGACTGATGTAAAGGAGTGGTTGGCCTAAGAAAGATTCACTGTAAAATAATTTAAAATTATTATCACAGATACATTTTATAGACTTTGATGTCTTTTTGCTGGCTCCTCCTTCAGTGAACTCCACTAAAATCTTATATATATATATAAAAAACATTTATTAATAAGAAAAGAAAAAGATTATCAGCACAAGGAAGATGTGTGCATCTTTTTTTAAACATACCCTTTTGTTTTTAATTGTATCAGTGAGGCTGCCTTGTCCACACTATATCACCTTTTGCCTTTTTATTCCGGCCTGTGGCCTTTCATCAGCTTGCATCGCTAAAGTCCAGGCAGTCAGCAGGCAGCAGCCTGCTGGTCTATTATTCTACTAATTGGTGGCATGAGTGAGATAGCTACAATATCAAAAGGCAGGAAGCAAATGCTCAGGGAAGCTGGGGGTGACGAGATGGAGAGAATAAAAAAAAAAACAAGGGAAAAGTGAAGGACAGAATAGAGAAGGATAGAGATTTGTTCTCATTAGCGGAGGGCGTGTCCGTCATCCTTGTTGGAGGCAAATTAAGTTGACAGGAGAGAGACAAGTTTTGTGCATGTGTGCCTTAAAAGTCTGTATGGGCATGTCAGCTTAAGTGGTTTTAGCTGAGTGTGAGCTCAACAATGGAGTTAGCAGATTGAGGCAAGAGGCTTCCTGATAAGCTGCTCTTGTAAAACAAGCACTTGGTGGGAAACTGTGGGAAATCCAAAAATAAAGAATTAAACCAAATAGTTAGTGTGAGATCAACTAACTTTAAAATGAGTGACAATTATTTCTGTAAATGTATTTTTTTTGTGGGGGGACAAACATATTGCTCCATCGCTAATATACAAGGAGTCATTAAGTCGACAGAACCTACACCCATACAAAACCTACAGAAATGCCAGCTGCAGCCTAAACCTACAGATGGAAATCTCACTGGTTAGAAAGCTGAAAAGCCATGGAGAAAAATACTTCCTCTTCTATACATAAATTAACAATGCTACAGTATTTTTATGTACTAAAGGTCCCATATTATGTTACATTTGAGAGTAAAAAATATTAACAATGAGGTCCCCCAAGCATAAAAATTCCTCTCAGATTAGACATATGGCCTTTACCAAAAACCTCCTTATTCAGTCCTCCTCTGGACAAGCTCTTTGGTCTTTCCAGACTCCCCAACCATGACAACCAGTCTGAGTTCATAAAACGATAGCCTAGGAGCATGGCATAATACCTTAGATCAGGCATCCCCAAACTCGGTCCTCAAGGTCCCCTGTGCTGCAGGTTTTAGAGGTTTCTCTTCTTCAGCACAGCTGGTTATAATGATTGCAGTAGACCAAAAGCCTGTTAATCAGCTTTCAATTAAAATCAGCTGTGCTGGAGCAAAGAAACCTCTAAAACCTGCAGGACAGGGGGCCTTGAGGACCAAGTTTGGGGATGCCTGCCTTAGATGAAAGCCGTAGCTTAACTGGTTGGTTGCAACAGATTGCTCCGGAAAGCGTATTCCCCCTTATGACATCATCAGGGGAATGCTTTTCAAACCGAGTATTTTGAGCACAGATTTGTCCTAATTTGTGAACCTCATACACAGATTTCAGGATACAGGATGGTTACAAAATGTTTATAATATGAATTTTGCATAAGATGGAACTTTCGAAAAATGCCTACATGTTTCTGACTAGTGCAACAAGAAACGTTTTTATTACTCTAATGGGTTGCACCAATGCATTAAGATATTAAGATCTTACAAATAAATCTAATGACACAAGTTTAGTGAAAATATGCAAAATTATGTCTTTTTAGATTGTATTACATGTGTGTGAAATTATAAATTCAGCTGTAGGATTAAGTTTCCTGAGTAGAACTGTGGTTTGGTTTATAGGTCATTGCCTTGAGTATGATCTGGAAAGGACCGTGGTTTTAGGCCGAGAGCAGATTTAAGGCCGTCAGTTAGCTGCCTCCACAATAATCACTGTTGGCTCTGAGTAACTGAAGTTATTTCCAGATGAACTTTCACTTTTAAGATGTTTCTAAATGAATACTTAATTGTAATTCATCATGTTTTATGCTGTATAATGAGAAATAAAAATAAAATCTGTGAATGTGAAGCTTGAATTTAATTCTTTGGGGAGGGGGGGGGGGGGGGGGGGAGGGGGGGTTAAAACATGAAGATTAAACTTTAAAGATGATAACATGCTTCCACTCTCTCCCTGTTTTATTACCCTGCTTGCTAATACTTACTGATCAATTCACTCCAGTCAACAAGTGAACGACATAATTGTTTATTGGAAAGTACAACATCCCCATGTAGACTTGCTCTCTTTTGCCCCAAGGCGCCGTTTGGGGAGCTCATATGCCCTAATCTGCCGCTGGTCCCCCATCACTTCAAGGCTCCCCCCTGGTGGGGAGGGAGAGAGCAACATTACATCTTAATCTCACTCGCTTGATGGAGAATGCAGGTCCCTGAAAGGCAGCATTTTCTGGTTACATGAACACATTTGAGGTGGATCAACCATATGCCAATGGACATGGCTACGGCTGAATAGTTTACGTAGATTGTAACAGTGGTCCTAGCACAAAGAGCCCAAACCCCCCCAGACCCACCAGAGACTCCCACACCTCCAACAGAACTCAACAAACACTCAGGCTGCCAGTGACCCAAGGCCAGACCCCCGCCACCAGCAAACCTCAGACCTACACTGTATTGGTTCCACAACACCTCTCCATCATGTTCCAGAAATGAAAGAGAAAAAAAATATCTTTTAATATTGTTCAATCCTGTTTGGGAGATATGGAAACACAAATAAATTCTGTAAATATGCCTAAGTGTATCTGAAACCCGGAGAATATAACTCTGTGAAGAAAGTGCAAGCAATTTGAGACTTGAAAGGGCAAAAAGGGCAAAATTTTAATTAAGTCCTTTTCTTTTTTTTTTTTTACGATCCTTAGTCAATGTAGTCAAAAAACTTAAAATATTTAAATATGTATATATATATATATATATATATATATATATATATATATATATATATATATATATATATATATATATATATATATATATATATATATATATATATATATATATACACCGTATTTTCACGACTATAAGGCGCACTTAAACGTCTTTTTTTTCCCCCAAAATGTGCGGTACGCCCTATGGTGCGGTGCGCCTTATGTGTGTTGTAACTGCGACTTTTGAGACCACCTCATTGAGGAGATGATGAAAGAGTGGCTGAATGTAAGGAGACCAGGTGTTTTTTTTCCACCCCTCACCATCGCTGTTAATATGTAACTCCATGCGTGCCCATCTCACAGCTGATGTGAAAAACATGGGGAAACAAATTAACGCTGCTCGACATCGGTGTGAACCGGACCCAGCAGGTGCAGCAGAAGCAGCGAGTTTACATGCAAAGTCAATGGTTGACGCGCATATAGGTGCAGCAAAAGGTCCCGCAGCGCATTTTGGTGCAGCACGTCGGGAGCGTTTAAGCATCTGAAGCGCCGCGCTTCTGCTGCTCGAGATGGAAAAATTGAAGTTTTGCTGCTGGACGCGCCGCATCAACCAATCAGAGAAGCTGATCTGGGAGCTGCCAGCGAGACAGACAGCGCTCTGATGACATATGATATTAACGCAAATGGAAAAGGCTGGATGGATGCATGGCTGAGGCAGGTGTATGTGAGAAGACTAGGTGGTTTTTTCCACGCATCACCATCGCTGCGTGCCCATCTCACAGCCGATGTGAAAAAAAGGTGAATCAAATGAACGCTGTGCTCGCCGTTATCCCGGGGGTCTGACAAAGGAGCTTCAACCGCTCGACATCGTTGTGAAGCAGCCGTTCGAAGTAAGGCTGCGAGCGGCGTGGGAGCGATGGATGACAGACTGAGACCACAGTTTCAGGATAAGAAGGCAGCGCCGGGCAGATTACGCCACCGTTAGCGGATGGATTGTAGATGCTTGGACTAAAGTGTCTGCTGGCTCTGTTGTTCAAGCTTTCGCAAAAGCAGGCATTATTTCTGAGGAGCTGCGCTGCACGGAAAGTGACTGACAGCGAAGAAGGGGAAACTGGCATGTCTGATTTAGCGCAGCTGTTTTATTCAGAAACAGAGGATGATGACTTTGATGGGTTTGATTAATACTTTGTAATAAATACATGAATAAAGCACAATCATACTCAGTTTTGCTCCCGCTGTATTTTTCTCCCTGAAAACTTAATTCAACAGCATCCCCGGCGCGTCTCCTCCTCTTCATCGCGGTGGCTGGCAGGTGTTTTTAAATAATCTAAATCTTGCAGCTATATTTGCTGTGATCAGTGGGAATAAAGTAGTTTTAATATGTTTTTAAGTGAGAAAGTCCACCTGAAAACTTAATAATTGCAGTCAGTTCATCCAGATTATCTATTTCTGTCGGAGGCGCTCAGACCCCCACATACCAGCGGTGCGCTGACAGCAGAAATCTCTTCATCAGCAGCCTCTAGGCTGGGCAGCCTGGGGTTCACCGCGGCTGCTGGCAGGTGTTTTTCATCTAAATAATTTTAGCTGCAGGCACCAGGATACCGGCAATAAAAGCGAACATATTCCGTCAGCAGGTTTCAGGGTTTTAAGTTAATTTAGGAGTGACCACAGCGCTGTGTCATCTGCGATGTCTCTGTCTCACGGCCAGCTGCCAGGTTTGATTAATACTTTGTAATAAATACATGAATAAAGCACAGTCATACTCAGTTTTGCCCCCGCTGTATTTTTAAATACGCAGTAGAGGTATTTAAAGGTAGTAGAGGACATGTACCTGTATATAAAAAACGCGCCCTATAGTCCGGTGCGCCTTATGTGTGTGTTAAATACAGAAATGGGACACATAACTGAGAGTGCGCCTTTTAGTACGGTGCGCCTTATGGTCGTGAAAATACGGTATATATATATATATAAAACTAACGAAGCAACACAGTTTATTCTATTATCAAAACTGAAAAGGACTCTTAGAAACACTAAACTTTGACCTTATGAACAGTTTTTAAAAAAGTGACTAGTTGTTTGTCTATATATATTAGGTGCGTTTATTATCCCAAAATTAAATTTTTTTTTTGTTTTTAGGTCAACGTTGTAGGCAGTGTAAATAAGAAATATATCCAAGGAGCCTGCTTTTTTAGCCTGCTTTATGTTATCTGACAGATTCAATGTAAATTGTATTTTTATTCCCAGAGATGGAAAATAAACTGTGACTTGGGTAATTAAGTGTAACTTCGTTTAAACCTGTTATTTCACAGTTGACCAACCATGTTCGGATCTGATGTAAAATGTAGTTTGATGACTTTAAAAATGTAGGTTTGTAAAAAAGCACAAAGTAACACTGGGAATATGTAAGAGGGCAAATAAATATTTACAGCATTGCACATATTTAATAGAAAAACACATATTTCATAGAAAAACCATGGTAACTGTTTCCATGTTGGTAACTATTTGAAGGAGTTGCACCTCTGTCTTTTTGAAACACTACTAGAAACACTGAAAGGCCTTTTCCGTCTCAGTGATCCTACATGAGAGCATGTGATGACAAACATTAACTAAAATGTGCCCTGACTGGAGAGGCAAGCTGTCCCCACCACTCCAGCAACTGTACCGCTGGAGAGGCCGGCGCTTTCACCATATGGGACAGGGATGGTCAATAGGATTACGTCCTGCGCCTCGCCTTTTCCCTCTTCTCTTTAGCAAAGAAAGGAGTCCTGGTCTGCAAAGCCCCCACTGAAGTATCCAAGAACCCCCTTCCCTAGCAGGGAAGGGTAGAGAGGGGCCGTGGGGGTCTTGTGGACAACAGCAGAGAGCACGGAGTCCACCATGTGGATTACCATATTCAACGGGACAGAGATCAAGCCATTATAGAGTGAGGACAGAAGGAGGCTTTCTTTCACACATACAGATTTGAAGAGAAAACAGCAATGAGTGTAAGCTGGATTTGCTTTCATTGTCATGGAAAAGCAGCGAAGGGCCCAGTGATAGCGCCACTCCTCAAGCGGCCTGTTTCGTTCTCACCAATACAAGCAATTCCTCAAAGCATGGTGTGGAAGAATTACCGAACGTAACAACTGAAAGATCAACACCACCTTTGACTTACACTGGAAATTGGTCGTCCAGTCAAACACAGCTATAATAATCTAGAAATATTTTGGTAAATTTATTGTTGCTTGGGTCATAAAAATGCTTTCTTTTTCCTCATTACACTCAAATCCCAACATACCCCTGCTAAAAATCTAGGTTTACATCATATAGAAAATGAGGCCATAAAAACACATTGTCCAACTATAATACAAAATTTTCTATGTACAATTAAAATGTAAATGATGGAAAATGGAAAACAATAAAGAAATGCTGCAGTAACCGAACTGCATAAATGTAGATAAATGTGAAAACCTAAAACTAACGAAGCAACACAGTTTATTCTATTATCAAAACTGAAAAGGACTCTTAGAAACACTAAACTTTGACCTTATGAACAGTTTTTAAAAAAGTGACTAGTTGTTTGTCTACACAAAGCTGGCAAACAAATCTTTCCCAAAACAAACACGTCGTTTGCTTATATTTATCTTGGAAGAAGCTTGTGTGACTTTATCAGTTAGGAATGCATGTGGTAATAAACTTTATCCAAGGCAACCTGTTAACTATTGATACACAGTCTGATCATATATTTTATGTAATGAAAAATTGCTTTACTTCCGCCGCTTTGTTAAATTACTGCTTTTGCTTTTGTATCCACAAAAGTCTTTGGACACTTTTCACTCACAGTTACTCAGTAATTCTTCCTCTGTCCTTGGAAAGCATTGGCTTTAACGTCAATTTGTCCATTGCTGCCTTCAAATACCTTAACTGACTTGATGCGATTTGCTTGTTGTCTTTGTCAGAGGGTTTACTGAAAAAGCAAAATGCCTCATCAAATGCCAAAGGTAACGTTGTGTTTCACTATATCACCCTCCAAACTATGCTGCCTTTTGTTGTTGGATTCATTGTAATTCACATTGACTTTGGCACTTTGTTAAGATGCTGACATAAAGCAGGTATTCTAATGCTTTGTCAGACAGCATGCGCTAGAATCAGCAAAAAAGTGCTTGCTGCTTAATTTTTTATGCTTGTGCACATTAGGTTCTGACGCGCCTCAAGTGCATCTTTGACACTTCTGAAGCGCGCCCATTAAAGTGCGTCCAGATGTGTCTGATGCTTCTGCTGCTCCTCTGTTCATTGGCAAAGAGTGGCTCTGCTATATTTGCTGGGGAACAAGAAGTTTTAATATGTTTTTAAGTCAGAAAATCCGCCTGAAAACTTTTTCTATGCAGTCAGTTAATCAAGATTACAATCCTGCGTTTAAATATTTTTTCGTTGTCGGAACAGCACGAAACCCCCATATACCGACGGTGTGCTGTCACTGGAAATCCAAATCAATAGCTGCCTCTGGCCTGGTTGGCACATGGGGTTTTTCTGCTACTGTGCAAGGCAGCTTGGAAGGAGGTGTTAGTGGTTTTCATGCAGGCACCAGAATAATAAAATTAAACATATTTTGCCGATAAGTTTCGACATTTAAGTTAATTTAGGTTTTAAAAAACTTTTAGCATCAGTCATCCATAGTTAAAAACTTTGCAACTAAATCAATATTGTTCAAGCATTATACAGCAAACATGTACAACAAAATTATTGTCTAATCATATGAAACTAATGCAAAGCTTAACTTAACTGTAGATTTAGACTTAGAAAACATTTATTGTCATTTTGCATCCACAGAGTGTATAAAAAACATCATTTCGTTTTTTACAGCTCTCATGACATTTCCATTTTCTTAAAGTGCAGCGGTGATCAAATGTAAAGATTGTTGGAGATAAAACATGGTGCAAAAAAAACGCATTGATATGGTCAGTTTGATGCAGAGTCTGTTACATGATTTAGAGTTTTTTTTTTTTTTCACCATTCAGCTGCCTGATGGCGGTGGTGAAGAAGCTGTAGAAAACGTCAGTAAGCCTTAACATGCTTGTATGTAAGATAAAGTTTCCAGAGGCTTAATATCCCTTGCAGAGGATTAGCCTATAGATATGAGATCTGTGAAGTTTAGCAAAGGTCTATAAATCACAGAGCAGTTGGAGGATATGTTGACAGATAGGGCAAAATTGGAACAAGAGAAGAAGACTGTTATATCGGTTTAATTAATGATGACACAATGCTGCAGAGGTGAACCTGTTCCCTGGCTGCTGCTGTGATGGATGAGGTCACTGAGAGGGCTTCCCCTGTATGCAGTGTCTTCAGGGGGTCAGGCTGAGGTTGACTGGAGGTCAAAGAGCAACCCAAGGGGACACATAGTGTCTGAAAGTCTCCAAAACATTGGAATGACAGTTGTTATTCAAGGGTGAAGGACGCTTGAAAAAATATATTACATAAAAGGCGAGTGTGTACATTTACTATCTAATATGAAAATATTGTTTTATTGTTTTCTGTTAAGCTTAAGTAATATATGTGAAGGCTTTATTTTGCCTGTGGCCCTTGATTTTACAACTAAATAAGGCCATATCTCATTTCCAATCAAAGGTAGTTAAACAGAAATGTTGATCTAGTTGTGTTTTTTTTTGTATCTATAAGACTAAATTTAGGGGCTTTACAAATAGTTAAAAAAAAAACAATTTAAACTAATGAAAAATAGTATTTTTTAAATTTTTAATTTTTTGAATTGCTGAACTAAATGAGCCCCCTACCAAACCATTAGCCCGACATTGCTAATAAGTGATAAATGTATCTGTTATAATGTGCAAAAATACTTTTATTTGTATTTTTTTGAGGGATGATATGACAACCAAAAATCACTGCAACCTCTGGCTGAAGAGCTGTAAGTGATCCTTTGAACCTTCAACAATAGCTTCTTAAAACTTTGACTAAAACCAACAAAGAACCAGCCAATGTTTTTACATGTTGTTAAGGATAAGTCTCTCTGTGTGTCTACAACTTGAAGCTTTCTCTCTCTGGTTCCTTTTTCTGAAAAGACATCACTTGGGACAAACCCTTTAAATAACGCTTCATAACTTGTATAAATAACCAGGAGACATTACAACTGATTCTGATAGAAATTGTAATCTTACTCAGATCAGAGAAGTTGCTTAGAGTTTACAGAAGACAGCTGCTTACCAACCGGGCTCACTTCTCGGAAAGTGGCCCCGATTAACAGTTAAAAAGCCATTTTATACATCTCCAGTCTGCCACATCATCACATCATCAAATCACATGTTAGCAGATGAATGGACATCATGGCTCCAGCCTTATCAAAATATCAGGCTTTGTTTTTAGTTGAAGGACACGGCTCTCATTCCACTCCCAAATATTTTCCACATACAGAATGAAGATTAAAACTGTTTATCCGGACAGAGGAACTGTCTTAATTAGACAAACTATTCTGGAAAACATCAGTTCTGACATGCAACAGGCAGCTAATATTAAGGTGTAATAAACTCACACATCAATGATAATTATCCTAACAATATTAATATAAAGAAACTGTAGATTTCAGCCATTTTACTCCTTTTATTGAGTAATTACACTGCATTTCCTTAACAGAATTATCCCAAAATAATAAAAGCCGGGTGGCAGACCCTGGAGTTCTGCACATGAATAGAAACATGTGGAGGTTTAAAAAATTTGAAAAAATTGCATACAGGAGGCAAAATTAAGGCCCTATATACACTAATTAAATGCATGTCTAACGGGGGTAAAGACTTGAACCAGTTGGACCAGCGATTCTCCCATTTTTATACTCCAATTAAAGGAAAATAGATGCGAATATTTTTTTAAGTAAAAAAAATACACAATGCATATTTCATTTTTGAGATATTTATATCCTTCTTGAATTATTGTTCAGACTTTTATTAAGATATTTAATATTTCTACAGTACAACTATCTGGGTGTGGCTGTGACACTAAACCAAAAACCAATTGACCAAGTGATTCCTAACAGTCGGCTGAGCTGAACCCACTTCCCAGCGATGTTACTTAGTATTCCTCTGTGGGAGGGCTGGTAGCTGGAGTAGCTGTGTGTGAAGGTAACGATTTTCAACTCTGTTGGAGTCACTTGGTTAACACACACTATAATTACTGCTTATTAGAGGCTATAGGGGCCCATTAGTGGCACAAGCCCGGCCCCTCTCTGCCAGTCTTCTCATTATAGAATCCAGCACAGCCTAGTCTGCCTCATTACCACCTGCCTGTTAAACTCACACACACATTTATACACACACACAGTGAAATACACTGCAGGTGCTGCCAGATTGAAGTCAGGTTTTCAATTGTTAACGCTCTGTATATCTTGGAAACAAGTGTGCATAATCAGCCATTACTACAATATCATTAGACTGCCATTTATGTCATCATTTATTGATAGGAAGTATTTCCTTTCTCAGCATTCAAAACAGAAACGAGTTCAAGTTTTTAAATGTGCAGAAACTCTTAAAACAATTCTATATATATATATATATAAAAGTAAATAAATAGTAAAGAACAGGAAAACTTGATTCAAAACTCTAATTTCAAAGCAGCTGCTTATTAATTATTTGATCCCAATGGTGAGTCACTGCAGTATTTTATTTCACTCTACACAAGTTGATGCAACAGATATCAATAGCTTGAAAGGTGATGTTTTGAAGGTCTTTTTTTATGTTACACATAATGTTTTTCTTCTCAATATTCAGAAGAGGAAAAGGATTTTTTTAATTTGTTGTATAATAAATTTTTTATATAAATTTAGAGTATATGATGCAAAAAATTTGACTTTTTTTTTTTAAAGCCTTTCACTACAATAGTGAAAAAAGTGCCAAGCAATAAAAAATATGTATTAAATCCATTTGTCCAAGCGTATTTGGATGTGGAGTGGAGATTTGTTCAGCTATTCAGCTTGGAAATACCAAAGCCAGCATATAAAATGCTTTTTAATATTCTTATGATTAAGTCTAACATTAGATTTGTTTTATTTAAATAAATAAACAGATTGTTTGGAAACTTTCAAAGCACAGACTACTTGCTTTATCAGCTGGACTTGTTTAAAGCTTGTGCCTTTTTATCGGCTGATTACAGAAAATTCTAGATGCTGCCTCATTTTTCACACTTGACATTTTCTTCAAAGAATCAAAAAGAATCGAATTCTTGATCTTGCCAGCTTCGGCATGTTGTTGACCGTGCTACAACCTAAAGCTTCCTGTAGGAGTGCAGGCTGGGTGCGGCTGACGCTGTCGGTTTTATCAGCTTAAACAAATGATTTTAACACAGATTCCAGACTGTTTTTCTCCAGAAGATCCTCTCCCTCTCTTGGACGCCATGTGTAAAGCGTACAGTTTCTTAGCTTGGGTCTTTGACTGGCAACGCAGCAGAGGCTGGCAGCTGCTGATAGACTTTCTTTCATTTTTTTCCTTTTATTATTCTCTGCTTTCAGCCATCTTTAGAGCAGCTGTTGTTGATTGCACAAAAATCACGGGTGACCTAGCAGTTCTGCTCACGTTCTGTTTTTCTTTCTGAAGGCAGGTGAATTAAGTTCACACAAGCTTCCAAGGGAGCAGATGGCTTCAATAGACTGGATAGAAACATTGTTGGATTTGCAGTGGATATAAAAAAGGGATTTTTATTCTTATTCAACTGGTTTTATAAGTTTTGATTTTGTTATTAATCTTTAAAATTTGCACAAATTCTCACATTTTGGTCTGTCTTGGCTACAGAATTTTAAATATTAGATGTAGTTGCTACTCAGTAGCCTTTTACCAAATTATTTTCCAGTCTTACTTGAGTAATTTCTTTGGATAGCTAATTTTTACACTTACTTGAGTAAAACTTCTACCCGCCTTTGATCACAGGGTTAGAACATAAAACTAAATCCAAAGCTGTGAACATTTTGCAGCAGCTCAGTTCATCAGAGAAAATGCATTACGAATTATGACATATGTAGAAGTTCTTTGAAAAGAAAACAAGAGGATACTTCATGGTGAATAAGTGCAGAAATCCTCAGCTCAGATGAGAGAATCTGTGGTCAGAAGAATTATAAATCAGCCTACCGTACAAATCTTCCCTTTCTGCATCAGCACTTAGAAGAAAGGCAATGTTAATATAAACTTGTTAAGTGCTTTATGCAGTTTACGACAATTCATCCAGGAGAACCAGTAAAAACATGGAAGCAGGAAGGTCAAATGAGAGTAACATATTCATTTGTTTTTATATATATAATAAAAGAACCATAAATATGCTCAAATCAGCAGGTTGATAAAACAAAATGAGTCAACGTTCAACAGAAGTAGCTTCTATTCAGAGTCAGCTGGAGTTATCTTCTAAAATCATTGATGCAGTCCGATCTAAAGTACAGATATGTATTTTATAAAGTAATTGGAATATATATAAAAAATACATAGAAACATTCTAAGTACTCTGATTTTGACTCTTCCACAGAGTGAAAATCCTCCACCTTGAAGTACTCACCAGTCTCTGGTTTAATTAGAGAAGAAAGGAGTATGATCTCATCACCTGCCTGAACAACAGGTCTCTCTTACAAGAATCTCTCACTTTCTTACTAAAAGGGTATGCTGATTTAAGGTGGATGTGTGGCATTCAACATACAAGCGTATGCGTGTTTGTATGCTCCCACTCCAGAGTGCTCCAAACTGTGAGGACAGCCCCTCCAGATAACACAGGCCAGGCTCTCCAAACTCAAAGGATGAGACCCATTCACCGCCTGGCAACGCTGCTGAGAAATGGAGAAGAGATGGGCAGAGCGGAATGGGTGGGCAGTAAATTATCCGCTTTCAGGAAAAGAAGACAAGATATTTATTTATAGCATTCAATCAGGGCACTCAGGAAGGGCTGCGATGGGGTGGGGGGTTACGTCTTTTGCTTGGGGCATCTTAGGTGGTCAGCTCTGACCTGCACTAACCTCTTGTATCCTGTCTTATTCTCCCACCCTTCCACTTGTCTTGTACCCGAAGCTCCCGAGACCTCCTTGGCAATTAGGGAACGAGTCACACCCACTCCCTGCCCCCAAAAGGTAGTAAATTTTCCCCCTTTGGCCAGCTCTATGCCACACACACTCACACATCCCCAGAATCGAGGCTTCAACACGCCATTCAGCCCAATGCCTGCTTGCTTTATTCCCCACTCTACATTTTATCACCACCCCTTGTTTTGTTTTGCTGTCTCAATCCATCAATCTTCCCATTAGCCCTCCATATTACAGAAACCATGGGGTTACGCCCCCTTTACACCAGCTCTCCATACCCGTCTTCCCTTCTGCACCTCCCTAAGTCTCCTCCACTTGTTTCTGGCTCTCTTTTTCCCTACCCTAGATTCATTTATTCCTCTTATTCCTGCATGTTGCTTCGTTGTTTCTTGCAATTTTCAATCTCCAACCTAAAATTAACACGGGAAAGAAAATAGAAAGATGGAGAAGATGCACGGGGAAGAAAGTAAAGGATGAGGGATGCTGAGGGTGGTGAGAGAAGGGGGGGTTGCAGCACTTTGGGTGGTATGTTTCCTGCGAGGGTGGGACACAATGCCCTCAGTGTTCAGGCGGGCCCGTAGGAGCTTGTTTTACAACAGGGGAGGGGCAGCCATCAATGGACAGATGATGTGAAACACCCTGAGCCGATTCACAGTGACAAACAGCACCCCCCCTCCTTCTCCAAGCAGACCCCCACCTCCTACTCGTTCTTTCTTCCGTCACCTCCCTCCTTCGCTCCACGCATTCTGTTCTGTTGGACCAAAACCAGGCCAGCCACAGAGGGCATGCAACAACACTGCAGCTGAATGGATGGGAAGTGAGGGTTATACACTTCCATACCTACTCAAAAATTCTCACATACATAATGCACACAGTCATCTTCATGCAGGAAAACAGCCCTCTCAGAGATACTTCAAGTATTAGATAAACCCTATAGCTGAATAATACACACTCTTTGTGAAAAATGCAAAGATGACTTCGTAAAAGGCGAGTAGGTAAGATCTAGTTCTTTGAATTGGCCAACTGCAAAATCCTGTCTTTGTTTTAGAGTCTTTTCTTTTGGAGACCAGTTCCCTCGCTGGGACGCCAACATTTTTCCAGCTATTTTTACGGCATGTCATTCAAAAAATCAACCCTACCAACAACCCTCCATGCATGAAAAGATCACAATTCACTCATAACATAAATATGCCAGGGTTCCTCTTTGGAAATGATTTAACAATAACAATGTTTGTTGAAACCAGCAGTTAGTTTTAATAGACCATAGCCAACTTTTATCATCTTAAAATGACTATTTATTTTATTATGATATACTAAGGATTTAAAGGTTTCAGTGTGTGAATGGGAATGCAGAATGTTACTGGCTAGAAAAACTGTCCCCCGTTAAAAATAATGCAATCTATGACTTTCTAAGACAAGAATATCTTAGTGCAGTAGATGCAGGAGGTGGGAAAGTAAAATAACATCTCTGTTGGATAATGTCTCCCACCCCATGCATGAAGCTGCTGCAAAACTGGAGATCTCCTTCAGTCACAGACTGCTGCACCCTAAATGCACCAGGGAGCATTATCACAGATCCTTCCTCCCAGCAGCTGGAAGACTTTATAATCACCACTGCTCCCAATACCTTAACAAGTTGTTTCATTCATGTTGATTTTTGCAAAGTTTCTGTCTTAGTCAGTTGATTAACATCATGCTGTCATTTTGCACATCTCTGATGTTGCTGCTATTTTTCACATATCCATTATTGTAAAAATGTCCACAGCTGTTATTGATAAATTACTCTCTAGATACAGAGCATTTATATAGCAAAATACTGTACAGTGCAGTACTTATTTATTTCCTTAACTCTGTAACTTATTCTGTTTTTTTATACACTTTCTGAGGTCCGCATTGAGTGACCACTTGCTATAACCTATTGCAGCTGTAACACCACAATTTCCCCACTGTGGGACAATAAAGGGCTTTCCTATTCTATTCTATTCTATTCTATTCTATTCTATTCTATTCTATTCTATTCTATTCTATAGTTAGGTGTCTCTTTTTCAGTGTTTCATGTAGTATTATGGGTTTATCACTTTATTTCCTGTGATGATCGTTGTCCTTTCAGGTATAATATCCATCAAATCTAGAAATAGCAATATGAGGGTTATCAACTCGGAGTTTGCATAAGCTATTTTTATAATTTTAAGATCACAAGCGGTCCAGGTTTTTCTCTTTTAATTATTTATTTGTAAACCACTAACACAGTTAAATCCAATCAGCAACTATGGGATGATAAAATAATGATAAAAACTTTAACCTCATCAGACTGCCTAGACTACAATTTGCACAGAAGACATGTTGTGTTCACTGTTTTAAACACAATGGATCGATATGGGGTACTTCTCCGACCAATAAACCATGAAACTCACAGATGTTGACTCTTCTTTTTGCATGAAAACCTCATTTTGTGTCTCTGAGTGCATGCGTGTCTGTGCTGTGGGTGTGACAGCTGGTTAGCAGCGAGGTGGTAGTAAAGCAGTCCACCCCCTTGTTAAGGATGATGAGCCTGTGCATGTGATGGGATCAGGGGGAGTAACAGTAAAGGAATGTAATGCGGCCTCCTCTGTTCCTTCATATGAAGCTAATTGCTGCAGGACGGGGATGGCCTCCGCTGCCGGTGTACGCCATTGTTATTCCTCAGCCTATTGTTTTGTGGTTTCTGTCAAAAGTCATTTGAAAGAAAGCCTGTTAAGTCCCATCACTGTAAGCTTTTATAGCCATTGTGATGCAGGAGTGAAGATACCGCCGGGCTAACAGGCTCAAGGAGAGGCCCTGTTCACTCACCTCATACCTTTGTTTTGGAGATATTTGAAGACGTCTCTAAGGAAATAGTCTTTAATTAAGAAAAAAAAAATGTTTGTTTATTATTGAACAGGAGTACAGCCAGTGCTAAAACTATCCCCAAAATAAGAGAGAGTTAAATGAATTAACTTGTGTGGCCTTATGATTATTAACAGGAGATGATCGGGTCATTCTTTCCATGTAAATTAAAAATTCCGAGAGTAAATATTTGAATGAAAACTCAAAATCTCACATCTGACATCAGCAAATAGGACAAATATTAATCTGGGTGCAAAATAACCTTGCTCAACCCACCTTTTGGGTGAATATATGATATATAATAATTAAAGTTGGAGAAATAAAGGCATTTAAATATTAAGAAAGAAAATGTTCTATATACTAGGATACTTCTTAGCACGTAAGACTTCAAAAGCTCATTTTTAGGTAAAATTTTAAATAGGAAAAAGAGAGGAGTCGCATTGTTTTTATTTATACACCATTAAAAACCCAAATCTGATGCAAAAGTTAGAAATAATTTACTGTTTTTAATCTGAAAACTTGCCAGTTAGCTTCCTGAAAGGATTAAATGAATTTGGTTTGTATACAAAGATTGATTAAAGTGGTTAGAATTTACTTTATTCCAATGCTGAAACATATTTTCCAAAGGTGGAGCCTGGGGATAAGTGGACGGACTTTATCTTTATCTATTGATAAAACTGGAAACCAAGGGAAAATGGACAAAATGCAGCTCCATCATCAAGTAGATTTATAGTGAAACCATTGATCCTTGAAAATGTAAATGTCTTCTCTTTGATTTATATCTCCTTTGGTATATCTTTATTTAATTTAAATGAAATTTAATATTTGAATATTCATTAAATGCTCTCTTTAATAAGTGTTATAGTAAACATGCTGTAACCATCCATTCATCCTACATGAGTGTGGTTGTATATTTTGTATAAATTCAAACGACCAGCTGGCCTGCTATGGGCCAAGTAAAGTTAAGTCAAGCCTCCGTCTAGAAACTAGCATCTGGAGGCCTGGGGAGTGAATGCTGGTGTGAATATATTCATCCCCATGTTAAAACTCTGAGCGCAAAGCTGTTGTACCCCCATGCCCTCCCGGGTGACCCCAAAGGATCAGAGACCAGGTTGTCGAAACATTTGTAACATTTGGCCAAAGCAAATCTCAGGCTGCCTGTTGAATTGAAGCTCAGACCCCAAAAAAAGAAAAAAAAAAGGAAAAAAATCCCCCTGGAACCCTCAAAACACTCCCCACGGTGGACTAAGACCCCCCCACCCCTTTTTTTTTTGCTTATCCTTCATGTGCTCACATTCAAAAAAACCAAGCATGGAGGCTCAACCCCTCACAACCTCCAGCAAATCCCCTTTATCTTTTCCCAGCCAGATGGGGCCGCTGGAATAATAGCTAAAGCCCAATGAGTTCCATTCAATTTGTCATGCAGTCTAAAGGAGCTTGTAAGCTTCCCATTTGCAGTTATGTTATAGTAACCATGGGAGGCACTGCAGTGTTAGGACTTAATTACCTCCTAATAGCTGTTGTAGAGATAAAGCTCCTGGCCAGCAGAACCCAATCCGTCGAGCCCCTGAGACAAGCAAATCTGAAGGCTCTGGAAGCAGCTGAGATCCACATGCTCCCTCATCTGTTAGATATCCTGCACCTGAATGTGTTAGTGACCTCCTGCCCTGACATGCTTTGGTAGACAGATCTCTTATGGTAACATACAAGATACTTTTGCAGTCTGAGACCTTACCAATATAAGATTTTTTAAATGGATATCCTCAGATGGCTTAATAGAGATGTAAAATATTATGACTTAACAAATGTTTTTTACCATCCTTTTTGTATAAACTGTTAGTTACCCTATGACCAATTGACAGGTGTATGCGCTTTTAGATATGCAGGGTCAGGCATTTCCAGATGCTTTTCCCAATTTATACAGAAATGTGGAGAAATGTATGATGGGAAGGGTTAGGGTTCTACTGACAGCCCATTATCTGTGATGGAATAAAACATTAAGAAGTCTGTCTAGGGACCTATTTTGTATCTTTGCTATATAAGGTTATCATTTTTGTAGGCCCAGTCCTATAGATATCATTTAGTGGCTCCACTGTTACTGTTTTACTCTAGACTGACTTGACTATCAGACCTGTCCATCACTGCACCTGTAGGATTACATTGCAGGTGTCGTTACAACATAATGTGTGACCCATTGTATAATTTCATAAATAAAAAGTAGATCCTGTGCACAACCAGTACTGCAAATAAAAGTTTCTGAACATAACATTTTGAGCTCAAATTTAAACATGACACACAAGCAACAGCATTTGAATAGGAACAACGCGACAAAAGAGGTATGGAAAACCAAAAGTGCCAAAAATTCAGTTGCCGACATTAAAAAAAGCAATTTTTGTACTTGTAATTTTTTTTTAATGCAAATTCAGATGCTTAATGAATTATTAAATAATATTCTTTTTTAAATTATTTTTACTTTTTAATAAAATTACATTTTTACTTCATGGTCATGTGCTGAAGACATAATGATTGTTTTCTTAGCTTGCAAATCTATTTGTAAGGTGATCTGTAGCTGACTTTCATTATGTTATTTAGCAAGGGTAGAAACAATGTATTTAAAAAAGGTACAATTTTAATCAAATATTTTATTAAAAAAGTGATGTGAAGACATTGAGTATTAAATAGAGGAATTTATATGTACTTCAGTTCTAAGTGTTTAACCTGAACATATCTCCCTCTGCAGGCCAACTTCCAGATCTTCATGGCCAATGCATACGTCCACAAGTTGCAAATTGTGACTTGGACTTTACACCCTTATTTTGACAGACAAAATCTAGCCCTTTAACATTTGGGTCTGTCCTCTCTTATCAGTGCCCTCCTGAAAAAGTAGTGCCATAATTAAATATCTGGGTGTCTCTTGTTTCCTCTGTTGCCTGTTGATGGTTACAGCTTTAAATTTCCATTAGAAAATTAGTCCGACTACAAGTACGAGATCAGTGCTCCTATTCAAACCAAAACCACACAGAATGCCAGTTGTGGACCCAGGTATGCAATGCTCTTACTGCTAGTAGATTCAGAAAAATATGCCATGTGTGAGTGGAGTCCTCTGAGAAAGCCTTGAAGCAACTCCTCTGACCAGCACCATAAAATAGAATAGGGACGTTCCCCCTGGCCTGAAACTGGTGGTGGTTTAGTCCAAGCTGGTTAACGAGGTGATCTGCTTGAGCTGTATTGTGGGACCAGAAGACTGTGGAAGCTGACACCAGGACTTCACTCAGAGACTCAGGATGTAGAGGTCCTGCATGGTGGTACCATGAACTGTCCATGATGAGCAAGCATGAAGAGACAGTGGAGAGGAAAAACTCCCCTTTGGGAAGAAACCTCTGGCAGAACCGGGCTCAACATAGAGGTCTTCTGCCGGACCAATTGCAATGAGACGAGGGATGGTGACGACTGGGATTAATACTCTCTGATGAGGTTGAGGTAGAAGTCATGTCATGGAAGATGACTCAGCTACGATGGCGGAGAAGGGGATGGAGGTGGGTGAATTGGTCATCTGAATCGAAATCTGACATCATGGGGTGCTGATTGCGCTTGCTGGATAGCCGGCTGAGACGAGGATTTGAAGGTGCTTTTAAGGTGGATGCAGGATGCTGATTGGGCTTCGTGGTGGAGTAGTTCAAAGCTGATTGGCTCGTATCAGAGGCGGATCAGCTTCTGATTGGATGGAGGTAAGCCAGAGTTTCTTCAATTGAACTTCCGCTTGAGTTTCATTTTAGCTAAGTATTAAATTTTAATATTTATATAATATTCATCATCACTTTTTGGTATACTCTTTGTATATATATATATATATATATATATATATATATATATATATATATATATATATATATATATATATATATATATATATATATATATATATATATATATATATATATATATATATATATATATATATACAAATATGTACATATTTGTATATATACACCTATCAGGGTTTGCTGTTAAGTCAGTGAGTCAAATCAGCTGGTTTTCCTTAGATAGAAAACGTTGAACCAGACTGTATGATAATGGGGTTATATTTCTTTCTTTTAAGAAACAAAAAAATGACATTTAGACTGAGCAAGTAAGCGAGATTACATTAGATATAAAAATAATAAGGATGTGAAATATATAGACATATACATATACTCCAGATTTTTATTGAATCTGTGGAACTTGAATTTAATGAGTATTAAAATAACTTTTGGTTAAGTTTCATCATGCCATACCATCTAAATTTTGAAAATTTTAACTACTTCCCTTTTTTTCTCTTTGTATTACTACTGGGGATTTTCCTTGTTTTGCTAAATGTTAAATCTGACAAACTTACACAAGGTTCATTCTGCTTAAAAGAAAGAAAAAAACTGAAAACATTTTCACTTATAAAGCTTTAGGAAACTTAAATCTCAAAGACTCTGATGAGCTTCACCTGAACCATCTGCGATGTCCCTTGTTCAGCTCCAACAAATCAACTGGAAGGCCGTTTCTTCACTAAAGCCAATCATCTTTCAAGATCCCCTTCATTTATCTTCTGACCAGACGTCCCTCCAGCACACAAGAAAACTTTCACCCACCTCCCATCCGTCTCCTTCCTCACTCTCAGACCATTGTTAGTCCCACTCTTACTCTGGCTTATTCCACCACCAGTGTCCGGGCCCTGGGGCAACACTAATCTAATCCTTGGGTATAGGTTGCTCATCCAGGCGAATGTTGATATACAGAATTGAAAATTTTGCCAAGGTTCGAGCACCAAAGAGTTTATTTCATTTATGTTTTATCTGCTTCCATCTCATTGAACCCTAATCAGCCTTGGCAGATGGCCACTCACATTGAGCCCGGTTCTGCTGGATTTTTCTTCATGCTAAAAGGAAGTTTTTCTCTCCACTGTCACTGCATGCATGCTCAATGCAAGGGATTGCAGAGAGTCAATGAGTCTTTGCAATCAGCTGGTTTTCCTAAGATAGAAATATTTTAACTGATGCTTGATGCTTGGATAAGTTGATTACTTTGTAATTGTAGCTTTTCTATTCTATTTTATTTTCTATTCTATTCTACTCCTCATAAAAATATAGTCATTGAAAATGAAAAATGCAGTTAAATGTATTTTTAATTTAAATGTACAATAGTTTTATAGTAAGATTTTTTTTCTGTGTGAGCATAAAGTTGCCCTAATAGATCCCACCTTTAATATTCAGACCTTTTGCTCCTCCATTGCTCCTCACAATATACAGTATGTATTTTTGGAGAGTTTCATGAGAATTTAAGAGGACAAAGTGCTCCAACAAAAACAACACCGACAGCAGTAATCGTAGAGAGGCGGTGTCTCACGTTCTTCACTTCGACTGTTAAACAAAAGCGAGAATATCACTTCATTTCGTTCCAACATCTTGCACAGAAAAGGAGCTGGAGGCGACTGCCAGGACGTTATTCATGTCTTTCAGTTCATTTGGCTCAACTGGTCAGCTTTCCAGACAGAATCTTTTTCTTCATTCTCTCGTGTTTTTACACCCTCTTCTCTTTTTTTCCTGTTTTTTGTTTCCTTTCTTTTTTCATTCTGGAGGAAGATTAGTAGGATTAAGTATGGCTCACATATGCTCCACTCACTTGTGGTGCTAACCACTGCTCTGGGCTCACCGCCACACAGACTGATGGACAGGGAGGCAAGACGGACATGGTAACTGTGAGAAAAGAGTCAAAGGTGCAGGGAAATGGGAAATGAAAATAAATGTTGAGTTCAAAATGTTTTCTTCTGTTCACTTTTAAGGCAAGCTTAAATCAAAACTAAACAGGAATTCAAAATCTAAGGCATAGGAAAGGGTTCTCCTCTGTTTCTGAATTTTTTTGACGACCCAGGTCACTAAATAAATGTTTATATGAAGAAAAAATGTCAGCAGGTGCCAGAAGGTTTCTAAGGTGATAAGAGAACAAAGTTGTCACTTTGAGGCCAGCGGGGGGCTCCAAAATACTCTTTTCTCACAGAAAACAAAGGACAAACTTTCAAATTTGCTCTTATGTTTTAAAAGTTGAAGCTGCTTTAAATATACTTCAGAGATTTAATAGCAGCCTTAATTTATATATGGCTTATAAATGTCCTCTAAACAACTAAAATATGCATATAAGCTACTTTTTGTATTTGTTAGTAGAATCCCATTTTATGTGTAATTTTACTACAACTTCATATGTTTTCATTTTCTTGTCATCCATGTAAGCAGCTAAATTTGCTTCCCCCACCCGACTCTGCAGCGCTCTACTTCACTCTTGATTGCATAATCAAATAAGTTCTGAGAAAGAAAACTGTCTTCACCTTATTTTCACTAATATTTAATATATGTGGGAAGTAGTAATCTAAGTAATTCAATTCAGTTTATTCATATAGCGCCGATTCAAAACACACGTCATCTCAAGGCACTTTACAGTTCACAAGATCATACAGTCAAATTGATTCAAAGTTTTCTATCTAAGGAAAACCAGTTGATTGCATCGACTCATTGACTCGAAGGCAATCCCTCACACTAAGCGCAGTATATTCTCATTATCAGTTTGTATGAAATCGTACGAAAAGTTATGCACCGTAATTTCGTACGTTTTTGACGTTTTTATCGTGGTATTTCGTCGTATTTTTAGGTCTTGCCTCGAGACAAGATATCCTTGCGCATGCGCATCTTACGCACCACTCAATAACATAGAATTTAGCATACAATTGACCCTAACCCTAAGATACAAAACAGCAAGCAACCTAGTTAGAGACATGAAGAAGTAATTATTGCACTGTTTTTCCCAGTTTTACGTCCGTCCGCGGATCTGCTTTTGGATGAAGAGAGCACATCCAGCCAGTCACAGTCACAGAAACAGGACTACAGTAGAAAAACAGGCCGATCTCCAGCATCTATAAACAAAGGTGTGAATGGCAGCAGCACAGCTGATATTTCTCTCTGGGATGGAGTCAGAGCCAAACAGGAACAGACGAGCCGTAGCTACTATGAGAAAAAGCAGAGAAAGCTTAACGTTAGACATTGAACCAACAGATTCTGCTGGTGGGAGAATAGAGATAGAATGAAGCAGAATGATAAAATAGGGGTCTGTAATCCAAAAAGAAAGAAGAAAAACAGTTTAAGACAGATTGAATTCATTAATACCAATTGTCATTGGCAGATGGGCACAATATAGAAACTTTTTTTAGATGACCTGAAAATTATAAATAAACTTTACTTATTTTCTACTAACTGACTCGACATGGATTACCTCTCTTCCAATGAGGATGATGAAATATTTAACTAAATAGATTAACTTTTGCAATACTTAAAAAAAGTTATTTTTTTTTATTTATTTTCGCCTAATAAAAATTAGAATGTTTGCTATTTATTTCTTTGATTTAATTTAATTAGGTAACTGCTTATATCGCCACCTATTGACCAGCCATAGCTACTATGCACTAAGCATTTTTTTTTTATTTAATTTATTTATTTTTTTATGGAAAGACATGAAGACCTTCATGAAGATATGCAAACCAGTCTATAATGAACTCTGCAGGAGTAACACAAACCTGTGTCAATAGGGCTTTAAATCTGGCTGTGGAAACATCCTGCTGGAGTCAGAGCTGTTAGTTTAATTTTCATTCAGCTTCTTTTTATTTAACAAGCTACACAGTCTTCTTTGCAGTCTAACATGGATGGATCTCTAAATAACTGAAATACTAATATTTTGCACTAAGATGTCAATGACTGTAGGGTTGTCTTTGTAAAGGGAAACAGTCCCTGCTGCTTTCCACTGCTATACAGATGAATAAATAAATAAATGAATGGATGAATAAATAAATAAATAAATAAAATGTAAAAAAAAAAAAAAAAAAAAGAAAGAAAAAGGAAACATTTGAGGTCTGAACGGGTGAAGGGTATAATTTTCAAGCTTTAGGCTTCCATGTTTCTCCATGCATAGGCCTCTGATAGAATCCGAACTATTATGAAAACACATAAACTTGTCGAGGTAATTAGTGATAATTGCGTCCGACCGCACAATACTTGTCGCATTTCCAGAACAATGCTGCTGTCAGTGTTAGTTAGTGTGTCTTGAGAGCAAAGCACCGTCCGGGGCCCTTCTGTCAGTCAGGGCCAGGCTGAGCGCCAGCCGCGGCAGCGGGCCACACACTGCTGTCGCTCAAAGAGCCCTAATTGAAATCTTACGGATCATAACGGTTAAAGACAGTTTTGCACACTTCATTAATTAACGTTTAGAGATGCTCCTCAGCTGCAGCTGCCGGCCTCGACAGCAGGTAAAAAAAAAAAAAAAAAAAAAAAAAAAAAAAAAAAAAAAAAACACGTTTTGATGTTTATTACGCTTTGAGCGATGAATAAAAAAAAAATAATAAAAAAATGTATAAAACAAACTATTTTAGTCAATAAAGGCCAAAATAACAAACTTTTCAATATAAGGATTATGATTTATTACAGATTGAAATAAATATTTAATTTCTGTTAATTAGGGAGAGTTTATTCTAATATCTATTTATTGTATTATTATTCTTTGTCCACAAATGCGTACTCAAATAAAATAATTTAGCTACTTTAGCAATTTTTATCATTTTATAAAGCGATTAAGTACTTCCATAAAAAAAATAGTGATTATCTAATTGGGTTTTATTCGAAGAGTTTTTAATCAATAAAACATATTAACAGCAGCGGGCCATGTTGGCAGGAGTGTGTCAGATTTCACTTAATACCGGCTCTGTGTTGGTAATTACATCAGGCTCCTCACCCCCTCCTCCCCCGCTTCTAATAACCCGCCTCCCTTCTCGGCTCTGATTGGTCAGCGGGAGGCCGCCGGGACAGAAGCTGCGTTGCCCCGGTGACCCGGCCTCTGCTCGCCCCATCCCTGCTATAAAAGCCAGCTGCAGCTCGCATGCGCGCCTGATAGGCTGTCAGAAGCGATTTGGAGTAACAGGTGGATCTAACTGCAAATACTCACCATCATTGCGCTTGGATAAACTTGGTAGGTGTTTTTATTTATTTGGGTTGTAATCATTTATTTTTATGGCTGAGTTGAAGGCCGTTTTAATGTATTAATTGGTGTAATTCCATTGAAAAACCATTATTTTTAATTATATAAACACAAATGAGGGCCTAATGAGCAACACGATGATTAAAGTAATTAAAAACGTCTTTGTTTTTTTTTTTATACAAACTATAATATTTATTTATTTGATTGAATTTAGGGATACAGTTTTGAGTCCATTAAGTGAAAAGTTTCTGTATTCGCAGAGCATCGTGTAGGATCTGCACCATGGATTCAGACACAAGCAGAGTCTCAAGCAGACCGTCATCGCCAGAGGTGGACGACATCTTCATGGCCACCCTGAAGAAATCCGTCCACGGCTTCTCTGGCGCCGTGTCCTCCACCCAGAGCGACTCTCCGTCAGAGATCCCGGGTCTGCGCGGCCTCTCCGCGGCCGACGAAGAGGCGCTGGCGCTGCGCATGGCCTCCAAGAAGGACCGCAAACTGCTGTCGGAAAACGAGCTCCAGGCCATCCGCTTGAAGATCAACAGCCGCGAGAGGAAACGGATGCATGACCTGAACGTGGCCATGGACGGGCTGCGGGAGGTCATGCCCTACGCGCACGGACCGTCGGTGCGTAAGCTCTCCAAAATCGCCACCCTGCTGCTGGCGAGAAACTACATCCTGATGCTCAGCAATTCCCTGGAGGAGATGAAGCGTCTAGTGAGCGAAATCTACGGCAGCACTGGGCACCACGGAGGCTTCCACCCGTCGGCTTGTGGGACTATGACGCACGCCGGGGCCTTGCCGGGACACCCGGCGGCTTCCCACGCCTCCCACCCGGCAGTGCACCACCCGCTCCTCCCTCCTCCTGCCGTCTCCACCGCCTCCCTTTCTGCTCCCGGGATTTCGGCCGTCACATCGGTCAGACCCCACCATGGACTCCTCAAAGCGCCCGCGGCAGGTGCAGCCCCCCTGGGCAGCAGCTTCCAGCACTGGGGCGTCGGCACCGGGATGCCCTGTCCGTGCAGCATGTGCCAAGTCCCGCCTCCGCATGTGTCCAGCATGAGCTCCGTAACCATGCCGAGGCTGGCGAGCGACTCCAAATGACTCTGAACTCAGCTGAACTTTTTACAGACTCACATTTTTTTATTTATCCCAATCGCTCAGACCGATGCGTAATAGAGAGCTCGTACCAACCTCCTCTGGATTTGCAAATTTTGCAACTAACTTAGTATTTGACTGTAGTTAATCTCAAATGTGACGGATATTTATGCACAGAGCTTCTAAAGCGCAACAATATCTTAGGGCCCAGAATTAATTTTCCTGATCTCAAATGAAAGCAACAAGTTGCAGTTTGTAACTGTAAATATGTAGATGGATTATTGTCTTTAAATAGTTTCAGATGTTATATATTAGAGTCTCGTTACTGTGGTTCCCCTGTCTGTTAATTCCATGTTGCATCTGCTTCATACATTTTATCCGTCTTTGTTCTTCTCTCCCCAGTGCCCGACTCAAGCAGTGACAACTTGTTTATTTTTTTAAATGTAAAAAATAAATAAATAAAGGAAAAATGATATTTATTTACTTATTTGGGTGAAAATGTCGTAAAAAATCCCTTGTTGTTTTGGGGTTTTTATAATGTAAAACAATAAAGACAATAAAAACATGTGAATAATGTTGTTGGTAAATTTCCTTTAATTAAAATTTTTTACTTTGATTTTACATATCATATAAAGAGGATCTGAATCAGTTAATTAAAGTAAAGTTAAAATACACAAAAGTGTAATATTCCTTTGGTTTTTAGAGACAAATGAAATATAAAAAAATAAATAGAAACGTTAATTATAAATACAAAAAAAATAAAAATAATGAAAATACATATTATTGTTTCTGTAATCAATAGAATAATGATGGAAATTATATTTGCAAATTTGAGTGACAATTTTACTAAACAATTAAAGAAAATTATTTCTCTCTCTCTCAATATATATAGAGGCAACTATTCATACAATATAATAATATTCAACAAGCCTATATATAGGCAAGTATTCATATAATATAATAATGTTTAACAATTGGAGATATATTGTATTCATTAATTAGTATTTACAGGTTTTTGTACTGAATTTAAACTCCTTAGTCATTAGTCTAAGCCAGGATTCTTAGGTCCAGATCCTTATCAAACCTAATTTTTTAGAACTTTTGAAGTTTGACAATTGAACATGTCAGCATAGGGGGAAAAAAATAGCTCATCTGTTATAAAGGTTTCACTAAACCCTTAAAAAACAAACAAAAAAAAAAAAACTACAAGAAAAGAACTACAAAAAACTGTTTCTATTCAGCAGCAGCGCCCAGAATCTACCTCTTTACAAATTATAAAACCCCCGAAAGCCTCTATTGGCAGAGAGGCCAGTAATAAGCAAAGGCCGTTAGACTTTAGGAAAATCAAGCAGCTGCAGAGCAGATTGTGCATGCTGTAGCAATATTTTCCAAAAGCTTTTGAAGCTGGAACGATAAGATCTAAATTCCTGAATATTCATGCATTGATTTGTTTATTCGTCTCATTACTGTAATTGAATTATTCAAAGTCCTTCATTTTTTTGTAGGACGTTTGCGAGAGGGAGAGGCCATTTTGGTGTGGTGCAACACACACACTCTTTACCTGAAAAACCTGTATGAATTCCTTAATTTTGAAAGTTAAGAAAATAAATATTTTTCTTTTATGTAAATAATTTCAATTGATTAAATCCAATTGATAGTTGATGACAAAAAGCTTAATTTATTAACCTAATCTGCAGCCATTTACTCAATAACTCAATAGAAACAACCAGCTCTCTTAAAAATATCTATAATAGCTTTGATTCTGCAACAATCTCGGTGTGCCAGCAGGAAATGTAGCTAAAAGGGAGGCAGATGGATATTTGAGTATTTATTGTGTTTGTTCTACAGAATTAACAATATTCTTTTATGTTTTAACTCTTCGTCTACTTTTGGTAAAATGCTTCCATTTTCAAACAAAATACTGACTTAAATGATAACATAAAGAAAACGATCATATATATCTGATAACACATTTTTTGGAGACCTTTTTTTCCTCTTTGTCATCACAGTAAATGTTATGGATGCAAAGCAGCAGCAGTGCTGAGTTGGGCAGAAACTTAAAGTGCAGTCGAAAAAGATCCCAGAAAGTAAAGAGGACCGTCTTTGAAACTGCTGCTACACTGCTGCTGTGCGGACTAACTGGTAGCAGAATTAACTCTGTGGCCATGATTCTGCAAACAATCGAGGTTTTGTTTTTTTCTATTATACGGCATACCCATATTATTTTAGAATATAAAATCAACAGTATGTCCAATACGTCTGTGTACATTTTTAATGTAAAGAAACAAAAGAAAAAAAAGAGGTTATGATAGTGCAGACACTGATTGCATATTTGGTGGCAGCTGGCTTTAGCAAAAATGTTTTTTTTTTTTTAGCTCTGACAAAAGAAAAGTCTGAACAGTTTCTGACCTGAATGTTTAGGATCTACAGAGATGTTAGCTGTCCTTTTCCAGACCCTGGACCTGTATGTGGGCTTTATTGAGGGAAGGCCAGTACCTGCAGACCCCTCAGCAGATATAAGATGGGTCAAAATGGTGGTTTGGACCTTCAGTATCCTGGATGAGCCAACATAGGGAAGACTAAGTAATGGTTATAGAGGAGGATCAACGGCTCCTGTGGACAGTTGTTCTTCTTGAGTTGCCACAGGAAGTACTGTCTCTGCTTGGCCTCCTTCTCAAGACTTTCTATATGCAAAACCCAACTTTTTCCATAGAACTGGTGAAACAGAAGTGATTTACAACAAAATCTGTGTTGTTGAGGATATTGAGGGGTGGTAGTATGTGTTAGTTTAGGGGTCTTCCATCGTCTCCACTCTCTTGATTGATTTTAGCTGCAGGTAGTTCTGACCACATGATTGGACCAGCTGGTCCAGGATGCCAGTGGTTCTCTGACAGGTAAATTTGAATGCTTTAACTATATCCACCCTTAGAAATTATGCATTTTACAGAAATGTAAAAGTCTGACTTATTCATTTGCAAATTATATTCCATATATTTTTAAATAATGTTGAATAGATTCATGAAATGGTTCACAGATTGTGAAACCATACCATGTATGGCACTAAAGACCGATAATTCTTCCTAAACTCTTTCTAATAAATCTTTAGTTGCTGTTTTGGATCTTAGTAAGCCAGTGATGCCTATCTAAATGCATCAATTTTTTCTCTCTGCTTAGTTCATCACAGAGTGTGTAATATATATTGTATAAAACTACTGTTTCCAGACAAAAAGCCCTCATTCAGTGTTTTCAATCTGTCTTTCCATGAAAGCCTGAACAATGTGGTTTAGAAAAGAATTACTACCCACGGGCCTAACCCTAAATTGCCATGTAATGTGATTTGGAAAATGCTCCCAACTTCTCTGCTTGTTGGTACATAGGGACCTTTCTACATAACTGATGCAGGAAGAGACTCTCAGCTGGGTTTTGTAAAACTGACGGACTGAAAAGACTAAGCGGCAATCAGCACGACTGAAGAAGCTTGGTCTTATTGAATACATCAAGCATGTTTTAATGAGTTAAAGTCTATACTGTGGTCTAAATTACTGTATTATTACTCTGGCTGTATGTTTAGTTTTGTTATCCATCAGGAAAATAAATCTCAGCTCCTATATTTCCTCTATGGCTGGCCTTTCTTCCAAGCATCCTCAAACCCAGATGTTGCCACCACCCTGGTTAAGTTTGCCCATGATTTGTTCTGGGTAATATTTAGTGTTTGTTTCCCATCATAAATCAAACCTGATCTAGAAAAACATCATCAAACATAAAAGAAAAACAACAAAGAGCAGTAAAATTGCTTGTGTAAACAAAAGAATTGCACATAGAATTAGTTATGCAGGTAATCTACGATGGTTACATGAAGAATTGAAAGAAATGTGTGAAAGTGATGTGGAGAACCTTATTTAAAAGACAGACTTGCACATGCTACTGGTTGTCACCATGGAGAGTTTGAAAGAGCAAGTTCTGTGCACAGGAGAATATCTGTTTAGTTTTTAAATGATTTTTTATTAAACACAATATAATGAGGTTCATAAATATAATTTTATTTTCTCCTTCCATCGACCATCATCCTTAAAGAATAACTTTGAAAAACAAAAAGAGGAGCAGAAGCAGCAGCTGCAGATTAAACATTTTCAGCACCACAGCTGTGTGAACAGCGACCAGGAGATAGCGCCAAACAGAGGTGGAGCTATTTAGTTCTCAATATGAAATATATTTTACACTGATCAACTCAGAGAAATATTAACTCTGTGGTAAAGGAGCAGCTTCATATTTCTTATCACTGTAGTTTGTTACTAAAATGGATGTTTTTGTTTCAAAGAAACAAAAACAAAACAAAACAAAAACTCTTTTTCCAAGGTATTTTCTAACCTGATATGATTATTTTGATAAAAAAATATGACTCAACCAGGGCAGGATGTTGTGATAAACCCACCACCCCTCTAAAGTGAATACGGTACGGCTGGATAGGAGACCAAAAAAACTATTGGGTCAACAATTCTCCATCTAGATGCAAAAAAATGCAGCGTTGCAAAATCTAAATTTCAATGCCTCAAAATGCTTTCTGTGTTGTAAATAAAAATCATGATTTCTTAGCTAAAGAGTCAAGATTTTTGAAGTTCAAAGCTATTATTTGTGCATAAAATGTTCATCCACCCCATCGATCTGCAGCCTCACTCTACTTATTTGCCTATCATTTTAGACGAGCAGCCATGTTTTGGCAGGTTTGCAGCTTTGCCTTTTCGTTGTTAGATGATGGATAATGATTCACGAGGTGTCCATATCCTGGAGTATTATCTTTCAAACTTTAAAACCTCCCCACAACTTTATCCCTGATCTGGCTGCTGTGTACCTTTTTCTTCATGATGCTGTATTCAGAAAGCATCTAGACAAACATGCTGCCAAAGTTAAAAAGAAAATCTGACTGAGAGGCATCTTTTCAGCTCTGCCTGAACGCTATGGCTGATAACAGCCGGGCTTCCTAACCCTGGGACTGGATTTGAATAAACAGCTCCTGAGACACTGCTGGTGGCAGGCTGAATCCCCCGCCACCGCAGAGAGTGGAAGGCTGAATCTGTTACGCTTTAAATATTCATATCTTTGGGCAGACGGGGAGCCATCGGCCTTACACTGTTGTAACTGGATTTAAACACTGCACAGATGTACACCCTTTCAGCTCCGCGCATCATGTTGTGTTAGCTGAAGGGATTAAACGGTGGTGGAATGCATCAAAGTTGGGCGGAACAACAGAAAGAGAAACTGAGTCCATGATAGAGAAAAGGGGGGATAAGAGAGAGAAGATAAACAAACAGATAAGCTGTCAGAGACAAAGGCAGGATTTAACTCTTACATGGGAATAGATGGAGCTCCGAGGTGAATATGAGACCTTGGAGGTCGCTCTTTCCCATAGGAATGATGTTTACTAAACTGCTCCTTCTACTAACTCTGCCTCAGCATCTACACACTGATCAACTGTAGCAAAGAGGCAATTTTATGACAAATAAAGATGCAGATGTCTTCCTCCGTCCACCATAAAGGCAGCTTTCTAGTGTCAGTTATGAATTATGTAAATTATTCTATTTAAAATAAAGGTAATAAGGTGGATCAGAAATGTACTTTTAGACCCTCTGCTCACATTGCTTAAACCTGTGAAATGAATTAATCTTTGAAGCATCATAATCTCACATAAGACTATAGACAAATGAAAGCTTTGATCAAACTTCGCCTATTTGATGGAGGATAAACCTACACTAACAAAGAAATGTGTATTTTTTTTCTTCATATTTTATGAAAAAATTGTGCCACCAGTATCAATATTCATACTTTTAAAAACAACCCGAAAGACAGAAGTAGGGCTATAAAACTCATTTTTGTATCAGTTCACTTTAACAGAAGTTTAAATTAAACTTTTAATTTCCTAATTTTATTCACTACTTTGATATAATACATTTACTCCCTTTCATTTTGCAGTGTTAAACTTTTTTTTTCACCTTAAAAAAATATTTGGCTGTACGTAACAACCTGCTTTGTTTTTCTTCCAAAAAAGCAGGATCTTAGACCTTTCCTCTGTGCATTGTCTTTCTCCTTTCTCATTATCCTTGCCCTAGCTTTCCTCTATTTTGCTCATCCGTATAAAGTATCTCTATGATTCAAGTTTATGGAGTTGAAAGGCTGTAAAAGGTTTCATTATGTGACTGCAAAATGATCTCTGTGATTTTACCGTATATGTTTTCCATTATCATCTTACAAAAAGACAAATTAAGGTCCCATCTTCAGTTTACCGATGATGTCCAGCAGATTTTATGTTCAAAAAGCTCCTGATATCTTCAACAGTTTGAGTCCATGCACTCTAATAGAGCTTCTAAAGTTATTGCAAACTGAAAAAGTCCAAAAGTCCAAAATTGTCCTAACAGACAATTCATTGTGTTTGTAATACTAAAATTAGGCTTGGTCTTATCTGACCAGCTAAGTTTAAGACAAAACTTTGAATTTGCAGCTAGGTCTGTACAAATTTTAGAAAATAAATATATTTTAGGTTTTTAGACCACATGTGGCATAATTTTCATGATTAGACTAATTTAACTCCACTTTTTTGGGGGATACTGAATGACTGGTTTTCTTGCAGCCTGGTGAAAATCCTGAGCTTGTACGCTTTACTCGTATTTTTCTTAAACTTCTTGCTCTGTTCTGATTGATTTTTAAAACATGATGATTAAATCCATGAAATCTTTTTTTTTACTTATTCTTTTTTACACTTCTCCATATCAAGTCAGAGAAGCATACAACCCATGGGAAACTGTGATGGAGTCAGCTTAAGAAGATAATTATGCTTCTCTCTAACAAAACAATGGAGCAGTTAACAGCTGATGGATCTAGTAACATTTTACATAGAGGTTTAGATCATGGAAATTGTTTTGTAATGACACAGTCAAAGTCCAACAGATGATATAAAAACCACTTACACTTACATGTCACAGTTATGTTCAGTGTTGTGTTGGTCAGTCATATAAAATACTATAAAGTTTGTACATAGACAAAATATGCAAAGGTTTAACACGTCTCACTTAAGCTCAGCTAGAACTGGTTCTGATAGACAGATCTAACCAGAAGGAAATGTAAAATATTACAAACAATGTGAATCCTGTTATTTTTCTCAGAAAAGCCTGTGCCATACATTTTAAGAACTAAAAATAAAGTGCTGGAACTCTGTGATGTGGACAAATACATGAGGGGATTTATGCAACTCCGAGCTAAATACCTAATAAGCCCTGAGTGGTGCTCGTGTGTATGTTTATGGGTGTGCCTGATTATCTATAAGGAGCAGCAGATGAACTGTTCGATTGGGGTGGATCAATGTGTTTAGCCAAGTCCCAAAGAGACAAAGACAGAAGAGAGAAAGAGAATGAGAGAGAAAAGAAAAACGAGAGAAACAAAGCAAGGGAGCAGAAGATCCATTGAGAGTGTTTTTTTGTGATCGAAGAATCGTCCCCAGTGGCTTTGAAAGGAGGGATAATCCTGTCAAGTAAGCGGACCTTTGGATATTCATGACCGGCCGAGCGGCTCGGCGGACTGAAGGAGGACACAGTCAGGATGGGATTAAACATCAAAGTGGATGCGAGGAGCACGGGACTGGGACGTGAATCGGCCACCGCAGAAAACACAGGGGTCTCGGAGGGGTGCGATGGGGCCAGTGGGGACCAGTTGTCTGGTGTGTGGACAGGACTTTCAATGACTCAGAGATGAGGGCCTCCTAAATGCTATTCAGGGGAGTGACATGGTGTGGTGCATGCACCTGTCCCCCGATGCATGCATACCCCTCAAATTTCCTGAGAAAATGAGTTCTCTTAATGGTCATCTATTCGACCGCTGAGCAGCTGACATCAAGAGCTGTCAATACTATCATGTGATAGGCTCTCCTCTTATTCTAAACTCACAAATAGACCATCAACCAGCCATGTAGGAAACTGGTCATAAAGGCAAAAGACTTTTAAACGAACTACAAATGAACAAGTTGAAATAACTGCTGAATTTAAAACTCTTTGATCTTGGAAATGTTTCCTGACTTTACACCGCATAATCTGTGTCACACATTAGATTTGCCCCAAATCTCAATGCATCACTTCTCCTTCATTAACTTCAGCAGGTCTAGCTGCTGTTGATGGATAGGACCTTTCGACAAACATGCTGATCTTGAGGTTTTTCATTAAAGTCGTAGGTAAACTGCGATTTCTCGAATTCTCCCAAGTGGTGCACGACTTTATACGAGTGAATAAAGTGAATGTGATTGGTTGGGATTGTTGTGGAGGAAGGTTTGCAAGCAAGTTAGGTTTTGGCCGGTTTGTCGGAAGCATCTTGCTAACCAGTTAGCAACTTAATGCTAGTAGATTCCCAATGGGAAATTCAATTGGGACCAAGTAGCACTAAATTGGTGACTTAGAAACGACACTGTCAAGGAACGCTATGGACAGTGGAAACATGCAAGAGGAGGAGAGTTTTGTGTCGGAGCTCGTAGGTGAGTCTCCTCTGTCATACATTTTTTATTTAGAGGAGGAAAGCGGGGACGAAGATGTTCTGGAAGAGGACGCCAGGGCAGCAGAAGCTTGGTTTGGTGTAGAAAGCTTACAGCCGTACATGTTTGAGCCCTTGCCTCGCAACGCTGCCAGTTCTGTTAGCTCTACGCCTGCTGAAGACACAGACGTCCATCCACATGAACACTGGGACGGAACTCAATGGGAAAGGAAATGATTCTCATTTCTTATTTCAACCATTGTGTATATTAACTGCGACATTAATCAAGTTGCTATAAGCATAAAAAATTTGATTGACAGATGATCGTTATATGATTGGCTGTATTTATGTGAAAAGGCTGACATATACTTAACTGGCCTGCATAAAACAACAGGAAAAAACTGAGATTTTAAGACAGGATTTTTTTTTAAACGGATAAAGAGTACATTTGTAAGCATGTTTAAGGCAGAATGATTTGACATTTAAATATGATTTGCCTACGACTTTAAGGTTTACTGCAGCAAAGGAAGGAGTTAAGCACATATTTTGGAAGAAATTTAGCAGCTTCAACTGCTTCCTCATCTCCAGAATCAGAATTCCTAATTAATTTAAATTTTTATAAGTTGGGAAGCATTATCAGCACCATTTGGACATTTTCTTCTAAATTTGTTTCATTAAGCAGGTTGACCTGGTGTAGCTCCAAGAATTTTATCCAGTAATCTAATGGGAAATTATTACTGTCCTGAGTTTATATGATCAAAAACCCAGAAAACCTAAAAAGAAAAGTCCACAGCGCAGCAGGTCTGCAGATAGAGCAGATCTGGAACCATATCAACGGACAATACTGTTGAAGTTTGCAGATGACAACACTGTCATTATTCTTATCTGGGGAAATGAAGCTGCATAGAGACTGGAGGTGAAGGGATTGGCCTGCTGGTGCGCTCAGAATGACTTGCAGAAAACCTGCTTAAATAGAAAACCACCCAAAGAATCTCTGAAAAACTGGGAAACATTTCTGGTTCCTAGGAAGCCCCTCCCTTAGCTGACACTCTCTCACAGACTCTCTCTAGAAGATGGCTCAGCAGAGAGTGTGTGTCCTGCTGGAAGTCAGGAAGGACAGCCTGATAGTCAATCTTCAATACAGCCACTAAAGAAAGACTAAAATAATAAATCTCTGTCGAATCTTTGTCACAGTTTGTTAAATCTTCTACCTTCATAGATGGTACAGGGTACGACATCACAATCTGCCTTCACTCTCTTATTTCTTTAAATTGTTTTGTCAGGGTGTTTAAGGACCAATATGAATAAAGCACAACAGATCAGAGCTGGAAAGATCACTTCAGATCAGGGAAACAATTATTTGAAAGAAGATTGGGCCAAAAAAAACGCAAAAGTAAAGTAAAGAAGCCAAACTTCCACTTTTTTCTACCACTTTGTGGTAATGTTACTTCATTCAAAGTTGTTAAGCTTAAGGGAGGGGGTTCTTTTTTCACAACACTGTGTAAAAATAATGTTTAAATGTAAATGTGCAATAGTCTGTTTTAAGAAATATGAAATATTTAAGACTTTATTTGTTTTCAGGGGCCCTAAAATCTCCTTTCTGCCTATGTCAAGAAGTAAATAAAACTGGTTGGACTGGGACTACTGTTTTTTGCGCCCTAATTACCTTGTTAAATCCTAATGCTAATATCTAATTAAAAACAAATAGTTTACTGAGTTAACTTTAAGATAAAAATATCTATTGTTATGTGATTTATTTTTATTTAAGTAGAAAATAAGTAAATTAGCTTCTCCTGGAAATAGCCTTGAATCATATCAATCCACTACAGCTATTATATATTATGAAGCTATATGAATAACAGCAGTATTTTCTTTTTATCTAGTCACATCATTTTCCTTCTGGTGTACTGATTATTTTACTTATTGTACAGTGCTTTTTTCAGTTTAAAAACCAGTGGAAAGATTGAAAACTGACAACATTTCAAACAACAATTGAGTGATAATTTCAGCCTCCAGAGCAGTCAGGCCATCATGAGATGCTTTAATAACTACAACTCCAATTTGTCAAGTTAGTGAAGCCTGCTATCATGTTGCGCCGCAACATATGTCAGCTCTCCGAGTTGTTGCTTCCCTGGGGTCTTCTGCTTCGTAAATCAAATTAACACTGCACTCAGAGTGGCGGTCATCACATTCACACACACCAGGAATTGAAATCCACCTAAATATTATCCATATTCTACCCAGCAACCCGTTGTTTCATTCTTAGTATCTCTGCAGAGGCCACTTCTGAGTGTGATCAACATCTGTGGGGAAGGTATTCCAGTCTCTCATTGTGGGGAGGCCTAACAGAAAGAAGAGGAAGAGAGATCTGTGTGATTTTTCAGGTTCTGCAGGGGATTTTAATGGTCTGTGAGAAGGAGCACAGTAGGAGGTGATTAAGCTTGAAGGGAAAGGTTATAAGGCAGAGAGGAGTCCGTCTTACTGGAGGGGGGAGTTAGCTGTGCATGTTGACAGATGTGTCCATCAATGCCTGAAAGAATCATCTTACATGCACTGCCTCCATCTGCCAGCTTGGTTTGTACAAGAGATTGTAAAATCGGTTCAAAATTTTTGCACCATAAGGAACTCGTATATGAACACCTAAAATCTGACATGATCATTGGATTTTAAAGGTTCATCACAGAATAACTTTTGAAGCGATTACACTGCATGAAATCGAAAAACAGAGGATTTTCATGTAAAACTTGGGCCCTAAAATAAAACAGGATTGACAGTGATTGTACTTACAAATGAACAAGAAAGATTTGTTCAACATATCGGAAGATATTAGAATCCTTAACAATATGACTTTTTTTTTTTACAAAACTGAAATTTTTTATATACAACAGCATGGTAGACACAGTAATAAAATGTTGGTGCATTTTCACCTTTCTGGTCTACTGTGAGATGGGACACCTCCAATGGGAAGTTTCCTGTCCACTAGACATGGTTTGATGGCTCAGTGGTTAGCGCGCACAACCCATGTACGGAGGCCTTAAGGCCATTTTATGCTTTTGACGCAAAGCCTCTGCACCCATCAAATGTGTCTCTGTGGACGACCAAGCCCCCCACGCAGAGGTTCTGCAACCATTGTGACGCACCTCAAAAAAATCCTGACTAAGCGTAGACCTCAAGCGGAAGTGCGCAGACAAAAAGCCTTTCGAGTTTCAAATAGGCTCCCCCTTGCGCTTCAGCGGTAAACTGCTGTGCGTACCTAGAAATTCCAGACTGATGGTGCAGAAGCATACCAGCAAAACTGGTTCGCGACCAGACCCAAGCGAAATTTAATGTGTGCAGCTGCAGAAGTATAATCAGCCCTTTAGTCCTCGACCCATGCCTTTTGCCGCATGTCTCTCCCCCTCTCTCATAACCCGTTTCCTATCAGCTGCTTAATGTTTCCAAGCTAGTAGAGCACAATATGTTTCTGGAGAGAGGGATTCAGAAGTCTTTAAAAAAAATTACTAAATCAAAGCTGAATGATGTGTTTCTAATTCTAATAACATTGACATACTTAATCTAAAGTAAAGCTGTGTAGGAGCTTGGAGTAGTGTTGGCCTAGTGGGATTGGCAAACTTTCTCTGAGAAAGTTGCAAGTACCCGGTTGAATTCCCACAGCTTCCACTCTGGGTTCCAGAGAAAGACCCATTAAACCCCACACTGCTCCCTGGGTGCTGCACAATGGCAGCCCACTGCTCCCCAAGGGGACAGGTTTAATGCAGAGGTTAATTTCTCCAATGTGAGATCAATAAAGTTCAATTATCATGCAGCTTTTAGCCACTAGACCTGTGACTTCCAGGTTTTTCATCTACACTGCAGTTACAAAAAGTGTTAGAATCTGAGAGCAGACCACTATGGACCATCAGATAGAGAAGTCATGGAGTTGCTTGTAAATGTAAGGTCACATTCACCCCTCTAGATTAAATCCTACATCAGAAGACCAAAAAAAATAGGTTTGATTAGATTTATGCATTACTGCCTAGCAACAACTTTAGTGAAATACTCAAAGTAAAAAAAAAATTATTTAATATTTCTCAAATCAAGCTGTCTGTCAAAGATTATGCTCTCTAACTATTTTTAACATATGTTCCTAATAAAATCTTGAAATTTCAATTCACACCTTAAATGAACAGTTTAGAAAAGCTTGTCTAAAATTATATATATCTTCGGTTAAACCAAGATTAGTTTGAGTTGATTTTGCACAATATCTCTAGCATTGTGATTCCTATTGTTTGTTTTTAATCTAATTGTCTAGATATTTTTTTTTTGTTGCCCTTAATTTGTTAACCTAACCAGACCAGAAATGCACAAAGATTTATGGACGATTTTTCATCTCTGGTTTTTAAACTGCAAGTAATGATTTTGGCTGAATATGATTTCTGTTCAATAGCGACTCCATACACATGATGATGAGATATTAGCTTAAGGGCACTTTGTCTTGCAATTTTTTGAATGCTCTTTTTTGAATTGTTTTGAGAACAGGTGTTGACAGAAAAATGATCAGGAATTAAGCTGTCTTTAGCATTTTATATATGTGTTTAGCATATTTTCGATGGCTAGCATTGCTATGACAACAGTCTATGTGTAAATTCTTTAGAGATGAGACTCCTATATCCACCACCCTTTATGACAGAGACAGATTTAAAGCTAAAAGTCTACAACAGAGAAACTTTGCTGGCTAACTCTTCCTGTTATATGCTACATGTCTTCCTCTTTCCAAGTCCATCTACATGAAAGAGAGGTCCTGAAGTCTCAAATTGAATTAAAAGGCGAATGTTTTTCTCATAATAGTTTAAAAAAGTTTTTGTTCCTCCCATAACTTCACTAATGGACATTGCAGATACTTTTTCACTCAGTAATAGCTTTCTTACCTGACAGGGCTTACAATTTGCTCATTAACTAGTCAGAAAAAAAAATAAAAATAAGTAAAAAAGTTTTCAGTTTCTACTTTCGAGCATGTCATAAGTCAGAGCTAATTGCGATCAAAGGCACCTAATAACAATTATTAACTGAACAACTGAACACAAAGAAGTCTCTAAGGATTATGATATTTATAAGCCCATTACAGTATATTAAAGTCCACTGAGGTTTTTACTGTAAACACACCATTTAAATGTTGGAGACAACAGCTTAATAATGAATACGCACTTAACAACTTTCAAGTTTAGCCTAGCCTCGTGTTGGAAAAGCTATTTCCCATTAATGTGTGCTCATCAATCATACTGCAATCAGCTTTTTCTTTGACACTGACTTTGGTCTAACTGGACCTCCCTGCACAAAGATGGGAATAACCCCTATATAAACCAAGCCTTGGCCTTGTACCACCTATAAACCCTAAAAAACAAAACATTTCAACCCGCCCCCCCCCATAACATTTAGCCTTAAACTGCTGCAGCCCCTTACCACCCTCAATCACTCCTTCTGAAGAAGAAGAAGAAGCTCTGTGTTTGACTTTGGACAAGGATTCCTGTTGAACTCTAGTTTCTGTGAATCCATCATTGTCACCGTTAAATAGGATCGGGGGCTTTAGGGATACTTTGTGGGGGGACGGGTTAACTAACACCCTCCTATTAGCAGACACCCAGCAAATCCCTGGTGGCATTGTTTAACAGACGAACATCTGCTGTGACAATAGACAGTCCCCGACTCAGGTTGTGTTTGGGATGATTTTTTGAATGACCACATTGACAGGTTATGGTACTTTAGGTTGGATTATTGCAACTATTTAGAACAAAAAAACATGCATATATCCCTTGAACATTTTTTTCATTTTAACAGCTTGTTCATTTACTGTAGCAATGGCTCTGTCCGGAGAAATGCAGAGCAGAGAAATACTAAAAGTGCCACTGGAGCTGTTAGCAAGATGAAATATGAATGTGGTAAATGTCCATCTGTTTTTAAACAACCGTAACCAACTGAGCGTGTGCAGCTATTGAAAGTGAGGCATTTAGGCTCTCTTTCACAAAGGGCCTGAGGGCTAAAACCTTGCACCCCTCCTGCAGTCATTATCCCTGCCACACTATGATCAGCACCAAATGCCGACTATCCCAGGCCAGAGCTCACAAAGCATGCTGGGAAGGACAAAAGCAGACCTTCAGCTGATTGGTTCCACCTTATTAACAGCTTGTAATCTTCTCATGTCTTTGGCCGGGCCTTACCGAGGTATCAGGAGCTGGGGCAAATAGACGAGTGCGTCTTCTGTCTCTGCTTTGATGCAGTTTTTTTTTTTACCCTGCTAAAAAGTCCAGCTCTGTTATATTTCTATTGTTGTCACTGCACCTGTTTAACACATTGAGTAAATCATTCAGTGGCAACTGTTAATTTCTCATTATGCTCTCGTTGCGCATTGTAAACAGGAGACAGTTTGGGATGTGAAAGCCTGCAGCAGGTGCAGCCCTTCATTTAACGGTTTGGCTTGCTCTGTCAAAAACTGATTTGGCCTTCTTGTTGTAAACAAAATTGGGAGAAACTGGTACTTTGACCTGACAGACAGAGTGGCTTTGCAAAACAATTCATAACCCTTAACTTTTAAAATTTTATAACAGTATGCACAATTATAAATTAATCAGCATATATTTTGGAATATAATTAGAATATGCTGAGAGCATATTTGTGAAAAGTTAGAGACTAAGTTTAAAAGCTATTGAGTGAATGTATCTTTAGTCATTCCCCCTTTGGCACAATCAGATTGAATGTCGCACTTTAATGGGCGTCATTGGGATGTAGACAGATTTAAGTCTGACCGCAGACTCATTGTTGAATATAGCTATGGATTTTAAGCAATTCTGACACATTCCAGAGGACAGCAACCTTCACAATGCAAAAGGCAATTTTTTCCTCAAATAAAGGAATAAAACTTACTTAGAGACAAAAAGGACTCCCAATTGGCTGATACTTGTGAAACTGATTTTCTCCTATCTTATATACCACTGCAAAGGTCACTATCAGTGTTTTTAAATTATTATATATTTTTTTTGAGCGTGTTATATCTTTTGCAGATAAAACTAACGTTTATTTTTCGGGGGGAGATTGAAACATTGAAGGATTATTGTGGTTTTATAGAAATTGATGAACAAAAATCTATATCGGTTTCAGTATGTCAGGATTTTTTTAAGATTGGTGATCAACCCCACTAGAAAACATTACTGGTACTTTTAGGGATCTTTCTCATGCACCATTTCAGAGCAGTTATTCTTTTAATAAATGCTAAAAACTTCTATATTTGTTAGAACATTAACTTGACCTGAATTTACTAAGAGCCACTGTGGAAAGTCCAAAGAGCCACTTGCGGCTCCAGAGCCTCAGGTTGCAGACCCCTGATCTAAACCATTATATTGTTGCTGTGAATGAATGGTTTTGGTTGTCGTGCAGGAATAGTGGGGAGTGGTGGCCTAGTAGTGGGGAGTGGTGGCCTAGTGGTTAGGGCATTGGGCTTTGAATCCTGAGGTTATGAGTTCGATCCCCCACTCCCACAGACTGCCACTTGGCTCCCTGAGCAAGACCCTTAACCCCACACTGCTCCCCGGGCGCCTCACAATGGCAGCCCACTGCTCCCCAAGGGGATGGGTTAAATGCAGAGAATTCATTTCGTTGCTCTGTACTTGTGACAGTGGAATGACAAAAAGTTGAATTCTAGGAAGGTCAATATTTAGCACAATTTCAAGTCTTTTGTCATCTTTTACAAAGTTTCTCCAATCATTAACCCGTATTTAGATCCATCTATCAACTCATCGACTCTATGGAGTTACAGTTGGGAAGGAATGATGCTAATACCTGGTTTTTCACCAAAAACTGATTTTTTTATGTGGGGCAGGTCATATTTTAAAACACCTGATGTTAAAAACATTCTTCCATTGGTCTTTATCATTTTGGGCATTTTCTGAAATATCTCATCACATTTATGCAAATGACATCCAGCTGTATATAACCTCTAAATCACTTGAGTTTGATTAGCTGTCCACTGTTATATAATGTGTATCTTAGGTCAGTAACTGGTGTGCATGTAATTTTCTGGCATTAAGCATGGATAAGACAGAGTCATTGATAATTGATCCTGGCTACAAAAGCAAAAATGAACTCTAAAATCCAACCATTCATTTTCTTTCCACGCTTAATCCCAAGCGGGGTCGAGAGGGGTGCTGGTGCCTATCTCCAGCTGTCTATGGGTGAGAGACAGGGTACACCCTGGCCAGGTCGCCAGTCTATCGCAGGGCAAAATAGAGACAAACAAGACAAACAACCATTTACGCACACACTCACACTTAAGGACAATTTAGAGAAGCCAATTAACCTAACAGTCATGCTTTTGGACTGTGGGAGGAAGCTGGAGTACCTGGAGAGAACCCACATATGCACAGGGAGAACATGCAAACTCCATGCAGAAAGACCCTGAGCCGGAAATCGAACCCAGAACCTTCTTACTGCAAGGCAGCAGTGAGCAGCCCTAACACTAAAATCATTATTATATTTTCTGTGCAACCAAATCTGCTGTAAAGATCCTGCAGGTACATTAGAGATGCATATTTCTCACAATATTTGCTTTCATTTAAAAAGCATCTCACAAACATATCCGCCATGGTTTTCTGTGCAAATCTTGAGAGGATTATGCTTGCATTTTTGTCCTTCCATTCAGATTACTGCAATACCTTGCAATGCAATGCAATAAAAAGATTTTTAAGTTTGAACAGATCAATAATTCCACACCATCAGAATGTATCAGTCAGACTTCTTACTAAATCAAATGGATTCTATCATATCACCCCAGTCTTTGACTTCCCACACTTGCTTCCAGTTGTTTTTAGATTTGTTTTCACCTACAGGGCTTTAAATGTGCAGGATACTGACTACGTATGTCAGCTTTTACCTGAATACTCTGGTACTCCTAGCCTTCAAAAGCTAAAACCTCCTAATTGTTCCTTTTTACGAAGCTAAAAACTAAAGGATCCAGGGCACAGATTGAGGCTCCTAAACTATGGAACAGCCTTTGCAGCTTTCTTTCACTGAAGCTGTTGAGATTTTTTTTTTTATTGAAACCTACTTTGTTCCAGACTCCCATGCCATGATTTTATTGTGTTTCATTTATGCGTGGTTTGATTGTATTTTCCGATTTTTCTTTTGAATCTTATTTTGATTTTACTGTTCATTCAATGCCATATTTCGTCTTGATTATGTTGTGACACTGTGTCTGTGAAAGGTACTTTATAAACGTCTTCAAACTTGGAAACAAATTCCAGTGGATTGCTTTAATTTTGTTTTTTTCGGAAGTACAACTAAACAAACTTTACTTGCTTCATTTTCTTCCACAGCTTCTGATAAATCTATCCCAACAGGCTTTTGGCAAAGTTTAAAGAGAACTTAATTTGGCTTATTTTTTTTTAATGGTCATTTTCCTGTAAATGGCTTCTCCCACCTGGGCTGCAGCTCTGGTCAGCTCCTCCAGAGTACCAATCGGCCACTGTGTTTCTTCTCTGCTGGCCATATTCTTTTCATTTTTGATGATGGATTGAACAGAGCTCTGTGAGGGCTTAGTAATATAGATTTATAACGCAACCCTGCAGCTTAACATGGCTGTGCAACCTTTTCCCCGACTTATCTATTGTATTCTTTAGTCTTAAATATGCTATTTGTTCACTGATGTTTCATAACAAAGCCTTAAAGATGGTGAGATTATCTTGCAGGTGAAATCCATTTACTGATGTGGTCATTTGTATAGATTGCTCTAAATTGTTAGGGGTCCCACAATGCAGTGGGCTGAAAAACATCCATAGTGCATTTTAAAAATAATTCATAAAAATAAAATAATTTTAATTTCCCTTCCATTTCAAACTATGAAATGATTCCCTGAAAATTTTTATTAATAATAAAGAAGATCTTGACTAAAAAAGTTCAAAAGAAATGATAAGTTTTGCAGGGATTTTCTTTTACTGAAAGCATTTGCAGCATCTCCGGAGTCTATTAAAGAAATGTTTAGGTCAGTTAGGGTTTGATCTTCCGAACAGCCAATTAACAAAGGAAACAACAAGAAAGAGAGTGGTATCACTTGTGGTGTGATTTCTCTCTCAGCGTGTAGGGGATAGATTGACCCAGGAGTTTGGCTGAGGTGTCTTCCTGTTTGCCAGCCACAGGAAACGGCTCTACACAGATGAGGCATTTAGCTCCCAGGTGCAGACCCCTCACTGGACGGCCTTGCCCAGATGGATAGTACTTCTTCCATCATAAAGACACTAGTCTTCCTCCTGCCCTGGAGCCACCGGTGATCCAGCCCGGGTCCAGCCTCATCAAAAGAAGCTGCGAGCTGTAGGCGGATATGCTGAGCTGCAGCCCCAAATCAAGCTCACTTTTCTTTCCCTTGTAAGTGGCAGAGAAACTGCGGGGGAGGTGCTCCATTCTGGGGGGACACCAGCTTCTTTCTTTCTTTCATTCCACTCTATTCTGACTTCTGTATGTGTGGCTCCTTGCAGGTGTCCCTTTTTCCCCTCCTTGACACAGAAACAATCCTAAAACACAGTCAAGAAAGAGAAGATCACACCAGGTTTTCTTTCACGAATCAGTTTATTACAGGTCTTTGTTGAGACAGGCACTAGAAATCAAATTGAGCTGGCGTGCACGCACACAAACGCCGGAGCACGCACACATTCACACGTTCATCCTGGCTGCCCGCACTCTGTTCTCCTGCAGGTGCGAGGGCCATCCGCCTGGCCCTTTTCATGCAGCCCTCTCTTTCCTGTCCGTCTGCAGCCGCCCATTCAGCTTCAATCACAGCACCAGCCGGACGCCACCGGCCCACTGGTGGGGAAGGGAAGCGCTTCCACGCACGCCTTAGACGACAAGGGAGGAACAGCTGGGGGGGAGGGGGGTGGTGGGATTGGAAGGGTCTTCCTCCTCTGCATCTCCGTCTGCTTTCATCGTAAACAACTTGCCTTCTGTTTGTGTCGGTGCTGTCCCTCTGCTCTTCCCCCAACCTTCCTTTTCTCCCTCTCAGATGAGCTTTACATGAAACTGGGGTGGATACAGGGTAAGGAGAGGACGGCTCGCTGTGAAACGGGGTGATCCTGAGGTCTTTTTGTGGCTAATGAATGGCACGTTTGAGGATTTCATGCTTGGTCTGTGCCCTAAGCCAGCTTCACCTGTGTTTGGAGTCAATTGGGCTGTTGTCTGGCTGTCTGGATCAGTGCCCAGCTCTCTGCTGGCCAATTTGGTTAGCAAGGCCGCTCAGAACTGAACAACAATAACACCCACCTCTAAACCGTCAATTAACTTCCCCCACACAATGATGGATCCATTCACTGTTTGCCAAAACTGTTCTCTGACACAATTAATACCTTGGCTAATAGCGCTTATAACTGCTCTCCGTCACTTAACAAAGTGCTGATGGATTTAATAGCTTCCAACTTGTTAGCCGGTTTTAGTGGTAAATTCCATTAAGCCCATAATGTTGTTTGTCTTTTATTCATTAGTGCCTCCAAGCTTTTAATTAAGACTAAATCCCATTTCCCGGTGTTTGCTTCATCTTCTGATTTGGAGCGTTGGCTTAGCCCTTAATTTGAAGTTGTGGCAGTGATTAAAATATTGCTCAATGAAAAGGAAAAAAATATTTATAAAAATAAAGTTCTAGTTTAATATGTAAGTAGTTATTGAGATCAGAACTGATGGTGTTTTAGTTTTTTTTTTTATTTAAGCTTTTATAGAACAGTTTTACGAGAAAACCTGTATAAACTTACATATAAACTTAGATTGGTGACGTTACCCTCCCAGCAGGTAAACTAACCTTAAACTTAGAGCCAACGCAAAAACTAAAAGATGTTGAGTAACCTATTTCCATCTAGAAGGGGATCCTGCCTAATCTGGAGAAGAGCTTCACTAGAAAAAAATCGAAATCTAGATAAGTAATCTTCTTAAAATATGTGCATTTGTTCTTGAATTGAGGAGATAAAAGAGACATTTTGCCAAAGGAACAAGATAATTTAGGTTTAAAATAAGAAAAGACAATTGTATTGCCTTATTTCAAGTGCATTTTACCTAATTATCTTATTTTAAGAGTAAAAATACTCATTCCATTGGCAAATTATAGAATTTACCTATTCAAATTAAGGGTCAATACACTTAATTTAAGAAGTTTTTACTTATTTCTAGCCAATTTTTCCAGTGTAGAAAAAGAAAATGTTTCTAGATGTTAAGAGGCAAAGGTATTCACCATCAGCTATCAGTGCAACAGCATGTTCAAAGAATTATATCTTTTTACCTGTAAAAATCTTTGTAAAACTATTTTTAGTTTACAATGGCAGCTGAGATTTTGTTAGCAGATGACATAAAATCCCCCTAAAATACAGTAACATTGGCTGTAATGTGACATGTTCAAAAGGTTTAAGAATTATAAATGATTTTGCAAAGCACTGCATATCAGGAGGACACATTAGAAATAAAGAAAATTATTTTTTTTTTAATTATTAGATGTTTATTATTGATGAGTTTTTAAATATAAAGAAATTATTATTTCTGAGAAAAACTGCTATTTTCCAAAAGCCTCACATTAACCTGCACAAATCATGTGAAATAATAATGCTCTTCTGCTGCATTGCAGGTGGGAAATGTGGATCTGTTTAATGATTCATTGTTTTTTTCCTTCATAGTTAGAAACTTCTATTAGGTGTCCTCCACCGTTTCAACATTTCTATTAAATATCCATCTTCATCACGAATGTATCAATGCAACATGTTGGGTGAATAAGTATAAGGGAGGAGTTGAGCTGAGGTGGAGCTATGTAAGAGGAGCATTTAGCTCACGGCTCCAGCTCTTTGAGCTGGGATTCTTGCCTCTCACAGCTGTGAAGATGAGATAACCGAGCTGCTACTTCAAGAAGCTTCCTTTGCAGCCAAGAGTCAAACTGTACTTGTGCTGCATGGCAGCTGTCAACTTCCTCATCTTCAGAGAAGAGAGTGAGAAGAGGATGATGAGCTGAATTTACAGTTGGACGTTTTTTTTTTTTTTTTTTTGCACATCTGTTTTTTTGTTAAACTTTTAGAGTCAGAGTAGAGTGTGACTCTGCCAACTCCTGAGCAGGGGATGAACATGCTGTCAAACACAGCTGCCCAGGGGCAGTCTTTACCTCTCTGTGGCCCCGGGTCTGTGCATGATCTACCCCACTGCCCTCCAGGGTTTGCTTTAAACTCCCGCCTGAATGCTGCACCGCTCCTCAGCCTGCAGAATGGCCCAAGAGCAGCCAAACCCCAGAAGGAGCTAAGTCCAGAGGAGCAGCAGGAGTTGAGGAGGAAGATCAACAGCAGAGAGAGGAAGAGGATGCAGGACTTGAACATCGCAATGGATGCCCTGAGGGAAGTCATGGTGCCTTATGCTTCCTCTTCCTCCTCTCCCTCTCAGTCACATGCGCTGGGGGCTCCTCCAGGCCGGAGGCTCTCCAAAATCTCCACCCTGGTTCTGGCCAGGAACTACATCCTCCTTCTAGGTTCATCTTTGCAGGAGATGCGGCGGCTGCTGGGGGAGGTAAGCATCGGGATGGGGGTGAGCACTGGGCCGGTCCCCCGACTGCTGTTTGCTGGTGGGTGGCCCCTAATCACCGGTCCCGGACAGCTCCTACTGACTCATGAACCCCTCCTATCAGCCGCCTCTTCTTCTTCCTCTTCTTCTTCTGCCGGGTCACCATCCTCCACAACAGCTAAATGTGCTCCGGTTCCTTCGAGCCCCATGGAGGCCTCGCTGGCCCCAGTGCAGTGGAGCTCTGTGGGGGCTCCAGGTGTAGCCCCCTGTCCCTGTGGAGTCTGTAGACTGCCCAGATTCAACCACACCAAACCTGCACCCAGGTTCCCAAAGTGAAGACCCAAACCGAAGCGGTTGATGAAGATTGGAGCTTGTTGCACAGATACAAGATTTTATAGGAATTAGTATTTTTCTAACATTTTAACTTCTTCATAAAATGTTGCTACACAACCTATGATTATATGCTAATTTCATCTAAGCATCTGTATTTAGTCAAACATTTTTGGTTCAGGGTGTTTTTTTTCTTCTTTTCTTTAGTTCATCACAGACAAGCCAGAGCCTCATTGGAAAATATCGAATTCCTTGCTAAAAATGTGTTTCAGATTCATATGTTTCAAACAGTAGATTTTTGAGATGCCAACAGCTGATTGATGATGAAATGATAATCCAAATTGAAATTCTTCATCTGAATTTGGATGGAATCAAAGGGTGTCGTCTGGTACTAGTTTTGGATGCAGCTTTGGATGAACCTGTTTCTACCTGTTGATCATGAAACAAAACCTTTCTGCAAAGATTTCTGCATTTTAGTTTTTGTCTATGCATTTTTAGAATAAAGATTCACAAAAATTACTGTTTTTCTTTGCTCGTTTGTTTTGTTGTTCAGAATACCTGACTTAATCTAAAATAAAAATCTGAGCTATGCTCAAGAAACAATCCATGGGTTTCATTTGATAAGTTAATCTATTTCAGTGACTCAGCTCCAAAATCTTAACTCATATATCAATCTGCTGCTCACACTTTGAGTTTCCAAGAAATTTACACAAGACTATCAAAATACTATCAAATTACAGTCTTTTGAGCCTGTGATGGACTCAGAGTATTTATAGCCTGCAGCATTTTAGTTACAGCTTTTATTCCATTTTCTATGTCCTTATTCCGACAATAACTCTTAACCAAAGCATTACCAATTCACGCATAATCTTAACCATAATCTAAGCCCAATTAAGACTTTAGTGTTAAGCCTTAACCTTAGTAAAAAAAAAAGATGTGGGGATCATTAAAAGTCCTCAAATCAATACATATATTCCATGATTTGATGGTAAAACTGGTCAAAAGTTCCTCACTCTGATGTCGCACACAAACCACTACCTCCTGGATCAATAAATGCACTACTACACATTTGCACTAAAACTAACATAGTGTGTATTCACAACATATCTTTACAATATAGGAAAATGACAAATTGGACATTAAAGCTGCTACTTCTTGCTCTTCTCCTTGTTCTTCATGTATTGGAAAAGTACATTTATTTTACTAACTAAAATTAAAGTAAAGGTAATTAAAACTGAAATGTGGGCTTAAAAAGAATAGGTTAAATACCTGCTAATTTTTTTAAAGATGCGTTTAACTTACATCAAACATTATTGGAGCAAACAAAAATTCAATGGATACCACAATAATTTAAATGTTCAGTGAGTTTTAGACATATTCATCAAAATGCATAGAAATAAACACCTAAAATATTTCACACTATGTCTAGTGAATCTATATGACATGCAATTTTAGCTTCTTTTTATTTAAATCAGTGAAAACAATGAACATTTTAATGGTGTGGTGATGAATTGGTATTTATACAACTGTATGGTTAAAACAACCCAACATTTGTTCCAACACAATAAACAAAGCATTTAGGTTAAAGAGATACACAAACAGTTTTTTTTTTATTGTTATAAAAATCGCAATTGTAAAATATTTTATTACAGTTTGCATCTTTTTCTTAGTAGATTCGGGAATAAAAACCTTTCACTAGCAAACATCTGTTATTGCTATTTCCTTAGGTTTTTAACTGCCACAGCTTAACTATGTCCGACATACAGCAGATGCTTACAAGATGCTGAGTTGTAAAGCTTTCCCCTTCATATCACCTGAAAACAGTGAAACAGTCCTCATCTTTACCCCCTTTCATTTCTCTTGCAAGCAAAAGATCAAAACCCGCCTGTGTAATTACCGCAGGGCTGAAAGAAGGCCTTTTGATTATTAGCCCCCTCTCACTCCTCCAACCTGAGGTTCTTGATGTGTCTAAGTGTTGAGGAGCCAGGACGGGTGATTCGGTGCTACTTATTGCACTCTTTCTACAATATGTTCAAACGCCCAGAAAATGTGTTGCACTGAATGGAGGGGACCCCTCCTGCAAACTCGCCACCCCAAGCAACCGGCCTTCCCCTAAGGAGGGGCACGGTCGGGGACGAGATTCTCACCGAAAACCTGGCCCCTCCGCGTGGCCTGCATGAATAATAAGAATGAGAATAATCATAATCATAATGCTGATAAAATGCTCAAAATAATTGCCCACCCCGGAATAAGAGGATTATGGAGGGGAGATATGTGAATGGTGGGGGAGAGAATGGCAGGAATCTGTTAGCATCAGCAAGGACAAAAGAAGAGCTGGATGCTATTAAGTGAGATTAAGCTAAATAAGGCTTGATTTTCCTTTAAGGAAAAATGAGGAAGGAGAAGTGGGTGAGAGTGAAAGAGGAGAAGAAGAGGAGGAGGAAGGGTGAGTCCGATTTATAGATCAAAGAGATGGCCAAACTTCACGTCTTTCATTTACATATAGCTGCTTTATTTCTCTGGAGGGATTAGGTACCTTGCTATTTTCTCCGGGTGGCTCTCCATTCTCTTACCTTTGCTCACCATCCATTTCCTCCTGCTCTCAGGATGGTTTGGCCCTTCTTCTCTTTCTCTTTTTTTCTTTCAAGCTGGTCTCCTTAATTTCTCCCCCTTCTCATTCTCTACTTTCTCTTGGAGCTTCTACAAGAGGCTCTCACTTTCTTGTGTTTGGAGGTTTCATTGTTGGAGCTACCCAGGGGTCTGGTCAGTCTTTGTGCGAGCACTTTAACTCATCTCCATTTCATCCCTGTTGTTCAATGGGGCGAAGAGAGCGTGTAGGACAATGCACACCCCCAACACAACCACACACATACACATGCAGAACAGATTTTAAAAAGTTGGGCTATATTCTGCTGATATTTGTTTTTCAAATGGAAAAATCCAGAAAAAAAAGTATTTCGGTAGATTTCTGAGCCAACAATTTCTGCCCAAACAATTCTTTTACCTTGGAAGACTATCACATAATTGAACTAGAACTAATTACAACTTAAGACAGTTGATAAGTCCTGTATTGATAAGACATTTTTACTTTTAAAAACAGTACCAAGTTTCATATTATCTCTAGGGCCTTGCAAAAGTGGAAGGAAGAATACATGTTTTCCAATGCCTTCCATTTATTTCTGAAGGTCTGAAAAGCATGTTTGTGTACGCATTCACCTAACTTTTAGTTTAAAGAACCTAAATAAAGTGTAACTAATTTCCTTTATCAATCACCATCATGAAGCCTTGGGTAAAACAAAAAAAGTTTAACTTAACTGCAAACCTACCAAGAGACTGGCACTAACCAATGCTGACCTGCTAAGAGAAGCAGCAGTGAGACCTACTGTATGCTGACAACGGACAAAACCCAAATCTTGTCTTTCCGAAGGACTGCTTCGCAAAAAAAAAAAAAAATTCCTGAAATAAAGCCCGGTCCTAGCTAGCAAGAAGCAGAGGGTTTCAAGTTAGATGAGACTAAAATTTTACTTTTAGGCTTGGATACAAAATACTGTGTGGAGAACAAAAAACTGACATTGCCCTGCATGTCAATGCATGATGGAGAAGACTCATCCACGACCTCTCGGGTGGCCAGATGTCAGGCATTAGGGCGGACAGTCCGGATTTTCATTGCACTGTAATGCGTCCGGCGCCGCATCCAGCCAGACGTGTATTTGTCCTCCTTTATGAGGCACTAGGCTTGTAGAGCAGATTTGTATTTTTATTAGTTTTTTTGCTCAGCTGCAGCACAATATCCAATCATCAAAAACGCATCACTATCTGATCTAACAGATGATTTACTAAGAGTGGTGGCGCTTAAGGCAAAGATCTGTCTCTCTCTGTCATTGGTTACAAAACTAAACAAGGATCAGAATTACTGATGCTAAGTATTAAAGTTAGCACCCTGTCAAAACCAGGACGTCGTTTAACCCAGAATGGACAAAAGAGCGTTAATTTATGACCAAAGGTAGTGGAGAATCATTCCATGGTTGCTGCCACTTTGTTGATGCGATGTGGGCGTAAGCAGTCGAGGAAAAGCTGCAATTTAACAGCATGTAAGTACAGATTAACATAAAAGTAAGAAACGTGCAGCAGTGAACTCTTCAATGTTGGCTTTTACATTAAGTTTTGTCACCCCTGGATGCTAAAATAACTTGTGCAGAGCTGTAAGGTGGACTATACTATAAAACATCACCAGTCCCACGGAAGTGTAGACTGTGACGTGAAAGTGGATTTCGGTGGTTTGCCCATAGCTAAAGGGATGACCTTAAAGACAGGTCTGCTGCACACACAAACACTTAAGATAAGTTCCCAAAAGACTGAGGCTCTTAAAAATAAAGCTATACTTTTAGAGCAGTTGAATGTGTTTTCTACAATCTCTTTTGTTGTTTAAAAAAATATATGGCTATTTTATTATGAATGTTTCTTGTTAAAAAGATTTTTTTAACGTTTAAGTCCACACATCTTATGCTTTGTGGTATTCTGCACTTTAAAGATTCATCTCGATGGTCACTTTTTAAACACCACAATGTATTAAATAAATACAAATGCTGGCAAACCAATTATTTTTTTTTTACATTTCTTTAATATTTTGTTTTATTCAGCTACACAAGCATCCTCTTTAAACCACTAAGAATTGTACTATAAATGTGACTTTACCCGATTCTTATGTGCACCTTAGTAATTTATCGATATGCCGCACAATGTCCTCCTTTTTGGTGCTATAGAAATGGCTACCCTAACGACCTCCACCACAAAACTCTCCTCCTCTTGCATGTTTCCGCTGTCCATAGCGTTCCTTAACAGTGTCGTTGCTAAGTCACCAATTTAGTGCTACGTGGTCCCAATTTAATTTCTGATTGGGAACCTACTAGCACTAATTTGCTATCTGGTTAGCAAGATGCTGGCAAGAAAATGATACCTTGATAAACGACCAATCACATTCACCTAATTCACTCGTGTAAAGTCGTGCACCACTCGGGAGAATTTGGAAATGCAACGGTTGGAACAGGCGTTTCCCTACGACTTCACTCAAGGTGAGAATAGATATTTTTGCAAACTGTATGTTTTATTTTATCTCAAATAAGCTTTTTAATTTGAACTGTTGATGGTTCTGACCTGAATGCTAATACTAAATGAGTCTGATTTTGAACAACCAGCGTTGTGTGTTTTTGTCTCTGTTTATTTTCAATGAATTACATTTTTTACATATACTAACATACTAACATGATTTTCTGTCAGTTTGATGAAGATGCAGCAAAAGAAGCAAAAAAAGATGATGTGTGCAACTGATCCACACTCATTAAAGACCTGAACATTCCACTGGCTGTACCAACTACATGGTTTGGGAGGGCATTTAATGTGGCGGACCCTCCATGGGAACATGCAGAAAGAGATTTAGTGCTCAGGATTAGTGTATAGGGGTCGTTTTGGGGTTCTCTCCCCTCCAAGCCTCCTCATCACTCAGCTTTCAAGACTAACCCTAGCCTCCAAGCTCTGTACCAGTACCTGTTCACCTGCATCACTATCCATTTCCAATCCATCACTCATCCCTTAACGGTGCTCAGTAAGACCGCATTCCTAAAACCCCCTTCTCTGTAAATTCAGTTTTCCCCTCCAACTACTGATTATCATTTCCTCCACATAACTGAAGTCCTTGGAGTGTTTTCTGTTCTGGATTCCAGTCTCTCTGAACAATCGTGTTTTTTTCACTTCAGAATCTGCTTCTTGGTTTGTTGCTGTGACTGCTCTAGAGTCAACTAGAATCCTTAGAGGCATTACGGAGCTTTCTAATGATACTGCCACCTGTAGCCAAAACATAGAAGTGAAGGACTCTTCTGCTTGTTCTCGTAGCTCACTTATACTTGAAAAGGTTTTTTTGTTTTGTTTTACTTTTACCAATCAATTAATGGTGTCTGAGATGACCTGGATGCTGGTCACTAAATATCCATAAAATCCATCTGGAATATATTACTTGCTAGTATGGACCCATTTAACACGGATCCACAGCACAGAAACTTCTGACCCAAAGTAAATAAAACAAAATATAATGCAGAATTATAGATGCAAGGGAGCTGAGCAACTGAGTTGTCAGGCTGTTCAGCAAACAATGATTTAGTCATGAAGATAAAAAAAAAATGCTATTTTTAAGGGGTTTTTTTTTCAGTACAAACTTAAAAAATAAATCTTTATATCATTACATTGGTGAAAAATACAAAGTAAAATCAATGAAATGTAAAACTAAATAGCCAGTGGGCCAGACTTGGACTTACACAAGCCATAAAACATTTCAGGGCACTTTACCCATGGTAGGAGGGAGCTTAGATAACCTCAGCAGACTTCACAAAAATCTCTTTGAAAATCACCTTTCGTTGGCCTCACCCAGTAATAAACCACAAGCTCAACAGTCTGCTGTAGTGGCCTTTTATTTCTTTAATAATAGATTCCATTGTATATGAAAGTTAAAATCTTTCACCTGTTTTTATTTTTAAAACATATTTGTTATGAAGTGAGGCACAGCATTTGTGTGACAGGCGTCTGCTTTCTTTACATTTACGAGTTTGAATTTTCGTTTTGAAAAAATATTGCTTCACTGTGAGACAGCAGGACAGAAGTGAAAAATGTGACACAGTCCTGCAAAATCAGGACATCACCCTTGTGGCTCTAGGCTGCAGTATGATGGGAAAAACTTGACACATTTTTGGACATCTTAAGGCTTTGATAGAGATGCAAAGCCATGGAAACAAATCAATGAACCTCTCTGAGCTCTCTTCAGAAACTTTTTTGGTGACCTCTGTGCATAATGCAATTCCAGCACACATTCTATCTGGTCTAAAGCTTCATAGCTGGTCCACAGCTTCATGATATCATTCTGATTCCTTTCATTTTGTTATGAGAACAGTGGACCCTTAAACATTAAGTGTGTATATTTGATCATTGCAGCTATTTTACAGATTTCATCCTGTCATTGAACAATGTTGAAATTTACAGTTTGTTAAACTTTTTGACAGTTTATAGTTTTTTGGAAATAGAAAAAGATTATTTTTTTATTCTACATGTGACAACATAGATTTAGGTATGATAAGAAATAATAATTCATGTGAATAGACAAAAAACAAATCAGAAAAAACAAATCACAGTGTGGATCCTGCAGCGCCTCAGACTGGAGGAAGGTCAGAAGAGTGGTGAGAACAGCAAAGAGGATCATCGGAGCTCCTCTTCCCTCCATTAAAGACATTTAATGGAGGGAAGAGGAGTAGGTTCCCAATGGGAAGGCACTTTGTGCCCCATCCCGTAACATCATCAGCGACCCCTCACACCTCTACCATGGACTGTTCTCCCAGCTGCCCTCCGGAAAGAGGCTTCACTTCCGCTGCAGGTCCAGCAGGTTCTGCAACAGCTTTTCGCCTCTGCCATCAAACTGCTGAACTGTTGAAAACTCTAATCAAAACTCTGCATCATATTTGAAAACATCTTATTTGCACTACCAATGTCGTTGATTTTACATAATCCCTTTAAATAGAATGCAACTCAATGTTCTACTGCATTTTGCACCATATTTATTTATCTGCACTGAACCTTTTCTTATTTCCTAATCAATGCCTTTTGCACCATGTTTTTAAACTGGTTTCCTTTTCCCCTACACTGTTTACATTCTGATCGTTGCTGCACATTATAAATGGAAATGTTCATTTTACTGCTGTAAGCTGCTAAGTCACTACTGTAAGCTGTATGTATTGAAATACACCTTTTGTATATAAAATGGGAATACGTTTTGTCTAATTCTGTCTAATAAAAGGTTAGAGATTATGAAAGAATTCCTGGTGGATTGAAAGATATAACAAGTTTTAATGGATACATGTAATTTCAATTAAGATTGTTTCCACTGATGTATCTAGGTTCATGGTTCCTAGTACTGATTACTTTATATTGTCACTTCTAGGCATCGCCTCATAAACAGGGTCTCTCAAAAAAATCCCTACAGTTCATGTTCACATTCTGCAGCTCCAAAACTCCTGTCTCTACAATTTACTTTATAGATTTTTACCTAATTACAACCAAAGTATCATTAAATCATGTAAAATGACAAGAAAAGTTAAAGAGGGTGATTCATTGTTAGTTCACTAATACAGACATATATGCCCCCCCATAAATTAAATTCTGCCTTGGGCCCAATACAACCTTTGGCTGGCTTCTTTCGCCCAATAAAACTGTTGCACATCTGAAAAGGAAAAAAACAACCTTAATGTGAGTGTTAACTGACATTTATACATCTCTTTATTTATGAGCATCATATTTTCACATTGTTGTGCATTACAGACCCATATTACATCTGTTCTACGGGTTTAAATCAACACATAGTAAAACATTCACTCTCTTCTTCGCGTTACTTTCATTGTAGGAAGAAAAGGTTTGTACTCTTCCTCTAGATACATATGAAATATTTTAGTGGTCTTGCAGTTCTATTGAAAAACGTTTTGCCATTTGCAAAAAGAAATGTAGAGATTGAGCAGGGATGGAGCTTTATACAGCATTGGTCTCCAACATTGAGGGCTTCACAGACGATTTATCCTCTTGGGTATCAGCTGCGTTCTTCAGTTGCTTCATTCTCTAAATGTGGACAGTACACATTGTTTTCCACCGTTCCTTCTTCTCCAGCCTCTCATCTGGAAGTGTTGTTTGTCTCTGGCCTTTGTCGAACGGTTTCATAGCACTTAACAAGTCAACGTGGGGAGTCCTTGGCTAAGGAAGTCTTCGGCCATAAATTTAATCTCCACAATGACTGGAGCGCAGGGGCTGGTCAAGACCCCCATTTACTTTCTAACGCAGCTTTTATTTGTTCCCTGCCTAAATAACATCAGGCCCTCCTGTGCTGTCCCACCCTGGCATTCCCAATCACTGCTGTCACCCCCTTCTTTCTCAGGCTGGGTGGACACAACAGGGTTAAAGCCGAGTTTGCCGGCCCGCTCATTAAGCTTCGTGTCTCTCCCATCCATCCCATCACTCCGTCCTATTCACACTGCAGCCCTCATTACAACTTTACAGGCTACCATCAACCAACACCTAATTACATTCATCAGCTGTCTAAAAGACAGGGGGAGGTGTGTGCTTACAGGATCTGAATATTTCCCCTGAAAATCTAAAATGATTTTTAATGATTCACTCATTTTCTGTTACCGTACATATAGCTGCTTATGGAAAAAAGATGTTTTTTTTCAATTAACCAGAACTCTTACCGATGAAAGACTCTCTTTAGATCCCGCTTTTTTTCCACAGCTTTTAGTATAAAGTAACGTGGTTAAAAAGTTACCATAGATGTAAATTAAGTATAGTGTGAGCCTGTATTGTAGTTAAACCCTCAGATATAAAACATAGTTTTAAAAATTCTGGCACATTCCAAATAAATATAAGGGTGTCCAGTATTTGCTTTAAAAAAATGCAGGATATATTCTTTAAATTGAGCCAAAACTCTAAAACTATCATAAAGTATGGCTTTTCTCAAATGTAAACAATATTAATTACGGTAGTAATAAACTTTTGAAAAGCCGTTTCATCAGATGTCATTCTAAAGCCTTTTAAAGCTTATTTCTTTTGGCACAGGTGGTCTCTATAGTTATGTAGATTTCTGTATGGGATTGATAATTGTATTAACCATCTAGGATGTTTTCTGTGTTTTTTTTTTAAAGTTAACACTGTAATGTAAGCTGTAACATATTTATCTAATTTTTTTACTTTATTTTTCTTTTATTTTTGGAATTATACTTCTCGGGTATCATATTTGAGGTTTCAAGGCATGTACATCATCATAGTGTGATATTAATTTTTTTGAAAAACGTGATATGTACAATCAGAGACACGTACTAAACAGTAAATGCATAGTAAAGTGCACTTAAAAGTGCAGAGTATCAGAAATTATGTATTTTAAATTATTTTATTTGTTTCTAATGTTTATTCAAAACTATAGTCATAAAAATGGTTTGTTCTTTTAATAGTACAGGTTTTACAGATTTTATATCATGTTTAACCACACTAGCAGACTAAAACCCCCCCAAATTGTAAACTTTTAGTAAAATGCAACCCTATTAATCCAATTTCTTGTGAGGAATAAATTAGAACATAAAAATCTTAATCCTAATTAACATCTTTAAACTGATCAAAACGGCTGCAGTTGAAGTGAGGGTGAACACCATAGCAAAAAGCAAAGAGGCCTTCAAATAAAAAATGTGGAGATTTATTAGTCTGAGGGGGATTTTAAAGAGCTCTCAAAATAATTTCAAATCAGCTTTTCCACTGTGTGTGAATAATCAATACAGCATTGTTAAAACAAATGAGATCAAGTACAAGAAAAGATCTTTCAGCAGTCTCTAGCTACCACTAAAGAAAAACTGCATACCTTTAGAATGAGACTGCAGAAGAAGAGTAACTTCCATGGGATGTGCATAAGGAGGAAAATTTTGCTCTTGAGTAAAAGACAAAGGTATTTGCAGAAAATGTAGACAAACAATAGAACTAAATGAAAAAAAAAACATTTGGGCTGAAGATTTCACAACAGAAAAATTTGGGTTAAATAAAAAAAAAATAATAATAATAATAATAATAATAGCCACATACTGAAGCATAGAGCTGGAAGTGTCATGCTCTGGGAATACTTTAATCCAGCATTACCTGACCTTCCTACCACCATCTAATCTATTATCTATGCTATCAGAAGGTACCTGAGTGAAATGTAAAAGTGTTATTTCTGAAGCAGAACTGGAAACTTTTTAGATGAAAAGTAACAGAAAGATCCCAGTCAATCCACCAGGGACCAGCTAAGAGTTAAGAAGAGGAAACTGTGTCAGAGCCTGTGTCTATATCTTATTAAAAACTTCTCTGTGATTTAAAAATAGGCTGTAGATGCAATAGAGCCCTCAAACATTTCACACCTGAAGATGAGGAGAGAACTAAACTTTCCTCAGATTGATGCCAGAGATGTTTTCAGTCAGAAAGGATAATTAAGGCTTATGCTTGGGTGTTTAGAGATAAATAAAAAACATGATATCAATAGATTCATTTTCCTTTTTTAAAGAATTGAATAGCTTATGGACATTTCTCTGTTTTTGTATTAATTGTTATGTATATTTAATTAGTTGATATATGAATGAACAAAGCTCTCTAATGTACCAGAGACTTAACTTAAGACATAACTACTAAATGTTTCATCTGATAGATTCTTGCGTTTTAAATGTACTAATTTCAATGTTTTTTTTTTATGGTACTTAATATCTCATTCAAATTTTATTTTAATTTTCTTATAAGTACATTATATAAGAATAATGTAAATGAACCCTCTCAGTAATGCTCCTTTCTTATTAAGTGAATCCTTTTTTTTAATAGCAAATAGAAAGAACTAAGTAATCTTAAACAAGTCTTTGTATAATGGAAAAAAGAAAAAAGTTTTGTGAACATTTTGAAAACGGTTAAGATATGCAGGAACAAAGCTCTGACGGTGTGTCTGTGTGTGTGAGTGTCATTGTGGTAATGAACCCCTGGCCCTTAGTTTGCCCTCTGAACCCACGGTGGCCTTGGAAGCAGGAATTCCAGTTAACACATCACAGATCAGTTCTCTTTTCTTCTGGTTTTGTTTTTCCTGACGCTTGTCGCCAAACGTCGGCTGGGCGTCGACGGGCCCTGACAGCTACCAGCCCTCTCCCCTCCTCTGTTTTCCTCTCCTCTTTCTCCTTTTCCTTTCTCCCATTCTTCTGTTTGGGCTTCTCCTTTTTGCCTCCTTTTCTGCTTAATTGAGTTGTTTGGCAGGCAGGCTTGTCAGACAGCACCGTCTATGTGGGGAGTCTGAGGGGCACAGGGGCGCTCGGCATTGTGCTCCCAAAGACGGGTTAGTTTTTCACTGTTACTACTGCATGAGTGAACATGGCCCAGATCAGGCAAGGGCGGGACTGGAATTACATTTATGAAATATCAACAAGTCTTTTGTTTTTTTCTTTCAAACAAATCCCCTAAATAAAAATAGCTGCTCCCTTTGACCTGTTTACGTCACTCGTTTTTTTTTTCAAGTCAGCGTACTCCTCTGTTGCAATACAGCACAGAGAATTAAAAAAATGCACAAAAATACGTGAAAGTGGGAAAAATTCTTAATGAAAATACACATTAAAGTGAACATTCCAATTAAAATTTGGAAATGTTTTAGGTTGACGTTTGGTACCTTTGAGAAATGAGAGTGGCTCCTTAGCTGAAGTGCTCTGCAAACCCATAAATATCTGCTCCATATGAGAATGGAGAGTGTTGTGAAAAAGGCAAACACTGAGTGAGAGGAGAGTCATCAATCATGACAGCGTGCAGACAGAGCTCTGCAGAGTTTCTTTATACTCCTCCTTTAAATACGTCTCTGAAGAACCATCCTAAAGTCAGCAAACAATTGAAACCACACTGTTAAAAAAAAGGCCAGCCGATGGTGGAGTAAGCAGGGGTTTTATACATCCGGGCTATGAGAAAATACTCAAGAAAAAAAAAGATTTTAGTGTTATTTAAGAAGAATCCACCTTTTCTTTTTTTTGTGCATATCTCAAATGGTGTTATAGCATTTGTAATTAATGTAAAATATCCCTATCCACATTTGAATAGTCCATACGTCGGGGCTCTTATGTTTCTTATTCTAAGGCAGCCCTTAAGGCCCAAATTTGTATTTTAACACAAAAAAGTCTGAAGAACATCAGTTCAGTGTTAAGGTTATATTTAAGATTAGGAGTATTTGGGGTTTTAAAAAGAGATTGACTTTGTAAATTTTTTTAAAATGCTTTGAAATATAGATCAACAAAAGGCTGATGTTTGTTAATTTGACATCTGTCTAACTGATCCCTAAAACGTTTTTTGGGCTTCTTCTTGTAGCTGATATCGTTCTACTTCCTCCATTTACAGATAAAATGTATACATTGATGACAAATCATACTCAAGGATAAATTCAAACAAAAAATGAAATATTAAATAATGAATCAGACAAAGCATTCACGTTGAATAGCAAATTAAGGACGTGTCAATGCAATGTAATTCAAGTGATTTAATGAAGGAATCAGTAAACTTAGGCACATATCAGCCGATGCTGAAAAAAATGGTAAAGTTGTTTTTCTCCTAAAAATATAAATCTACCACTGATATCCCTCTTTCTGTGGCCCTAATATGTAGGAATGAATGTAATAAAGGAGTGTTGGGTTCAAAGTCCCTCTGTAATTTAGAGAAGTTGTAATGGCAATATCTTGAAATTTAGAACTACAGTGTCCTAATATAGTAAACTAGACCTTTAATTTAATACCAGGTAAGAACATTTGATTTAGATCTTATGAAATATTAAATACTGAAATTTCATGTTTTGCTCCTAATTGTTATTAAAAAAAAATCAAATTTTCAAATGTATTTCATATTTTAAAAGCACTTGATTCTCTTTGCAGTTATTGCTGCTTTCTTTTACAGATGGGACTTTACTAATAAAGCTGCCTTAAAAAAACAAAAACATTACTATGAACCAGCAAACTAAAAGTAATGAGAATGGAATTTAACTATCTTATAATGTGAAAGCCCTGCAGTCTAAGCCAAAACAGGACAAACACCAAATGTTTCAGACAAAGACAGAGTATTGTTCAGCTTTAATAAAACAAACTCAAAGTTAACTGACTTTTGTAACATCACAAGTTTTGTTTTTGCAAAAAAAAAGATTTCTATTAGTAAAGTTTATGAAGAAATGCACCTTAAATTCCCCAAAATCGGCAGCTTTAAAGCTACAGTGTGTAATAATTACAGGCATATAAAGTCAGAAATTTAATATATTATACATAACTATGTTATTTAACATCACCTACGAGCTCAGCCTTTTAACCATAATATTTGCGTTGCCTTAGAATTCGTTATTTATAATTACATAGGAGCGGGTCTCGCAGCCATGGAGGCTGACATCTTTGCGCTACGGCAAGCGCAGAGGCAACAAACTAGCGATTGCGAGATCTCCCATGACGCTCAAAAATAACTACGGCAAGTTGAGAGAGATGAACTGAGACGGTACTGAACAGTAGATGGCAGTATTATGCCTGAGAAGCGTTTAGTCTGCCTGAAACCAAAGAAGAAGAAGAAGCAGGTATACTGCGCCTCAGTAACAAGAAAGGTGAACAAGGCGGCAGGCGTGAGTGACTTTGCAAACTGTTTGGCACTGTGTGGCCAAACATCAGACGAATGGAGGATCATGCCTACTCTGTATCACAACGAAAAGCGGCGGACACCGAACCCCCGTCATCTAAGAAGCGGAAACACGACGAGAATAAACGCAAGCGTGACAAGAAACGGCAAAAAACACGGATCAACATTGGCACGGCATTTACACGATGGAAGTCACTGATGGAGGAAAAAGGTTTTCAAAGTGACGCTCAAGTTGCCAGTTTTCTCTTGGACAGGTAATTAATCCTACACACACAATTGTCTAATATCACTGCAGTTTTTGGAGTACAGGATGCTCAGACCTGTCTAAAACAATAACATGCTGCGTGATGATGCTGTTACTCTCCAGTATAGTTATTCAGCAACGTCCCTGACGTTTCACAGGTAATGATTCAGTAATTTTCTGTAAAATAATTTTCTGGATATATACCTCGGTTACTTCTCTCCGGCTCCTTTGGAGATCTTCAAGCCTTTCCTCCTCTGCTCTCACCCCGCTGGCTCCCCTCTCTCGCCTGGCCCTAGCTGCACGGCCTCCCTGCCTTCGCCCTCGTCCTCTCCCTCTCCCTCGCGTTGTAACCCCCATGCCACCAAAATGACTTGGACTCTGTAAACGGGGGATATATATTCTTCCAGCGAACACAATCTCGCTGTTAAACTAATGACTACAATTACTTCGTCTGTTTATATCACCATGCAAAGCAGCTCACCAAGACGTCACAACGATGTAGAAAAAATAACGGGTATATTTATTATCTTAAGTCTACATGAAATCTATACCCTACACAGACTAATGCAATACTATCTGTAAAATTATCTATGTAAACAAACCTCATCACTTGAGAGGGTAGGTGATGCGGACGTCGTAGAAGAAATTTTGTCCCGTAACGCTCGCCGTACTGTTGGGGGGGAGAAGCGGTGGGGGGGAGATGTTCATGTTGCTGCGGTCTGTAGTCTGACCGCTAGATGTCGCTGAAAATTACACACTGTAGCTTTAACTTATGCTTGTAATATAAAGAAAAATGCAAATACTTACATCGTAGTTAAATACATATTTTTTACAGAACTTTTTGTATTGGGTCACACTCAAAATCAGAAGCTCACATTCAAAAGAAAACCCTAAATCTTCTCAAATCTGTTTCCTGCATCTCTACCTCATTATAAAATCTATGAAATAACTAAATGATTACTGATCAGATTGATTTCAGAAACTTCTTGTTACCTTAAGTTTTAATTCAGGTTACCCCTGAAGCATTTATGTACACAACAGTAAGATGAACACAACTGCGTTACCATAAAAAAAAATTTAAGCGGAATTTGATCTCTTTACTTCTCTTTGCATCCTCCCTGAAGGTCAAACCCGAAGAATTAGGATTATCTGCAGAGGGTCAAGAACTATAAAGGAATCAGACTGAGTTAAGATGCAAACAGTGAAACAATACAACTATTACAATACAAGCCGTTTGAATTATGTTGTTTTTTCTTGTTTTTACTTTTTTTCCCGTTTTGGGACCCCTGGAGAAACACTTTGATGCGTACCAATAGAGTGGATGAACCTTTCCATCTGCTCGCACACACCCAAAGCAAACAGTCAAGGGCAAAGGGGCATCTTGGCATGTGTTTGTGCACCGGAGTTGTTTTTCAAATAGAGGTAGCATGTGAGTCAGTTTACATGATGCAAGGTCTGGAGCAGAGCCACAAGATTTCAACTTACTCCCATAGGCTGCTTTACCTTTCCTTACTTCCGAATCTCACAGATGCACTCCCAAACACACACTTATACAAACCCTTAAGGTTGATCTGACAGCTACATCCTCCCCTCCCTCTTTAAAACACACCCATGAACGCACACACACCCACGGCTACCACACAGCCGTTCCCTTTCTGCTGACCAGCAGAAACCCTTAATGCCTCAACCCAAGGACAGCATGGGCGGATGTATGTGTGTAAGAGGGGGTGTCTGCTGGGGTTTCTGGGGGCCACGGCTCTATCCTCCTCTGCTCCAGCCTGCTGGAATGCCAAAACCAGCCGGCAGGGTCAACTAAAGAGTCAAAACACTTCAGAGGAACGAGGAGAGGGCAAGCAGCGTTGTGCATTTTTATCACACTGTTTCATGTTTGTGACCCATAGAACAATAAACCAAACTGACTTGGATTTGATAGCTGAAAAAAGTACAAACATAGTTTAAAAGGTGGATCATATTAGCTCCTTTAGAGGATGACAAAAAGGGCAAAAAACATGATTCCGTGGTGATGAGGCTGCAGGTCTGAATTAGAGCTTTTATAACAGAAATCATACTATTCTGTACAGTCAGACTGTTAAACGCTTAACAGATTAAATATATCTGGCAATGCCTTTTTAATATGTCCTTTTTCAGTTGTGGGTAGCCAGCCAGTTTCTAATGGTTTTCATGGAGCTGATGGCTAGCCTAATTATTAATTTCATTCACCTGTCTAACTCTGCCCGGTGTCTAATCACCGCTCATCTAATCCACCTACTACTACCTCTATTTAAGGTGCTTGCATCCAGTTATCAGGGTGGGATTATTCTCGTTCTCTCAAGCCAGTGGTGAGGGTTTTTAGCATTCCTTACTTTTCTGATTTTCTGATCCTGACCTGTTCTGCCTCTCAACCGCTGAGCCTGCTTGTTCCCATCTAAACAGTTTGCCTGAACTGTCTTTGGACTCCTGGATCTCTGAGCCTGCCTGTTCCTATTATGATCTGTTTCTTTGTCCTGGCTTTACACTACTACATATTCTCTGGGGCTGCAGCATCTGGGACACTATGGGCAGCACCCCCCGGCATCTTGTTGGCAGCCCATTGATTGTACCATACCTTGTTCTCTGGCGATGGACTGAACCTGTAAACCAGGTTAGTCACTCACGTTTATTATTATCCACTAACCTGCGTTTCCTTTCTGCAGAGTTTCCCTGTGATAGATGCTACTCTGATCCACCAGTTCTTAATAAACTTTCCTTGAGTAATTCCACTGTTTCTCTTACCCAGTGGCAACTGGTGGAGTTTTCTCCAGGGGGGTCTATAAATTCAAAATAGACGTACGTATACCAAATACCAATGAAACATATACTAAGTTATCACACCACTATATTAATGTAAACACCAACAACAAAAAATATTATAAAAACACTTCATAAAAACAAAGCATAATTTCATGTACAGATTTACTTTTTGTACATAAATCTTGCCCTTCTTAGGCTTTGTGAAAGCAAATCTTTGTTTTGCATGGTCCAACGTGGTGTTGCAGACCTAAAAAAAAAATCAATGTATCAGTATAATAATGGAGAAGCTATTAGTCAGCTTTATATTTTTTCAGTATATAAAACTGTTTAGTTTCTGACGATGTGTTTATTTAAGAGCAACTATTCAACTTAATATAATATTATATTATATTATTTTCTATGTGAATCCCAGATTGTTCATTCTTCTTTGCCTTTTCTAAAAAGTGCTTTAAATCAGTAGAGATTTTTTTTCTGAAGAAAGTTCAGAAGTTTCTAAAAGAAAAGAAATGGAAATAAATCACCAGTTTTTGTGCAGAATTTGCACACAGGTGTATCAATGTAACCATCTTGGTTCTGCTATTTTTATCTACGTTTTCAGTTTCAAGTTCATCCAGGTTTTTCCTTGTTTTCTAGCTTTATTGGTGTGTTCTGGATTCATTTAATTTTTTTAGGTTTTTCTTTGTCTGTCCTCTGTTGCCCCCTTATGTTTTCTTTTCCCTTGGCTTCCTCATCAGCTCTACTCACACCTGCTCCTTATCAGCTTGTTAGTCCTTCCTTTGTTTGTCAGCCATAAATACACTCCCTCTGCAGTTCCTTGTCTTACTTGGTCTCACCCTGGCTCCTTGTGATAGTTTTCCCCTGATGTCTCCATGGTTTTGGTTATTGTTTAATTTTTATGTTGGATTTCTTGATACCTGTTTTTGCTCCCTATGTTATCCCATTAAATCATCAAAGAACTCACCCCTGCCTCTCAGCTTCTGCATTTGTGTCCTCACAAAAACCTCCAAACAAACCGTGACAATCAAGCCAAAAAAAAAATACAATGATTTATCAAACGCATCTCAGAGTGAAGAACTATGACAAAATCTTGTTTTTTGTAATCAGAAATAAAACAGGTAAGGAGTAAAAGGTGAGCATAAATGAAATCTAAAATTGACTTGTAAGCTTTTTCTAAATCTTTGAATTATTCACCTTTTAGATTCTAGTGAAAATGCCTGGATGAAGAACTAAAAACTTTTAATAATTGCCTTGGAACAATAAATTCACAAGTTATCTGAATTTGTTTTTTACTAAGTAATACTTCTCAATTTAGATTTTCCTCTAGAAAAAATTGTTTATAACTCAAACTCAAAACATTTACGCACTACTATTTTAACTGCTTGGTTAAACTCAAACAGTTTTATTTGCAAAAAAATAAAGTTTTAGGTCCAGTTAGTTCAAACTGCTGAAACAACATCCAAATACTGATCTGGCAATCAGCAACATTAAACATAGAGGAAATCTAACAGCGACCTCACTCATGATGTTTCAGAGTTACCCACATACAATTTCAACTAGTTTGTCAATAGGATTTTATTTTTAATATCTGCACAATTAATTCATAAGTACACTTAAGTTGTTTTTTTATTAGGGGGTTTTAGTTCTGCTAAATTGATACACAAATAATTCTGATTACATTAAAGGTTTGAGTTAAATGTACTAAAAAAACTAAAATGTGTTACACTAACTCAACACATTTGGATTGGCTGAAACTTTACTTTCAAAATTTACAGTGAGCATCTGGATTTAAGCAGGAAGAAAATGTTTTGTAGGCACATTTTTGGCTCCTTAGTATCTACTGATACTTATTTAAAATCCAGGGCCTATGTGAGTATTATTTTTGACCGTGTCTATCCTTTCATGACCAAAAGTTTAGGCTCCCTCTGATGGCTGCCTTCATCAAAACGACGCATTCTGCCACAAACCCCAGATCTTCTAAAAGTTGGTTAATTAAGCAGTTATCTTAACAGGATCTCCTCAGTCTCAAGATCTCATTCAGCACTCATTTGGGATGTGGTGGACCAGGAAATCCCTATAAAGGTTTGTTCACCTTTCACATTACAGCAGCTGATTGTTTCTCAGCATCTCTAAAGAATGTTTCCATCCCCTTGTTGAATCAGTGAGGTTCTAAAAGACAAATTTGAACATAAATATAAATATATCAGATTGGATCAAAATTTTTCTATAAAATTTGTCTCAATCAACTTCAGCCACTGATATGGTTTCTATCATTTCATGCCTTCAAAATGAATTCTTGTTGCTATTTTGCAAGGACGTTCTCCCCTATTTAAAAGTGTATTTTTCAGTCTTACAGTCTAAAATGGTTTCTTAATTCAACAATATAGATAGATTATACAACAGTAGATTCATGGAAAACTTAAATCAAACTTTAAGTTGTATGCCTGTCTCATGAAGCATCTAATGTTATATTTTTTATGTACTTTGCATGTTCTGAAGTCTAATTAAATCAATACTGCTATTCACTGAATGTTAAAGATTTGTTTACTCAATTATCTTTTAGCAAGAGCTTTAGTTCTAAACTTTAGGGTCTTTTGAAAGAATATTTTTTATACTTTTGTTGAAGATAATGTATCCTGAGTAATACAATAAAAGAAAACCATTTTAAACTTTAAACTGGTTTATATTTTCTATTTAGTCCTTTCAAGCAAGAACGATATGTTGGATTGGGATTTTGCAAGAAAAAAACATGAAACAGCCTTCTCAAAAACACTGAATAACAGGCTGCGAAGGATCTAGGAGTTTGGGTGAGCATGTATGTGTGCTGAGCAGCGCATCCACCATCCTGAGTCCTCTGTTGGGAAGGGCACAGTCCATTCCTCCTGTGTGCAGGTGTCATGGCTGGACCTCTTCATTTGCATATATTTGCATGGTGTCAAACGGAGCGGCTGCTGACAGCTTCCAGAGCCGACTGTCTTCCTGGACCCCGGCCCAATCCTGTCGGCATAGTTACACGGCAAGGCAAAATGTGGTACGGCCAGTTCACAGCCAGGCAGATCAGCCTCAAAGAGAGCTTCAGCGAAGGGTTGTTCGGTCGACAGCCATCAACTGCAATGACCTTCAAACATCAAAGAGGATAAAACAAGTTTATATGTATTTAACATTTTGGAGACATAAACTGCCGTATTTTTTTAAGACAAGCCCAGCATAACAATCCTAAACTTACAATAATACTAGCAGTCTTTAAAATGCTAACTAATTGCTCACAAAAGAAAGAATTTGCAGAAACCTTTTCTTTATAAAATGCTACATCCTATAAGAAACAAAAAACATATTGAATCCATAAGAGAATATATATGGATTCAATATGTTTTTGTGTTTCTTATAGATATAGATTATATATGTATTTTTTTTACTTTGTCTGATGGAAATATGGATACAAAAAAAGGTACCCCTTTAATGAAAAGAAAGGAAACAAAAAAAACGATAGCCCTCTGCATATATGGTTTTAAAATATGGCTAACTTCTTCAGGAAACTGCTCTGATTTGTTTTCTTTCTTTAACTAGCAAAAAGTAAAAATTTTCTAAAACATTCCCCATCCCAAAAAAATATATAGCCTAAAGATATTATTTTATCACATGTTATTGTAAACAATTTTGGCCTCTTTAATTAAACATACTGTAATTATATTTAAGTGTATCAGCTGACAATTCACTCATATTACAGGTGCTGGTCATAAAATTAGAATATCATGAAAAAGTTGATTGATTTCAGTAATTCCATTTAAAAAGTGAAACTTGTATATTATATTCATACATTACATACAAACTCATATATTTCAGATGTTTATTTTGTTTAATTTTGATGATTACAAATGACAACAAATGAAAATCTCAAATTCATCATATCAGAAAATTAGAATATTGTGAAAAGGTTCAAAATTGATGGCCCCTGGTGCCACACTCTAATCAGCTAATTAACTCAAACCACCTGCAAAAGCCTTTAAATGGTCTTTCAGTCTAGTTCTATAGGCTACACAATCATGGGGAAGACTGCTGACTTGACAGTTGTCCAAAAGACGACCATCGACACCTTGCACAAGGAGGGCAAGACACAAAAGGTCATCGCTAAAGAGGCTGGCTGTTCACAGAGCTCAGTGTCCAAGCACATTAATAGAGAGGCGAAGGGAAGGAAAAGATGTGGTCGAAAAAAGTGTACAAGCAAGAGAGATAACCGCACCCTGGAGAGGATTGTGAAACAAAACCCATTCAAAAATGTGGGGGAGATTCACAAAGAGTGGACTGCAGCTGGAGTGAGTGCTTCAAGAACCACCACACACAGACGTATGAAAGACATGGGTTTCTGCTGTCGCATTCCTTGTGTCAAGCCACTCTTGAACCACAGAGAGCGTCAGAAGCGTCTTGCCTGGGCTAAAGAGAAACAGGACTGGACTGCTGGTGAGTGGTCCAAAGTCATGTTCTCTGATGAAAGTAAATTTTGCATTTCCTTTGGAAATCAAGGTCCCAGAGTCTGGAGGAAAAGAAGAGAGGCACTTCATCCATGTTGCTTGAAGTCCAGTGTAAAGTTTCCACAGTCAGTGATGGTTTGGAGTGCCATGTCATCTGCTGGTGTTGGTCCATTGTGTTTTCTGAGGTCCAGGGTCAACGCAGCCACATACCAGGAAGTTTTAGAGCACTTCATGCTTCCTGCAGCTGACCAACTTTTTGGAGATGCAGATTTCATTTTCCAACAGGACTTGGCACCGGCACACAGTGCCAAAGCTACCAGTACCTGGTTGAAGGACCATGGTATCCCTGTTCTTAATTGGCCAGCAAACTCTCCTGACCTTAACCCCATAGAAAATCTATGGGGTATTGTGAAGAAGAAGATGCAATACACCAGACCCAACAATTCAGAAGAGCTAAAAGCCACTATTAGAGCAACCTGGGCTATCATAACACCTGAGCAGTGCCACAGACTGATCGACTCCATGCCACGCCGCATTGCTGCAGTAATACAGGCCAAAGGAGGCCCAACTAAATACTGAGTGCTGTACATGCTCATACTTTTCATGTTCATACTTTTCAGTTGGCCAACATTTCTATAAATCCTTTGTTTTTATTGGTCTTCAGTAATATTCTAATTTTCTGATATGATGAATTTGAGATTTTCATTTGTTGTCATTTGTAATCATCAAAATTAAACAAAATAAACATCTGAAATATATGAGTTTGTATGTAATGTATGAATATAATATACAAGTTTCACTTTTTAAATGGAATTACTGAAATCAATCTACTTTTTCATGATATTCTAATTTTATGACCAGCACCTGTACCTGTATGATTGGCTAAGAGAGCTCAGAGGTGGTTAAAGGCATTCAAATGCTGCTTTATCTCTTTGTTTCCTCTGCTTTTCCTGCCAATCTAGAGTTGCGTCTTTTCCTGTCTTCAGCAGACTGTTTGGCAATAATTCATATAAATTAAATTCAGTTTATTCTTATAACTACAATTCACAACACATGTCATCTCAAAGCACTTTAAAATTAAACCAGATCATACAGACTGGTTCAAAGTTTTCAGTCTAAGGGAAACCAGATGATTGCAGTGACTCTTTGACTCAGTAGCAACTGAAATGGTCTGCAGAAACAACCACACATCAGACAAGAGCTTTCAATTGATATGGAGCAGTATAGAGTAAAGGACATATACACTCATCGGCCACTTTATTAGGTACACCTGTCCAACTGCTCTTTAACACTTAATTTCTAAGCAGCCAATCACATGGCGGCAACTCAGTGCATTTAGGCATGTAGACATGGTCAAGACAATCTCCTGCAGTTCAAACCGAGCATCAGTATGGGGAAGAAAGGTGATTTGAGTGACTTTGAACGTGGCATGATTGTTGGTGCCAGAAGGGCTGGTCTGAGTATTTCAGAAACTGCTGATCTACTGGGATTTTCACGCACAACCATCTCTAGGGTTTACAGAGAATGGTCCAAAAAAGAAAAAACATCCAGTGAGCGGCAGTTCTGTGGTCGTAAATGCCTTGTTGATGCCAGAGGTCAGAGGAGAATGGCCAGACTTGTTCGAGCTGATAGAAGGGCAACAGTGACAAATAACCACCCGTTACAACCAAGGTGGGCAGAAGAGCACGTCTGAACGCACAGTACGTCGAACTTTGAGGCAGATGGGCTACAGCAGCAGAAGACCACACCGGGTGCCACTCCTTTCAGCTAAGAACAGGAAACTGAGGCTACAATTTGCACAAGCTCATCGAAATTGGACAATAGAAGATTGGAAAAACGTTGCCTGGTCTGATGAGTCTCGATTTCTGCTGCGACATTCGGATGGTAGGGTCAGAATTTGGCGTCTACAACATGAAAGCATGGATCCATCCTGCCTTGTATCAACGGATCAGGCTGGTGGTGGTGGTGTCATGGTGTGGGGAATATTTTCTTGGCACTCTTTGGGCCCCTTGGTACCAACTGAGCATCGTTGCAACGCCACAGCCTACCTGAGTATTGTTGCTGACCATGTCCATCCCTTTATGACCACATTGTACCCAACTTCTGATGGCTACTTTCAGCAGGATAATGCGCCATGTCATAAAGCTGGAATCATCTCAGACTGGTTTCTTGAACGTGACAATGAGTTCACTGTACTCAAATGGCCTCCACAGTCACCAGATCTCAATCCAATAGAGCATCTTTGGGATGTGGTGGAACGGGAGATTCGCATCATGGATGTGCAGCCGACAAATCTGTGGCAACTGTGTGATGCCATCATGTCAATATGGACCAAACTCCCTGAGGAATGCTTCCAGCACCTTGTTGAATCTATGCCACGAAGAATTGAGGCAGTTCTGAAGGCAAAAGGGGGTCCAACCTGTTACTAGCATGGGGTACCTAATAAAGTGGCCGGTGAGTGTATATTAACATTAACAGGTTTATAATGCCGTGACCAGACAATCCAGATGTCCAGACACGTACAGCGTTTGGACAAGCATTCCCATTCCATCGCTGTCCCCAGAAATGTCCGAGATTTAGGCGCTACAACAGCTATCATGATAGCCAGTTTTACTTCTGTTAACATTAAAAACATAAAAGAAGAAGAATAAGAAAGAGCGTCTCAACACAGACAGACCTGTCCTATAATGAGATATGCATCAATTAATTTATTTTGGTTTGATTGGGCTGATGCTTGCCCTGATGAAGGCCTCATTTGTGGTGTGAAACATTACTACTAGTGTTGCCAATATTAACTGTTCCCAGATTCCCAAATTTGGTTGTACCAATAAATGCAATATAAAGTAAGGTTTAATGAACCTGCACAAAGCACTGCTGGATTTGATAAAGTGTTCCTGTAGTGTCAAGAAGAGTTTGTCCAAAGTGAGATGCTTTAGAAATGATTGGTGATCACTATGTTTTCAGAGCTACTTATGAGTTGTACAAGAATCATTGTCATTTAGGTATGTAAACTTCCAGGCTCATAGAACTTTGTATACATAGTGTATATAAAACGAAGTTACATTTATACAGCTTTCAGACATTGAATGAGCAGCAGCTTAGCAGTGAAAATGAACATTTCCAATTCATAAAGTGCAGCAGTGATCAAATGAAAACATTGTGGGAGAATAACATGGTGCAAAAGGCATCGATGTGGAAGTTCAGAGCAGCACAAAAACAAACAAATATATATGGTGCAAAACATTTTTGAGTTGAGTTCTATTTGGTATGATGTCATCAGTGTGATGCAAAGTCTTGATTTGTGACTTGATTTATAATTTTTTTTAACGGTACAGTATTTTGATGGTAGTGGGGGACAAAGCTGTTACAGAATCTGCTGGGCCTACTGTGAAGCCTCGTCCCAGAGGGCAGCAGGGAGAACAGTCCATGGTGGAGCTGTGAGGGGTTGCTAATGACGTTACGGGCTCAGGACACGCAATGCCAGGATGAAGTGTCTTTAATGGAGGGGAGTGGAGCATCAATAATCATCTCTGTTATAATCACCACAGCAGAGAGGATCATCTTATGGTGAGTCCACTTCTATTTGCTGCTTATCGGTTTCAACTCAGCATGGGTGACCTGGTGACCTGAGTGAGTTATTGTGCTTTATTCATTAGGGAAAGTTGATCAGTGGCACCTCTAGTCCTGCAGAAAAGCTCCCAGTTCAGAGAGTCCATGATCGAGCTGTAGCTGGATCCAGAACTATTCCCCTTAGGATCCCTCAGAAAATAGCTGTAAGGTGAAGCAGCGCTCCGGAGCTCAGACCAGAGCAGTGGGAGATCAGAACAAGAATCCCAGCAGAGTGTGGAGTGGAAGGCAGCAGAGTGGAGGATGATGCCAGGCAGAGAGGGAACAAGAGCTGCAGAAAGGCAGCAAGTGGTCAGGTACGAGCTTTGAAGGCAAACAGAAGGAGATCAAAGGAGGAGGACAGTGGTAGATTAGAGCAAAACCTGGGAAGAGATGCACCTGTGCTGCACGGAGGCGGCAGTTTGTGGTCTGGTCTGCTCTGGAGCCAAGGTAGCTGACAGCGGGGGATTGGAGGAGGACAACTGTAGATTGGAGCTAGAAGCAGGGCAGAGGTGGCTGACAAATGAGGAAGATTTGAAATGACTATAAAATTTCTAAAGCCACCTACATACTTCATCCTATGCCAAGATGTCTTTTCTCTCTGCCATTGTGTCTGAAAAAGTATGTCACAACCACATCCGGTCACTGACGCAACAAAGCACAAATTTTCCAACTTTAGAGCATATTGCTTTGCATCCATCGCAGGCGTTGCTGTAATCGCTAAACAGGATGTCTGTTGCATCACAAGAAATGCATTCATCTCATCATTTTGCATTACATCTCTCCCAAACAGGCCTCTACATAGGGATAATCAAGCGCTCATGTCTGTGGACACACCATCATTAGGAGTGCTGTTGGGTGTGTTTTTAATGCTAAATATAGCCTTTTGAAACATTCAATAATAGAAAACAAATATAACCACAGTTCCTCACCTAAAAGAAAGGAATATTTTACCTATTAGATTATTGTTAAGAGTTGAGGGAAACTAATAGATGGACAGAGGAGTTAAAGAGAAGGAATTTGTGTACTCCTGTTTATTACACCTTAAAAATCAGTTAAAACTAATGTTTTTGCTGTTATGAAATGTTAACAGTTGTGTGAAGAGAACCATTCCTTGTTTTATACAGGATTTTTATTGTTTAAATATTAATGCATATCTAGAAATTAGTGAACCTTTTAACTGTCCCTATTTCTTTATCTCATCTTATTTACTTTTCATATTTTCAATTACCTAGAAATGTGACTGGATTTAATTTAAGAAATCTGGCCATCCTCCATGCTCTGTAAAGGCAATTGTCCTTCGTCTCGTCCCTTCACCCTTGTAAATTAACACAACAAACTAAAGGTGATTCATCTGTCCAGTGTGTGTCTGAAATAAACTGCCCTTTACCCCCCTCTTCCCACGTCCTTTTGTCCCCAAACACACTTTTGGCAGTCCTCTCTAGACCTTTCAGCAAGACTTGTTTGGTCCCAGATTTCTGGACATTAGGTGCCAAGAGACTCTGAAGCCAAGGAGTCAAAACGGGCCCTCTCTCTCTCTAGTTCCTCCCGCCCTCTTATCTCTGCCTCCTCGGCAGGTGTTTGTCATCCCCCGCTGAGCCAAACAGACGTGTGTTTACCAGTTTACTGTAGCTGGCCGGGGAGGCTTGTCGGCTCGCAGGCCAGCGCTTTGTCTCTCACACTGTGAAACACAACAGCAGTTAGACTTCTCCCTGACAGCATGCTAATCGTCTGATTTAACTCTCCCATGTTTAATCATGAGGGGAAACGGAGGGAGAGAGAGATTATGATAATTGCTTCAAAGTTCTTTTGTGTTGGATCCCATCTGTACACTTTTAGAGTAAGGTGTCACTTTCAGCATGTCTGTTTCGTCTTACTGAGCCAGCTTATAGACTGTGCCAAAAATATTTTTAGTTTTGTGCAAGGACAATGTTGTTAGGATTCCCTTATTATAAATACATAATTGGACGTGAGGCACTGTTGCTTTAATAAAAAGCAGAACAGAAAACCTATAGTTAGGAGAGGTCACCGACTGGCTCTATTTTTAATCTAAAGATGATGATGCTGTACTCCTAAGATTTTGGGAGATGAGATGAACAAGTTTCCAGCAGTAAATCAAAGTGTTACCTCACCATCCCTGAACAGGGTGTCAAAATGCCAAGGCAGTTTAAGACAAGGATTGGCCTTTCAGGGGAAGCTGGGTGAGATTTGAGGTCAAACCTACTTTAAACTATCAGAACCTTCTGGGGGTCTACAGACACTGCAGTGTGACAAGCCGCCATAGCAATCACTGCTCTCTGTGATGGAGACAATGAAAGGACTATTCGACCACAGACGCAGAAGTGTCGCAACCATCTGTCTGCATGCTAGCACAGAACAAACATTGTGCTATACACAAAGACCCACCCACAGACACACACACTGCTGCCATCCCACAATAAAAACAAAAACTAAACAAACTGGCATATTCAGTAAAAACATCCAGTCTCTAAAGTGATCTCAATGGCAACATCTATTAAATGATTAAGATTACCTTATTATTTGATTAAACAGGATAACTGCATTTGTTACCAAAACGTCTTTAGTAATCACTTTATTTCAAATAACCTGCCACTCATTGAAAATATCAAAAAAGCATATATTTAGTGGTAGTTTTCTGGAGCTTATCACCCATTTTTTTAACATCTTTGCTATTCTGCTCTCTAAAGAGTCACATAAGTTTAAAATCTGACATTAGCTGGCTGTCTACTTGGGTAGCTTTCCCATTAGTCAACTAGTTAACAGACAGCGGCGTGTACAGATATTTTGGGTGACAGGGTCTTTAGTGAAACAAATGGCACCTTGTTCATCACATGGAGTCTCAGGCTTCCATGCTAGTGCAACATTTAATACCAGTGTTGGGCACGTTACTTTGAAAAAGTATTTAGTTATAGTTACTAAAAGTAACTATTGCGTTACTTTTGCGTTTCTCGCCCCCGTAACCCTCACCACCCAGCCCCCACCTTCTCGCCGTGTGTTTCTAAAGCCAGCTGAATAGACCGGACGACAAAGACAAGAACCTGCAGAGAGTTTTGCATTTATTGCAACTCAACGTAAATGACATCAGGGGGAACGCGATGTGAAGTTTTTTAACAGGGCATTCAGATCTGGTGAGTATATGAAATTAATAACTGGGGATGTCTAATTCTGAAATCCTGTTTGTTTGGGTTGTTATAGATACTGCAACATCTATCTATCATCTATCTATCTAGATGTATACTCTGTGTGTGACATACAATATGGATCTCCATCCCTGCCACAAAGGCCATCAAATAATGTTTAAAATAAAAAATACAGTAGGTTGAAAAGGCAGAGTATCCATCCATCCATCCATCCATCCATCCATCCATCCATCCATCCATCCATCCATCCATCCATCCATCCATCCATCCATCCATCCATCCATCCATCCATCCATCCATCCATCCATCCATCCATCCATCCATCCATCCAGATTTCTCCCTTTCTCCATATAGGCTATCATTTGATCGTTCACGCTCTCCATAGTTCTCCTGTTGCACGCCTCTAGCGAGCATGCGCGTTTCCTGTCGCTTGCGCGGTGAATCGTGCCGCCTGCGCTGTGCGCAGATACAGAGGAAACCGTATCTGATGGGGAAACGCAGCTCGACGTAACACCGGTATTTCTATCTGGAAAACACTGTTTTGCTGCTGGAGTCATCCTCACTCTCCATCTCTCTCTGTGTGCTGTACGTTAACACCCGCCAGCAGAAACACCCACCTACCCAACTGACAGACGGAATCTCACTATACATCAGCCATTCTCATCCTCCCCTCTCTCATGGCAAGGCGCGCATGAGTCCTATCATGAAAAAAAGGTTCATTGTGCTACCTGAGTAATGCGCAGTAATGGGGTGTCTGCAATGGTAACTGCGTTATAGTTACAGTCAAAATAATTAGTTAGATTACTCGTTACTAAAACAAGGTAACGGCGTTACTAACGCTACTTTCAACGCCGTTAGTCCCATCACTGTTTAATACAGCCTGAAAATCATGTATACAGTCTTGCTTGAACATTTACAAATGCTTCCTTTAAAGAGAGAAAAAAATCAATTCACAGTAAAAAAAAGTTGACAACAGTAATAATAAATAAAAAAAAATAAAAAAAATAGAAATCATGCTATTGATTTGGAATACATACATATGCTTACATATGTATAATAAAATAATGATTAATAAATAAAACAAGTAAACAGGCCTGAGGGAGCCCCTGAACTAAATGTTGTTGAGCAACACTTTGAGATATTCAGTGAAAACATGTGTTTCTATTATGTGCAGGAAATGTTCAGTCAGACATCAGCACCTGTTGGTTCTCAGGTCTTGAGACATGTACTTTATTTTGACATGGAGAGTTTTTTATTTTTTTAACTATTATTTAAAACAAAAATCAAAATAAATATTTTATTTTACTAAATTATCATTTTGTATATGTTTAATTGTTATTTCTTTTTTAAGTTTTGCAATTTATTTGTTAGAATCTACCATTTTCTTAATGGGAAGGTATGTAAACTCTAAAACTCTGTAAATTCTATAAAATATCCATTTAAATTCAACAAATGTTTAAACAGATTTAGAAGAAACTGCCAAATTCAAAAGATCAGGCTCGAGTTAAACTGTATTTTGTTCAAAGACTTGAGAGAGCATTTTTATTCTCTTTCTCCTGCTTTAAAGCAGTATTTTTTTATAGATTGAATAAAAGATAAAACACTGACGCACCCAGCCTTTAAGCTGAGCTTTCAAAATCTAATATAAAACTTACATTTCCTTTAGTTTTATTTATTTAAACAAATTAAGCACAAAGTATTTCTCTTTGCTAAATTATTCTACACTTTTAATAAAACATTTTCTTTGTAGCATATGGCCTTATGCTCTAACAAAGTATACTACCCTTAGTTATCTTCATAAACTTTTTCCTCTGTAAAGTGGATTTAAGGTGTTTAACACTATCTGGTTACTTAAACCAGATAATGTTTAACAGCTTAAATACACTATACAGAGGAAAAAGTGCAATAAAAGTTTGACTGCAGTACAAGTTTTATGTGTTTATCATATAAGTAAAATAAGCTTTAGAAATGTATTGAAAAAAAAATATTACTAAAAAACTACAACTAGTTTCTTATTAAGTAGTAAAATCATCCTTTACAATTACACAAAGCTTTACAAAGCTTCAAAATGAAACCAACAAAGCAGATTATGGCCAAAAGTAGAATCTTCTATATTTTTACATGAAGCCAGTGTGATATTCGACAAAAATCATTTTAGAGTAAAGATTAAATATCACATCCTATTTTTTACACATACAGATATAGAAAACACAGCAAATCTACATGCCCCAGAGCAGACCGTTAATAAAGGGAATTTTAGTACTGTATGAACTGTAATGTTACCCAGCTCATTTCAGCTGTTCTAAATGACATCTTAAAACAGACAGAAGTTACTTATCTACTATTTGCCATTAAAAAAGTCACTCAGACATTTGAATTAAAACATTTTAATGAAATCTAATTTGAACATTTCATTTTCAATACTCTTCTGGCACCATAAAAGACAGGGTGGGGAAGCTAATACAGTTAATTTGCTGGTTCTGTATGGACAAATGGAGGCAAATTAAGGTTTAAATTCTCAGCTAAACCTTAGGAGGCAGACATATTTGTTTGGTTTGTTATGTATGCTATAGCAAGGCCTGTACACCTGTTCGCTTTGCAAAGTGCGCCTTTACATTGAGAGAGACATGTAGCAATGCAACGCTAGGTGTGTGTGTGTAGTGGGGTGTAGAACAACACAATATCCACTGCAAAAAAACAGGATTAAAAAAGGAGGGTGTTCTAGCATCACCATGTGTCTATCAATGCACATCCATTTAACAAACTAAATATAAAGTGATTTACACATATGGAAAAACCTCAATGTCTACCTTGGCTCTACCTTTCTCATACCATGTCCAAATGGTTAGTTTATTCTAACCTATTATTTATATCTGCTGCTATCTATAGCTGCTCTAGGGTTAGCCTGCTGGAAGACCACTTTTCAATCTCTATCCTCCCATTTTACAGTATTTATTAAGTTCCACCCATAACTGTATTTTCATTCTGTTTTTTCTTTTTATAGTAGCTTAATCTGGTCTTCTTCTGTTGACTGTGCCTCCATCCTGGAATGAAATATCAGTTGTGCCACTGCAGTCAACATTTCTGTTTATAAATGCTGGAGCATCACCAGTTTTTCATCGTAGTCCTGTTCCTTTTACTTTGACTAACTGTGTGTTCTTTTCATTTTCTGATATGAGAACTGACTTGGAGCACGTCTGCCCGGTTGTGTTTTTCTTGGATGGGGCCACCTTTGGTATATTTGCTTCTTTTTGCCTTTAACCCCGGTCGGCCTTGGGAGATTTAAAGCCTTTTTCAGCTGGAGGTTTCTTTTTGTTAAAACTGAGTTTTTCCTCTCCACTGTTATGCCAAGCGTGGTGTGAGAGTTTGCTGAAGCAAAAATCATCGCCTCAAGCTCATCCATGATGTCATGATTTTATCAAGAGCTCGGACCCACATGCAGATAAAACCAGTCCAGAGAGACAAGCGAAAAAGTTTAACAGGTTTATTGAGAAGTTTTGTGGAGGTCCAGTGTTGCTCTGAAAACTGCTCAACCGGAACTGAAAGGGGAGGGAGAATTGACTCTTGAACTTGAAGAGGAGAGAAGGTTGGCAGCAGGGACGTGGCTAGACCTATTTTAGGGTGGCTGAAGTCATCCCTTCGTTGGTATTAGCCACCCCATAATTATTTTGCGATTTTTATTGTTATTTTTTTATTTATTGATTTTTTTTCCATATAACCCCAAACAATTGCAGTAAAGCACTGAAAACGAGCCACCAAGAAGGCAAGTTAATCTGAAGATAAGTTCCTGTTAGTTTATTTACAAACACAATTATTTATACAATTATTAATATCGTTAGGATATTCATTTCCTTCATTGGCTCCGCGTCCAGCGTCACGTCACGTGGTACACGGCCATCAACTGGACCATAGCAGCTGTGCAGTGCAGCAACAGCGCGCCCTTTGAATCTCCACACAGTCATCGAGCTTGATTAGGAAAGTTATGGTTGCGTGCAGATACATACGGTGAGTTTGCCATTTGATGTCAGCGGTTTACATTTTCTTCACTTTACCTGGAGTGAGGAAAGAGACAATATAGGCCTAATAGCTTGTCTGATTCAGTAGGAATTACGTTACCATGGTGAACAAAGTCAGTGGTGTGGGAAAACACGATGTTGTTGTAGCCTACTAGCATCATTATAATAGTTTTGTCACAGGAGCAGTGATGGGCAGTAGCGCCGCTACATGTAGCGAAGCTATTAGTTTAACTACATTTTCAAGTAGCTTGACCGTAGCGTCGCTGCTTTATTTATCAAGTAACTTTCCTGTAGCGACGTTATTGTTTTGATCAAGTAGCGACGTAGCGTCCACAAACGCTACAAAATCCAGGGCAAAACTAAGAAATGAAACCAGGTTTTCTATTTCTAAACAACAATCAGCCACAAAACTACTGTAAATAGCAGTTTCAGCTGACGCTTTATAAGTGGCGTAGTAGCACAGGCACACTCAGTAGGGTTAAACAAGCGCACCTTTTCCGAGGCTGTCGTTCTATTGGCTGGAAAGGTTGCTAGGCAACGATCCAACTGCAGTCTGAGAGAGCAAAACAAATCCGCAAGCAGAGCGTAACTGAGACCCGTGCAGAGCGGAGATGGAGGCAAGCGAGAGGAAAAAATATCTGTGATAATATAGAAAATATCTGTTTAAATCTGAGAGAAGAAACAAAGATTTTTGAGAGAAGAGAAAATATTTGAGAGAGAGCGCATGTTTTGAGTGTGAGCATTATAAGTTTTGAGTGCAAGAAGATGAAATTCTTTTCTCTAATTGAAGTTATGTGCTCTTGCATTATGGCAGGATAATTCTCCCATATCTATGTGCCACCAGTCTGATAGGGCGACACTGTGTGATATGGTAGTGCTTCCTTGGGTTGACTATAGTTCTAAGTTGTACGTTTCATATACTGTTGATTTTGTGTTTTCATTAATACATTGTACTTAAAAATACTTCCTTTATTTGCATTAAAACTTTGTCAGACTGATGTGAAAAAGTCTCAAGGATATCCTTCTTTGCAATGATGCTATTGCCTATTGCCTACTGTCCATTTATGCAACTTGTATTTTGTGGTTAAACTTTAGATTAAGCAGAAATCTATCAAAGATAATGCTGCATTTATTGTTAAGTTCCTCACATATATGTGTTTCTCTCTGTGCCAGGTGTAGAGAAAGACATGCCAAAGTCCAGGTCACACACACACACCAAGCACACACACAGAAACAGGGTTATTGCAAAGCAGACAGGGGTTCCTGACAGGTTGTGGGTGCAGGGGAGATGGGGAAAGATGAATGGCCAGGTTAAGGGTTTATGAAGATGTTGGGAGTCTGTTGGTTAGACAACTGTCTTCTGTAGAAGGTTTCCATTATGATGAGTGGCGAACCACTTGCCTTCTTCCATTTATGCAGTAATGCATGGCACCTACCATTTACTCTTTGTAATTTAGCACATTTTAACTGGTGTAGTTTAGTTGGTGAAGTAGCATTAATGAGGGAAGTGTTTCCCAGGTATGTTGCTCTTAAAATAATGAATTTATAGACAGCGCCTTAGAAAGTGCACTGAAAAAATTTCGGCGCGCGCTACGCGCGCGCAATATCTTACCTAGGGGCTAAGCCACCCATGTCTCTCAAACCTAGTGACGGCCCTGGTTGGCAGACTCGTGTTTCCAGAGATTAGGTTTACTCTTACACTCCAGCAAGTGAGGAATGTGTTCCGGTGTTTGTCTCATATGGAGGAGGGCGGACAGGGTTACCCAGAATGTGGTTGCTTGTAGATGAACGGAGAAAGACTGACTGCCACTCAGATTTCCTGCGGTACATGAACGGACTGTTGTGCAGATGAATCCTTTGCTCAGTGTGAAGCTCAAACGTTTCCTCGGGGAAAAGCGGATCCAAACCTCTGGTTTGTATCCTCAGCTCAGTTTGAAGCTCAGTTGATCCTTCCAGGGAGAGAAGGTCCGAAAAATCCAGTTTGCAGGATGACTTCCTGCCGAGAGGCAAAGACAAAAAAACAATGTTAAGACTCAGGTTGATTCAGCAAAACTCAGCTTGGCTAGAGTACCCAAAACTGGCTAACACTCTGGTGTCGAGGTAGTGGCAGCCAGCAACTTAAGAACACTCCATTAACGAGGTAACCCCTTGCAGGTGTGTGAGGAGGAGAATCAGAACCAGGCGCCGCCTGGTGGAGGAAGGAAGACAAACACACAAAAACACAGACCACACAGACTGAAGTCCTAAAACAGGAGGATCATATATGTGTGAGTCAATGACTCGATGCAATCAACTGATTTTCCTTGAAAGAAACTTTTAACTAGTCTGACTGTATAGTCTCTGTAAAGTGCCTTGAGATGACATGTGTTGTGAATTTTAGCCATTTAAATAAACGGAAAGGAAACTGAGCTGAGTTCATGGAAAAAATACTGAAAAGCTCATGTTGAACGGTCAATAACGAATGCAAAAAAAAACCAACTGAACACATCAGGATCATAACATTTATTTATTTCAAAGAACCGTAAAAGAAAGAGAAGTGTAAGAATAAGACTAAAAATAATAGGTTTGCATCAATGAAATGCTAGGCTTGGCCAACATTAACACAACGTACCATATATTCTCTTCCTTAGGCATCACAAGCATAGACATTTAAATGTGAAGAGACCATAAAGCAAGAATAGACAAAAGATGAATGTGTTCAAGTCTTTATGCATTCATGTGCAGACCAGCAGAATAAGATCGGGTCACCATACAGTCTCAGTGATAGTTGAATACAGAAAAGGCTGATGATTAAAAGAGATGCTTCTGTTTGGGATGAATATGTGTGTGAGTGTGTGTGTAGTTTGAGAGAATGAAAATAAAGAAAATTGAAGAATAAAGAGATTATTGTTGGTATTTATTTCATATACTGAGATTTTAATGTAATGTAATCTGTTTAATGAATTAAAAAAATTGTTTAAAACAATTGAAAACCCCCAAAAAAGATAAAAGTTAAAGTGTTTTATTTTTTTCTGATTTTAGACAAATTATCCACGAGCAAATAACTGCTTAAATTTTGGTGCAGAAAAGTGACAATGCTATCAAATTGTTTTCGGGTCTGTCCACATCTTAAAAAGACATCCTGTTCCTATCCTTAGGTCAGTTTTGGTAGTTTATCTTCCATTTCCACCGATGACAACTATGAATGTCTAATAAAATGGTCTTTCATAAGGCTTTTGTGTGTTGTGTATTTTGGGTCAAAATATATCGACAAAGTCTGTGACTTAATCTGTGCATAACATGGTCTTAAAGACAGTCTGCTATTAAACATGCATGCACATTTTTTCTAGTTTTTTACAAAATGTATTTTAGATCTCCCTCTTTTTATCTACTTTCCTCAAGAGAGCATACAGTAAATTATTTTTTGGTAACTAATTTGCAGTCGTGCAAGAATGTTTAGGATCGGGCCAAGTTTCAGCTTAATTAGTCGTCCTGCTTTTTAACAGATGTTTTCATATTTTATATTTTATTTTCAAACCTGTGACTTTGAGAGTTTTTGCACAAGAATTCCAATATGACTGACTGCTGGTTTAGCGTAAATGACAAATAAAAAAACCCTGAACCTTGAACTTTCCAACAAAGCATCTCTGTCCCACGTGGGATTTTGGCCGTACAGTTTCACCAGTCAGATCACGTCAGAGCATCAGGCTATAGGATGTGTGTATTATGAGCAGTGAACTTTTAAACCCTGAAGGATAGTCGTACAATTTGAGCTGCACAACGATTGAAATGATGGTTCTGTGTATGCCCGCCCTAAGAAACTTTTGGTTAATCTCATAATTGAATAGCCTTTTCACAAAAAGTTTGAAACTAAATGGTTTATTATTTGCTTTTGACTGTCAGATATTAAACGCGTGGTCTCTGGCTACGGTGACTGTCTTTTATTGTTTATAGTTTTTTCCCCCCGACATTTTTCGGTTGTAGTAAAGTCACTATCTGCTTGTACTGAATGTAAACACAGACTTTTTTTGTGTGCATGTATGTGTGGGTGTGTGTGCATGTTAATGTGAAAAGACCTTATTCAATGTATTATATTAATATAAAGACAACAGAGCCAGAAAGACCAAACACACACCTGCATCCACACAAACAGAAGAGCCTCTCATGTCAGACCCTGAATGGTGTCACTTCTTTCTTTCTGTGTCTTTATTTTCTTTCTTTATTTCTGTCTGCCTTTCTTTTCTTTTCTTTAACTGATTCTTAGACCGGCAGCAACAGGCCTGCCACTATAACTCGCGTACCATCAGCCTATCAAGCACAGAGGCAGCCCTGTGTTCAGTATACGAAACAGTTGGGGTTAACAGTGTAATTCACAGTGAGAGCTGTCCCAGTGAGGGAAGCAGAGACACATTCACTGTCCAACAGATGGCTCATACATGCTGCACACTCTGACAACCTTCTATTCTCGCACTCAGATGTTTCAAGGAGCAGCAACTGTTTCAATGTGTGTTTGTTTTGCACAGAGATGGCAGAAAACACATTTACCAGCTGGAATGTTGCGGCAATAAATCTTAACATTTTCTAAAAGACAGTTGGACTATGACTTGACTGATAAATAGAGAATTTATAATGTGTTTTTTTGTACTTTTTTGTTCTCCAATCTTAATTTTCATTTACATTTGTGTAAATAAATTAGGAAACCCTTTCAAAGCTGGTGTGATTTATACCATATCTATGCATATAAAATCGTTATAATGAATTTTAACACATTGTACATTCATAAATATTATAAATTCCAGTATTTGAACGACAGGCTTAAAGCAATTCTACTTTTTAAAGTAAAACACAAAAAAATATACTGTTTCTCTTCAGGACAACAATAGGCTGCAAAAGAACGACAACATAACCAGCTACAGTCATCTTAGCAACTTCATATAAAGGACAGCCTGCAACATGCTAAAATAAGTCTCCAAACACCTTCACATATCAATAAGAGATCAACAGCAGGGTTTTACTACTGTTTATATGAGAAATGACACAAGTTCAACCTCCATGAGACATGTGGATGGAGCAAACATGATGGGAAAACTGAAGTTTGCCAGAGATTGCTTGATTGACTGACTTTATTGATCTCACAGTGGATCTACTATTATATATAAATTATGTGTACTGTACAAAGGTCAGGATGTCTGGGAGCTTTTATTAGGCTGGATAGGTGCAAAACTGAATTATTTGAACACCCCAATTCAGAGCAGGTTTGGCATTAACCAAATAGAGCAGGCATCCCCAAAGTCGGTCATCAATGGCTGCTGTCCTGCAGGTTTTAGAGGTTTCTCTGCTTTAACAAAGCTGATTCTGATGATTGTAGTTCAGTAAAGCATGGTAATCAACTATCAATTTAAATCAGCTGTGCTAGAGTAGGAAACCTCTAAAAACTTCAGGACAGCAGCCCTCAATGAACGACTTTGGGGATGCCCGAAATAGAGCATTCCAAATAAATAACCTCACACTAATTATAAAGCAATTTTGTCATGATCTGCCTGATAGCTGACCAAATTGTTCATTTCACTCACCTGCCTAACTCTACCCGGTTCCTTATCATCACTCGTCTTATCCACCTGTGTCTGTTGCTTTATATTCAGCACAGCCCATCTATCGGGGGCCAGATCATTGATGATGTTTGTTCATTAGTTTGAGTTAGTGTTATTTCCATAGTTCATGTCCTCGTCCCCTGAGACCACTGGGTTGAGAGGGTTTTAGTGTTTGTCTTGTTGTGTTCTGATCCTATCCTGGCTCTTCTCTGCTGAGCGCCCCCTATTCCAGTTTTAGTTTAAAGTCATGTAATCCTTTCACTTATTCTCTGAGCGTGCCTTGTTTCCATTTTGGCTTAGAGGAGGGAGCTAGTTCAAAGTTCTGCAGTTCTCCTGGTACCATGTCTTGTCTCTGCCTCTCTACAACTGAACCTGCCTGTTTCCGTTTGAGAGTGTCTGCCTGAGCTCGCTGCTGGACTTATGGGACTTTGAACCTGCCTGAATGCTCTGCTCAGTCTGTTCCTGTTCGGGTCAGAGCCCCTGACCAGGCTGCGTACTCCTGGATGTCAGAACTGTCCTGTTCTGAACTGTTTGCCTGATCTGCTTTGGACTTGCTCACTGTGACTGCTACATCAGGGACGCTCTGGCGGCTCCCACCGCATCTCGTTGGCAGTCCATCGGCTGGATCATGCCTCATTCGAGAGGATGGACTTAACTGTTAAACCATGTGACTAATCATAATCATTTTCCGTCAGATTATCGTGGTCACTTACCTGTGTTTCTCCCTGAGAGTGTTAATGATGCGTGGCATCCCGCCTTCCCCCCACAGCTCCGCGTTCTGTTTCTGTTGTGTTAATAAACACTTTGAACTGTCTCGCTGTCTATCTTGCCTGAATAATGGGGCCTAGATACTGAGATCATGACGATAGTGGTGGAAGTCTTATGGTTCAGGGACGATTTGATGTGGTAGGATATTGTCAGTTCACTGTTTTAGAATCTGCCATGAAAACAGTGTCTCACAAAAAAGGACCAGCCATCTATTCATCTATCAGATATTTGTCATTTAGCACTAGATTTGTTGTAACAACACTAGATGTTATATCTAGATGTTATATCTACTTATATCTAGAGATATAAGTAGATATACGTATATCTACCTAAAATATATATATATATATATACAAACACACACATGTCAGTCACATATATATATATATATACACATATATATATATATATATATATATATATATATATATATATATATATATATATATATATATATATATATATGTGTATGTATATGTATAGTGTCTGTCTGTGGACAAAAGACTGTATATACTGATTAATTTTATTTGTTTAGTTTATTTGGTGGAGGGTTTTGTTTTATTTATGTTCAAGTGAATTTAGTTAGTTTGGTTGATGTTAACTAGTCTTTCGGTGTGTATTTGGTTGATCTATTTGTTATTTATTATTGTTTGTCAAAATTGTCTGAAATAAATTCCTATTCATTCATTCATTCATTCATTCATTCATTCATTCATTCATTCATTCATTCATTCATTCATTCATTCATTCATTCATTCATTCATTCATTCCTTAAGACAACATAAATACAGGTGCTGGTCATAAAATTAGAATATCATGAAAAAGTAGATTGATTTCAGTAATTCCATTTAAAAAGTGAAACTTGTATATTATATTCATACATTACATACAAACTCATATATTTCAGATGTTTATTTTGTTTAATTTTGATGATTACAAATGACAACAAATGAAAATCTCAAATTCATCATATCAGAAAATTAGAATATTGTGAAAAGGTTCAAAATTGATGGCCCCTGGTGCCACACTCTAATCAGCTAATTAACTCAAACCACCTGCAAAAGCCTTTAAATGGTCTTTCAGTCTAGTTCTATAGGCTACACAATCATGGGGAAGACTGCTGACTTGACAGTTGTCCAAAAGACGACCATCGACACCTTGCACAAGGAGGGCAAGACACAAAAGGTCATCGCTAAAGAGGCTGGCTGTTCACAGAGCTCAGTGTCCAAGCACATTAATAGAGAGGCGAAGGGAAGGAAAAGATGTGGTCGAAAAAAGTGTACAAGCAAGAGAGATAACCGCACCCTGGAGAGGATTGTGAAACAAAACCCATTCAAAAATGTGGGGGAGATTCACAAAGAGTGGACTGCAGCTGGAGTGAGTGCTTCAAGAACCACCACACACAGACGTATGAAAGACATGGGTTTCTGCTGTCGCATTCCTTGTGTCAAGCCACTCTTGAACCACAGACAGCGTCAGAAGCGTCTTGCCTGGGCTAAAGAGAAACAGGACTGGACTGCTGGTGAGTGGTCCAAAGTCATGTTCTCTGATGAAAGTAAATTTTGCATTTCCTTTAGAAATCAAGGTCCCAGAGTCTGGAGGAAAAGAAGAGAGGCACTTCATCCACGTTGCTTGAAGTCCAGTGTAAAGTTTCCACAGTCAGTGATGGTTTGGGGTGCCATGTCATCTGCTGGTGTTGGTCCATTGTGTTTTCTGAGGTCCAGGGTCAACGCAGCCACATACCAGGAAGTTTTAGAGCACTTCATGCTTCCTGCAGCTGACCAACTTTTTGGAGATGCAGATTTCATTTTCCAACAGGACTTGGCACCTGCACACAGTGCCAAAGCTACCAGTACCTGGTTGAAGGACCATGGTATCCCTGTTCTTAATTGGCCAGCAAACTCTCCTGACCTTAACCCCATAGAAAATCTATGGGGTATTGTGAAGAAGAAGATGCAATACACCAGACCCAACAATTCAGAAGAGCTAAAAGCCACTATTAGAGCAACCTGGGCTATCATAACACCTGAGCAGTGCCACAGACTGATCGACTCCATGCCACGCCGCATTGCTGCAGTAATACAGGCCAAAGGAGGCCCAACTAAATACTGAGTGCTGTACATGCTCATACTTTTCATGTTCATACTTTTCAGTTGGCCAACATTTCTATAAATCCTTTGTTTTTATTGGTCTTCAGTAATATTCTAATTTTCTGATATGATGAATTTGAGATTTTCATTTGTTGTCATTTGTAATCATCAAAATTAAACAAAATAAACATCTGAAATATATGAGTTTGTATGTAATGTATGAATATAATATACAAGTTTCACTTTTTAAATGGAATTACTGAAATCAATCTACTTTTTCATGATATTCTAATTTTATGACCAGCACCTGTAGAGGTGGGTCAACAGAAGCTATACTCCAAAAAAAAAGAAAAATCTACTTCAGGCCACTGCTGTTTCATCTGCCCTTTAAAGAGAAATGCAGCTGACTAAAGTTCAGGATTGCTGCGAAGAGCCCTGCTGGAGCTCTGTGTGAGCTCTTGGAAAGTGACACTGGTCAAGGAGAAAAACAGCAGACTCAATCTGTGGTTGATGGGACTAATATGCTCTGTGGAAATGCTTTAAAAAATCCTTTGAATAAGCATGAGCAGCATAAGAAACAAGAGTTATTCAAAGAGTTATTGATTGTATTAAAGATTAATAAACACATTTTATCTCAAATTAAAACAAAAGGAATTCTTACAAGCGAATATTTTGTTTCACAATCATTTAGGATCAAATACAGTCATTTGTTATTTTATTATTCTGAATATTTTAAAAATCTTGTAAGCTAAGGAGTGCAATGGAAACATATTTCATTCTGATAATTCTGTAGTTTATATACTGAAAATCTTATTTACAGACAAGGACATTTATTAGCATATAAGGCATATTTATTAGTTATTTGTTGTTACTTTTTTTTTTTATTTAAGTCCAAAATCTTCTTTTCTAACAACCCAGTCAGAATCGATACACTTGAAAATAGATCCCCTCCCTGTGGAAAAGGGGGGCAAGCTTGGGAGGAATGCACCCATCTCCAAGTTGTAAAGACTGGTTCTATATTTCTTTTTCCTTGAAAATTGAATCCTTAAAAAACAAAACAAAAAGATTTTTTTATTAAGTGACAACCTAAAGCAAGTGACTCAACTGTGCTTCTCACTCTGCAAAATGTACCAGGTGTTGATAAAAATTTATCAATGAAATTTCCACATAATAGAGGCATGTTCCTTTTTATGTTACTAATACTGTCAAAATGCATTAGCAGAAAACAGATAAATCAAATAACTTTAAGACCCAGTGATGTTTATCAGATCATTGCAGGGTTTCACACATCGTGTCTCTGATAGGATGCATAAATATCAGGATCCATTTCTGGATATTGTTTCCTAATTAGGCAGAATTGCGGTCATTCTGCTGAGACCTTCCCCAACATCTGAAACAACAGCCAGTGTATTCTGCAATTAGCTACAGTAGGGTCCAATGGGAGTGGGAGTGTCCTGGCAGAGAGCGCAAACATCAGGGCCGAACCTGGAGACGGAGCGGGGTAGAAACAACTAATTTCCCTCAGGAGGACTCAGATGAACACACAAGCACAAACGCATGAATACAAAAATCCACACAGACTGACATAGGCACGTAGGCATGCATTCAGCCTCACACACACTCCAACTCTATCTATCTTTGAAACAATCCCAAAGGAATTCAGGGTAGGACCCGACCGCTGGAAACCGAATGTTGACCAGTGAGTTGTGTTTTCACTTTGTCGTGTATCTCTTGTCTAATGAGGCGGTGCCAGTTTCACCAGTTAATTTACCAGAAGACAGTTGCACACTGACTCACACTGACATTTATAGGCAATTAGGACCTGAAAAAAGTGTTTGTCTGCGTGCATCTGTGTATGCCTGTGTGTATGTGTTAAGTGCAGCAGTTGGGTCAACATTTTCATCAGTTCAAAAGTGACAGAACATCTCTGCAGCTAATTCTCTTTGCATACAGATAATGGGGAGACATTATTTTAATTGCAGCATGACTCGTAGACATTTGGTTCCAAACATGTTACAAGTCTTGTAACAAGAACGGGAAACTATTTAAATATAACATTGGTAGCCTGTGTACAAAATGTGAGGTTATAGAATAAAAATGTGTTTTTTTTTCTCCTCATTTTATATGACTTGCAAAACTAGCGAACCAAAACAAAAAAAGGGAAGCAAATAAAAAAGGGAAAAAATAGCGGGAAAAAAGGAATATTTTAATGGCTATAACAAATTGGGAGCTTCAGTATATCAAAGACTCTTGTTTTGTTTTTTTTACATGTAGATAGATATTAAGATTGAAAAACAAGTTTATTTGTTTTAATTTTGGTCTTTCATAAAAAGGATATCACATGTGAAATAATAACCAGTTAAAAACTCATACTATTAAATGATCCTATTTAGGACTTGCTGACCTCAAAAGAGAAATTACAGAATTAAAAATGGTTTAAATTCTTGTAATAAAACGTAATACATCTCTTCATATTTTAGGCTTTTTAAAAATTGGTTCCACGACTAAAGTCCATAGATAGCTTAGTTGTGTGTTGGTTCCTGATCTAACCATAACATGTGACAGAAAAACAGAAGAAACATGTGTTTTTTATCTATTTTTTTCATTATTGTAATAAGCCTAAGGAAAATGTAGTCCTTACCTTCATGAACATTCTTTACCTTATAACCCTGAAATATAAGTTTTTATCCAGAGTATTTGAACATATGTTGTCAGGGCCGGAGTGGGGGATTTTTCCAGGCCTGGGGTCAGTAATGTAACCAGACCACCATGGCCTGGTCACATGACTGACTGACATGACTGATTTGTTAGGTAGTGAAATAAAATAGGGGGATCTGATTTGCATTCTGAGGACCCAAACGGAAAATGAAACAAGCTTTTATTAAGCAAAAAAAAAGTTTTAATTATATGTTTGAGTTCACCTTCAGCTGTGACACAGCTGTGACACTCCAAACTAAGCAGAGGAACAGACTGGATGTAGAGAACAGCCTGGGATCAGCTGTTTTTCATACTGAGCTATCGGAGCTCATCAAAGCAGCTCAGATGCTTTGATGAAAAAAAAAAGGAAAACTAATTATGTTAGTTTGACTAGAATTTTTGTTCTGTATTTTGTTCCCAATTCATCAAGTTTAAATGGGATTATAGGGAAGTTACTCAGTTTTATAAATACAGGTTTATAATAGGATTTTATTTTGTATTTATTTCGATTCCTTACTAACTTCCAGGCAACATACTTACTGGTGTTGTTTTTTTTTTATTTGAGATGAAAAGCATACATTTATAAAAATTAGATATTTAAATTAAAAGAAGATGTAAAATACTATTTATTTTATTGATTGCATGTTCCACTTTTGGACAATCATTAATACTTTTCACTGAGAGGGGAACTCATGGTATGAAAAATTGCCCAAAGGGGAACACGAGTCAAAAAAGGTTGAGAAACACTGAGAAGACCTACAGTACTCTAATTTCTAAGGTCGGAATATACAGTAACTTTACCGCCGTAATTGCGATTTTACTAAGATATTAAAAGATTTAACATAATAAGTAATGCCAAGGTTAGAGCTATACATAGTCATATCATGCCTCAATGGCAAATCATCGTACTGTAATGAACCCCAACTGACAGTAAATCCAAGGTTGGAATACACAAACTTTTATGTTTGAGCTGGGATACGTAACTCTAAGTCAGTGGCAGCGCCTGTCAGAGAGGCAGGCCAGGCCACTTATTGGTCTAAGTGGCCTGACCTGCCTCTCTGACAGGCGCACCACAGCTGCACCGGCAAACTTTAACAAAAAAAAACAAAAAAAAGAGAGAGAGAGAGAGAGAGATATGCAGGCCAGCGGGCCAATCCCATGCTGGATACTCCCGGTTCTTCCTATGGTCAGCCTGGGTATGTATGCTATCATGTTATTGTGAAGACAGGGAATGTTGAATACAAGTGACCCATTAAGGGAGCCCTGAGGAGCCCCAAATAAGACTACTCAAATCAAAGTGACAACCCCCCATAGGTTGTATATTTCCTTCTGATTCATGTGAGAAAGCGGATACCCCTTGTAGCGGTATGCCCAGCTTTTATTAGAATCTAATGTTCTCATAGTTTCATGCTCATTGTTTTATCTGTAAGGCTCTCGTAACCTAGGATGAGCCTCGTTGCTGATCTCTGTACACATCCCTCTCCCTCAAATACAATAAAAAAGTATTCTCTTTAGAGCATGCTAATATTAACGTCAGCATTAAAGTTAAGTGCAAGAGTTGGGAGGAGATGGAGGTGTGTGTGATACCAAGGGTTGCTGCTTGAATAACAGCCTGCAGGTGAGACCCTGGCTTTTGAAACTGCCCCTTTTGGTGGAAGGTCTGGGGACTGAGAGTTTCCTCCTTTATTTAGCCAGTTTTCAGCTTCTCCAGAGGTCTTCCTCAAGCACTGCCTCCCTGAGTGACAGGTTGATTGATTTCACCTGTTCCCCATCAAGCAGTGGGCTACTTAAGGAGCCTGCTGCCAACTCTCCATTGCCAGACTGTTAACTTTTGCGCTAACTCCTTGCCTTACTGCTTTCCTGAACTTTCTTTTAAGCCTATTTAACCAGTTCTTTCCTTTGCTTTTCTTTGCACTAATGATTCACGAGGTTCAAGCTAGTGATGGCAGTTTCACAGCCCCATGAATCCATTAACCAATTTGACTCAATTGGCCGAAACTCAATAAAACTCTCAATACATTTGAAGCAGTTTAGAATGGCGGAATCTGCTGGATGCTTTCAGAACTACAATCCATAATAATAGTATTGATAATGATTATCTAACTAAATAAGTAAAAAAACAAAGTCTGACCTGTGAAATTGTTATATGATAAACAGCTCTTCTGATGAATAAAACCTAACCTAAAGCTATGGTTCCGAACTCTAATCCATCTTGGTTTCCAAGCTCCATATAGATCTGCTTGGCGGAGGGTTTACATGCATGCCTCGCAGCTGATCCATCTTGGGAGTCATTTCCAACTGGTTCCTATATTGCATATCTGTATATTATTTATTTATTTTTTGCTAATTTATGTTAATTGGGACACTTATCTGCCTCTGTTGCCTATTATATGAGTAGGCTGCACCTACAACTATATATCACAATCACAAATAATCTTTTAAAATACTTCTGATGATTCGAACACAGTAGTTCCCACAGATTCTCCTCGTTCCTGCTTTGGTTCTGACAGATGATCATATTATAGGAGAAGCATCACTGTTCAGGTTTGCTGTATGAATAAATATCTGTTATAAATTAATCAATTTATGACTGTGGTGGGTAAAGATGTTTGTATGAGTCTCAGTCTATTTTAGATCTATGTGCATGTAGTGAACTATTCTGAATCAGTTCTAAACTAGACCTAAAATAACATATTATAGATTTTCCAGCAACATTTAACTAAAGCCCAACACAAATGTTAATATAAAAAAGTCAGACTTCCAAATTACCATTTTAAATAATTACTTAATTTCTTTGTTACTACTTTTAATAAATATACATTTGATGAGTTTGAGTAAAAACAAGAAAAACAAAATACGGTTCTAGACCTAATATGTAACCCCCGTCTTGGATTAAGCCTTTGAAAGCGTCCTGATGAGGTGAGGCAGCGACTGCCTGCACAGGCTTTGTGATGTAATGCTGCTTGCATCACACTGTATCTCCCCCAGCTGATGACAGCCAGTTCTGTTTCCCCTGCCAGCACATCCCAGCTGCTATGAGGCAATGTAGTCTGCCAGGCACAATACGGCGTGTCACTCCCCCAACAATGGACGAGTTGTTCCCCCTGGATGGCATCATTGTCAGAGCTTTTTTTTCTCCCTTTAGGAGGAGTGGCCTGTACTGAGTTGTTTTTGTTTTTGTTATGTCTTCATAAGCCAGAATGCATTTAACCCCTATTTAGTTGCCTGGGCTATATTTGATTGAGGGAATCATAATACACACCTAAAATGAAGAATGATTCGGCTGTCCACTATAAGTTAGATGATATCATTATATCACAGAGAACTTATGTTTATGTATTTAGCAGATGCTTTTATCCCAAGTGACTTAAAAAGTAGACAGAATGCTTCAGTGATCATCAATATGACAATAAGTTCTCTAGAGGAAAAATCCCTTGTCAGAATCAGTGGTAGGTCATTCAACCATCTTGGAAAAACCCATGAAAAAAGTTTGGATTGTCTTAAGCGTGGTGTAGGCACTGCTAGATGACAATCCTTTGCTGACTGTAGTGACCGAGTTGTGATATAAACCTTTGCTAGAGGGTTCAAGTAGATTGGAGCCGTACCCTTAAGCACTTTGTAGGCTGACATCAGGGACTTGAATTTGATGCATTTGTTTGGGTAACAGGGATGACAGGGTGGGATGTTTCTATGTATTCATATTATTTTGTGATTTCTACAGCTTCCATAGGAACTTGAAATGTTAATCAGATTTTTTTTTTTTTGAAAAAGACTTTACTTTTTTGTACTAATTAATAACACCTAAAATCTAATATGCATTCTCTTACATAACAATGCACACATTCAGCGACACACAGGAGCTCTTTCAAGCTGGGCACTGTTTCATTCACGACACCTGTCCCACCAACTAGTAATCATAATCAGAAATGCTTTAATAATCCCAGCGCGAAGTTACTTTTGTTACATTACTCCATACAGTATGTTAAAGAGTGACTATAGGACCAGTTTGATATAACACAATTTCATACAATATATTTAATTAGGAGGTCCCCGCCCCATCTTGCCATATGTTTGGGGGTCCTTGGCCTGGAAAACGTTGAACACCCCTGGTTTAGAAACTTACAGATGTACAGTGAAAGTAATCTTTCGATATTACAGACATGTTTTGTCACACTTTAAGGAATTTTTTAGTATCCCAGGCAGACTTAAATGTGAGAGATAATCAATCGGTGGGAGTAGCTGAAGATTGGGATGAGACCAAGGAGACCTTTCAAAACTTAAAGATTTAGCGCTCACCACCAAAGATTAATTTTAAAATGTATCATTTTACAATTACAATTAAATAATAGGAAAGGTTTATTTGTTGTGAAACCAGTGGATGTTCTGATTGTTTAAAAGTGTATAAATACTTTTTATCTTGCAATATTATAACAATGTTTATAAGAACAGATTTAATTTTACTCTCTGCTTCTTAGTATTTATCCAAAGCTACCATTTTATTTTAAAAGAGAAACAAAACTTTTTGGTTGAATATAAATGAGTTCTAATATCTGAATGTTTTTGCCTGTACCTGGAAGTAACGTTGCTGGAACATTATTATGCTAAATTCAAAGACTTGTCCATACCTGCTTCTTGAAGCTGTCATCATTTTATGAGAAAATACATTTTGAGATGGAATAAATGTTGAGCTGTGCAATTATATTTTTCATCCTGAACATTTTCTATTACTTAGATCTATCTAAACAAATTTAAAGGGTTTCCAGGTTTTATTTTCCCTTTGAATTATTAAAATGTTTCTGGAGGGTTGAATCAGATACTTAATATCTTCATGTCCACAGATTTTGTAGGGTATCATGTTATTTTTCACGATTCTGTGGCTTTGTGACTTTAAGTCTCATCTTTTTACCTCTGCTGCTTCCTTTAAAGATTTAAAACTAGTCACATGCCTTCTACTGTCTCAGCTATCATGTTTCATTCTCTGTAAAATGTTTGAACATTTTAAGACTGTCTACCAAGAGGATTTATGCACAACCCACACGTTCTGTATGTTACTTTTTCTGGAAGTTCATTTGGTTTTAACCTGGTTAAGTTGTTTACCTTGGAGTCCTTTCCTCTGCACATGTCAGATCTTCTGTATGCTTTGATAAAAGATAAACTAGTCACTGTAATAAGGTGCCTTGCTTTCCCTTAAAAAGAAGAAAATCGCACTGAAGACTGTCTTTATTCAACTTATTTCAACCTCAGTTGAATTTTCCAACCAAAGTAACCCCTGCTTCGCCTCCCCCACGCTCCCTTGATGTAGAGTTAGAGTCATAATCCCTTCTTCTCCTCCCTCACCCCTCAATCTCACCAGTTCCCTTGAGCTTTTCACATCCTCATTAGCAGATATTTTTCCCATGTTTGTTAATTGTGTCCTGCTTTTTGCACCACCTGCCCCCACCCCCCACCCCTGCCAGCACCCTCCTGCCTCCCCTGTTCATCTGTGCTTTCTAACAGCCACTAATTGTCTTCATAAGGATGTGTTCGCTGTCACAACTGGAGAACAGACTGTAGACCGACAGTGTGCAGCCTGGCTCCTCTGGCCCCTGGAGGCCTCTGTGCTGGTGCTTAGGGGCCCTTAGGACCTCAGCAGGCAGGAAGGCTCCCTTTGCAAGTGTAGCTAATAAAGACAGGGTGATAATTTTACCTGGCAGAAAGAGAGAGGCAGCAAGGTCAAACAGGGAATTAAATGTAGGACAGGTACAGGGGCTGTTTAATGATCTGTGATGGTTTCAAACAGCTAAATGCTACAGTTATGTAATAATTGATCATTTCTTTAACTCAGTGGATACGCTGCTGTTTCTTTAGTCATTCTGATTCATCACTAATCACAATTAGCAAAGCCACTAATTTCACTAGGAGTAATTTGACCGATAACTGATATCAGTGTACGTACCAAGTTTTAAAAGCTAACACTTACAGAGCTGTTCAGTTTTTCTCATATGAGATTTAGGGTATTTTCTCTTCTGCGAGGGGAACCTAGCTATGGGAGCCTTACCGCAGGGATGTTTTAATGTTGTCATTTTTATAATTCTGTTTAATTTTATTGGTAACCTTAAAGGGTAACTTCCACACACCACTTCAGTAGTGCCTGTTATGTAATGCCATTTTTTTAAAAATATTAAAAAATTTTATGTTTACACCCGCTTTATAAAATCCCTAGTAGTCTTTAAATCTGGTATTTTCTTCTGTTTTATGATGTTCAAATTAGTGATAGATGTTTTTTTAAGCTAGAAAAATATATTAAGCCTAATGTGAAGTGGTAGCTTTACAAATTTGATTTGATGATTCAGGAATGCATGAGAGGTTAAAATTTACTGGAGAAATGTCAGCTTGCCTCAGTTCTCCTCACCTTAACTTAAAGAATTTTTGCAAGTAAAATAATTATAATCAATACTTAATGTAAGGTGGCCTAATATTTCAGCTGTCACTGATTCACTTTTTTCATTAAAATGATAAATAGATAGGTTTTGATAATGTCCATTCATCCATTTTCCATCACACTTTATCCCAGCTGGGGGTGCTGGTTCCTATCTCCAGCTGTCTACAGTGAGAGGCGGGGTAAGGATATCTGATATTAAAGCAATGATTGCATTTTGCACATATTTTAATCCGTACAATATGACCTATTTTACTCAAGGTTATGACATATCTGTGAGAATTCTAAGTCATCCAGATCATGGTCAAGCTTGGAAAAGTTGTAAAGTTGATGTAAAGTTTCTATTAGACTCATCCAAGAGGCTTCTTTAGTTCTGATTGTGGGGAGCACTAAGATTAATATACTGAAGGTGTAAGAATTAAGGGAAACGAAAGGTGGCTCTGATCCCTCCTGCTGGATTGGCCATGGAGGTCACCTGGGGACATTAATGGTCCATAATAGAATAGAAGAAAATAATATAATTCAACTTTATTGTCATTACATTGTCATAAGTACAAAGCAACAAAATTAACTCTATGCATTTAACCCATCCCCTTTGGAAAAAGTGAGCTGCCACTGTGCGGCGCACAGGGAGAAATGTTGGGTTAAAGGTCTTGCTCAGGGACCCAGAGTGGCAGCCTGTGGGAGTGGGGCTTGAACTCAGAACCTCTCTGACCCAAGCACAATGCCCTAACCACTAGGCCACCACTCCCCCAATGGCCTGGGTTCTGATTTATCGTTAACTCAAGAGGTGAATCCTCTGGGTATTTTTCCTATAAGTGCTTTGTACCTAGGTGAAAGGTTGTGTCTAAGACCACCTCTTCTATTGAGAGATGTTTTTTTAAGTGAACAAATATGGCTTCCTTAACCCCTTGCTCCTATCTGGTGGGGGATCCCAAAATACATAAGGAAGAAGCTCCTCTCAGGCCCCTCAACAGCAGCAACATTAATTCTCACTTACAACATTGCCAAACATCTCACTTCCATGTTCGCCCCTTTGGTTGGCAACACACCACATCACTTTGCAAACTCCCACTGGACTGGGTAGGAATGTGACCATGGTCTTCTATGATGTCACAACTCTTTTTACTTGCATCCCCTCCAAAGACGCAGTCGCCACAGTAAGGATGTGTTTACTTCAAGACCACACTCTGTCAGACGGGACCAATCTGACAACTAACCACATCTGCTCTCTCTTGTACTTACCTTACCACCACATACTTCCACTTCAACCAAGATTTCTAAAGGCAGAAGGGTGGATAGGCTTGCCTGTGTCCTCCATAGTTGCAAACATATACATGGAAGAAGAGGGAAGAAAACAGAAAAAAAAAGCATCGTCATACCCTATGTTGTTGGTGTCTCTGAAAAACTCAGGAGGTTTTTCAACCAGCACCGGATCCCTGTGCACTTTAAACCTGGCAACACTCTGAAACGAAAACTGGTTCACCACAAAGACAAGACACCCAGAAACAAGAGCGACAATGTGGTTTACGCTATTCAATGTAGTGAAAAGTGCAAAGACATGTACATGTGAGAGACCAAGCAACCGATACAGAGGCACATGGCTCAACACAGGAGGGCCAACTCCTCAGGACGGGATTCAGCTGTTGACCTACACCTGAAGACTAAAGGACACTTGTTTGAGGACAACAACATTCATATACTGGCCAAGGAAAAAAGATGGTTTGAGAGAGGGGTTAAGGAAGCCATTTTTGTTAACCTGGAAAAACCATCTCTCAACAGAGGAGGTGTCAGAGATACCCTACCCACCTACAATGAAATGACTGAAACCACTCTGATGAAGGAGTTAACGGCCCATCAGAACCCGCTAACAACCCAATGTGACCTCCATGGCCAATCCAATGAGAGGGATTAAAGCTAACTTTTGTTCCACTAATTCTTAGTTACACCTACAGTATAATAACCTCTGTGCTCCCCACCACTACTTAGAACTGAAGAATCCACTTGGATGAGAGGCGAAACATCTTCTTGAAAACTTCATGTCCAGTTGTCTAAACTTCACTTTTTTCAAGTTTAAAGTTATGACATTTTTGGAGAATAAACCAAGAGAAATCTTGTAGCTTTAAACAGAATTGTGAAGGTAAGGTATTTATTTATTCCTTCATTTATTTTAATGAAACTCATCATGAATAAGATTAACCCTTTCATCCCTTTAATTGCAAGAGTTAGTGACCCTAACTCAGAACTCTTAAATTAGAAAAATAATAAAAACATAAAACAATATTTAAAAAAATAAAATGTATACAAAAAAATACTTTTCTTTTTATTGATTATGTTAATGTTTATGATAATAAACAGATTTAAGCAAAAATTTTTTGAAAAGAACAAGGACAAAACTACAATATAAACAGCTAATAAAAGTTGTTTTTGTAAAAAAAAAAACACGATTAAGCAAAATTTCAATCAACAAAGCATTTTTATAACTTCTGTTTTCTTTTCAAACAACATTCATGATTTTGACATTCAGCAAAATGAAAACGTAATTTCTTGCCGGCAGCGCTGTAGTGCTTGTATTGGGGCAGGCATGCATCTTTTACATACACACGTTGGCGAACGTGTGCAAGTTTGTGTGCAAGTGGGAATTTATGCTTTGTGGCATGTGTGTCCCCAGCATGGGGCCGCCGCGGCCCCGTGCCGGCCAGCTGGAGGCTCAATCTGTTGAGGGGGTCTGCCGCTCAGTGGTGGGAGGATGGCCGGACCCACATCGATGCCCCGGCCATTTGCCCCGGCCTCCCCTCTGACCGGGACGTGCCGCTTGGCCGCCTCAGCAAGGGACTGACAGCTCCGCACAATCTCATCCACAAGACGCTGTGGAGAAGGTGGAAGGTTAGACATACAGGACAAGAGAGGAGAGGAAGAGAAGGAAAGTGATAGGATAGCAATTGGATGTTTAGGGAAAGGATATGGAGGGGGCTTCAGAAGCAGAGCGGATCAGAAGATAACTAATTATCTTAGATAGCTACTTCTGCAGTCTAGTATTTTTCTGTATTTGGCTTCATTCACCTTCCCATTACACCTGACAGGTTCTAAAATAAAAACATCCCCACAGCATGACTTTGCCACCACCATGTTTAACTGTAGAGAGTGTCAAAGTGATAAGAAGTTTACAGTTTGCTCGGCGTATTTCACCAGCATACTTTCGTTCCTGTTTGCTGAGTCCCTTGCAAAGATTCTAGAGAACTTAAAACTTGAAGAAAGATAAACTATAAACTGGGTAATTTAAACTAAAACTGCTTCAAGCAATATCTGGATGTATCTGATTGTTTCCTCTTAGAACTAATTAAATGATTTCTAAGAGTCAAATGTCTATTTTAAGATCTTTATGTGTGTTTGGGTAACAGGGATGACAGGGTGGGATGTTTCTATGTATTCAAATTATTTTGTGATTTCTACAGCTTCCATAGGAACTTGAAATGTTAATCAGATTTTTTTTTTTTTGAAAAAGACTTTACTTTTTTGTACTAATTAATAACACCTAAAGTCTAATATGCATTCTCTTACATAATTGGAATAAATGGATCAAAATTATTCATTTAAAGCTTCATGTTCAAAGACTTTGTATTCTTCCCTCTTATTCAAACAAGTTAATCAAGTTTATAGTAAGAGTAAGAGAGGAATTTGTGAATCCTTGGGACAAACATTTTGTTATCCAGATCATGTATTCTCCTGTAGTAGTGGATGGTCAATATTATTTGGTTGCTTTTTGTTTTGTTTTTTTAGGTTACTGTATTTACAATGATCACCATTAATCAACTAATGATAACCAGTAAGTACATCTTTATTCTTCAAGTTTGACCTTGACATTTCTCTGGTTTATTATGGTTCAATCCCCTCCAAAATATAGATATACTAGATTAGGAGAGACTGCTTTTTTCTTTTTCTTTTTTTAAAGAGAAAAATTTATTGCAAAAACTGACAACTGACATTAAACTGACAGTTTAATTCAATTTTGTTTTTCACAGTTTTCTTACTAATCTAATCTGAGAAAATTATGTATTTTTACCCCCAAAATATGAATCTCCTACTAAAGTATTTCATGATGTCCAAATGAAAAGGTGAAGCTTGTGTTATTCTATTACTTTTTTTTTTTTTTGAATGGGCTGTATTTCATAAATCTATCTATATGCTATTAGGTATAACAAATTGTATCATAACTTAATGTTTGAATGGTAACTTTTAATCTCATTGAGCATCTAGTTTACTCTGCGTTTATTTGTCAGCTAGTGGATTACCTACCAAACAAAATGCCCACAAGTGTGTGTGTGTGTTTTTTTTTTAAACATGTGTGTGTGAGTCCACCCATTTCTGTGTGTGTTTACCAGACTGGCCCCTGCTCAATCTGACAATTTGATGCAGGGCATCGGGGTTACATCCGAGGGAGGGATTTTAGCGGTCACCAGTCTACAGAGGGGACGCTAGCTGGCACCATCTGGTCCTGAGATTCAACGTTTAAATGGCACAGTCTTGGCCAAAGTCCATACCTGCCTGTTCTACACACAAACACACACCACAACACACACACTTATACAAAGCACACACATGCTTCACGGGGGTCAGGCTACCCAAACGGCAGGCTGAGAGCAGATGTCCGTCAACCTCCCTGTCCAGTTAATTAAGCATCACAACCAACAAGCAGACACCTCACAGGCAAACACATACACACAGATGCCACAACGTGCAGAAGCATACTGTACAAGCCCACAATCAAGGAGCCCAACGGCTGCTCGTCCTGCATTCTCAGGGCGGCTAAATCTATCAGCATGTGTGCTTGTTTGTGAATCTTTTTAATAGGTAAACAATAATTTGCTAATCTTGGTTAGAAATTGAACTTTCTATTTGGTGAATCTGTTAAACTAAACTATCAATGGGACATTTGAGTCTTTGTGGACTGAAGGACGAATGGAAGAAGTCTATATAAAGCTGAACCAGAGATTTCTTTGCTTTAATGCGATGGTGCTGGACTGCTTCTGAGTTAAAAACCGACTATAAGAAACTGCCATAATTCTTTCTGTGCATTCTACACATTCACACATGAGAATAAGCACATCAAATGTCCACCTTAAGTGCAAAACATTTTTTTTCTTCATACAATTTCAGCTTTACCTTTCAAGAGATACAATTACACCAAATATTGTAATAAACCTTTATCACTCTAAATATTTTAGCTTCTTTATTCCTGGTCTAGAAAGCAAACTTTCTAGACCAGGAATAAAGAAAACAGTCAAGCTAAAATATTTAGGACCGATTTAAGCCTTTATCGGTCCTTAATATTTTAACTAGACTGTTTTCTATATTCCTGGTCTAGAAAGTTTGCTTATTTTGCGGTTTCTCGCAGTTGTTTAGTGAAATATGTCACTTGATGTTTGTAGCCCTGGCTTGTTTACTTTAAAAAAGAACAAAAAAAGTGTGCAACAAAAAACGGTTACGTTGGTATGACTATAAATTTTAATTTGTATCTTTGCATCAGGTAGATTAATCCATTGTTTGTTTATTTTGTATGTATTCCATTTTGTTTCATTTGTGTCAACCATTCAACCATTACTGAAATGTGTTCATGGCTGAAGAAAAATTATACTGTGTTGGGATCTGGAGGTCTGTCCACTTTTCTCCACCAGAGGGCGTTCTAGGTCTCCTGGAGCTGGAGCTGACTGCACCACCTGCGACTCGTTTGCTCACCAGGAGACCAGTACTTAAGGAGGCGGAGAGCTACACCAGAGTGTTTTGCCAGTTATGGTTAGCAAGCCTGAGCCAACCTGCCTGTCTGAATCTCTGACTCCCAGAAAACCTGAACTTAATCTGTTTTGTCCTCTCTGCTTCCCAGGTTGAACCTGCCTGAAACCTGAAACCTTGAAGAGTTTCTCTGTTGGAAATCTGTCAGTCAGATCTCTGAAGAACCCTGGAGAATCAAACCTGTCAAAGACCTGCCTACCCGCTCTCTGAAGAATCTGAAAGGGAAACTCAAACCTGTTGTCTGCAAACTCTCAAACCAAGCTCTGCCTCCGCCAAGCCCTCAGCCTGCCGACAGCCTCTGGTCCCTCCTGGTTCCCCCTCTCTGCCGCTCAGCTTAAACTCCAGATTAGGTACAGACCTGCACTCTCTCACCCTGCAAATTACCTGGACTTCAGCTAACCACTCTGTCCCCCTCTGCAGTGAACCCAGTCGAGACCAGTCCTGGATCTGATAATCCCTTGGATCAGTTCTTTATTCAACTGTGTTGTTCAATAAATCTTTGAACTTTTTCTCCTGTTTCCGTGTGTTCTGCATGTGGGTTAGGAACCTGAAACTAAACATGACATACTGGGATACTGCATCCGCTTTTGGCATTTACTTATTCATATTTAGTTACTGTAACACAATTCCGTAAAAGTTTAAAAAACAATCCACTGGACTTGGTTTCCAAGATTTTAAGACATTCGCTTCCCCTCCAGGAAGCTTTCTCAATTCAAATGTCTGGATCCGCAGTGAGTTTGAGTCTTTATATAGACAAGGCCTTGTATTGCTTGGAAACATGCAAATTGAAACCGACGAACACAATTGTTTTATGTCCTACCCTGCTAACATGAAACAATGGTGGTAAAGTAACTAAATATGATTAAGAAAATGCCAAAAACGGATGCATTATTTGTTTCAGTGTACTTTAATTCTTATGTGCTCCCCATGTAACTAAGATATAGAATCTTGTTTATAGGACTAAAAGAAAACATCCTGTATTATATTCTGGACTTACTTTTATTCAGATATAACATTCACCTAATTTTCTTTTTTTTTTTCCAAGGGGAAAATATTTATGAAATGTCGTATTTCTACTTATTATTGACTCCGAATTTTAAGATATTTTAAATGGTAAAGATAAATTTAACTTTTTACTAGTGATCTGGTAACAGTTCAGGTTGGTTAGTTTTACTATTTTGTTGCTATTTAAATCTTCTAAATAAAAATACTTTTGGGAATCCATTGGTTTAAAAGGCCGGGTGCATATTTATTTTATTTAGGAAAATATGCATTTGCACATCCTTTTTAAACTTCAAAATATCAATGAAAGCAACTCCTGGGCTAGACTTTTCTTTGTTTTTTTAGTGATCCTCAAATAGGATAAATGACCAGTCCTGAGGGTTGGATGTCTCAGTAGTTGACTGTGGCATCACATAAAGCCTGATGAAGGCCCACACTGTTTCTGTGACCATTGTCATTGGAGCAGGCAGTGAGCTGAACTAAAGGGTTGTGTGATCCAATGAAGCCTGCTGTCATCAGAGACTTCAGTCCCACTCATGAAGCTGACCTCATCCCATTGCCTCATTTTAGAGCAGCATGATGGACACTCCAGGTCAGCCATCCCAGACTTTGGTAAAAGTTAGGAGGGTTAGATGGAAACATGACAAATACTGGTATATTAACCTAATCCAGCTTTTTTAGAATGAATTTAGAAGTTTTCAGGAAGCTTCGGGTTTACTAATATCAATACTATATATTTGATAAATGTTTTGTATGGTAAAAAATGGTAAAAGTTCAGCCAATTGAAGGTTCTCTGATAATTTAAATCTGAAAAACTCACACGAAGAGAAAAGATAATTAGGAGAAATGTATTGATACAATTACCTATTCTTTGGCGCTCAGACCTTGGCAGGAAACACAGCTCTTAATTTCGATAGATATGCATGACCAGGAGCAAAGAATAGGGTTGTGTCCCCCCAGGCCTGAAACTATGCTGAGCTTTATGGGCAGATCCAGTGGACTGCGTGAGCTGATACTAGAGCTTTACTAAGGGACCTGGAAGATGGAAGTCCAGTTGGATAACACAGGTTGAGAGAACCTGTCCATGATGAGCAAGCATGAAGAGACAGTGGAGAGGAAAAACACCCCGTTGGAAAGAAACCTCTGGCAGAACCAGGCTCAGCATGGCGTTCTTCTGCCGGACCGGTTGAGATGAGACAGGGAACGCAGTAAGAGTCCAGGAGGAATGAAACTAATGAAGCTTTAGCTACGATGGTGGAGGAACTGAACTGGTGTCATCTGAATGAAGTCACACAGCGCACACCGCCTGCGCACAGGAGCAGACAGGTGCATATCGGAGGCCTTTTAAGATGAACTTTGGATGCCGATTGGCTTTCGTGGAGGCGTGGTTCTAAGCTGATTGGCTGTGTTGCAGGTGGATATAGGAGAGCAATGAGTTTCTTTAGTTGAACTTCCGCCTAGGGTCCATTACTTCCCATCTTCCTTCCTTCCTTCCTTCCTTCCTTCCTTCCTTCCTTCCTTCCTTCCTTCCTTCCTTCCTTCCTTCCTTCCTTCCTTCCTTCCTTCCTTCCTTCCTTCCTTCCTTCCTTCCTTCCTTCCTTCCTTCCTTCCTTCCTTCCTTCCTTCAGAGCTGTAGAAAACTGAGTGCAAAGAACTATATCACTTTTAAAAGAACATTGTAAAGTATTCATACAGTAATGTAATATTATGAAGTCCCCTGGCAGATAGAGGAGGTTGGTTAATGAAGTGGAACTCTTGTACCCTCTACTGGTAAAGCGCCTTAGATTGTATTTTACCATTTTGCAAATATCACAGTAGGCTATAAAAACCACATGCAATCACTAATTTAAATTACAAATGAATAACAAGGGTTACAAGACCACCATTTAAAGGTTTTATATCCCTAATAACATAAACTGATTTATGTGACTAAATGAAAACTTATGGCATACTCAACCAAATGTTTATAAATATTCAAAGCTCATCTTTTATACTTTTACTTTCCGGTTGGTGCAACAAAGCACTATTTTCAAACACCACCTACTACAGGCTTTGTTTTCTTATGTATTTGAAATTTCATTTTGTATAAACTCTGTGTATACAAAATGACAATAAAATTTGTCTAAGTCTAATTTGTATTTGCGTTGAGATCAAAGAGGAATATATTTCAACTTGATTGCTTTGGTGCACAAATTTGGCTTGGAAAGCTGGTTCTAATCCGAAATATGTGAGCTGACTTCTCCACAAATCATTTCCAAGCTTTAATTTCCTGGAACAATGACCCAAACTGCTATAGCTTGCCACTGTCTACCCTAGCTGCTCAGTCAAATACTGACAATAATTCAACTTTAATCCAAAACTACTGATAACTATGGCAGACTTAGGTTTAGCAATCTTTTTAGCTTAAAATATGTTTCTTCTAACCTAAAAGAATCTTAACATCTTGGAATTTATAGTTTCAATTTAAATAAAGAATCTGAGTTTAAAATTGGGGTGATGACAAGGAACCCTTCCAAACTCAGTGTGAGCCTGTCACCCAAAGCAAACTTACAGGTTGAGTTAATGTCATGAAGATGAAATTCTCCCTGCTGATAATTACAGAGGGTTTAAATTGTTTTCAAAGAGCCATTTTAAAAATATGTTCTTTTTTGTTATTTCAGAGTTGCTTTAAAGGAGAATTCCGGTTTTTAACACTTTTAGCCCATTTTCTGTAGTGTCCAGGATGAAATCGAATGATCGACACCAAAATTTTGACAATTGGTCCTGTCTCTGCTTTTTGGCTCATTTAGAATCCACCCCTGGCTGCTTCAGAATGGCTTCCATAATGCATGTCCGATAATGTCCTTAAAACAACCTTAAACGTTCTTTTTTTAAAATATGCTACTCACCGGGTCGTCAGCGCTATTCAATGACGTTCCAAAAAAAGTTTCGTAAAGAAAAAACGTTCCTGTAGTGTTTTATTTAGCATTTTGTAAATCCCATTGAGTTCTGTTGGAATAGTCAATATTCCCCTGCCACCGGAAACGGAAATGGGGCCTGTTTACACAGTTGTAGTCTTTTCGCTTCACTCTGTGTACTCCGACGTCGAGGTGCTAACGTCTCTGTTAAACACTTTAAAAAACTCTGAAAATGGAATACGAAAGGTGGATTCTTGATTCTCGACGTCGGAGTACACAGAGTGAAGCGAAAAGACTACAACTGTGTAAACAGGCCCCATTTCCGTTTCCGGTGGCAGCGGAATATTGACTATTCCAACAGAACTCAATGGGATTTACAAAATGCTAAATAAAACACTACAGGAACGTTTTTTCTTTACGAAACTTTTTTTGGAACGTCATTGAATAGCGCTGACGACCCGGTGAGTAGCATATTTTAAAAAAAGAACGTTTAAGGTTGTTTTAAGGACATTATCGGACATGCTCTATGGAAGCCATTCTGAAGCAGCCAGGGGTGGATTCTAAATGAGCCAAAAAGCAGAGACAGGACCAATTGTCAAAATTTTGGTGTCGATCATTCGATTTCATCCTGGACACTACAGAAAATGGGCTAAAAGTGTTAAAAACCGGAATTCTCCTTTAATTCTATTAAAATGTTGTCTTTTCAAAGATACATTTGTGCACCCAAACATTCTTGAAGGGTAATTTTATCGACAGTTCATCTCAATCCAAATTAAGTCTAGACTTTGACTAGACCAGGGGTCTTCAACATTTTCCAAGCCAAGGACCCTGCGAGGGATTTGAACAAACCAGCCAGAAAGCCACTGAAATCTTTCAAAAAAAGTCTTAAGTTATTCCAAAAAATGTGTTCAAAAAATGATACAGTAAGCTGGGCCCAAACACAGAGGTCAACAAAACAGAATTCAATTCAGGCTTTAAACATAAAGAACTCAAGCACAAACTGACCTAACAAACAAGACATGATGGAAACTTAAATAGTGGCTGATCAGACCACTGTTGACACACAAGTGGGATAACTGACTATCAAACTAACAAAAAAATAAACATAATTAAACAGATAAATACTGGCCAGACACTAAGCACTTTTTAAATTTGACTAATTAACAAAATTACCCAAACTAAGAATATTTAAACAAATGATAAACAAATTTCCCTTCCCATTACAAAAGGTTTGACTCGCTGATTAGCCTGCAATAACCATTTGAGGAAAGCTGGAGCTCCTTGTAGCCCTCCACCAGCAGATCCAAATAGAACTGGCAACTCAAAGAAAAAAGAAATTAATCAATTGCATCTTGACATAAAAACAACCTGACAAATATAGTTCACTAAATGTGTGCACTGCAAAAAGCTAACTTAAATTCAGACTAATGAAAATGAAATGTGCAACTCATTTTGAAAATGAAAAATGTAAAATTGACCACACAGCTTCAGAGTGTGACAGCAGGCTGTCACAGACCCCCAAACTGATGGTAAGATGGAGCGGGGACCCCCTAATTATACATATAATAGGAAATTGTGTAATATCAAACTGGTCCTATAGTCACTCTATTACAGATGGAGTCATGTAACAAAAGTAATTTCTCCCTGGGATAATTAAAGTATTTCTGATTCCTGATTGATGGGACAGGTGTTGTGAATGAAACGGTGCCCAGCTTGAAAGAGCTCCTGTGTGTGGCTGAATGTGAGCATTGATGACTGAAAGACATCTTCTGCCTCCATTTATCTGTTTACTACAGTCTGTTGAATTCATGGTAATGTGGATTTAAAGACATTTCAATTAGTGGAAAAAATTGCAGAGGGGAATAAAAAATAAAAAAAAGTCTTATCAACAAGAAACATTTGTGACCACCATGCAGTACCTGTATGGACACCTTAGGGGTGGCTGACCCCCTGTTGAAGACCTCCAGACTAGAGCAGTGTGTCTGTCAGCTCATTGCACTTCTACCAAATTTCAGTGTGGAAACCATGAAAAGGATCCTTGTCATCTGTTTTCTATCTGTCTTTTCTCCTCCTAACCACTCATGAGTCAGCAGGGATGCCATCGATCCTATGCAGGACTTCAGAACCTGTGGGACCTTCTCAAATTGACTTCCCCTTCATTGACCTCCACTAGTTTGTCCCCTCTGCTGCTCCTCAGACCCCACCAGCCAAGGAAAAGAAGAATGATTGAAGTGAGCTTTGAATTTACTCACTTTCTCTCTGATCATTTATTTCTAATTGGTTTTCATCTTGTAACCCTAACCATGGGTTGTTTATTCTTACCCTCCTATTTCTAAATCATAGAAGGTGATTTAAAAATTAATAAAAGCTGTTCTGGAATCTTTCATGTCCTACTGGATAAGCTCTTTGCACAGTCTTGTATTAATGTGGATTCGCCAGCATGATCTGGGATGGTTCCTGTTCTATACGTTTCTTTTTAATTGATATTTTCAATGTAGCTGGCGAGACTTTAACATTAAAACAAAGACTTTGCATCTTGTTTTTTCTCTGGTTTGGAACTGGGCATCATGTGTTGCTTTTTTAGACCTTAAAGCCTAATTCCTGCTCAAAGGTAGGTCCTTTCTTAGCAAGTTAGAGACCTAGCAACCGTAAGAGCAGATCATTTAAGTGTTTCTTATATATTCTGTACATCTATAGGCTTTATAGTGACATACAAAATACAAAAATCTAAATTAACAACTTTTTTCATGTTCGGGACAGATTTGAATATAAACCTTTAAAGGATTTTCTTTTAGAGTTAGTGCTGTGTGTCTGTCAGTCTTTTGTCTTTATCTCTTTTTAAGATATAGATCAAATCATGTTTTCTGCAAACTTTACTATAAATGTCTGACCGAACAAATGCTTGGAGCCTGAATGCTCAAAACCAGACACTTTTATGATGATTGCCACGTCTCTTTATTCACCACAACACTGCAGAAAATGAAACACAGAAAAACATGTATCACCACTGAACTCCTTGGAAGCACTCTTTGCACTGATGGCCACAGGGTGAAAAATAGAATCCCTTCTAAAAGAAAAGAGAAATGTTGAGTTTTATTTTTGAGGTAAGTTGCAGAAGGTAAACAAGTTGCAGGAAACACTGTGTGATCTGTCAGAGCATGAGAACAGAAGTCGCCACTCAGATGTTTGTGTAGCTTGTTTTTCCATGTTCCACTGTGTTATATGTGAATCTGTTCAGTCCATTCTGAGAAAGTTATTTAGTGATCACAGCCAAACAGCTCCAGGGATACCCTATGCTGCTCAGGCAGGATCTTGGAGGCAGCCATCAACATGACGCTCCCAAAGTGGTAGAAATGGTTTCCACTGATCGCCGTAACTCCATGTGGACCGCACATAGCAGCATCCACCCTGTTGAGGACAGAGATGGAACGCGGGTTTGTGGGAACGCGGGGGTTAGCGCTCATGTCTACGTCATAGATGTGTTGACCTGGAAGGCAGCAGGGAGGGAGACACAAGAGAGGATGTCATTTATATGGTACACTCCAAGAGTTTTCCTGTGTACTCTTACAATGTCAAAAACGTGTGAGTTTAAGTATTTAACATTTCTGAATAAAAAAAAGACTGGAAAGAGTAGCTATAGATTTGCAGACTGTATTCCCTATTTATCTTTTTTTTCTCTCTCCTTCATAATGTATATTTCATTTCAAAGATGCATTATCAAAGTGTAGAAACTGACATATCAAATCTATAAATATGTATCATGGGGTGGATTATTCATGAGGTTAGGATTTAAAGAGCAATGGATTCCTTTCAAATTTCATATGTTTTTTTTAATATGTAATGTTTTGTTTTTGTTGACTCTTTATCAAGATTTATTTTCATTATTTTCTTTCATTATATTTTTTCTTGACATGTTAGACTTTCAATTTGGACTTATTTTCTCTTTTCTGTCTTTCCAGTATCAGTCCAATGGTTCATTCCTTTTCCTTCTTGTAAGTTTCCATTCCTTGCTTCCTCACTTCCTTCCTGGCCTAACTGCAGTATTTAATTTGATCATGTCCTTTTTACCTATATTTTTCAATACTTTATTCCTCCCTTGTTTTCTGTCTTCATCCTTAAGTTGACTTTGTCTTTAGTTCTTTGCTATTTCTTCCTTCCATTTTGTCCCTCCTTCAACCATTCAGCATTTTCAATGCGGCTGAGCAGTGGGTAGCACTGCTGCCTTGCAGCAAGAAGGTTGTGGGTTCAATTCCTTTCTCCATGGGGTTTGCATCTTTTCCCTGACCTTGTGTGGGTTCTCTCTGGGTACTCAGGCTTCCTCCCATAGTCCAAAAACAGGACTGTTAGGTTAATTGGCCTCTAAATTCTCCTTAGGTGTGAAGGATTGTGTGTGAATGGTTTTTTGTCTCCGTGTTGCCCTGCGATGGACAGGCGATCTGTCCAGGGTGTATCCCGCCTCTTGAGATAGGCACCAGCACCCCTCATGACCCCACTTGGGATAAAGCATGCCAGAAAATGGATGGATGGATTTTTTTAATCCTTACTTTCTTACTTCTATGCTGCTTTCATACTTAAAGCTGTGAAAGAAATCTACCTTGGTAATGCTGCGTTCACACCGGGGGCAGCTGGCGCGACAGAAGCAGCGAGTTTACATGCAAAGTCAATGGTTGACGCGCGTCAAGGCGCAGCAAAAGGTCCCGCGGCGCGTTTCGAGCAGCAAGCGCAGCGCGTCTGAGCAGCTGAAGCAGCGCGTCGGGCGCGTTTTGGCATCTGACGCGCGTGATGCGCCACAAACGCGTTGCTGCTCGAGATGGAAAAATTGAATTTTTGCTGCTCGACGCGCCGCGTCAACCAATCAGAGAAGCTGATCTGGGAGCTGGCTGGGAGAGAGACACAGCGCTGATGACATAGACCGCTCTGATTACTCCTCTTAAACAGTTTATTAACGCATAATTAACTTAAAATATATACATCTGCCGGCAGAATATGTTCGCTTTTATTATTGTGGTGCCTGCAGATCGGATTATTTAGATGAAAAACACCTACCAGCCGCCGCGGTAAACCGCGAAGAGGCGACCCGCCAGAGGCTGCTGATGAATGGATTCCTTCTGTCGGCGCACCGCCGGTATGTGGGGGTCTGAGCGGCTCCGACAGAAATAATATTGGGAGGCAGGATCGTAATCTGGATGAACTGACTGCACTGATGAAGTTTTCAGGTGTATTTTCTCACTTAAAAACATATTAAAACTACTTTATTCCCACTGATCACAGCAAATATAGCTGCAAGGCAGAGAAAGGATAGTGAAGCTCCGCCCAACGCGCGTCAGACACACTTTTGGACCGCGCAGGCAGAGCAGCAAAGCTGCTTCAGCCGCGCGTCAGAACTAACTGGTACAAGCAGCAAAAATGAAGCAGCAGACGCGATTTTGCTGCTTTTGCTGCCCCCGGTGTGAACGCAGCATTAGTATGAACCAGGTGAACTGTTGTGTTTTATGGTTTAATTTTAGGGTAAAATACTAACATCTGTTGAAAATGTAGTTTGAAAGAATAATATTCTAATGTTTTGAAATCTCAAATACAATATAGCGGAAATTTAAAATGTAATCTTTTGTTATCTAATGATAATTTCAAGGCAAAAAAAAAATAATTAAACCAAACAAAACCAAACTACATATTACTCTTCCAAATGTTCTCAAGTATAAGTATAGAAAGATTTATTAGTAAGCTAAAGGGCTTCTCTTGTTTGTGTTATTCTAAAGATGAGCTAAAGCTGTCAAAGCTCAGGAAGGAACTCTAACAAATTTTTGTGTTTTGAAATCTGTATTATATACATTCAACCTTCTGTACCGTCAGTTCTTGCATTCAGCTTTTCATGGTGGTCTTACCTTTGATGATGTGAGCGATGTGATGGTCTTGGCAAACAAAAGCAGCATCAATGGGGCCCTCAATTCCCAGCTCCTCTTTCACAGGTTTGGGATAACCCTCCAGGTGTGTGTGTGGCTCACCAACTTTGTAAACGAACAAATGGTCATCCTGGGAAGAACAGAGAGTTAGTTTTCCATTTTCCGTGAACTAACAAGGACAGCTTTGGTTTATTTCAAGGAACAATTTACCTTAATCATATAGAGATGATTCTGATAGGAGAAAACTGCATCGACATCGCTGTGCAGCTCTTTGAAGGCGCTTTCAATTGTGTCAGATTTCAGTGTGTCGTTGCTGTCTTTGCTAATAAAATGGTGGCCTGGAAAATCAAACCAGGTTAAACAACTGTCAGCTGGTTTTTGTTTCTTAATTTTAATTTGGAAGCATGTAAATTCCATGTAAATGAACGTTATAAACCTTAGATTCTATATTTCATAATTTATAAAAACATGGAGGCAACAGTGCATTGGCATCTTTGACAACATTTTTCACATTTTTCTGATATGAAGACACTAAACATAATGTAAAAACTAAAATATATACATAAATATGGACGTCATATGTCACCTCTGAATGCATAAATATTTCCCTCATCATCAGATGTGATGGCATCCAGGTGAACACGGCTGCAGCGCTCTCTCTCCAGATGGTCACTGTCATCACCTGAAAATGGAAAATAATATATTACAACTTTGTCTTTACTTAATTTTAACAAATGATTTACTAGAACTGGCATCCTTTAAATAGTTCCTCAAAACCAAAAATTGCCCAAATTAGGATTTTCCTGGACTATTTTGAGGATTTTGCTCAGGTGCCAATTTTTGCAAATTTATGTATTAGCAAAATCTGATGTTTTTTTTTTTCTTCCATATCTTTTCCCTGCTTTAACTCTGTTTTATTTTCCTATATTTTAATCATGTAAAGCACTTTGCATTGTCTTTGTACTGAATTGTCTTTGTACAAATAAATTTGCCTTGCCTTGCCTTTAGCTAATTTTTGATTGGATTGAAACAAGTGACACTGATTGTTGAATCATTAACTGACCAGGAATTGTAAACTTTTGATGCATATCTTGAATTTAATTTTCATTATTTAACCTGCTCTTAAATGACTATAATCAATCTACCAGAAAGCATGTTAATGTCTGGTCGACTCTTAATAGAGTAATGAATTAGCCTTACATTACTAATGTCATCAATGCAGACAATCTAGTGAAAAAAGACTACAATTTGTATCTATGCATAAACTTGCTCTTATGCAAATAAGAAATATATTTAGAGCACTTTGCTGCCATCTAGTGACCAGTAATGGCAAATTATTTAAAATTTCTCAAATATGGACTGCATGTCTCATATACACATATATTTCATTTGCAAGTATATTTAAGTGAATATTTTTTTGTATTTAGGGTTTCTTTGATGGACATTAATTAATTGGTTGCGTGCATAGTTTATCCTTTATTGTAACTGTAAATAAATGTAGACGTTAATTAATTTGTTGCGTGCATAATTTATCCTTTCTTGTAACTGTAAATAAATGTAGGTGGTAAAGAGCACCACTGCTGGGATCTGATCTGCACTTACTGAACTTGGAGCACCTCATGAAGTAGTCGCGGGCCTCTTTAGGGTATCTGCCATGCACCTCGCCGGTCTTTGGGTCAAACTTGGAGAACTTGTGTCCATGGAAGCAGTAGTAGTGCTCCATGAAGCGAAAAGCCGATGTGCAGTTTGGCATGGAGTGGAACTCCTTCTTGTCCACAGCTTTGGTTTTTACATTGTAGTGGTAGATGTCATCTTCTGTAAACAAACAAACAACAAAACAAGATCATATGAAAAGAGCCTGATGCTAAAATGTGTCTTTTCTTCTTATTCAGAGATGTTATCAGATTAGACTCAGATTTGGCCACATCTGGACACTGACGCTTGAAGAAGATCACAGAGTCTTCATCGCAGTCCGGCTTGGGACACTCTACAGCAGCATCAAGGTGGTCTGGGATTCCAGGAAAGACCTCGGAGATATCCTTAGGGTAGCCTTCATTAATTTTGTGTTGGTAGTAGCAGAACACCTTTGTGTCCTGCATCAGATTGAACTCACTATTACTACACAGATCATCAAACAAACCTGCAAAGAATTTGCTGTAAAATAGGAACCTCAAGATGTCTGTTTTTTAGCGCTATGGGTTTTGGAACTTTGTTTTAATGTCTAATTGTCTTTTTGGTACAAAACCGAGAAGACTGGTGGATTTTTCCAACACCATACCAGGAAGAAAAAGATGCGATCATGGTGGGTGGGTTCATCCTCATAGTGCATGCGGAAAGCAGCATCAACATGGCCCAGATGGTGGTCATCCAACTCTGCGAAAGACCCATTTGACAGCTCTGCTTTGCCATGGAAACCCTTAAACAGGTGGTCGCCTGACGGGAAACACAAGCATTATAGAAAACTGACCTTTTCTACAAACGGAAAAATAATTTACCAATACATTCACCTTTGAAAAAGTAGGGGATTCCCTCCTCGTTCACAGTGACAGCATCCATTTCAAGGCCTTTGCAGCGGTCAAGGACAGCTGTAGAATATGGTGATAAAAGGAGGAACTTACTCTGGGGATATAAAGACTATTTTCATATTTGTCAAAATTATAGTTCTTGTTAACCTACCATCATGGTGTTGATGTTCATGATGGTCATGATCTGCGTGATGACTGAAATAAAAAGTCCATAACTGTCTTACTATACATTAAGTTGAAATTCAAAAATCAACAGTTTCTTAACAGCTCATTGTTTGTTGTAGTGAATTCTATCACAATATTTCTATGCCCTGACTACAGGCTCAACACTGTGTGCAATTTAGCAGTTTGTTGATTTGCAACCAGTAACTTATTACAATAATTTAATTGTTGTAACTGAAGCAATAAATACCAGTATAACCTTCATCTTTATAACATTATTGTTGAACCAGGGGTGACAAACAGCTTGATCCAGCACTATAAACATGACAAATATGCACTTTAAGCTTAGTTTGAGGTTAATTGAAATTGGTTGCATAATAGGAACATAATCAACCTGCAGCTGCATAAAATGTTGAAAACTAAACTCATATTCCAAAATGCCTTATTGTTGTTCATCTAAGTTAAAATCAAGGCTACTTACTCAGCCCATGTCAGAGCAAGGGCCAGACACATGAGCAGAATGTGGGACAGAAGCTTCATGACGACTTGTCCTCTGGTCCAGTAGGTCAGAGAGCTGGGCAAAAGGTACCAAAGCTGCTGCAGCAGCAGCATCTATTTATATTCCTGCAAAGTTGACGTGGGTGGCATCATGATAGGCACCATAGGGAGGGAGGAAAACGCTTTTGCACAGTGTGTCTTTCACAAAGACGCCCACTCACAGTGGGCGTCTTTGTGAATCGTGACCTTTAGATCTTGAACCCAGTTCTTCAGAGATTCAGCAAATTTATAAGGTTTTTTTTGCCTAATGAATGAACTCCAATCAGTGGATCAGTAGATCAAGTCATTTAGATGAATCAGGTTTAAGCACAACCATGGTTGGTTTGCTAGAGATACGCATTCTGAAGAATATACTTTTGGTGTGTCCTTATAAGATGATTGATGGGTCTACATTTTTTTAAATAAATAATATTCTGCATTTAATGCACTTAAATGTATATATATTTTTGATAACAATGTAATGATGGAAAACTTATGTTGAATTCTATAAAAACTATATTGCATAATAAAAAGCATGTCACATGAGTCTAATATCACAACTACATTTATTTTTAACTGTACTTTTCCAGAACCTTCCAGAATGGGACCAAATTGCTGGTGGGAAGAGTTCCAACTCTGGTCCAGCTTTAAGAGATAACTCCCCCCAGATGTCCTCCCAAAATAAATAAAAACTGCTGACAACTGCACTTCAAAACCTTCCCGACAAAGTGTGCTGCAACGATCATATGGTGAACATTAACTTTAAATTGATTCATCATATGTAAAACCTATCTCTGAATTAAATGTGCTCTATTTTCATTTCCTTCATAGCAATTCTGCCTTACAGATTACATAAAATGCTCTTTGTTTACTTAATGTTACTTAAACTTAAGTTTTCCTGTGGTAAATTATTACCGTATGTTTATTAAAAGTAATTTCAATGTATCAAACCACTTCTGCAGCTTCTTAATATGGAAGAAAAAATAGAGGTTTATAAAGGAGATTATTCATAAGTGAAAAGAAGAGAACCTTTAAATATTTCCATTGGATCTGGATACAACAGGAATAATCAAGGAGAAAAGCTTGCAGGATGGATCAGATAGACAACAAAAGATAAATCTGCTCTGACTGAGAGGGAACTACAATTATAAGTACAGATGATTGCTTAAAAGTATACAGGTTAGTGATAGAGATTCATTGAGACTAGCTGGGTCCGTTCAGAACCAGAACCTCTACCTGGAATTGACAGAATAACCACAGAGAGGACAAAAGAGGTGAAGATCACCCTGAATATCAGGATGACAGTAGAGAGAGATCTGATTAAGTTATCCGGACCGCTGCTTGGTTAAAGATGATTCTCGGATGCTGTCGATGGTGGAAAAGCTGCTAATTGTGGCTGATCAGAGGTCTAGAGGTGAAGGTTGTGGAGATACAGTAGATATTGATGCTGGTTTTGGAGACAATGTCAATTTCAGGAGCTTTAGTAGAGTTAATTTTCTTTTCTGCTTTTTTAATTGTCATTACATTGTCATAGCAACTACATACACTCTCTGCATATAAGCCATCCCCTTAGGGAGCAGTGGGCTGCCGTGGTGCGGCGCCCGGGGTAAAGGGTTTTTGCTCAGGGAGCCAGAGTGGCAGTCTGTGGGAGTGGGGTTCAAACTCAGAACCTCAGGATTCCAAGCTCTATGCCCTAAAACTAGGCCGCCACTCCATGATGCAGATGATGATGTACTAAAGATAGAGGTTCGTAGAGGACGCAGGTGTGAAAAAAGACTTTGGAAATGTTAATGATGATATTGCTGCCTAAAAAGATTTGGCCAACTTGGGGGGAACGTTCGTAACAGTGGAGGCAGGCGATGGTGGAGAGCCTGACTGTTAAGATGATGTTGGTGACAATTAGTCTAGAGATGACCATGAGTTTGCTAAAAAAAAACATTGCTCACAAAAAAAATTAGTTAGGTAAAACTACTGTGCCTTACTTTAAGAGGAAAAAAATACAATGTCAAATTTACCAGTGCAAAATTGTACTTATATTAAAGTGAAAAGTACCTCATTGAACCTTCCCTTTAAGTATCATTTACTGTTTATCTTTTATGAACAGAAGAAAGTGCATCTTAAACAGTTTTCTAAAGGGAAAGATAAGCCTGGTCTCAAGCTGTTTATGATTAAAGGAGAACCTTTATGAATGAAAAATATAACATGTCAACATATCAAATAAATCCTTTACCTATGTAAAGTAAATCCACAAATCTTGGTACCTTAAGGCACTTCAGTTAGGAAATTTAAAGATATTTGGTAGATAATCTGTGTTTTTTCATGTGACATACTGAAAATGTCCAATATTCTACGTGCACAACATTATTTATAATGTATATTTGTTGTGTCTATGGATTTTTGCAGCTGATCGTTTCCTCCTTCCCTACATCTATGATGCTCCACTGTGGTTTTCCTCCTCCCCCTCAGAAGCAGGTTTCTTTGATCTCTATCTATCAAAATCAAGGGAAAGGGCGCTTTTAGTTGCACCAATGATACATTTTTGATGAGCAGGATTTTCCACCCTTCCTCATAATTTCTAGTTATTAATTTGAGCTGCTAATCCAGGCACTGATTCAGTGTTGCCGAAAGCTGGTGCCCTAAAACATAATCAATCCCCTCATATTGTTTCTGTATATAGCTCATATCAAAAGATTAACCCTCAACCTTTGTAGGATTCATATAGTTGCCCTTTTTTTGTTTCTCTTTTCAGAACAAACTTGTGTTCCTTGCAGTTAGGAATGTTTTTCTCAGTACCATCTCTATGCTGTTGGTTATATTATTTTCTTTTTAATGATTTAGCAAAAATGATTTAGTGCAGGTTTATGTGACAATGTTCAGGTGGACAAAACCTTTGCAAACAAAGTGAGCTAATGTTGCACAACAGTGCTGCATAGAGGTCTGCACACAGTAATGTTTGGGACATCAACCTTGACTGAGGAAAACAAGAGGCACGTTGTTCACGTACATTTGCCACCGAGTCAAAGGTTCCTCTTGACTGTCCTAAATGCAGACAAGTTAACTTCATATATACCGCACATATATATTTAGCGTACAGGTCTGTATATTTCGCTTAAAATATTAAACTAGACACAAAGTTGCTAGAATAATTTCAGATTCTAGACATATTTTTTTTTTAATTAACTGGCTTGGAAAACATGGTTATTCTGTGAATTTCTTCAAAAAAAAAAAAAAAAAAAAAACTTTTAAGGCACAGTCAGGGCCACAATCAATTGATCTTATGATACAAACCGCCTGTAAGAAGAGACGCTTTGCTTTGCTTTGATAATTGTATCCCTGAGTTCAGACACTGATGTGTGGGAAAGCCCAGTTTCCAGTATTGTTTTAACTCATAAGAAAGGTGTTCCAGTTGGTTAAGCCAAGAATTTTTAAGTTCTTTCTTACTAAAATCTCTCTTGCCTCTACCTTGCACGGTGCACACTCTTGTTTGAGCAGGAATAGACCTACAGTATCCCCCAACTGTTACCACAAAACTAGCGACATGAAATTGTCAAAATGTCCAAATATTCTGAACAATTAATGCTGTATTTCTGTAGAACTAAAGGTTCTTTATTACACTTTGCTCTTGATGTTTGCTACACTGTAAACCCCAACAGGTTCAATGAACTCAAAATATTTGATGAAACTGATTACCTCAAAATATTTAGCTATGTTAAAGAATATATTAAGTTATTTCTACTTAAAATGAGACTTTTGTTAGTGCTCAAAATCTTTGAGGACAAGGATAAAATTAAAAAGAATAATGTGAAAAAAAGATGTTTTAAGTAATTACTACATTAGTTAGACAAGCTCTTTACACTTAAAATCTTTGGTCAAATGAACAACATTAAAACAAATAATTTCAACAAACAAACATTTTAAGTAATTACTACTCTAAACTAGAAAAGTTATTCACACTCATTTATTTTGAGGAAGTTGATTAACTGAAACATAATAATTTCACAAACTAACATTTCAAGTAATCACTACTTACATTTTTGATAAGTTTAATGAACCTGATCATTTTGAAACTAATGTTAAAACTAACAAAATTGACACTGGAAACGGAGTTGATTTTTTTAAGTTATTACCCCTAATAATATCTTCATGTTATCACCATGACTCATTCAGTTTCTCAGACCTAAACATTGTCAATTCAGCCTTTTATATTTTTAAGTTGACTTAACTGTATTTAAACACATTTTATTGCCTGTATATGTTAGTAATTTTTCTCAAAATCAAATATATTTTATTTGTATGATTCAAATAAAAAAATATTCAAAAGACAATTTTACTGCAGATTCCATTTATTTATGAATTCCATTAGAATTCAGAACAATGTCCCCAGCAATGGGGTTAATACAGAAAATAAAATAAATAACAACCACATTTTCAATCAAAATGCTGAATAATTACGGTTTTATTTATTCAGCAAATAAAACCGTAAAAGATCTTTTAGTTCCCAGTGACTTCAAGGCAGACCAAAGCATTTCCGTACGAAACTCTGGGACCTCAAGCCAAACACTGAAATGATCAAGTCAAAAACAATTACAAATCCGCAGGTCTGTTTAAAGCTGCCTTCTGAAACATCGGCTTCTCTGTATCCACAAAAAACGAAAAATTGGCCAACATAATAGGCCGATCCAAAAATAATAGGCCATCAATAATAGGCCAACATAAATAAAAAAGCGAAAACAATAAACAAAGACAAACTGGTTGCTTGAGTATCACCATGCTGGTAGTAACAACGACATCTTTTAAGCAGACTGCTTACTCATCCATCATCAGATCATTTTTAAGGCTAAGCAGTCTTGGAGGTAACCGCTTCAGGTCATCCAAACCCATTACAACTTTCTGAATAAAATTGAATGTATATGTCAATTTCTTTGGATACTGTAGATGTAGTGCATAAATCAAGCCAAAAAGCAAAATGAATGTCTCTGTTAACTGTGCTATAGTATATCACATACCACAATCTCTCCCTCAAGAACTATAGAATGTATTGCAGGACCAAACTTCACAAGGGAGACTGTATCATTCGAGACAGTGAGAACAGCTACAGTTTGTATCCGAGAGGTCTGGCAGGTCAATGTCTTCTGCCTAAAGAACATGACAGTAATTAGTTAATGAGTAGAGCAGTCAATGAAAAACACTACATGTGTATTTAATATGAAATACCAGTGAATGAAAAGTTCAGATAAAATTCCCAAATATGACATTCTTGGAGAATTACTGTAATACAGTATGATTTAATAGCTTTTCTGGTGGCTAGGAAGAGGGTTGTGGTTGTTGTCTTTTGGCAGTAACAGAGGGTTAAATAGAAAAAAAATATATTTATAGAGATACACAAACTAAGAAAAAGAAAGAGTAAAAGAGTACACAGTTGAATCTAGGGCTGCAACTAACGATTATTTTAAAAATCGATGAATCGGCCGATTATTTTTTCGATTAATCAATGAATCGGACAAAAAATATTTTTTATATTAACCTCTTTATTCCAAAATAAACATTTTAGACAGAACAAACAAGCACACAAGTACAGGTTGCTCATTAACTGTACTGGTGCAATATGAAAAATAAATGTTTGTGTTAAAACTACGCAAACTTACATGAGAAATGTAGCTGTACATCCACAAAATAGAGGCTACTTCGTTTCATAAAGTGCAAAAAAAGACAGGCATTTTTGTTTTTAAAGCCCCTAAGGGGTTCAAACAATAGGTCCCCCCATTTCAACAAATGAGTTTTTTTAGACTAGAAGAGTTCTGCCTTTTAAGACAGGAAAGTATAGCAGTTAAAGTTGCTACTTGAGAAAATACTGAACCATAGAGATAAAAATAGCCCTGTGATTCAAATTATAAACTGTATTTGGAATAAAAATGAGAGAACTAGGGGTGCTAAAAAACACATCCTCCAAAGACAGATATTTACATGGGAATGTGGCATATAATTAATTGACATATTACTGATCTTGATGGATTTTATTCTGCTTTGCTTCCATAAATTGCAGGATCTTTACTTTATCTTTGCCAGAAGATTTAAACTTTAAAAGCCCTGCCCTCATAATTTGCAAGTTAATTTATTTATAAAGGCTATTTTAATTATTGTGATCAATTTGCGCCATCAATCCCGGCGCATGCGCGCTTCATTTGCAGTCTGGACGCTGAGGGTAAACATCCTGCGGCTCTGACTGCAGCGCTGAGAGGGACTCCTGCGGGAGAACGGGGTTGAGATGGGGGAGGCGCCTCACGGCAGAGTAGGAACGATACATGCTTTCACGTAAGAGTCTCCAAAAGCCGCCAGTGACACCGTAAAAAGTCGCCAGATTTGTCACTCTTCGCTTTTTTTTTTTAATAGTCGCTGGAGGGGTCTGAAAAGTCGCTAAATATAGTGACAAAGTCGCTGAGTTGGCAACACTGCGCACCTGCAGCGCTGGCTCGCTCTGCCGAAATTTTTTCTTCTGCCCCCGTTTCAGTCAAGTGGCAGTGATGACGGCGGCGGCGGACGACGCATTAATCGCACGACACAACTAATCGATGATAAAATTCGTTGCCAAAGCTTATAAAAGTCGATTTTAATCGATTTTATCGATTCGTTGTTGCAGCCCTAGTTGAATCATAAACTTACATTCCAGGTCTTAAAAAATCCAGCAGCATCTTCACGCAGGAAGATGGGAAGTGCCTGCAGAGCAATTGTGCGTCTGCTGTTAACATCAACGTCTTCCTAGAAGACAGAGGGATTGTGGGTAATGGGAAGACAGAATTGCAGAATAAGCAGAATATTAATCATATGCATATATTAAATAATACTATAGTACAAATTGTCATGAGGTAGGAAATGTTACATACAAGGAGATCATAGGTCCTGAAGATGTTTCTTAGCAATGAGAAGTTTTGCCAGTGCGGGCCGCTTTCTCACGGTACATCGTCATTAGCCATGGCATGTACTTATCAAATGCAGAATAAAATGTACTCTTTAAATTTATATTTGTTATTCCATGGAATTCTGCACAAATCTGAAAATGCAAAAAGAAAATTGGTCACAATGACATTAAGTTATATATTGCTGCAGCATGGCATCACTACCCATAGGTCAAATTATGCTAAAATCGTTGCACTTCCTCACAACTGGGTGTCTGTGTTAGACCACTTCCTGAGAAGTGACTACACTGCTAAATATTATTGGCTGTAGAGCATGTCCGATTTTGATAACGGAAACTGCTACAGGTATCTTTAGTGAGGATAAGTCTGTTTCTTTAAAGCAACATTAAAGCACTTTTATTTGTTTATCCAGCACCTACTTTGCAAATAACAATGTCCACAGATAGGGTAGAGTATGTTACATGATTTTATGAAAGTATGATGTATTGCGACATCGAAGCAAATAATCAAATTAGTAGTTTCTTACGTCTGATGAGTGCCACTAAGATATTCTCATTAGAGAGCAGTAGCCAAACTTAGATATTGTATTTTCATGGCCTAGTTTACCAGACAGGATGTTTACATAAATCTGTTTTAAGGCTTATTTGCACAGATAAGATTTTTTAGGTATGGAGGAACAGCTCTACCGTATATAAAATAAATACATAAATAAATACATGCTCAATAAATAAATAAGCATTCAATTAATTACCCCCCAAAATACAATGAATAAATATGTAGGTAGAAATTAAACTATACAGTGAGACATAAATGTATATATATTAATTAGCTTCTTTATTTTTTCACCTTTTTGTAAACAGTTTTATTTGTTACTTGAATTGACTGTTTAATTTGAGGTCTGCAGAAGTTTTCTCTAAGGGAGACCCTAAAGAAATAAGATGCCTTTTGTAGGGTTTTGTTTTCCCTAGAGATGTCCATAGAATGCAAACTCACAGCCATGTCTCCATGTGTAGAACACTACACAGTACCTTTAATTTGGTTCTAATAACAGCAGATTGTTTATTTATTTGTCTACTAGTAAATACTTTAGTTTTTTTTTTATTATGCTGATCATAAAGCAATGTTTACACTGTGTTATGTCATTGGCTGATCTTTAATAAATATTTCAACCAGTGTATCAGACTCATTTTGAATTGATATTAGGTTGGTACAACGTTAAGTAGCTTCTGATGTAGTTAAGCTACTTTTAACACATTAGTGTAACTTAGCTTGCTATAATTCTTTAGGTGGTAGCTTTGGTGTAGTGAAGCTTAATTTATTGTAGAGTAACTGATAGCTTAGCTCACTACACTGGACAAGTAGCTTGCCCAACACTGCCTATCAGAATCAGACACATTGACAGTGATCATGCTAAGCTAGGCTATTGTCGGCAAGCCTATCATAGGCTCAAGTTATGAAACATTGCTTCGGCGTCTGGCTGGCTATAACTTTCGCGGCCAAAGTAGTAGGCTTAACACCAGAAACGGACGATAAAAGATATTTGGTAGTGCTAAAACCATACGGTTTGTCTGTCCTGTTTTCCACTAAAGTAGCGCAAAAGGCTAGCTGGCTCACAGCTGAGACAACGAACTTTAGTTAACTCGCAAAAACAGCTGATGCCAGTTTGTATCCGAGAGGTCTGGCAGGTCAATGTCTTCTGCCTAAAGAACATGACCGTAATTAGTTAATGAGTAGAGCAGTCAATGAAAAACACTACATGTGTATTTAATATGAAATACCAGTGAATGAAAAGTTCAGGTAAAATTCCCAAATATGACATTCTTGGAGAATTACTGTAATACAGTATGATTTAATAGCTTTTCTAAAGTACATCTAAAGTAGCGCAAAAGGCTAGCTGGCTCACAGCTGAGACAACGAACTTTAGTTAACTCGCAAAAACAGCTGAGGTCTGCCCGCTGGAAGACGACAAACAAATAAATAAACAAAGTACCCTACAAGCGCGTTCTTACCTTTTGTGCAGAGTCACAAGCTACGGTTTGCAGCCTGATGTTGATGATCTCCTCAATGTTGTTGCCTGCCTACATCCGAGTGCACAGCAGTCCTTGCAAACAACTAGTTGTACGATGTCAAATTGTAACAGATTACATTCACCACAATCGATCATAGACTAGTTCTATGGAACCCCGAATGATTCATAATTAAATTAATTAAAAAGTTTATAAAATAAATACCATTTTGATAAATAACACACAAATATATTAAAGAATAAAAATATATATTTCATAATAACATTACCTTGTTTTTATTTCATGACCATATTATATATTTGTTTGTTATTTATCAAAATTGTATTTATTTCATAATTTTTATTTATTTATTTAATTATGAATCATTCGGGGTTCCATATAGTTCATCCACCATTCATTTGGGATATCCGATTTTTTATATTTTTTTTATATTGGTTTGTTAGGTTAATTGCCACGTTGATATGGACCTATCCAATGAACTGGCACGTCATTATTACGTCAGACGTAAATTCAATCCACTCTTGAAAGGAATGAGTTTGGGGGTCAGTTCTACTCATATACTAAGAGTTAATCTTGTCAAAATAATCAATAACTGGGTAACCAGTTGAGTGAACTTAAAACATTTGTGGTGCCTGAACAATATGGCAGCTTTGAGTACAGCTCTGCAATTGTATTGAGTTTATAGCACTGTTGGGGAATACAGTGTACCAACTTCAGGTCTCCTGGGAATAGACTGAACTGTAGGATAACCAGGCAGGCTGGCATGAGTGAATCCAGCAATTAGGCAGTAAGACATAATGGATGTAATGGATAAAAGCAAACTTTACTTGTGTGCACCAATCTGTTTTTTTGTGTTAATTTGCTTTGTGTTAACCAATCAGGGATTGAATGTGCTTGTTGTTGGTAGGAAGAGCAAAGTTGGGAACAAACCTCTTTCAGTTAGAAACTCAAAGGAGTAGGATTCCTCCTTTGTTGCAGGAAGCAGCAGCAGAGTTGGTCTATGTACCGACCAAACTGGAAGCAGATCCAGTGGAAACAGAAACAAACAAAACAAGAGGAACCAGCCCATATAAAGCCTGGTTGGTTATTAGTTGCTTTGATCATTTTGGTAACATGGTAAAATAGAAAACCATTTATTTGTTCTTTAATATAGTAGTTTTAGTATAAACAAAATGTAGAATGCATAATTTTTGTACATAAACAAAAGTGGGACCATTTCTTTGTAAACCGACTGAAGCAGGTTTGACATTGGTTGGAATGGTTACTGCATTAAGATGCTAAGTTGACAAGCTGTGTTTAGTTTAGTTTTAGCCCTAATTCTGTAGCTGTTCCATATTTCTGCGCTTTCAGAAAAATCTCCCCTGTTCCTTATCCTTGCTCTCAATTCAGCTGCCATCCATTTAGATATTTTACTCAGCTGGTTTCCACATCATAAAAACACCTCTCAGTTTTTTGCTGTCTATTTTCACTTGTTACAGGTCGTTTTATTGTTGCTCTTTTCCTTGTTTCCATTGTGTAAGTTTCTTTATTAAAACCTTTACTACATAAATTCATTCCCATTTGACAGGTATCAGATTGGATCAGCAAAAACTGGATTGTTGCATTTCTGTTGTTTAGCCTTATTCACACAGGTTGATATAGGTCGCAGTTGAAAGGACAGTTGATGATAACTGTGGGCTGTTTGATTGATGTGCAGTCTTAAAAAAAAGCACATTTATTCTTGGATTGAGGAGGTAAAAGAGACATTTTGTCAATGGAACTAGACAATTTATATTTAAAATAAGAAAACACAATTGATTATTAAATCAAATAATAAACTTAAATTGATTATTATGATTATTGATTATTATTGATATTATTATGATTATTGATTATTAGTACTGTCAGTGCATATTATCTAATTATCTTATTTTAAGAGTAAAAATATGCATTCAACTGGCAAACTATCTAATTTACCTGCTCAAATTAAGGGTAAATAGTTTAAGAAATTAGTGTTTTTTCGCAGTGTGACTGAATGTAGTGTAAAGTGCTTTGAAATCTCCTGACTTGAAAAAGTGCTATATAAGTACAGGCCATTTATCAACGTCTTGTGGGTACAGGACTGACTGAAACACCTGACTTGAAATACTTAGAGCTTGATCAAAATGTTTCTTTTGTTTTTTTTTGTTTTTTTCTGAAACAGGGGCAGTCATCACAGTGTGAGAGTAAATAGGTCAGAGTAAACTTAGATGTGCAGGTTTACACAGAGACACATTGCTTAAAAAAAGCATTTTGGCCTCACTCTTCTTTAACACTGTCAGTAAAAAAAACAAAAAGTTTATTTATGTGTCTTTCCGTTGCTGAAAAACAGTTTGGCAATAACATTGCCAAAGTAAGGGACATAGTTCAAAAGGGTTCATGTTGTCAGGGAACTGGGTTTTTGATCAAGAGCCAAATACTTAGAGGATAAAGTGGGTATTACAGGTCAAAATTCTCTGATTAAAGTAATAATTCTAACTTTGCTTGTATAGATTTATTTAATGGCTCGTATCCTCCTCACTATAGACCAGCTTTCAATTGCAGTTTGTGTTTAAACTAGAGATTAATAAGTAAAAAGTGCATCAATAAAGCAACAGTGGCCTGTAAATGCTACTACCATCCACTAGAGGGAACTGCTGTTTACAGATTCATCTAAATAATAATAGAAACAAAGGTTTATTCAAAACAAATCAAATTCATTTACCTACTTTAAGGAAAAAAAAAAAGAACAAAACTGCAGTAGGAGAGTCCAAAGCATTCTTTGCCAAATTAATAAATGTTATCATATGTTTATAAACTCCAGACTGAATTATTGGAACATTCAAGAATATTATTTTGTTTTATATGTTCAATTAATCCTATGATCACATAATATAATCTTATAATATATATATATGTATGTTGTAGGTAGTGTTAAGTTCGCTTTGATAAAAAAAACTTGCTGATTTATGTGAAAAGGCTTTTAATGCACAAAGATTTAATTATTGTTTTCAGATACTTTTTTGGGGGGGGGGGTTAAGTCTTTACCTGGTTTTTAGTATCTTTTTTAGTTATTTGCATTATAGGCTCAATAGGACATAAGAAAATTCACACATCCTCATATCTGCAGTCATTTGGAAAAAATAGTTAATATCCCAATCAACACATTAATAGATGAAGCTAACTTATTTCACTAGGGTTTAACATGAAATAAATCAAGAAGGGTTCTTAGTTACTGTTTACCTAAATTCCTTAGTTTCCTCAAACAATTCTAGATAAATGTTGGACCATTATTCTGCCAAACATTTCATGCGCAGTTGCTATCTAGTCAGTTCTTTTACTGAAGTTGAATTCTGGACTTTGTCTGGGCCATTGCAATGCTTTCTTTTTCATTTCCTGCCATTTTGTTGTAGATGTATTCTGTATTTTGGATTATTGTGCCTGTTTGTTTGTGCTGCAAACAAACAGGCAGAAGCTGTGTGACATCTTAAGGTTCACTCTAGTTCGACTCGAGCCCAGCAGGGTTAAGCATTTAAAATGAAAAAAAGGGGCCGTATTTTAAGCCTCACCATTGTAGTTTTATTTATTTAAAATCCTTTAAATATGTTTTTTTGTTGGTAAAATGATACATTGTTTTATATAGATTAATATTTTAAATAATTAATTATTTAAAACATTTTTTATACATTATGACAACTTTGGGTCACACGAAAAATGGGCATTTGTCCACTGTGCAAGAAATATTGTAAAAAAAAATCCCACAAAAACAGAACAAAGACACACATGAGGAAATAAGTATCGTGTTTATCGTGACTCTCAGAAAGACCACATGAATGCCATTTCAAGGAAGCCTTTCCAAAAGGGGAACTTCAAAAATTAATTGAACTTTTAATTGAGCAGCATAAAAATTGGAGGTGGAGAACTAGACACTCTGAAAAACTGAGATGTCTGTTCCCTGGTATCCTATCAAGGGTCATTTACAAGGGTGGGGAGAAAAGGATGGGTCAAAGTTGGCACTCTTCCTTTTCAATTTGTAAAGTCAAAACCAAATTCTAGGTATCAGTTATCCAAATCCCTAGTTTGCCTGAGCATTTCATCTAAATAACCATTTTAATTACTTAAGCATTTTCTAGATACTTTCTTAGAAAAAAAAGGGCATCTTTAGATAAAAATTTAAATAGATCCAACAGATGCCCACAATACTTTTCTTTAGTGCATTTGTTCACCAATCATACTATCATGGTTGAAGGTCAAACAGAAAAGTCAGTTATGACATTATTCCTGCCAATGTGAATCCTTAATTCAATCTGGGTATTTTAAGCTACGAAAAGACATGAAAAAATAAAATAAAAACTCAAATAGCCATTAGTTTTTCTGCCTCAGATAATTCTTTTGTTGTGTTTGTACAGAGCATGAATACGGAAGATGATTAGGGCCACTGAAAACAAAAAGAAAAGTTAACTGAATTTTAAACATTATTTAAGATTGATATAGGGAAAAAAAAGTCAGAATCCTGACTTTAATCTCAGAATTCTGACGTTTTTCTTGAAATTCTGACTTTTTTTCTCAGAATTCAGACTTTAATCTCAGAATTCTGACTTTTTCCTCAGGACTTGGACTTTAATCTCAGAATTCTGACTTTTTTCTCAGGACTTGGACTTTAATCTCAGAATTCTGACTTTTTTCTCAGGACTTGGACTTTAATCTCAGAATTCTGACTTTTTTCTCAGAAGTCAGACTTTAATCTCACAATTTTGACTTTTCTCTCAGATTTCTGACTTTTTTTCCCCTGAAAATTCAGACTTTAATCTCAGAATTTTGACTTTTCTCTCAGAATTTTAACTTAAATCTCAGAAATTTGACTTTTCTCTCAGATATCTGACTTTTTTCCTCCTTAGAATTCTGACTTTAATCTCAGAAATATTACCGTTTTTCTCAGAGTTCAGACTTTAATCACATAATTTTTACTTTTCTTTTTGAATTTTCTCTCAGATTTCTGACTTTAATCTCAGAATTATGACTTTTTTTCTCAGAGTTCAGACTTTAATCTCAGAATTTTGACTTTTCTTTTAGAATTTTGAATTTTCTCTCAGATTTCTGACTCTAATCTCAGAATTCTGACTTTTTTTCCTCAGAATTCGGACTTTAATCTCAGAATTTTGACTTTTCTCTCAGAATTCTGATTTTAATCTCAAAATTCTGAGTTTTTTCTGAGAATTCAGACTTTTTTCTCAGAATTCTGACTTTAATCTTAGAATTCTGACTTTAATCTCAGAATTCTTACTTTTTTCAGAATTTTGACTTTTCTCTCAGATTTTTTAATTTAATCTCAGAATTCAGACTTTTTTTTCAGAATTCAGAGTAAAAAAAGAGAGAATTCTGAAATTGAAGTCAGAATTCTGACTTTTTTCTCATATTATACTGGGGAAAAAAAATGCAAAAATCTGTTAACTTTTCCTATTTTTTCAGTGGCCCTAATCCTCTTCCTTACATGCAGACTTTTGCAGTTCATTTGAACTGTATCCAAAACACAGCCTCTTTTTCTCTGCCAAACACCAACAGGAGTGAGAAAGGAACCACAGATCCTAATAGACGTTCAGCGTGAACTTAGAAATTGGTCCTATTTAATTGCAGTGAGTTAAAAAGGCAGTAAAAAAGGGACACATCCGGTGAAGTGCAGAGGAGAGAGTGTTTGCAACGATGGAGAAGCACGTCTGTCAGGTAAGACCGAGCTGCTTTCTTCGATGCGATGCCTCCTTTTCTGCTGGAAACAAGCAGCATGGGCGGGCATCGACAGAAAAAACGATATTTATGCATCCGTTAGTGTTTTATGGCGTCGAATACCAGCGCCCGTTGAGGCAGTTCAACACATTCCCACCAAGGTTGTAGTTCCATCACTGGTGCGCGCGTGTTTGCGCGTGAGAAATAGGTGATTGCTGAGCGGACACCTGTGGGTTTGTGTTCTGCCTGCTGTTTGAGTTGAAGGACAAATAAAAACACAGCAAAAACAAATGCTGGAGGCGACTAGATCAAAAGAGAAAAGCAAGAATTTGGGGGTAAATAAAATAAAATAAATAAATTAGACCCTCCTGCATGCACTGAATTCGGATGTTTTCCTAAAACATGCAGGCAAATAAAGGGTGTGAATTGTGTCAAAATAGTTACAGTATCCATTTAAAATGTGCATGCTTAGAATTGCCAGAATTTATACATCTTTTTTTATGATAATAGGGGATATATATAGTGGTGGGTTTTAAACAAACAATCTGCAAAATAACAGCTTTTGTTGTTTTGCTGTAGCAGTGAACCAGCTGCCTTTATGTATTTAAAGTTGTAGGGAAGTCATATTTAAATGTCAAATCATTCTGGCTTAAACATGTATATAAATTTACTCTTTATTAGACTATATTGTCCCAAATTTTAGAAAATGTCTATATATAAACATATATATATATATATGTATATATATCCTGTCTTAAAATCTGTGTGTTTTTCCCGTTATCTTATGCAGGCCAGTTAGTTATATGTCAGCCTGAACACCTAAATTTGGCCAATCATATATCAGAGGTCATCTGTCAATCAAATTTTTTCAGTCATAGCATCTGGATTCAAATGTCACAGTTAATATACGCAACGGTTGAAATAAAAAAATAATAATAATTTTCCTTCCCATTGAGTTCCGTCCCAGTGTTCACGGATATAGACGTCTGTGTCTTCAGCAGGCGTAGAGCTAACAGAACTGGCAGCGTTGTGAGGCAAGGGCTCAAACATGTACGGCTGTTACCCCCGGCTCACACCGACTCCGGTCTTACCGTTGCGGTGCGGTGGGTGCGGCGCCGCAGTGATTCCAAGTCATTAAAAAGACGTAAGCCTCTCTCACCGGCTGCTGAGCTGTCCGGCTGCGGTTACCGAGACACTCCGGAGCCCTCCGAAACAAGCTCTCGCAAATATCCTTATTTGGGCTGTGTTATCGCGTGAAGTTACGTGAACTCAAGTGAACTTCTGTTCTCGCAAGTTAAATCTCCGGACCTGTTGCCGGAGCCGCAGAGCTGCACCGCACCGTAGTCAAATGGGCGGTGTGAGAGGGGGTGTGCGGGAGTTGCGGTCTCCGTCGGCTCGGTAACCGCACTGGAGCCAGTGTGAGCAAGGGGTTAGCCTTCTACACCAAACCAAGCTTCTGCCGCCCTGGTGTCCTCTTCCACAACATCTTCGCCTCTGTTTTTCTCCTCTAAATAAAAAATGTATGACGGAGGAGACTCATCCACGACCTCCGACACAATCTCCTCTTGCATGTTTCCGCTGTCCATAGCATTCCTTGACGGTGTTGTTTTTAAGCAGAAGTGTCAAGTAAAGAAGTACAAATACTTCGTTACTGTACTTAACTATACTTTTCAGGTATCAATACTTTATTCTATTACTTATTTTTTTCCTACTTCTAACTTCTACTCATTACATTTTCACACAAGTATCTGTACTTTCTATTCTTTACATTTTTAAAACAAATGTTACTCGTTACTCTTGGCTTTGGTTTAATGTTTATAAATATTTATTTCACGTCATGTGCGCCATCCAATGCAGATCATTGGCGCCATTCACATCTAGTGAAAACTAGTGTAATTGGATGAGTCATGTAATGCAAACACTCATTGGTTAGCTAAAGGAAATCATCAGAAGCAAGCAGGTGTTCTTCAAACTGCAACAATGAATTGTCTATTCCATGCTACAATGTCGGATTCAGAAAAAGATGTTCAAAGGTTGTCACAGGTGAGAGCGTATCGGTAGATGGAGACCAACAAGACCTCCCTCATCATAGGCCCTATCTTAAACAAATTTTCCAAATAGTCAAAAAAAAAAATTTAGCTTTCAATTCATATAATGGAATCTGACTGTTTTTTTAAAGGTTACTTTATACTTTAAGTAGTTTTTGGAGCACATACTGTATTACTTTTACCTAAAGAGGTCAAGTTGATACTTCACCTTTTACCAGAGTTTTTAAAACTGCAGTATCTATACTTCCACTTAAGTAACAAATGTGTGTACTTTTGACACCACTCTTTCTAAGTCACCAATTTAGTGCTACTTGGTCCCAATGTAATTTTGCATTAGGAACTTACTAGCACCAAGTTGCTAACTGGTTAGCAAGATGCTTCCGAGACACCGACCGCAATCAAACTTCCATGCGAACCTTCCGCCAATATATTATATATTATCGCCGACATATTCCGAAAATAAATTAAGCTTAGGCGCAAATTCAACTGATTAGCTGGATGAAATCAGAGACTAATCCGCCTATGAAGCAGCTGTTTAGCATTCAACCACACTTGCTCAACCTGCCAACAACGAGCATCTGAGTTGGATCGCACGTCAGAGTTTGATGCTGATGACCCTGATTCAACCCTCCTGCATCCCCTTCTCCAGCCTCCTTACTAGCTCATCTGGCTCCTTATCCATGCCAATGCTTCTCCTTATTTCAGTAATTCCCTGGACGTATGCTGCTTTCACGAGGCAGGAGACCTTCATGTAATCTCTGGCTCTGTCAGAGATTTCTCCCCAAGGGGAGTTTTTTCTCTCGACTGTTACTCTATACTTGCTCATCATAGAGGTTCATACGAACCTGCGCCTTGTTCCAGCTGGCATCCTTCTGCATATCATTTATGTTCCACCACCATTTTCAGGCCTGGGGGGCTTCATCCCTGTTCTCACTCAGTAGCTCATGCATGTAATAAAAGTGAAATTCCTTATTAAAGGAAAAGTCCGGTAAGCAAGGAATAACCATGGATCATTATTTATAACTAAAACTAATACGGTTAACCAATTGCGGTAATTTAATGGATTTATCATTAATCAGTAAAAAAACCAAAACAATATTTTGTTGCGAACCGGTAGGTGGTAGTAGTGCTCCTTAACAAACATGGATGTCTCTGATAAAGCACATTCAAATGAAATTACTCTTATTTAAAAATAGTTATCATTTATTAAAAAGTATATTATAATTTCATACTTAAAGTACTTTCAGAATTTTGTATTCTGAATGTGACCGGACTTTTCCTTTAATGTACCCCTCCGAGGCATAGCGCCATACTCTTAAGTTATTTTTTCAATAACACTTTTCTAATTGCCTTTCTGAGTTATTTACATTTCTCCAACATTCAGCCGATGCCTATGGCTGCCTGTGGTGACACATTTCCCCACCTCTTCAAAAAAGTGCAACAAATACTCATTCTGTTCACATCCACACACTAATGAGAATTAGTTTTTTCTGCATTAACATGGATCATAAACAAGAGGCAGTCAATCCTGCAGGTAAAGCATGATACATGTTTATTACTGGCAACTGACCAGGGCCTGTGCATCTCAAAGAAGCTGATTCATTTCTCCCACTAATAGCTTCTATGCACAGCTCACTACTTCCTGAACTTGAGCCAGCTTCTCTGTCTCCTGTCATCACTGGACAAGCTGATTAACCCAGGTGTGTCTGGCTGGTTACTGAGGTCAGACACACCTGGATTAATCATGCAGATCTTGTCTCATTCTGTTTCCTGTTACTGAATCCCATTTTTTCATCATGATCTTTCATATATTTACAAATTGAGTAGAAAAGCACAGTTAAGCCTTGAAGTCTATGCTCATAAATCATAATCATAAATCAGCAAAACAACTAAAAATATCTCTATTTATAATAACTATCTGAAAATATAAACTAAGTCACCAATCACTTCTAAAATGTCTTTAGACAAACCCTTGTTGATTCTAATAATTTTTCAATATAAATCACTCAAATTTTTTTTTTTTTTTTTGTACCTAGGCACGGACCAAAGATTTCTCAAAAGGATCAGCGCAATTCAAATAAAATAATAGATGAACACATACCATATTATAGGTCAACTCCCATCAGTTGCAACCATTTTTGACAACAAACTTCTTCTGTTTTAAAAGTTGTGCTCTCTGTTCCTTATCTTTACGTTAAAAGCAGCTCAGCCAGGTACCATAACAGCTGTTTTAATGCTCACACGCTCTTTCAACTCTAATAACAGTCTACATGCAACATTTGCACCCTAAACTGTAAAATCGGGGGACATTTCTGGGTACAGCTTTTGTCGGGAACAGGTGATCCCTAACGGGGACTGAACCTGGAAAGCAGGGATATCTTTTCACCATGTTATAAAGTAGTATTTTTATGAAGAATTGGTTTTAGTGGTAAGGTTTTAAACTTAGAAAAGGGTTAGGGTGAGTCCTGATGGGCTGCAGCCAACTTCCAGAAGAGGGGAGTCTGAAACAATTTGTTTTCAGGGTGGAAAGGGGCCAACAGCAATCCCTCCTGCTCGCCTCCAACTCCTGGATGCATGCAGATCCTAAAGAGAAGGAAGACTGCGTCCAATCATGCTCCCTGCAACCTGCCCTTGTCCCTGGTGGTGGCAGCATCGTACCAGATGGTGATGGAGGAGGAAAGGATGGACTCAATAATGGAGGAGTACAAATGCACAGTCATTGTCTTTGGCAGGCTGAAATTTTTCAGCTGCGTAGGAGCTGAAAAATTGTGATGTTTAGCTCCCACTTGAGGTTTCTGAGAGATGATCGTGCCCACGAAGCAGAGGGATAGGATACTGGAGAGTCACACAGTATGATGGGACGGGTGGATCTGTGCTCTATTAACTCCATGACCATTTCCACTGTTCTTTATAGTGTTGAACTCCATGCTGTTCTGGCTGCGCTGGGACACCAGGTGATTGATTTCCCACCTGTAGGCAGTCCCATCCTGTGGGGAATGAGACTGTCTATAGGAGCTTGATGAACTGGTGACTGGAGGTGTAGATGTTGGTGTACAAGGAGAAGAGCTGAGTAAAGAACACAGCAAGGGGGGGGGGTGCTGGAGGTCCTGAAAACTAAGACATTTTCGCAGCTTCACATGATATTTCCTGTCTATCATGCACCTGCATATATTTGACTGCACACACAGAGTTGATGTGTTACCATATCTCTACAAATCTAGATATTGCTGCTATGAGAGGCTGCAAGTCCCTGGTTAAAACACCACAATGTGCCACTGTGGGTCCCTGAGCAAGACCAATAACACCAATCACTAAGTGCAGAGAGAAATTCCCACGCTATTGGACAATTAAAATATATTAAGATAAGAGGACTATGATATCTATCTATCTATCTATCTATCTATCTATCTGTCTGTCTGTTTCTCTGTAGAATAAAGTGGATGTATGTTGCATTATGGTCATGGTGATCATTTGCTGGATCTCATTTAAAACTATAGCTATATTAGTCAAGGAATACTAGGGGCTTTGTTAAAGCACTAGATGATGTAAAGCAGATTAAATGTAGTCGAATTCAAACAAGGTTTCAATAAATACTGTACATGTTTGATCTCTGAGTTTTCAATTATCTGGATCTGGTAGTGAAACAAGTCTGAAGACATCCCTGGTCAAATGTTAACTCAATTCGTATGAATTATAATGGCAGACTATTAACTTTATACTTCTTCTTAGAATATTTACAGATAAAGAAATTATTAAATATAAGAATATATTTGCATAGAAAATACAGTTAAATGGTTGCAAGATTTTAATCCAGTTTCTTAAATCATCTTAAATCAGTCATAATTTTTAAGGGACAAGGTATTTCCCATAAAAAGATTAACTTTCCAAAGATTTGAGCTTGTCTTAAAAACTGGCAGAAAATATAAAACAGACTGTTATTGAGTTTAAAAATAATACCTGTACTGTCGATATAGCTGTAATGCGTTACATGAAATTTTCTCATAAATGCCTCCCCGTCTGTCATTGCAGTCAACACACATGCATTTCACAACAGTTAACTTCCGCATTAACAGAATGTCAGTGAAAACTTTGGCTTGTTATCAGAGTGGCTGCATGCCAGGTTTACAATGCTTTACCACAAGCAATGACAAGAATGTAGACAACTTCACAGCTTGGTGCCAGTTTCTTCAGTACTGTCATCAGTTTCCTGCTAGAACACATTTCTTCTTTTTTTTTTTTTTCTTGGGAATTTTCAGGAATTTGCTAGTGCAGGCTGTTAGCAGCTATGTCTAACACATGTGTGTCATCTTTCTCTCTTGATTTGAGAAAATGCCTTTTTATAACTTACTTAGCAATTTTCATTCAGATTGACACTTGGCTGTCCTTTTCTTTCCTTCATATGCGCAGCAGTGTTTTTTTTTCTCCCTTTTTAGTTCTGTCAAGAGTGAAGTCATGCCTATAATCTGTCACATTCAGCTCACTGCTACTGATGTTTGATTAGTCACTGACTTGTAATGAGGGGCAGTATGCGCTCCCATCAGCGTGTTAATGCCGGCACAGAAATCTTAGACATTCTTTGAACGGATCCCTGACAGTCTAAACCAATGTATCACTTTAAAATGTAATTATACCAGTAAAGAATTTCTTAATTTTACCTAAAGTGAGATGCCAACATATATGGTTTACAAATAAAGTAGCAGATTTCATCTTTTTTTTTTTTTTTTTTTACAATATTTAACTAAAATGTCCCTTTTAATGGATCTTTAAATTAAAAGCTCCCCTATTTTTTTCATGTCAATCTGAATTTTACTGTCTGAACGTGCATTGAGTAATAATAATAATATCAGATAAATTGATTTGAAAAATTAAAATCAGGAGCAGCTGAGCCTTTTAAACAGGGGCGGAGCTCGATGGGGGGCCAGGGGTGGCCATGGCCACCCTTAACCAATCATTGGCCACCCCTACCATTTTTTTCCCTGTAACACAGATGGTGTCAGCAGTAATACTCTCAAGAGAAATATTCAAAACATTTTCATTTTTCATATATTAACAATTAATTGACAACAAAAACACTGTGGTTAATTATGCACATCAATATACTAACATTTAAGATGATAAGTACAGAATTAATTGCTGTTTTCAGAAAAGATTATGTGTTATATAGGGTAAAGAGAAAATTATACCTCTGCAAGTCATCTAAGAGTCTTCAGTGAAATCAGAAATAAATAATTATTTTAATAAAAACTTATTAAATAATCAATTTATGTAGCTATTAGTACTTGTAAATATAAATTTTATGCAGAATGATTATTGATAAAAGTAGGTAAGACATGACAATGGAAAAGATGTTCAATCCAGAACTCAAACCTGAAAGAATTTTATCCACTATACCTTTTATCTAGAAAGCACGGATGTTTAAATATATGCATCTATTTGTTGGCAGGGCTGTCGTAAAGGATAGTTGATTTAGAAAATATGGATGTTATGCTCATTAATTTTCCTGTTGAGACAGTGTTGCTTGACCCTGAGGTTCTGGCATCTATCCACTTTCGGCCACCCCTCAGTGTACTTTGGTTATTGCCTGGCCACCCTTATAAAACCTTTCTGGCTACGCCTCTGCTTTTAAAACTATTCATATCCCTTTAACGTTTTAACTGTTTTGCAAAACCTCAAAGTACCGTAGCACATAAATTAGAAGTGGAGGAACATTTGGGATGGTTTTACAAACACAAATCTGGGTGCATTGGTGGAGATGTTCCCTTGTATTCAGGACTCCTGAATCAGTGTCATGTATAGCAGATTAACTTTTCTTTGCAGTTAAAGATAGAAGACTGTGGTGAAATAATCTCACTTGAATTTAGGTCTGGGCCTTTTAACTGTATGAACGTGCATTGAGTAATAATAATAATATCAGATAAATTGATTTGAAAAATTAAAATCAGGAGCAGCTGAGCCTTTTAAACAGGGGCGGAGCTCGATGGGGGGCCTTTTAACATGAAGTAGCTCCTTTTGCGTATACAGGGTCCGTCTCCGGCTGGAAGGTGAACCTCTAAACCTGTTTCAAGTGTTTTCCAGCCTCAAATTAGTTTTCATCTTAGAATTCCCCTGTATTTATAGTCTTTTTTCCTGCTTAGGAAAAAGGTCCCCACAGAGTGAAGCGGCCATTGCTATGTGTTGGTCTAGAGATGTTGTAAATTTGTAAATCCTTAAGAGTATCTGCTTTCAAAATATTGTGTGATTAATATACCATATTTTGGGTTTGTGAACATATTTCTACACCAATTAAATGCTTTTCTCAATTTATCTTTACTTTTAATGCTTTGTTTTTGCATTTTTATGCATTTTTTCATAAGAGTTGGATTTCTCTAATTTAAAACATTTATAAGAATCCCTTTCTTAAAGAAAACTTTGACTTACAAACCTAAAGGAAATGGAACTAGCCTAATATGGATTTGCATTAATGTAACGCCTCCACCTGAAGCATGGTGTAATATTTCTCCAGTGACTGAACTTTGACCCCAGGTAACTCCTCCCTCCTGTCAGCTGCAGAGAAACCTTGCTGCCACATGAGTCCTTCCTCTGATCTCCCGTGCATGTCTGAACATGCCGAAAAAGACCAGGAGAGGGTGGAGTCAAGAAGGAAAAAAAGAAAACAAGAAAAACTGGAGAGCAAGAGCGACAGAGGGAGAGAGAGAGGGAGGAGAGAGAAGAGAGAGAGCAGAGGGTGTGAGAAAGTAAAGGGAAATCTTATGCTGAATCTGACAGTAAGGTTTGATGTTTCAAGAACGACAGTAACTGAAAGAGAAGAGGAAAAGTGCCTTTCATTTGGAAACGGAAGATAACATAGGTCGGGTGAGATCCGGTGAGGTAAAATGTGTGAAACATGTTGCTTCTTTGACTGATCCTGTCTTTCTCTTTCTGATTTCTCACAGAGCAGCTCCTCGATTTACTAGAGACGCATGCTGAACAGCTGGAAAAAAATTGAAACAAAGAAGAGTTTTAACTGAAGATCACTCAGAGCATTGCTTTTCTATTTATTTTTATCCAACAAAACCCAGAGGAAAGATTTCCAGAGATTAAAATTCACCTGATGTAACAAACCTGGAACAATAGAAGACCTCAGATACCCAAATACTGCTGAAGCCCTTCCTGGAAATCAAGACTAAAAATGTTGAAGCAGCATGAAGTATGAAGTATGAAGTAGAGAGCCCCAACTTGTCTCCTGGATGTCAGAACCCCAGGGGCCAATGAGCAGCATGGCATATGGTTGCAGCGCCAGCTTGCTCCGGGGCCGGCGTTTCTACTGCCGGGAATGGGCCCTTGAGAAGCTGAGGCGCTGCCTGGACGCCCGCTCCGTCTCCGGCCAAGCACCGGGGCTGCTGGTGACAGGGGGCCCTGGTGCTGGTAAGACCGCCCTGTGCACTGAATTGGTGTGGCCCACCTCACAGACGGGCCTGGCTGCAGGGCTGTCACAGCGCTGCCTTGCTTTCCACTTCTGCCTCAGGGAAGACCAAAGGAGCACGCTGCTGTGGAGGTTCGTCCTTGGCTTGGTGGAGCAGCTGAGGGCTTCCCCTCTTCTCCCTCCTGGATATGAGGAGATCCTCAAAAAGCCATCCGTGTCATCGGCTCTGGAGCCTCTAAACTGTCAAAAAGACCCTGAAGACACCTTCAAGAGGTTTGTACCACTTTAACGTCATTTAAACAATAGATAGAAATAACGCTTGAACCCCCAGCTTGTGATAAATCTCCCCTACCTGTGAAATGAAAGGGACAGGTAAGCTGCTTGAAGGTGCTGCAACAGTCCTGAAACAGGAGCATAGCATGCAGCAGCATGTGCGTGGCTCGCTTCCAGCCCAACAGAGCATAAATTATGTTATCACCCTCATTTTGATGGAGCTGCTGATGAAAGCCAACATCTGTCCTTGAGAAGCACGGCTTATCAGATTCAAGCATATGTGAAAACAGCCTGGGAATAGAAACCCGCTCTGCAGGTTTTAGCAGTTTTTGTTGTGTAGGTGGTCCATCTGAACATCACAATGTTTTTACCAAAAACTCCTCCTCCCCCTTAAACCACGCAGGCTCTCATTTAAGATTTTAAAGACTTTCTTAATAACCTTTTTCCTCCCTTAAATAGATGCATTAAAGTTTCTTGTTACTCATCTGACTACTGCTATGACCTTAAGCTTGTTGTACCTAACATATGTTTTCCGCCTGGATGTCATTACATTTTATGGCTACAGTCAGAATTTTGCCTCTGCCGCTTTTTCCAAGAGAACCTCAGTATTTGGAAGGTATTCAGCTTTTTTTTGCAATAAAGGTTAAAGGGGCTAATAAAAAAAAAACATGCCAAGTGCTGCCTGTTCGAACTGGATTAATTTTAGTCTAATGAATTAGGATATTTCCAAAAAAGTGTAGTAGAATAGTTTATAAGCTGTTAATAATTGCCAGCAGTAGCTGAAAGTAATAGCATCTTCCTTTTAGTACAGACACTGATTAGATGGTCCTATAAAGGAGGATTCAAACAGCTAGTCTGAAAGACTGACTCTGTTACTATGGGGTGGTTATTTACAGATGACCACTTTATTATAGACATGGGGGATTGTACACATGTTAAAGGCTGTGCATCACAAATAAAACATGCAGAGAACTGAACGTACACGTTTCCAGTAAAATAGGCTCATTAAAAAACTACATTATTCAGTAAAACAGTTTTTGCACAAACATAAAGGCTCACATGAGACTCTCATGTAATATTTTGGAATTTATGCATAAGTTTCGTTCGGTTGAAAACGAACACCTTTAACCCACAATTCTTACAGTAAAAAACCGAGAACATACACTATATTGCCAAAAGTATTTGCTCACCTGCCTTGACTCACATATGAGCTTAAGTGACATCCCGTTCCTAATCCATAGGGTTCAATATGACGTTGGTCCACCCTTTGCAGCTAGAACAGCTTCAACTCTTCTGGGAAGGCTGTCCACAAGGTTTAGGAGTGTGTTTATGGGAATTTTTGACCATTCTTCCAGAAGCGCATTTGTGAGGTCGCACACTGATGTTGGACGAGAAGGCCTGGCTCTCAGTCTCCGCTCTAATTCATCCCAAAGGTGTTCTATTGGGTTGAGGTCAGGACTCTGTGCAGGCCAGTCAAGTTCATCCACACCAGACTCTGTCATCCATGTCTTTATGGACCTTGCTTTGTGCACTGGTGCACAGTCATGTTGGAAGAGGAAGGGGCCAGCTCCAAACTGTTCCCACAAAGTTGGGAGCATGGAATTGTCCAAAATGTCTTGGTATGCTGAAGCATTCAGAGTTCCTTTCACTGGAACTAAGGGGCCAAGCCCAGCTCCTGAAAAACAACCCCACACCATAATCCCCCCTCCACCAAACTTTACACTTGGCACAATGCAGTCAGACAAGTACCGTTCTCCTGGCAACCGCCAAACCCAGACCCGTCCATCAGATTGCCAGATGGAGAAGCGCGATTCGTCACTCCAGAGAACGCGTCTCCACTGCTCTAGAGTCCAGTGGCGGCGTGCTTTACACCACCGCATCCGACGCTTTGCATTGCACTTGGTGATGTATGGCTTGGATGCAGCTGCTCGACCATGGAAACCCATTCCATGAAGCTCTCTGCGCACTGTTCTTGAGCTAATCTGAAGGCCACATGAAGTTTGGAGGTCTGTAGTGATTGACTCTGCAGAAAGTTGGCGACCTCTTCGCACTATGCGCGTCAGCATCCGCTGACCCCGCTCCGTCAGTTTACGTGGCCTACCACTTCGTGGCTGAGTTGCTGTCGTTCCCAAACACTTCCATTTTCTTATAATACAGCTGACAGTTGACTGTGGAATATTTAGGAGCGAGGAAATTTCACGACTGGATTTGTTGCACAGGTGGCATCCTATCACAGTTCCACGCTGGAATTCACTGAGCTCCTGAGAGCGACCCATTCTTTCACAAATGTTTGTAAAAACAGTCTGCATGCCTAGGTGCTTGAATTTATACACCTGTGGCCATGGAAGTGATTGGAACACCTGATTCCAATAATTTGGATGGGTGAGCAAATACTTTTGGCAATATAGTGTATCAATTACTTTACATTACAGTATTTAACTCAATTCAGTTTATTAACAAGTGCCAATTCACAACATATGTCATCTCAAGGTACTTTACAGAGAAGTTTTTTGTCAGAGGAAAACCAGCTCTCATTTAACTGGAAGAAACCTTCTGCTAGAGGTTTCTTCCGGGAGCTGGCTGGACGTTTTTCTGTTAACTTGTGATTTATATATATTTAAATGACAAATTTGAAAGGAAACTGGAAGCGCTTTAGAAAATTAAAACTAACACTCATCAAGCAACATTTTGCATAGAAAATGGCCTTTTTGCCTAACGTATTTCACTGTTTGCCGCACAACATGATAGAAATACTTTAAAGTGTTGCTTTAAGCATATGCCCTGTACTGCTTGCTTAATAGCTTCGCCTATATATTTAGGGTTAATCCTTTTTAGGATAAAAGGAGCAGCTTTTCCTCCTTTTTTATGTAAAATACACAGCACCAGCTTCCGCTTGCAGGGCCTATACAAAAACCCTGATTACATTTCCAAGTTATATTTCTCTCCTCTAAAAAGAGCTGAATCTTTGATTGTTTTAATTGCCTGCAGTCTCACAGCATGTTAATGTGAAATCTTTTGGCTGTAGGCATTAGAAGCCAGGGTAGTGGCAGGAAAAAAACCGAGCACAGCAGCCATTCTTTCCTCAACTTATATTTATTTCATGTCCTATAATGCAGCCCATTCACTGCAGTCCACAATGGCCCTCCAGTGTGAATGAATGCTGCAGTTTTATTTACGACACAACATCCTTCCAGGGAGGAGAGGGGGGGTAGGGGGGAGAACAAAGAGGTGAAAAATGCCTCCCCTACCCTAGTGACCATCAGAGCACCAGTCAGCGAGGTCACCCTCCTCGCCGGGACTTTTCAGCTCTCTCCTGATGTGTTTGTTCTGCGCTGAGTCCGAGCTCTTTCATGCTCCTGTTCGTGTTTGCTCTCCTCTGGTGTTAAGGACCCCACTGGATTCCACATTCCCCACAGACTGGCTTGCAGCCAGCAGCTGGTTTTTGTTTGGAACCCACAGAAAGTTGCTTCTGGCAAAAAAAAACAACAAATAAATAAAAAAACGTGCATCCTTTAAAGCCTGCCATCAATATGCTGATGATATGTGAGCCTTGCATTTGCTGCAAGCAAGAAAACACGACATGGGACATGTGTCCTAAAGCGGCAGGAAGCTCTCTGCACCCAGCAGGTCATTAACACGGCTCAGGTTGTTTGCTGTGATGCAGCTCCCTCAGCGTTGAATGATGCAGACCTCAAGTTCAATGAGTTCGCCTCTTTGTGTGAAACAAGATCAGCCCCTACAAGCAGCAGGATGTCTATTTTTACTGTCAACCATTTCAGAAACAGCCTTAAAGGCATGAACAACTTATAAAAGTCACGTAGGCTAACTGTTCAGTCCTAAAAAAGCCAAAACTCGACATATCTGCTTTTCAAAAAGAAATCCTAACAGATCTATAAACTTTATAGTGCTTTGTAATGATACTACGACTCTTAAACTATTCAAAATGGCTTCAATTTATAACCCAAAGCTCCACTGTTCCAGTAGGATTATAGATGATCAACAGACATTAAGTATGAATGGAAACGGCGTGTTTAGGTTGCCTTCCTGTTTGAAGCTGAGCCACTAATTCGGTCTTAGAACATTTGCAGAAAAAAAGCAGTAAAAACACGCAAAGCTTGTAGCCTCAGACTTAAAAAGAAAACTTGAAACAATAAAAATGATAAAAAATAGGGTGGTAAAGAGCTGCTGTAATCTGTACTTGTAGAAATAAAGGTCATTTTTAACCCTTGTCAGTTCTAGATATGCAGATAAATGAAGGACCAATGGAAATAATGCTAAAAGCTCATAAATGCAATTAGATCTTTGACCCACTTTGCTTTTCATGTTAGAAATGATTAATGTTTCATTTCTATCTTATAAAACCTTAAATCTTTTAGGAAAAAAAACTTTAAATTTGGCATGTCATATATATATATATATATATATATGGAAAAAAACTAGGTGGCAACGAAAAAAGATTGGGATAACAGTGACTTTCTTGTGCTGGTGGTGTTACAGTTTAAGCCCCCTCGACAATTTTGATCTTATTCTAATTATAGTTTAAAAACAGTACCTACAGAGCTCAGGCATTCAGTTTATCAAGGGTTTTAACAAGCCTGAAGTGATTTACATCCTGCCTTCGAAGTGTATTTGTCACCAACTCTGCCCTCTAATTACTGCAGGTGTCACACTGACACGCGCCCCTTCAATAAGGCCCATTATATCACAGCTTCAAAGTTCACCCACTGAAGTCTGTCCAGTACCGACTAACCTGAATGAGGTGGAAAAACATTAGCGGCTATAAAAGGTTAATTGCACTTCCTGCTCTGTTGGTGTGCGTGTGTGTCTGTGAGTGTGCGCTCGGTCGGGGAGTGTTGTTTTATTCAGATGACTAAAAAGCACAGCATCTTGATAAGCTTCTCGGCACTTAGATGTGGTTGGATGGGGTTTAGAAATCTACTTTTAATTGCAGGATATAGCCAATAATAAAAAGCTGGTCCTGTTAGAGCCATTCGGATGAGTCAAACACCAAGGGTGTCTCAAATTCTGTGTTAATCTGCCTCTTGTGAAATGTATTCCTTGATATTTAAAGAAATTAGGAACACCAATGAACAATATTTTAACAAGCCAAAGTGCAATGTCTGTTAGAATAAGGCTGATCTACAGAAAATGATGCAAAACACTATGGAAAACACATGCTTTAATTATATTTTTAATGAGTATGTCAGCCATCACTGTAACTCCGTACTACATCCCATTTAAACTGTTCATGCAGCTCCTCAAGTTGTTGCCTTGGCTACGAGGGACTCGGTTATCAAGGCAAATTTTTACAATTCAAATCAATCTGTCAAAGTGAGCAAATGATTTTAAAAATACATTAATCAGATTTAGGGTGTATGATAATGAGAGGTATGGGTGTAATAAAAATGGGATATTATACGGTATATATAAACTGTATATATATATATTTTTTTTTTTTCTTTTATCACTTTCACTAGTTTAAACACAAAAAAGTTTTTTTTTATATGATACTGTTCTACATCAACAGAGGAAAATCATCCCAAGTCAGCATTGGGCCATGTGAGTGTAACTGCACCACTATTTACTGTAATTTCAACCATGCTTTGGACAGCTGATTTTAATTTCACGAGCTGTACCTGGGCAAGATTAGTGCCATTCTTTTAGATCAGATTTAGATATCATAAAAGGAAAAACTGTTTTATTCCATCGAGCTATTCATTGTTGTAAGGTATGAATATGTAGCTGCTTCTACATTAAATGAGCCACCACAGCAGAGCTAGTTGCTACAAAAAGTTACCAACTTGGTTTACTTTTTTAATGAGTCTGGATTGAAAATAAACTAGTCCGTTCTTTCTAATTACACCATCCTTCCTCGCCAGAATAACACTCAAACATTCTTCTGTACAAAGATAAGTACTAAAGAAGATGCAAGCTGAGCTATTTTTACTATCAGTACTGTGCCTTTGAAATATGTAGATGTTTCAAGAGAAACAGCCACTAAAGCTATGAAAGAGTAGGACTCAAACAGTACAATCCTAATTATGTAACTGATTTGTCTTACAGTAACTTTCAGATGTTAGCAAAACCGGTTTTTCCACAAGTTCATTTTAACACAGTTGGCTTAAAGTTTCTCACAGCACGAAGGCTAGGATAAGATCTTTCAACACTGTTTAAATAGGGAGGCCTTCAAAAATAAGGTGTTTTCCACCAAATTCAAATATTAAGCAATGTCATAAAAACATTCCTTTGGAAGAACAAGTTCACATCATATGCAGATGCTGTCAAGACATGCATTAAGCTGTTGAGAGAAAGCCACTGATGACTAATTTATTTGATGTTGAATTGCCACATCTCAGGATTTGCTGACCTTGATTTCATCAGTTAACAGCCTGTTTAATGTTAGTTGCTCATATTCATGATAGCAGTTTTGATCAACCCTTATATGAATAAATATTTTTCCCTCTTCTTGTATTATATAGTATTTCCAGTCATCAGTGTTAAAATTTTCTTTAATTTAGCTGTTTTAGATTCTTTGTTAAACATGGAACATCTTGTAAAACACTTTTAAACTTCTTTTATGTAGTCTTTGAATCAGCTGTAAAGAAAATCCCTTTTGATAACTAAAGATTATTGGACCTTGTAGTCCTTCTCGAACATAGACATTAACACTAATAAGACTGTACAGACAGAAGCGCACACCCTGTACTTGTGGTAAAATAAATGGCTTGAGCTTAGCCTCTTTGTGACCTGTCTAAATCAGACTAGTGACCTGGTTTAAGTACTGATTGTTGCCTTTTGAACATAACAAAATTATCGTTATTATTTAGTACTTTCATGCAGTAGCAATGAATATACTGTTTTTTAAGACACTTTTGTTTGAATAAAAGATGTGAGAAATGAATAGTGCGCTTAGCTGAAACAAATCTATGCCTGATAGTTTTGAAAAGGGCATCATTGGCTGCGACATGTTAGGCCACTAATCCAGTAACTACTGTTTATCTCTTTTTTTTCCAAGGGAGGAGAGTTATATCTGGCAGCTCTGTGCTTTGTTGGAGCAGCAGGAATATAATATGCCTAAAGCATAGATAGTAACTACTATTATTTTATGTTACCTGTTGCATCTGTTTGGGCTCAGTGGTGATCTACAGTAAATGAGCAGTTTTCTTCTCCATTCCCCCTGCTTTATATAAATGATCATTTTAAGGTTTTATATTTACGCTCTTGCTGCTCATCTGCCAAACAACTGCTCCTTTGTCTCTAATATTCGAAATTGAGTAAGTGCTTCAAGTTTTGGATTGAGAAATCCAGAGGAAGAGGCATTAATGACTGAATCTACTCTGCTCATATATTGATCTGCATGTGTGCAAGCGTGCACAGATCGGCGGAAAAAAAAAAAAAAAATCCCCGGAGTTCCACAAACCTGAGTCACCTCTACCTAAAGGCAGGGTGTTGGTGTTGACTGTGCTCCTTAAAGGCCCATTCTCTTTTGGATTTTGCCAAGTTTTAAATTGTTTTATAGCTCTGAGGTTTCACTGCTTAATTGCTGCCAAAGATATAGTCGGTTCTTTGTGTAAATTACAATCTCAAACTAGTGTTCAAGGTAAACAATATCAGCTAGCTCATGTTGTGCAAATGTGTTAAAGAAGTAACTCTTTAACAGTTTTTATTACCATTTTCCAACGTTACAGTTCATAGGAAAAAAATCATGTTATTTATTTAAACTGATCACGACTTTAAAAGTACCAGAACTATGCTGGAAAGAATCAAATGCACAAAACAGAATGCAAAGAGAAAAATATGACACCCTTGAATGGAAATTGCCTGAGGGTAATGGAAAGCTAGCTTATATTGATTTATGCAATTTTAAATTTTGCTTCTTTTTAAAAAATCAATTCTCCACTGTAAATGCTACAAAAACCTCATAATCTCAGCCCTCCTCACCCCCAACCACCCACAGCTCCTTCTATTTATACCATGCCATCTTAAGTAATTTATCTTGTCTTTCTTGTGTTTGTTGTCATCATATATCTTTTTTAGGGCAGTACTGGAACCTCTGTTGGACCTCCCTCCTCCTCCCCACACTCTGATGGTTGTGGTAGATGCCCTGGATGTTTACTGTATGCCTGGTGAAAGAGCTGGAAAGAATGGCTCTATAGCAGAGCTCTTGGCTACCAATCAGCATCTCCTGCCTAGCTGGTTGCTGCTGGTCTGTTCCATCCGCCGCCATAATAAAGATGTGTGCAAGAGGTTCTCAAGTATGTACATATTTGTCTTCCCTCCAAAAGGTTTCATGTATAAAAATTATTAGGTCTGACGTACATTAAATTATTGGCTCTTAGATGCTGCAGCATATTTCTGAAACAGAATCCTGCCACCATAAACAAAGCTGTGATAAGGTTTTGTCTCCATGCATTTCTCTGGCTGTTGCTTTTTTCCCACCTTAATGTTTTTGATTATTTTAAATCCAGCTTTTGATAGCAAAGATAACTATAGTAAAATCAACTTATAGTTTTTATATTTTGATTTCATGTTTTGTGAAAAAACCCACCTGGTTCTATGTGAAAGAGAGTCTACAGTCAAGTATTTGTTGAAGCTGACAATCAGTCTTACATTGCTGCTAAGGACATTTTGTCAACTTTTGAGCATAAATAGCTAGAACAGGACAATGTCTTAAAGGTATAGTGGAGGATGTTCTTTTTCTGGGTGGATCATCAAAATAAGTGGTCCTCCTAATTTTCAATCATTCTGGTGATATGTTTCCGTTAGGCCGTGCTACGTACTCATCCCCATTTTCACTTACCGGTGCTGAGTCTGGCATAGTGGAAACATTTCAAATGTTCTTTGAGAAAGTAAGCTTGTATGACAGATGCAAACAGCCATTTTAAAACAGGTTGTGCACGAGGTGAAATGGGCTCGTTCATGCTCTTGCATGCATTTAATAGGCATTCCGTCTCAGGAGCAGGTACAGGGTTGTGCATATGCATTTTAATTTTTTAAGTGGAGCCGGACTTTTAAAAATTTGTAAAAATCCTCCACTATACCCTTAAGCCTACAAAGTAATGGTTAGAAAGTCTACTTCAGCAATTTTGATAAGTCCATCAATTATGGTAGGTTACCCTGGTCCCAAAGACAGAAATAAGACAAAACCATCACATTACTAATACCACGTTTATGGTCAGTTGAATAAAGAGCATTGACCTTAACTGAGGCAAGACAAGCCCTCTAAGCTTTAGATGTTTTCTTAGGTTTTTTTGTGACACATTAGATGAGTTGACTAAGCCTTACTGGAGAAATTTGGCCAAGTAAATCTCTCCTGGTAAAGAACAACATTGTTCCGTGTTTATCCAGATATCTTAATACCTTAAGGATGTCTTGTGTGATACAAAACAAAAGTATAATAAATCTATCATTTGGTAAATGCTTTTTCACAGCAACCCTAATCCTTAATTTAAATAACTATTAATATCAGAGTTGTGGTTATTCATATATAAATAGAATTAATGAATGGGCTGAATAAAACAATTAATCAAGTTATAAAGAAAGCAAATTTCTTTTCTTTTTTTTTTTTCTTAGGCTTCCGCAGATTATGCCTGGATGATCTACGGAAACCACAAATAGTCCATGATGTTCAGCAATACATCCTCTGTCGTCTGGATGATGAAGCAGCACTGCGCCGTCAGCTCACTCCTGACACCGCAGATATGCTCAATCTCCTTCACATCAAGAGTGGGGGCTGCTTTCTCTTTCTGGAGCGTGTGCTGGATGGTGTGACAGCAGGGCTCGTGGGTCTGCGAGAGATTCGAGATATCCCTGGGACTCTTAATGGACTCTACCTTTGGCTCTGCCAGAGACTGTTCCCTCGGGGCCTCTTTGTCTATGTCAGATCCCTCCTCAATGTTCTTTTGGCTGCCCCAAGTCCACTCACAAGTCAGCAGCTATTCACAGCAGTCTGGACCCAGGACACAACACTCAGCATCCAAGACTTTCAAAGCAAACTTCGTACTCTGTCTCCCCTTTTGATTGATGGCCCTGAAAGCACCAAACTTCTTTTTCACGCTAGCTTTACAGAGTGGCTGACTGATGTAAAGTATTGCACACAGAAGTACCTCTGTGACAGGACTGAGGGCCACAGCATGCTTGCCATGTCTTTGACTCTACAAGGACCACAATTGGACCCTGAGGGCACATGTCAGTTAGCTACACACTTAGTTTGCTCAGGTCACCATAAAGAAAACCCCTCATTGTTGGCACTCTGGATGTTGTGGACAGGGCTGCCTCCTCCCACTCCCAACTGTAGGGAAACCATCTCCAAATCCATAGCTCAGCTTCCTCCTCTAGTTAGTCAGGAAGTCCCTCAGCTGTTAATGAAAAGCGGACTTCTTTCACCTAGCTGTTTTTCCAACAAGGAGGACAGGTTAGGAATGCACTGCAAAATTGAGCAAGGTGATCTATTACACACACCAGAGATGGAGGCTTCTATAGAGAAGCTGCTAGAAACGGGGGACTGTGTAAACCAGCTTGAATCTTCTGGACAGGCCTTGCTTGCAAAAGCAGCTCATGAGGGGTCAGTAAATATGACAAAATATCTCTTAGCGCATGAGTCTGATCCACTCATAAGCGATAATCATGGTCAAACTCCTCTGACTTTGGCCTCAAGGCAGGGTCATGTCAAAGTGTTGTCTGTCTTATTAGAATGGACTAAACGGCAGAATACAGAGACTGTAGTGGCAATCATGGAGCATGTTGACAATGAAGGTTGGACAGCGCTGCGTTCCGCAGCTTGGGGTGGACACTGTGAGGCTGTCCGCTTACTTCTGGATGCAGGAGCAGATGTAAATGGATGCGACAGCGAGGGCCGTACAGCCCTAAGAGCTGCTGCATGGGGTGGTCATGAGGAAATTGTCATCATCTTGCTGGAATATGGGGCACACATTAACAAAGCTGACAATAAGGGAAGAACACCACTTATTGCCGCTGCCTACATGGGGCATCATGAAACCGTAGAAATATTACTGAACAACAATGCTGATGTTAACTTAGCTGATGGAGATGGACGAACTGCACTGTCAGTTGCTGCGCTGTGCGTTCCAACAGCTGCAGCGGTCAAAAGTTATGGAGACGTAGCAACTTTGTTACTTGAACGTGGAGCCGATCCGGGCCACAGAGACAATGATGGAATGACGCCACTGCTTCTTGCAGCCTATGAAGGTCATGAAGATGTTGTTGAGCTTTTGTTGGAAGCTGGTGCTGATGTAGATGAATCTGCTGGCCCTGGTGGAAGCACTTCTGCTGCAGCTGCTGTCACACCCTTGTTGGCAGCTGCTGCAATGGGTCATATGAACACCGTGTCCAGGCTGCTCTTCTGGGGAGCAGATGTAGATGCCATTGACTGTGAAGGCAGGACAGCACTTTGCTTAGCCGCAGCAAGGGGCAGCTTGGAAGTAGTTCGTGCCCTACTGGACCGTGGGCTAGATGAGAACCACAAGGATGACCTTGGCTGGACCCCCCTGCATGCTGCTGCATGTGAAGGACACCGTGCTGTGTGTGCTGCTTTGACAGATCAAGGCAGCATGGCACGTGTAGGAGAGATGGACATTGAAGGACGGACCCCTCTTATACTGGCTGCCCAAGAAGGTCACTTGAGCACTGTCAAACTACTACTAGACAGACGTTCTCCAATCGATCACAGGGCATATGATGGACATTCAGCATTAAGTGCTGCTTTTCTAGAGGGTCATACTGATGTTGCAGAGCTGCTAATGAAGAGGGGGGCTGATACTGATGTGCGTGATGCAGAAGGCCGGCCTCTACTCTACCTCCTGGTGCTTGAACATCACCTTCATATGGCCACTCTTGTCATAGAAAAAGGAGGTGTGCCTCTCGAGTCCCGAGATTCTGAGGGCCGTACAGCTCTTCACGTGGCTTCATGGCAGGGTAGTGTAGAGATTGTTGATTTACTTTTAAAACATGGGGCAAACCCCAATGCGCAAGACACTGAGGGGAGACCACCACTGCATTCTGTGGCCTGGACAGGACATGAACAAGTAGGACATCGTCTCCTGGCAGCAAATAATGTAATCATAGACCTGGCTTGCCATCAGGGAGCAACACCTCTGAGCATTGCAGCTCAAGAAGGACATTTTAACATTGTGAAAATGCTTCTAGAAAATGGTGCAAATCCCAATCATATAGATAAATATGGACGCAGTCCAGTCAAAGTGGCTGGAAAAAATGGACATGTTACAGTTGTGCGGCTCTTAGAGAGCTATGGAGCTAAGCCATACATCAGGCTTTTGCATAATTCTAGTACTGTGTCCCCTTTAAAGCCCAACAAGATACTCTCATCTGGAATGGGCCATAGTAATGCAGTCGAAGTGACAGCCACGACCTCTTCCTCTTCAGTATCTTCTCCTAGCTCCACTGGGGACCGATTCCATTCCATACAAAGCTCCCAGACCTCATCTACCTGCCACTCACTTGCTACAGTTCAGACAGTGCCAGCTGACAGCCTCAGTTTTATCCAGCAGATCCAACAGCATTCCCTGCCACGCAGCAGGAGCCGACCCTCCACCCTCCCTCCACCAGGGAGCTCAGTCATGGTAAGCCTCCATGCAAGCAGTCAAAGGAATCCAAAATGCATCCCTCCAACTGTTTGCACAGTTACAGCTATGGTACACAACTTTGAACCACCTCCCAAAGGTTTGTCCTCTGGGCTTGAGTACAATGACCAAAAAAATAAACTAGCCTCAAACTTGATTAAAGCAGAAAAGGCTTCAGGCGGTAAATGGAACTCAGTCATGGCTTCTCTTGGTATAATGCCCAGCCAGGACAGCCCCCTCCTTGCCAAGAACAGAGACATGCCTTCTTCGGACTATCCATACAGGCTACAAAGCTCATCACAAGCAGGAGCTTGGGATTCCCTAACCCAGAATATTTTATCACCTGCTTGTTACAGTTTTACCCCCTCCTCACCTCGCAGTGCCTTAACAGATGATCTAATGGTCACTACTAATCCACACCTTAATCTTAAACAGGCCATCAAACTACAGTTTGAGGGCCCCACCAGTGCAGCCTTACACAAGAGAGAGACACCGCTCTAACCAGGCAGTGGGCCATTAAAGTTTGGTCTTTTTTCATAAACATATAGGAATTTGTTTTCTGTAGGTATGGGGTCAATAGTTGAAATTGTATATTTAATTATTTCAGGTGAAGTTATTTTGTAAATCAGATACTTTTATCTAAATGTATTGCATTCTGATACAGTAGGAGATAAGATGAGAATGAGACATTTTTCTACATTCTTCACAGAATTTGGAAAATACCAAGCTGTTAAAAAAAAAGCCTGCTCATTTTTCCAACTTTGATTGTAAAGATTTTTTTTATTTCCAAACTGTCACGACTAACTGTTTTTGTATTTTTACTTGAAAACGCTTTGAGTTTTTAGTTTACTTAATTTATTTTCTCCTTCAAAACTGAAAACTCTTAATTTAAAAAGGGTTTAGCTTTTAGACTTGATTTGTCTTCAAAGAAGTTTATATTTTTCTGGACCTAGCCTGCATCCTTCATTAGTGTTGCACACCTTACAATAAAAATACAATAAAAGTATCCCTGCCAAAGCTTGCCCTTATGTGAGCCTCTGATTCAGAGCTGAGACAGGCAAATCGAAGGACTACAGCCCAGTCAGATAATTCTAGGTTTGAACGTGGGAGGATTGTTGCCTAATCTTTATGTTGCTTGAAGACATTTTTGTTCTGATCCTTATTTTTTACTTTTAATATTAATTACATTTGTAATAAAAAATTTTGTCAGTGCTTTAAAGTCTTTTATTTGTGGCCAGCTTGTTTGTTTTGTAGGAACTGTATCTGTGTTCTGCACTCAAACTAAATGTCATAGGTAGCTTCTGAAGTCGTAGCATCAAGCAGAGATGAAAGTCTGGCAGGGGGCAGATGGCGCCCAACTAGGAAAATATAAATATGTTTCTGAGCCGTTATGATACCATAGAGGGGGGATTTTCACACGTATTAGTGATTGTTCTCTATATACCTCTTTATTAACATTTAAAATAAAGCATTTATTAAAGGCTTAGTCAGGTATTAAATTATTTCAGTTCTAGAAAACTCAAAAATCACCATCTCATACCAATAAATACATTTTTGATTCCTGCACTTTCATGCAACCATCGGCTGTCCAAGTATAACTGACAACCTTCACAACGAATGTTATCCACAGAACGCCATTATTGGTCTGTTATGCAATGCTGTATGCAAGCCTAATAAATTAGATTTAGACAGATTTTATTTTGTACACAAGTGTAAACAAAAAGTAAATTTTATTAAGTAGAGCTCTCTATAGACTATTTGATTTTTCAAAGTGCAGGTAAGCAGCAGTGATGAAAACATTGTGATGAAAAAAAAAGTGATGTAAACATATGACTGTATAGTTACAGTTCCAACATTCAGGGTTTTTTTGTGTGTGTGTGTGTGTTTTTTTTTAAATAATATATTTTACATAACATTCAGCAGTCTAATCTGCTGGACCTGCATCAGATTCCAGAGGGCAGCAGGGAGAAATGTCCATGTTGGGGATGTGAGGGGCTACAGGCTTGGGACACGCAGCGCTGGGATGAAATGCCTTTAATGGATGGAAGAGGAGCTCTTTATTCCATTATTATTGCATAATATTGCATCCAACTCTTTATAATAAATAGTTGGATGTAAACATACTGTGAAAATCGCAGAGAAGTCTGTGTCAGCTTCTTCGACTAATTTAGTGATACAATTAAGGAAATCGAATAAATATAAATGGTGAAAAATGTTCATATGTAGGAGTTTGAACAGATCATGTTCAGGGTGTGTTGGGTCTGTAGGGATGTCTGCTGCCTATTTCCTGACTCTAGACCTGTATAAGTCACAGATAAAGGGAAGATCAGCATGCATTATCTCTGATGCTGAGAGAATCGCATCCTTGAAAGAATTATGAAAGTTTTACAGGAACTGTGGCCGGAGTCAGAGCATTAAGAACTACCGCACATAAACTTATCCATGGGCCAGTAATGAACTAGAGAAACTTAGACGCATCTCCCCCGAGTTACAGAGGAACAAGTCAGACTGTTATTCAAAGTTTGTCATTTTTTAACAACTTTGGATGATCAAAATGATCAAGATTCTGGAAGAAGAGTAAAGATATAATAAGTGTAGGTTCAGTTAGAAATTTCTATCGTTTCTGTTGATTTGGAGAGACATGTCTACTGATGGACTTGTTCCACTGTGCCTTCTGTCATAATGCTTTAAGAGCAGCATAGGCTTCCATTTGCTAAAAAGGTTTATGGAGATGCTGATTTGCTTTTCCCAGAGGACTTGGTACAGTACCTGCCAACACTGCCCAAAATACTGATAGCTGCGTTAATGACCATTGAATCACTGTTTTATGGCCAGGCACTGGCTTGCCCTAAATGCCTAAAAGGATGGGGGTATTATCAAGATAAAGAGGAAAAACTTTATCCAAAAGCTTAGCAAACCCGACAACCATTTTTTAAGCAAAACTAATGACTGATCCACTCTCTGGGACAATGCATTTATACAATACTTCATGCAAAATGAGGCCAAATGAATATTGAGTGCACAATCATGCACTCAAAAGGCTTAAAAGTTTCTATTAAGAATCCACTTTCATTGGTCCTATGAAATATTCATATTTCGAAAGACTTAAATCTGTGTATTAATTAACTCCAAGCTATAATCATAAAACATTATCAAATTAACACTTGAAGTATAAAACTTTGTCTACTGAATCTTAATGAGATATGAGTTTTACATTTTTAATTGAACTAAAATAAACGTCTTAGTAATATTTACAGCACACATAGCTGCAGGGTATTAGTATTGATATCAGGAATTAAATGTGGAATTAAACCTGGTCTTTCTGTCTGACCCTGTCATCGATGAGCTGTTTCTCTTTCCCAGCGTGTGACAGGCTTACGTGTATCAGAATAAACTTGCAACACCACCTGTAGAGGAGAACGAAACCCCAGAAGCTTTGTTGGATACATATTTGAGATGTCTTTCTCTCTTATTCAGAACAGATCGCTTCCTCCAGTCCTCCCTAATGCTATGTTTCGTCTCTGTTTGCTATCCCTTAACAGAATCCTATTTTTCCTTCAGATGAAGGGGAACAGCTGATTTTTGACCTCAGGAGCAGGTCTGCTGACATCATGCTTTTTAATTTGGAAGTGTTAATATTTTTAATTAGTTTATATTAAGAACTGAGTACTTTTGTTTGAACGTTACACACCCAGCTTTAGCTTTGTGTGTTTTAGTACTTGGATGAACCAGTTTCTGTTGATGCTGACTTTGAAGTATACCCAAACAAGTTTTATTAACATCTTTGACATTTCCGCCACAATGCGAATTACCATATTTTTGTCGATGTTCATATGTTTGATCTAATATTGTATTTTTCCATATTCTTTTGCTTTGGTGACAACCAAAATATTAAAATTGCCTTTTTGCTCTCAAAAGCATCTAGGGGAAAACGTAAATAATCCACGATGCCATAAAGAGTCTCCTCTTAGCTCAAGTTGCCACTTATATCAAATATAAATTGTGACATGGATTAAAAGTTTTCATTTTGCTGACAATGTTTTCTCAGTTTGTTACTAACATCAATTTTTCTGTATAAAAACAAGGAACTAAATAAAAGGGAATTATGACAAAACTGTTTTTTCATGAAAATTGGACGTCAATTAAGTCAGCTCTGGGTCTCTGCATGTCCTCCATAGTAGCCATAAGCCTCTGAATGAATGCTTTCATTGACATGCTGCTCAGATTTATGTATTTCAGTTTTTTTTTTGCATCTTCTGAATGCAAATGCATGCCAAACTTTTCAGACTTTTATGTGTAATAAAAAAGGCGTAATTTTCAAATCACAATAAGCATTTTTTTGTAGGTCTTTCAAATCAAACACCCAGAGAAATATGTTACTTTAATAATAAGTCTGTTAATACACAGTGACATGTGAAAAAGTCATGGAGGTAAGTATACATTGCAAGTTAGTGGGTCATTTGAGGGCAGATTACACAACGTAGTCATATAAAGTAATTGCATCGTTTCCTGTCTATCATTATTTTCTAGCCCGTGTCCAGTGTGTCCGTTGCTGTGTTGAGTCATGGACCGACTGCTGCACTGTAAATAAATATAACAAGCTGTCTACAGAAATGGGTGAAGAAATCAAGGGAGAAAAGCCAGGAAGAGGAAAGCTCGATGACAGGACAGACAACAGAGGCTGGAATCAGAGAGACTGGGGAATTTTAAACAATAGAAAAAACAGGATAGATCATCAGCCAGGAAGCACCTGACAGGGAAATAGGTGGAGCTGAAAAAAAGGGGTGAGGTGGGGGGCAGGAAGATGCAGCTTAAGCAGAACAGACTGGAAATATCAATCTACACATAAAGCCCTGAGTTCACTTTAGGGGATATGCCTCTTTAGTAACATCTAGTGGCAATGACAGAAAAACATACATTTACAGTATACCACAACCAGCCTAAACTCAGCTGGAGCCGAGCGTTACTGAGTAAAGTCTGAAGTTACAAATAACCAGATTGACAAAATATATTTTTGCTATAAAATGGAATCCATTTCAAAAAGGTTTGTGTACGTATATGCTAACTACCAAGCTGAATCATTTTAAAAAAAATTTTAAGCATGTTGGAACAAAAATGCTGTTTTTTTAAGCTTTTTGTTTTGCTGCAGAGATAGCTTGGTGCTTTTCAAGAGGGACTAAAATGTTTAGTAGGAGACTTTAAATAACTTATATATTTAGTGTTCTATGCAGCTAAATGTGGCTGCAGTGACCCTGCTGTAGTTAAGGTTGTACAGATATAAATATGTATTCAGACATAGGGACGCATGTTGACATATTTCAGTGCCACATAAAAATAAACATAACCTCAATAAATTCTGAAAAACATTGAGACACTGTTTGACTTAGAACCACATAACCACACTTAAGTAATAAAAAAACAGCAAACAAAAAACAATTCAAGCCAACAACTAGCATCTGTATGAGAAAGTAAACTCCCCTGAAATTTAACCTGTTGTTTTAGCCTTGGCTCATTTGTGGTGGAGTTTAAGACAACTCACCTTTATCAATTTTTCTTTTGTTTTTAATTCAGCAATTTTTTTTTCTGTCCTAAAGCAACAAAGCAGCCAAGATCATTAGACTACCACCACCATGTGTGGCTGTTATGTTGGTCTGTTTCAGAAGTGTGAGAGGAACCATTGTGTTCTTTGTGGTCAGCGGCATTTTCTGCCTTAGAACCATTTATCCATGCTAGTTTAGCTCAGATTTGCCTTTATTATGAATGTTTACATACAATGAAATATGTTAACCCCACAATGACTTAGCTATTTCTTGGAGTTTTTAAGCAATCTTCTGGATTAATCAGGGATCTATTCTCTGAATACTTTTGGTGAACCATCAATTTCTGGGAGGGTGTCCCACAATTTCTCTATTTGTGAACACGTTACTTCCAATTTGGATCACTAAAGTCCAAAAATCCTGATTGAAAGACTGATTGAGTGACTGTATTCCTTTTTTTATTTTTCAGTTGTGCTACAAAGAGTACTACAGCGCAAAAACAAACAGATTAACACAAAAACACCAACAGTAAAACACCTCTAAAGAAAAATGCTGCAAGGAATAATAATTGATGTCACGAAGGAGTGCAAATATGCAGCAAATACATAAATGATGCTGACATACAGAACACATGCAAAGGGAAATGAAAATATAGCAAGCAGAAAAAAACAAGTGAGAGTTAAAGAAAAGCTACAAACTAGCTCGGCATAACTTCAATGATGAAGACCTCTGAGGGGAGACAATTATATCTCATATAGCACCAGAACCTTTATCAAAGACAAACTGTCCTCTGAATGGCATCCTGTTTATATTCTTGCATTGGATCTGAAATTATATTTGCCTAGTAGTAAAATATGTATGATCATTTAAAACACAATCGGTCAGAACGTCTAAAACATTAGGTGTTATAAAGAGAGAGACACAGGAAAAATCTTATAGATAGATAGATAGATAGATAGATAGATAGATAGATAGATAGATAGATAGATAGATAGATAGATAGATAGATAGATAGATAGATAGATAGATAGATAGATAGATAGATAGATAGATAGATAGATAGATAGATAGATAGATAGATAGATAACTGACCCTTAGAAAGAATCAAATAAGGAGGTCAAAGTCCCCCTAAATGAAATAATTCATTAACATAATAAAGAGCACAAACTGAGGATGCGGCCGATTCATGATGATGTATTCTGATAATCCTAACCAAGGATTTACCTAATGCTGTGATTATACTTTATCTGACTTTTATAATGGTGCTGATTCTTTTGCAACTCTTTTCTATGTCACCAAATGTTGGTACATTGAATGACCAGAACAAAATAATGACTCCTTTTAAAACAACATTTTATTTTTTTTAAAGTTTGCAACAGATATGCATTCAAAAGGCATCCACAGGTAATGGTAACAGACTATTTAGATACCGATGAACAGCTGTGCAAGGAATGAGGAGGCGTTTGGTGTGGGGAGGGGTTGCTTTATGGTGTGAGTCTCTCAGATTCACTGTGTTTTTCAAATCCTTATGATACACATTACTTGGCAACAGATACAAATGAGTGGGAGTCTAGTGGGATGTACTATAAAAAAAAAAAACGAATCATTCGGAGTTTACTGCAGGATTTAACTTTACTTTTCCAATTTACATAATTAAGATTTTCTTATCTAATAACAATTTAGATTGAACAGTAATTTGTAAATATTCTGGTAAAAAAAAAAACATATTTCAAATATAATTGTGCTGTAAAGCAATTACCATAAAAAAAGCCAAACTATCTTTTACCCATTCTATAATTGTTTGGATTTCAGGTATATCTTTTAACATGAGTTCTTAATGGTCCTGGAGATGAGATCTAATAATTTAAAAATAAACTAAACTCATCTATCAAAGGTAGTGAATAAAGGCCTCAATTAGAAAAAGAAAGTCAATGAAGAGATTATTTTAGGTGAAATTCTTTATTGGTTTTAGGTTGTAAAAACATTAAGGCTGTAAAAGTTTCCAAAGTGCATAGACTCTTACAATATAAGCTTTTCTTCCAAAATCGTATCTGAGCTACAGTGAAAAATGAGAGGTTTCAGTGCAAAAAATAGAATGAAAGTATAGCAAAAACACAAGATTTAAAATTCAGAATGCACTATTGACAAGATCTAATCTGGGCAAGGCATGTTTATTTATATAACACATCACTACAAACACAATTCAAACTGTTTTACATGAAGTAAAAAATAAAACGGAAGGAAAATACTGTAGAAGCAAAGATAAAACAAGTAACTATACAATTCACATTACAAAAGAAAGAAAAAAGTCAACCAAGCCTATTCAACCAATTTAGATTTGACTTTTTTTTCCATTTATTTCAGATTTGCAATTTGATAGTTGTAATCTTAAAAAAGGTATTATGCACATTTTTACCTATTTAAATTTAAAAGCTACTTATCAAATAAACAGCAGACATTCTAATTAATAAAAAAAATAATAAACATTACGTATAATTCAGGATAAGGTTAATACTTGCTATTGAGTATAACCAGCCTTTTAGGTGTGAGTGTGTGTGTGAAGTGTTGTTTGTTCTGTTTGTCTCTTTGTTGTCATGCGATAGTCTTGCGACCTTTCCAGGTTGTACCCTGCCTCTCGCTCATTGGTGGCTGGAAGCACCAGCACCCCTCAAGAACGGAAAATGGATGGATGGATAGTTATCATAGATTAAGACATTTGAAAGTTCTGACCAGTAGTTCCCACAGGCGCACCACATTCTCCTGGTCACTTTCCTCCTGTGGTTCTGACATTTGAGGATGATCGTATTACAGCTGAAACACCATTAACTAAATAATGTAGCAGTTTATCTATTGCATTGGCTCTCCCTTCATGTCCCTTTCGGACTTTACTCACTCATTCACACACATTTCACTGCAACACAAGACAACTCTTTTCTTGATATATATATATATATATATATATATATATTAATATATATATATATATATATATATATATATATATATTTTTTTTTTTTTTTTTTTTAAAGGATGTTCAACTTCACAATAACAAGAAGAAAAAAAAATTGGTTTAAACGAACAGCTTATTAAGAAATACTTTTACCAATAAATACAGGAAAACAAATATTTCAATTCAACCTAAAAAAATACTCAAACTCAATATAGAAAACACCATACATCAGATCCACCTCCCCCCCTTCAATTATTCAATGGTGCAGTCCTGTACACACCTGCCTGGTGAGTGAAACAGCAAAGGTGTGTATTTCACAATATTTGAACTCTATAATCCATGAATTTCCATTTTATGAAGAGTAAAAAAAAAAAAAAATATTGTAAAGTGAAATCAATTTACCTTTTTACAAAAATGAAAACAAGATGTGGCCAAGCAAAGAACCACAACCCAAACAAATCCACTTCACCCAAAACAAAAAGAAACCAATGTAGAAAACCAGATGCTGTGTTTAACTGCTACTTTGGCCAATATACAGGTAACAACGCCTCATTGTTACAATATATATATATATATATATATATATATATATATATATATATATATATATATATATAATTGAACTACTATATTTGAACTATAATTGAACAAACATAATATAAGCTATAATCTTGAGCCAAACTGTTGATGTGCTGTGTGAATAAATAAATAAAAACTGTGATTTTCAGGACGATTTTCCAGTCGTGTGAGAATCTTTCGATCGAGCCGACTTTCGGCCAGATCGAACACAGCAGCGTGGCAGGGATGCAATGAGTGAAATGCCGTTCTGTCTGTAAAATTGACAGACCGTAGTAGCCATGTTTGCTCAGCCATGTCTTTTTTCCAAATACTTCGTCCCCTTTTCTTTTTACGGCTTTCAGCACTAAATTGCACAAATTGCCAAGGCAGAGCGTTTCACTCCAGTGAGCTTCATATTCCCCTTCTATTTGTTTGGCTTCCGGATAGACAAGTCCAAGTAGAGAACATAAATCGTGAGCTGTGAAATTTCTTACCGTCTTTGAAATAAAATTGTAAAGAAAAAACCCACAGTTTGAGCTGCAATTCTGATGCAGTTAAAAAGCTTCAGTAATTTTGAAACACATAGATTATTCGAAATTACTGTGAATCTCAGCACAAAGTATGGGGAAATGATGCCTCGCTCTCAGCAGTTGCATGACTGGAGCGCTCTCGAAACACTCCTCAATGCCACACCTGCTTCAAAAAGGTCAAAGCTGTGTCGAGCAGACTGACTCGAGCCCAACATCACTAGATTGCACTATTCTAATTATGGTAAACAGCTAATTATACTGATCATCCTTCTAGATGAATCAAACCGAATTTCATATCAGCAGTAATGTGAACTGTATTTATCACATAATATACACTTTTAAGATGTGATTAAGTTAATCATCACCACAGAGTTTGCTCAACACTTTCCTAGAAGATCAACAGTATATTTAGACATGTGACCCTTTATACTTGTAAATCTTGATGCAATGATGCATGCTATCAGACACTGCCAGTTGCCCATCCGGTAACAGGGTCAGACCACGGGGGCTACTCAAGCCCTGCGTTATGATGGGCCAGCCGATGCCTTGAGCAGGGTACAATACCACTCTGTGCTCTTCTCCCCAGTCTGCAACTAGGATATTGCTTTCTTTATCTATGCATATGCCCCAGGGACATGTAAGGACCGGTCCCATACCAGCACATACACCAAGAACTCTCACTGTGTTCCAACCTGGCTCCAGAACTTTGATGCAGGGTACACGTCCTGTTTCATTGCCCCTTTCGGACACCGCTACTATACCTGAGCTCAAACAGGCTGCTACCAAGTAAGGCCTGTGGAATCCGGTCACTACTGTGCGTTCAAGCCTGCAGCCGGTTTTAGGGTCAAGCTTCAAGGCAATAAGATTGCCTTTTTTGATATCAGCAACCAAAAATTCATCCAGTCTGGTTACAGTCACCCCTCTTGGAGCTTCCAGTTCATCTTTTGCAGAGCCTAACCCTGATCCTCCAAAAATCTCAAGAAGACGACCATGGCGGCTGAACACAAGCAAAGCTCTTTCTGCAGCACAGCTTAAGGCAATCAGACCTTTGCTATTGACAGCAATGTCGAAGTAGTTTCGACATCGTCTGGAGGAGCCACTGATGTTTGGAGAAGTCACTTGCTGAAGAACATTCCCCTGACGATCAGTCACCTATTTAAAAATTTAAGTTAGTTTAATCTAAAAAAGAAGATATATGTAGGCTTTAGATGTTAGAAAGAATACAAACCTGGACACGTGCATTTCCACAGTCAACTACAAAGAGTTGCCCATGTGGTGTGGCGTGGATACCACTTGGTAGTGTAAGGTCAGATCGGCCAGAACCCTGTCTCCCAAACTGCCCCGTGAGATGAGCACCACTTGCCTTGAGCGCTGTTAATGATGGATCAACCTCCTCTTCCAACTCCATGAGGGCATGCTCTTCACCTTCCCCTCTAATTCTCTTTTGCTCTTGACAGGACCCATCTATGAATGACATGGACAATGACCTAACAACAGGGACTTCTTGTAATCTAGTTGTTGTGGGAATTTGCTTTGACTGTGGCAGTATGTTGTGTTCTGCAGAGTTAGGATATTGAGGGATCTGACCCCTTTCAAAGACTCTGAATCCTCTGCTTAGAGTGTTGTTATAGTTGCCACTCTTAACTCTGGACACCCGTTGCTTATTTGCACCGGTACTAATCCATGGCCTTGTCTTATGTGTTAGGTCTACTGCTGATTTGGAAAGATGAAAACTTTTATTCAAAGAGCCTTTGCTCAAACTGAAGTCACGTGATGGGCTAACAATAAAGGTATAGCTGGAGTCAAGGCTATCTGCTGGAGATGGTGCACGACCAGAGTCACCAAGCGTCCCCTGAGAGTGTTCATCAGAAGACTGGCTTTGACGAGAGTAAGTTCTTGCTTTGGAAGTAATATCTAGACAGCTTTGACTGACAAAAGTCATCTTCTGAGATGAAAGTGTACAGCTACCATGATGCCAAGGTCTACAACTAGAGTCATGACTCCCTTTTCCTTTATCTCCATCTATGTTACGTTGACTTGAGTATCCAGTCACCTTAGCAGACTCGCATTTTCTTTCAGGGGAAGGGGATGGTTTTCTGCTGGCAGCCAAAGAAGTCATCTTTTTCTGATTACTGGGTGAGAAATAATCGCCATCAATGGTCATACTGTGTACTGTGCTCTTTACTTTGATCTCCTTATTTTCAAGAGCAGAAGAGACAGCCAGAGAACTTGTACCCATATCATCAACTTGGGATGTTTCCCATTCAAACTGTTCACACTTAGGAAGCCATTGGTGTATTTTTGCAGAAGAGAGCTTTTGTTCCTCTGTTTGCAGATCACTACAGTTTGAGAGGTTAATCCTTCTGATCACCCTGCCTGTTGGTGATGTCCAACCCTGACCTTGCATGTTTTTTTCTCCTATATGAATTTGATGATGAGTGTCTTCACAATGGATCTCCTGTGAATGTAGAGCACACAACTTCCCATCTGGCCCACAGCCTCCAACATTGAGACACATATCTTGCTGCTGCACTTGAATGTCTCCAAAGGTTACTGCGTTAGGTTGGGAACTTGGTTTGAAGTTCACTCTCTTAAGTGAAACAGAGATTTCCCAGGGTTGTAGAAACTCTAAAATCTCTTTTAGTAAGGGGTTTTGAATTGGTCCATTTTCAGATTGAACAGACTGACCTTCTGTTTGGAGTCGTTGTTGAAGCTGAACCAGATTATCAAGCCTTTGCTCTAATAGAGACTGGCTGACCCTTGCGGCTGCTATATTTTCCCTCTGGATTTGCTCCAAACGCTGCTGAGTGTCCCGATGGTCCTGCTCGACTCTCTCCAACAGGCGCTTCTCCTCCCTACGCACTCCAAGAATCGCCCGTTCTACACCCCGGTTAACTGTTTCAATCTCACTGGCATGACGAACCTGTATCTGATGTAAATCTTCCACTGCCTGGACGAGGTCATTCTGAGCCTGAGTTGCCCAGCAGGGAAGCATGTTATGTGAAAGAAAAGATAAAGTGTGATCTGATCCAGAATCCGAACTTCTAGGGTCTGGAATGTCTTCTTGGACAGGGGAGGTTGAACTACTCTCAGGAGGTGTTCCCAAAAACATCTTGAATGGATGAATCCTTACTTTTTCAGTCTTGGTTTTCAGTATCTATAAATAGAACATAAATAAACAGATGAATAGTTATTAAACAAGAATTGATGTTACAGTAATCTGCATACAGAACCTTGCCTTTTGTTCTACTACCATAGAACTGCAAAACCTTTCCCATTATCTACAGGTAACTCTGCCCGATATGCAATTTAACTCTGCCCGATACACACCAATCCTATGGTGCCAACCTGGATAACTGGGGGGGGATCCCACTCTAGATTACCGACGTCTCAGTAAAATTAAGTACCTTCTGGTGGCACCTACAACCTTCCTCTCAGTCTTAGAGAGAGCCTCACGTTCCTATGCAAGGTCTTTTGGTTCACAGGTGGAAAAAAAACCTGAACTGCCTTTCTGCTCCCCAAAAAGAAAAGTTATCTTTTATTTTGTCTTTAACATTTTTGTTTATTGCAACATTAAAAGAACCTTATTTTCTTCAAAAATTTCTCCTTGGGCAGTTGACAATTCCCCAGAAACCTTGCCTTTTGTTCTACTACGATAGAACTGCAAAACCTTTCCCATTATCTACAGGTAATTTAACTCTGCCCGATATGCAATTTAACTCTGCCCGATACACACCAATCCTATGGTGCCAACCTGGATAACTGGGGGGGATCTCACTCTAGATTACCGACGTCTCAGTAAAATTAAATGCCTTCTGGTGGCACCTACAACCATTAGTCAGGCATAACATTACGACCTATGGACATGTTGACTTGTATGTAGCTATGCAGTTTTACATCCTATAAACTGAGGTTTCTGACACTTTTCTGTTCTAAACTTACTCTAAACTTTGTGGCTGCTATTTCTCTTGCTAGTAACCTCTATTTTAGGACCAGGTTCTCACTTGCAGCCCTATAAAATCTACCTAAAAAACAGATACCTAGATGAAGAGATAATAATGTTTATTCTCTTCACTTGCTTAGTGTATGAATGTCAATTACTTTCTTTTGTTTGTCAATCATCCAACCCCGCTACATCTGAGGGAAGATCAGTAATCCTGGAATTAAATACTCCTATTAAAAAGGAAGCAAATACATTTAGACATTTACTTGTGGTGAACTTTTTCTCAGTATTCTAAGATGATTGTAATATGACAGGGGGTTTAGTTTACCAACAGTTAATAGGGCACTAATAAACAGAAAGTCAAGCAAACAAAACAGTTGCTTATTATATTTTAAAGCCATTTGCAGTCAGCATTTCTTATTCTGTCCTTGGGTTCTGTGTACCTGATTTTAGATTTAGAGTAATATAAAACTTGGTTATACTTCACAACTTTTATATGAAGACAGGGTGGGTTTTTCTTTTAAAACCGTGTATTCTTAGAATGCTTCGGGTAGAAGACAGCTCAAGAAAAGGTTTTGAGTCAAACACAAAAAAACAATGTTCTGCTAATATTTAAAGCCATGATAGACAAGAAAAAGAATCTAAAGAGGCAAGTAGGGTCTGAATGTCAGCACAACTTCTCAGCTTCCCAGTGGTGTTGAGTTTAGATTTTCCTTTGATATTTTATTCATGATGTGAACCAAGTGAACTAGAGAAGTAGACAAAGACGCCGGTCTTATAATAAAACCCATACGAATATTGCTACCTACAAAGGATAGGAAAATGTTTCAGGTATGATTCCATATTTAAACTTTTCTTACACTTTTTTCCATTTTTCCTGCATGTCATTGAAAAAAACATGCTATATTTGTCTAAATGTTAGAACATGAAACACTATTACTGTAACATCAATTCCAGTCTTGTCCTTGAAATACTGTAAGTCCTGTTCATGAAACTTTTAACAGCAGAAGTGTGTTAAGATGCAAGCATTGTTGGCGTCCGGATGCAGTACTTTTCTTCTGACATCCCCATTTAATTTTTCACCAATTATAAACATATACTTCATGAGTTCCCCCAAATGCTTGTTTTCTGCTTTTATTAGAAAATAGGATGCGCTGGTCAGGAATGGCTTTGTCCACCCAAAGCCACCCATTTGGCTGCCCCTATTTGCCTTCTCTGCCAGCAATTTAATTCAATTCATTTTATTAATATAGCGCCAATTCACAACACATGTCATCTCACTGTAATTTCCCTCTGGGATTATTAAAGTATGTCTGATTCTGATTCTGTAGGCAGTTTATAATTCAACCAGATCATACAGTCAAACTGATTCGATGTTTTCTATCTAAGGAAAACCAAATGATTGCATTGACTCATTGGGCCGGATCTATCAAAGGTTTTCGTGTATAAAAACGTGAGCTATTTCACTGCGCACGCTAAAAAATGTACAAACTGATCTATCAACAGCGCGCTAAAAGGGTTTGGTCTTTAAAACGTGCTAAATAGCGTCTCTTATCCATTTAGTACTTTTTCTGCAATGAATATGCAATTTTTTGCGTCCCACAAGACGCAAAAGTGCGTCTTGTGGGAGGAGAACATGTAAATATATTAATTTAGCACTCGCAAAGTGATTTATTAAACCTGAAAGCAATTTTGCTAACGGTATCTGACTATATTTAACACGTTTCAAAAGAAGGTGCAAATGGTCTGTATGCGTAATTGCGCACACATGGCAGCGGTTATTGTCGCAAGAAGGAGACATCGAAATGAGGCAAGGAGACGCAGAGAACGCATTTTTTCACTCCGTGTGAATATTTTTGGAATTAACGAGGAAACGATCATCAAAACATATCGTTTATCCAGCATTGCCATTTTGGAGCTGTTGGGGGAACTCCGAATGGATTTGGAGCCAGCCACAAGGACGACCCACGCAATACCAGATATCACAAAACTCAGTGCAACATTGCACTTTTTTGCATCTGGGTCATTCCAGCGTACGGTTGCAGCGAGAGCTGGGATCTCCCAATCTCGTTTTCCAGAAGTGCTGTCCGACATTCTAAATGCCATGTCGCCCTGACGCCCTAACGGAGAACCCGTTTTTTTTTTTTTTTTTTTTGGAGGGGGTGGGGGTGTCACTGTAAGATTAAAATTTCTTAATGCACTAGTTTGCACGAACTACAAACTACTTTGCCGCAAACCACAAAACGCGCAAAACCATAATTTAAATAGGGCGTCTCCAACAGTTTTGCACCTGCCACCAGTTACGCAATCGCTCTTGTTAAATCACCCGCAAACCATGGTTCAGCCCCTCGCGCAAAATTCCAGTTTGCGAGCGCAAATTACTGCACGCAAAATTGGATATTGATAAATCCGGCCCATTGACTCGAAAGCAATCCCTCACTCTAAGCATGCTTGTAGCAACAGTGCAGAGGAAAAACTCCCTTTTAACAGGAGGAGACAGAAGCAGACATACAGAAAGAAGCAGAGATACAAAAGGGCAACTGTAAACCAGCTACACAGGTGGCCCCCATCAAGAAAACACACAGCATTGCAGCCGAGGCCAGTTCCCATGTCAGAAGATGAAAGTGAGCAAATCCAGTTAGTCAATGTAAACTAATCAGGACTACACTGAAAAAAGGCCAAGCTCCAACATCAACAAAGGTGTTGATGGCAGCAGCACGGTCGACATTTCTCTCCAGGATGGTGTCAGAGCCAAACAGTAACAGACCAGATGAAACTATTATGAGAAAAAGCAAAGAGAGCATAATGATAGAAACTGAACTAACACATTCTACAGAATGTGAGAATAGAGATAGAATGAAAAAGAATGATGAAAAAGAGTCCCTATGTCTTCCAGCAGTCCATGCATATAGCAGTATACCAATAGAGATAGCTCAGGATAACCTGACCCATTCTAACTATAAGCTTTATCAAAAGGGAAAGTTTTAAGCCTAGCCTTAAAATTAGACAGGGTGTCTGCTTCACACACTTAAACTGGTAGTTGGTTCCACAGGAGAGGAGCTTGATAACTAAAAGATCTGCCTCCTCTTCGACTTTTAGAAATTCTAGGAACCACTAGTAAACCTGCAGATTGAGAGCGAAGTGCTCTGTTAGGGACAAAAGGAACAATCAGATCTCAAGAATTTACATGTGAGGAGGAGGATTTTAAAATCTATTCTGGATTTAATAGAAGCTAATTAGAAGTGTGCATGCACAGCAAGAGATTGTGTGTTGGAGTTAGACTGGAATTTGGGACAATCAATGGATAAGATAATCCCCCAGAATTCTAAGCCAAAAGAAGATTGGCCTCTATACCTTTAATGAAGACAGCATACATGTGAAAATATGTCAATATGTTTGCTAGTAAGGGCTTTAGGAAAATATACTCTATCCTAAATTATATATCAAGAATATATGACTGTAGTTAATTTCCAGTTGGTACAGTGAGACTATTGTGGATTGACCCTTAGCTGGTTCTGGAACCTATACTTGTGCTGGTTCTGCCATTAGTACAGCAGCAGTTTGTCTAAATTACTCTAAAGTACAAAATAAATTCATATCATTATTACGTCATTGCTGTGTTTACATAGAAGTCATGTTCATTTTGTAGCAGTGAAACATATGTGCAATATGTATTGGCTATAATATATGGATACTTGTCCAAGACTTGTGATGTTCATGTTCATTTTTTTTTATGTGTTTAACAGATCACTGGTAAGCATAGTCTAGCTGCTACAAAATGTAATGCCTAGAGGGTGGTCCACTATAGTATAGTATAGTATAGTATAGTATAGTATAGGATAGTATAGTATAGTATAGTATAGTATAGTATAGTATAGTATAGTATAGTATAGTATAGTATAGTATAGTATAGTATAGTATAGTATAGTATAGTATAGTATAGTATAGTATAATTCAATTCAATTCAATTCAGTTTATTTATATAGCGCCAAATTCACAACACATGTCATCTCAAGGCACTTTACAGTTCAACCAGATCATACAGTTAAATTGATACAAAGTTTTCTATCTAAGGAAAACCAGTTGATTGCATTGACTCATTGACTCAAATACAATCCCCCACACTAAGCATGCTTGTAGCGACAGTGGAGAGGAAAAACTCCCTTTTAACAGGAAGAAACCTCCAGCAGAACCAGGCTCAGTGTGAGCGGCCATCTGCCGAGGCCGACTGGGGTTCAAGGAGACAGAAGCAGAAATACAAAAAGCAGCTGTAAAAGGCGGCCCCGTCCAGGAAACACACAGCCAGGCAGACGAGCTCCAAGGCAGCTCCCATGCCAGTATAGTATAGTATAGTATAGTATAGTATAGTATAGTATAGTATAGTATAGTATAGTATAGTATAGTATAGTATAGTATAGTATAGTATAGTATAGTATAGTATAGTATAGTATAGTATAGTATAGTATAGTATAGTAAACTGACAGTAGCAGAGAGTAACTTTGACACAAAGAAGTTTAAAATAAAATAACGTCAATTAACAAAACCTAGATTAGCATCTAGAACTTTTCTCTGTAGGTTGGCTTTTGCTTGACCTTCTAGAGACAAAAATTTTATGTTAAGCTGTGACAATTGTATATCTAAAGCTCTTGTAATAAAGATAAAAAAAAGTCAATCTGTTATTAACCTTAAATATTAAGATTTTTTGTTGCAGAAAAAATTCTATCAAATACTTTGCAATATATTTTGGGGTCTTTGTGCTCTGTTTAATTGTGGGGTGGATCTTGGCACAGGTTGACTATAGATTATTAATGTTAGACAGCAACAGGAGTAACTGAGTCACTGGGTCAACACTAGTCCTTTCTTTTCAGGTTCTTGCTCATATTACAAAAACTGCATTAAACATGAGATAGGTTCAGTTACTCATCTGGTGACCCACATTTGCAAGGGCTAAACAGATACTGCAATTAAAACAAAATGGAAAAACGAAAAACTAACATGTGTAATTGTAACTGGAGTTGGTAGGAAAGAACAAATCACCCCCAACCTGGCCTCTCTCCACTGCCTTACTGTCCATTTTGGAGTTCACCTTAAGACTTTTTTTTATTTCTTCTTAAAAGTTTGCATGGTCTAGCTCCGTCTAACCTCTCTGAGCTGCTTCAACTGTACTCTGCAACAGAGGTCTAATAAAAAGCTCAGAATGGATAGAGCTTTAAAGGATTTGCTGCTCCTCCATATCCAGATCAGACATGTCCCTTTCCTGTCCACTTTTAAAATTATTCTAACAGTGCAACACTATTAAATGGTCTTAGGCAGAACTTTCAATTTAGAGATTATTTTAGTTCTGCTTTTATTTTGTTTCCACTGTTATTAATTGTTCTTAATATTCTTTCCTTGTCCATTTTTTGCTATGTCTCCGGAATTTACACATGCATTTTGTCACAGCTGTTTTTTTTATGTTTATTTAAAGTACTCTTTAAGAAATAATTCAATACCACAAGGGATTTAGCTTGATTCATAAAGAAATTGATTAAGACTGACCAAAACATGTTTAATCAAGATAAAAACAACAATCACAATTAATCAAGAAGCTGAAATTAAATGTTTAAAAACTCCTAATAGTTTTTAGTAGTTTAGTTTAGTTTAAAAACTAAACTTCTAATTGCTTCCATTAAAAAAGAGAAAAACTTTAACCCCCAAAACCCAGATACATTATTTTCTCTTACCTGTTATCCTGTAACGGTTCTGCGTTACCCATTCATGTTTCTTTACTACGTCTCTCATCTTCTTCACTTTTACCACTGATCCCACTCCCCCCACCACGTGCAGTTTTACCTCCTGGTGGCTGTTGCTAAGACACCACCAAGCTGACTCTGGTTTCCTCTGTGTACAAACTCCAAAAGATATGCCTTTCACTCTTAAACAATTGCCTAGCCTTTAGAGCTGTGCACTTTGTGATCTCTACTCTGTCAGGAGTGTTTAAACTGTGCATTTAGTGATTAATGCCTAATGCAGGCACTCACCCATGGGTCAAGCTGATATAATACATTGAAAAAGGACAGATTTTTTCTTTTAGCATTGATGTTGAGGGTAAAATATTTACTGTTTACCTTTTTTGGAAAATGCTTCATAAGCCTGCTTCATAGCTGTTATTTACAGGTAGCTGAAATAACTGCAAAATAATACTAGTTGTTAACTATTAACCAAGCAGTTTAAAAATGATAAAAAAGAAATTATTCACATAAATATATCATATAATATGTTAACCCTAGATGCATTGAATAGAAAAGAATAGAATACAATACAATACATTACAGTAGAAAAGGATAGAATAGAAAACAATACAATACATCACAATAGAATAGAATAGAACAGAAAATGCCTTTATTGTCCCAAAATGGAGAAATTACTGTGTTTACAGTAACGAAAAGATTATATAAAAATGGTCACACAAAAGTTATATTCATGCTAAAGCTGGTCTTCATAGAAATATCATATATTCAGCTTTGTTCATAACCGCAGCAACATCACAAACAGGGGTTGTAGTGCGATTATAAAAGAACAGTAAAGGTGCACAAGTTGTTTCACGCAAGTGAAGAAAATTGATCTTTTAACAACTGAGCCCTGATGGAGATATTTGTGCTTGTTGTGCACTCCACCCAGAAATCTTCCCTTCAACACATTCTGGCCTTGAGGCAAATACAAATAAGCTACCTACATTCTGAAAGCAGGATAATTAACTCTCTATGTTAAAAGGCAGTGTTTAAAATCATAGCACCAGGTTATTCTTGTTAAAAACAGGTATTAAAGAGGTTGCCCTCACTTAAAGGTATAGTGGAGGATTACAGCAACGGGTACAGGACCCCTGTACCCGCTCCCCGAGAGGGAACGCCCAGTAAAGGCATGTGAGAGTGTGCACGAGCCCATTTCTCCTCGTGCACGCTCTGTTTAAAAGTTACTGTTTGCATCGGTCATAAAAGCTTACTTCTCAAAAAAAGATTTGCACATTTTCCACTATGCCAGATTCACCACCGGACTGACAGAAACATATCACCAGAATGATTGACATTAAGGAGGACCACTTATTTTGATGATCCACTCAAAAAAAAACATCCTCCCCTATACATTTAAGCTGACATTATCTGCAGTTCTGAATAAATGTATCCAATATATAAATGAAGCTGATCTGATATTCATCTAAAATACCATTATGTCATGTTTTTTTCTTTGTCTAAATTTGTTCTCTGCAGGCAAAAGGACATAAGCTCATAGTTACTTTACAATACCAGCAACCATTTTCCAAATGGTTTGGGGAGAATTAACCAATGCAATTTGGTCATAGAATGATGTCTCACTTGGCTATAATAGGAAGTAGAAGCAACAAACTAGCTTGTATGGATCAGTAATAGAGCGAGGTTTTAATTAATGTGTTCCATTAGGACAAGTTGTACTTAATTTATCATGTCATAAGTGGCGATATATTCCTTCCAGAGACATAGAGAGAGAAGTGAGATTCTAATGCTTGCAATTTGAAGCTGGCAGTGGAAAAAGCCGATTGTCATGTGAGGTTAGTGTGGCATATGGAAGAATTTACTCAACAAATATGTTTTCGTCTCCTTTTTAGACAATTTACTTGTTTCTGAAAAAGTCAAAACCCATAAAAAGCAAGCCCAAAAGCTTTGGAAAATTTATTCCAGCTTTTCCATTTCCCCTGAGTTCTTGTAATGCCACATTTCCGAATGCACATTAAAAAAACATTGATGGAAACAAGTTTTTCATTATCAGTGTGTTTTTCTGAGAATAAAGTTAAGAAGATAATTTTAAAAGGAATAATTATGGAGTTTGAGGAGTTTATTCAGGCTGGAAGGAAGAGAGTGCAAGAATGAGCCATCAAAGTCAGTTCGTTGGGGAATATGCTGTAATCCATAACTGTTTTTAGCATTTTAGAAACTCTAACTTTAAATCTAACTTTAAACAGATGTAAATTCTCAAGCAAATGAACAATGTACCCGGTGGAGTTTTAGCAGAGCGAGCCACACTAATCTCTAAATGTAAATCAGTTGGAGGCATTTAAAAAAAAAAAAACTAATTTAAAGCATCTGCTTATACATTACGATGCTGCTTCTGAGAGTAATAAAAAATATATATATATATATTTCTGCTCAAGGCAAGAAGGATAGAAAAAGTTTAAAAGCTGTTTTCTTTTCAATCAAAACCAAGAGGAAAAAAATATATTGTAAGGTAAAGCTTAAAAAAAAAACAGAGATCAGAAATCCACACCAACACTGATATCAGTGCATCTCTGCCTCTGAGAGGCAGGCTACACCCTGGAGAGGTCACCAGTCCATCACAGCGACAAACAGGATAAACAACCATTCACACACACACTCACACCTAAGGACAATTTAGAGAAGCGAATTAACCTAATAGTCATGCTTTTGGACTGTGGGAGGAAGCCGGAGTACCCGGAGAGAAACCACGCATGCTCAGGGAGAACATGCAAACTCCATGCAGAGATACCCTGTCCTGTAATCGAACCCGGAACTTCTTGCTGCAAAGAAGCAGTGCTACCTGTTCTGCTACCTGCACTGTTCACTGTGCCCAAGAAGCCCAACATGAAATAATTGCAAATTAATTCAACGTTCAATGTCTCAATAAATACAAAAACAAATGCTGATCACAACTCGCTTCATTACTTGAACATCCTCACATGCACATTAATATCTAGTACCTAACGACAAACTAAAAAAACAGTAGCTATGACACAAATTTAAATCTATGTTAGTGTTAAAAATATAAACATATATAGCAGCATATATTCAAGATAATTTCTTTGATCAGGCTTTTACAAGACACAAAACAAAGACAAACCTAAAACAGAATAGAGATGACTTCTTCAGACAGTAATTAGCTGCTAATTTATTAAACACAAAAGAACAAAGAAAAGTGAATGCCTTATGAGATGTTCTTAACCATTTCAAAGTCAAATGAAAATATGCCCAGCCTCTAAAGAAAATAAACAATGCTAGCTCATAGATCATTTAAATGACTAATGATTTGACTTCACACAGCGCTGTCTTTTTTTATTTTCCCAGTTTCCTTTATGGTGATGGGCTGATGACTCAGTAACGGCCTGAAGAATCTAGCTTCACCCTTTGGAAAGGAGGCATTCATTCAAATAAACTTACACAATGGCACATGCCTACACCCACATGCTGCTGATATGTCAACTAAATGGTGCAAATGAAAAGAAAACATAAAACTGGCATTAATTACCTAACACTTTCTAGTATATTTTGTAATTCCTTTACAAATAAAAAAATAAATAAATGTTCTCCCTCTCCTTGTTTTCCAGTTTTTAGCTATCCAATCAAGACCATGGACTCTGACAATTTAGTAGAATCAGATATTTTTTGGCCGATCCTAAATAGACGATAAAAAGCATTGATCAAAAAAATAAGATGAAGTTGACATACAAATATCGACTCTAATTAACATTTAATGTTTTCCTGCCAAGAAATATTTGGTGTTTGTCTTCATCTTGATGAGAAGGGGACCTTCGTGTCTGTGCTACCTGAGAGCACCCTTTCAAATGAAAACATGAGTATAAACTAGCACCAGTTTGTGCACCTACTTCTTTTAATCGGTCACATGATACCATGCAGGAAGGAGCATAGGAGAGGCTGAGGATAACAGGCCAGCTGGGCTACGATGTCAGTGACCAGGATGTTGCCGTACCATGAGTTTTGGAGCATGTTCTCCAGCTTGGCAAACAGAACCACCATAAATGGGCCTAAACAAAGACAAACAGGCAGGCTGCTGATTGGATGGGTGGAAAGCAAAGATTTAACTAAAAGAAAAGAAATCAGGCCTTTGAATGATTAGAATCTTTATCAGGTTGATCTTAGTTTTTTCTGTTATCATAGGATGGAAGCATGTTTGCCTGATGTTCAAGACCTGACTGACTTCCATAGGAGGATGGACTGCATTAAAGAGAGGATGCTGTACCATCTGCTAGATTCTGTTGCTAGGCAACCCTTTAAGAAGCAGACATGCAAACATGAATGTATCTGAATATATATTCTGGTGTTTATCAGCAGCCTTTCCTGCCACTGAATGATGCAGAGTTTCTGTTAGGAAACAGAGTTTTATCTCAGTCTGTGTGCTCCATCCCTGCAGGTTATTCCAACAGAGGGCATCCCAGAGATCTGGTGCTGTTTCAAAAAGGTGTGTTCAATTTCACCTGTAATTTATCAGGTTCGGTAGTACCTGTTTAGGAGGAGCTAGTCGCCTTCATAGAATTAATTCAATAGGTAGTTATGGGCCTTCAAGGGAACAAAAAGCATTGATCAACATTCATTAAGAGAAACTATGCTTTAGATGTAGCTGAAATGTTGTCGTTTTTTTTTTTACTTTAGTCCATGAGCAAAAAAAAAGAAAAAATTATCCATAGGGTTAGTTATAGTTTCGCTTTGGTGTGCTGCCCTGTGCAGGTCTTTGCTCCCAGCGTCCAATCTCAACATGCACTGCAGGCATGTACTGTATACTCTAGGTGATCCTGGTTCTTATAGCCAAGATTTATTAAAGTGAAAAAAGTTTACATCTTGTTCATTCCATAGGGAGCAGTGTGTGCTTAGTCAGCAGCAAATTCAGAGAAATTAACAATTCTTCATAACCACACAGTTCAATGTGTCGAGTACAAACCAGAGTTAATGGCGCTTTCACTCTAAATGTGATTTGAGAGTAAGGGGGGTTTGGTTTATAAAGTCTATAGTGAACATGCATGGGGCAGCATGAGGTCCCTGGCTGCTGCCTGTCCGGGCCATTTCATTTTCAGGTGCTTTGAACTTTCAAGCATCGATGTTCATCCAAAGCAGCAGATGCAAGAGTTAAAAGAAAAATCAGAGCAGTGGCAAAGCATTGTGGCAAAGGGGGTAAAGCGTTTCTTAAACCATAACAATCAGATTATCAGCATATGCTAACAGCTATTTAGCCAAACGTGTTTTTTTAAGACAGACACCTAAAGTGGGAAGCAAGAGGAAGTAGGGTGGGTCGCAACAATGAATATTTTACAGCAAGCAGACAGCAGGTAATTAACACGGGTTAGGATGTACACCAATGGTCAGGGTGGGGACACACAAGCAAGACAGAATACCAGACGGGTGCTTTTCAATACACAGCATGTTTGAGCATACTTTAGTTAATGTATATTTAAGAAAGCGCAAAACTTTTATCAAAAAAGTCATAGAATGCACTACTTTCAATCCCTCCATACATAATCCTCATAAGTCACATAATAATCTTACAAAGAGGACATATTTGATCACATTCAACAATTGAAAGAAACTGTCTGAGTCCCATGCATTGAAATTAATTTTCAGTTTAGAAGAAATTCATCATGAAAAACTAATAGCTATAAGTAACCACTTATTGCTCTGCATATTTGACACAAAACAGTTCAACCCCAGCATGCCTGTCTGGGAGACTTTGTTGATTCAGAAAATTCCTAATTCAATCATTGAAATAAGCAGTGGGAAATCAAAGATAAGAAAGCATATGAAAAACCTGGAAAAAAAAACTTGTGTAATATTGTTTTCAAATATATTTATTGTGAAATATTTCTTTCATCAAGGTGTCAACAATGGGTGGTGAGGTTGCTTGAGGACCCAGATGCAGAGATGAGTGAAGCAGAGATGAGTTCTGAGAGGTTTAATTGCAGACCAAAGGTAGCAGAGGCAGAAATCCAAAAATCCAACTTAAAATATTAAACAAACCAAAACCATGGAGACATCAGGGCAAAAAACGAGTCTGAGGAGCCGGGGAGAGACGAGCAGAGTAGACAATACAGCAACAAGAAGGAACCAGCACTGAGTGACTGCAGAGGTGGAGTATTTAAGGAGAACCAAACAAAAGGATGGACTAACGAGCTGAATGAGGAGCAGGTGTGGGTTTAACTGGCAAGAGGGAATCCAAGGGGAAAGAAAACAATCACAAGGGGGCAACAGAGAGTAACTAAAGAATGCTAGAATATTATGGAAAATAAAAACAAAACAACTGATAACTGAAAACTCAGAGTCACAACAAATGAGAACCATAACACAAGGCACTTTATGACATTTACATGTTTCATTTTAAGAAAAACTCTGACACATAAAACAAAGAGGCATACTGACATCTATAGTAAAAAAAATAAGGATAATAAAAACATAATAAACAATAACATTAACACAACAATGAAAGTACTGAACATAGAAAACAACAATATCCCGCTTTAATTAAGTATCAAATTAACAGTATTAAATTAACAAAGTACGGTATTAAATTAACACAAAAGAAATGTATGAGTAATGATGAATAATAAGTATTTAGGTTTGTAATGCACAGAAGGAACATGTTTATGCATTTTTTTTTTATTAGTTTTGCTTTAATCATGTTTTACTTAAATTAAATCATCAAATAAAATTACAGAAATATTAAATAAAGGAGATGATGAAAAGGGAAATTAAATTAAATTTTTCTGTTGCATGCATGAGAAATTCATGTTTAAAACTGTCAGCTGATAAAAGGAAATTACCCTCTAGATATCACTGATATTTACTATAAAGAAGAAAAACAAGGAAACACAGACAGTAAAAACTATAACATATTCATTTTATATGATAACAACCGTTATCAGTCTGTAATGCATACCCGCTCAGTGATCAAAATCTTTTTAGCAGCTGTTTATAGAAAAACAACACAGTAGTCAAAGGTAATTTTCCTTCTTTTTTTAAAGCATTATAACCAAATGTCCTCAGAAAGAGTTTCTGCACAGCTGCTACTGTGTGAGTGACACCTGGCGGAGGTGACAAGAATTACAACTTGAATTTCCATACGTTTCAGTTTTCAATTATGGCAGACAGGTATTGTGTATTTTCTGCTCTGCTTTTGTCTTGAAAGACAGACTAATTTAATGACATTTAATGAGATAAATACAGAAGCAAACACAGATGCAGAAGAATGTATGAAATTCACCATAAAAAGCCTTCCCTTATTGGATGAATTGAGTTTAAACTTATTGGATAAGAAGAGCATGGGCTGCCATGGTTAATTTCAGAAAACACTGTTTTAGATGGTGTATCAAATGCCATACAACAAAATAAAAAGCTATTTAGTCAGGACACAGAACCCCACTGGGCATTTTAAAAAAAAAAAAGCTTTCAACAACCACAAAAATGTTGGGATTTTTCCCGGCTTTCAGTCGGTGTTAAAATACTGCAATTTAATGGGATTTGGCAGGATTTCATACCATTGGGACTTTTTAAAACCTAATTTTATTAAAGTGGTGCTTTTCTGCATGTTTGCCTTTCCATAATTTAATTCTGACATCACCGGCTGACAAACCATACAGTATAAACTGATGTCCTATAGCGCTGGCTAGATGTCCATAGCATTATTTTTGCAATTTACTGCACTTTTTTTTTATTCTGCTTTGTGTCTAAAGTTGCCTGCTAGCTGCTCTCTGTTAAAAGACTAATGAATGAATCACTCTTCTCATGTTAATAAGGTTATCTGGGGTAGTGGTTATTTTTTTAGGGAGAGACAATATATTAAATGATTTTAATATATATAATGGGAAACGAAAGCAAACTATGAGAGCAAACTCCAGATTAAAGATTAATAGAAATATTGAATATAATAAAACTGGATTTCCCAATCTATATTTAAAATAGGTTTTGTGTCAATTACTCACATTGTCTAAAAGCATTTGGGCGAAAATCATACATTTTAAAAAGGAAATTATCAAAGAATGCAGAGAAATACCTTTCACTCTTTCCCTCTGTATTTCCTCTGTCTGTTGTGAAGATGGGGGAGGAAGATCCAACCGCTATATCGCAAAACCACTTTCTCTGAAATTCTCTAATCACTATGTTGTGTTTTACACTAACTGTGTTTTAATTGGATTTACTATTTACACATTTTATGATTTCACAAAGCTTTTTGCATCACTTTTTGACCGTATGCATAGTAAAAGTGGTGGCCCTTCTGACTTCCTGGTGTACTTCTGGGAGCCCCCCTGGACCCGACGCTGACAGACTCACATCAATGTGACAACCTGAATGAGCTGCACTACATAAGCCACTTGTGTGGGTTGTAGAGTCCTTCTTATGCTACCACGAGTATTAAAGCACCACCAACATTCAAAAATGACCAAAACCTCAGCCAGAAAGCATAGGTACTGAGAAGTGGTCTGTGGTTGCCATCTTCAGAACCACTCCTTTTTTAAGTGTCTTGCTAATTGCTAATAACTTCCAACTGCTGTCAAGGAGAGAACTGGATGAATGTCCATCCCCGATTACGGGTGTGTAAAAAAAAATCGTTTTCGAAATATATCGTAATTTTTGGCTGCCTGATATAGTATTGACGTTTTAGTTCCTAATATTGATTTCTTTAAAACAAAACATTTTAATTTAAAACAACGAGGGAAAATGGGCTACCTTTGTACTGCCAATTGGGCAGATAGCGCTGTGGAGCCCTTTTACTGTGCGATGCAGTGCTATATCTGTAGTTTGAGGCGGTCACAGTGAAAGACTGACTCGAACCCTAAGCAACATCAAAACCAAAATAACTAAATACTCAATATTATCAGATGAACATATACAGAGGTTTTACATTCAATTTTTTATAGCAGGGAAAATATCACAATATATGGTGACATTGCAATACTGTGATATATTGTATCATGACCCATCGTGACGTATCTTATCGCAACGCCCATGCCAATACTCACCCCTACCCAGTAGTCTAGTTATAAAAAAAGAAGGGGGATAGTGGAAGTTCTTTTGGAAGCATACATAGCCTAATAAATATGGTATATTAACATAAAGCTATATACATGGTGTGGTTGTTCCGTGTCTGGTGAGTGACCTTGACCAAGGCAACTTTCAGTAGAACTGCAGTCAGTCCCTGGACTGGCATGGCTATCACTGCCCCTACATAGTTAGGGACAATGGCAGAGAACAAATTTCCCACAGGGATCAGCTTCATAGCTTGGTAGGACACTTCTTTGATTTTATTTATTTTGCTCAGGCTACTCGTAAGCCTGCCGGGTGGTAATTTAAAGCTACAGTGTGTAATTTTTAGCGACATCTAACGTCCGGACTGCAGACCGCAGCAACATGAACATCTCCCCCCCACCGCTTCTCCCCCCCAACAATACGGCGAGCGTGACGGGACAAAATGTCTTCCACGACGTCCGCATCACCTACCTTCTCAAGTGATGAGGTTTGTTTACATAGATAATTTTACAGATAGTATATACTGCCATCTATTGTTCAGTACCGTCTCAGTTCATCTCTCTCAACTTGCCGTAGTTACTTTCGAGCGTAATGGGCGATCTCGCAATCGCTAGTTTGTTGGCTCTGCGCTGCCGTAGCGCAAAGATGTCTGCCTCCATGGCTGCGAGACCCGCTCCAATGTAATTATAAATAACGAATTCTAAGGCAACGCAAATATTAAGGTTAAGAGGCTGAGCTCGTAGATGATGATAAATAACATAGTTATGTATAATATATTACATTTCTGACTGTATATCCCTGTAATTATTACACACTGTAGCTTTAAGAAGGGGGATGATTTTTTAGGGTTTTTTTAAGAAGGGAGATGGCATCCCCCCATCCCCCCTTAACTCAAATACTGCCCCTACCCTGATCTGCATAAAATTTACTAACCACCTGATGGAGCCAGAACCTGCTTCATACAAACACAGAACTTCTATGAAACAGCAACACTCTCTGAGCACAGAAGATAACGCCACAATTAAAGAAATAAGATCTGTTTCTTCAAAATAATAACATATAAATTATACCAAACTCCCAATTTAAAAAAAGACCAAAAGTATTATCATCAGTGGAGATTTGAAACTCAATTAGTCATTAGATTAGAATAAAAAGAAAATTAAAAACAATCCACTGGACTTTGTTTCCAAGTTTGAAGATGTTTATCTTCCCATCCAAGAAGGTTTTTCAATTTTAAATGTCAGGAATAAGGATGAGTTCGAGGTTTTATACAGTAGCCCGACAAAGCCTTGTTTTTGTTTTGAAAACTGCTAATTGAAACGGACGAAGGGGTCTGGCCCCTTGGAATGGGGGTCGTTTTATTTTTTTGTTAGCCTTCAATGCTCCATATCCGTCTATATAATAATTAGAATGTTTTATTTATTCTTTTATATAGTGTGATATATAGTGCAGCACTACTACAATTAATGTAAGGTTTGAATTTGAGTTTATTTTGAATATATATATTTGAATAAACTTGTGCTTTGGTGATATGTTTAAAACTGTAATGCCTATAAAGCTTATTTGACATATCGGACCCATGGATTTGAACATGTTTCAAATTTTATTGAACACACACACACATTTGTTTGTACGGAAGAGGATTAGGGCCAATGGGAAAAAAAAGTTGACTGATTTTTAAATATTATTTCAGTTAAATATGGGGGAAAAGTCAGAATTCTGACATTCTCACAGCAAACAAACATGTTAGCATCAAGCCGTAGCCAAATCTGTTTTAGAGACTAAACTAGCTCTCTTGTTTTAATCACCTTCTGCTCTTCCATTAATGAAATAGCATCACCGGGGACTCCTGGGGCACGTGAAAAGTCGCCTAATTCGATTATTTTCCCACAATGTGTTACTGGCCCTCCCAAAAAAACTCACATCTTTGTCAGTGAAGCCGAGTGCTCCCACATCTCTACCTTCATGATGCCCATATACATTAAGATCCAAAATTCTGGGATTAAAGTCATAATTCTGAGAAAAAAAAGTCAGAATTCTGAGATTAAAGTCAGAATTCTGAGAAAAAAAGTCAGAATTCTAAGATTAAAGCCAGCATTCTAACATTAAAGCCAGAATTTTGAGATTAAAGTCAGAATTCTGAGATTAAAGTGAGAATTGTGAGAAAAATGTCTGAATTCAGAGATTAGAGCCATATATCTGAGACAAAAAGTCAGAATTCTGAGAGAAAAGTCAGAATTCTGAGAAAAAGTCAGAATTCTAAGAAAAAAGTCAGAATTCGGAGATTAAATTCAGAATTCTGAGAAAAAAGTCAGAATTCTGAAATTAAAGTCAGCATTCTAAGATTAAAGCCAGAATTTTGAGATTAAAGTCAGAATTCTGAGATTAGAGTGAGAATTCTAAAATTAAAGTCAGTATTCTAACTTATTTCCTATATTAAACTGAAATACATTTTAAAAATCAGTTTTTTTCTTTTTTCAGTGGCCCTAATCCTGTATGTTTGCACTATAGAAATAATAATAATTTTGCTTGGGGTGGCAGCACTGCTCCTCCACTGGGCCATTTAGCACACATTGTACCAGAGTGAACGGGATCGGTTGGGTTTGGGTCGCTGTGAATCCATGCAGCTGTGAGCAGCAGCGTCGCTGTGACTCAGTCAAGCTGTGTGGGAGGAGTTAAAGCAAGATGGCCGCGGGAGAGGGAAGACTGTTTGAGAAATCATCAAATGGGATGTTTATCTGCCGTTAACAGGATGCACTGCTGCCCCAGAGAAGGAGTGGTTAGTCTATTAGCATCGCCGGGTCAGTGTGGAGCGGTTCACCGCTGCTTTCTGCGCTGTGTTCCGGTCCGTCTGCCGGTTTTTGCCCTGACATTGTGGAATTCATCAACAGCTAGGCGTTAGCTGGAAGCTAGCAGGTTGCTATCCAAGGAAACCTTCTCCTCCCAACAACTGCTGGGATTCCTGTATAGAAAAACAAGGTGTGTATTATTGACCTGATTTACATTAGGCTATTTTTTTTTTTACCTTAATACTTTCATAGCCACGTGTATTTATTATTTTATGGTTGTTGTGTATATGTATATAAATACGTTATCCTTACATGTAAACAACGTTGCTAGATAATTTCGAAATTGAATTACATTGATTGTTTTCCAATTAATGTGAAATGAAGCACCTCTACCTCCTGTTAAGATTGATTATTATATTAGACATTAACAAAATCCATATATTTAATTGAAAAAAAAAATCTGTGTTGAGTTGCTGTCATAGGCAGTGACTGACATGAACATATGACCTGAAGGCATTAGGTAGGACTGTGAACTCCTACCTCCTTGGTTTAATTGCTGATCCTGAAACTCAGACACACACATTCCTCTGGTTGTTATCTCTAAACTCTGAAGCTAAACAGTAACCCTTCAATAATCTGCGTTCTCACCTGACAATCCCATGTTGAATCAAAGCAAATTGGAGTTTCTATGACTTTTGTTTTGCATTTCCCATTATTTCACCAAATATGCAGCAGTTGTATAGGTAAAAATAAAAGCATATAATCAGAATTCATTAGTATCTGGATGTAAACTCAAGGTTTATAATTTAAATTTAAATCATTAGCTGGTCGTCTTGCTTTCTTTTTGGCCTATATTAATGTTTTAAACCCAAAAGTGAACCTGTGTTGCCCAGAAAGGTATTATACTTTAAATTTGAGCTGTTTTAACCCCCATTTCATAGCCGCCTCTATAACCCATGAACCTATTACTGGTTATATAATTGCTTAAAATGCTATCAGGTTCTGAGATTAAAGTCAGAATTCTGACTTTTTCCCCATGTTATTGGTTAGATAACTGTTTAAAATGCTATCAGTTTTCCTTTTAAATGTTTCATACTCAACTTTTGATTTTTATCTGCTTCGAAGATAAAATTGTGCGTATGTTTTGCATCTTTAGAAAATTAATATGTAAAAAAAAACATTTCCCACAAGTTTGCGTTTAAAGTGAAGTAGACATAAAAAAACACAACCAAATGCAGTAAAGATTATTACATGTATTATTATATTATATGCCAAGTAATGATGTATGCTCCATGTGATGGTTTTAAAAGAATAACTTTATAAAACCTTATAAGCGTCATTTCTTGCTACATGTATTAAGACGAACTGACTTACAGATGCACTTGTGTTTCACTTGATTCAATTAATATCAAGACTGTCTTTTTGTGCAGTAAAAGCGAAACTTATTGACTCGTTTTTGCTCACAAGTATTCTTTAAAATCAGATTTGGAAGATAGCATTTGCCTTTTATTGATGATAACACCATATAGGTATTTGCTATTAAATTGGACCCTGTTGCAGGACATGCGTGATTGCATTTAGTTGATATATTTGCTCAAGTATACTCATGAGCAAATTAAGTAAAGAAATAGATCTGAAAGCATTAATTGTAAGCAATAGATTATTGAAATAATTCAATTTATTAATTAATTCTTCCTTAACTGGAGTATAGAGACTCTAAAACATGCCTTTAACTGAGAAATTGTGAAGAAATATATACATTTTTATCATTAAAGATAAAAAGAATGTTTTCGTTTGTCAATATTTTCTATCCAGAACTTCACAGGAGGAAAAGTTTTAGCTTAATCTTGTTTAATTCTGTAAAAAAAAAATGTAAATAACCTTTTACTATCCGATTATTAATCAAGAAAAATAATGGACAGGTTAATCGGTTAGCAAAATAATCCTTAGTTGCAGCCCTATCATGAATCAGATGTTATTTATAACTTGGTGAATTTATTAAGATAGGTGACTCTTTAGTTGCATTCTTCTTGCCTCCCCTCTGTAACTGTCACAGCAGGATCTGATCTTATCTTCGAAGTTTCGTCAGTAAAAAGAAAAATGGAGAAAGGTTAAAAGATACAAAAGGACAAGAATGTGATTAAAAGACTAACTTGTTAGGATTCGGCTTATCCAGTGCATGAAATCACAGAAATTCCTGAAAATTGCTTTAAGTGTATCCTGAGTTTGACTTTAAGGCAATTCTTTATGATTAAAATAACAGATTGTTCCACAAATAACAACAATCTGTTGAACGGTGTGCTGTCTGACCAACATTGAAATCAGGTCTTTAGGACACGCCACCCCCCCTTCAATGGAAACTGTAGCTGCACTTTGAACTCGTTTTTATAAGTTGTTTTATGATGCTTTGTGTGTGAGCGACCTGAAAGTAAAAGACTGAAGACCTGAATTTCCGCATTCAGAATATATTCTTGGAAGGGCTTTAAATGTCCCGACCTGCTTGGATAAATATTTAGGGCAACTCTTTGCCAAAACAGTATTGCTTTAATCTTTTGTTTCGATTCACATCTTCAGAGTGCTCTGCATGAGCTCATAAGTTGGAACTTATTAAATTAAGGAGTGGTTAATCATTAAAAGAAAAAAAAAAGATTGCAAATACTTCCCTGGCTGTCTTTCAGATCTATTTGTGTGTAGCTGCTGTTGGAAAAGTAAATAAACTCTGGATGAAATCCTAACTCATGTCTGACCCCAAGTAGAAATCATGAGTCATTTATCCACATCATGTTGTAATTTGCCATAAGAAATATTGCAAAACTATTTTAGTGTTTACTTTTCTCACTGTAACAATGAACACGTTAGCCTGTTATAACCCTGCTTGCCTCATCAGGGAGGTTCCTGATCTGCTGATTCAAGCCCAACTAAAGGAATAGGTTCCTTTAAAAGTAACACGTGGATCCAGTTATGATGCTTTGTTGGCATAAATTCTCAGTTCCAAAAAAATGTAATACAGCGTTTAACTTTTCGTAATGTTGGATTTAACAAACACAAACATTTAAATACGAAGTCAAAAGAAAAGATTGAAGAATATTTAACTGATTAAAAAAAATAAAATCTTCAAAGTGTTGAGTGTATTTCTCTTCTGCCCCTTTTGTTACGATTTTGTTATATGCTGGTAGCCTGATAAACCAGACTAAATGTGAGATTAAATGTGTAATTTAGTCCGGCCCCGATGAATGAGACATCGGAAGATTGTTGATGAGAACAACTCATTGTTTTTAAAACCATATCTGTGCCAATTGGCCAAAGCTCTGACCAATGAGTGCAACTGACTGTGACGTAGTAAGCATGACAGAAAGCTGGTGGGTTAAACAAACAGCCTGTCGGTAAAATACATAATACGTATTTCTTAAATATGAGTAAGCGTAGAGCCTCTTCCTGCTCATGTTTCAACGAAAACCCCAAGTCTAATCCTTCCTAAACTGATTCCAAAGCTGAGTCAAAAATCACTATCAGAGCCAGCGGTCCTTCACGCATGGCTATGCCAAATCAGGACCGCTGCAGACGCGCTGCGGTTGGCCCTGGCTGCCGTTAGCCTCGGAGGTCCGCTGGTTGCCGCGGTCCTCTCAACTTCGGAAATTTTTTTTTTTTTAATTATGCATTAATTCGGTATGGACCAGATAGGTACGCTTTAAAGTATAATGTTCTCACCTCAAATGATCTTAAAACGTACTTTGATAAAACAACAGCAACAGAACAGAGAAGTTTTAACTTTCAATGGAGCGCTCCATTGAAAGCTGCTGCTGCCGCAGTGCATGCTACTGTTCAATAGTTGTTGCCATCTTCCTTGTTGTGCTTTCTCCAGCTTCGCGCAGCTTTGTCGTCGCCTTCAAAACCCCACCCGCCTTGCATCCAAAAATTCAAAACACATCTCTGCTTTGTGATTGGCCTGCCATTTCTAGGGCCTGGGGCATTGATAGAGGCTAGGCCAAACTCACAGGCTAAAATGATTTTGACCGCTGGCAGGTGGGGCTAGTTTACTAGGCTAATATGTTGGTGCATTTTATTCCAGGTGTAAACGCTTGTGTTTTGTGAAAGAGCTTCTGCTTTGTTTCATGGAAACCACACAACACATCAGATAGTAGATGGTTTAATGCAGGGTTGGATGACGAAACTGTAGCTTTAGTTCAGAATAACTTCACAGGGGGCTTTTTAACCTCTCCAAACCCACCGATTTAAAGCGTTTACAACTAATAACTCAATGCATGAAAATTACACCGGTAAAATGTTTACCAATATAGACATGTTAGACATCTTAGGAAAGCTTAGATTCTCCCCAATTCAACCACCAAGTACATTTTATGGACACAGTGAGCACCAAAGCACAATTAAAACAGATATAGCAGCATGTCAAAATGCAAACATGAAAAAGCATGTCTTTATTACTGCTGTTCAAAAATTACCTATTATTTTCGATAATAAAAAAAAAAAAAAATTGAGTCATGTTTGAACTGATGCAGCCTGGGCTGTTTTACTCACCCAATTTTTAATATATTCAGAAACTAGAAGGTGTTAGCTTTTCAATAATGTATCACAAATGTAATTTGGGCTTACAGTTTCTCAGTTATTTGCTTTTCCATTTGGGTATGCAAAATAGGCGAGAATTTCCCAAAATGAGGTGGATGTTGAGAGCTTAAATTTTATTTTTAACATTAAGAAAGTATCACACCACGCTGAACCTACCAAAACATGATGGTCATCAATTAACACTGTCAGGCAAGAGGAGCATTTAACTGATTAATACTCAATAAGGGCGTGAGATTTTTATGCACTCAAAAAAAGTTGATGGACGTTTCGAAGAAAGCCATCCCATCTTACCAGGGACGACATGTTGTGGCTACAGCATCACTCTCTGAGGCTGCTGCTCTTTACTAGGGACAGGGAAGCTGATCAGTGTTGATGGAGAAGGAAAACCTAAAAGAGGCGGAAGTTAAGGTTCTAGGTCTAGAACGGGTGTTGGCAACTCGCGGCTCCGGAGCCGTTTGCGGCTCTTTAGCGTCCCCCTCGCGGCTCCCTGGAGCTTTTTCAAAAATGTATGAAAATCGATTTTTTTGTTGTTGTTGCTTTAATATGGTGTGCAGTAGGTCAAACAAAAATTATTTATGTTTTCCAATGCTGTAAACATTTGCATAATAAATACATTTAAACAATAATTTGCATCATAGTCATATAGATCAGTGGTCATAACTTGCAACCGGTGCGGCGCCAGGCAAACAAAGCGGTGGGTGTGTCTCAGACCATGGATCCCAAAAGGAAAAAAGGAAGATGGCTGATGAGAAAAGAGGATTCAAAGAATGGAACGAATCATTTGCTTTCATTATCAATGCGGAAGGATTGCCTGCATTTTTGCTTTGTAATCAGAGGTTGTCAAAAAATAAAAAGAAAAAATTTGGAAAGGCATTTCAAGGAAAGGCAATCTAAATATGCAGCCGACCACCAAGTTGGGAGTGAGAGAAAAAGGGTAATTGCAGAACTTCTGGATAAATTAGAGGAGAGCACAGATAGATTTAAGAAGTGGATTGCATCTCCAAACTGCACTACTGCTGCTAGTTTGGTTGCAAGAATTTAAAACCGTCCACAGATCAAACAGGTAGTGCTCTGATGCAGGAATTGGAACTTTCTTCCATTTTTTCCCCAAATCCTAAAAGTATATTAATATATATAGATTTCGGGGTTAGAGAACACTGCTCTGATGGATGTCAGTTCCTGCTTGGTTCCTCATGACTCAATCAACTCCTCCCAACACAAACAACAAACTTAAACGGCATGGTGAAGGGCGGTGAAGCGGCGCGCAGTGAGAGCGTTCACTGCTCCTACCTCACCTCATGCTGCTATGTGACATTTGCTCCAGGATAAACATTTAATCATGAATGCTTATTATATATTTAAGCCCACATAGTCCTTTTCTATAGTGGGATAATACACTTAGAGCCTGTGTGGCCATACGAGGCATATATAAGACTTTTACTTTTCTGCGGCTCCAGACAGATCTATTTTTTGGTCCAATATGGCTCTTTAAGCAGTTTGGGTTCCCGACCCCTGGCCTAGAACATGACAACCTTAAATATACAGCCAAAGCCTCAGCGGAAACCTATAGATCTGTGCATTTATGGCCCAGTCAAAGTCCAGGACTAAAGCCAGTTAGTTTAAAGACTTTGAAACTGCTACTCCAGATGTGCTCCATCCAGTTTGTCTGAGCTGGTGAGTCAGATTGGATGGTCATGTCGGTTAAAGCAAAGCAGGCAGAGACAGAGCCCTAAGCTGCTGCTATTACAGCAACGGGTTGTTACAAAGGCGTTTTTAAAGAACAGTGACTCACTTGGGTTGGCTAAAAACACACAACACAAATATTTCCTTAAAAAAGGAAAATCCTGCAGCTTTTCCTGCCACTTTGTCATCCATTTCTTTGAGTTTTCTCCTCTTCGTGTTCTTGTTTTTCTTTTTAAAACTTCATCTTTACTTGAGTAGATGTTTTTTGTTGTAATAATCAAGTTTGAGCTGCTAATCTATGTGTTTGGCTGATGGGCAGAAAAGAAAACCCATCCATCCTCTTATTCTCATCTTTTACAAGTGAACGGGGTAATAAAAGAACCGTAGAAGGTCTCATTGACTGCATCTTGGAAAAAAAAACATGTAGGTTAGGCTTCATTTCTTTCCAGAAAACTGACATTTTTTGTGCTTTTTTTTATCCAGTGAAGACTGTTATGCAAATTTAGAGTTTTTACTTAACACGTTACTGATAAGAAAATTGTGGTTAAAATTTGCGTGAGATGAAGTGTTCCTTCTCTGTTGCTACTTCCTTTACATTTTATCATGAAACATGAAGCTCAAATTGAGAGCGGACCTTTTTACATGTTTCAACTTTCAGTTAAGAAATTTGAGAGATAATTTTATAGTTACAGACTTTCACAGTTAATTTTTTCTTTTTAAACATCAAATTAGTGAAACACATATGAATTAATAAAGAAAAGATATAATGGTAACAGGCTGATATTCCTGTAGTAAACATAAAGGAGGACTTGGTGTAGTTTTCTCTTTTAGAGGACACTTGTAAACTGTTAACTGAAGTGGCTTATAAAAAAAACAAAATAAAGAAGAAATATAGAAATGTATCTTTCTTGGTTCATCTTATTTTATCTATATCTAATGCTGCTTGTTTTTACAGATGCACAGTGTGTGTTGATACTATTTGATGTGCATGTAGAGATGTGCTTGTTTGAAAAAATCTATTCAGTCATTCTTGTTAAACTGATTCTTTGTACATCATCAGAATTTGTTTTGATGATATAGAAAAAGATAACCAGTAAGTGTTTGTTTGTTTGTCTTCCCAGGGTGGCGAACCCGTCCTGATTGGCAATGGAGTGGTCTTGGCTTCAGACTGGATGACAGGGTCCAGAGGGAGGACAGGATAGCAAAGTTTCTGAATCAGCAACTTGCTTCGCTGATCAGTAGTGACAGCTCGTTCCAGGATCGTCCTTCTATTTTCTCCGATTGGAATCGCCTCCCCCTCCCTCATCTTTTCCCCCTCCTGCACCCTCTCCTTCTGTCCCGGTCCCTTTTTCTCTGTACTCAGACTTTCTCTTTTTCTTCTCCCCCTTGTATTTGAGTCTGTGAGACCTTTCACCTGCCTCCTGCCGGGTTCGGAATGAGTTGGCTTAGCAGGTTGAACCCACGGTCCGGCCGCAGCGCCGTCACCTCCGCTGCCCCCTCCAGCCCGTGCACTGCTGACCCAGAGACCTGCCTCATGGTGTTTGAGAACCACTGGAGACAGGTGCGCTAAAGAATATACTTACTTTGTAAACCTTTTATTCAATACCCTCAACCTGTTTTTTTTTTTTTCTATTGTCTTATTTACTTTGATGCGAGCATTTTTTGAAATGCACATGTTGATGTCCAATGTTTGCATCTTATTGTCAATGTTTAGATATGAATTTCAAGATTATATAAAGATGAACATTACTGTTTTTTTGTGAGTGTTTAAGTTGTAGGGAAATCATATTTAAATGTCAAAATATTCTGGCTTAAACATGTATATAAAGGCACTCTATAACAACCGTCTGTCAATCAAATTTTTTTGGTCATAGCATCTTGATTCATATGTCGCAGTTAATATACGCAATGGTTGAAATAAGAAATAATAATCATTAACTTTATCGTTGAGTTCCGTCCCAGTGTTCCTGGGGATGGATGTCTGTGTCTTCAGCAGGCGTAGAGCTAACAGAACTGGCAGCGTTGCGAGGCAAGGGCTCAAACATGTACGGCTGGAAGCCTTCTACACCAAACCAAGTCCTCTTCCACAACATCTTCCTCCCCGGTTTCCTCCTCTAAATAAGTCATTTATGATGGAGGACACTCATCCACCACTTCCTCTTGCTCATTTCCGCTGTCCATAGCGTTCCTTGATGGTGTCGTTTCTAAGTCACGAATTTAGTGCTACTTGGTCCCAATGGAATTTCCCATTGGTACCAAGTAGCACTAAGTTGTTAACTGGTTAGCAAGATGCTTCAGAGACACCGGCCACAGCCAAACTTGCTTGTGAACCTTCCGGCACAACAATCCTGCCCTCTTGATAATCACATTCACTTTATTCACTCCTCTAAAGTCATGCACCACTCGGGAGAATTCGGAATTGTAACCGTTGGAACAGCAGTTTCCCTGCGACTTTAAGAAAATAATTGAAAGCTATAAAAAGAAATCAGGTTTTACAGTCAATTTGTCTGCTCCATAAGCACAAGTATGTGGGACTATATAGACTTGTATATATACCTGTCATTTCTTGGTCAGTGTATATCAGGCTTTTAGCTCGGTATATTTCATAGGGTGTACACCTTGGTGTATCACATCTTAGGCTTTGCTTGGCGTAGGGGGATCCAGGGAAATGTAGACTCTGAAACGCTTTTTCCTGCTTATTGAGGTGGAATGCCGCTAGCTAACTTTTTTGTATTTGTTCCAACATTACTTTTGTCCTGATTATGGGAAGTATCTGTGCTTGATTAGAGATGGAAATTTCATAAGGAAGACATTAGATCATTTTTAGGTACAATATTATCATTCATAGGTCAATTTCAACAATGAGAAAGTGTAAATTTGCTTTTTCTCATAGTAGCTTCGCCTCGTCTGTTCCTGCTTGGCTGTGACCCCGTCCTGGAGAGAAATATTAGCTGTGCTTCTGCAATCATTTGTTGACTGTGACTGGCTGGATGAGCTCTCTTCATCCTCTGACTTGGCAGCTGGCTCGGAGCTTGGAGCCTGGGCAGATGGCCACTCACACAGAGCCTGGTTCTGCTGGAGGTTTCTTGCTGTTAAAAGGGAGTTTTTCCTCTCCACTGTCACTACAAGCATGCTTAGTGTGAGGGATTGCATTCTCGTCAATAAGTCGATGCAATCACCCGGTTTTCCTTAGAAAACTGGTGAACTGTAAAGTGCCTTGAGATGGCATGCGTTGTGAATTGGCGCTATAGAAATAAACTGAACTGAACTCAGAGCAGAATTTTCTAAAGTACTGGTGTTGTGTTTTTTTTTTTACCTTTTCATGTGAGCAACCTCTTTCAATAAATTTTAGAAAAGACCCCGCTTTAGCCTCTTTGCCGGCACCTCGCTGTGTTTCCATTACGTCTGTCGGATGAGCATGCTCAGTGGGGTTGATGCGTCATTGTTACAGTGTCACACTCCAAAGGATTGGCACCATATGCATACTACAGCATCCTCAGTGGTGCTTCCCCAACTTTATTAACACAATCTTTGCCTTAAGTCCATCACATCCTTCTACTGATGGGATATATAGCTCCTCCAGCAAGACTTTACATATTCTTGCATATACAGTAGTACATTGTAATCTTATGTATTTCAGTATGTTGTTCTTAATCTTTAAGAAAATAGACCCATTTTGACAATAAGGACAAAGCTTGAAATCGTTTTTATTTTTTATCAGATGTAGCATGATTATCTTAGGTAAAATCACTAAGCTATAAAGGTGTGTGATATACTATAAAAAAACAATAGCACCTTTAATCAAGATGATTTTATCAGTTTTATTAATCTATTTGCTCAGGTAGTGCTTGTAGCCACCTGCTAAACATAAATGCTGTTCATTGCTTTCCAACTGTACTGTATTTTAAAACCTAAAACATTGATATTTTTTTTTCTTTTAGTTTTTATGCCATGATTGCCGTTATTTTTTTTTTGCAAAGGGAAATCTCCAAATGTGTCTTTGTGCAACCACAGGGAAAGGTTTTGAAGGTATTCTAGTCATCCGGTGTTTCTGTATCTTTAGGTGATGAACCCATTTTTTTAAATTTCTATATATATTTAGCTAAAAAACACAATGGTGGACGGTTCCAGATGTTATTCTGTCAAAGTGTTAATAGATCTGACCAGTGATGGAGGGTAGATCAGTGTTCATCCTGTTTTGGTGATGGCTTGAGTAGCCGGTATACTTAAACAACCAGATTGGCTCAAGTCCAGCCCCAAAATAAAAGGTTTGATGGATTACAGCGCCCTGTCTCCTCTTGATGTCTTAAATAGCTCCAAGGCAGCATTAGACGGAATGCTTCTGGGACATTTGCTCTTTCAGCTTGTCCTTAGACTGGATGCTGTCTGTTCAATAAAAAATTATTTACAGAAGTCACTGTGGTGCTGACTGAAAGGAATTTATCACACCACGACTCTGTCTAACATGCATTACATGCTTTTTTTTTTTTTTTTAAGTAAGTAGAAGGTTAAAATATAGATTATGGGGAAGAATACTTTTGTCACAGCGTTCCTGCAGTAATTTTCTCTTTGTTTTTGAAGCATCATTTTCTGCACCAGTATTTTTTTTTTTTTTTAGCTCAACAGCTTCATCATTGGTGTGGTTTTTTCTGACCTGTCATTATGACCAGCCTTATCCGAGTCATTCTGTCGACTCACTGTGACTCCACACATCACACTTGTTCTTGATAATGTTGTGAAACCTCTTATGTTGAAAGCTAAAAATGTTTTTTTTTCCACCTTAAAGTTCTTGTTTTTGAGCGACCCTTGTTAAATTTGCTGGATGGGGGCTCTCCAGGGTCGGTTTTTGGTTCGCCCTGCTCTGTCCTGCTGTGATAGAAACATTTTTCTTGGTTTGTTTTTGAAGCCATAACACAACCAGGTTGAAAATGGATGCAGGTTACCGGCTCATCACCTAATAAGGTCACTGTAGTGTCTACCTCACGTAGAGTTTGGGCGTATCCTTTAAGATGGTATGGAATGAATTTTGTGCCATTATTATTGCAAACAAAGAATATATTTTGTAAATGGAAAAAAAATGCAGCTCAAAAATTAAACTTTAAAAAAGTGAATAAGTAAATAAAGTAGAGAGTAGGTTTGTTGTTTTCCAAGATTCATATTTTTCAGGGTTTTTTCCTCCCAAAAATCGTATATATTATATATTTTAAACATGTTTTTTTTTTCAATCTTATTTTTTTTCTACTGACTTTATTGTCCCCGTTTTTTGTTTTTTTTTTAAATCAGGTTTTCAAGATTACATTCTCTTCCCTTCTAATGGTGGGTCTTTCTTTGGAGGGAGAAGCAAACTTATAAGCGTTTGTATTTGGCTTGAAGTGAAAAGAATGGGATCTATGAAACTGCATTTCACAGATTGGAATGCAATTTGTAAAACTTTATATGAAAAACTGAAATAAATATATCTATTTAAAAAAAAGTAAAAACAAAAATAGCGTTTGAATATATAAAATCTGTAAATAAAAAAAACAACAACTTTGAAAACAGCAAAAAAAGTAATAAAATTGAAAGCAATGTAACACTGTTTGATTAAAATGCTTCTTTTAAAGTTTAATTTCTGAAGTTTTTTTTTCAAATTTCAATTTATAAAATGTGTCTTGTTTGTATTTCCATTTATTAATAATAATGATAATATAAAGCGTGTTCTTTGCTTGCAATCATAATGGAACAAATCTAACTTCATAAAGCAGCAGCTCTTGGTCCTGTTTGCGTGATTTAAGGTGTTTTCCCGCTGTCACACATCTAACTCAAATGAATGGGGGATAAAACAGGTTGCAGCAGGTTTGATGTCAGGCTCAGGAGGCAAAACATTTTGGCACTCAGTTCCAGAACATGATGAATCCTGAGGGCTAGGGTGGAGAACCCAAACATTAGGGTCTAATGTGAAGTTTGTTGCTGGAGGACATGTGAAGCTCTGCAATATAACGCAGTATTTCATGCAAAGATCTGAGCTCGACTGCAGCTGTTGAGATGATTCATTGCATTTCTTTTAAAAGTATCTCAGCCGAGCATTTTAAGTTTTAATGCCCACTTCTTTGCCTAAACTTTTTTTTTTTTTTAAGTTAGGAGGAGGTTAATAATGAATCAAAGGATCATATTAACTTTTTTGTAACATTTGCTTTTATTTTCTTCAGGTATCTTGGGTTCTGGATCAGCGAGAGACGTCATCCTCTAGCGACGACCTGACAGCTGTGAGAAATAACACCGACCAGATGTTATGTCTGCTGGCGGAGGAGCGCCCCACGGAGAGCACGGAGGGCGGCTCATGCGCGCCGCCCATGGGCCCGATACTGGAGCTGGTGGTCACAGAGAACATCCTGGAGCGCCTGGTTCAGTGGCACCTCCGGCGCGGCCTGGACCCAGACAGTCAGGGTGCTCTGCTCAAGCTGTTCGAGATGCTGATCGGCCAGTCGCAGCAGCCTCTGCTGCAGCACACGGCCATACTTCACCCGCTGCTGAGGCTGCTGGGAGCATGCGCTGACCCAGAACTCGGCTGTCCCTTAGCTTTGGAGAACAGCCTTGTACTGCTGCTTAATCAGGTTTGCAAAAAAAAAAAAAAAAACCCAGATACTTTTATTGTTATTAATAGGACTGTTTTCATGTTAGTAGTTTGAGGTTTCCTTTTTTTAGAGTTTTTTTTATGCACCGGATTATTCCTGAAATAATATGAAATAGAATTTTGGCACAAATAACTAAATTAACTTAGCTTGGACCTTATCTGCTTCAACCTTTTCTTAGACTTTTATTTATATTTGTTCAGTGTTTGGCAGCCGTATTTCATCATATGAACCGCAAACCTCAGGATGTGTATTTAGGCTTCATATGATGGATCAAATAAAGTTTAGAAAAAAAAATGCAGTCGTTTTTACATTTATTTTGAAATGATCTGTGAGTCTCTTTAGTCACTACTTTGTGAAACCTCCCTTGGCTTTTTTTTTTTTGCTTAACAGTTGAAGCTCAGTCAGATGGAGAGAATCTGTACATCATGTTTAAGATCTAGTCTTGATAGTGTTAACGGGTGTAACTATGCTTTTTATTGATATTACTTTTAGAATAGAAGAATAGAAAGTTCCTTTATTGTCCCAAAATGGGGAAATTGTGGTGTTACAGCAGCAAAAGGTTACAGCAGAGGTGGTCACACTATGTGCACCCTAGAAAAGTTTATAAAAACAACAGATAAGAAAATAAAGAAATGGAGTATTCTACGGTACAATTTTTTTACATTATAATTCTCTCTATCTAGAGAATAAAAAAATCAATAACAGCAGTGGACATTTTTACAGTAATGGAAAAGTGAAAAATAGCAGCAACATAAGAGATTTGCAAAAAATGTTTACAGGAAATTTTTCACCTTTTCATCCAATAATTTCCTGTTTGTTTATTTTTTAACCCCCGACAGGTTTGTGTGACCATGGCTCGGCAGCCGGTGGTCTTGGAGATGCTGTTCCAGGCTGCACCTGCCAAACAGGGCTCCACCAATCTGCTGATCTTCTCCCTGCTGGTGCCGTTCATCCACCGGGATGGAGCCATCGGACAGCAGGCTCGAGATGCACTGCTGCTGGTCATGGCGGCCTCGGCCAGTCACGATGCAGTGGCGCGATACATCACTGAAAACTCCTACTTCTGCCCGGTGCGCTCAACTTTTGTTTCCTTCTGTTGCCATTTTTTAAAATCCTTTGTATCATACTAAACAGATGAAGGTTGATTTTCAAAATTGTAAAGAAGAGGTTAGTTTTAGGGTTTTGTTTTTTATATCATCAACTTAAAATCTGTAGAATTTAAAACTAAAGAGTAAATTGTTATTTATAGCTATATTATTCTTTATATTTTTTTCAGTTTCATCTAGGATGTCAGTGATGCTGACCTTCATTTTTTGTGTAGCTCCATGTTCTGATAAATTCATCATCAGTCATGTTTGCTCTGGCATCAAATTGATATAAATTACTAAAGAGAAACGTCCTCCATGTTAATGCTGTGTACAGCTTAAAAAGTGGGACTCTGGCTTGCTTTCTGCATCTTCCTTTTAATGAAGGGTGTGCTGTGTGAGCAGTGCAACTCTAGTGCATTAAGAGGTGGAGCGGGTAATGGCTGCAGAAGAAGAAGAAGATGACTATGCACTCTGACAGATCACTCATCCTTATCTACATCCTATCAGATAGTTTCTTGCAACCAGCTCAGAAAATAACCCATGTATAAGAAACATTGATGTCTTAAAGGACAACATGAAAACCTCTCTCTCTCTCTCTCTCTCTTCCGGTTTATTGCTTCACCTTTTCCAACGTTTCGTCGTTATCGCATTTGCTACAAAAACAGCAGATTCAGCCAATACCTATTTAAAGCTTTCATTTGCACAATATATGAGACAAAAACTGATCTGCAAGCCATCTTCAGTTTCCTTTAGCTTCCACCAGATGAGAATGAAGACTTACTAAGTAACATTTGCACATCATTTTATCTGGTGCTCTTAATGATTTCCTGCAGTGAGAGCATGTAGGAATACGTATGGATTTCTGATAGAGTTGTGGGGATAGCAGGGTCTGTAGAATCAAACCATGAGGTTTGCGTCTAACTTTTTAAAGTGATCAATATCTCAGTCTTTTTGACTTAATCTGACTTGACTTTGTTGGCAGTCAGTTGGCTGAGCTATTTCTGCTCACTTTCAGTCTGACCTACTTACAGCTGAAAAGGTCCAGTGGAGGTGGCATTAAGGACCCGACGCCTGACTCACAATGTTTTTCCACCTTGGCACGCCAAACCATTACATTCAGCTTTTTAAAGTGGCTCCTGATTAACGAAGCAGTATAAAAAGAAATGACTTTTCAGCTTTTCAAACATTTTTTTCATTACTCAAGCCAAACTGTTTTTTGTTTTTTTTCTACTTATCGTTTGTTTTCTTTGTATCATAGGGTTACTCTCCCTTTGGTAGGACTACATAATTACTGGAAGTATTGCAGTATCAAGTTTAGAACGTGGATAATAATATTGCTTCAGATTTTTCTCCCTAGTGCCTATTCTATAATAAAGATTTTCCCTCCTCCTCAGCTTTGAGCTGCAGTCTAGATTAGGTCGGAAGAGTTGACTCCATTCTCAAGTAGATAAAAAACTGGAAGAGTTTAAATGCAACCCACAAAAATTGTACATCCCATCAGAAATGGCATCCAAGCAGTCCTTTGCTAATAATAATAATTTCTCATTAATACGGCATTGAAAATGCGAATATGTATATATCGTGCAGTTCAAGTTTTGGAAATAATATATTTGAATGCATTTTATTTTTCTCTGCAGACAAACTTTCCTGGAAAAGCTTCTGCTTTAGAAAGTTGGTGCTTTCAATATTATTCATAGTGTTTCAGCTGCTCTCATTGTAGAGAAGCAGACATGCCTTGATCTGCAGCAGACTCAAAGCTTAACACAGCTTAGACACTCAAAAATGTTAATTAAACAAAAACCTGCTTAGACTCACATTTTTTTTTATAAATGGTGTTTCGTGAGGGACTCTTGACACTGAAGTAATAAAAAAGCAGGATATAATTTGTATTGTATCTAGATTTTATTTAAATTTATTCCACTATCTGTTTCGTTGTTTTGCTCTGTTGGTTTTTATAGGATGTTAACTTTAATTATTGGTTATTTTTATCTTAATTTCAAACTTCAATAGTTGGATTATTTTACAATACTTCTATTCACATACCACAATCAGGAAAATGTTTATTTTAACTAAATAGGAGTTCAAATCCTTTTTTTTTTTTGTCCCTCTGTTTCACAGCTATTCTTCCAAGTAACTCTAAAGTAAAATAAGCCCAAAATGACCTGTTTAGTTGAATTGTTTTAAAGTCTTTTTTTTTTTTTTTTAACCAGGTGTTGGCGACGGGGCTCAGCGCCCTCTACTCCTCTCTGCCCAGGAAGATCGAAGTCCGAGGAGATGACTGGCATTCTCTGCGGCGGGAGGACTGGATCGGCGTGTCGTCTCTCGTGCTTTTTATGAACTCTTTGGAGTTCTGCAACGCGGTGGTGCAGGTCGCACATCCCATGGTCCGCTCTCAGCTCCTGGACTACCTCCATAACGGTTTCCTCGTCCCCGTCATGGGCCCTGCCCTGCACAAGGTTCGAGTTAGAACCTGATCTTTTTGGATAGAAATAGTCCTCATAGTTGTGTTTCAAACTATTTAAAGTAGGGCTGGGCAAAATGACTTTAAAATCTAATCTCTGATTTAGTTTTGAGTTTCTTTTTTTTACCAAGTTTCATTATAAAAAAATGACCAATGACGTATACCACTTTCAAAAACTAGCTTTGTTTTCAATCATCCCCTCTGAGAGGTCACCTTAATTTGAAGGTCAGGGAAATTAAAGCTTGTAAAATTCTCATGTTTCACAACAGACTTTAAAAATAACCAAACTAAATGTTTTCAGGTAGTGGTACAGTTTTAAGTACCCATCTAAAAGCAACAACTGATGAACTGAAGTTGTCTATGAAGGCCAAAGGAGTGGATTAATTTAAAAATCCAGATGATCCAAAAATGAAATTCCTTAAAAAAGTGATTGATCAATTATTCTTCTAGCCTTAGATTAAGAAGGTAGAATATTTAAGTGTTTCAGTTTAGTTCATTGTTCCTGATTCTTAAGTTGAAGGGAACCTGGCAAAAAAAGTAGTTAAGAAATCGATTTAATTTTCTTATACTAATGTTTCTTCCTCAGAAGACAATTCAGTAATTAGTTTAAACTGCAGAAACCGTCCTTCTCTAAGTGCTGGTGAATATTCTCAGTCATCCAGGTTATAGTCATTTAAAAAAAGTAATAAAAAAAACCCACTGGATTTTGTTTTCCAAGTTTGAAGATGTTTCGTTTCCCACCCAGGAGGCTTTTTCACTTTAAAATGTCTGAATTATTATTAATTAATTATTGAGTTGCAAGCTTTATAGAGTAGCCCAAACAAAGCCTTGTTATGGCTTAGATAACATGCATATGAACAACTCCCCATTACTAAGGGGTGATCCTGTTCTTCTGATTCAATTTGCACATTTTCTAAGCCAAAGCATGGGTTTGTTCGGCTGCTCTAGAGGTCACAGAACCACCTGCTTGCTAATCCGGACCCAAATTGATTTAAAACATTTATAAATAACTAGGGATGCACGATATTGGGATTTTGGCCGATATCCGATATGCCGATATTTTAAAACTCATGTAGCCAATAACCGATATCGATACCGATGTTAAAAAAAATGTATGAATTTTCGGGGGATTTTGTAGCATAACGATGACATATAGCAATATTTCATTAGTAAAAGAGTTTGATATGGCAATATATTAGCATATGAAGATATTGTGATATTTTAATGTATCAATATTTTTTCCCTCGTCTTTAGAAGTTTTTAATTCTGTAAAAAAGAAGTTTTTGAGGAAGAAGAAGCAGTATTTTTTTTTTAGACTTTAGAAACTCAGAAGCTGATCAAATATTGGGTTAAATATCAGTGTGGTGGCCGATGTCCGATATTCAGTTTTAAGGCCGATACAGGCCAATACCGATAGGGGGCCGATTATATTGTGCATCCCTAGAAATTACCACATGTTGTCTGTCGGCAGTATCTTAATTTCACTTGCGCCGCTTCTCCTATTTGTACGGCAAAGCCCTCCAGAGCATCCAGGACAAGGCTACATGTGATACAAATTAGCCAATGAGCTGCTGTCAGTCTGGGTCTCTGCTGCTAGCTACTTTTAGCAGGCAAACCTGTGGCAAGCTGAGCTGTTGGAAAGAAGGAGAAGATGATAAGAAAAAGTGAAAGAAAGTGTGGACGGCTGGAAGAACTGCACTAGACTGGTGACAGAAAAGTGAAATGGCGTGCTCAAAGATGACCCTCCACATTTTGAGTATGTTTGGCTCAACCTGCTGCTGTGAAGCAGGATTCTCCACCATGACCATGATTAAAAATAAATATGGATCCAGGCTCAAAATGAGCACCTTGATATGTGCTTGAGAATGGCTTAGTCTCCATTCAAACCCAGGTTTAAAGCCTTGCAGGGCAATATAAAGCCCACTGCTATCATTAAGACATAAAAAATAGATAGATAAATAAATAAATAAAACAAACGGTCAGTTCAGGGTTTTGATAAAATATGTGAATCAGTAAATTGTCAATATACCAAACTGAACGATTGTTGTTCTCTACTTAAAAAAAACCACTTGGAAAAATGTTCTTTTTTTTCATTATTTAAAAAGTAAATATATAACACTGATGCATAAACACCTCATTTTATTTCAGTGTTAAATTCGGGTATGAAGTAACAGATTATAATAAAAAAATGTCTCCGGACCGTTACTGGTTGTTGATTTTCTTTATTCGGACCTCGCTTATTTTTAATTGGTCACCCCTGGACCAATTGGAACTCAACGCTAATTCGGATATTTTAAATTTAAAAAGCCTCCTGGATGGGAAGAGAAACATCTTGGAACTTGGAAAACAAAGTCCAGTTGTTTGTTTTTTTACTTTTTTGGAACGTCCTTCTCTAAATCTGGTCCTATGAGGAGATTTGCCTCATTGTTCTTCTTTAAACAGCATTTCTGTTTGTGTGTGTTTAGTCGTCGGTGGACGAGATGATAGCCAGCACCGCCTACCTGGATCTTTTCCTGCGCAGCATAACAGAAACATCGCTGCTCAAAACCTTCCTGCGCTTCATCCTGCTGCATCGCCACGACAATGACACCATCCTAGACACGCTGCTCACACGCATCAGCAGCAATTCAAGGGTCTGTATACATGTGGGTGTGCTTCTGAAAGCCTCCAGGCCTTTAAAACGAACACAGTTGCGTGGGTGCTGTGTGGGCTGAGGGCGGAAACTGAAAGTAGGAAAGAGAAGCTTCTGATTCCTCAGATCACAAAGGAAAGCTAAATCAGCTCAATTCTGCTGCAGAAGCCAAATTCTATACTGGATGTTTATATTCAGAAATAAATCTCAACTGAAATGTTAAAAAGGGTGTTTTACAGTACTACTGTACTTATTTTTACTTCTCCACTTTTCTAGTTGAGGATAAATGTAGAACTGATGTTTGAATGCAGATGATTTCTGTGTCACCATGTGCTCATCAGCTTTCTTCTTGTTGCAGCTCTGCATGGTTTCTCTGAGTCTATTCAGGACTCTCCTGTCCTTGCATTGTGAAGACATCATGCTGCAGCTCGTTCTCAGGTTAGTTTTCCTCAGCTTTTATTATCGGGGGTGTAACTGTATGGTCAGCTGATGAGATGAGAGGATGCAAGATTGGATTTGGATAGGTTTAAGAAAAACATTGTTTTCTTTGTGAATGTGACAAATGCACGCTTCAGCAAGGAGAAATTTTCCATGGGCCGTAATGAGTAGAAAAAAAATATATAATCAGTTTTCACTTATCATACTACTGTTGTTTTCTAGAAGGACCTCATTTAATGTGCTGCCAAGGCCAACAATAGAGAAATTTGGTATATTTTCTGTTTTCTAACTAAAAGAAAAAAAAGAGTTTAACACTGTTTATTATCTCGCAGTATGGAGTATAGTGGCAAGAACATCTACACAGAACTACACGCTAAATAACATTAGTATTATAAGTCAAGATGAACAGCTGAAGACACAAAAATGCACCTCAGAAAGGGGGGAAAAAGGTTAATTTAGGGAACGATGAAAAATGTTAAAAAGTTGCATGCAGACAGTTTTAAGCCCTGGATGTTTCAGAATTGTTCAGGTGGTTTCAGAACTTGAGATATTCAGATGCTGATGAAATTCCTTTAAAATTAGAGAACTAGCCCTTTATTTTTGCATTAAATCAGAAAGTTAAAAATCAAAGCTTAGGAAAGTGTTTTCTGCAATCAGAATAAATGTTCAAGGAATCGCACACGACAGCGTTTTGTGATGATCGTGGTTTAACTTTGCTCTTCAGTGTGATTGTAAACTTAATGAATGCATTCTTTGGACCAGTCCATGTCATCACAGCTAGATAAAACGTTTAATAACACAGTTATTAATACACTGTTTAACTATCTCTTTTACTAATGTTCCCTAACCAACCACTGAAGCCTTCATAGAACAGCTCTATTTATATTAGGATTATAAGAAACAGACAGACTTTTAAATAATTAGCTGACTTTAGAAAGTCACTGAAGGCAATATAGTTTATTTAAGGGTATCAGAGTAATGGTGAGTTAATAAATGTACATTTTAGCCGCACTTTCTTTTCTGATTTTTGCATAAAATGAATAAAATAAAACTGTTTTTTAGTCCTTTTAAACTTGACAGTTGGGTGCTACTGTCCTGTAAAATGTGTCACATGTGTGCACTGTAGTTTTCAGTGTCTGGACCATGAATCATTACAGAAACATAAATGAGGACTCTGTGTGCCTTTCTTTTGCTCCAAGGTATCTTCTGCCCTGCACCCATGTAATGCTGAGTCAGCGTCGCGCTATCAGGGAGACGGACATGTACGGGAAGTCTGCGAACAAATTCCTGTCTCTGATTCCAGAGTGCTGTCGGCTAAACGCAACGAGCTCCGCCGATCGGGATGACGACAATCCATTCTGGGGCAAAGGTGAGCCACAAACAGATGTGGAAAATGAATTCTAAACACTTTGTTGTTGTTTTTTTCCCAGCATTTTATTGTCATTACACTGTCGCAAGTACAGAGCAACGAAATGAACCCTCTGCAACTCTGCATGTAATCCATCCCCTTGGGGAGCAGTGGGCTGCCATTGTGCGGTGCGCGGGGAGCAGTTTGGGGTCATGCTTTAAAGGAATAGTACACCCAAAACATGATTAGCCTTCATTTTCTACTCACCCCCATGCTGAACAACACTCTGGAATACTTTTTTGATATCTCAAATGCATCTGGAGATCTGGGAGGCTTCTTGCTGTCTGCTGACATTCAAATAATGGAGGTCTATGGTGACCGAGGCAGAAAGGTCCAAAAAAGTCCACAAAAACGTGTCAATATTCCTCCATACTGCTCGTCCAATGTCATCCAAGTGTCCTGAGTGGGTAGCATCCATAATTTACTCGAAACGAAGTCATTTAGAATGTTTTTAGAGCATAAACAGTAGTGTATAGGATTTCCTAATAGCGCCCCCATGCGCGCTCACGATTCTACGGAAACCGCGGCAGACCAAACCGGAAGAAAGTGCGCATTCAGCGTCTGCTCTGCCGATAATGCAAGCGTAGAAGAAGAAATGTGCTGTTTACCTGTGCAAAGAAAGAAACAACGAAAGAAAAATGTCTGAGGACTTCAGTGTTGAGGAAGAGCATGAGTTCTTTGCCGAGCTGAATGCGCTGGTTTGGTCTGCCGGCTTCCGTAGAATCGTGAGCGCGCATGGGGGCGCTATTAGCAAATCCTATACACTACTGTTTAGGCTCTAAAACGTTCTAAATGACTTCGTTTCGAGTAAATTATGGATGCTACCCACTCAGGACACTTGGAATACATTGGACGAGCAGTATGGAGGAATATTGACACATTTTTGTGGACTTTTTTGGACCTTTCTGCTTCGGGCACCATAGACCTCCATTATTTGAATGTCAGCAGACAGCAAGAAGCCTCCCAGATCTCCAGATGCATTTGAGATATCAAAAAAGTACTCCAGGGTGTTGTTCAGCATGGGGGTGAGTAGAAAATGAAGGCTAATCATGTTTTGGGTGTACTATTCCTTTAAGGCTGTTTTGCTCAGGGACCCCCACTGGCAGCTCATTCTCCTCAGCTGGGATACGAAGCCAGGCTTCCTGTTTGCAGGACGGGTGACATACCACTTGAGCCATCCAGCCACTAATAGAACTTTATTGATTAATAGAACTTTATTTATTACAAAGCAACAAAATGAACTCTCTGCAAGTCTGCATTTAAGCCATCCCCTTGGGGAGCAGTGGGCTGCCATCATGGCGTGCCCGGGGAGCAGTGTGGGGTTAAGGGTCAAGCTCAGAGACCCAGAGTGGCAGTCTGTGGGAGTGGAGCTCGAACTCAGAACCTGAGGATTCCAAACTCTATGCCCTAACCACTAGGCCGCCACTCCTGCCAAAATGATTGATTTTTATTGATCTCATATTGGAGAAATTTACCTCTGCATTTAACCCATCCCCTTGGGGAGCAGTGGGTTGCCATTGTATGGCGTCCGGGGGGGAAATCACAGCTTAAGGGTTTTGCTCAGGAACCCAGAGTGGAGTCTGTGGGGATCAAACCGGGTACTTGCATCCCTCTAATAACACAAGCACACTGCTCTAACACACTAGGCCAACACTCCCCTCTGTTGGATCGACTGTTTGAATGAAAGCAGTTCAATAAAATGTTTACCTGCTCCATTCAAAATAATCTGTGAGGAAGGGTTTATAGGTTTAGATGCTAGATTTATCTTTGGGTTACCTTGTTCACGCATTAATGTATATAGAGAAAGGGATTCTGGACACAAACTATAGTATGAGATTTGGTTGCCTTTGTAATGTTTCTCCTTTGGTTTGCTTCCTTCTCCACAGTTCTAAACAATCCAAGCACTGAAGCTCCTGCTCCACCCAGACCTAGCACCCCTTCCCGCTTATCCTTCTTCATGCGGCAGCAGAGCAGCAGCAGTGGATCAGGAGGAGGGGGTCCTTCCAACCCCAGCGTGGATCCACTCCACTCGGGTCCATCCCACAGTCCGTCCCCCGACAGTCCCATGCATCATCAGCATTCCACCCACACAGACTGCCTAGAGTGGGATGCAGGCTACCTAGAGTACCTTAAGGATGCTCGTCGGGGAATCGAGCATTGCTCGTGGGCCTGCCGTGATTGGTCCGCCCCTTATGATGGAGAAAACCCGTCCCCTAGCACAGCCCCCCCGCCTCCCCCTCCCCCCACCTCTAACCCCTCCATGGCTATATTTCCAGAGCACTTCTCGTTCCAGCATGGAGGAAGCAGTACTCCTCCAGCCCAGCAGAGGGCTGCCGTTGTGGCGGCGGCGCGGTCGGAGTGGAGCAGTTCGGATCGGGACAGCGGCGAATGGGATGTCACGATAGGCAAAAACAACTGCATCAGTCTGACGCCGCGCTCCAAGAAGCGCACGCTGCAGACGGAGGAACTCTCTAAACCCGTCCCACCTCTCGTCCCTTCCTCATCTGCAGGCTCCCCGTTATCAGCCTCACACTCCGCCTCTTTGCCAAGTCAGCACATATCGGCATCCACCATCACTGTGAGCTACCAGCCTATGTACAATGGAACCGTCGGACAGGGGGACGGCTGCTCGGACAGTCGGGATAGAGGGCTAGAAGTGAAGAAAGTTAAAAGAGACTTGGGAGAGCAACCGTCGTTGGATGAAAACGCCAATCAGAACGGGTCACCCATCTCCTACCCAACCCACAGTCACACTGCTGTCGCCCAATCCGTGTTCAGCAGCACAAACGGCAGCGATGGGAAATCTCTTCAGTTTCCCACCCAAACCACCGCCCCTCATACCAAACAGCTGACTAACAGCATCTCAGGCCCACACAGCACATCCTCAGATCTTCCAGAAACCAACCAATCGCAGCAGTCTGTGGAGCGGCTCATTGAAGAGCTGCTAGAACAGTCTCCAGACGACCCCCAGCTCCCCTCAGATGCCAACGGTCAAGGCATCACCATCGAGGCCTTTACCCAGGAGCTGAGAGAGCTGGAGGACAGGGTGAAGGAGCGAAGCCAAGCTGCCTTCCAGCCGTCGGATACAGCTGTAGACTCCCCGTCAGCCGAGCAGCTAGAAGAGGAACAGCTTTCCACAGCACTCAATGCAAAACTAGCCAGTGACGGGAAGGGGGAGGGATCTGAGGTGGGAATCTTCAGTCCTGCCAAACCGCTTAACCAGCCTGCCTCACAACCGTATACAGGTATGTTATCCTCTCAGTGGAGGCGCCGTGGTTGGGTTTTCATGATATCAACCTGAGGATCTTTGAGTCTTAAACACTTGAGATGTACAGCTAAGTGACTAATTAACATTTCTTCTGACTTTCTGAATCTTTTATGTTAAATTTTGTGGTTATGTTCATGATTTTAAAGAAGTAAAACTCAAAAGAGAATTAAAACAGTATTGGGAGGAACTGTCTTGCAAAAGCATTCACACCTGCTCCTTGCAGATTTATTCAGTTTTGAAGACAAACATAATGTTTAACAAAATGTTTTTTTTTTTGCCTCGGTATTCCTTAATACATTTCAGTGAAGCGTGTGGTCTTTAGCAGCAAACTTTAAAGTAAGGAGAGTCCATCTATGTGTCATTTAATCTCACTGATAACCAGCCTCTCTGTGAAGATCTCTAAAGTTTTTTTGAAGAGCAAACGGCATGATTAAGGAGCATCAGATTATAAAACAATATCTTAAGCTTCAAACAGTATAACACATTTGATTTCATTCTCTAAAAATGCAGCTGCAAATCTACCAAATAATGAATTGGACTGGAACTGCAAGGAGATCATTAGCCAAGGAGACGGTATAGAGGCTGATGGTAACTGGAGAACCTGCAGATTAGTCAAAGTAAAACTTTGGTCACTCAAATTTGGTCTTATCCAATCCAGTCCAATTTTATTTATCAAGCACTTATAAAATAACCAAAGCTGACCAAAATGCTGTACAGAAAACATAAATAAAACATAAAACAGTAAAGATAAAAAACAAAACAGCTAAAACATTGGTAGAAATTAGCGCTTCACCGATACCACTATCAGGCAGGGCCAATATCCAGCACTAACCTCTTACACCCTAAGGGGGTATAAATAAATTTCTGCCTGACAAAAACACACAAAAGTAAATAACTTATAGCCTCAAAGCTATTAGATTTAAGAAGAAACTTTTGGTACGTCTGTAAAGGTAAGATGTCATATAATGGTTTTCTGGTGTCAGCACCATTGTAGCTTTGACCCTGCCTGAAATATTAGGGACAAAATACAAAATATTTTGCATTTTTTGAACCTCGCCAAAATTTTCTTTGAAATAAACATTGCAAAACACTACCAAAATATTATTTATAGCACAAAAAAGTAGTACAAACTTTCAAATCTAAATGTTGTGTAAAAATATACCAAATTTGGACTCAATCAGATGAATCATATTTATTTTAGAATGGTATTAGTGAGAAATTTCTTAGGCGGAGAGGCCATTTTGGCACATTTATCCATAAATGTCACCAAACTGTGCCAAATATGTTTTTTACATCAATACTGGGGGTTTGGTAAAATTACGAGGTCACGTAGCAGCTGGACCCGCCGGTGGGTCCGTAGGGTTCAAGGGGCTAAAATGGCACCATTTAGAGAGCCAAAAGTTTATTCAACTATTGTCACCCATTCTAGGTAGGCAATAAAAAGTTCTACTGGATTCACTTTATATTAGTCTTTTTCCTGCTTCACAAAGGTAGGCAGCAGCTTGACAAAGCCATGATGGCGATTATTTTACATCCAAGTAGTATGCACTTCTTTATATATACACATTTTAAACAGATGCTATGGTATCTGTATCGGCCAATACTGCACAGCCAGGTATCGGTATCCGGGTCAAAAAATGGCATCTGTGCAACACTAGTAAAAATAACATTGACACAATCAAATCAATAAAATTGGTTGACTATGACCTGGATGACTGAGGATCTTCACCAGCAATAAAACTGGTTAAAAGATAGAAGGAATAAAAGGTTAAAATAAACCCATCACTGGAAAAATAAAAATAAAAATCTTTCTCGGCATCTACTTAACTATATGTAGTTATTTTAACTTTTTTTATTTTAGCATGGTAGGAAATAAAACAGTTGTGCTAAAATGACTAAACATGTTTAAGTAAATGCCACAAATGATTGCATTATTTTTTCAATGCACTGTCTTGCTAGGTGCTAAAAGCTAAAGCGAAAGGTGGGTTCTGACAGGAGATTTTAAATCGGTCAGAGAAGAGGCCTTTCTAATGTGAGGAGGCAGGTTATTCCAGAGCATTGACGCTGCAACACAAACTGTGATCCCCTCTGAGCTTCCGCTTAGTTTCAGGCTCTCTCAGGAGCAGCTGGAAGACACAGTAGTAGCAGCATCATGCTGGGGGCATCCTTTATTTGAACCGGAAAGGGAGAGAAAAAGCTTGAGCAGAAGCAGCTCTACCCCACATGAAAGCCCGGTTCCTCTGATCTGCAAATTTGAGGTGGAGCACCTTAAAAGGAAGCTAACGTCAGACTCCACTTCATGGACCAGGCTTTTGTACACAAAAGAGAAATTGAAGTTCCATTACCATCACTCATATTGTAATCTGTCTAAATAACAACTTTAACATATGAAAACACTTAGAAGGAATGAAGTGAGGACAAGAACCAGTTTCTACAGAACATTTCTTACTTTTTTTTTACGTGTTATCAGAAGATGAAACGAGCAAAGTATTTGTTTGCTAGCAAATAGACTACGCTGGATGTGAAGCAGCTATTGTGTTCATTAGAGAGACAACATGATAAATGTAGGCTCTTAAGTCTTTTCCAGCTGTTAGCACTATTTAATACAAAAATTAAAGTATGAACATCATGTTCAGGGTTAGTGAAGTCGAGAAAGAAGGTTTTTTTTTTGTGGCCCTAGATCTCTACAGATGATGGGTGGAAGGAAGGTGGTCCATCCAAAATTAACTGTCCTTTATGTGATCCAGCACAGAGATGATTGTGCACAAAGGAGACTGAGGTCCCCCAGGCTGAGGTTGTACTATGACCAAATGAAAGAAAGTAGAGCTGCATTGATACTTTTGAAGGCACTATAGCAGTTTTTATGGCATAGAAAAACACCAGCAGGGCTCAAAAAGCTTCTCCTACATGAGTAATGTCTTCAGCCATCAAATGGCTCCAATCTGGATCTTTATGATAAAAAAGAAAAACTGGATGATCGACCTGATAAAGATTATAATCATTCAAAGGTCTGATTTGTTTTTATTTAAGTTAAATCGAAAGTTTGCTTTCCATCTATCCAATCAGCAGCCTGCCTGTTTGTCTTTGTTTAGGCCCATTTATGGTGGTTCTGTTTGCCAAGCTGGAGAACATGCTCCAAAACTCATTGTACGTCAACATCCTGCTCACTGGCATCGTAGCCCAGCTGGCCTGTTATCCTCAGCCTCTCCTGCGCTCCTTCCTGCTCAACACCAACATGGTCTTCCAGCCCAGCGTCAAGTCACTGATCCAGGTACACCTTCTAAAGCTGAGATGTCTTGGTTGATGAGGGTCCAGTTTGGCCTCCATTAAACCTGGTCTGTACAGTCCTGGCTGGATGATGAACTGCTTCAGTTTTATCTAGAGAACAAGTTCCATAAAGCTCTTTTTAAGGATTATTTTCCAACTTGAACCCACCTTGACTTCTTTGAGGCTTTAGTTTAAAAGCATTGAATTAACTGAAGTGTTTTATTGAAGGTTCTTTTCTCAGTTATTTTGAGTCAAGACTTTAGTATTAGCCCACTGTTTTAGCATAACATGACATCTGCAAACAGCATCTTAAGATACCTGCTTTCAGCTTAACCCCCTTCTTCTGTTGCCATCTTCAGGTTTTAGGTTCTGTAAAGAACCGCATTGAGGCATTTGCAGCTTCTCATGAAGACTTCCCTGCCATGCTGAGGAAAGCCCAGCAGTACCTGGTGGCTCGGGGGAAATTGGACTGGACTGACATGCCTGCAGCAGTCCCCCCGCTGCGGCGCTCTGATTCACTAAGTGAGTACAGAAAGCTGATTAGAAACATGTTAGGATTGATTTCCTTTTGTGGCAAAATCGCCCATATTTAAAGTTCTGAATCTGAAAAAGGGGGGGAAAAGGCTTTTTTTTTATGTTCTACATAAGATTTGATCTAAAACTTTTTTTAGGAAATATACATTTATTTTATACATGCATATCCATTTTAGCAATATTTTTTCTTCTCTTTATTAATGCAAATCATTTAATTACCATTTTCAGCACCATGTAGAGGCCAATCTCAACAGGGATGAACAGAATCACAGATTCTGGCTAAATAACTGCAAATACATGCAAAGTAAAAAACCCAAAAGGGACACAAATTTACAATAACTTTAAGTTGGGCAGAAGGACAGAAGTTGACTCTCTAAGACACAGCCTTTCCTCATTTTTTTTGCATAATGGGGCAGAAATGCGTATAGAAATGTAAAAACGAGAGGCAGAAATAAATAGCATTGAAGAAATAAGGAGGGTAAAAAAATAGAAAGGAAGAATAAAACAGATAAAAATATTATGAAACGCACATAAATAAATACTTTTTAAAAAGTAATAATTAAAGTTGAAGATTATAACGGACAACAAATAAATAACGTAGATATTAAAAAAGGCAACTAAATAAAGATGCTAATTAAAAGAGATATATAAATTGATGTCTCACTGTATAATTTAATTTCTACCTACATTTATTTGTTTATTGTTTTTTTTTTGGTGGGCAATTAATTGTATGCTTATTTATTTATTGAGCATTTATTTATTTCTGTATTTATTTTTAAATATGGCAGAGTTGGTCCTCCATAGCTGAGAGACCCACTAAAAATATATATAAAAAATTTTGCATTTAAGATAAAAATAAAGGTTTCATCTGTCAACATGCTCTATGCAGAACTCCTTTAGTGGAAAAGTTTGAGTTTCACCTGGTTTAATTTTGTAAAAAGTCTATCTTTAAAGAATCTTTGGCTATTCAATTATTAGTCGATTAATCGAAAAAATATTCAACAGCTTAAGCAATTTGTAAAATACTCCTTAGTTGCAGCCCTAATCTGATTCCAACTTGAGTAAATTAAGTGTAAGGCATGAAAATGCATGAAAACTGAGAAAGTTTAAATTGAAGTTAACGGTTAGTTTAAGTTGACTTACTGACTGAATACACACGTTAAGATGTTGAAGTCGATGATTTCACTTCTTTTCGGACTTTTAAAAGCATCATCTGTGGTTGAAGTGAAGCTGAGGTTTTTTAACTGGATAAGATTAAAGTGCCCAGATGGGATAAATGGGATTTTTATAAATAAGACAGGTGCCGAAGTTCTGGCCTGTGGAAAAAAAAATTCTGACCTTTGCTTAGTTTTGTTCTTGTTTTTTTCTTTTTTCCTTCTTTCCTTTTCCTAGTTAAAAGTCGGAAGCCATCTCTTGGTGAACTGATCCTCCGACACACCAACAGTCCCACCCGGGCCCGGAACGCAGCTCAGCTGGCGCTCGCTCACGTCCGGGACGGCGGCCAATCACTGCACAGCGCTTTGTTCCGGGGGGGCAGCGGCTCGTCGGGGCTCGAGAAGCAAGCGGAGGCGCTGCGGGTGAAAAACGCAGTGTACTGTGCTGTTATTTTCTGTGAGTTTCTCAAAGAGTTGGCAGCCATGGCTCAAGAGCACGCCGTCACTTTACCTTTCCCTCGGAGCCAAAATGCTGAGGAGTAGACTGGTAAAAACAGACCCTTCTATCTTGGCTCTTGGCTTCCCTTTTTTTAAACTTTTAAATGTTTCACCAGACTGGAGCACTGAGAGCCTCTATCATTGAAATAATCATCTGCGACGGTGCAGACAGGAAGACTGGAGGAAAACAGTGGCATTTTCTACCAATATGATACTAAGATACTGAAACATCTATTTCACTCCTTTAACTTAGAGCTTGGGCATATCATGTGTTTTATTTACATTCTGCACACAGGGAATCTCAGTAAACAATTAAGACTCTGGAGCTTGTAAATAATCGTACCATGCCATGGTATCATGTGACCGATTAAAAGATGTAGGTGCACAAACTGGTGCTAGTTTATACTCATGTTTTCATTTGAAAGGGTGCTCTCAGGTAGCACAGACACGAAGGTCCCTTCCTCATCAAGATGAAGACAAACACCAAATATTTCTTGGCAGGAGAACATTAAACTTTAATTAGAGTCTGTATTTGTATATCAACCTCATCTTAGCTTTTCATCAATGCTTTTTCTCGTCCATTTAGGATCGGCCAAAAATGATCTGATTCTACTAAATTGTCAGAGTCCATGGTCTTGATTGGATAGCTAAAAACTGGAAAATGAGGAGAGGGAGAACATTTTTATTTTTAAAGGAATTAGAAAATGTACTAGAAAGTGTTAGGTAATTAATGCCAGTTTTATGTTGTTTTCTTTTGATTTGCACCTTTTAGTTGACATATCAGCAGCATGTGGGTGTAGGCATGTGCCATTGTGTAAGTTTATTTGAATGAATGCCTCCTTTCCAAAGGGTGAAGCTAGATTCTTCAGGCCGTTACTGAGTCATCAGCCCATCGCCATAAAGGAGGCTGGGAAAAAAAAAAAAGACAGTAATGTGTCAAATCCTTAGTCATTTAAGAAGATCTATGAGCTAGCATTGTTTATTTTCTTCAGAGCCGGGGCATATTTTCATTTGACTTTAAAATGGTTAAGAAAATCTCTTTGTGATTAATTAGTTAGTTACTAATTACGGTCTAAATAAGCCATCTCTATTCTGTTTTACTTTTGTCTTTGTTTTTTTGTCTTAGTTAAAAGGCCAGCCTGATCAAAGAACTTGTCTTGAAAATTAACATGCTGCTATATATGTTTATTTTTTTAACACTAACATGAATTTAAATTGTGTCATAGCTACTGTTTCTTTAGTTTGTTCTTAGGTACCAGATATTAATGTGCATGTGAGGATGTTCAATTAATGAAGCCAGTTGTGATCAGCATTCTGAAGTTGAATTAAGTTGCAGTTATTCAGTGTTAGATGTTTTTACAAATTGTTTTGGTTATTGTCATCTGAGAAAAACGTTTTGTTTTCTGCACTTTTAAAAAAAGTTGAAATTGTTTTTTGTTTTTTTTTTATAGAGATGCACTAATCTAAATGTTGGTGCTGATTTCTGGTTTCAATGAAGCTTTGAACTGACAATATAATTTTCCTCAAAGGTTTTAATGGAAAAGAAAAAAGCTATTTTTTTTATCCTCTTCTTGAGCAGCAATCTTAATTTTTTTGCTTTTAACATAAGGTACAGATTCAGGATCAGACTGTGTGAGCAGATCCTGTAAATCAGGATTTTACTATTAGTTTTTAATGCCTCCAAACTGATTTACATTCAGAGATTAGCATTGCTAGCCATGCTAGCCGTGCATTCAATGCAGTGTTTAAGTCCGCGGGAATGTAAATCTGTTTAAAGTGAGAATTGTAAAACGCCGTTTTGATTTCCAGCATGTTCCTTGACAAACTGACTTTGATGGCCCGGATGGATAATAGCAGAGCCACTTTACAGAAGACGTTTAGCGTTGCTGTTTTTTAATTTTTAAGTCTTCTACTCTCTTCCTTCCAATCTGATTAAACTCCAGTCTTAATTTTTCTTTAAAAGTGTAAAGCTCCCATAATCTCTATGTTGCCTTTATTCCTAAACCCTTCTGGTACCTAAAACTGGACGTGTTTCCATCAGTGTTTGTTAATGTGCAATTTTAAGAATCGCTGGATGGAAATGACAAAGTTTCAATCAACTCACTAAGTTTCACAAAGTTTTTCCACTCACCTAAGGTGATTTTTGACTTTATTTTTGGAAAAGGGTAAATGCACAAAATAGGAGGTAGAAACACATTTAAATGTGTTTAATAAGTTGACTTCACGTGATTGATCAACTCTTTCCACCACATCAGAATCTTAATCCACTCTCAGTGTCTCTGGAAGGCCTGTACCATCACTACATGATAAAGTACATACAACTTGTCCAATTGCAACATATTCATTAAAACCCATGTTCCACGCACCAGCTGGCTGCCTCCACTTCCTGTTTATTACAGTCCAAGCTAAACGTCGTTGAATGGCGACGTTATTAGCATCGTCTTGTTAATCCAAACCAGAGAAACATGTGAAACTTAAGTTTCCTTTTCTTCGACATTTAAGTTTGCATCCATATATAAGAGTGTTTGTTTTTAATCACCAAACAGAAAAAGATCAAATAGCTCCACATTTTCCATTCGGCCGCTTACGGCAAATTAACTGGCTGGAAATTTTTCGGTGCATCTCTATTTTGAATTATGGAGACTCTTTAGAGAGCAGCGTGACTATCAGTGGCTCAGCTTCTTATCATGGGACTGGTTTCCTTTACGTTCTCCAAGTTGTGGCAGAAAAAAAAAAAAAAAACTGCCATCCTGTAAAGAATTTTTTACTGAGATCTGAAATCTTTTCACATTTACATCTTTACCAAAAAAAAAAAAGAAAACAAAAAGGCTTTTTTCAGTGTGCTGAAGCCATATGTTTTATTATCATGTTTGTAAGTTTGGTACTTCATTGCACCACTTTTCTACCGAATTTCTAAACCCATTTCATACCAGATCATAATTATTAATTTAACCGATACTAAAACGCTTCTGCATGCCCGTTTAGGCCAGGCTTAGAGAAATGTGAGTATTTGTGAAGTGTTGATGAGTTTTTTAGTTTTTTGTCTGCAGTTGTTGGAAGAAAGAAAAGCAGGTTTTTCACTGAATGTCTCTCTTTACATGTAAAGTTAATCCACTGCCATCTGTACACCCATCAATCTCCCCCCATCAGGTTTCTATTTTTACAAGATTGTATTTTTATTTATTTTTTTCTTTACCAACTTTTCAACCAGATGGATTAAATTGTAAATATGATTGTTCTTATTTTGATCGAATAGTGTCATGTAGTGATCTGTTTGCATCCATAAACACCAAAGACAATCGCCTGAAACCCACAGCCCCCACATCCACCCGCAAATCTGTACATTGGAATGTATAGATTTTTAATGTATATTTTAAGATTTTCCGTGTAGGAATAATCTTAGTGGGAAATAAGTACAGTAAACCTCATTTGATAGAATGTGCCAATTTTGATTTTTAGGCTTGTAATGTTCAGGCTTATTCATTTTTTTTTTAAGTTATGCTCTTTGTACACACTCCCAAACGTGTTTAACATTTTTGTTTACTTTCCCCTAGCTTTTTTTTTTTTTTTTTTTTCTTTTTTTTTTTTTTTACATATTATAAAAAGACAGATACAAAAAATTTCTAAAGAGGCATATAAAGGGAATATATCCTACCAGGGACTTTGACGTCTTCCTAATCTGTAAACAAACCTTTTATTTTTTTTTTAGTCCTTATTTTGTATAACAAAACAAAAAAAGAAGAATTGAGATATGCCAAATCTAATCAATGCTTCATTGTCTCTCTAATTATTACTCAGCTCTCCATTCGCTGCCTCTTGTTCTAAACACTCCCAGCTATCAAAATAAATGGTAATTGTAAAAAGGAGACGGTATAAAAGTAGAAAAGATCAATAATTAATAAATTCATATAAGCGATTGGAAGTTTTAACCAGTCTGGCTGAGGGTTTGAATCATTTAGCTGCAGGTTTTCTTTAGGTTTTTTTCCTCAAAATTATGCTTCAAAGATAAAAAAAAAAAAGCTTTATCCAACTTTTCTTTATTTAATTGTCCGTTTTTATCGATTATTTTTTCATTTGATTAACTAACAAAAAATGTGGATTGGTAAAACTAAAACTGACATTATGTGCAGTGTTGCATATTTATACACTACAGCTGATCTGATATTCATTTAAAATGTTATTATTGTCTAATATTTGAATTAAATTTTCCTGCCATGCTGAGTTTCAGCTTTACTTTCATTTATTTTCATTGTTGAAAAATTTGTTTTATTGTGGGCTGATATTGTACCCTGTTTAATCTCATGATAGAAAACAATCTCTTCAGTGTCCTTTCTCCATTTTTTCATTCCCTGTGCAATCTATGCAACACACGCTCTCCTATCCCCGCTTTGAAGCTCTGAATGAAGATGTTGAATGATTTTAACATGTAAATACTGTATAGATATATATACATAAAAAAGAAAAAGATCAATCACATCAGTTGGTCTAAATGAGACGTGAAAATAACCGACCGAGCAGAATGGAAAATGTCTTTAAATGATGATAGGATGAAGGTTGTCGTAAATATTTTTTTATTTTGAAATCGCTAGGAGATATAAAAAAAAAAAAAAAAAAAAAGACAAATAGTCATAGTGGGAAAGCTGTCAGAAGAACACTACGAAGGGAAGTTTGTATTAATTTATAAATTCATTGCTTAGCAATATCACATTTGTCTTTGTGTCATTTTTTTGTTGCCTTACAAATAAATTATTCCCCAATGCAAACATGTATATCTGACTTTAATCACATAAAAGAAGTCATTGTTAATATAATGCATCTGTAAGAAAATGAGAGATGGTTCCGGTCAGGTATCAACCAGAGCTGTCTGGATGGACCCTTTTTGTTTATTTCTTTTTTTGTCCAACTTCTAGTTTAGCAGGAATATATAAACATGTGGAAGTTTTTCCGCACATGGAATACTTCAGGTTTTCCTCTGACAGGAATTATCACCTTATGTATAACCTCAGATATGTCCTTTTAGAAAAAAGGAAGAAAAGCATATCTGAATCATTTTAACGAGTTATTTTGAGACTTTACTAGAATTACAAAATTATTAAAAACAATTTAGATAATACTTCAGATGATACTTTATTTTTAATTCCTGACCTCATCTTTTAAAGTAGCTTGTTTCTTAATTCTTCAGCTCAATCAAACTGATTATTTTTATGTACTATTTAGCTAAACTCTGATGGATATCACTGACTCAAAAGATCTATAAGCTTATTAATGTACTACTTCAGTTTCCTGCCTCAATTTTTTTATAAGTATGGTGACAAATTAAGTGCTTAAATTTGTAATTTGGTTAACTTGATTCCTATAGAAAATAATATTTGGCCCCAGACTAAACATGAACAATGTTCTGGACTTAAACATAATTTATTTGGAGTCAAATAACTACATTTCCTTACAGAAAAATGTGAGGACATTTCAGAAAATTACTTTAAATTAACTGCTTTCAGAGCTAATATGAAGTTACTCAAAGTGGAAAAAGTTTGATGCATGGATGTTATGCAGGAGCAGGAAAAAGTTCAGAATGAAAAAACCAAATCAGCTTCTAGCTAGTTATCCGCAGTGTTGATGACTACCCAGAAAACATTTTTTTAAATGTGGGTCTCTAATAACTTGATTTACAATAGCATAGAAAATCCCTTTATTGTCCCACAATGGGGAAATTGTGCAAATTGCAAAAGCAGTCCCACAAATATGGACCTTTAAAAATGTGTATAAAAATAACATAAGTAACAAAGTTAAGTACAATATAAACACTGTGCATCTGAAGAAGAACAGCTGTGGACATTTTTACAGTAATGGACGTGAAAAAATGGCAACACCAGGGAGTTCAAAAATGACAGCATGTAATTTAACTAAGACAATAACTGTGTAAAAATCAGCATGAATGTAGCAACTTAAAAAGGTTGCTGGGAGCAGTGGTGGTTATAGAGTCTTACAGCAGATGGGAGGAAGGATCTGTGATAACGCTCCCTGGTGCATTTAGGGTGCAGCAGTCTGTCACTAAAGGAGCTCTCCAGTTCTGCAACAGCTTCATGAATGGGGTAAGAGACATTATCCTAGGTATTTATGAATACCTGCCCCAAAAACCTACTTTACCAACAATATACAAATTTTATTCCAAAATAGTTTCTGAGCTGCAGTGAATGACTAAATACTGCTTAGGACTTTTATATATATATATATATATATATATATGTATATATTTAAGTGGAAATATGTCCATATTGTACATATACATACACTCACCGGCCACTTTATTAGGTACACCTGTCCAACTGCTCGTTAACACTTAATTGCTAAGCAGCCAATCACATGGCGGCAACTCAGTGCATTTAGGCATGTAGACATGGTCAACACAATCTCCTGCAGTTCAAACCGAGCATCAGTATGGGGAAGAAAGGTGATTTGAGTGACTTTGAACGTGGCATGATTGTTGGTGCCAGAAGGGCTGGTCTGAGTATTTCAGAAACTGCTGATCTACTGGGATTTTCCCGCACAACCATCTCTAGGGTTTACAGAGAATGGTCCGAAAAAGAAAAAACATCCAGTGAGCGGCAGTTCTGCGGGCGGAAATGCCTTGTTGATGCCAGAGGTCAGAGGAGAATGGCCAGACTGGTTCGACCTGATAGAAGGGCAACAGTGACTCAAATAACCACCCTTTAAAACCAAGTGGGCAGAAGAGCCTCTCTGAACGCACAGTACGTCGAACTTTGAGGCAGATGGGCTACAGCAGCAGAAGACCACACCGGGTGCCACTCCTTTCAGCTAAGAACAGGAAACTGAGGCTACAATTTGCACAAGCTCACCGAAATTGGACAATAGAAGATTGGAAAAACGTTGCCTGGTCTGATGAGTCTCGATTTCTGCTGCGACATTCGGATGGTAGGGTCAGAATTTGGCGTCTACAACATGAAAGCATGGATCCATCCTGCCTTGCATCAACGGTTCAGGCTGGTGGTGGTGGTGTCATGGTGTGGGGAATATTTTCTTGGCACTCTTTGGGCCCCTTGGTACCAATTGAGCATCGTTGCAACGCCACAGCCTACCTGAGTATTGTTGCTGACCATGTCCATCCCTTTATGACCACAATGTACCCAACTTCTGATGGCTACTTTCAGCAGGATAATGCGCCATGTCATAAAGCTGGAATCATCTCAGACTGGTTTCTTGAACATGACAATGAGTTCACTGTACTCAAATGGCCTCCACAGTCACCAGATCTCAATCCAATAGAGCGTCTTTGGGATGTGGTGGAACGGGAGATTCGCATCATGGATGTGCAGCCGACAAATCTGCGGCAACTGTGTGATGCCATCATGTCAATATGGACCAAACTCCCTGAGGAATGCTTCCAGCACCTTGTTGAATCTATGCCACGAAGAATTGAGGCAGTTCTGAAGGCAAAAGGGGGTCCAACCCGTTACTAGCATGGGGTACCTAATAAAGTGGCCGGTGAGTGTATGTTTCCATTTAGATTTTTTAACCAAAACCCTGTGCATTATTTAGTCCTTCACTGCAGCTCAGACATGATTTTGGAACCATTTGAAGTCAGTGCTGCAAAACCTTTTCAATAGGTAAATCTTTGGTTATTCTATTTAGGTAGACTTTGATCTTCCTATTTGATCCTTTTTAAGTGTTCTAATCTGTTATATCTCTGAATGCATTGATACATTTTTTTTTCATACACGTGTTAACATGTTGGGGGAGTTTAAGGCCATGCTCCAGATTAACAGAGAGTTGCCAGTCATTGCAGGCACCACAATCCCTGCTGCTGCCTTGCCTTTAACTCGCAGCAGATTTTTCTTCCTTAACAAAAGCAATCGTTCTGGGGCTGTTGCTCCCCTGTTGCCATTACTCATGTTCTTGCTGATGGTTTCTGCAATAAAGTTTAGCACCTGATGGTGGCGTCATGTAAAGTAACCCTGACCGGATGTTGTGGGGCAGGAGGTCGAGATGGTCTAGTGTCCTTTAGGCTGGACGAATTTGGCAGGTGGGGATCGTTGCTACCCCCCATGTGAAGAGGTCTGCATGGCCGGCAGATGATCATACACGCCTTGATCATTTTGATCTATATATCATCGCCTCCATAGTTCATGAGACAAAGAAATTTTCTTCCCAAGATCTTAAAGGCAGCTGGAGCACAACAGTGTTCCCATACAGGGCAATGCTGCTGAGGCTTCAGGGCAACTCCAACCAATTTGAGATAGACTACATTAGTGAAAAGCACTATGAATAATATTTATTATCATTATAATTTAAGAATTAAACTTTATTGTCATTTTGTATACACTGAGTGTATACAAAACAAAATTACGTTGTTCACAGCTTACCACAGTGAAATGAACACAACCATTTATAGAGCGCAGCAATATTAAACCAGTTTAAAAAAAATAGTAGTGCAAAAGGGGATCAATATGGAAGGTTCAGTGCAATTCAAAATAAATATCATACAAAATGCAGTATAACATTGAGTTGTGTCCTATTTAAAAATATTATAAAAGCTGCCATATTGGTGCTGCAAAACAATGTTGCGAGTGTGATGCAGAGTCCAGTTTAGAGTTCAACAGTCTTATGGGAGTGGGGGAAAAGCTGTTGCAGAACCTGCTGGTTGCAGATGTTGCAAAGCCTCTTCCCAGAGGGCAGCAGGGAGAACAGTCCATGGTGGGGGTGTGAGGGGTCATTGAGGATGTTACAGGCTCGAGACACTGAGAGCTGGTATGAAATGTCTTTAATGGAGGGAAGAGGAGCCCCGATGATCTTCTCTGCTGTTCTCTCCACTCTTCTCACCTTCTTTTAGTCTGAGGCGCTGCAGCCTCCACACCACACAGTGAGACAGGTGATCAGAACGCTCTCTATGGTGCTTCTGTAGAAGGTGGTGAGGATGGGTGGGGGCAGGTGGTCTCTCCTCATCCTCCGCAAGATGTACAAGCGCTTCTGACCAGGGAGGTGGTGTTTACAGTCCAGGTGAGGGTGTCTGTGATGTGCACCCCCAGGAATTTGGTGCTGCTGACCACCTCTACAGCTGAGCTGTTGATCAGCAGTGGAGCCTGGTTAGGCCGGTTCTTCCTGTAGTCGACAATGGTCTCCTTCTTCCTCTCCACATTCAGGATCAGGCTGTTATCTCTGCACCAGCTGCTCCACCTCCTCTCTGTAGTCCCGTATTTAAATAACTTTTCTCATTATTACCACTAACTCTATTACTTGAACCTCATCTTTCTTTCATTGTCACTCTCAAACTACCTCTAAAACACAACACACCCTCTTATAACACTTGCAAAATAAAATAAAATGAAATAATTGCATGAGCAATTTAGCCCCACCTATCAGGGATATTTGAAGACCAGTCCCTTGAAAATGCACAGGAGAAATAGATACATAAATGCAAACTATCTGTTGATAACTGTTATTTGGATTTATAATTTAAAATATTGATTTTGGTGTCCACAGTTAAGGATTTCAGTCTATGAAAAGGTTTGGTCACTCCTGATAATATAAAACATTTTTATTTATTTATTGTTTGGATTTGATAAGTTTTATTTAGAATATTTACTTAGTTAAGACTGTGAAAAATTTTTTTTATTAGAATCTATTCCTTTTATGCTTCTAGCAAACAATCTGAGTGTGAGATTTTTTGTTTCTTTATTGCACAAACGTATTCACTAAAGGAGAACATCTGCTAGATGTGAGCCTTATCTTCCTGATGCCTGAGAAGCTGTTTTAGATGTTTCTTAAGGATCTAGACTCCTTTATTCAATATTATTTCAACAATTCTCCTGTTTGTGAAGAACCGGCTGCTCAATTTTAATTAGGATGTGTGTGAAACTCTCCATGTTTTCCTTTTGGTTCTTAAGTGTTGAGATAAATCCTTTATCTTTCAACAACAAACAGAATATATGGAAACTGTATCTGTGGGTTAATAAAGGTTAATAAATGCTGCCTAAATGAAGAAATCCAACCTTATTTCTTGTCAAATATTAACTTCTGATTGGTATTTGTGGAACTTTGCAAATGTTTCCTAGTTTCACCTTAATCTCTTTGCTTTAATTTTGCCTCTTCCATATATCAGACCAACTTCTTGGTCAACATTTAATTCATCCTTAGTAATGCTACAGTTTTTATGCTGCAGTTTGTGAAATCCTGTGAACCAGACATCATTACTTAACCTTTATTAAACTTTTTTTCTAATCTTCATACTTTAGCTTTTCCTGCTTTTAATTTATTAATTTTGAGGAGAAAATGCAATGTGTTATTACCTCGACCTGTGGGTGGTTGCTGTATCATTGCCTCATCAGCATGTTTTAGGATTGTCATTTCTCATTATATGACTTTGTCTCAGCATTTGTTTTGTTTTAGTAGCTCAAAAAGAAGCGATAAAGACCTCCTTGTTTTTCTATGGGGAGGCAAGAATTCCCTGGGTATCTATGACATCTGTTGTCGTTTCCTTCCATAGAGACCAGCATCACTAGGCACTGCTCAGGTAGAGCCCATTTGTTATCAGGTCTGTCCGACGCCAAGTGCCCGGGTTTGAAGCAAAGATAGAAAATACCTCTAAGAATGGATCATCTAGGTAACATTAGAGTCAGGACAAACCGATGGAGAAGGCTGCTCAGGTGGCATCATGGACAAAAAATGAACGAGGAAGGCGAAGATGGAGGCAAGGATGGCGAGAAAAAGAGGTCATTTTGGAACATGAGGTTTGAATTCAAGTGAGTAATTGATAATGTTACTCAGCAAAAATAATAATTGCAAATGAAAGTTTCTCATCTGATGCAGGATTTTAGTAACCCAACAAAAGCATGAGGAGGCTGTGACTTCATTTAAGTGCATATACTCTGGTTTTATCTCTTTTGAAGGAAGGAAGTCATTATCTACCTTTCTCAAAAAGCCTTTTGACATTAAACTATGTTTTTGATAACATAAGTGAATAGGAAATAAACCATATTAATAGTTTTTCCTGGTTCAAGTAGCTTTATTGTAATAAAAACAATGTAGATAAACTGCCTTTTAATTTGGCATATAGTTCTTATTTGTCATATTTACAAAAAAAATCAGAAATACAAGGCGAGGTCAACCTTTTCAACTCTTTAAACGATTGTTTCAACTACAAAGCTCAATAGATTCAGTTAGAATTGTATATGATATTTCTAATTTAAAAGTGACGTAATAGTAAAATTATAGCATTTTTTTTAAACCTTTACAGTGAAAGATTTGAAGGGAATCTACTTGTGGTAGGGAGTAATGTTTATTTATATAGCACCTTTCACAGACATAGAGGTCACAAAGTGCTTCACAAAATAAAAATTAAAATAAAATACATTTACGGTCACAAAACAACAATTAAAATGCCTTCTTAAACAGTTCACTCTTAAAAACATCAACAGAATCAAGTAAGTGCAAGGAAAGCGTTCCAGAGCGCCGGCGCCCATTTCCCCTGGTCCTGTAACGAGTACGAGTTGTAATAATTCTATTACTACCACATCACTGCAAATACAGAAATAACTTTTTGGGATATTTCCTAACTAGAGCTGAACAATACTTCAATGGAGATATTGCAAAAGAAATCTATTCAACAACTTTAAACTGACATGTCCGATATTTAAATCTATATTGCAGCTTATTACTGCAGATTATTCTTTTATTTTTTGAAGCCAGTATTTCTAAAATGTTTTATTTGAGAAGTTTTATAAAATGGCAGAAAAATGTTATACATTTTTACAAGATTGTGTTGTGGGCATTCTTGGCTGTCTTCCTAAGGCTTTTATTTTGTTTATATAAGTATTAAAGTTATACTGTGTTGATTTAAATTAAGAAATATGTCATGACATAAGTTTTAGCTTTATCATTCAGTCCATGTCCCAAACAGCTTCAAGCATCTAGTAACTGTTTTTTTTCTACTTCTTTGCAAAATAACTAAAGTGTTTTTCTGTAGATGAAGGGCATCTGTCAGAAACTGTTTTTAAATCCTGCCACAAATTAAAAAATAAGAACTTTGACTAGAGCATTCTAACACATGGACAATATTTGTATGCTGGTTTTTTAATTAGTGTAATTTATCTTCCCTTCAACTCACAATCGTCTCTGTCTGAAATGAGGGAAAGCAACCCCACAGCATGATGCTGCCATCACCTTGTGGATGGCGCTTGCTGGGTGATATGTTGCGTTTCTTAAGACACAATGGGTCTCATGCAACAACATCTTCGTACTCTTGTAAATTTCTCTTACTTTTTCTCCTTCTGTGGGCTTTTATGAATGCGACACGTCAGATTCAACAAACATTCTTAACTTCAGTAAATGATTGTAAATTTGATGCTGTTTACCTGTGTGTAAATAAGCGCACATTCTTAAGAAATGGAAATCTGCACAACCGAGGAGCTGCCATTAAGTTTAATGAAGGCAAGTCTCATTGCTAGAGGAATTTTGCTGAAATTTCTGTCCATTTTCTGTTCCTGATGTGATTTCAATAGTAGATTGATACATATTTCTATTATTTTGATTAAATTACGACAAATTAAACCAGTTTCTTCTGGATACCAACATACCAGCTGCAGTAAAGAATAGTTCTGTCAACAGCGAATAAAAATGATATTTGTAATTGCAGAGTTGCATAATATGGAATGATGCAACCTGAAAATAGACAATTGATTCTAAGAAACAAAAAATGTTATAATTTAGTAATAAACTAGGTTTGGTTAACATTTGACTGATTGCACAAGACTCTTATATCAAGTCTGGAGCATGGTAAAATGTGCTTGTACCTGATAGAAGATTAGGAATAAGAGAAAAATGTCAGGGCCAAGAATTCAAAGCAGACAGACAGACTGGTTTCTCAAAAACATTTATGATAATATGAAGATCTGCAGTAACTAAAGGGACGTCTAAGGCAGGAAACTTTAGTCTTAAAGTTTAGTCTGTGTGCAGCGGAAGTGGTGAAAGCTCCCCAGAGATTCATAGACGTTGAAGCTTCAAAACTGCAGAACTGCATGACGAACAGACCCAAGCAGACAAAGGAAGGCAGGATTATCCGGAGGGAGAAGCCAAAGCCAAAGATGTCGAAGAGGTTCATAGAAGTCCAGGCCAAAAGATCAGAGATCCGAAGAGGGACCGAAGGGAAATCCAGGTCGGCATCAGGAAGCAAGTCCAAGTTTAGTCAACAGGCAAAAGCCAGGAGGAGTCTGAAGACAGGTCAGGCAAACAGATCAGAATGGGAAGTCAGTCTTAGGGCTACATGGAGCAGGAATATCAGAACACAGTTAGGTATGCTTGGAGAGCTCTCACCAAAGGCTGGAATAATCTTGCACTGACTTGGAGCAGGCAGGTTAAATAGAGACTGGAGCAGTTGAGACAGGTGATGAGAGACTGGGCGTAGCTAGATAGGTGAATGGAATGAACCATTAAGCCATTCATCAGCAGCGAGATCATGACAAAAAAATGTGCATATGTTTCTTAAATTACTCATATGAAGGATTAAAGAAGGGATTTGTTCAAAAGAAACATTATTGCATGAGACCCAAAAATCTTATATAATCACCAAAACGTTTAACTTTGGTTGTATCTGACTAGAGTTCATTTTCCACATCGGTCCTTCACAAGGCTTGTGGAAACCTTTAACAGCACTTCTTTTGGCCTTCTTTTATGCCACCCTAATATCAAAGCCAGATTTGTTTCACCACTGCTGAAAGTTCTCCCATCTGAGATGTAGATCACTGTAGCTCCTCCACAGTTACTATGGCCTTCTTTGTTGTTTCCTTGTTTAATAATCCCTTCGCCCTGCATGTCAGCTTAGGTCATCAGCCATGTATTAGTGCATTTAGACTTCTGTCATATTATTTCCTATTTTAGATCAAATTGTGGTAAGGCAAAAGCATTGTTCCCCCCCCCCCCCCAAATTTGGCATTCAGGAAATGTAAGGGCTTCTCCTTCTTCATCGAAATCATACGTTCACATCAAATCCTAAATTAATATATGACAGTTTTACAGTTAATATGAAAAAAAAAGGCCAGAAGGTAGAAGAACATTTACAAGTCACTTTATATTTAGGATGTATTTGATCAAACTATTACTCAAGACTTAATGAAATTAGATAAGAATCAAAAGTAATTTTTCCTGTTTGTTATTCCTTTATTGTTTCCCTCTTAGTTGGAGAGAGTGGACTGTTGATCCTGCAGAGACCTTTTATTACGTCTGGTTACAGGTGATGATTGTGCCCATTGTTTACAACTGGGTAATAATCATTTTAAGGTAAATAATGGCAATGAAACGCACATCAAAAATTCATAACACAACGATTTGTAGTAAACAGATATCATTTGATGCTAAGGACTGCTGGTTGTTATTTTATCAGGACCTGCTTCACATCGATTGGGCTGAACTACCTCCCTGTGTGGCTCACATTGGACTATCTGTCAGACCTGATGTATGCTGCTGATATGACCATCACTCTTCATACTGGTAAACACACTTCCTCCGATCTGATTATTACTCAGTCTCCAAAGTCAAATGTAAACAAACATTTAACATGCAACAAAAAAGCACCATAATAAATCAACAGAGCATCTAGATGCAATAAATCTATAATTTATACTTTAATTTTTGTTGCTATAAAACATCGTTTAAAGATTTGAGGTCTTGTGTTTCTCATATTTCCTTTTTAGGTATCAAATGGTTCGGTTTTAGGAAGTGAGCTTAGCCAAAATGCCAGATACAGTCATTTTTTATTAATTAATCTTCAGTTAAAACAATAAAACATTTTCTAAGCCCAATTAATCTCTAAATAGAAATAAAAAAAAAGAGATTTAAAATGCAATTTAAAAATATGATTAAAATAGAACTATTGTAAGGGTTGATTAATGCCAGATTTTATTAAACATTTAATGAATGAACATTTTTTTGTCTGTTAAAGGATTTCAGGTTAAGATGTATAAAAAGCATTAAAATAAAAAGATATACTGAAAAAAAAAACAGCTCTAAATGGTAAACACTAGATTTGTTTTTTTGTCCTCATCCACCTTTTTTCATTTGTTGCCACTTCAAATCATCAAAATTAAATGAAATAAACATTTGAATGCATCAGTCTGTGTGCAATCAATAAATATAATGTACAAGTTACACCTTTTGAATGCAATTACTGAAATAAATCAAGTTTTTCAAAAATATTCTAATTTACTGGCTTTTACCTGTATATAATTAGTTTTTTCCTTGTGGGTCTAATTTACCACATTCAGAATCAGCAGTTCCTTTCTTAACCACAGGGGGGCAGCAGTCATATTCTTAAATGGAGTGTCCTAACTTATCTGACATTTTAATCGTTAGTATTTTAACTATAAAATCATTAGAAATATACATTAATTTATTATTCACATCAATGCAGTAAAGTTAATTATATTTTCAAACTAACTATTGTGTTTTATGGGGTGAATGAAAAGCTATGTGCCTTGCAGCCACATTGGAGTCTCCCGTGTGATTACACATAATACCTGTTCAGCCCATTCAATGTGTATTATTATGTAGAAACATAATTTTTTGTTGTTGTTTCTGAAATCTACTCTGTCTTTTGTGATTTGATTAGAACAATGCTGATTTGCTTGTTTGATTGGAGTGATTAGTGTAGATTAACGCTAATGGAATCGAACCCGGAACCTTCTTGCTGCAAGGCAGCAGTACTACCCATTGTGCAGCCCCTGGGGATTCATATTAAACAAAAAGAACAATAATGTGAATAATTTATTCATTTTTTTTTTTTGCACTATTGTAGTAAAAAATAAAGAAAATGTTAAACAAGCCGTGTTGCCCAAGAAACATGTTCTAAAAACCACAAATATTTGCAGTCTCAGGACTTCTCAGACACATATGTGAGCAATTAAATCGTAAACCTCTCCTAAACCATCTTAAAACATACTTCTGATTCTTTGAGACATTTAACTCTTTTTTTTTTTTTTTCTAGAGCTCCCCTTCAATCCTGTGAATCAAACTTGTTGTTTTGTTCTCAAGTTAGAAAAGTACTAAAGGACCAATTTGTGATTAAATTTACAACATAGTTTACAAAATCCTTTCACAGTGTGGCTTAAATGAGTTAATGTTTTTGTCTAGCTGTAGCCTAATAACATGTGTACATAAACTTAGTGAGTAAAAGCAGATCTAATTAAGGAATGATAATGCAGCTAACAGGCTAATGTTATAAAGTTTTAATAATAATAATAATTGAATTTTATTGATCTCACACTGAAGACATTTAGCTCTGCATTTAACCCATCCCTGTTGGGAGCAGTGGGCTACACTGCAAAAACTATCTAGAAATAAGTAAAAATTTCTTAAATTAAGTGTATTTACCCTTAATTTTAGTAGGTAAACAAGATGATCTTCCAATAAAATGAATATTTTTACTATTAAAATAAGATAATTAGATAATATGCACTTGAAATAAGACAATGCAATTGTTTTTTTTCTTATTTTAAATGTAAATTGTCTTGTTCCATCTGCAAAGTGTCTCACTTACCTCCTCAATTCCAGACAAAATGCACTTATTTTAAGAAAAAATTACTTATTAAGATTTTTATTTTTTTGCACTGTGCAATTTGCGGCGCCCAGGGAGCAGTGTGTGGTTAAGGGTCTTGCTCAGGGACCCAGTGTGCAGGCTGTGGGGCTCTAACTGGGTATTTGCAAGTTCCTCAGAGCACAAGCGCACTGCTCTGACCACCAGGCCAGCACTCCCTAATTGATGGGTTGTGTTTGTCTAATCTTAAGGAAAAAAACATGCATTTGAGACTTATATGATAAAAAAACTGGCTAATGTGATGATTTCATCTTTCCTGACAAACTTCCTTTTCACTCATCTGTAGGTTTCTTAGACCAAGGAATCCTCATCAAGGACCTGACTCGTTTGAGGAAACGCTACCTGCACTCTAAACGCTTTCTGTTTGATTTAGTTTCTCTGCTGCCAACTGACTTCCTCTACTTTGCCGTTGGTATTGAAACTCCCTTAGTGAGGGTCAACCGCCTCCTTCATATTCCACGACTCAGCGAGGCTTTAGACCGCATGGAGACCAGAACCTCTTACCCGAATACTTTCCGCATCACAAAGCTGATGATCTACATCTTTGTGCTGATCCACTGGAACGCCTGCCTCTACTTCGCACTATCCAGTTACATCGGCTTTGGAAGCGATCGCTGGGTTTACCCCAACATCACTGAGACGAGGTTTGCTTCCATGCGGCGCCAGTACTTGTACTGCTTCTGGTTCTCAGCCCAGATTTTCACCACTGTAGGAGACACCCCTCTGCCAAGCAGGGAGGAGGAGTACTTATTTATGATTGCAGACCTCCTCATTGCTGTGCTGGTGTTCGCATCAATCGTCGGTAATGTTGGGAATGTCATCACAAGCTTAAGGGACAGAGATAATGTATTTTTCCCCAACCATGAACTAGTGAGTTCCATGAGATAAAAAGATGTTGCTTTTTTCAGATAATCAATACATCTGAAAGTAGCGCTGTAATATCTTCGATAACGTATTTTCCTTTCAGGTAAAAGCATACCTGCGTAGCCACCACATTAGCAAGGAGCTTCGACAACGCATCGACAACTGGTATCAGCATCTTCACATCAACAAGAAGATCATGCGGGAGAACGAAATCTTGCAGCAGCTTCCGTTACACATGAGAACCGATATTGCCGTCAGCGTCCACCTTCCAACACTTTCCAAAGTTACAATTTTCCAGAACTGTGAGAAAAGTCTGCTGGAGGAGCTGGTTCTGAAGCTCACACCTCAGGTCAGGGGGGGCTGAGGTTTACACGCAGAAATCCACTGATATCTACATATAATTATCTACATGGCCACATGAATCTTTGGCTGTTTTAGTTTTACTGAACAGACAGAAATGAGCAAATATTATGGAGCATCTATAAGATCTGCTCTCTTGCAGCATCCGATCCGTCCCAGAAGCACGATTCGTACCATCGGCTCATTTGCACATACGCAACCAGATATACATCCGGGTTAAATAATATAATTATGGTACTAAAATTTGTGTTTTCTATCCTTATCTCCCTAAAAAATTCCAATAAACATCTTTAAACAATATTTTATTAACTTTTTTAAACATTTTTGTTTCTTTTTACATTTTCTCCATTAAACTGCTTGTCTGACCTCATTATCGGACATGCTCAGAGCAGACCGGCAAAATATGATTATCTGCATTTTAGTTGTTTCTTTATTTAGATTACGCACTATATACCATGATGTTTACATAAAAGGAAAACACAAAACTCAAAAAGAGTAGATTTATGTTTAAATCCAAAGCCAAAAAAGTTAGCTGCTGGAAGTAGTGTAGGATCCCATTTCCAGTACAGATCGGGCACAGACGAGTGATTAAACAGAATGGATTTTAAGGCATTTGTTTTCTCAAGAAATACAATATTAACCTTTAACACATTATAGTTTAGTACGCCAATGTAACTAAGGTTTATTTTACAAAATAAAATCAAAGGCAACCAGGATGTACATCAGGTTGCGCATGCATAAATGAGCTAATGGTACAGTTGGCCTTTTTGGCCCCAGTACTAAAAACATAATGCTAAATAAATTTAGAAGAAATAAATTATAATATGTGTTGGCAAAAAAAAAGAAAAAATGCAATTGATAGATCCCTTTGACTAATCAATTCTTAGTACAACTGTATTTCAACAAGGATCAAAACCTTAGGTTGTTACACTTTTAGTTCAGTCTTATTGAGGCATGATGACAATGTTCATCTGCTGCTTTCAGAGCTGGAAATGGTTCACTTAATATGTTTGATTATTTTTTTTTTTTTTTTACATTCCTTTGTTTCTGTGTCTTTATGAAAAAACACAGACTCCACCCTGCTCTGGTCCCCTTCGTAAATGTTGGTCTAGAACCACCTCTGGGTCAACAGGTTTTTGGCTTTTTGGAAATTTCAAATGTTTATTTTTACAGCGAGTAATCCTAAAACTTCTAAATATTAATGTAAGATAATAAAATGTATGTTAGTATAAAATGCAAAATCTGTAATCATTTAGTCTATGTTTTACAACAAGAGTGAAATCTATCTAGTATACCTTAATAACACTGCCTTGATAAGCTAATAATTAGTGATGGAACAAAAGGCAGCTTCTTTATTGTATAAAACAAATAAATTGGATTTAACTAAATTCAGTACATTAGACTACATTTAGTACATTTGGCAGGGAGCAATGTGCTTTTTTTTAACATGGTAAGTTATTAATCATCATGAAAATATTTTAGAGCTTAAACAAAACTATTGCCTTGGTGCATATTTTGGGATTTTTCAAGGAAGGAGAGAGTTTGGTGTTGAAATATTGCAGAAAATATGCTGAAATTTTTATATTGATTAATATTTTTTTTAATGTTTTATTTTAGAGTAAGTGTTTATTAAAGATAGTTTCCTTTTTTATTTCTCTAGTGAGCACAAGCAGTACATGTTCTAAGTGCTGTTATTTATAGTTAAATCAAACATAAAATATTCAGATGTAAGTTGGCTGATTGATCCATCTCCAGTTATTTTCAATCTTTTTCTTCTTTAATATAGGTTCATTTGAACTAAACCAATTACAGTGCACTTATTTTTCCCAGTGTGAAATACACTTGGACTATTTCTATTTATTATTCTGTTAACATGGTGTTGTTCTTGTGGTTCTCATCTTGTAGGTGTTCAGCCCCGGCGAATATGTTTGCAGGAAGGGAGATGTCGGCCATGAGATGTATATCATCAAAGAGGGGAAGCTTGCAGTTGTAGCAGATGATGGGGTTACAGAATATGCAGTGCTGGGTACAGGGAACTTCTTTGGAGAAATTAGTATCCTTAATATCAAAGGTAGGAAAAAAAAACTGCTGACTCTGTCATGATGATTAATGAACAAATGAATGTGTTCAAAGGAATCATATTTTCCTTTTCTGTGGACTAAACAAATGCATAGTAAACATACAATCACACAAAAAATTTAAATGTGTCTTTAAAGCAAAATGGCAAGATATATATATATATATATATATATATATATATATATATATATATATATATATATATATATATATATATATATATATATATATATATATATATATATATATATATATATATATATATATGTAGCTACATAAATGAGACTGCTTTAAATAAACTCAGAAACTGGATGTGATACCAACATTGACCAGCAGATGGTGCTAAAGGGTCATGAAACAGAAGGTTTTGTCTAATGAGAGGCAGGATGTAATTTCGAAAATAAACACTGTGGTTTAAAGCTGAGTCAGTTTTCTGCAACAAGGCACATTATAATACCACCAACAACACTTTCTTTTTAATTTATAGGCAAGAATAAAATTTAAAGGCATCTATAGGATCTAAAAAGAGAGGAACAAAACACAAACAGATGTTGCAGGCATTTCAGAGGAATAAACTTGATTACTAAAGGTGTATTTCAATACCTGCAGGTGTTGATATCAGGACAAAATAAAATTATGGATTTTGTGTTAACTTGCAGGAAAATGTTATTTGAAATATTAAATCCTTGTCTTGTTTTAAGGAAATCTAACTTTTTTTAATTCAAGGCAACAAGTCAGGAAACCGCCGCACTGCCAACATCAAAAGCATCGGCCATTCTGACCTGTTCAGCTTGTCCAAAGAGGACCTCACTGATGTGCTGTCTGAGTTTCCTGCAGCCAAGCGTCACCTAGAGGAGAAAGGCCGGCAGATCCTCGTCAAGATGGGCATGTTGGAGGAAAGGGCAGAGGTGGAGGAGGTGGAAGCTGAGAATATTGAAGCAAAGATTAAGAGGCTAGAGAGGAACCTAGAAGATCTGCAGACCAAACTAGCACGCCTCATGATGGAGTTAGAGTCAAGCAACAAAAAGATGCAGGCCAGAGTGGAGCAGCTGGAGCTGCAGGTCGCTCTGCTGGAAACTCACCTGCCACATGATGGACAAGGAGGAGAGGAAGCCATGGGAAGAGAAGAGGGTGTTGGAGGAGAAGCAGACTGGGAGCGGGAGGAAGCAGAGGGAGAGGAGGAGGGGGATGCAAAAGAAAATGGGGAAAAAGAGGGAGCTGGCGATGATGGTGATGTGACCAAAGAAGGAGATGGTGAGAGCACTAAAAGTACTAAGGATGAAACAGAACGAGTAGTAGAGGGAAACAAATTTGATCTGAAGGAGCCAGACAATCTGACAGACAGTATACATGATAAAGAGAAAATCTTGGGAAAAGGAGATGAAAGACCCGGTAAAGGTGATGGAGCCGAGACCGAACCAAGGGATGACAACCAATCCAGAGATGGAGAACTATTAGGGAGAAGAAGAAAGACCAAAGAAGACTCAGATGGAAAAGACAAGAAGGATTCAGATTAATGGTAAACAAAATGAACCAAACCAGACATTTGCTAAGAGCTGTATAGATGGCACTTATTTATGAAAGTATGTTTTCCCATTAAGGGTCAAGAAAGTTTATTTGTATGGAGTGAATATTTAAGCTGCACAGTGGGTAGCATTGCTGCCTTGCAGCAAGAAGGTTCCGGGTTCGATTTCCGGCCTGGGGTCTTTTTTGTATGGAGTTTGCAGGTTTTCCCTGTGCATGCATAGGTTCTCTCAGGGTACTCCGGCTTCCAACAATCCAAAAGCATCACTGTTAGGTTTAATTGGCTTCTCTAAATTCTCCTTAGGTGTGAGTGTGAATGGTGAATGTGAATCATACTGTTTGTCTTTGTGTTGCCCTGCGATTGACTGGGGAAGAAAGGATGGGTGGATTGTATATTTTCTGATTTCCTTCAAAACAATGTTGTAATATATTTATTTCCCATGGATCGCAGCATGTCAGGGTGTAGTTAACCCCTTGAACCCTACGGACCCACCGGCGGGTCCAGCTGCTACGTGACCTCGTAGTCTTACCAAACCCCCAGTATTGATGTAAAAAACATATTTTGCACAGTTTGGTGACATTTATGGATAAATGTGCCAAAATGGCCTCTCCGCCTAAGAAATTTCTCACTAATACCATTCTAAAATAAATATGATTCATCTGATTGAGTCCAAATTTGGTATATTTTTACACAACATTTAGATTTGAAAGTTTGTACTACTTTTTTGTGCTATAAATAATATTTTGGTAGTGTTTTGCAATGTTTATTTCAAAGAAAATTTTGGAGAGGTTCAAAAAATGCAAAATATTTTGTATTTTGTCCCTAATATTTCAGGCAGGGTCAAAGCTACAATGGTGCTGACATCAGAAAACCATTCTATGACATCTTACCTTTACAGACTTACCAAAAGTTTCTTCTTAAATCTAATAGCTTTGAGGCTATAAGTTATTTACTTTTGTGTGTTTTTGTCAGGTAGAAATTTATTTATACCCCCTTAGGGTGTAAGAGGTTAATGTAACCTTACAGATGTTCAGTTTCTCACATGTTTACTTACCCTGTTGCAGATATTTACACTATTCTATTTCTTTATGTGTTATGCAATTTAATCTATACTAATTTTTCAAACTTTACATTTAATCTTTATTGATGTTACCAATGATTGTTTGCATTTCCAAAGATAAAAAAAACTGGTACAAAAGAACTGAAACTTAATTAAACCAGCTACCACACTGTTTATGATGTGCACCTTCTTCAATCTTGTTTTTGAGTTTCAAATTCTAAAGAAATCTATACTATTTAAATCTTATTTGATTAGAACAAAAATTAAATAATATATTTCTAAATACTGTGCTACATTTTAAATCAGTTTGTGTCGCTGCATCCTACCTGTAATGTAGGATGTAGCTGAGCTTGTATGTTGTCCTGTGTTCTTATATGTCTTACTGTACTGCTGCCTCTTGGCCAGGTCTCCCTCGAGAAAGAGATTTTATCTCAAGGGACTTCCTGGTAAAATAAAGGTAAAATAAAATAAAAAAATGTTTTTTATTTATTTCATAAATACTTTAATCATTTTAAGTATTAATAACTTGGGAATTCTGGTTTATATAGAGATAATTGAATAAAATGAAACCCAAATGCTTTTCTGAAATGTAGTTATTTAATTTCATAGTTTGGTTTTATTTCATACCACCTTATGTTTTGAAATACTGATTCTTCAATTCTACAATTCCAAGTTCGTTTTTATTAAAACTTACACATGGAAAAGATTATGTTAAATATCATACAAAGCCAATTATGATCTTATTCTTTTATAGAATGTCATATTTTAAATCGTAGGTCTTAAACATGCGGTCCATGAGCCCTAGGTGGTCCATAGAGGTACAGCATGGGGGTTGCAAAAGTTTTGGTTAATTAGACTTTTTTTTTTATTACCCCCTGCATTTTTTTCCGCTAATAAAAAAAAAAAAATTTGAATAGGGGTGGCAGGTCAAAAACCAATGTAGATTGAGGGATGGCTGAAAGCGGATAGGCGTCAGAACCTCATGGTCAATCTACACTGTTCCAACAGCAACGAGCACAACATCCATGTTTTCTAAATAAAGGCAAACTATACTTTCCTGCAGCTTTTACTATCAAATACATTAAATATATTTAAACATTCATGCTCTCTAAATAAAAAGTAGTGGACAAAATTTCTGGGGCGAACATCTTTCCCATTTTCATTATTTACTACTTCTACTTTCAGAAGTTGTTCTGCATAAAATTAATATACTGGGTCTAATATCTACATTTTTATTAAATTAGTTATTTATCTATGATTTCACTGAAGACTCCTAGATTACTTGCAGAGAATTTTCTCTTTACCCCATATAACACCAAACGTTCTGAAGTGAGCATGAATTCTATATATTTCAACTTTAATGTTAGTATTTTGACGTGCATAATTAACCACAGCATATTAGCTGTTGAGTAATTCTTAATATATGAAAAATTTAGACTGAACATTCCCCCTGAGAGTATTACTGCTGCAGAGGCTGCTGTTGAATGGGAATTCTACTGAAAGCGCCGGTACGTAGGGGTCTGAGCGGCTCCAACAGGGAAATAATATTTGAATGCAAAATGGTAATCTGGATGAACTGACTGCACAGATGATGCTTTCAGGTTGACTTTCTCACTTAAAAACATATTAAAACGACTTTATACCTACTGATCACAGCAGATATAGCTGCCATTGTTACAGGCAAAGGATAGGGTAGACCTACTTTAATATTGCGCGTGTCAGAATTAAACTTGTACAATCATTAAAAATGAAGCAGCGTGCGGGTTTTTGCTGCCTTTGCTGCTTTTGGTGTGAACGTAGCATTAGAGGGCGAAAAAAATGCTTGGGGTGGCTACAGGGGTGGACAATGATTGGCTAAGGGTGGCCATGGCCACCTCTGGCCCCCCATCTGGCTCTGCCCCTGATTGAAATTCCTTTAAATCCACATTAACATGAATTCAACACACTGTAGTAACCAGATAAATGGAGGCAGAAGATTTATTTCAGTCACCAATGCACACATTCAGCAACACAGGAGCTCTTCCAAGCTGGTCACCGTTTCATTCACAACACCTGTCCCATCTATGAGGAATCAGGATCAGAAATACTTTAATAATCCCAGGACTCCATCTGTAAGTGACTATAGGACCAGTTTCGTATAACACAATTTCATACAATATATATAATTAGGGGGTCCCCATCATTTTGGGGGTCCTTGGCCTTTTTTAAATAGTTCCCTCGTTTGTTTACGCTGCTAAAAAAAATGACAGACTGGCCCTTTAATGACGCAGCGCTTACGTACTTCCGGGAGGCGCAGTGGGGACGCAGGCCCTGTCGCTCATAGATATCCATAATAAAGGCCTTTATTATGGATATCTATGCTGTCGCTACCCGATCCGTACCGGTAGCACGATCCGTACCATCAGCTCATTTGCGCCTGCGCGAACAGAATAACTTCCGGGTCGCCAAAAAATAATGTAATTACGGTACTGAAAAAACTTTATTTATATCCTTAAATAATTAAAGAACACTAAACTACACCGTAAAGACAATATTGAAGACTTTTCTGGAAGAAATGGATGCTTTTTAAATTCAATCCATTGTATTGCTTGACGTCATCATCAGACATGCCAGGAGCAGTCTGGGAATATATTATTGCGTAACGTTTATCTGATGCACTCTATGATAATAGAGTGAATGCACTCTATTATTTTTTTATTTGAGAAAAAAAAAATGTATTTTATTCCTTAATAACATTAATTTTGTTTACACACACACATATATATCTATATATATATCTATATATATAGATATATATATATAGATATATATATAATCCATATTGTAATGTTTTACATTACATAAAGTTGTATAATAAACTTGAACACAAATACTCTTGTATAAAATAGATTTTTTAAGAACGTTAAAGTTATCAGTTGATATTTTAGCGCCCTCTGGTGTACACATCAAAAACAGGAGAAGACCTCGTCATTAATGCCCACATTGTTTATTTTTTACAAAAACCAAACAGGGAATAGAACAAAGAACACATAACAAAGCCAAAGCATACATTATTAAAAAAATGGTAGTTAGAAAAGTTGGGCAGAGAATAAAATAATTCAGAGAGAGAAAGAAAACCTTTAAAACTTATTAAGAACTGACTATACAAACATTCTAAGAACTATGCTCGCAAAACATGGTATTGACCTTTAGTCCCATTACATCAACACAGTTGATGTAAAACATTTCCATGTCTTCCTGATACTGGAAGGAAATTAAGAAGGGATCCTTTGCAGAACTGTATCCTTCAAGGGCCATTTTCTGCCTGGGCTTGCTCACCTGTAAGACTTCAGGTTCTCCTATTTCCCCACAGAATAAGGCTTTGTGCTGTTGAATCCAGTCCCATGCTTTATGCAAGTCCCTCAGGGTCTGTGTCTGTCCCTAAAGTATGAAAAAAGTACATAAAAAAACGTAAAATACTATATAGTATATATATACACACGTGACTCAATTCTGTAGTTTCAAAAGAGGTGATCAGGAAAAGAGCAGAACCAGGAGCTTGATGCTTTTCACCCTCGCTACACTAGCACTAAACATTAAACACACACCTTCGCATTGCCCTCTCCACCATAACCATTTCTGGGGGAAGTCTCTGCACTGGTGGACTTTGGAACCCTAAAGACCGGTTCCAGGATTCCTTCAAGAAGATGGGAGGATTCTTCTGTCCAGTGAGCAAATCGTTGTCCATGCCTTTGAATGGAACAACAGGATCATTAGCACATAGTAAACTAAAATACAGAAGACATTGAAGTTTCCTGTGTGAAAGTACCCTTCAATGCAAAACCTCTCCATTATCTGGAGGCACCACCAACGGCGAATGGTTGGCATCTCCCACTTGAAAAAACAGGCAAAAGCAAGTATAATAAAAATTACAAGCGGCTAGAAAAATTTCAATGTAATCAACCCCCCAAAAACTAAAATAAACATACCTGGGAAAAGGTAAATGGGGTTGATGTGCTGATGCAGAGGGCATACTGTAAAACATCAAATAACTGTAATACACAGTTTGAGCCATGAGTAAAAGCTTTAAGTAAGCAGTGAATACCATTAACATGAAGATCCCACAGTCATGTCCGTTGGACTGAAGAGGAAAATGCTGAGCAAAGAGAAGCAAAAAGACACATGTAAAATTAGAGAAAAGTACAACAATATATGAGCGATAAATATGTGTTTTACTGCAAACATTTTACACTTTGATAATTACAAACATACTTCAAGGTCTCTCCCTGTCTTCTCAGACCATGGCCCTGGATCAATAAAGGCTGCAATGCGTCTGCATACATTTGAATTATAAATTCAGATTAAGGTGACACACTAAAATATGCAAGTAGCCTGAGAACGAGGCTTTTATGAGCACCTAGCCTGAGAACGAGGCTTTTATGAACACCTAGCCTGAGAACGAGGCTTTTATGAACATATATCCAAAGAGACAGAACTGGCAATAGGCCACAACCAGTGAATCAATATAGCTTGAACCTAAATATATTTTTGTAGGCCTCGTCACCAAAACCATCTGGTCGAAGGGAGTCAAGAAACACTATCTCTCTCTGTTTTACCAGTAGAACCTGCAATTGATATTCTTTTTATTATCACATCATTAAAAAGCAATACATATAAATCCTTCACTGAGATTATTTAAAATACAAAAATTGTCATTACGCAGAGGAGGTAGTGATCAGCAGCGTCCTGTTGTTGGCTCCATGCTGGGAAAACTACAAGGTCTTTCGTTGTCAGGTCCTAATAATACCAATATGCATTAATATTACATCATACATGTTGTATACACTGAAGAATAGAAAGAGTGAGGAGGACAGCAATATAGATAAATTCACGAAAATACCTACAGGCAGTGAACAGAAAGGATCCACATCTGCCTTCCACAGGGGCACCACATACAGATTGAAGATGTGTATGTCTTTTCCCTTGTGAAAACAGAAAGAATGATGTTAAGCATTTCAATTGTTTCACAGGGCGTAAATATGAAGATCTAGGCAATTTAATTACAAATCTTTTTGCCATTTCCTCTACTATTTTCAGGCAAGCATTTCCAATCTGAAAAACATTGAAATTAACCAGTGATTAGACAGTCAGATATTACAGGTTTTATGAGACACATTTAAGAATACTTACATTTGATTCCATGCACTGACTTAACCCCAAGGACCAGAAATCCTCACGTGTAAGGCACACACTTCCCTCCTTCACAATTAGCTCAGCAGGTGAACAATCCTGGTCCAATATGTAACATAGCTAAATGAAAGAAAATTAAAATATTTCAGGAGAAGTTATTACATTTGGGGCAGCAATGTGAGAAAGGAGAGGAGATTAAATTAGCAGAGCCAGTCAGGCGCAGATTCAGAGCAAAATATGTCAAAGCATACAAGAGCCTCTTGAACTGGGTTCACATCCCGTTCCCACTTTGCTCCAGAAAAACAATAGGAAAGCTCCTGCTGCCAGTCCCTAGAGGAGTATTCGTGGTCGTTGAGGAGCTGCCCTTCAGATAGTTGCTCATCTGGTTGTATATATGATGACAACATTTTTTCAGTTATTCACATGAAGTAAAAATATGAACACAAAGACACAGAAGTGTGGAACATCTAAAAGCACTTACTTGTTAACCTATAATAGGGCCTCAGTCTGGACACATTGACCTTCATGGTTGTTGATCCCTTCAGCACAGTGGCCACTCCCTTTTTTGTAATGTTTCCAATCTTGTAAGGTCCTCTGTGCTGGCTGGTCAATGTGTCCCCTGTACGTGGCCTTTTTGAAGCCCCTGAAATCAGACATTCATCCCCAGCCTCAACAGTTGCGACACGGGTAAATTTGCATTTCCGGTCTCCAAAAGTCCTTTGCTGTCTTTCCTGTGCCATTTCAATATTTTGAAGAACCTTCAAAAATAGAAATGCACTTTAGGCAAGATTGTAAAAAAAATCTTATTTCTAGTATTTTCTCAACATTTACAAACCTTGGTATTAAGATTGTGTACTTCAGTCAGCTGTTTATCGATTTCATCCTCTGCATCACCAACCTCAAAGTTGTCTCCCATTGGACAGGTATTCATTATCTCGGGCAGACGTGGGTGACGGTGGAACAAGAGGAAGTATGGGGTGTATTTGGTTGAAGACTGATAGCAAAAAAGTTCATGGTTATCTGTTTTCAGATATTTTGTGCAAATGAAACACTAGTGTACTACCTGCTTGGCAGTGTTAATTCCATAAACAACTGCAGGAAGGTGAAGGTCCCAGTCATTATGGCTTTCGTTGACGTACTTCCTCAGAGCACGCTTTATATTTTGATTTGTCCTTTCATCCTAAATGAAAGATATGTTTTTTCATAAATAAAGCAACTTGATTTAAACATGGAAGTTCTTGCAAAGCAAAGGCTAAATACCTGTCCATTGGTCTGGGGGTGGTATGCACTGGACACAGCATGCTGGATGTTCAGCAGTTTAAAGATACTGTCATTGAGCTGCAGGGAACACATAAATATCTTCAAAGGACTGAGGTTTGCAAAAATGACAGAAGAGAAGATGGATAAAATTTCACCTGGTTCACAAACTCCTTCCCCTGATCTGTTATTATTTTTCTCACTAGGCCAAACGTGTACAGCTTAGAGATGATTGCTGAACAAACTTCTACAGCGGTCTTTGTTCGTAGAGGTTTAGCAACCACCCACTTTGTGTACAGATCGGTCATAGTGAGGACATAGTTGTGTCCCAGAGAGGTCTCTGGCAATGGCCCAATCAGGTCCAATCCAAGAACCTCCCAGGGTTCTTTTACCTACCACACAATAAAAGAACAAATAATAGAAAGATATAATGGAAAGGGGTTATATTGACTTATAAAAACAGTGGTTGTGTTTCAGTCTATAAATTAAAAAAATTAGAACCTTGATTGAATGTAGAACCGGTGCTACAGTTTTCAACGCTTGACCTGAAAGGAAAATTTGTTTGTGTAGTTGATTCAGGCTGATAAACAACAAAATCAGCTAAAGACAACCTATAGCTTCTATTAATTGTGTATTACATTCTTTATGCTAAAAGTCTTCAAAATTAAAGGTGATGGAAGGTATGAGCCATAATTAATTTGTTTTACATTACCCATTCATCAACATCCTTTGTGATGGTGAGCCAATAATACCCAGCAATAACCCTGTCTCGAGTGGCCCTCCTGCCATTGTGGTTGCCAGTACCAGGATTATTGTGGCACTCCATCAAGACAGATGTTCTTTCTTTCTCAGAAAGTACCACAAGCCGCATGAACTGCCGTCTGGGACCAACGTAGAAGAGTCTGCTGTCTGTTAGAAGAATGGTTGGATGGAATGATATGAAAACAGTATAAATAAAACATATTTTATGTTTTTTTTTTCATGCAAAGACATAAAATTTAAAGCATACAGATATTTTTGTGCATCCCAGAGAAATGCAGTAACCCAAACAGCATACAAGATAAAATATATAAATAAATAGTTTAAAATTGTAAAAAATATTATCGCATTTAACATTTTAAATATATACTTTTACTTTGACCGTAACATGCTTGCTAGAATAAAAAGTGAAAGAAATAAGAACATAATCTTCTTAAATGTGAAATATATTCTATATTGGATTTAAAATTGAAAAGACTGCTTTCCCAGGGACAAAAAAAATTGTATCATTCTTATTTAAACATTAAATGGACTTATAAACTAAATAATTATTAAATGAATATTTTTTCTGGCTGGTTTTACTTTTTAATTTTCTTACCTTTAACTTGAAAATGTGGAGACATCCTTTTAATTTTTTTTCTGGAATAAAAATCCATATTTTCGGGAAATGTTCCCTTATCAATGAAAAACTGCAGGTATCGAAAGGTAGCAAATGAATCCATTGTGGGATCAGTACTGCTGGAGTGCATCGTTAAGTACAGAGTAAATCAAATATTTAAATAAATTAAAATATAAACGCTGTGTGACGTATATTTGCGCATGCTCAGAGCAGTCAAAGTAACTATCACAAGACGATTGAACTTTTTTATGTATTTCTGTTTTTTTATTTTTAGAAAATGCAATATTGACGAAAATACAAAGATATACAAAAAGAAACCCATGCCTCTAAAAAATACAAAAGAATAAAAACGTAAGAAAAAGGAAATATTGCCACCGGAAGTTATTCTGTTCGCGCAGGCGCAAATGAGCTGATGGTACGGATCGTGCTTCCGGTACGGATCGGGTAATGACAGGCCCCACCGATTCCACTGAGCTACTCAGAGAAGCACTTCCTAATAATAAAGCCCCGCTTGGATGTTATTTTCATGGGGTACTACCGCTGAAACATATGGAGAGTCAAGAGGAAAAGCCAGCCATCTATACCATGGAAAACAAGCCGATAGTAACATGTAAGTGACTGAAAAATGGGACGGTTAGCTTCACTTTTGCTTCTCTTGACAGTTAGCCTGCTAGCTACAGTCATTAGCTCCTTTTTAGCTGAGCTGGCTGTCACCCTCAGCCTGGAGACGCTGCTAGCCTATGTGGCGACTTCGCTTCTACCGGTGTTATTGTAATACAACCGCCAAATGCTAATTTGGCGTTTGTCAATACATTTTCGCCATAGAATACAGCATTTCTTAGTACATTGGAGCTTCTCTGTTTTATTAGGCCGAGTCAACTGTAGAACGTCACGTCTGTTTGCTGCGGGTTTGGGAAGGATTGCGTCCTGTTGACTGCTATCCTGCGACTGTTTTCTCTCTAAGCAACAGGAAGACCATGTTTGAGGCCAGGTTACCATTCATAAATCCCCGGGTGTCTGCTGGAAGCTTGTTAGGGAGGTTATTTTAGGAGGGGATGCCAGCTGCATCTCTCTCACCGCAGATTGCTCCATTTTTAGCAGCCAGGCGCAAGAGTGCACAGAAATAAAGGAAATCTGACTAAGAAAATCCAAAGTCAACGTCAATTGGGATTATGAATTGGGAGCAGATTAGGACATTTAGAAAGCACAGTTCTACATTATTTTAAGCAAACACTTGGTGATTCTGACTAAACAGCTCTTTGTGTCCTAAATCAGCTTTAATAGAGATCAGATAATTTGGCCATTTGCCTTTATCATTGCTATAAATGCATTCAAAAGCATTTACTTTTGTGTACTTTTTTTTATTTTTATTATCTTCTGGTTATGGACTTGTCGTGTTTAACCCTTTATAGGGCACTCACTTGGAGAGAAATCTCAGCTGTGCTGCTGCCATCAACACCTTTGTTTATAGATGTTGGAGATCTGCCTGTTTTTCAGTCTAGTCCTGTTTCTCTGACTGTGACTGGCTGGATGTGCTCTCTTCATCCTCTGACATGGGAGCTGGCTCGGAGCTCGTCTGCCTGGCTGTGTGTTTCCTGGACGGGGCCGCCTTTTACAGCTGCTTTTTGTGTCTCTGCTTCTGTCTCCTTGAACCCCAGTCGGTCTCGGCAGATGGCCGCCCACACTGAGCCTGGTTCTGCTGGAGGTTTCTTCCTGTTAAAAGGGAGTTTTTCCTCTCCACTGTCACTACAGGCATGCTTAGTGTGAGGGGTTGCATTTGAGTCAATGAGTCAACGCAATCAACTGGTGTTCCTTAGATAGAAAATTTTGAATCAATTTGACTGGATGATCTGGTTGAACTGTAAAGTGTCTTGAGATAATATGTGTTGTGAATTGGCGCTACATAAATAAACTGAACTGAATTGAATTCAGTGAAGCCAATAGTGTTATTACAATCCAGGACAAGACCTTATTACCCTTGTAACATTAAAAAATATGGATATTTTGATGGCAAAAATGAATGTCAATGTAATAACAAGAAACGCCAACTTGCCGGAATATATTAAGAATAAATAACAAAAGTTCTTCTATAAGAAATTCATGAAAAACGGTCATAGTGACAGAAACACATTATTTTTGGTACAACATAACCTTAGAGGCATTAATGCTGATACTGGCATTTACATTTTTTTGTTTATAAACCTTAATATAATTGTTAACCAGGCTTATTAACTTTTTAACTTTAATTTTCAGCTTTTCAATTAGCTTTTTACATTTTTTTTCTTGTCTTGTTAACTTTATCTAATTGTCTAATTATCAAATGCCAAAATAAGATGTAGAGCCATGTAGCAGTATCTTTGCTGAATGGCTGGATATAGATCTTGTGCTTCTAGACCTTACTGAGGAACAGGGGGAACTAGAGATTTTCATCACCAGGGGCTTAGCCCGCTAAAATGTCATTATAATGAAGGTGCTGTCTCTCCCTGTTTCTGCTGCATTTATACATAGACCAGAGCAAACTACTATTACCCAATGTTATATGACATATGATAATGTAAAACTGTCTCTAGTTTTTCTCTCACCTGGACTCTTCTCCTGCCTTTTCGAAGAGGAACTGGTGTCCATAGTTGGCAAATAACTAAACAAATGTACATGTTTCTAAATTAAGCAAGACTGGAATTAACTCTAGAATACATTACAGAACTTCCAAATGGGATAATTTCTAACCCTCTATTGCGACAGTGTCAGTGATACAGTAATTTCGTTCTACCCATTCATTTGAAATATGTGTACAAATTAAGGAAAACTTAGTCTGGATCCATTTTGAAGTGTGATAAACTGGGATTTTATTGTAACTGGGATCCAAGCATTTGAAAACCAAAGGAAATGAAATTTCCCTCTTTGGGATTTCATTGTGAAAGATGTTTATCTGGCTCAGCCCATCACTGCCTTCTTTTCGTAATCTAATGCTAATCTAGTAAAGTGCAAAATAAAACTCAGTGGTGCCATATTTTCAGTAAACACATTAATTTATCATGCTAAAATCCACAGCTGTGCTCCTTGTTCAACAACATAACATGGATGAAATAGCAGGGACCAGAGTTAGCAAGAATTATGGATGAGGGAATTAAGTGTGTGGGGCCATAACAGGTTTGTTTCCACTTTGGGGTTGACCACTACCAACCAGATGAACATTAGATTGGTTGACAGTCTGATTTCTTGCTTATTAGGTCCCACTGCGTTGCCCTGGTAGGGCTGCGCATCGACGTCCTGAGCTGTCAAAAGAGGCAAAAAGGGGTTCGTACACAAACGCACACGAGCCCGTACAGGGCTGACATGCAGAAACAATTTTAGAAGATAGTTGCAGTGTAGGAGATGAACACCCCTTTTTTGCTGTGGTTTGCACTAGGGCTGAAATAAAAATAAATTAAATTAATCAATATTACTCGATTGCCGAAATAATTGTCAACTAATGAAGTAATCAATTAATCATTAACTGGAGTATAGAGACACTAAAACATGCATTTAGCTGACAGAGTGACCCACTTATAGCAGCAATTATACCAAAACTGTAGAAAGAATACATAAAGATTTAGCATTTAAGTTGTAAAAAACTTTTTTGTCCATTAATCCAGAACTCCACTAGTGGAAAGGTTTTAGTTTCACCTGGTTTAATTTCCAAAATTAAACCAGGCGATCCTTTGGTATCTGTGTATTAAATGAAAAAAATAATCAACAGATTAATTGATTTGCAAAATAATTTGTTAGTTGAAGCCCTACTTCGCAGATATTCTAACAAATGTAAATAGTTTTATGACTCTAACAAAAATGTAAAAATACTCGAATAGATCTGAGGCTTTTAAAAAACTATTCCTGGCTTAAGGCCACGATTGTAAAAATGTATTCTCCGCTTAATTGGTTTATCTCTTCAAGTGGTGAATAGGCTGTTTATCAGTTTATATCCATAATGGGATAGACGGTTGTTCTAATCTAAGATATGTTTAAATCAGTGATTATTTTACAAGAACAGATTTCATCAATGTTAATGATGTAGGGGCCCTTTTTCAGCCAGCTCAGCTCTGCTGCTGTACATCGTATACAACCAGAGAAAACTGCTCATGGTCTCACTTTTCCTTCCTCTTAGATAGTAGTCAGAATGATAGGAATGGTTTGGCAGAAAATCTCAAAGGTTTTGAGGGTGAAACTTTCGAAAGGGTAAGGCGACAATGATGCCATTAGCCAGCCTATCATGCCAAGACGTATTTTTAAAAGAAGGTTCTGGCTAAGAATTGAAATCTCACAGTTAGTCTGGAATATACTGTTAGTTATGCTTATTTTTATATTTTACTTTTGGTCAAATATAGACCTCTTCAAGTCATGGATAATTAAAGTATGAGAGTGAGGTTAGCTTTCTCGGATGCTGATCTAGCCTGTTAATCTGTTACATTCAGGGCTATACAGGTTGGGTTTGTGTTAGAAGTAGATATTGTAAAGTAAATCTTTCATTTCTTTTATAATACTCATAAAGAGTTGCAGTAGAGGATATTTACCCGTCTTCTGATTCTAAGTAAATGATGTGCTTTCTGCCTACATATAGCTGAAGTCAGGTACACTTTGACTTAGATTTATATCTTAAACATGTGTTTACCTTATGGGGTTGTGTTTGTTATTGGCTACTAAATTCTCTATAAGCTTTCATAGTTCAGTTTAGGTTTGAGCATGTTTTTAGAGCAGTGATGTCCAATCTGGAAAGGCCAGTTTTCAGCAATTTTTAGAAATGTTCTCTGGCCAGCACATCTGAATCAAATGGCTAAACTGCTCCATAAGCACACATCTGATTTACAGAGCTCTGCTAATAAGCTAATATTAGAGTGTGATGTGTTGAAGCAGAGTATATTTAAATGTTGCTGGGCTCCTGCCCTTAATGACTGAAGGTAGAGATTATTGTTTCAGAACCTTTTAAAAGGAAACTGGTAGGATCTTATTTCACCCACTCGTACCAAACTGGCAGACAGTAAAGACCATTAAGTGTTCACCAAATATAAATTAGAAGCATGTTGCCAATTTCTGTCGGCATGTATAGTGATTTATAGTTTGTTGCTGTGTTGAGTATGATGCATGCAAGTTTTTTAATTGTAGTGAGATTTAAAGAATTTTAAAGCTTTGTCTGCACATAAAATCATAACTTTTGACATGCTCTTTCTTGTTATTAAGGATTTTTTTGTTGTTGTTTTTTGGTAATGAGGAAATGTTCTTTTTTTCTATTCATACTGTGCTGGTTAGCTGCTAAAAGAGCCTTTTAATCCAAACTTTGAATCAAAAAGAAATCTAGACTGATAGCCAGCCGATAATTTTTGCTGAGTGTTTTTTTTTCTTCTTGTTTTTCTTTTTTGTTTGGGCGGCTGATCAGAGACCAGAACTTATCAGGATTCCTCACTTTGTGTGTGATTTGTGATGCATAAATGGCACTATAACAGATAAAATTATGGCTGAAACAATTAACCAGATTAATTGTGATTAATTGATTATTGAAATAATCGTCAACTGATCTAGTAATCGATTGATCGTTAACTGGAGTGTTGAATTGGAGCAACGCACCTTGAAAAACCGCTTGGCTGCAGGAAAATATACTGAAATTGTAAAAAAAAAATATATATTCAAGGATTTTGCATTTAAGATTTAAAAAAACTGTTCGATCAGGCAATATGCTCTATCCAGAACTCCTCAAGCTGAAAAGTTTTCACTTGGTTTACTTTTGTAAAACATCTTCTTTAAGGAACCTATGGTTATCTGATTAAAATCAGTTAATCAAAAAAAAAACTTGTCCGATTAATCGCTTTGTAAAATAAATGTTATTTGCAGCCCTAGATAAAAGGTAAAAGTTGATTTTTACAGGATATGGACTATTACACTTATCATTCATCGTCATAGTGATAGATACTTTGTCCGAATCACAGTCTCTCTCTTGGTGTGCCGCCGAGCTTATAGTGTGTTCTATAATTACTTCACCTCTGATGCTTTGTCAGTCCTCTCTTAATGTTTATCTGACTGTAGTGAAACCATCCTCATCTAGCGTACATCTCAATCCTGCTTATGCAGTTTTAATAGGACCAGTTCGTTGAAGTAGTATGCTAAAAGCTACATCTGCTTGCTGTCTTGAAGGTGTACTTTGAAAACTAGAATTGTGGCATTTGTCTTGTTCCCATTCATCTACAAAACCTTCAGAAAATGTTGTACCCTAGCTCCATAAATCTGCCAGTTGGCTTTAAAAGCCAAGTCAGTGACAAGTGTTAAAGCTTACTTAGCCGGCGGTAACTGTGCCTGGGGGTTTAAGGGCTGGTTATCCTCCCGCAGCAGGGTGTCGCAGTGAGGTGGTCACAGATATGTTTGATTTATGCCCAGTATTGAAGCGTGGTCTGTGCTATGTTATTCCACGCCACAACGCAAGAGGGACAATCACAATCCAGCTGTGGGTCTAGATACGGCAGAGGCGGTGAGGAAGTGGGGGCAAATTTGTCTGAAAACGGAGGGACATGAGAGTGAAAAAGAGCGGGGATCCAGGTGGAAAAAGGGTTCCAGCGTTCTCGCGCACCTCGCTCTTCTAGCTGGTCCAACTTCACGAGTCGTTTTCCTAAACGGTGGTCGTACAAATATAACAAGCCGGTAAGGTACCAAACAGGAAAACTTGATAGTGTGGAGCAGATACAGATTTGACCAATCAGTAGCCTCCTGTCTGCTCTCACCTACAATTTTGGAGAGGTGCACAAGAGTGTCTGTGGAAGCGGAGGGGGTATATCTGCAATACCTGCGGCGCAGTCAACCTGGTTTCTGAGCATAAATCAGCCTTAAAGAGTAGTCTTCTTGATGGTCAGGTTGAGGGTTCTATTCCATCTTGTTCCTATCACATATCAATGGGCTTTGGGCAAGGCATTTAACCCCAAGTTGCAATTTGATATGCTTATCGGCTAATTATTGCAGCTGTGTTTGGATGACTTTAGCTATAACGTGAAGTTCTCTGAGTTGTCAGTATAAACATAAAAACATCAGAAATACAGTCCATTAACTTTTTACAACTGAAGATATGTGATGGCAGCAGCTGGTCTCACTTTTGAATGTCGTTATGAAGAGTGAAGACGTTTACATTTAGGACAAGACGGATTTATTAGAGCAATGGTTTAACTGTTAAAATTGACTGACTGATAAGTGTAGTTAATGACTGACATCATTTAACAAGGACCTCAAATATCTGCTTTTACTTAAACATGACTTTCAAAAACCTTTATGTGAGCAGAGAGCAAAGGTGAACCCAGGGTTATATTTAGGAGGGTGAACCTTTAGTCCATCACACTGAAACTGTAGCAACACTGGTTCTGTTTAGAGCAACGTGAAGGCTAACGGGGGCCTTTTTTTTTTTTTTTTTTTTTTTTTTTTTTACCTGTTTAAACGGGAACTTAAGAAAATGCCCAAACGTAACTATTCTGTATGTAAAATAATTGTGCTGTTGATTTGAGTCGCATGATTCAGTCTGTTAATGGGTACATCTGGTGCCTTGTGCATGTATTTTACAACACCTGAGAGCTTTTATATCTGCATTGTTCCAGCTGTGTTTTGTTTGATGACTATGCAATTAAAAAGGGAGTGCATTTAAATGGAGGTATGTGAACCCTTTGTGTTCCTGAGGCTTGGCTGCTTTCATTGATACACATTGTTAAAACTTTGTGAACCTTTTATGTAGCAAAAATAGCCACTAACTTTTTACATTTAAGCTAAAATTCTTGCATTTCCGAATTTTTAAAGCCAACAGGATCGTGCATAATCATTGAGTGGAAGCAAACTGATCAAATATATTATTACAATATTACTGTTTTGAATATCCATGTTGCAAAGGATGACAAAATGGTTTGCAACTATTACGGCATCATACATTTAGGACCTTGTTACCTGAAAATATTTGGTGACAGTCTTTAATGCGGGTGAGGGTGAGAACCTTTAAAGGTTTTAAGGTAGAAAACATCTTTTAGCATTTGTTTCGTGGGTATTGTTGAGGATTGAGTGTTATGCTGCTGATTGGCCATGTTAGTTTTTGTCACCACTGGCTAACTTTTCTAGCCGGCTTTGAAAATTAAAGGAGTAATAATAGTAATGATTTAAGGAATTTTATTTTCCTTCCTGTCACAACTCCTGTTTTCAAACCCTGTAAGTTATACTTTTTGTTAATGATGATGAGTATATTATTATAGCTGAAACAATTAATCGGATTAATCGATTATTGAAATATTCATCTACTAATTCAGTAATCAAAAAATCATTAACTGGAGTATAGAGATATGTCTTTAGCTGACACAGTGCCCTACTTATAGCAGTAATTATACCAAGATTGTAAAAGGAAAAAAAAACAAAAAACAAATATATATATATATATATATATATAGAAACATTTTGCATTTAAGATAAAAAAAAAATAAGAAAATATTTTGTCTGTTACTATGCTCTATCCAGAAGTCCTCAATTGGAAAAGTTTGAGTTTCACCCGGTTTAATTAGTTTGAAAGTCAGATTAATAGGTTAATCGATTTGTGAAATAATCTCTAGTTGCAGCCCTATTTATGACTCTTTTTGTTAGTTTTATTATGGAAATGGCTTTAGAAGGAGGCTCTCAAGAAAAAGAAAATAAGCCGAAGACAGAAAACAGATTAATGCAAGTTAAAGGTATACAGTACGATCTTTTATTTCTGGGTGGATCATCAAAAAATAAGTGGTCATCCTAACTGTCAGTCATTCTGGTGATACGTTTACCTAATGCCGTAAAAATTGTAAATCCTCTTTGGGAAAATAAGCTTGTATGAGAGATGCAAACGGCAACTTTTAAAGAGAAATGGGCTTGTGCATGCTCTCTTTAATAGGCGTTCCCTCTCAGGAGCGGGTACAGGGTTGTGCATGTACATTTTTTTTGTCTTTAAGTGGAGAGGGCGGGTCTTTTCAAAAATTCTAGAAAACCCCCCACTATATCTTTAATTAGCAAGTTCATTTCTAAGATATTTTTTTGTTGTAATTCAAAATTTTAGGTTGTTTTGTGGGCCCTTATAAACCGGAGCTGTTTGGTCAACATTTTGTTTTGGCAGCTTTTTAAAGCTTATCTTGGTAAAAAGCTCTCCTTTGAAGGTTTCCTTAGGCTGGGAATGCAACTGGATTATCCGGCATCCGAAGTAAATAAAGGAATATAGGGAGCTTGTACAATGTTATTTATGGGAATCCCTGGGGTCTGGAAACCTTTAAATGGATGTTCAGAAGTGGTCAACCTCAGCAGATTTTTACAGTCTGTTTCTGTCAGCTGTTGTTTTCCACACTGAGGGTTTCATCTCATATATGTATGAACATGCTTCATTTGCTGCACACCAAACCGCTAACTGTAGTAATAACATGATGATGACTGCGGTGACTGGCTCCGTTTTCAGAAGCTTAACCACATTCTGGAAATTACCACAAAGAACAACAACAAGAACGTGTTTAAATTTGAAATTAGTTAAAGGTTTTGTTTTTTGTTTTTTTTTCATTTGATTAACCGTTTGAGCTAAAATTCTTATTTTAATGTGAGAAGGGATCAAAAGCAGACGAGAATATAACTGACTGGACCCCAGTCAATTCTACTATAATAACACAATGCTAACCGCAACAAAAGGAAATTTCAATGATATTGTTCGAAATGAGCACAAAGGAGTGATGTGAATATATTTCAATAGAATAAAGTCAAAATCTAAAGGATTTAATTTGAGCATTTATGGTCACAGTGGAGAAAAATTTATCTCATATTAGTAGTCTGCAAGAAAAAGAAGCTAATCAGTGAAATTTTAAAAAGATGGTGGGGCATTTAGGGTCTGTTCTTTTAAATGTTTGCCTGTTTTGAGTCATGATAATAAGCTCCTTATTACTAGATTTGAATGAGACATTCCCGTTTTTGTGCTGCTTTAGCTTAAATAGTTGAAACGTTGATCTGCAAATGGCTCATTTCTACACACCTGCCACCAGCTGATACGTGTTTTCATTTTTGTTAAATCTGTCATGGTTTGCTCAAGAGTTCATGTTCAGTAGTCCTTTGCTATTTTATTATTGAAGGAATCATCAACTAATTTAGTTATGTTTTTATCATTAGAACAGGTGGTTTGGAGTAGAAAATAAAAAAATGTGGAAAACGCACAACTTTGCATTTAATGAAGAACCTTTATTTCTAAATTCTATAAATGTGTTCTCCATTCACTACTCATAGTTTTAATTTTAACCAGTTCAAATTCTCTTATAAAGCAGCATTATAAAAATCTGATTAATGATTGAAAAAACGATTTAAAGATTAACCAACAAGCTAAATAATAGTTGATTGTTTAAATTGATCATTTGGTGTGAAATCAAATCACAGCTTTAAAAAAAATTATGTTTAAACTTTCCTCTCACTCTCTGCTTTAGCTTTATCTTTGAAATATTGTTTCTTTAAGAAAAGATTATTTATGTCGGATTTTTTTGTTGTTGTTTTTCTTAAGTTACTTTTTCTTAAGTTACTTTTTTCTGGATCTCAGTTTTACACCTTCTTGTGTCTCTTCATCCTAGGTGCTGGAGATCAGGGCTTGTTCACGTCTCTTTATACCTCACTGGCTCAGCAGCTTCCCAGGGAGCCGATGGAGTGGAGGAGGTGGGTTTTGGTTTGATAAATCTATTATAGTAAAATATTATATTGAACCTGAGAAAAATACTAAGAAAATATAAAGAACATCTTGTTTTTTTTTGTGGTAGAAGATAAAAAAAAAAAAAATGTCAGTATTTATAAATGTAAATATATACAATTTTCACAAACCACTGTTACTGACTATGAGGTTGATTTATTGAATAGAATAGAAAATCCCTTTATTATCCCACAATGGGGAAATTCTGGTGTTTACAGCAGCAAAATGATTATAGAAAAAATGGTCACAAACATGTGGGCCTTAGAAAAATTTATAAGAATAACGTAATAGTGAAGAGTTAAAATATAAACGAAGAAATACTTTAATGTAAAGTGTTTTAACAATCTAATCTTAGGAACAATATAATCTCAGCTCCTGTAGAGAAACGTGATGTAAGTCAGGGCAGAGATCACTTCCTCTTGCTGGTAACTTTCTGGCAGCGCTGTTTTATAGATGTTAGAGGAGAGTCAGTCACTCTGGAGGATAATTTGACAAATCTGTCACAGAAACTTTCCAGACTGAAACATAAATGGGAGAAGAGTGAGAAAGCTCACTTTTCTTACCGCTTTCAATGAAGACACTACTACAGGAAGCTGCTGTTGAGGTCTTCCTCTGTTTTATTTTCCGGATTCAGTCATGGAGCATGTTTTTTAAGATGCCCCGTTTAATAAAAAATTTATATTTAATCATTATCTGCAGAAATTAACTGAAGTGCAGGTTAAAGGAGAATTCCGGTTTTTAACACTTAGCCAATTTTCTGTAGTGTCCAGGATGAAATCGAATGATCGACACCAAAATTTTGACAATTGGTCCTGTCTCTGCTTTTTGGCTCATTTAGAATCCACCCCTGGCTGCTTCAGAATGGCTTCCATAGTGCATGTCCGATAATGTCCTTAAAACAACCTTAAACGTTCTTTTTTTTAAATATGCTACTCACCGGGTCGTCAGCGCTGTTCAATGACGTTCCAAAAAAAGTTTCGTAAAGAAAAAACTTTCCTGTAGTGTTTTATTTAGCATTTTGTAAATCCCATTGAGTTCTGTTGGAATAGTCAATATTCCCCTGCCACCGGAAACGGAAATTGGGCCTGTTTACACAGTTGTAGTCTTTTCGCTTCACTCTTTGTACTCCAACGTCGAGGTGCTAACGTCTCTGTTAAACACTTTAAAAAACTCTGAAAATGGAATACGAAAGGTGGATTCTTGATTCTCGACGTCGGAGTACACAGAGTGAAGCGAAAAGACTACAACTGTGTAAACAGGCCCCGTTTCCGGTGGCAGGGGAATATTGACTATTCCAACAGAACTCAATGGGATTTACAAAATGCTAAATAAAACACTACAGGAACGTTTTTTCTTTACGAAACATTTTTTGGAACATCATTGAACAGCGCTGACGACCCGGTGAGTAGCATATTTAAAAAAAAGAACGTTTAAGGTTGTTTTAAGGACATTATCGGACATGCACTATGGAAGCCATTCTGAAGCAGCCAGGGGTGGATTCTGCATGAGCCAAAAAGCAGAGACAGGACCAATTGTCAAAATTTTGGTGTCGATCATTCGATTTCATCCTGGACACTACAGAAAATGGGCTAAAAGTGTTAAAAACCGGAATTCTCCTTTAAGCTTGCCAGGGGACTGAAACATTTTGAGTTGATCACTGAAGAGATCTTTTCTGGTTTGAGACAAATTATTGCTCATTCTACCAGTAATGAACCTCAAATAATGGTTTGTACTAAAGCAGCAATGAGCATAGAACCAGTATTGGTAGATTTATTTACTGAGGATTGAGAAGAGGAACCAGAGAGATTGATTTATAGTTTAGTATTATTATAGGAAAAGTAACCAACCTCTATTTCAGGAAAAATTATCGATGGTCTCCAGACTGATTATGTTTATTATTTTTCTTATTATTAATAGATGTATTGTTGCATTGTATTTAATTATTTGAAAAAAGGTCAAACAAGGTGAGAAAGGAGAGTTATGGTGCAGCTACTAAAGCCTTTTAGTTATCTGTTAGCCAAAGTCCCCCCATTTTAGAGGCTTGGATTAGAAAAAGAAAAAGTTCCTATGAGAAGCTCTGATACCTGATGAAAAGCTGCCAATTCAGTAACGCCACATCAGAATAAAAGGGTTTAAACTGGTCTTAAGTTTTCAACTTCAACAGGTTTCAAATTTCAAAGCTGTAGCAACAAAACACATTGTCACATGGTCTCAGTGAAGCGCTGATTCCTACTTTGGTGTCAGCAAATATGGCAGCAGATATGATCTTATCATTAGTTTTATAACTGCGCTGTTCCCCTTGTGAACTCTGAATGATGTGGTTTGCATAAATAAGTTTATTTATGTTTAAGCAGTTAAAACATGTTTTTACCTGGTTAGCGTTTTAGGAAAGAAGCTATAAACTACTGGCTGTTTTGGAAAAGAAAAAAATACAAAAAACTGTTATACCATTTATATTAAGGTTGTGATTACATTAAAGTGAGTCAGCACTAAAGAGTGAAGATAAGATAAATAAGTTAATCGAAATCGAAAGCTGAGTATACATGAGAACAGCAGATCATAAAGGCAGGAAGCTGCAGCAGCCAAATATAGTCTCTGTTTCACTATGATTGTTACTTTAAAATACTTAAAACTGTGAAAGAAAGATAAACAAAGAAAATGCAGTTTTGCAAGACATGCACAAGATCTAGTCTGGATGGGGAAATCCAGTCACATTTTTTTAAACACATTGGAAATGCTGGCAGTATATGAGCCAATGCAACCTGCAGGGTTTCCTTACATAGAAAACCTATGAACTTATTTGAATAATAAACTGAACTAAATTGCATGGTTCGATGATTGATCAACTGGTAGGTGAACTATGTAGTTGACTTGATTTGTCTGTAGGTGTTTTCTTTATTTCCTTTTTTTATTGTAAAGTGGTTTGATGCAGTTTAAAATTAGGATTATTTATCATTTTATAAGTCAAAAATGGCTACAAAGAACCCTTTCAATATGTAAGGAGGTCATATTGTAAAAGAGCTGCTGATCTACTGTTGAATAATGGTCTACAGGTTCTGTATATGTTTTCATGAAGCAAATAAAGTCGTGTCACTTTGATGACCACTGCAGCAAAATGAGGCCATATAACTCTGCTTTGTCTGCTGTGCAGGACATACGGTCGTGCTCCAAAAATGATCCACCTTGAAGCTAATTTTGTCCAGTTTAAGGAGGAGCTCCTCCCGAAGGAGGGCAACAAGGCTCTTCTCACGTTCCCCTTCCTCCACATCTACTGGACGGATTGCTGTGTGAGTAGATCTAAACGCACACACACAAACTCAAGCATGTTTCTCTATCCTTATGGCTACTTTAATTTGGCTTTAAGTCATTTCTAAACCATTTCTAAAGGCTAACTGTGACCCTTAGCCTAAACCTAACCGTTATGGGCTAATACCCAACCCTAACCCCAACCTAAATTCAATTCACACCTAAAGGGCAGATTATACTTCTGCAACCGCACACATAAAATGTCACTTGCGTCTGATTGTGAACCAGTTTTGCTGGTATGGTTCTGCACAGTCAGTCTGGAATTTCTAGGGACGTACAGCAGTTTCCCACCAAAACGTAAGGTGGACCCTATTTGAGAACTCGCGAGAACTTCGGTGGATGGTCACGAGAACTTTGGCGGTTCCGGCAGGAGTGTTTATCTTCCAAAACAACATTAGAGCAGCTGCAAGATATCACGGAGATGGATCTAAAGTTGCGAGACATCGAAGATGATATATTTATTTATATAATTTGTCTGAGGCATCGTACAAGTGGTTTTACTTCCAAACCTCCTCGATTAACCTTTCGTCGTAGTTGTCCATTGTTGTTGTTATTACTTGGTTTTTAAAAATGACGCGCCCTGGCACCGAATCGAGAAGGACGACCACACAGACAGCCGGAAAGGCATACCAAGGACCAATCACAGCTGCTTTTTGTCTGCACACTTCTGCTTGAGGTCTGCGCGGGTTTGCGACCGTCCGACGCATAGTCAGGATTTTTTTTAGGTTCGCGAAGACAGTTGCAGAACCTCTGCGCAGGGGGGCGTGGTCACACAGACAGATTTGACGGTTGCAGAGGCTATGCGTCAGAAGCATAAATTGTCCTTAAGTCCTAAACATAACACCTAAGCTCAAAACAGTATTTGTACTCCTGGGGAGCAGACGTTGGTCCCCACTAGAGCAAACACCCCCCAGGATGTGCTATGATTTATGGAAAATGTTCCCCACTATGTAAAAACCACATGCCCAGACACACACACTGACGATTACTCCTCCTTGTTCATCCGGAGGAACAACCTTCATATTCCTTTCAGGGTTTTCAGGTTTCTTAAAAATCAGTTTCTCCTGTAATCGAAAATCTCAGAGGTAGGAGATGTGGATTAAACAAGTCATCTCTATATCATGTGTTTATTCTGCTCAGCTAATGAACCGGGTGAGTCTAACCTGCATAGTGAGTTAAAATGTCCAGATTGGACTCATAACAAAGACTTGGCATCGAAATAACTTGTTAACCACATGGCCCACATTTGGAAAATACCCATTTTATATTGTTTTCTGTCTTTGTATGTGTCTAGCATACACAACAGACAGCATGGCAAACCCATTAGAAGAATTATGTTTTATAGGAAGATAAATCTGTGAAAGTTGCTCCTTTTAGAAGACATTCAGATGAAGAATTCAGTCTATTTCTGGACGTCTTGTGACCGGGAAGAGAGTTTTCTCCTCTAATAAATGTTAATTAAACTCTACCATTGTAGGAATCGCGTTGAGTTCCAGGTTTTATAAAGCAGCCCAACAAAGCCTTGCTTTTGTTTTGAAAATGTACAAAACAAGCAAAAAACAAAAAAAAACAAGGCTACTGTATAAAACCTGGGACTCAACGCAATTCTTGACCTTTTGAATTGAAAAAGCTTCTTGGATGGGAAGAAAAATGTCTTCAAACTTGGAAACAAAGTCCAGTGGTTTGTTTGTAATTTTCTGTTTTTTGGAATGACTATGACCTGGATGACTGAGAATCTTCACCAGTCGACCATTGTAATATTTCCACATTCTCCATTCACCTTTGGGAAACAGAAACAGATTGAAGTAAATCAGAGAGAGGCAGGAACCTGCTGCTGCTGACTGAGCAGCTCGTTTAGTGGAGGAAGTTCTGTCAGGAGCGTGTGACTCATGACGTTTCCCAACTGCTGTGTGTTTAGTGTTTGGACTCATAAACCTAAGCTGGATACACCCACACCTTAACAGCAATACACTTAAAAGCTCCTGAGAATTACATTTCCACTCCCTACATTATAACCTGAAGAAAAGGAAAAAGACTATCTCACTGAGCTATTTATGTTTAATACCAATGGTAGACATAATCTTTTTTAAAGTGAGATTGAAAATGTAGCTGTTCACATTAGAACTACAACTGCACATTTAACATACTCCCTTTTTTGTTTGCTTATTAATTGATTCATCATACAGGTCCTTTCAAACATTATCCTCCCTCCATGAGCCTTTTGTGATGTTGCAGTTGTTTGCGATGCAAAAAAGTGCATAATTGGAAGCAGAAGGGTGTCGAAATCTAAAAAGTGTACCATAAAAGAGGGTAAATGAAAAAAAATTTACTCTGATACCCCTAGAAAATAATTCAAGGTCAGAGTTGAATTTAATTTAATCAGTGTAAAAAAACAGCTGTTGTGTATACATCAGGTTTTTTTGCAGAACATTAGTGTAAACGATATCCCAAGCTTATAAAATGTCTGGACACTTTTTGATGCATCCTCAGAAAATGGGAAACTGCAAAGCTACAAATATGTTAAGTCCATCAGTTAATTAAAAGTTTGGAGTTAAAAAAGAAGTCTGGTTTGTTTTTAGTGAACATAAAGAACACTTGAAAATTGTGCTTTGCTTAGATTTTTCACTTTTTGAGTTGCATGCAGATCACTGAGTTTGGCAGAACTCCACCTCTGCGCATCACCCTGAACACACGGTGAAAACAAATGGTGGTAAAAATAGCATCACGCTGTGAGCACACTGGTATTTATCTACGTCAGGGTAACTGGTAATAAAAGAGCTTAATACAAGACAAAGGGAGACTAAGACAAAGGGAGACTAATACATTGAAGTATTTGCAAGAAACATTTTAGAAGGTAAAGCTGTCAAACGTATACATACTTAAACACTGTATATAGATTTTATACTGTTTTAGCATGGTATCAATAGCAAATACAAGTGTTCTTTGCATATTTATGTTAATGTTCGTTTTCGGGGTTTTTCCTAAATTATTTGCACATTAAAAGAATAATACCTCAAATGATCTTAAAATATTGTCAAATTTAGTATGTTTGGGTTATTTATTTAGCGTTTATTTGAACAATTATTTAACTACCAGTATCTCAGATTATTTTGATAAGGCCTTTCCATGTTGAGACTAAAACAAATCTCATGAGTTTTTGTTAGGCTTTTTTATCCCCATGGTATTGAAAAAGGTATCCCATGTTGAATACTTTCATGCATATTGATAGAGTACTGAATTTTAGGTAGGCCTGTCATTCAGCTGACTTAAACGGTCAGAGCTACTATGGAATAGTTTGTCTCTATTTTCATTTTTTCATTTTCATTTGTCTCAATCAACATGTAGAAGTAAATTCAATTGAAAATCTGCAGAAATGCTTGACATAGATATTCCCAAACATTCTCCATCCTGAGAAAACTTTCAAAGAATGAGGAAGAAATGTACACTTTGTAGATGTGCCGATCTGGTATAGAGACTGGCAGCTGTAATGATAGTGAAAGCACAGCCTCAGCGAGATACAAATGCAGACCAGCGATGGAAATTATCAAATAATTGAAAGTTAATTCATCTTATCGATCCACTAAATGTCACCAGACTCCAAATCGAAATCTGTTTCTGCTCTAGCGGGCTTTCAGTCTGACACTCCTTCTCTTGCATATACCAGTGAGGCTCAATTTAAGGATGAACAGCTGCACCCTCTAGAGGTTGGCAGTTACACTACAACACTGAAAGAAAAACCTAAAGTATATATATTTAATTATTGGACCTAACAATATTTTGATCTCATAAACCACAAATTATTCATCGTAAATCTTTGAGTAACAACACTTTTTACAGTACAAATCTAATGTAGAGTAAACATTTGGGGATGTTGAAATGCATGAAGGATTTTCTTCTTAATGTAATTATGCAATATTTTGTTGTTGATCCATAACTTATAATCCTGGTAAAATACATAGAATGCGGGAAAAATCTTGCAACTTAACAAAATGTAAAAAGTTTTGTAGTTTTTGTATGACAACCTATATTGGTTTAATTTGTGTCCGGACTTTCACATTCAGCAGTGAGGTGTTTACAGCTTCAGATCCTGGCACAGGTTTTTAGTTTTTAGCTTTCTGTAAAACACTTTACAACTCAGACAACATCTCTGTGGCACAACATATAGTCACAGCTGGAGGAGGAATAAATTTGCTTATTTTTTCATTTCATGCATTAGAAAATATAAAAAAGCAAAACAATATGTCCCCTTTTCAGATTACATGTCTTCAACAATGTCGAGGTGATTCACTTTGAAATTAAAGTTCTTTCCAAAATGAAGCACAGTTTGTGGTCTCTGCATGCCAGGACGGAGGAGAACAGGTGTTTAGTGTTCCTAACTATGCGACCTGTTGGCGGTGCACGCTTTAAATGTAAACCAGCGAACCTGATAAAAGCCTCTCCAGCTGTGTGATACAGGCATCTATGGCTCTGCTAAAACCAAACACTCATTTGACTTCTTGTGGTACCAGGAAGCAGCAAAAACACGAGATTCAGTCACAGGAAAGTCAGGCAGCACAAATCGCATTTCATTAAAGTCTCGTGTTTCCATGCCTAATGTCATCTCAAGCAAACATTTTTTTTAATCAAGCACGACCCTCCATAGTACTTTAAATTAATACTTCCAAAACAAACATATTCTGAATGTGAGCACAGCAGCATTGATGATCACCAACTGATCACAAACAACAGTGATTTGGAAATGATTCACAGGTTTCAGCTTGTTTTTCTTTTTAAAGCACTGCTTCTTCTCCAGAGGGCTTGATTTCTCCCCCACCCCGTCGAAGGTTACATAACAAATTATTCATATTATGTCTAAATCCTCTACATTTCCAAGTAATTTAGAACGAATGCTTCTCTGGAGCTTCAGCCAAGTCAGGATGCTTGATGCAGGAATTTCCAGTCACATCAGTCCTTTGGATATACTGTAAATCCTCTAATATAGGACGGGGCCTCTCTGTCACTCAGATACATCTAGGTCCAGGCCATTATTGGAAGGAGGCCAGAATTAGGGACAGGCCTCTCTTTCTATTTGAGCATAACAGACTACCAGTGAAATGAATAAAACAATTTTTTGTGTCTCTTTGAACCTATAAAATACTAGGGTAATTTATTGAAAAATTACAGTCAACATAACTGTATACAGAACATTATCAACAAATATCGGTAATTCAGACATCTTCCAGCAGCTGCAATTTTTCTGCATGGCAATACGAGGGTAAAAAAGCCTACACAGAATGGAATCTTGGCCAAACCGACTTGCAAAACAAAGTTGGAAAAAAAATGGGACAGTTAACGGAAACTGGAGACTGGAAGTAGGCTATCATATCATATATTTCAAGGGAAAATCAGAACAACGAAGGCCAACAAAAGTCTGTCATTTTAACGCTGCCTGGTTAACGCCAGACCTACCGGTAATCACATGCGTCTTTTAGATTGGAACGATTGTGTAAGGCCACTACGATCTCGGTGTAAGCATGGGACTCCCCATGCTAACGGCTTGGATTCGTTAGCAAACATTGCCCCTCTGTGGTAATTTTATTTTACTATTACAAGTAGGGACTGCCCAGGAACATTGTTGGTTTTAATTATAGCCCCGGCCTGTATACGATTCCAGCCATTATTTACCTCCGCCAACAGAGAGACCGGCCATTGTTAGAGACCCGGCAGCTAATGGAATACAGGCCAATATTAGAGGATTTATGGTAGGTGGTTTTGATTGAGGGAAATGGTCACACTTGATCCGCAGCATTGTTTTGTTGCTTTGCTGCAGCATTTTTTGTTACTTTGCAAAACACACATTACTGAGGAAAAATTCCTTCCACTGCTCTGATAGTACAGGCGAAGATGTAATTAACATCTTACCCAGCTTTAGAAAACGTATTCCATGAAATAGAAGTATTGTAAAGTATTTACTTTTGAGAAGCCTGACTTTTGTATTTAAGACAGGAGATCTACTTTTTTAATGTATGAATAATAATATTTAGAATTACAGGAAGCAAATGCTTGAAATGATTTCTGTAGATCAGTTTCTGTTTCTGAAATGAGTCATAAAAATGTGGAACTTTTCACACTGCTCTAATTATTTGAGATGTGCCTGTAAAGTCATTGTCAAATGATTGTTAGGAAAAAGCCCGATTAAAATCCACAAACCAAAGCTGAAGGTCTTCTCTGCTAACGGCACGGATGAGACTGAAATAAAAGCACAGACGGTAGAGCCTCAGCAGTTATCAGCCGTGGATATGGTAGGGTGTGCAGACTCTGTAGGTTTGTTTGTCTCACGTCAGAGAAAAAATAAAAAATGTTTAAAGTGTTGAATGAAATCGAATAAACAATGAAAGAAACGGGGTGTGATGTCCCATCAATCCAATCCCCTGCTTTTAAATCCTCTTTGATCCTCACTGTATATCTAATCAATCCAACATCACCTTCATAAACTATAAAGACCTACCCAGTGCCATGTGCCAGAGTAAAGAGATTTTTTTTCCCACTCAGCTTTTAACACATGACCACCTGCTGTACTAATAAAACCTGTGCTTTTTTTATAGGACACAGAAACGTACAAGAGCTCTGTGAAGGAGGACATGATGCGTTGGCAGAACACCCTTCGGAGTCACAGCTCGGCGGACTGGGTCATCATTGTTGTTGAAAGCAATGAAACCAAGAAGAAGAACAAGCCAAACATCCTGCCTCGCTCTTCCATCGTGGACAAGATCCGCAGCGACTTCTGCAACAAGCAGAACGACAGGTCAGCAAGCTTCTCCAATTCAAACAATTTGCTTCCAACAAAGAAAAAAACGTGTCTGAAAACGAGAAACAGGTCGACTTCCCACACAGCATATTGTTATCAAGCACTTCCTCGTTTTGTTAAACTGTCAGTTTGAGCGTGAGGCTCGGTTTCTACCCTGGGATTTAAATGTGTGTCTACAACTAGTTGATGCTTCACCCTTTTGTCATCGTCTTGTTAACGTAGACTGGATTTGACATGTGTTTCTGTCTTGATCATCCCCAGATAGTCCGTAGTTTTCTTGGGGGGGGGGAAAGGCAGAAAATCTCATTCTTTGATTTCTTTAGATGATTCTAGTTATAAGATCCATACAAAACTAATTCTTGACATTTTTTCATTCTAAATATTTCTCTTATTGTATTTTTTCCTTGCTCAGGTGTGTGGTTCTATCTGACCCCCTGAAGGACTCGTCCCGGTCCCTGGAATCCTGGAATGCCCTGCTGCTGAAGCTGCGGACTCTCCTCCTCATGTCGTTCACTAAAAACCTTGGTCGGTTTGAGGACGACATGCGCACTCTCAGAGAGAAACGCACTCAGCCTGGCTGGAGCTTCTGTGAATATTTCATGGTTCAGGTACCCTCAGTATCTTTAATCACTATTATCAGCTTTCTGCCCTGCATGTGCTCTGACGTGCTTTCTGTAATGCCTGTGATCATGCAGGAGGAGCTGGCCTTTGTTTTCGAGATGCTGCAGCAGTTTGAGGATGCCTTAGTCCAGTATGATGAACTAGATGCTCTTTTTACTCAGTATGTCCTAAACTTTGGTGCAGGAGGTAAGTGGGTTCTCTGTAGTATTATTTAGATTCAAGTATCCCATTTACAGTGATAATTGGAGGTAGGGTGTATTTTTGGTTCTGACTAGCTATTTTTCCTCAGATACGGCTAACTGGCTTGGCTCGTTCTGCGCCCCGGTGCGTAACTGGAGCGGCTTGCTGCTTCGGCGGCCCATCGACATGGAAAAGAGGGACAGCATCCAACGAGGAGAGGCCAGCCTTTTAGACCTGAGAAGCTACCTCTTCTCTCGCCAGTGCACTTTACTTATCTTCCTGCAGAGACCATGGGAGGTCACCCAGAGAGCCTTAGAGCTGCTGCACAACTGTGTTCAGGAGCTTCGGCTGCTGGAGGTAAACTCAGCCCCTGCATTCGTCACGCACCATATACCACGTAACTCCTAAAATGCTTTTTTTCTTCGTTAAGGTCTCTGTGATCGACGGGGCGCTGGACTGTTGGGTGTTCCTCAGCTGTTTGGAGGTTCTGCACAGAATCGAGGGATGCTGCGATCCGGTTCAGTTAGCCGCCAGCTGCTCCCATACTGTGGGACTCTGGGCCTACGCTACAGACAAGGTATAAAGCAATATGCTGAGAAACTTACAAATTTGGACAGTCTTTTTTTTCTTTACTGTATAATAAGAGTAGGATTTTTTCCCCTTATTTTCTATCTAAACAAAATTACTAGGAATCTATCAATCGAGATATTTTTAGTAATCCATACAAATGAGTTAGTCAGGATAGTCTTATTCAGTAACTCTGTCTCTATTGTCTTTCAAGACTAGGGTAAGGTTCTAAATAAACTCATGTTTTGTTTTACAGCCCCTGTTTTTAAGTAAAATAAAGGGGTCTCTCAGAGTACTAGGCTATTGCTAGCATCTTTACTCTGGCAATATTTAAAATAATATCAGTTGCCTGAAATACTTTTTTGGCTGAAGTGAAATTTAAAAACAATTGGAGAATATCTTAAATTAATATTAAATGATTGACAGATAATAATTAAACCTTCAGGCTTAGAATCCAAAGTCAGTTTTTGGTTTGACTCTGAATTAGGACCTGTATAAACTTAGAAAATAGACATCTTAAATCTTTAATAAGAGCGTATGCAGATCTTTTAAGTTCCTAATTTCTCACTTTCTTCATACAAGTGTCACAAATCATGTACTAATAGAAGAGAATTTGTATTTAAATTTCATTTAAAAATCTAAGCTTAAAAAGGATAAGCAACAGTACTTAGTTTCTATTTTTTTGTGGTTGTAGTTGAAGTGTTTGGGTGAACTCTGTGGCCTGGTGTCAAAAAACGGGCCGACTTCTGAGGACCTGAATAGAACCGTGGATCTGCTGGCAGGACTCGGGGATGAGAGACCAGAAACCGGTGAGTTTGGCCTGTTTTTATTTTATTTTTTTGAACCGCACTTTAGATTTCTTCATCACCTACATATGTTCTTATTTCTTTATTTTGACTTTTTTTGCATCAGCAGTCAGCCTTCCTCAATAGCAGTCCAGCTGATTCAGTCAATTTTCAGTCAGGCTTGTAAATTCACATCAAAGAAAAGCAATCTATTTTAGCAAAAGGAAAAACACCCGATTAAAGAAATTAAATGAAAATCTGTATTGAAATCAAAGGAATCAAGTAACCATGTTTGTTTTGAATGTCTTTGTCCACAGTCAACAGTTTGCAGAGTCCTTACAAAAAGCTCAAAGAAGCCTTGTCATCTGTCGAAGCCTTCGAAAGGCACTATCTTGTAAGTCCTGTTCACTCTAAGCTTGTATTTCAGTAGAAATTCTTCCTCCTGTTGTTCACTCAATACATTTTCTGATGTAATATCCTTGAAAATTTTAATTTAATTTTCCTCTCTCCTCCCTTCTTCACTTATCATCTTTCAACACCCCCTTGTTGGCTCGCTGTTGCGTCAGGAACTCTCTCATGCTGCTATGGAAATGTACCAAGCAATCGGCCGGCTGAGGTCCGCCAGACTGGTGGGGAAAAGCCTGGCCGAGTTCTACATGTAAGGAACAGATGAGCTCAAGTTTCACTTAGATAAAAGAAAGGGTTCACACCTGTCTGAATGCTCAAACACATCTGGGCTTCTACATTAGTTTTTCACAGAGCAACCGCACAGACACTGCTCATATATCCACAGACGACTCTGATGTTTGGTCAGATAGTTTTCATTTTGTACGAGAATTTTGGAGGAATCAGATTTACTTTAATGCATCTACGTTGCTGTGATCTAAGAACAGAGCTCTGCTAATACTAGATTGCTAATAAAACCGCACTTGTGGCAGTGATAAAATGTGATCTGCATCTGCTGATGTGATGCATCTAAAGTAAAGAAAGTGTGTAAATACGGTCTTTATATAGACTCATTTGATATCACTCTCTGTCATAAAGAAAGTCTACAATACTAAAATTTCCAACTGGGTTTCTTTCCACTCAGTCTATAACATTATGGAGTTTTCAGACTTTATTTGCTATTTAAAAAAAAAAAAAGATCCATATATATATATTTGAACTAAAACTTAGCTGAATTCAGGAGAAATTCATGACTTACTTTTTTATTGAGGCTTCCTTAAAAAAGGCTGAGAACTGTAATGATTTGAGTCTGGGAAAATATGTTTTATTTTGTCTTTGTAGAAATCCTTAATACAAAAAACACACATTTATAATTATGCATTGTTTTCTATAGGAGAACAAGCTAAATGTTTGAGTGTGTTTACATGGTTGTGTTTTTGACAGGAGGAAGGGCGACCCTGTGCGGGCAGAACCCTTCATGAAGGAGGCTTTGAAGTCATACGAATCGGAGGGTTGGCGCCTTCCTGTAACGCACACCAGGAGGCAGATTGCAGAGTGTCAGAAACTGCTGGGCAGAACAGAAGAGTATCCTTGTTTGATGACTAACCACAAGAACACACTAACTAAATCTATTCAGGCATTTTTGGATAAGGACATTCTTTCTACTGTATAAAAAAAGACGAAGAGTACATAAAGAATTGTTCATGTCTAATTAGTGAATAAAACAAGTAGATGATAAACATTTACCAGTTCTGGCTCAAATCTGGTTTTAGCTTCTGTTTATAACAAACACAGTGAGGAAAATAAGTATTTGAACACCCTACTATTTTTCAACTTCTCCCACTTAGAAATCATCACTACTGTCATCGTAGGTGTATGTCTACTGTGAGAGATTGGATCTAAAAAAAAAAAAAAAAAAAAAAAACAGAACTTACAATGTATGATTTTTTTTTTTGTGTGTGTGTGTCTATTTATTTGTATAATACAGAATTACAGAGGTCAAACTTTTCCTGTAGTTTTCCACCAGGTTTGCACGCTCTGCTGGAGGGATTTTGGCCCACTCCTCCACACAGATCTACTCTAGATCAGTCAGTTTGAGCTCCCTCCAAAGATTCTCTATTGGCTTTAGATCTTGTGACTGGCTAAACCACGCTAGAACCTTGATATGCTTCTTCTAGAGCCAGTCCTTGGTTACCCTTGCTTTGTGCTTCGAGTCATTCTCATGTTGAAAGACCCAGCCTCGACCCATCTTGAATGCTCTAACAGGGAGTGAGGTTGTTCCCCAAAATCACACAAAACATGCCCCTGGTCATCCTCTCCATAATACAATGCAGTCGCCCTGTTCCCTGTGTAGAAAAACACCCTCAAAGCATGATGCTATCACCACCATGCTTCACAGTAGGCATGGTAATCTTGGTGTTCATTGACCAGCTACTCCCCTGTAATTCTTGGCTGATTTCCCACCTTTCTTAGGATCATTGAGACCCCACGAGCTGAGATATTGCATGGAGCCCCATTCCGAGGGAGATTGACAGTCATGTTTAGCTTCTTCCCTTTTCTAATTATTGCTTTTTTCAGCAAGATGCTTGGTAATTTCCCCGTAGCCCTTTCCAGTCTTGTGGAGGTGTACAATTTAGTCTCTATTGTCTTTGGACAGCTCTTTGGTCTTGGCCAGGTTAGTAGTTGGATTCTTATGGGTTGGACAGGTGTCTTTCTGCAGCTAATGACCTCAGGTGCATCTAATACAGGATAATAAATGCAGTGGAGGTGGACATTTTGAAGGCAGACTAACAGGTCTTTGAGGGTCAGAATTCTAGCTGATAGACAGATGTTTAAATACTTATTTGCAGCTGTATCATACAAATAAATTGTTTAAAAAGATCATACATTGTGATTTTTAGATTGTCTCTCACAGTAGACATGCACCTACAATGGCAATTTCATACCCCTCCATGATTTCTACGCTATGTTCACACACTGCAAGCCTTGATACTCAATTCCGATGTTTTTGTGAAATCCGATTTTTTTATTTTTATTTTGCGTTGCCGTTCACATTTCCAAATATATGCGACTTGTATGTGATCTCCTTTGTGAACTGTAGTCATAACGCAAGTGTCCCACATGCGCAGTAGAGGACGCAATGACGTCCCAGGCCAGCATGCTTTCTGTTTACAGAAGTAAACATGGATGGTAGTGTTGGAGCTCATCTAGCGATCTTTCCCAACCATAAAAACACAATCTTTTCAAGATTGTTAAACATAAACACTGCTCTCCGTATCATCGTCTGCCATGGTTGTTGTTTTTCTTGCCACTTCTTCATGGCAAGACCCAGAATAGTGACCTTTGTCTGGCATTAATGCCGTTCAGGTCAATGAATGCGACCTGGCCATTTAAAAATATCAGATTTGTATCGAATGTGTGTTGTTCAGACAGCCATGAACAGATCAGATACAGGTCAAATTATCGGATTTGGGTCACTTCAGGCTGCAGTGTGAACGTAGCCTAAGTGGAAGAGCTTGCAAACTAGCAGGGTGTTCAAATACTTATTTTCATCACCGTATAGTTGGCATCCCCAAAGTTTCCCTGCTTCTACACAGCGGATTTTCATTGATTGCCGATTAACAGGTTTTTGCTGAACTGCAGTCATCAGAATCAGCTGTGCTAAAGCAGGGAAACCTCTAAAACCTGCAGGACAGCGACCCTCTTGGACCGGCTTTCGGAATGCCTTCTGTATATGGGTCTCCTGAAAGGTCATTAGATGTACAAAGACGATCTTCTAAAGCAGGTGATTTTATAGATCCGGTTCCTTAACAACATCTGCAGCTACTTGCGAACCAGTGCCTTGTTGGCTGGTGATGTGAACCTCTCCACAGAGGAGAGGAAGCACTTCTGTCAGGAAATTCTCTCTTTTGCTGGCCGGTCCGGAAACCCTTGTAAGTATTCAGTAACGATAAATATATGAAAAAAAAAGTAAATGCATTTCTTTATGTTTGTAAAAGTTAGGTGACTTTATTTGATTGTCTGTTACTTTCTTAGCAGGGGTTCTATTGAAATCTACTTGTCATTTTTTTTAAATAACTTCTGATAGAATCGCAGCGTCTTTAGCCTTTAGAGCTAAATGGTCAAAAAACAAAAGTAGTCAAATTAAAATGGATGGATTAAGAAAATGGTAAAATACAAGGAAAGTGTGTAAAATAATTAAAGATGTAAGACCTGCACCATAATGTTTTATTTTTCCATCTTCCACAGCCCACAAAGTGTCCCTCTGCATGAATGTTTTCGCTCAGTTGACTCGACTCCAGTTCCACCCTGCCACCGCCTCTGTGCACTCAGGAGCCGTGCTGCAGGTGGAGCTCACTCTCAGGTGTTTGATGCCTGTTCCTGTGTGTATTCAGCAACTAGCTGCTAGCATTCACTTTGACGTTGATCACGGAGGGACTCATGGGAGGTCCAAGGGGGCAACGAGGCAAACAAACCAAGGGACAATAGAGTTTAAACCGGGTACCTCATCAGCAGGCCCTAACTCCTCCACAACTGCTGGTCCCACGCTAGAAATGGACGAGATTCAGGACAGGAGTCCCTCGGACAATTCTCTCAGCTCTGTAGGAGTGGTGTGTAAAAACACTCACCTGATCATACGGCGGCGTGAAAACGGTTCCCCACCGGAGACGCCCAACTGCGTCAGCCCGCCGACTGTGGCCATGAAGGAAGGAGGACAGATGCTGAAGGTGCAGAATGTCAAGCTGGAGCCTGGAAACAACAGCATCACCTTCACAGCTCCCGTAAAGCACTTTCTGTTTTGTATTTTTTGTTTTGTTTTTTAATCTTCATGTTCAACTTACTCTAAAAAGTAAATTGAAGACATGTTATCGTTTCATTTTTTGTCTGTCCACATTTTGCCTAAGGATTTTCAGCCTTTCTCTGATTTTTTTTTTATTTTATTTTTTTCTTCCAGAGTGGGCAGCCAGGTACCTACACGTTACGTCAGCTGTGCGCCACAGTTGGGGAAGTACAGTTTGTTCTGTCTCCTATTTACCCATCGGTCCGATATGAAGTATATTCTCAGGAGCCCCAGCTCACAGTGGAGCCACTTTCAGGTTTGAAATTTTTTACATTTTATCACGAAAACAAACCATCTTGCAAGACAAAAAAAAACTCTTTGGTGTGCAAACGTGATTATTAACCACACAGCTTCGAGAACAAAAATTATTTTGGCTATAATTTAGTGTTTGTAGATGCTGCTTTAATGGTTTAATGTTTTGAAATTTCTAAACATTAAATAGAAATTTTTAAATCCATACTTTTTGTGGTTTTCTCTCATGTTAACAATTAAATGCGAAGTCTGAGACATTCAGGACACTAAAGAGAACGGAAAAATAATGTATATGTGACACAGCAGCGCTTCGTTTATGGAAGTAATGATGAATGTGACTTAGGCTCTGCAGTTAATTGCATTTGAATATATAGAAATTTAGAAAAGCGCAATTTTCAAATCACAGTAGGACTCAATTTTAGTAACATTTAATATTGCAATAGCTAGAATCATGTAAGAATTCCAGCTACCAGTAGTTCTGATTAAACATGCTAGCAATGAAGGGGTGGATTAACGAGAAAGACACAAACCCTTAATAACCCCAAAGAGAGGTAGGAAATGGGTTTATTTCCAGAAATGGAACATGATTTCCTAGGAACCACATTAAGCACAGCCAGTGATATAAAACTAGCTACTTACCAAGTTGCCTTCCATACTGGTCGTAGCTTTAGCTTCTGTCTGGAAGGCATCAAAAACACAGCATTCGTTAAAATGTATGCCATGTTGTGTGCGCAGGTGTTTCTGCATGTTGGATGTATTTCCTCCCACGGATGTAATTACCACTTTGCAATGACTGCAAAGCACCTTGTTGCCACCTTTCTCTTCCTTAAAATGAAGCCAAACTTTGGATCGGTTTAACCAATGGGATGCCATTTTCTTAGAGTTTTGCTTTTCTAGACTTACGCCTGGTCACATCGTACTTGCTTACTGAATGCTGTGTGGGTAACTTGCGTAAAAAAACGTGACAAAAGTCGTGCTGCCTGGAATCGTTAAGAGAATTGTTAAGCGAGCTGTTAAATGGTGCCGTGGAATTGGATCACATCGGAAATGGTTCTGAACAGGAACCGGTTTTCAATTCCCATTCCTATTGAAATGTCACTTTCGGCTGTCTTAGAATGATAAATCCACCCATAAGGAGCAGCCCTCAGACGCCTTAGAAATACACTTTCCCTTCTGGCCTTTTGGTTCCACTACAGACAAACAGATGGCTTGTTTAGTTCTTTAGCTCACTGCTCCTCTGTGTCTACAGAGCCTCTGTTGGCCGGTATGCCTCAGTTGGTAAAGTTCACTTTGCTGACGGGTCACTACACTGTGAAGAAAGGAGATGCTCTGCAGCTCAGCAACACGGAAACCATGCCCATCCTGCCGTCCTCCAGCTGCACGGCGCGCATCAGCAGCCCCGATGCCGGTTAGTAGCTGCTTTTTGACCAAAGGCACTTATCAAGCTTTGATGCAGTTTTCCATGGATTTTCATTGATGATTTTGGTTGCTTACTCTCTTTCTGTGAGAGAATATTTTCTTTTGCATGTGTTTTTCAGAACATTTACTAGGCAAGAAATAGAGGGCTTCCCAACATATATTTGTAGTACTTATTTCTGTTGTAAATATTTTCCTTGTTCCAGAGTTAGTGGGTGAAAGCACCTTGTCCATCCAGTCGTCTGAAAAGGTGACCAGCATCAGTCTACCTCCCACTCTTCCCTACCAAGTTCTTGAGTTCCAGCTCGAGGTCTTGTGTATCATCCCCTCCGGGTCTGAGCGGCCAGCCAACGAGAGGCTGACCAACGGGGAGGTGCGCCATCGACCCCGCAGCTACAGCCATCCTGACACCCCAATGACCGCCATTGACCAAAGGGTGAGATCTTCAATCCCTCTGTTAATAATCTTATTAGTATCTTATATTTTGGAATATATCTTTAATGATAGTATTTATCACATTTATTTATTATATTTCCCTTTAGCTAATAACTTTGAATTATTTTGACTTCAACGGTAGAAAATTAACAGCTTAGTTGTTGTTTGTCTAGTTTGTTGATTAATTATCCACATGTCCTAATTAAATCTAGACGCATTCAGCAGAGCGTCAGTATTAGACATAGAACCTCTGTGGGTGTTCCCTCATATCCAAGTGTTTATGCATATAAATCTCTGTTATTCTGTGAGCAATCTGAATGCTATCGACTGAACCAAGACAAAGATTTTAGGAACAAATGCTACGTTCACACTTTATCCTGAAGTGACCCAAATCCCTTGTTTTTTTGGCCCATATGCGACCTGTATCTGATCTTTTCTTGGCTCTCTAATCAACACAGATCTGATTTTTTTTTTTCCCAGGCCACTTGGCTATGTGGTCCTGAATCCGATACAAATCTGATCATTTTAAATGCGCCATGTGTCTGAACGGCCGGGTCGCATTCATCCGACCTGAACGGCATTAATACCCGACAAAGGTCACTATTCTGCATCTTGCTATGAAGAAGCAGCAAGAAAACCAACAACTATGGCGGACGATGATGCGGAGAGCAGTATTTATGTTTAACCATCTTGGAAAAATTTAGTTTTTATGCTTGGGAAAGATCGCTAGATGCGCTTCAGCACAACCGTCCATGTTTACTTCCGTAAACACAGAGCAGGCTGGCCTGTGATTTCATTGCGTCCTCAACTGCGCATGCGGGACACTTGTGTTGTATGACTGCAGTTCACACAGGAGATCACATACAAGTCGCACATATTTGGAAATGTGACTTTCAACGGAAAAAAAAAAATCGGATTTCACAAAAAAATGGGAATTGAGCATCAAGGCCTGCAATGTGAACATAACCAAAGAGACGAGGACTGAAACTTGGGAGGATTATACAGCTTTGTTTTCTGTTCCCAGATGTCTATCGACTGTCCGTGGTCGATCTACTCTACTCTGCTTGCCCTCACCTTCTACATCCCCTTTAAGACCAAACACTCACTGCTTTCAGCAGGTAACAGGTGAGTCTACATGATCATGAAATTATCTCTGATTCACTTTGAAATGATTATATTTTAGTACTTAGTAAACTGAACTACTATTTTATAAACTGAAAGCAGGAATTTAACTGAATAAATAGTTTGGGTCTTTTAATCAGTTTCTTTTCTGTCTGACGTCACAGAAAGTACATCCAGGTGTGTGTGCAGAACGTGTCAGATATGAACTTCACACTGACAGACATGAAACTGACAGAGAAGCAGCATTCATCTTTGGAGCTACAGTCCTTAAACACTAAAACAAACCAGGTGAGAAACAAATAAAAGCTCCAAACAGAAGATAGTGCGCTGTAAATGTTATTCAGCTAATCATCCTTAAGGGATTCTCTGGCATGTTGGGATTAAATGTTCCTTAAAAGCAGAAAGTAGAAATGTTGTTGCAAAGTACATTTTCACCCAAAAAGATGAATTTCACATATTTTCAAGAAAAAAAATTTAAAATTCTCCAATGTTGAAACGATAATAAACTTAAAATTCTATGATTAAAGGCAAAAATATTCAATATTTAGCAAGATAGTTTCTGTCATTTTTAAGTCAGACCAAACTCACATTTATCACATTTAAATGCCAGCAGTCCTCTAATATTTCATAAAATGAAAGTGGTGATTTTCTGGTGTAAATGTACAACTTTTTAACAGTATCCTATTTTTTTTTCTGAACTATGTTTGAATACATTCATATTTTTTTTATATATTATTCTATTTTTCTGTCATCCAGGGTTGCCCTATTACTCTGTTACTTTTCTAAATCCATTAAGAACATTTTGGTCTTATCATTTAACTACTTTTATGATTTGAATTAGTTATAAGTGGTATTTATTTTTTGCAAACCTGTTAAAAATCATGTTAAAGCAGTCAGAACATGACTGATCCCTAACACGTGTTGATGTTTGCCCCCATGTAGCTTCTCTGCAGTAAGCACAGCGTGTTTTGCTTGTGGGAGGTGAGGTGGAAGGACGACCTGCCCTCCTGTCTGCAGTGTGTTTTCTCAGCCAACTTCTGTCCACTTAACCAAGACGCCTCTGCCTTCAAGCCCTTCCACTACCAGTTTCAGCTAGAGAGAGTCACTGTGAGTCACTAAGACCTTTCTTCTTCTTCCTCATTCCTGAAGTTATGCTGTTAATTTCATGTTGCAAAAAAGTAACATTTAACTGGAGCAGCTTTTCGTCTGTTTCCTGTTGTCAGACATTGTACAGCGTCAGAGCGGAGATCTTGCCGCCTCCAGGCGAGCAGCACTGCCGCTCTGGTTTAGTCTGTGGACTCGAGGTGTGTATAACGCGACTGACTGAGCCCTCGGAAGGAGAGATAGCTGAGGACAGCAAAACTGACACTGATGGACTCAAAAACACCAAGCTTATGTATGAAGGTATGTTAGCAGCTAGAACACTACATTATGTTTGTTTAATAAATGTTATCATCAAACCCCTGTTGCTTTATGTTTCAGGGATTTGTTTTCAATTTCTCAATAGTTTTAAGCTTTAAAAGATTTAAAGTGTATTTAGCTCAAACACTCAATCATTCAGTCTAGTTATCACCATTAGAGCTAGAGCGATACTTTGGCCAGCCCATATTTGTTTTTGTTTTTTTTCCTCCTTGCATTAGCCGATACGCGCATGCATTCAGTCACTGGAAAAAAACAATCTAGAAATAAGTAAAAAAAAATTTAAATGAAGTGTATTTACCCTTAATTTGAGCAGGTAAATAAGAGGATTTGCCAATGGAATGAGTATTTTTGCTCTTAAAATAAGATATTTGGATAAAATGCACTTGAAACAAGACAATGCAAGTGTCTTTTATTATTTTCAATATAAATTGTCTTGTTCCATAATCTGCTTCATCCTTAAAAAAAATAAATAAATAAATAAAACGTTATCCACCATTGGTTGTGTAATCAATATAAGTACAGTGTAGAAAAAGTAACACTGCGAATCACACTGACAAGCAGCTCTTCAATGCAGCAGGAAGAAGGTCCGGAGCTCAATAAGGAGCACACCGCACTTTTCAGATTTTTTTCTTTTATAGAGAAGATGGGAAACAATGCATCATTTTCACCTTTTGCTGGTTTGTCACATGAAATTTGTTCAGTATATAAATATACTGAACCTTGAGGCTGTGATTACAAAATGTGTAAAACCGCAAAAAAGATTTAGAGAATAATTTTATATATGATACAGATTATGTAATCATGAACTCATACATGTATGACTATAGATGGGTTATAGATAAAAAGGCCCGGGACTTTATTGGGTATAATGTAAGCATAAGAATAGTTGAAGCCTGACTCACTGTGTTTGTGTCCCTAGTGGCCGACAGCAGCAGTAACTGGGCCGTGTGTGGGAAGAGTTCTGGGATGGTGTTGATGCCTCTGAAGGCCAACGCCACGCACAAGGTGCAGATCGAGGTGATGCCGCTGTTCGCAGGTCACCTGCCCTTCCCCAAAATCAAGGTCCTAAAGTACCTGCCACACAACGCTGCAGCGGCCATCCAGCCAGACCCTGGTAAGGTCCCTCTGAGAGTAAAGATGATTTTTTTTTTTTTTTTCTCATTCTGCTCATTTAACTGCCAGAATTGTCACTACATCCCTAAGATATCAGCAGCAACTCAGACACTTTACACCGCCTCCTTCAGTTTTTTTTCTTCTTGCCGCCCACAGACAGCTGTGTAGAGAACGACAGTCTGTCCCTGCTGGACAATACGCTGGACGACCAGGCAGACACGGCGAGCATCCGCAGCCGAGGCAGCATCCACTCAGTGGGCAGCAGCGACCAGCAGCAGAAGGGCGTGGCAATGCCGCGCCTCGAACCCTTCAGCCCGGGACAGGTGTTCAATAACAGCCACTCACAGCAGGTTCTGGTTCTGCCCACCACCGACGACCACATCATGGAGGTCAACGCCACATGACCCTGGGGCTGAGGCTACCCACGCTACCAGTTTTGGGGGACTTCACCCTCCCAGCCTCTCTGGATGAACTCGTCTGAGCGACAGAGCGTGTCCGGGCCGGGTCTGTGTCTAAGACCGCCGACAGAGACTCGCCCACCTACGCATGAAAAGGTTCAATTCACTAAAAACATGACTCACTGAGCAGCGAAGAGCCAACAACATCTGAAGATAAATTTAAATAAAAACATGTTCCTTGCCATACTTTGTACATATCTCACCGAATGGATTTATAGATATAAATATATAAATATATATATGAACTGAAGAATCAAATCGGAACTGAAGGAAAACAGTCCTGATTGTCTGATGTTGCACCAAAGCTCTTGATGTTTGTACGCCATGATCTGCTACTGAAGTACTGTAACTGAGTTGGTGCAGCCCGCCGTAATGACGTTCTGGACCTCTCAAACATCTGGTTATAATTAAGTGAAAATATTTCCTTGAAAAGGCTTTTATCATGTCTATTTCCTCCTGATGTACCTTACTGGGATTTCAACTTTATGATTTGGAATTAGAGTCCAGAGCTGCTATCAGCAGCACTAAAGAGACGGAGCCTCATGCTGAATTAAAAAAAAATTGGGTCAATTTTTTAAACCAGTGCTGTATCTCTAGCTAATGTTGGTTCATATTGAGTATTAAAGTGAATCATCTGACATAATCAGCAGCTGAGTAAAAAAAAAAAAGAATCGTCAAATAATTCAAACATTTTAAAAGCACAGTCTCAGTTTTAACTACCGAAGGAAAAAATGTTCTGTGTTTTATCTAAGTCATGAAGATGTATTTAAATTAAAAACAAATCCTTAAGTCTTAATTATGAACCCAATGATAAAATAAGCTCAGGCTGATGAGGCTTTGTTTTTTTTTTTCTTTCTTTGCTGTGGTTCTTTGTCCGTGTGGGTGATCAGGTGAGGCTCCTGCAGTGCCGTCCGCCATCTTTGGGATCGCTTTTATACGGCGCTTCATGTGCATATTTATTTGGTATATGTCCGAGCTATGCACACATGCTGCTGATCTGGTTGAATGAAAGAAATAAGGCAGTCCTCTATTTAATCAGTTGTTTTGGAAAGGAGGAATGTCAGCAACGTCTGCCCCGCCCCTCGACCACCTGCTGTATTCTGAACTCTGTACATACGGATCTGTAAATAATGATTGAAATTAAAAAGGATCTTTGCCAACTGTATTAAAAACATGTTTCAGTTGCGGTCTGTTGGATGTGTGGTACATTAAAAAAAACATGATGGGTGTTTCTTACTGATCATTGCCTTCAGACAGTTTCTTTTAGGAAGTCTTGTTTTTATAAATGAGAAAATGAAATTAAGTTTTATTGTAAAGTAGCGACCGGTTCTCACTGACAGGAATTTTAACCATTATTACAAACTGAGTAGAAACCAATATTGTTTTTTTAATAGATGTAGATGTGTTATTTTTTTCTAAAGTGAAACTTGAAGATTATTAAGATTTTGTACACAGTGATTATATTTATAGTGTTTATCATAATTTTATTCATGTTTCACGGGTAGAAATTTGCATTTCTTAAAAGAACACTAACTTCACATGTTCCACAAAAATGTTAAAGGTCCCTATTATAGAAGCTGGAGGTACAGAATAGAGAGGAAGTTGAGTAGAGGGAAAAAAACAAAGGTTACTGGTGCATGTGAAGACCATTTGGGGCAGAAACTGACTGGGTTCATTGGGTCTGAAGCCACTTCTTTCAGATGTTTTTTTGGGTGTTTGGTGGAATGATTAAATTCCTCTTGTTAAGTCTCTCCTGAACCAAAAATGACCCCAGAGGTTTCTGGTACTTGGTACAACAGACTTTCAAAAGGTCCTACACTGCAAAACAATCTATAAATAAGTCAATATTTCTTAAATTAAGTGTATTTCCCCTTAATTTTAGTAGGTAAACAAGATGATTTGCCAATGGAATTAGATTTTTTTACTCTTAAAAGATAATATGCACCTGAAATAAGACAATGCTATTGTTTTGTCTTATTTTAAATGTAAATTGTCTTGTACCATTGGCAAAGTGTCTCACTTACCTCCTCGACTCAAGAACAAATGCACTTATATTAAGAGAAAATCACTTCTCTAGATTTCGATTTTTTCCACTGTAGAGTCAGAATCCACAGTTCTTGAGTTCCAGTATCATGTTTCCACAGTTAATGATTGGAGGAATAATGTCATCTGCTTGTTGTCATCCACTGAGTCAAAGTTCAGAGCTTCTTTATCGTTCCCCCTGATGAAGAGTGAGGGTTTTGCACAAACCAGCCAGAAAACCATTGAAATTTTACAAAAAAAGGTCTTAATTTATTTCAAAAAACTATAAACTGGGCCCCAAAACAGATGTCAACAAAACTGAGTTCAATTAAGGTACTAACGTAAAGAACTCAAGCACAAACTGACCTAACAAGACATGAGGGAAACTTAAATAGTGGCTGATCAGACCACTGTTGACACACACGGGGGATAACTGACTGACAAACTAACAAACAAATAAACACATAAATACTGGCCAGACACTAAGAACTTTTTACATTTAACTGATTAACAAAGCTACCCAATCTAAGAATATTCAAACAAATAAACACATTTCCCCTTCCCTTTAAAAATGGTGTGACCCCCTGATTAGCCAACAATGATCCATTGAGAGGAAAGCTGGAGCTCATTGCAGCCCTTCAACAGCAGATCCAAAGGAAACTGGCAACTCAAAGAACATGTAATTAATATTTCCATTTTAAGAAAAAAATCTGACAAAGTTAACTAAATGTGTGCACTGCAAAAAGCTAACTTAAAGTCGGGCTAAAGAAAATTGTCTAAATGTGCAGCTAATTTTTAAAAGGAAAAATATAAAAGTTACCACACAGCTTCAGAGTGTGACAGCAGGCTGTCACAAAGAGCTTTATAGAGTTTATTTCATTTCTAACCTGAACGTTGCATCCGTTCACATTACCAATATTACTAATACCTGATTTAAGTCGCTGTGCTCCAAAGTGGAGGTCGCGACCCTCCAGAGCATCGCAAGACACCAACTGGGGAGCCTCAATCATTGTGATATGATCCCAGGGGTATATAGAGGGCCAAAATATATCATGTAATAAATTTATGTTGAATTAAATAAGCAGTATTATTTATTTAAAAAGAAATCAATCTAATACGATTCTAACATTAAACGTGGAATAAATGGTAAAATGCACAATTGAATAATTAATGTCCCATAAAATTATTGAAGATATGTTTAAATGAAGACTTGAATGATTAGAAATTTAAAAAAAAAATTACTTAAAATAAATATTTCCCAAATAAATATTTTTTTGTTAAATATAGAGAGCACCACTATATATAAACAGGCTGATATTTTAGGAATCTCTGCTGTAGAAAATCTACTGAATATTGTCAAGATAAAGGTTGGAGTCACCAGAGCTAAACCTAGAGGTGACGTCAAGTTTATTAATGGCTTTTTTTTTAAATCATCTATCTAAACCAGACTGATCACTGCATATTCTCTGCAAAGATGTGTTTATTCATACCAGATTGATTAGTCTGGATTTTTTTTTTTTTACTCAACATTTGCAAAATCTTTAAAAAAATAAACTCCATATATATTCAATCAATATAATAATGAACTGAACTACTGAAATCATTTAGTTTTTTCATTACATTTTAACATTTTAGTACAACAGAAAACACAAAAAGATATTTGAAATGTTTTAAAATGCATCCAGCATTTTAATCAACTTGAAGCAAAAAGCTGATTTATGTCTCTTAAGGCTTTAATGTTTATTGTTTTGACTGATCAGTTTGCTAAGTTTATAAAGTGTACAAAGATGTTACATCTATGTTCTTGATGCAGCTCTCTCTGTCCTCTGTAAGGTCTTTTTTTTTTTTTTTTTTTACCTTTTTGCAACTTCAGAACCAGACACATGAGTTTATTACGAAAAGAGATACAGTAAGAATAAAGGATTAGGATCATATTTTTATCACTATGCATTATGACATCTTCTATATTTGAGAGGTTTATACTGATTAACTAGTGTTATTTTAGCCTGTAAACTACCAGTGTTAAAAGTTATTAAATCAATCAAAAAAAAAAAAAAAAAAAAAATCTAAAAATTGAAAAGTACCCTCACTGTGCACCAGGTGGAGCCCTAAACCCACCAAAGGAGCACAAAAAGTCTATGTTTAGCAGGTAAAGTGAATAAAACCGAATTATAGTTCTTTGTATGGCTGCATCCTGAAGCAGGATTTTATTTCAGTTTGAGTGTTAAAGTTTAACATAGATTCCACAAACAATGAAATGCTAACATGGAGTCAAACTTATTTTATTTAGCAGCAAAATGTTACCCTTAATACAATTGTTTTTTTTTTTTTTATATGAAGTCTTTTGTAAACCTGTCCTTAATAAAGGCCTCTTAAAGTGCAGAAGTACAGTTAATTTATCCCCAGACTGGCTCTGAATGAAGACAAAATGATGATTCTGTTGAATCCTTATAGGATTAAATAAAAATACATATTTAGAAAACTTAATGCAAGAGTGATCATCTTTAGATAAAGATTAAATTTTACTCAGTGAATTTAAAGGGCAGGAGTTTTGGTCAATGAAGCGGTTTCTGTTCTGAGCGGTTTTCAGTTTTACCTTTTTGCATATGTTTACCATCTGTAAATGGGTTTTACATTTTTACAGAGGGAAAAAAATTGGTTTAACATACATAGATAAGGAAAAAAACGTTTTTGAAAGTTTATTTTCAAAACAAATATGCAGTATCAAATATATTTTAATTAAATAGGAAGGTTATTCTGCATCATGAACCTAGCTTATTTTTTCATGTTTTAATTTAGTGTAAATATTGAATAAAAAAGAACAATATTGCAGTAGAATTAGTTCATTTTGCACACATTCACAATGTAGTGATAGCGTATGTCTATGTGCTTGGTTCTTGAATGATCAAATAGATTCTTAGCTATAGCAATAACAGGGGTGCTGTTAAAATGGGTTTTTTTCTCTTCTTTTTTTATGGACAAGAGACCTATGAGCCTATAGGCCTATTAAAAAAAATATAAAATTTAGTAAGTAAACAGATTGACATCCACCACTTTATTGTCATATACACTTCAGCTGGCATGAACCAGAGTCATTGTGTTTTTGTCACCCGTGACTATTAGCTCCAAAATCCTTTTATGCAAAACACACAAGATTAAAATAAACCTCTAAATTACTATGGTTACGATAAACTGCACGAATAGATATGAAAGTGCGCAGCGGCACCGTGCTCTTACTTTGAGCTACAAGGTGCCCTGGTTACAGGTGTCCAAATGTTGAGGTGCGCTGTGAGGTCATGGAGATAAAGTCTCTCATGAGAGGACGAATCTGAAATAAGTTTCTGTGCCATATTTCCTCCTCGTTTCTGTCATTAGACTATGTAAAATTACTAGCCTGCTGCTGCTGCCACTAGCTTGCTTGACTTTGCCATGACAACGTAACGTTCGTGAACTTGATTGACTAGGCCTTAAAATATTTTATTAAAAATCCAAATGCACATAATAGTAAAATATTTTTTTTTTAATAATTTCCCAAAATATTCAAAAGAAATGTATTAACTTCCCACAGCAATGTTTACCAATGATTGCTGCACAAAATGAAGAGTCAGACTGTCTATCTTTGTTTCTAGAGCATTCACAATTTATGTATAACAGGGTGGAAGACTACCCAGTCATGTCCCAATCGGATCCTTCTCCTCAATTACAGCACTGATAGCACCAAGTCGATCAGTGAAGTCCTTCATGCGCTTTCAAATGCCTGGTTATCGTTTCTCCTTCCTTCATTTCACACCGGAAACAGTTCTTTTGAAAAAATTTATAAGCTAGGGCAGGGGTGTCAAATTGGTTCCAGAAAGGGCCGTGTGGCTGCAGGTTTTCTTTCCAACCAAACAATAGTACACCAGACTCCATTCATCTCATCAAGTCATCATGTTCAGATTGGACTCACTTAATGATATGAATGGAGTCTGGTGTTCTATTGTTTGGTTGGAAAGAAAACCTGCAGCCAATGCCCTTTCTGGAACCAGTTTGACACCCCTGAGCTAGGGTATCGCTCTCAAAATGTCCTTTCAATGTAACTAGTAATGTGAATGTGAATCCAGACATTATGGTTTGAGAAAGCTTCCTGGGTGGGAAGCAAAATGTCTTCAAACTTGAAAAACAGGTTTGAAGACAAATTTGGCTCAGGCAACTCAGTTAGCATCTTCTGCAAATGTTTCTGTCTCCATTACCAAGCCCCATAGACTTTGAGCTTTCAGCAGAAGCTCCATCTGGAATTTTCACGTAGCCCAGTTGTCTGGCCAACGTAGCTTGTCGATAAGCAGTCTGTCCTCCATTGTGAATCCCCCAATACCGAGTACTTCAAACAAAATCTGTGTGAGACCACCGTTTAAAGTTAAAGTTGTAGGGAAGCGGCCATTCCAACCGTTGCATTTCCGAATTCTCCCGACTGGTGCGCGACTTTACACGAGTGAATGAAGTAAATGTGATTGGTCGTTTGTCAAGGGGGCAGGGTTGTTGTAGCAGAAGGTTTGCAAGCAAGTTTGATTGTGGCCGGTTTCTCGTAAACATCTTGCTAACCAGTTAGCAACTTAGTGCTAGTAGGTTCCCAATGGGAAAATCCATAGGGACCAAGTGGCACTAAATTGGTGACTTTGCAACAACATTGTCAAGGAACGCCATGGACAGCGGAAACATGCAAGAGGAGGAGAGTTTTGTGTCAGAGGTCGTGGATGAGTCTCCTCCTTCACACATTTTTTGTTTAGAGGAGAAAAGCGTGGATGAAGATGTTGTGGAAGAGGACGCCATGGGCAGAAGCTTGGTTTGGTGAAAAAGGCTTACAGCCGTACATGTTTGAGCCCTTGCCTCGCAACGCTGCCAGTTCTGTTAGCTCTACGCCTGCCTAAGACACAGATGTCCATCCCCGTGAACACTGGGACGTAACTCAATGGTAAAGTAAATGATTCTTGTTTCTGATTTCAACTGTTGCGTTCATTAGCTGCGAAATATGAATCAAGATGCTATGACCAAAAACATTTGATTGACAGATGACCGTCAATATATGATTGGCTGAATTTAAGTGTTCAGGCTGACGTATAACTAGGGCTACGTTCACACTGCAGGCCTTGATGCTTAATTCCGATTTTTTTTTGTGAAATCCGATTTTTTGTGTTGCAGTTCACAATTCCAAATATATGCGACTTGTATGTGATCTCCTGTGTGAACTGCAGTCATACAACGTAAGTGTCCCACATGTGCAGTAGAGGATGCGATGACATCATATGCCAGCGTGCTCTGTTATTACGGAAGTAAATATGGATGGTAGTGCCGGAGCGCATCTAGTGATCTTTCCCAACTATAAAAACACAATCTTTTCAAGATGGTTAAACATAAATACTGCTCTCCGCATCATTGTCCGCCATGGTTGTTGCTTTTCTTGACGCTTCTTCATTGCAAGACCCAGAATAGTGACCTTTATCAGGTTTTAATGACATTCAGGTTAGATGAATGCGACCTGGCCATTCAGACACAGGTCGCATCTGAAAAGATCAGATTCGTATCGGATTCAGGACCAAATAGCCAAGGGGCCTGGGTCGCATTGGAAAAAAAAAATCGTATCTGTGTTGTTCAGACAGCCATGAAAAGATCAGATGAAAAAAAAAAGATATTTTTTTTAACAGAATCTTTTTTGATAAAGAGTACATTTATAAAAAATTTTAAGCCTGAATGATTTGACATTTAAATATGATTTCCCTACGACTTTAATTATCTGGAACTGACTGGGATCATAACCTGTAGAATTTTCACGCGCATTTATTAAACATCGGGTACAGAACACCACCAGAGGGCAGTGTTTCCCATCCTGACCTACATTGTAAAGCTACTGCATTACAACAGCAGGCGCTGCAGGTGAGAAACCACAGACTCAATCAGTCCAGGGACCAAACATGACTCCTCTGCTGCTCTTCGCCCTAATGCTGCTCGGTGTTCGGGCCATGTCGGACTCTGAGGACCTAAAAACCCGGGAGCGGCTCTTCCTCAGCTCGCTAGGTCTCCCTGCACGGCCGCAGTCCGCAGGGAGCCACCGGCGGCCCGTCCCCTCCGAGCTCTGGAGGATGTTCCGGCGGTCAGAGAAGGAGCAGGCCCGGGAGGGCGACCCCTGCACGGTGTCTGAGTACGGGGTCCGCGGCAACATCATCCGCTATGTGCAGGACCAAGGTGGGTGACCCCGCAGACAGATAAACCATACTTTATATGAAGCAGTTTTCTCATTCATGCATTTTTATTAAATGCATTTGTTGAGAAATGTTAACCTAAATTTTATTTGACCTGTTTATGAACTCTTGGTTTCAACAACAAACCTGTATGAGTTTTATTTTATTTAAAATTTGAAAACTTTCTTGAAAAGATCTGATCAATTATATCTTGCTCCCATAACTTAGTGTTTTGTCAGATCAGCTGATTTTGCAGGTCTTTCCCAGGTTTGAACATGGATTATACCAGAACTTTGGTGGATTTGAGGAGAAACTTTTGAAAAATCTGTTTAAAATAAAAAGAAATGACCAAGATAATCAGCTGGATGTAGATCTGGACCATCCAAACACATGAAGATGATTTGATTTTTACACTTTAGGCTCAGCTTTAACCTTAAGGAGCTTTTGCAGGATCCATTTTATGCAGCATCCACTTTTTTTGAGGATTTCTCTGCACATTCAGCATCTCCATTCATTTTCTAAGCTTTTTTTCCTTCCTCCTGAACACCATGTTTCACCTGGTGCAGAATGTATGCTCCATACAAGCTAGAAATGTCCCCAACCAATGTTATCAGAAATCTGTCCAGTATCAGCAAGGAAAAAAGACTACCGTACTATATCTAAAGAAGCTCATAGAAAATCTTCACTTTCATCTGCTTTTGTTTAAAGTTTATGTAACTCTTTGGTGAATGAGGAATGGATGATTTCCTCAAACCTGATAGTTTTAGGTAGTGCTCTCCTTCAAATATCACTTTATCAAGCCCTTTTTTCATTACATGCTATAAAATAAATAACAGAAGAATGTATGATTAAGGCTGATATTAATAAATATTATCAGGAATAAAAAAAGCTGAATCGGTACACCCCTTAAAAATGCCCGATTTGTCAGCATATTGCCTCCTAAATCAAATACTATATATATATATATATATATATATATATATATATATATATATATATATATATATATATATATATATATATTTGGTGCCTTTACAAATGTCTTAGTCCTTCATAGAACAGCTGAATGCATACTTAGATGAAGATTTGAGCAAATTAAATCCAATGTTTAGTTGGATCACTTCTGAAGATAACTTGTTTACATATGCATACCAACACACTTAATGTTTACTAGGGCTGTAATTAAAGGTTATTTTGCAAAGCGGTTAATCTGTCGATCATTTTTTCGATTAATCAATTAATAATCGGATATCCAAAGGTTCCTTAAAGAAGACTTTTAGTGAAATTAAACGAGATGAAACTCAATATTTTCCACTTGTGGAGTTCTGGATAAAGCATATTGACAGAAGGACTTTTCTTTTTTAATCTTAAATGCAATATGTTTACGTATTTTTTTTAAACAATTTTGATATAATTCCTGCTCTAAGTGGGTCGCTCTGTCAGCTATAGGCATGTTTTACAGTCTCTATACTCCAGTTAAGGATCAATCGATTGCTAAATTAGTTGATGATTATTTTAATAATTGATTAATCTTGATTAATCTGGTTCATTGTTTCAGCACTAATGTTTATGTAAAAACCTTGAATAATTCTGTTTTGTTTCAGTTATTTGCTGCATCACCTGCAATGATGCAAAATGTAGACAAAAGCCTTATTGATCTAAAACCAAATTTCTACATTTAGTGATCACAATTTAAAAAAATGCACATAGGATTTGGAGGAAAAGTTGTCTGGTGAGCTTGGTGTTCTCTTTGTTCATAGAATATTAGGCTCTGGGAGTGGAATAATGACCAGGATTTACATGCAGGTTCTGGAGGAGATGCAGTGTTATTTATTGATCACAGTATTGTTCAGTAATGAGGCAGAGAAAACCAGACGCATCAGATTCATTTAGAAGAGAAGAGGCTCGGGTAAAGTCTTTTCTTCAAAGGCCCTTTTCTTTAAATAACGCAGGAAAGCTGCTTCACCAAAAATCGACACTGCTACTTAAATTACAGAGTCCAGGCACACTTTGTTCCATGGAGAAATAAAGGGCTGTGAAATTTCATTTGTCATTTATGTTGTCATGAACTTGATTTTTTTTTTACCTCAGCAGACCTTGTTTTAACGCTCTTCTCCCTGCTGGTGTTTTGCAGGCAGGCTGGTTTCGGGTTGGAGCATCAGCTGTCAGGCTTGTCTGGAGAAGCAGCTTTTCTTCAACATGTCTGTCCTGCAGCCTGTGGAGCTGCTGTCTCTGGCTCAGCTGGAGATCAAGCTCCACTGGAAGCCTCTAAGGCCCGCGGAGCACCTCCAGGGGCCCCGAGTCGTCAGCATGTCACTTTATAAGGTGATCCGAGCCACTCTGAGGGGAGCCAATCCTCAGGCTAACCGCAGACTCCTGCTGTCGCAGTCAGTCCAGCTACAGCTGGAGCCAACCATCATCACCATGGACCTGACGCCGCTGGCGGAGAGTTGGCGCAAACCGGGTCACAACTACGGCTTGGTCGTGGAGCTCAGTCTGCTGGGCTCCGAACCAGAGGAGCTTATCCCATTTTTACCAGGCAACTCTCTCCCATTAGATGCGGCTCTAACTTTTCCTCTAATAGAGGCCTCTCTGGTGGTCGTGTCCTTGAACCCTCACCAGTGTCGCTCCCGGCAGAGGAGAAGCGCCGTCCACCTCCCTGTGACGCCTAGCAACGTGTGCAAGGCTCGCCGCCTCTACATCGACTTTAAAGACGTGGGCTGGCAGGACTGGATCATCGCGCCGCAGGGCTACATGGCCAACTACTGCCACGGCGAGTGTCCGTTTCCGCTCAGCGAGAGCTTGAACGGTACCAACCACGCCATCCTGCAGACCCTGGTCCACTCCCTGGACCCACAGGGGACGCCTCAGCCCTGCTGCGTCCCCATCCGTCTGTCCCCCATCTCCATGCTTTACTATGACAACAATGATAACGTGGTGCTTCGACATTACCAGGACATGGTGGTGGACGAGTGCGGCTGTCGGTGAGGCCGCTGGACGTTTTCTTTTTTTACTCGTTACCAACAGTTTTGAAGTTATATATATTCTTTTTCCCTATTGATACGTTTTCACTTTTTTATGTGATAACATTTTTTAAGGAATTGTAAAGAGATTGTTATTTGTATTTGACTACTGTGATCAAATGTTAGAATGTATTTTCAATAAAGATAAGATTCAGATATATCTACTTTGGTTTTGTTTTCTTTTAACTAATTGGAACTTTATAGTAACAAACAAAATTGATGTTGAAGATTTTAAACAGGAAAAAGATCCTATAAACTAAAATGCTAGTGAGCCTGCAGGGCTTTAAGTCGGACGTACACTGTATGATATATGTATATTTTTTTTTTTGCCCTTTTCAGGCTGATTCTCCAGTTGTGCGAGGATTTTTTAATCTGGCTGGCTTTCAGGCTTGTCGTGCATCATGTAGTGTGCAGGGTGTAACGAGGGGCAATCAGCTCAGGAATCGTAAGAAAATCAAACATGTTTGAAATTCAGTCGGGAGTCGTAGGATCGCATCAGAGCATTGGGCCGCACAGTGTGAGAACATGCATTGTGAGCTACGAAGTTTTAAATCCTGCAGTTTGAGCTGTAGCTGCGTGCAACGATTGAACATAACTCACAGTATAAAGCCAGGCTTTAGCCGTTCTAGGCTCTTTTGGGACCACCTGGATTAGCTGTTGTCTCTCTGTTGGAGTCATTTTGATAGAGCGGTGCCTCATAAAGGCTTCACATTTGTTAATGCATGACTGTGTGGTTCTGTTGTAAACATATAACGGCTAACAGGAATGAGACCCAAGTGTGGTGAGTTAAAGTGCAGTAGAAAAGTGTAGAAAATCATTCTGGAGCTCACAATTTAAACCCAGTAGGAAAAATTAAGAAATGTAAATTATATGACTATAGTGATACTTTGAACTGAATGGGTCAGAATGATCAGGAAGACCATTTTGGACGGAATAAATGAAGGAAAAACCTCTCTATACTTGTTTAGACCTGGTCTATAAGACCGTATATTTCAATCCTAAACATAAAGTGTAAAAATGGAACCCTCACTGAAGCAGAAACCTCAGAGTCCTGACAGATGCTGGCCTTTCTGCCATTTAAAAGATAAAAAAAGAAACCAGCAGAACGGTGAGGATCAGAGACGGCAATCAGCAGCTCTTTCATCTTTTAAATGAAGAGTTAAACTCTCTTATCTCACCTTCCTGCGTGATAACACCCCACCCCCTCCATCACCAAACAGGACAAACCACTGGGGGGTTACCATGACAACCGCCACTCTCTCCAGCAACCGGGGGAGGCTGGCATGTTGTTTGTAGCTGCTTCACAGAGAAACTCGGCGGTGTGAAAAAGACCAGGTAGGGCGAATGTAGCTCCTATAGTGGGAAGTTAAAAAGTGCTTTTCTTCTTTTCTGCCCCACAGAGACATATCAGATCTTAAATCAAGAAAAGAGGGGTTAACCCTAACCTGAGTAAATAAAAATGTAGACTTCAAGTTAGGTTAGATGTTCAATCAATCATGTATTAATAAGAAATATAAATCACTCAAAGAATTTTGTGAGCTAGCAAGGAGTGGGAAGATTTTTGTAAAATCTAACAGATTAAGACTCCAGGATCTCAGATTTCAATTATGTGTTTTATTAGACTGAAACCCTTTTCAGTGGTGGACTTGCTGAAGTGCCTCAGATTGTCTTGCTCTATAGTGCTTCTTAGGTTACAAGCTAAAAGGTGAGGAATTTTCTTTCAATTTATTTATATAGCGCCAAATTCACAACACATGTCATCTCAAAGAACTTTACAGTTCACCAGATCATACAGTCAAATTGATTCAAAGTTTTCTATCTAAGGAAAACCAGTTGATTGCATCGACTCATTAACTCAAAGGCAATCCCTCACACTAAGAAGGCTTGTAGCGACAGTGGAAGGAAAAACTCCCTTTTAACAGGAAGAAACCTCCAGCAGAACCAGGCTCAGTGTGAACGGCCATCTGCTGAGGCAGACTGGGGTTCAAGGAGACCGAATTAGAGATACAAAAAGCAGCGGCAAAAGGCTGCCCCATTCAGGAAACACACAGCCAGGCAGACCATTAAGGATTCTCAACTTAAAATCCTGCAAGTCGTGAAGCTTTCAACCAGCCCAAGGCTGTCTTTTTACATTAAATAGTCTTTCATGGTGTTTATATATATATATATTTTTTTTTTTTTTGGCAAATGTACAGTGGTTTGTATGTAAAATGAAATTTAGTTGTTACTTAAATAAGATGTAATTAAATATGTTTTTTTTTTTTTTACTTATATTCAACATGCATGACCATGTTGAGGTACATATTTTAGATAGTCATGTACATCCTCTAAATGAAGCATTTATCAGCCTTGTTGGTTTTATTCTATGCACCTTTGAAATATCCAATCACTTTCACAAGCTTTAGATTTAATATTAAATAGAGATTTCTTTACATTTGCTACCACACCGTAGATTCTCCAAACGGTCCTATTAAGCCGTAGAAGTTGTTTCTGCTCTTCTTCTAATAAATAACATAGATCTATAGCCGTGGGAATAAAGATTGGAATATCTTAATTGCAAAACAGCCTGATAAGCATTTATACTGGAAACACAGCAGGCTCTGTTGGAAGAAACTGTACCTGATTAATAGATTTCCGCTCAGAAAGTGTTACAATTATAAAGTGTATATATAGCGCATGCTTGGGTGCATGTCTATATCTTTTGCAGTATTGTGAGAGTAAAGGTATTTTATTTATTTATTTATTTTTTATAAAGTGCCAAAGAAGTGTCCTTATGTCTCAGCTGCTAATAAAATCAATTTGATAAAATCTTCATTGAAACAAAGTCATTATGAAAATGTTTAATAATGGTTTCATTAAAAGAAGGCAAGCCAAAGAGTGGAGGGTAAGGTCAGGGAGACGCTGACATTTAGAGTAATCGAACCTCAGTAAGGAGCCTGTATTGGACTTTTACTGGTGTAATAAACTCCAGGCCCTTTGACATTGACTACTTTAATGACAGGCTGTTGAGCTATTAAAGTGTTTGGACATTTTTATGGAAAAGACCTTACATTTGTTCTTGACCATAGAGCGTTTGGATTCAGGAGGTGGGATCAGAGCCCTGACACTAGAAACAGCAAGATCCCTTTATAGCCAGCTAGACTGTAAGGTGTTTTCTAGGCTGAGATTTTGGAGTGATATCTGATAATGAAAACTGCATGTCAGTTTGGAAAACACAAGCTTGTCCTTTCAAAAAGAATGCTTGCAAAGAGACAATATCTTAGAGCCCAATATATACTAAATTAAATGGACAATTATCAACATTTGAAGGCCATAACCTAAGGATAATCTAAAATATGAAGAATGTGGATAACATTTTTACAGAATAAATTTGTGACTGGAAACTGTCAGGGTTTGGTTGAGGGTTTTTTCAGGATCCAAATGCAGAGGCGGTGAGGCAGAGGTGAATTCTTGTAGTTTTAATGGAGTTATCAACAGGTAACAGAGGCAGCATTTTTTTTGCGTTGTCGTTCATATTTCCAAATATATGCAACTTGTATGTGATCTCCTGTGTGAACTGCAGTCATACAATGCAAGTGTCCCGCATGCGCAGTAGAGGAGGCAATGATGTCACAGGCCAGCATGCTCTGTGTTTGGGGAAGTGTAGTGCTGGCACGCATCTAGCGATCTTTTCCAACCATACAGACTCATTCTTTTCAATATGTTTAAACATAAATACTGCTCTCCGCATCATCATCTGCCATGGTTGTTGTTTTTCTTGCTGCTTCCGCGTAGCAAGATGCAAAATAGTGACCTTTGTCGGGTATTAATGACGTTCAGGTCGGATGAATCCGACCTGGCCATTCAGATTCGAATTGGATTCAGGACCACATAGCCAAGTGGCCTGGGTCGCTTTGGAAAAAATCGGATCTGTGTTGTTCAGACTGCCATGAAAAGATCAGATCCAGGTCGCATATGGGCCAAAAAATTTGATTTGGGTCACTTCATCCTGCAGTATGAACATAGCCTATGAGAGACTGAACAATGACAGGCTTAATGAGCTGATTGGGAGCAGGTGTGAGCAGAGGCTTCTAGAAGGAGCTAGGGAAAAGGAGACAGACTCAAGAGGCCAACAGAGGGCAAGCAAGAAAAACCTAAGAACTCAAATATATCCAGAAAACACAACTAAATAGGAATTAAACCAATGAAACTAGAAAACAAAGAATAATACGGATCAAACTTAACAGAAGCAAGACCGTGAGAAAAACGGCAACAAAAACCCATTTTTCGACCAATATCCTCCTCTTTTCACCACATTGATCTGCCTGCAAGAAGGCAGATAACAGGCTGCTGAACAAGTTACTGGATTGTTTCAGAAACTGTTTCAGTATGTGGTTCTAAACACTTTCTTGAGCTTCACATACCAATGGAACCACTGTCTTATTTTAATCACGTTATTGCTATAGATAAAATGAGGTGTACAATGGCATTAAGTCGATATGAATGACTTATTATTTGAAGAGCATAGAAATGAACCAGCCACACGTCTTTGAAGATCAAATCCCTTTTATTCTAATTCCTTTTTAATTGTTTTATATATAATCAGACGAAGCAATTTGTTTTCAGTCGTATTGTAACAATATTGTTCCTTCACCCAGAGTAACTTTGCTGAAGAGACACAGAAGATGGATGAAAGTGAGAGTGAGCTTAGCAGCGGGGGTGGGGGGTGGGATTGGGCAGGAAAAGGAAAGAGCCTCGAGCGCTTCGACAGCTCTCTTTCTGTCAAAGACAAAGTCATTTCCACTTCGCCCTCTGGGAGCAGCACTGCACGCTCAATCTCTAATAGTCAGACTCGCAGCAGTGTTTTGCTTCCCGTCTCGAAAACTGACGCTCAACCCGTGTCTCCTACTCCCAAATGAAGCTTCATTCAGTGATAGATGAGCAACAGGACTAATTCATCTCTGTTTAGTTTTACATCAGCGGGTTTCTCACAGACTTTAGCCTAACTTTAGACAGTTAAAAGCTGTTCAATAGGCTGGAGTTCAAGGCCTTCATGAAACCTTCAAGTATTCAGAAAGAAATAAAGACATTCTTAATAAATTGGATAGTATAATTGGATAATAGACTCAGCAAAACCTCTATACTGAAGGAGAAAAGGTTATATGCATCAGTATACTTTTATAAACCCTGCAGGCTTTAAAATCACAGCCGTAATCAATCCTACAATTTGAGCAATTTTATTTAATACACATTTTTAAACCTGCCTGCACATAAACTATAGCAATTATTTTCTGGTCATTCAATATTGCTAATGTTTAATAGATTATATAAAAGGAAAAGTTCAATCTATTCAGTTTCCACATTTTGACCGCAAAGATAAATTCCTCTTTAAACTGTCTTTAGTTTTTTTTTTTTGGCTCCAGATTAAGTTTTGTAACATTTCTTACATTCAGCCAGTGGGCCAATGTGGCTTATACCAACCACCCCCACATCCCCTCCCACTCACCACTTAGATCTGTGATTGTATTTTCTTTGCTGCCAGTTCAGCTATTTTTAGCAATGCTCAGAGTATCAGTTAGTTATTCTGTATTTCAATCAACATTAGCAAAGGAAAGATAGTCAGAGGATTTATTTTAGAGAATTATGGTTACGTTAAACGTACTGTGAGGTTTGCACGCTAAAACAAGAACTTACCATGATTTGCAACTTTTTCTATGTGAAGTGGAATTGTTTAAAAATGTGTGCGTTCAAATTTACATCATGAAAACATTCAAGTAAAATTACAATGACTTAATTTTTAGGGCTTAACATCAGAGCTTCTTTGCTGCAACTGATGAATACTTTTCTAAACATGCTAATGAAGGTTCTCAGTCATCCAGGTCATAGTTATTCCGTAAAAATTCAAAAAATATCCACTGGACTTGGTTTCCAAGATTTGAAGACGTTTCCCCACCTCTCCAGGAAGCTTTCTCAATTCAGATGTCTGGATCCGCAGTGAGTTTGAGTCCCATATTATATAGGCGAAACGTCTTCAAATCTTGGAAACCAAGTCCAGTGGATATTTTTTGAATTTTTACGGAACTTTTCTAAACAATTTATCTTGCGACGGTATTTTAGAATAACAGAATTATAATCTGATAGGAAAAGGCACTCTACATGGTTTTACAGAATTTGAACCAGGTGAAGCTAAAATAATGCCCCTTGAGACTTTCTGGATAGAGCATATTTAGACAAAGAGGTTTTGTTCATTTAAATGCAAAATGTAGATGCTTTTTATAGTGTTTACGCTTAAATAACGCATTGATCTGATTTTATTCTAACAAACAGCATGTTTCAGTCTGTATACTGTAATAACAATATTAGATTGCTAAGTTTGTTGACAGCTATTTTAATAATCAATTTATCCTGATAAACTGATAAAGCGCTAGAGTCCTATCAACTACAAAAACATGACATCATTAGGGATAGCAATAATAATAATTTCTGTTACAATAATGTTTTGTTGTTCAGGTGCTGCCTTAGAGGACAAATCAGTAGCATAACTTATCTTTGGGGTAACAGACAATTTGTTAACATGTTAGGTTTAAGTATGAGTCCCATTTTTACTCAGAAGTGGAAATTTCATGGTTGCAGTTGAAAAATTTGCCAATCAATCAATGATTAAATGTCGAATGTGTGAGTTTAAGAATCCTATAAAATCCCACCTCAGGTCCAAAATGGCTACCTTGAATGGAAAGTAGTAGTAGTTCATGTGCATAGGTCATGATTTCTTATTAAAAATCCTTCAATCAAAGAGTACAACACAACCTCCTCTGATTAATATTTAGCTGGTGCACAAAATAAAAAGGCATACATTATTAATAGACATTATTCCCTCTAGTCGTTGAGCTGATCATTCACTAGCAGTTAGAAAATGCCAGAAATTTCTCCTCTTCAGATCAGAACATGGGTAAGTTGTCTTATAGTTTTGTGGTTATTAGCTCTAAATTACTGTTCATTTAATTGCATTTACTTCACAAATATCCATCAGCATTTATTTTGGGAGCAAAGATCGACATTGGTACATGCACCATAGTTTGAAAACAATGACTTCAGTGTTTTACAAGCAAATTAGTAGTTTTTTAATTTCACATCTCTCTAAAAACTGATATGAATCTACATTATTGTTTTAATTATCTGAAACCCCCACAACACGCCAATGTTGGTCTAAAAAAAGCTTATAGATTCTTAAGCCAGTCACTGAAGAACCGAATGAAAAGCAGAGCTTCAGCGCTCTACAGCTTGACTTTTGTTTCGTCCTGTGATTTGATTCTCCCACATGATCAGAGATATTGAGAAATGAATAACCAGTTCCAGTCAAGAGGAACCCTGTGGAGCCAGAACCACTCAGCCTGACTCCCTACATGTTGCTATTTCCTGTCTGGATTTTTGTCTCCAGCCTCTCTTTACAGTATCAGTTTAAAGCTGTCAAAAACAGCTCATTTAACTAAGTAAATTAGTAAATCAGTAAAACTGAAAAGCAATTTATTTATACATAATCTGGATTAAACTGAAAAGCGAACATTGAGGAAAAATGGGCCAAAATTTAATTAAAGCTTATCTTATCATTAATATTTACCATCTTCCAGTCAAATAATTGGCTTAAATTGTACAGGTAAATGTGAATCATCTGTTTAAAGCAAAGCTGTTCTCTTTCCTCTACAAACCTCCCAAATTACATTACAGAGAAATACTTTAATCACAGATCTATTTTCTGTGTGGCCTCACCTAATCATTCAGAGACAATTGAACTGGCAGACATAATGCATGAAAAAATAATCAAAGCAAACAGGATTATTAATTAGCTTCATTACCTGGTGAATCATCTCAATCAAGCAGACTTGAACCAATCTGCTCTTTTAATTCAATTAAACCCTCAGTGGTCATAGAAATAACCTGAATCTGAAAAAGGAATCTGAATCTGTTATGCTCTGAGGCTTCATCCACTAATTAGCATCACATGTGTTTACAACCTTGTAATCAGTCAGTGGGAATATACAGGTGCTGGTCATAAAATTAGAATATCATGAAAAAGTAGATTGATTTCAGTAATTCCATTTAAAAAGTGAAACTTGTATATTATATTCATACATTACATACAAACTCATATATTTCAGATGTTTATTTTGTTTAATTTTGATGATTACAAATGACAACAAATGAAAATCTCAAATTCATCATATCAGAAAATTAGAATATTGTGAAAAGGTTCAAAATTGATGGCCCCTGGTGCCACACTCTAATCAGTTAATTAACTCAAACCACCTGCAAAAGCCTTTAAATGGTCTTTCAGTCTAGTTCTATAGGCTACACAATCATGGGGAAGACTGCTGACTTGACAGTTGTCCAAAAGACGACCATCGACACCTTGCACAAGGAGGGCAAGACACAAAAGGTCATCGCTAAAGAGGCTGGCTGTTCACAGAGCTCAGTGTCCAAGCACATTAATAGAGAGGCGAAGGGAAGGAAAAGATGTGGTCGAAAAAAGTGTACAAGCAAGAGAGATAACCGCACCCTGGAGAGGATTGTGAAACAAAACCCATTCAAAAATGTGGGGGAGATTCACAAAGAGTGGACTGCAGCTGGAGTGAGTGCTTCAAGAACCACCACACACAGACGTATGAAAGACATGGGTTTCTGCTGTCGCATTCCTTGTGTCAAGCCACTCTTGAACCACAGACAGCGTCAGAAGCGTCTTGCCTGGGCTAAAGAGAAACAGGACTGGACTGCTGGTGAGTGGTCCAAAGTCATGTTCTCTGATGAAAGTAAATTTTGCATTTCCTTTGGAAATCAAGGTCCCAGAGTCTGGAGGAAAAGAAGAGAGGCACTTCATCCACGTTGCTTGAAGTCCAGTGTAAAGTTTCCACAGTCAGTGATGGTTTGGTGTGCCATGTCATCTGCTGGTGTTGGTCCATTGTGTTTTCTGAGGTCCAGGGTCAACGCAGCCACATACCAGGAAGTTTTAGAGCACTTCATGCTTCCTGCAGCTGACCAACTTTTTGGAGATGCAGATTTCATTTTCCAACAGGACTTGGCACCTGCACACAGTGCCAAAGCTACCAGTACCTGGTTGAAGGACCATGGTATCCCTGTTCTTAATTGGCCAGCAAACTCTCCTGACCTTAACCCCATAGAAAATCTATGGGGTATTGTGAAGAAGAAGATGCAATACACCAGACCCAACAATTCAGAAGAGCTAAAAGCCACTATTAGAGCAACCTGGGCTATCATAACACCTGAGCAGTGCCACAGACTGATCGACTCCATGCCACGCCGCATTGCTGCAGTAATACAGGCCAAAGGAGGCCCAACTAAATACTGAGTGCTGTACATGCTCATACTTTTCATGTTCATACTTTTCAGTTGGCCAACATTTCTATAAATCCTTTGTTTTTATTGGTCTTCAGTAATATTCTAATTTTCTGATATGATGAATTTGAGATTTTCATTTGTTGTCATTTGTAATCATCAAAATTAAACAAAATAAACATCTGAAATACACTATATTGCCAAAAGTATTTGCTCACCCATCCAAATTATTGGAATCAGGTGTTCCAATCACTTCCATGGCCACAGGTGTATAAATTCAAGCACCTAGGCATGCAGACTGTTTTTACAAACATTTGTGAAAGAATGGGTCGCTCTCAGGAGCTCAGTGAATTCCAGCGTGGAACTGTGATAGGATGCCACCTGTGCAACAAATCCAGTCGTGAAATTTCCTCGCTCCTAAATATTCCACAGTCAACTGTCAGCTGTATTATAAGAAAATGGAAGTGTTTGGGAACGACAGCAACTCAGCCACGAAGTGGTAGGCCACGTAAACTGACGGAGCGGGGTCAGCGGATGCTGACGCGCATAGTGCGAAGAGGTCGCCAACTTTCTGCAGAGTCAATCACTACAGACCTCCAAACTTCATGTGGCCTTCAGATTAGCTCAAGAACAGTGCGCAGAGAGCTTCATGGAATGGGTTTCCATGGTCGAGCAGCTGCATCCAAGCCATACATCACCAAGTGCAATGCAAAGCGTCGGATGCGGTGGTGTAAAGCACGCCGCCACTGGACTCTAGAGCAGTGGAGACGCGTTCTCTGGAGTGACGAATCGCGCTTCTCCATCTGGCAATCTGATGGACGGGTCTGGGTTTGGCGGTTGCCAGGAGAACGGTACTTGTCTGACTGCATTGTGCCAAGTGTAAAGTTTGGTGGAGGGGGGATTATGGTGTGGGGTTGTTTTTCAGGAGCTGGGCTTGGCCCCTTAGTTCCAGTGAAAGGAACTCTGAATGCTTCAGCATACCAAGACATTTTGGACAATTCCATGCTCCCAACTTTGTGGGAACAGTTTGGAGCTGGCCCCTTCCTCTTCCAACATGACTGTGCACCAGTGCACAAAGCAAGGTCCATAAAGACATGGATGACAGAGTCTGGTGTGGATGAACTTGACTGGCCTGCACAGAGTCCTGACCTCAACCCGATAGAACACCTTTGGGATGAATTAGAGCGGAGACTGAGAGCCAGGCCTTCTCGTCCAACATCAGTGTGCGACCTCACAAATGCACTTCTGGAAGAATGGTCAAAAATTCCCATAAACACACTCCTAAACCTTGTGGACAGCCTTCCCAGAAGAGTTGAAGCTGTTCTAGCTGCAAAGGGTGGACCGACGTCATATTGAACCCTATGGATTAGGAACGGGATGTCACTTAAGCTCATATGTGAGTCAAGGCAGGTGAGCAAATACTTTTGGCAATATAGTGTATATGAGTTTGTATGTAATGTATGAATATAATATACAAGTTTCACTTTTTAAATGGAATTACTGAAATCAATCTACTTTTTCATGATATTCTAATTTTATGACCAGCACCTGTATATTGGGCTACAGGTGGTGGCTGTACTGTTTGGAGGCATGGTGTGTACCACACTCAACATGGACCAGATGAAGCAGAGGAAAGTGTTTTCTCAGAAGATTAGAAAGAGAATTATAGACCAGTATGTTAAAGTTAAAGACTATAAGAGCATCTTCAAGCAACTTAATGTTCTTTTGACTACAGATGCACATATTCAGAAAACCAACCTCCCTGGATGTGGCCACAGGAGGAAATTTTAAGACAAATAAAGAAAAGGATATAATGAATGGTAACAATAGAGCCCGCACACACCTCTAAAAAGATTAAAGGTAAGCTTCACACTCTAGAAACATCAGAGTATGGTCACAACATCTGTCGCTGTTTGAGTCTAAGTGAACTAAATGGGAAACTGCCAATGAGGAAACTATTGTTGGAAACAAATATTGTTGGAAATATGTTAACAGAGAACAAATGAAGAATATCAAGAAAAGAACACTGTCCCTGAAAAATGAAGAAGGCTCTGTTAGGCTCTCGGCCTGTATTACTTCTTCTGACATATGGTGTCTCCAATTTCTTCAGGGTACAATATAATCTAGAGAGAAATTTGCTGACCAATCTAAAAAAAAAAAACTTGGTCTTAGTCAGAGGTCTTGGGTCTTGCAACAGTGTAATTACCCAAAACGCAAACTTATGCTGAGTTCGAATTCAGCCACTGAGTCCTCCGAAGGCCAGATCCGTCAGCCGTCATAGCGTGGCACCAAGGACTGCTCAGATTGTGACACCAAATCTAGCCTTCTTTTTGTCCATTTTGACGGAAAGGCCCAATGCATCCTACGTAGCTTTTGGTATCCTGTGTTTCATTGCGAGTCCAAGTAAGCTGGCTGCTCCATGCTCAGAGGAGAAAAATAAATGTTGCCAAACAGTGGTAAATATTGTAAGTGCAGTTTAATATAATACAAGTATATGATGAGTTCCATCTGAAATGAATGAAAATAATTGTTTTAAATGGTTATTGAGTCACAAATTTGATTGGTGAAGTTTGGTTCATTGAAAGGTTTTGTCTGTCCCTTTGCAAATGGGTTTGGCTTAAATTCAAGCACAGATTCTAACATATCTGTTGTCTGAGCACTATAAATCTGATATTTGCGACAATGGTATTGCTGCTGAAGGTCCTCAAAAAACGTTATTAGCACCCAGAGCAGTAGTAAAAAGTTTGGCATCCATTGTTTGCCTGCTTTGTGTGTCAACTTTCACGGTTGCTAAGGCGACAGAGTGTACAGGCGATGAAAGCCAAAGAAGGCTGGACCTGTTTGAATCCACAGCCAAAATTCTTCTGGCCTCCTTATTTTCACGGACTCCCACGGACCCAGTCCAGGTAGACTGTGGCCTCGTGAGACCATCCTGATCTCGCGAGCTTTCAAGGTTTCACACGCAGATCAGTCTGAAGACTCTCAAACGAACGTCCAATCAGCGTTGGCTTTGAGGCGGGTTGAGGTGTGACGCAACGAGAAGCGCGACAGTTCAGTCTAAAGAACATGGCGGCTTCAGCCGATGAAACTAGCGTTAGCGTGGCTATCAAGCAAGTTTTATCGGAATTACACTGTATTCCTTCACTGAAAGAAGAGCAAAACACTGCCCTGGAGGCTTTTCTCAGAGGAAAATATGTTTTTGCTCTTCTCCCGACTGGTTTCGGCAAGAGTTTGATCTATCAATTGGCTCCTCTTCGTCGTTGCTCTGTTACGTCATATGCTTCATTGATCTGATTGGTTTATTTGGCCCGTCTATCACCAACATAGGCCAATCAGCTAACCAGTATTTTTGCCCCTTCCCAAAATTACTTCTATGGAAGGTTTCCAGATGGATATGCGGAGCAAATCCATCTGGCGGAGTCAGGTTAGTTAGACCGGGCAAAGAGGAAAACCTTGACGATCCTGAAATGGACTTTCTTTGAGCCCTGACATAAATCTTATTGAGCATCTTTGGAAGGAGCAGAAGCATGCATTCTGGAAAAGGCACCCTTCAAACATGAGGGAGTTTGAAGTTTCCACGTGGGGAGTGGGAAAAATATACCTGCTGAGAAAAGATGGAAGTCTTATTAACAGTTACAGGAATCTTTTGATTGCAGTGATTTCCTCAAAAGGTTGTGCAACAAAATACTAAGTTATGGATACCATAATTTTATCCAGATCTGTTTCACATATTTTTTTTCAACCATTCTGTTAAAACATGGTGAAAAGTCATTGTCTGATTTTCATTTGTTCATTTTTATAGATTTGTATTCATTATTACTTTTATTAGATTAAAATTATTTCTGTGACAGTTGTTTTATTAATTGAGGAATACCAACAATTTTGTCCATGTGTGGCAAACATTTTTATAAATGACCAATGCTGATCAGACAGATATTGTGCAATTAGTAACATACTTTTAATTGAAGATTTTGTTGAAATAAATATCACAGTATTTTTCATTTAGTAAAAAATCTATTATGGATTTTTTTTTTTTACTTAAAGAGACACACAACCTCAGTAAAATCTTTCTGTGAGAAACACATAAATTAAAATTCATCTATACTATCAGCAGGAGTCTATCATTAAACAATGTCATTCGTTTTCATATGGAAGAAATACTCACGTGCCCTAAGGGAAGCTGATTAGCCCTTATCTAAACCTTTTAACACCAAAGGGGCTGTTTCTGTACCGACCAGCAGGGGGCAATGTGGCTTCAGATGAAAGTGTTAATATGCTGTCTGTCTCTGTATGTGTGTGTGTATTCTCACAGCATGGGGTGGCTGGTTAGTGGTTAGGTGTGGAGCAGACCACTGCAGAGCCCACGAGCCATGAATCTCAGTAAGAAGTGGATGTGGGTGTTTCTGTGGGTAGGCTCGTTGCCTTTTCATTTCTTTATTTCAGGCTAAATTTTCCAGAAAAGTGCTTTAAAATCAAATTAAAATATCTTACTTTATTCACCAGGTGGGTGCTATTTGAATAATTGAAGCCTATCTGCCTAAATGGCATCATTACCAGAATATTGATACATTTGAGGGTTTAATCTATGCATATTATCACAGTAGCCTACTTTAATAGGAAATTATTGTGAGCTTTTCAGTTCTTTGGATTTTCTGTGGAAGGATAAAAAAAACATCAAGATGATCAGAGATACAAATACCATTAAGACAGGAGATAACTACCAGTGCTGTAAGTGTGTTATGCACAAGAGTTTAATACTTACAGTTCATTAAATATGCAACAGGAATGCCTTACAGGAAGAGGGTGTTATTGATGTTTGATTGCTTCTTAAATAGAATGTACAGAGCATGCGTAAGATTAAAATAGATGAAGCAAGATCATTTACCATGATGTGTTTTTCCCTGCAATATTTAATAACTGATGAAACTGATGAAAACCACGGGGCAGAGACTTAATTCGCTTTACTGCCAAAGCTTACTGGCAAAATCCTGTTTTATACAAAAGCAGAACCCTAGCTCTACCTTTCTCTTACCTCATCTAAAATGTTTAGGTTACCCTGAGCTTCTTTCTTTAGTTATGCTACTTGAGGCTTAGGCTGCTGGAGGACATGGGGTCTACTTTTCATCATTCTGCTTCATTCTATCTCTATTCTCCCATTCTGTAGTATTTGTTACCGTAGTTGAACACATAACTTTATGTTCTCTTTTTCTTTTTCTGGTTTGGCTGTGACACCATCCTGGAGAGAAATATCAGCTGGGCTGCTGCCTATGAGTTTCTCAGTGTAGTCTCGACAAAGCTATGGACTCAGCTTCAACTGTGAGCAACTGTATCTGTTCTCTTTCATCCCTTAATATGACAACAGGCTCAGACCTCATCTTAACACTTCCCTAGATAGTGGAATCTCTGGAGCCAGTTTACCATTACCTTTTGTATGCCGGCGTCTCTCCCTTTGAACCCCTGTTGCCCTTGGCAGAAGCCTCTCCTACAGAACGTGGTTCAGTTGATGGTTTCTTACTGTTGTAAGGGACTTTTTTCCTCTCAACTGTCGCTGAATGCATGCTCAGTGTGAGAGATTTCTTTAGAGTTAATGACAAAATGCAAGCGTCTTCACAACAAGCTCATCCGAGAGGAAGGTATCCTGCAAATGAATGACTTCATACAATCAGCTAGTATTTCTAAGACAGAACATTTTTTACCAATCTGACTCTATGATCTGATTGAATTGTCCCCCTAAAATGCTGTGAGTCAATTTTTTCTCTTAGTCATTGTCCCATTGACCTCTATAATTACCTCCGTCTGACACTAACTACTGACTGGCCAACGTCCTAGCTTCAGACAGCACAAAGGCTCTTCTTGGCTCTGATATTTCTAATCCTTTTACAGTGTGTGTTTCACTCTGACACACATTAAGCCCACGCACTCCGTCACCTAATCAATGATAATGGAATCACTATGTAACCTGCCTGGCAACACCAGCCTTTGCATCATTTACATGCTAACCTACAGTTTGGGTCACCCACTAAGACATTTGCATGTCAAGACACGGACAAGCTTGTCACTCTGCTGTTGCATTCCCCCAAAGGTGCAGGGAATGATTAAGGAAATATTTAGCCCAATATATGACAGTTCTTTAAAGCATCAACAGTGCAGCATAGACTCACTTCCTTTTTTGTCAGCTTTACAATAAGATTGAAGTATGATGAGTCACTTTTGATATTTAAAAGATGGCAACTTAAGAACACATTTTATATGCATACTTTCCTATGTGAAGGAACAACAACAAAAAATAAATATTTCTATTAAAGCATGCAGGCTTTCTGTGTCATAGATGGCTGACAATATAAATTAATGCAAGATTTGCCCACCCACTAATGAGGGTTTCTTGGGGTTTCATCAGTTATTGTGGCTTTGGTTTTATGTTTAAGGATATAATCTTACTGGAATGGGAACCTTGAGTCTAAAGTTTTTTTGCACCCACTTTACAAGTTCTCCAGTAGTGGATGAAGTACCAACAGTAGTACTTGTTAGTATTGATACTAATAGTCAAATCTTAACAACAAGTAAAAGTAGTATTCACTTTTAAAAATACTTAAGTATTCAACAGTACATGGATGTAAAAGTAGTTGAGTACTCACAAATACAAATAAAACTTTCTAATATCAGTACATGTCTTGGTTTAATAGTAAGTTTAAAGAACCTTGTAACTCTCAGAAACCATTGCATGCATTGATGCATTGAAACACTGCTACAAATTCTAAACTTCAGCATAAAAATGCCATAAAAATAAGGACAACTATTTTGATTATTATTTTTCATTTAAAAACAAACCAGGAAGAAAACAGTAGTGTCATGATTCTCCTCATTCTTTCAATATGGAATAGAGGTTTAAGGATCTGTTCCCACAAAGAAGACGCAACTCTGCTTTGAGAACTAGTCCTACTGAACAACTTGGCCACATGGCAACAACTCCTTGATAAAATAAAACTGCAAAGAATATTTGCCCTGAGTTTCTCAAATTTGTGGAATGTCAAGCAAATCTCTAAAACTGTGGTGTCCAGATTAAGGCCTGCTGCTATCCATCATGATTAAAATGACTTTCAAGAGAGAAAAACAGAAACAGCGGATAACAAAGCCAAGCTGGGCCAAAAGGAATAAGTAACTAGCAACTTCCTGGAAATGTAGTGGAGTGAAAATTATAAGTACCTCCCAAAAAAATGACCAATTAAAATAAAGATACACGAAAAAGTACTTAACCCTTTATAGGGCAAGTTACCGTTTTTGATCACTTGCATACCCCCTTACAAATGGAGCCCCCCCATCCCTCAGTGGGATCTAGAAGCACAAGATCTATATCCAGCTACTACTATACTATATCCAGATACTGCTACATGGCTCTACATCTTATTTTTGCATTTGACCAGTTAGATGAGCCAATGAATGATGTATTTACTACTGTAAATTAAGTTGAAAGAAAGAGTTAAAAAGTCAAGAAAAGGGTAAAAAGCTAATTGAAATGTTAATAAGCCTAGTTAACAGTTATATTTAGGTGTATAAGCTAAAATAATGTCAGTGCCAATGTCAGCATTAATGCCTCTAAGGTTATGTTGTACCAAAAAAATGTGTTTCTTTCTCTCATTTTTTTATAGAAGTACTTTTGTTATTTTTCTTATATATATTTGGGCAAGTTGGCATTTGTTTTTATTACATTGACAATTTTTGACATCAAAATAACCATATTTGTTAAATGATACAAATGTAATAAGGTCTTGTCCTGGATTCCAATACCATTGGCTTGAAATTTGGATTTTCAAAGTATTTCACTGAGTGCCCTATAAAGGGTTAAGTACAGTAATAGATTCAATGTAGTTTGATACTTTCCACCACTGATCTTCTTCTGTTCTACAGATTTTAAGTCTGTTAAGTTCACCACTAATAGCTGAGCTCTCAACAAAACCAACCTGAACCTCCAGAGTATAACTAAGCTACTTAGTTATATGATTGTCACTAACCTTGCTAGTTTGGTCAACATTCTAAGCCAAATGTCATCAAACTGACTTGGACCAATGTAAGAGTTTCAGCTGCCATTGTTGAGATTTTTTTGTTAACTTGTTTGGATTTCAGCCTACAAAACATCTACTTTGCCCTTCTCAGCAATGACAGCAGACTTTTTCTTACATTTCATGGTAAAAGCTGCTTCCAACAGCTTTACAGAAACTCATCAGCAAATAAAAAAAGAAAAGCTTTCCACAAAACTTTTAGTGAAGTAGAACCCTTTAATTTAGCTTCTGGATGTCAGTGTGAGCTCTGGCCAGCAGTGTCCTGTAATGAGGTGACAGCTGGGTTCCACCAACACACACCTCTACACCTCAAATGGACACCCAGCAGACAGCGGTGACACCATTACCACTGACCCTTTAGCACAAATATTCCCATATATGTGTATGTGTGTGTGTGTGTGGGCATGTGGCAGTTGAAGTGTTTAATTAGAAATCATACGGCTGAGCTCTTTCTTCACACTGATGCACTCCAGCGCATTCACATTAACTTGTAAACAAATGGTGCTTTAATGGGCATCAAGCACCAATATTAGATATTCACACTCTTGTTAAAGTCACAGCCCTTCATGGGGATAAGATTCATTTTTATAAAGAGGATTATTTATTCAAATGACTCTGTGACAGCTGGAAAGTTTGCTTTGACCTCCATTTATGCAATTTAACTCAGGTTTTATAAATTAGCTTTGCAAATCCATAAGATAAATATCTTAATTCTATTTGTTTATCGACTAAAACAGTCAAACTATACCAAGGCTTTAAAGAGTTACAGTGTGAAGAATATATCCTTTTTACAACAAAATGTATAATGTTTGAAACACTTTAGAATGTCATTGTGATCTGTTTTATATGACAATAGAGCATGCCATATTTTTTATAAACTAGAGTCAATTATATGATCCTAAATACATAATTATTCTTATTTAATCCATTGTAAATGACACATCTGTCTGTTTATCTGTCTGGCTAACTAGTTCTATGTTGATATAGCTAAAAATATGTATATTTTCTGTGTATTTTATACATTTTTATGTTAAAAAATACTTTGAACCTATAGTGAATTTAAAGCACTACACACTTTTAAATGACTGAAAGCATCTTAAGAGTCCTAATTCATAAAATAAAACAGTAATGATATTTAAAGAGTCACACATGAGATGTAATTACATACATTGATAAGATGGTAAGGTGGTTAAGAAAAAAAAAAAATGATGCTCAAAAACTACATCAACATGTTTGGCATTAAAAAGTGGGGTCAATAGATTATAATAATGAACCAAAGGTTAATTTAGAAAGTTGAACATTTAATCGTTTTTCTATTTTAATGTGACCCTACCACCATATTCTTGTTGAATTCTTGAGCAAAGGTTGGTTACATCCCACCTACACAGCAGACAAGTTAAAATCAATGGTCTGCAAATGAAAAATTAAAATCACTGTCCTCTCCAGAGAAAGAAAAACCCTGTCTCAGTGAGGTTTTTATCAGTCATAGTCTGAGGGCAAGGAGGTGTAGCCTCCCACTGCAAAGAAACAGCATGAACTCCTGACCAAAGATCTGAAACAGGACAGCCTTGTATTTATAACTAAAGGTTGTTCATTTCACTATTTACACCAAGGTTTTCTGATGAATGTAAAGCTTGCTTTGGTTTATTTATATTGACTCAGAGACCAGAAACCAACTGGATTTACAACATATTGATCCAATTTGGATTGTATTGACAGCTTAACTCAGCAAAAGCTCATATCATGGTTATGCAAGCAAACAACCCAACTAATTTATAGGAACTCATTACTGTAGAGGGTGGATGTTTTTTTTTTATCTGCAGTATAATTTTAACTCAAAAATAAAACTCATCTACAGTAGTTTGTCTTCAGGAAATATAATTCAGAGGGAAATATTCCCCTTTCCAACCTGTTTACATGAAATAATAGAACCTATGCGTAGCTCTTGTGCCATAATCAGGCAGAGGACTGACCAGACCAGACTTTCTTTAAGACAATGATCTGTACCTAAATCAAATACATAAATAAAATTGAAAATGTTGAAAATCTTTTTTACAGTGCTCCCATGCTCTTGTTGCTGCATCCCTCTGAGATTGTTTCCTTTTTCAGCAAAAAACATTTTCTTTGTTAATTTCTTTTGGAAATAAGCAATTAGGGGAATGATTTTGATAGATTGAAGTTCAATCGTCTCTTTTTAATTTTCTTTCTCTTCAGTCAATATGCTTTTGTTTTTGTGTGAAAACCGAGGATTTTTTTCACCCTCCAGTAAACAACTGTCACGGAGCTCTTGGATTTTATATCCTGTCTGCATTCAAGTGTAACCAATTAAGTTTTTTACTTTTAAATCCAGACCAGTTCTGCCACAATTAAAAGTGATGCTTGATAACTTCCATATCCCACCAAATTCATAGTTTAAGAAATGAATCGTGTAATTAAGTGCATCAAAATTAAAAACAGAAGATCCATTCGATACCTGATTGATAATAGAATAGAATTCAACTTTATTGTCATTACACTGTCACAAGTACAGAGCAGCGAAATGGACTCTCTGCATTTTAACCCATCCCCTTGGGGAGCAGTGGGCTGCCATTGTGCGACGCCCGGGGAACAGTATGGGCTTAAGTGTCTTTGCTCAGGGAGCCAGAGTAGCTGTCCTTGAAAATGGGGCTTGAACTCAGAACCTCTGGATTCCAAGTTCTATTTCCTAACCACTAGGCTGCCACTCCCCAAGTCAGACATAGATTCATATTTTAACTGTTTTGTTTTTATTTCATATTCTAATTTTGCATTGTATTCTCTATGATGTGTTATTAGTGAGCAAAAGCATGAATTTACAGCATTGTTACGAGCCATAACCAGGAAGAAAACATTAAAGATTCCGGAGGGCAAACATCATAGTGTTATGCTGTGGCATGTCTGGATTCAGCTGCTGTGTCTGAACTTTCGCCCCAATATCTATAAAGAGCATTATATGGGTTACGTCATTTTATGACTGTCCAATTGTTTAGTGGATGAAATGGTAGAGGATTCAAAAATCCCCCCAATGCACTAGGAAAAGTAGTATGCAACCATGGTCTCTAGACAAGCAGATATTTCCCAGAAAGCTTTGCAATAGCTCTCCTCACAAAAAATAATGAGATTTATTTTTGGGCAAGAGAGAACAAAGATAGCGCAGGCACCATGCAAGAAGCCGGATTCACATGACCAACAAGGAAGGAATACTAGTGAACCTCTCTCTGACTATATTCCCCATAAATTCTATACAGTGATTGAAGGGTTAGGGTTTAGAGCGTAAGTTCGAACACAGGCAAATACCCCTCGTTGTGCGGTCCACAAATGCAGCCTTCTTTTTGATGGATTGAATTACGGGTCTACTGTATCCTTCCAGTGTATTCTCATTATGAGTTCGTATGAAATCGTATGAAAAGTTATGCGCCGTAATTTCCTAAGTTTTGGAAGTTTTTTTTCGTCGTACGTGCATGTGCATCTTACGCACCATTCAAGAACATAGAATTAAAAATACAATTAGCCCTAACCCTGACCCTAACCCTAACCCTAAGACATAAAACAGCAAGCAACGTAGTTAGAGACATGAATAACTGATTATTGCACTGTTTTTCCCAGTTTTACGTCTGTCCGTGGATCTGCTTTTTTTTGTCTGTCTGCCAGCGCATGCGCACTGATCTGTTTTTTTTGAGGAAAAACATCCAAAACGTACGAAATAGTGTGCATAACTTTTAGTACGATTTCATACGAACTGATAACGAGAATATGTTGATCCTTCTGTGCCTTGGGTATTCCGTAATATAATGCGAGTCCAAGCAAGCCGGCTGCTCCAAGCAAAATGGCTGCCCCGTGCTCAGAGGAAAAAGGGAAATGGCACAGAACAGTAGTTTAATATAATACAAGTATGTTAGTAGTTTTGTCTTTAATTAATGCAAATATTTATTCTAAATGGTTATTGAGTCAGATATGTGGCAGGTAATGTCTGGTTTATTGAAAGGTTTTAGCTGTCCTTGTCCTTGTAAAGCACAGATTTGATTATCTGTACAGTGTGGGAACAAAAAATCTAAAATCTGCAATGACATGATGACATGACTGCTGCTAAAGCTCCTCAAAAAATATTTTCAATACAGAACAGTAGTATGTAGTTTAGCATCCATTCTTTGCCTGCTTTGTGCATCAACTGTCATGGTTGTTGGGCTACAGAGCTTAACCTGAGTGAGGGGTGGTGACAGCTGGAGAAGGCTCAGTTTGTTTGGATCTATAGCTGAACTCTTCTGGCCTCCTCATTTTCACAGCCTCAGAAGGACCCAGTCCAGGTATGCTGGGTCCTTCGGAGGACGCACCTGCCAAAATCTAACACAGCCACTATTTAATTTCTCGGGTGGTTACCAACCTCAAAGTGATAAAAGGAAAATTTCCATGTGGGAGTAAGAGAGATGGCCACCCGGAAAGCAAGCCATAATTGCACAGAGAATGAGCATGCACTTATGCATGTGATATTAGGGCTTCACGGTGGTGAATTTGCACACATAAGACATTCAAATGCATGTGTGCATTGAATAAAACTGCTGTATTTATTGATAATTTTGTTTAGGCTCCGCTGTCTACACGGCCAAATTACATCATTGCACTGGAGACTGATCAGGACGGAGCTTATATGCAGGTGGCGACAGGTGAAACCAGTAGAAATAATTGCAGAGAGGGTGGAGACTGAACCAGAGAGTAAATTGGACGCAGAATCAGCTCCAGGGCCAGGATCATCACACAATCTTTCTAACTTTCTAACATCAGAAGGTATTATCCCTCTAAACAAAACGCCTGGGCAGTTGCTTTTCCTTTTCTTCAATGCACATACGCAACACCAGTGTCATTTCAACGTGATGCTATAGGGGAAATGTCTGCAAAACCTCATGAACTTTCACCAAGCTCCTTTAAGCCACTGCTTAGGGCCAAATGGAAAGGCAGGAGCGCCTCAAAGTCCTCGAAATAAGAGTATATGTATCTAAAACACGTCAAATACATGCAACAAGTAAACGGACCGCTTAAAACAGATTTAGGTGATACCAATTTGAAATAACTTTACTGTGAAGCATTAAAGAATGTGATGTTTAAAAAAGTTTTGCTCTCCTTTGTTTTTACTTTACCATCATCAGTGGTTAGGTGGCACAAAGAAGCAGCCATTTTCATCATCAAGCCCGGGAGAGTTCTTACATTTTTAAAGAGAAAAAAAGCAATATAGGAAGTTCTTAGGCATTGGCCTGGAGTTACATCAGTTTAGTGTCTCTGAGATCTCAGTCACCTGCCAAAGTCATTTGTAAATTTATATAAATGAAACCATTTTAACTGCTACTGTCTTCCTTTTTGATGGTAGTCCTCCTTTGTAGTTTCTTTACATTAACAAAGAGAATGAGTTAAAGAGCTAATTACAAATCAACAGGCGAGAAGGAGTTTTACAAGAAGGCTCTTCTTTTTTACTTCATCCATCCAGTTAATAAACATAAAGTTGTATTTAGGTTTAATCTGAGGTTATTGTTTATTATTAAATATTTATTATTATTGGACTGTTTCCATTGTGCACTCAGAGTAAAGCAAAAGAAAATGATTCTGTACTGATGGTCACAGGTGGAAATATCCTGTCACCAGCACTGGAGAAAAAAATCAATGAAGAGATTAGCAAACATCACTTGTGTCAAAATGAGTTTTCTTTTTTTGTACACAAGCTTACCTAAACTTACCATGACATTTGGAAGTTTAAAGGTATAGTGGAGGATGTTCTTTTTCTGGGTGGATGATCAAAATAAGTGGTCTTTATTGTCAATCATTGTGGTGATACTGTATGTTTACGTAAGGTCGTCCTACGTGCTCGTCTCCATTTTCACGTACCGGTGATGAGTCTGTCATAGTGGAAAAAATTGCAAATCTTCTGTTAGAAAGTAAGCGTATGAGCGATGCCAACAGGAACTTATAAACAGAGCATGCATGAGGAGAAATGGGCTCATGCATGCTCTCGCACTGGTTTCATAGGCACTCGTTAAAGTGCCTATGAAAAATCCTCCACTATAGCTTTAAGGTCATATACAGTAAGGATTAAATGTTGTCATTGGTTACTTGTTTCATAAGTTTAATGTTAAAAAGAAAACTGTTTTGAAAAAGTGTTTCCTCTGCATGGTAATGTTATTTTTTATTATATTATTTGGTTGTTTTAATAATTTAATTATAGCATTAAGATACCATCATTTGCACATAACTTAACATTTTGGTCTCTAATACATACATTTACATCAGTACAAGTTTTGAGTACTCACCTCTGATTAGAAGTTTTTATGTTTTTGATGCTTTTGAACACATTTCTGATTTTGCCTGGTATTCATTTATTTGTTCAGCTTAATACTTTGTTGCTCCCAGTTGATCATCAGAGGGTTGGTTGTGTTAATAAAAATTAAATTAAATGTGTAAGACAAACATATTCTTCCTGGTTTGCAACATATTTTCTTCTCAAATATTGATAAACCAAACATATACGTTCTGCATGGATTAATCATGATAATATGTTGTACATCAAAAACACCTGTCATTTTAAAAGTACTGTTTTTAGGAGTGACTGCATGGCTGCTGTATGTCCAGGAAAACCAGATTATTGTGAAACACTTGATATCAGTGCTACTTAAGCTCACTTAAAGCTTTAAAGACGAGAGGATAAAAGTGTGCAAAAGAGCTATATTAAGGTTAATACTGCCAACCTCTCCAGGCAACTGACTCAACAGCAAGTCAATTGAGTGATAATTGTTTGTGTCTATAACCGTCTTGTTTGCGGAGGAGAGGAATCAGGACTCCTGACTCATGAAAGAAGTTGCATCAAATCTCAATGTTCTCATATCAATGAAAATGAATCTCCCTTCCTGCCTCCTCCATTTTCTGCTGTAAATGTACCATGATGCAGTTATCACCATGGAAATCACTCAGAGATAGACCCTCTCTCGACAACGTCAAAAGCCTGAGTAGCTTTCAAGCTCAGAATCAAATCTGCAGAGAGCCAGAGCAGATGGACGGCTCCTGAACGCCTACACTCAAATCTAAAAAGTCACAGTGAAGGCCACGAGTTATATCTTCTTATCTTTGTGTAAACAATGAGATTTTAGATTATTTGCAACGAGTTTTACATGCTGCACTATTTGACTAGAAAAGTGATACATAAGATAAAATTCCTGTTTGAGGTAAAAACTGATACTGATGACGCAGATCTGTGAAATTTTGCCCCATATTGCTATACCTATGGCTTAAACTCACACATGATCTGGATCATTACATAACTTGAATGAATTGTTCCTTGGCATGACGTTCACCTTCCTTAAAATCCTTTCATAAGTTTATAAGTAAGGCACAGTGTGTGCCTGCAGCCTCTGGTGTTTGTTCTGCTATCATCTTCTTCATTCACTTTGCACTCAGCTTTGATCAGCAGATCACCTTTCCTGTGTTTTTGTCATCAGTATTATACCTCTGGACTTTTTTGAGTCCCATGCTGAAGCTGCCAATAGTCACTGCTGCCACTCTCTGGTTTAGGGGGGAAGTGCTTGTTTGCTAAATAATGTAATCCTTTAAAAACTTCCTGCATCCAGATTATGATGTGGATCATCATAAACATTTAATAACTTATGTGCAACTTTGGTAGAATTTAATTAAAATCTGTTCATAACTTTGAAGGTTATCCCGGTCACAGACGGACGGACAGACAAACAAAAAAACAAAAAAACTCAACTAAAAACATAAACTCCTTAATGAAGGTAAAAACACACAATCACATATTTTAATGTTCTCACTTCAAATAAAATTAAAATGATTCTAACTAAAACACTGTTCTGTGTAGAGATTATATTTTTTTAACTCTCTCATACATTTAAATGCATCACCAGCTGGTTTTATAGTGCTGTTTAAGATCCTTGGTAGAATAGAATCAATATGCTAAATGTCTTAATTAGCTGCATATTTTCATGTGTTGATAAGAATCCTTACCGGTGAAGCTTGCAGACACGCACCTCCGATTATTCCTCCAGTCTTACCATGCAAAAATATGCAGAGCTTTGCAAAGGTGTTCATATCATTAACTGTTTCCACAGTTGTCACAGCTGAGAGACCAACTTGAAAGGCATGAGAATGTACAGGTATGATTAGAAAGCAGGCTATTGATTTAGTTATATTTACACAAACAAACACTGAGCTCATAAAAAAAGGTAAAAGAAACAGAATTTGACACAAGTAAAAAATAAGAACCAACCAACTGACTGCAAAAACAAAACTATCTATCTATCTATCTATCTATCTATCTATCTATCTATCTATCTATCTATCTATCTATCTATCTATCTATCTATCTATCTATCTATCTATCTATCTATCTATCTATCTATCTATCTATCTATCTATCTATCTATCTATCTATCTATCTATCTATCTATCTATCTATCTATCTAAACCATTGCTCACTACAGTGGTAATAATTAACAAGAAATCACACTTTACTAATCATGACTTGAACACAAAAAGAAACGTAAACTGAAGACACTGACGTTATACTCCTCCCCATCATGGGCTGGTGGTGCAGTCCAATTGTTCAGGTGGTCTCAACCCTTGCTGCCATCTTGGCGAGGGCAAAGCTCGCACCGATCATGGAAAGTAAGACCAGAAAGAGAAAAATTTGATGATGATGATAATAATCAAACCAAAACGAGACTTGAAAGGATAAAATAAGAGAACAAATGTATTTAAACCAATCAATATTTTTGCTTAAGTTTAGATGCTATTTTGTAACTGGATGTATTAAAAAACAAAAAAGTGCATTAGAATTACCCACTTTCAGGTGTGAGCGTGTTTTGGCTATCCCACTCTACAAGAATTGGTGTAAATTAATGGGATTATTAGTGATCAATCCCAAAGTACTGGATAACTGAAATAGAAGGTTTGCATATCGTATTATCTATTTAAGTGTTAAAAGTGTGCATGAACAAATCAACACAGTTGCTGTAAGCAACTCTGTTACAGGTGTAAAAAATCCACCTATGTTTCCCTTAATATTATAAATGAAGCTCTTTGAAGGCCTCTAAGGTTCAACTTATTGTCATAACTTAACGTCAATCTGTTTTCTTCAATTAGAGAAGGAAAGGAAAACCTAAGTGCTTGAATAATTCTTTATAGATCCACATATTAAGAGCTTTACTCTTAATAACATGGAGGAGAACAAACAAAACAACTTATATTGAAAAAAATATTGACTTTTTTCCTGTCTGATCAGCATGCAGTATGCAGCACTAATCAGACGTCTGGCACCTCTTAAGTTCCTCTTTACAGGGACAAGCTCACTGCTCCTAAGTCTTTGCAGAAGGCATTTGACTGTGGGTAGCCATAGCAACAGGGCAACGATATCTCTTGGATTACCCATCACATATTTCTTATTTTAAGTTCTGAGTGGAATATTTGCCCTGATTTTATTGGTTCTGTTTCTTTTTATAGTCAACTGTAATAAAGTATTATTGAATCAGATTAAAGTCTATTAATGGCTTTCTATGAGATAATAGAGTTTAGAGCGAGGGCTGAAACATCTGTGGGCATGTTCTTTTAGCTCAGAGAGGAACAGAGATAGAGACAGAGATGGAAAGAGAAAGCAGAGAATGAGAAGGAAATAAGGTCCACTGCTTCCCAGAATAGAAGGAGAAAATCCATTTATTCTGAGAGGCCTGCAGGGCTGGAGGTAGCAGGAGTCCACTGTTAAAGACACACAGACACATATACGTCTCATCCCTCTGGAGAAAATGAATTCTTTTTCTACTTTTCCCCTCTTTTTTCCACCGTCCCCCACTCCCACCGTCAGGATCTGCCCCGTGATTTTAACCTGGGCACACACATCCCATTGAAGAAATCCAGATTTATACAGAGTCACTCACCTGGTCACCCGCCTAAGGAGTTGTGACGCTCTCCCCAGTGTTCTGACTAGTCCCAGAAAATACACAGCCATTTATAATCCTACAGAGAGGTGGAGAGGGGAGACGATGGAAAATGGAATAGGAGGCACGTCGCAAGGACAAGGAAAGAAAAAGGTGGAAAGGTTGGATGAAAGGAGGAGTAGCAAGAGAAAAAAGGCTGTGTATTTTAGTCCAACTGTTTTTAATGTTCTTTTTTGTTTCTGCATTTTTAATTTATTTATTTTTGTTCCTACTTGCTTTGATTCTGTTTTATTTTCCTATATTTTAATCATGTAAAGCACTTTGCATTGCCTTTGTACTGAATTGTGCTATACAAATACATTTGCCTTGCCTTGCCTTGTAAAAGATCGGAGGAAGAAGAACAAGAGGAAAAGACAACAATCAGATAAGAAAAGAGGAGACATAAAGAAATGAGAGATAAGGCGAGTCCATTGAAACTGTACAAAGAAAAGCAGAATAAAACAAGTCTGAATAGTTGAGAGAAATGAGATCCAAGTGAAATAAGTGGATAAGGAATTATGAGAGGAAACAGATATAAAGCTTCGTTCAATTTGTGTGTATGAAGCCAGATCTTAGATCTGTGAACAGCCTCACACCTGAGCTAGACATTTGTTGTTTTGTAAATGATGAAAAAGACCACTTTAAACTTTTAAGTGCATGTATTTTCTGCTGGATGTCTATGCTCTCTTTTTGGCCACTGCTCTTGGAAAATTTAACGTTTTACCTGAGTGACGTTTCTTGTTAAACAGAAACCCAGCAGCAGAAGATAAAGGAGAAAATAACATCTTGACTTAGATGTTCTCTAATTTCCCAAGCATCCTAAATGACTGTTACAAAAAAAGACTATTGTATTGAACACATAAGAAATAAGGTATCGCAGTTTGTATCCACATGAAAGGCATCCAGAGAACAGTAGGAGGCTTAGTTCTTCTCCTTGTGGTGTGTCACAATAAACAGGTCAACTTCTGAAAATATAATGTACAAATGTTGTGTTTTATTTCTGTACCTCCACAGAAGCAGGAGGAAGCAGAGATCTGCAGTGTAATCCGAATCAAGAATCAATTTAAGAGGCTTCTTTTAATCTTCTTTATGAGAAGGTCATTATTCACCTTTACTACTGCTGTCTAATGTTATAAAGCATCAGGCATATTTAAAGACACAAGTCTAAAGAAAGGTTTCAAAGCTTCATCTCTGCTTTTTCTTTTCCCTCTCCCTTCCTCATATTTTATTAGCCATATTCACCTGAGATTTCTTCTATCCAAATGTCATTCTGTCCCCACCAACCTGCTACTTCCTCTAAACCACTAACCTTCAAATCCCCTCTCTACTTTTCTTCAGAGTTAAAAAAAACCCCAATGAATGTCGCCTGTAGCCACTTGTTCTCATTCGATTAGATTAGATTATTCGTAGCCTTAAATGTCCTGATTTATGCTGACATCAGTGTTATGAACACCTATGATATGTTCACATCCACCTAGCTTATATGTCAAAATGTTCCAGATCACCTCTCAAAGAATGGTTACAGTTGTCTGCATACACTGTTAATCTCTTACTGTTGATCCCCTCTCTGTTTTGTCCACACAGTGAAACATATACCTTTGATTATAGGGGTGATAAAAAATACAGTCCTAAAAATACAGTGCAGGTGTGTCACTGCATCATAGATAAATAAAACAGCAGCATCTCCTGTTTGATCTGTACCTGCAGTCACTCCTAAGCAGGAGAATAATAGCATTACAGCATTGAGGCAACCTAAAAATTTGAATGTCTGTATTGTATTATTAAATTCCTGAAAGACTATACAAATGCATCTGACTGTACTTTGTCTTTAGTATTAATGGCTGAATATTTTGCCATATTCTTAACTAATCTATTTCATGTCTCTGTATTTTAATGATGATAAGGTTCATGGTTAATTAGAAGTAACCTCTTCTGTCTTTTCAGGGAGAGTCTTCAGTTTAGTTTCACCTCTTGTTTTGTGGGGATTTCTCAGGGTTAAAAATAATACCATATAGTAAATGAAATATTGAACAGTAAAAAAAAAAAAACTATATTTGAAACAATTCTTATAAAAGATGTTTTATTGTTTTAAAAATATGAAATGGAGTCTGGGTAACTGTTTTACTGTTGCAGTAGTTGGGATGGGGGGGCTGAAATGCAGTCATTCTGCAAAGGGTGATTAAAACAGAAAACATCCAGGAAGCCACGATATGTGGCCAGAATGAACACAGCAAGAACCATAATACCATTAAAACTGGTCTATGTTGTATTTTGCGCATGTACACTGTGATGAAACATGTCGTTTTATAAATGGGAAATGAAAGTAACACATCTCAGAATGAACAATTGTTATTTAATTAATTTGGGCAACAGTGGTGTTGGATGTAGGAGTTTGCCCTGAAATCGAAGAGTTGACGGTTCAAGCCCCAGCTGTGTTGTTGTGTCCTTGGGTAAGACTGAAGCGAGGCTTCTGTCAGTGAGCCCCAGGGCAGCTGTGGCTACAATGTATGAGTAAGTGGATGAATTGGTTAATGACTGAATGTAGTGTAAAACACTTTCGTCAAGTCTCCAGACTTGTAACAAAGGGCTATATAAGTTCAGGCCATTTAATTAATTAAGAATGAGCTTAATAAAAAACTGTCAAAAGTAAGAATGTTTTACAACTAAGGATGCTTTTCAGTTCTTTGAGAATTTGAGAGAGTAAAAAATTAACAAGCCATAAAACACTTTCTTTCAGACAAACTTCTTTGTGTTCAGGGAATCCCTCCATTTTTCCGTCACACTTATCCCAGCTGGGGTTCGCCAGGGGTACTGGTGCCTATCTCCAGCTCTCAATGTTTTTTGGACTTAGCAATTTTTGGTCTGTGGGAGGAAGCTGGAGTACCCGGAGAGAACCCATGCATCAACAGGGAGAACATGCAAACTCCATGCAGAAAGACCCCAGCTCAAGAATCGAACCCGGAACCCGGAACTGCAAGGCACCAGTGCTACCCACTGTGCGGACTGTACAGTAAATGTCTATTTTAGGTAGATTCCATCCATAGGCTAAATATCAATATCTAAAGTCTGAAATTTGATGCATACCTTGTACTTTGATTAAAATAATATGTAAAGTGTACACATTTTCTACCCCAGTGTTCACAATTTGAATCTTCACACTGAGAATTTTAAGGGGAGCAGTGGATCCAATAATCTCCATGCCTCACTGTGAGGCTAAATGAGAAATAGGTACCTGAGTCTAGACACATTTTTTGTAAAGAGGTCTGAGTTTAATAAATTGGGATCTTGCGAAAACCTGTTAAAGCCATCTGACACTGCTTTTATTTTACTGCCATCACAGAGTGCTGATGCTTTAATTTCCAGTCTGGCTAATAGTGATGAATCCTTAAACAGTCATCATCTTAAACTTACATGCACAGGTAGACACTACATGTGAATTCCTCCAGGGAGAGTAACGATTTGTTTCATGAATTTAGTGGTATGAGGTAATATGAGAGGCTGCATGTTAAATTATTAACCATAAAATAGAGAAGAGACTTAGTTTGGATTAGCAGGGGAGAGACAGTCTATTGTAGGACCACTATATCCCAGACCTACTGACACATTGGAGACAGGGAGGAATTGGGTCAGGGCTTAAATGTATAAGGTAATAGATGGATACAGCAGAGATTTATGTGTGACTCCCACTCTCCAGGGAGAAATAGAGAGGAAGAGACGGACAGAGAGAGAAAGAGAGATGTGAGGTTGGTGCTGGGTCTAAATCAGACTGTCAGTTGGTGCTAAATTTTTCCTAAGGCGACAGAGGGAAGACGAGGGGTAGAGAGTAAAGAAAGCCGACCGAAGGAGAGAGAACTGGGACATGAGGAGAGAGTGAATGGATTGCGAAGGTAGCGCTGAAGCCAAAAGAAAGATGTGAGTGGTGAAGTTCACAGTGCACAAAACAGCCAATAGCAACCCACCAAGATCAGGAGGTATTCAGGAAATGTATCCTGGCTTGTGCCGGAAAAGAAGTTATGTCAGGGTTTGTTGACTAAAGAAGAAAAAGGATAATTCCAACTCGATTAGTAGCCCTGATGCTTAAAACTCTTCTCTGAATCATCTATTTTTTAAGAAGCTGTTTTGAGTTATAATCGACCTGACAACAGTGGAATCGTGTGCAAGAGTTTGCCCTGCCATCGGGGGGTTGTCGCTTTCAGTGTTGTTGTGTCCTTGGGCAAGACATTTCACCTGCATTGCCTACTGATGGCGGTTAGAGGGCCCGGTGGCGTCAATGTACGGCAGCCTCACTTCTGTCAATGAGCCCCAGGACAGCTGTGGCTACAATGTAGTTTGCCATTTGTAGTTAGTCTGTATGAATGGGTAAATGACTAATTGTTGTGTAAGGTGCTTTGGTCAAGTCTCCTGTCTTGAAAAAGCGCTTTATAAATACAGGCTGTTTACCATTTTACCATAATCCACTTGCAGTTGTAGAGCTGTGGGTTTAATTCCAGCTTCCTCCTTCAACTTGATGATCTGCTTCTGGGCATCAGTTTCAACCCTATGTTCCCTACCAGTTTGCATATTAGTATAAGAATTTGCATGCATCTGTTGGTGTTTCTCTGTTAGTGTTGTGGAAGAATATTTTGCATGAAAAGCTGGTGATTTAAATTTTAAAAAGTTGAATATTTGTTAGCAGTAAACATGTATTAGATGCTTTCATGCATCCATCCGGAAGCCAGAATCTAATTAGGTCCAAATTATGTTGTACTTTCTCCCAGAAAATTTTTATCATTTATTCAGATTAATATTCTGAAAAGTGCAGTAAACTTTTATTCTTATAGTCACGCAGTTTGTTTAATATCATTGGATCATTCAATCAAGACAATTGCCTATCTTTTAAGCACAAACGATTTTATCGTTGACTTAACTGCGATCCAGCAACCTGATTAAGCACGAGGTGACAGAGTAAGACTATTTCATCAACTCTTTTACTATAAACTGGAGTCAGTGTGGAGGTTTAAGGCACCACAGAGTGACACTATAAAAACATTTCTACAACCAACACCAACCGCAGCAGCACAGAGTTGATTCATAATCTACTATTGCCTTGAAGTATCTAATGTTTTATGAAGTAATGAAACAAAAAAAAACCATCTAATATATTCCTCATTTGTATAAGCTGAAGGCATGGTGAAGCGTAAGCAAAGACAAAAACAAGGGTTTAGAACATCGACTGGGCCATGTTTAACAACCTACAAAACTGTATTTTATGATACAATAAAGTTCTTAGAGGTGTTGCTTCCATCTTAATAATGTATTCTTAGTGAAACCTGCTAAAATCAATACAAGCCAAGGTCTTCCATGATAATCCACATTGCTATTGATCAGTTTGACATGAGTGTGTAATCCAATTTGGTGCATCACATTTACAACATCCAGAGAGAAATAAGCCAATTATTACCACAGCTTTTACATCCTCCTTCTATGTTATCTTCTAATCTTAACATGAACAAGTGCAAATTGTTCAACATTGACAATCTTCTTTCAAGAGTTGGTTGTCAAACAGTAATCTAACCGTTGGGTTCCTAAAGTTGGGAGTTTTTAGTTTTTCATTGTTACAATGATTATAGTGAAAAACATTGTAAATCAGAGTTATGACTATGGAGATAGATATGAGCTTTATTTTAAAAACACATTTTAAATAAGCATACTAATGGAAACCAGACAGTGTAATATTAATGATCATCTTTGACAGCAATTGACTTAAAGTCATTGGGACGGGGGGTTCTGGTTTTACTATTAATGATCCAATACCTCCTAAATCATCAACTCTTCGACAATTACAGCAAGAACAATTTAAACTGCTCAACATAACTGGTGTCCAGTCAGGTTCTCCAAATGTCTACTTTATTCTCAGTTTTATTTTATCGCTTTATGAAATTATTTGTTGCTCTGAAAGGGTCTGTCTTGCTGTAAACTTGATTCATATCCAGATACAAGCTTCTGGTAGTGTTGTTTATGGCCCTTAGCCCACTGCCCATGGGGAAGGCCTCTAAGTCACTAATACTATTGGGTGTCATGGAAGCATCTGCCATTTTTAGATCTCACCAGTTGGTGTATATTGATTATAATATTTGGTTAGTTAAATTCCAGGACTTCCTGGGCAACCATATTTTTGTGGTGAAAAAGCTGTGATATAATCTGAGGATCTTGGGGTTTGATTGGCTACACCAAGTGTATCTGAAAACACACCTGATTATGAAATGTGATGTCTTATAAAAAGCTCTGTTTAAGAGATTTAATGGTTCTAAAGGCTGATTTTGCATAAAACCCTTATGATTTGAATTTAACAGCTAAAAGTTTTTTAATCATTGAAATTACAGCAAAAATCAAAACAATTTTTAAATTTACTATTAGATATTAATTACAATTGGATTACTAAGAAGGAGAGAATTGCTTAAAAATCAAGCAGGAAGCACACAAAAAACAAAAACAAAAAAAAAACCCATCATGCATTGCCACACAGCCCCCCTGGGTCAAACGCCTATATTCATCATTGTAAAAAAAAGTACTTAAATTAAATTGTGTACCAGTTTTCACGTACAGATCTGGTCGTCTTTGGTTTCTGAAAGGCACTCTGAACACACACATGCTTGCTTTCCCACAAATGAGCCTTTCATTTACTGCCAGTGACTATTGAAGGCTGTGCTAATGATGACTTAAACTGTGTGCCTTTAGCTCCAGTCAATACTTCTAAGCAGCTATGAGTCACATTGCACGTTCCAATTAGGAGTCCTTCTAATATCTTATCTCTTTACAGTCTGTTTACATTTTTTTCTTTGTAAAAAAATTTATTGCATATTAAAAAAGGTAAAAGACTAAGATTTATATGAAAAACCTCTTATCTAAAGACTTAATGTTTATGGTTAAAGCAGAGTAATGATTATAGATTTCCTGGAAGCTGTGATGTTCTCTGGCATGACTAAGCATTAGTTTCTGTGGGTGTGTGCGTATGTGTATATTTAGTGGCGAGTGCACACAACTGCTAATGAAAGTATTGCAATTCCCATTACTGTGTGATGACCCACCACTTAGAGAGGCTTGGAAACTATTAGAGTTTTGTTGCTTTCAACTTTAGCATCAAATAGATATGTATGTGCTTATACTTAAAGATGAGTTCATATAAGGTCACGACGATGTAGAGATGTTAGCACACTGTTGCTACAGGGGCTCACATCAATCACAGCAATCTTCAGCTCATGATTTGTGTGTTTTATATGGAGCTAGCTCCTTAGCATATCGTTAAAGCTGCTTATTTTCTTTAATGTGTTATTTAATGATTGAAGCAACAGGTGGATGAGCAACATAATAGAAAATGCATTGAGGGCAAGATGGCTAAATGTTGTTACATAATCCATGCATGTTTTTCTTCCTCTCGCAGCTGCAGCCCAGTCTTCGGGCCAGAGGCAAAATCTGTTGAAGAACTCTTTTCTCTCAGCATTACTGAAAACAGTTGTGGTCTGGATTTTTAGTGGTGGGCATAGATTTTTCTTTAACTTTAGATTAATCTCACTGTAATTTTGGAATTACTCTAGATTAATCTAGATTAAAATGGCTAATTTGAATTCTGCCAAAGGGCCTCATGAATCAGAATCTGAATTACTTTATTAATCCCTTGCAGAAAATGTTTTTGTTGCTGTGCAACCGTTTACAGAAGGGAGAATGATATGATTGTAAGTACAAAATAGGATATAAGAATAAAATAAGGATAAAAAATAAAATAAAATAAAAAAATTATATATATATATATATATATATACACACAATGTGTGTGTAATGTGTCAAGCTCCGAACAGTAGGTTCCAGTATTCGAGGAGGACAAAAAGATTTGTCAGAATGTTTATTGGGAACTGAACCAAAGTGAATAGCGTTGCCGTCTAAGGTAGGAACCTCTGCAGGAGACCACTTCATGTTGGTGACCACGTCTTTCTGGAGGTGGAAGTCACTGACCTGGTCTTACAGTTCAGTCCGAGCCCAGGATGAGGCTGGTTCTAGCCAATCGACTGACAGCACCACGCAGTGGTTGATGTATAGAGACTCCCAGACGCTGATGTATCGGAGGTTCGGCGGCGGCGGCGGACCGTTTTTTACTTGATCAACAACAACAACCCCCCACCCCCCCCACCCCGCCCGGGCGGGGTGGTAAATACGATAAAGTTAAATGATACGACTGGCATAAAATCAAATACAAACAACATAAAAATAAAACAATAAGCCGGTCCCATCGTGGCGTAATCGGAGACAATGACATACGAAGTGTGCTCCTGATGTCCAGTCTGCTCCGTAGCTTTGTTTTGGTCGCTGTAACTGCAGAAAATTCTGCTTCACAAAGATAGGACGTTATAGATAGGATGAGTCTTGAACTGAATTAACCTGTGTCAAGAAGAACAGATGCACCGACTGATGTAACTGGGAGAGAATACCGCAATTTATTATATTCTTCAAAATAAAAAAAATATATATATATTTTTTTTTTTCTGTGCGGCCCGGTACCAAAAGACCCACGGACCAGTACCGGTCCGCGGCCCGGTGGTTGGGGACCGTTGACCATACAGGTCAATCAGATGAGCAGGTAATGAGAACTGGCCATAGTTAAGCAGGTGTGTGAAATGAGAAATCATGATCATGACATAATGTAGCCTAAGTTGTAGGCTAAGCCTTGTAAAAAATAGGTCTGCCTTTTGTGGTTGCTATGATTGAAGCATTGGTAAGTTGCAAGTGAATGTAAGTTTGAATAGGAAACTAGATCCTAAAGTGAAAACTTGAGAACACAATTGTGGCCCATTAATAGAAATAATCCTCAAAAATACAACTTGCCTAATAATTCTGCACACAGTATAAGAAAAGGCAACGATTTAGCATAATCTTCTTGGTGTCCATTTGAACTGTACACCAGAGTGGATAAACAACACTAATGCTCCCTACAAGAATGATAAGAATCACCTCTACTGCTGACAAGACCAAGATCCTTGTGAAGTGCAGTGGATGCTTCTTAGGAGCTTTTTGACTCTACAGTGGTTAGCTATGTTATGTGTTGTAGTGGAGCATCAGCAATGAGCTCATCTGTTTTATGATGATGATGAAAGCATGCAGGTGGTTGCAGACATGGTGTTGTAGCAAAGACAGCCACTGCTAAGCAATGTCTCCCATTCCATGCATGAATGCTGCAACCTACGTGCACCGTCAGGCATTATCGAAGATCTTTTCTTCCAGAAGTGTTCGACTTTTTAACAATAACTAGTCCCAGCTAGCTCAATAAGTTGTTTACATCCTGCTGTTAACTGCAATTTTCAAATGGTTCTGTTTCTATTTTTCTATTCTATTCTAACATTGTGTTAGCTCTGGGAGTTTGCACTTAGCAGCTAAGATCACCAATGTTCTGCTCAAAGAAAGTTGTGGGTTTTATGCTTTCTTAAATTTAACTTATGTTTTCTGCTTCGTATTATGTCTGCCCTATTGTGTCAGCCAGCCTCAATTACCTTCCGCTTTTTATGTCATACATTTGTTTAATGAAACTCACTCTTCTTTTCATTCTGTGTATATCTCCCAGTTTTCACTGTATAATCAGATTTTGCTGCTCTGTTCCATATCCCTGTGCATGTTGTCCCTGTTTATCACACTCTTTTCATTATCTTTATTCTATATGTTTAATCTGAGCAGTTCTTAATGAAATGTGTCATTATTAGCTATCGCCAACATCATTGGAGATTTTTGTAGTTTTTAGCTTTTTGCCTGATCTAGGTTAACAATGTGACCTTTTAAAAAAACATTTTCTGGATGACTTATGCCCTCTCATACATTAAGGAATAAACGGTCTGCTAAATACAGTACAACAGGTCCACTGTTCCATTGGTTGATTACAGAAACATTGTCTGATGATCAGCTGCCTAACTCAACCCCCATCTCCTGATCTGCCTGGGCTGTTATCTTGCATATAATCAAATAAATAACAAGAGAGGGAACAGCTTTTCTGATGAAATTGAAAACGTTAGTTTGATTTATAGTATTTATGCTATATTTAATCGAAATCCTTAAACTGTTGAAAAAGCATAAAAATGTGTCGGGCTGAACTGATCCCAGACGCGCTCCAAGGAAATCTCTACATCTGCGTGTTTGATGTTATAAAGTTGCAGGGCTGGATGGGTCTCGGTGCGCTCAGTGTTTACTTTCCTGCCATTATCTTTTATTTGTAGGCAGATTGTGTTGCTTGGTGGGGAATAAACGGGCTATAAATCAAAAATGTGGCTGTGAATAGGTATGAGGGAATTCACACTCATGCAGAAACATAATAAGTGTGCAGGTGGAGATCACAGGCAAACTCCTGTTTTACTGTGAGGATCTGGCAGAACGAGAAGTGGCAAAGAATACATGTCTGATGCGTTCATTAACAGCGCAAAGCATGAACACAAATCCACCATGTGAATATGCACATTAGAAAATCAGCCAGGATTCACTCATCAACACATTTGAATATGCAAATGTTTCTTGGCACAAAAAAGCCTTGACAGGCTGTTATTGCATGATTACAGTGGGTGCAGATACAACAGGCTCAAAGGATATTACAGGAAGAGCAAAAATGGGGGGTGGGTCTGGGGGGTGGTAGGGGGTTGGTTCTGTCCCAGACAGTTGCTGGGTAGATGTGTGTCTGCTGCCTGCATTCATCCGTCTTTGGGAACATGTACGTGTGTTCACAGAGGAATTCAACTGTTCCAGAGGTGCTTGCTATTCACTCACTATCAGAGTCAAGGATGTGCTGGGATGTACATATCTGGAAAGAAAGGGTAAAAATAAAAATAAAGACATGCAGAAATGCTGATTATCAAATTTTCCAAAACAAGATAAAACTATAAATGTTATTGCAATAGAATTATAGAATAAAAGTTAAAATATGCTTTTAAAGGTGAAGTTACAAATTCTTAATGTACACAATCTTTTTATAAACCTCACTTTCCAATTTAAAACCAATATTATTTATTTTAGATAAACAATTATTAGAATAGGGTTTTAAAAGTTTTCCAACAGTGGAGTCATTAGCAGTGATGCAAACCTAAATGAAGGATCCTTTAATTAAGAGAACATTAAATTGAGTAAATTAGACTCATTAGACATTTTAATGATGTTTTTGAACAAATTAAAAAGGGTTTTATGTTATTTCAATGCACATAATCCACATAAAAGCTAGACTAGATTTTAAGCAAACACAGAACCAAACTTCTGTGGATGTGCAGGTCATGCTTTGTATTCAAGGCAGACTTGGAGGCGTATTTTGACCAGTCGTCTGTTTCCTGAAGGATTTCTGGTGTTTAAGCTCCAGTTAGAAAGCTCAGTCTATGTGCAGAACCCCCTGATCCGTTTCTAAATCATAAGCTGGTTCTCATCATCTGTGTTTGTTTAACGATTGCTGCGGATTTAAACAGCGAGGGAGATAATCCGCCTTGATCTGCTAGTTTGTGATTGCTGCTTGCTCAGTCGACTCTCCACCGTACAACAGTTGAATGTTTCTACGTGGGAAGGAGACCACACCTGCACAAACCCAACTGTAAGGACAGACAAGCATCTGTTCATATTTAAAGTTTGAACAACCACAGGCTACACATGCCAAAGTCCAACTGATTTCCAAAGGTGTCCTATCTAGTTATAAAACATGTGTTTATATTATATATATTTATACCTCATGGCAAAACTACTCCACCTTCTTCATTTTGAAGGGTTTTAGCTTCGAAGAGTCTCATCTTACTTTGCCTGGACTATTCCAGCCAATTTAAAGCTTTCATTTTAAAACTCTTCAATGTTTCTTAGAACATACTTCTTACTTTGTCCTGCTGGACAGTGAACCTCCATCTCAGTCTCAGATCACAGGCACTGACAGCTTTTGCTCAAGAACATCCCTTTTTTTAGTATAATCCATATTTTTCTGACTCAGACTAGTTATTTTCCTGCAGCTAAAAAAAAAAAAAATCAACCCAGCTGCATTATGCTGCCACAATTATGTTTCAGAGTAGGTATGGTTTGGAATGTAGAAGTGTCAAGATCTTGGCACTAATAGCTGGCTTATTTACTCATTCCATTTACCTGTCTAGCTCTGCCCGGTTGCTCATTACCACTCACCTGATCCAACTGTTCCAGCTCCTATTTATGCTGCCTGTTTTCCAGCCATCAGAGACAGATTTTTCGAGCCAAGTGTAAGAAGTATCTAGCCTACCTTGTTGTGTTTTTGATTGCCTGATGCTGACCTGTTTCTGCGTTTGGATTCCTGAGTGTTGGCCTGGCCCTGCTCCAGTCTCTTTCTGCCTGTTCCCTTTGTTCCAACTGCTGTTTCAACTCCCTTCTGTTAGCAACCTTGGATTTGTCCCCTGCTCCCTGCTTGGAGCATCCTATTGGTACCTCTGCGACTCTCTGACCTTCTGGTTTTGAAGGTCAGACAGTGCAGACCTTTCTGCTTTGGACTTAGCCTCCGGACTCCTCTGCTCTTCTCCTTCTGCTGACTTCCGCCATACAGGCTGCTCTGCCTCGCTCCTGGAACTCTCTGGGTGGATCCCGGCACACGTTGTGGAGAAGTCATCTGGTTGGTTCCCTCTCCGTCATCTGGACAAGGACTGAACTGAAACCAGGTTAGTGATTCCTATGCTTGTTATTGTTCCCCATCGGATCCTAGTGATCACTAACCTGAGTGTCTGTCTCTACAGAGAATGATGAGTCACGGTTATCCAGAGCTGTCAATAAACTGTTCTGTATCTTTAAACTAACCTGTTCTGTCTGCTTTAATTCTGGGTCCATTTGCCTGACAGTAAGGTGTGTGCCAGACATACCACTGAGGTGGATGGGGAAGCTGAAAACATGCCTTTTGTCTAACTGAAAATGCTTTTTCATATTTCTGAAGGTAATTGCTTTTTCTAGACACTCTTTGCCCAGTTCTATGGAATGTAAGCCCCATTGTGGGCCTTTGTTCAATCTCTATAGTCTCTACTCTAGAACTTTAGAACTTAGCAGGGTCACCTTTGGTTCCTGTGCTCTCTGATTTATTTCCTCCTTGCGCTGTCTGTACGTTTTGGTGGGCCACTGTATCTTCCCAGGTTTGTTGTTGTATTATCTCATTTATATTTGAATACAATTAATTTCCACCTGCTCCAGGGCAACTTTAAAGACTTTGATAATGTTTTATTACCACATCCTAACTTTTACATCTCAACAAATTTGTCTCTGACTTGTATGGAGAGATTCTTGGTCTACATGATATAATGCATTTTGCTTAACTATGTCGGAGCCGATCTGTCCAGGGTGTAGCCTGCCTCTTGCCCATTGACAGCTAGAGATAAGTACCAGTACCCCTCAGGAGCCCAGCCGGGATAAAGCCTATAGAAAATGGATGGATGGATGGATGGATGGATGGATGGATGGATGGATGGATGGATGGATGGATGGATGGATGGATGGATGGATGGATGGATGGATGTTGCTGTCTCATTGGGCTTCCAGAAAAGCTGTGTTTGTACTAACAGAAAGTGTGACCAAGGTTGCACAGAATTGGACTTCCCTTTTTACCAATTGTGTGACTCTTGAATTGGTTTCACCAGATTTCTTGTGATTTGTTATTTTTCCTCATGAGCTACAGCATTTTGTGTAAACCCATCAAAAAAAGAAAAGCATTTCAACTTGGAATGTAACAAAGTAGGTAAAAAGACAAGGGATGGTGGGGTACTTTTGCAAGGCACTGTGTACTGTACGTTTACATTTGTTTTCAAATCTACATTTTGTGCATGTCAGTGTCAGTATCCCCCCTGAGCTGCTGTGAGAAAATCAGGAAAGCGCTGAAGGTCAAATGATAATTTTGAGGCAGAAGCAAGAACGCAAACATGAGAATGAATAACTCTTCCATTTGAGAGTAATTTTGTAAAGGTCGGGGGAAATTTAAAACATCAGCGGGGAATAAGAAACTTTAAATGGCAGCTGTTGAATCCAAAATATTTAACCCCTGCTGCCCACCTTTGCCAAATGGATCTGATCAACCCACATGGATGTTAATGCCAGATGCAAACTTTTTTAAACCTACGCACACATTATTATGCATGATTTCTCGTGGATTGTTTGAATGAGCAGAGATATAACATAACATCTCAAACTTTATAGTTAAGTTACAGTTAAGTCAGAAACCAAAATAGATCCACGCTCTTTAAAGTCATGGTATAAGGATGAAGTTAAAATGTCTTACTTTTCTTGGCTTTCAAATGTGTCAATAATGATGAGATAGATACATTAAAACATGGATATGTCACATAGCAGCCTATTAGTTTATCAATTAAGAGTTGAAATGATGCATCACAGATATATTTATTCAGTTAAATATTATTATTCATGCACCAAAAGAATTGAAGTTCCATTTTAAGTTATTTCAGCCACAATCTCTCTATCAGCATACCCCTTCACCTCTGTAGGCAGAATTTGAGAGTACTTCATAGAGCTCACCATCCGAGAACAGAGACCCATTAAACAGCAATGCGATGACATAGCTAAAAGGTTTTATATAATTAATTAACCAAGAGTCATCCAGGTATCTTTGCTGCATCAGGGAAGTCACAGCAGTTCAGTAGATGGCCCTTCAAGCCATTTTGGTGTCCAAGGGTGGACTGCATTTAAACACCAAATGTATGCAGATAGAAACGTCCTAACCAGTGGGGCTGGCAAATAGAGGGTGCTAGGGCACCGCCTTACCAGCCCAATGTTTTATTTAAGACATAAAAAAAACAAACAAATTAAAATTAAATTATAAAATTCTAATATTTTGAAATATATTGATATATTTTTTTAGATTTGCAAGATATGTCAGGGTTCTGCCCTTGTGTTTGTTTCCTTTCCCCTTGGCTTCCTTCTAGATGCTTGCATCCACACCTGTTCCTTGTCAGCTCATTAGTCTGGTCTTTGTTCTGTCTTCTATACATACTCTCCCTGTGCAGTTCCTCAGTGCTGGTTCCTTGTCTCTTCCTGGCTCCCCACGTGAGTTTTCCCCTGAAGTATTCTGGTTTTTGGTTCCTTGTATTTTTCTTCCCTTTTTTTTTGGATTTTTGCCTAAGTTAACATATTAAACCTTCAAGACTCACATTTGCCTCCTCCTGCTGATCACAGCATTTGGGTTCTCAAAACCGCAGCAAAACCGTGACAAAGTAACTACTTAATCTTCAATGACAAGTGAAGCGTCATTCCATTTTTTGTCGGATTGGTGATGTACAGTGGGTACTGGTTGGAAATGGACAGTTTCCTGCATGATTCCTGTGTGATTCCCACGTGAATCACAATGTATTTCCTGAGGCCAGTTTTTTTATTTCAAAAAGAACTGCAATGTACCCGGACAACCACCAAGTGGCGCTTGGGACCTCTGCCGTGCTGAGGGTGACGTTTGTGGGCCTGCAGTCAACTGAAAAGCAGGTTTATTGGGGATCTTGGTGTGATGCTGTGCTATTTTATTTTGTTTTTGATTAAAATAAAGTTAATGAATTAATTTAACATAGTGACTGCATAATCTTATTTTATGAAAATGGTTGCGTAGTTATAGATACACCTCCGATCTTATCTGAGATCTGTTTATTTCTATTTATTTGCATCTCTATTTTTTTTATGAAAAATAAAATTAATTAAGTTGGAACCGGGGATACGGACTGAGGCGCAACCAGAGAAAGGCGACAGAGACAGTGCTGCGGCTGGTGATGTTGAAATTAAAATCATATCCAAAGTTGATTCCTCATTAAGATAAGCCAAAGTTATTCAACAGGGTATGTAAGAAAATATATTTTCTTTAATTTTGTAAAATATAAGTGCCGTAGCGTCACTGCATTATTTATCAAGTAACTTTCCAGTAGTGACGTTATTTTTTTTTATCAAGTAGCAACATAGCGTCCACAAACGCTACAACATCCAGGGCAAAACTAAGTAATGAAACCAGGTTTTCTATTTTTGAAACAACAATTGGAGTTATTCGTTGGACATTCACGCATCAGCCTCCCATGTATAAAAAGAGGAGCTGAGCAGCTCCTTTAGTCAGAGACTTACAGTAGACACCCTGTCTGTAAGAAGGAGCGCTACCGCAGGTCATTCGTTCCTGCTGCCACCAGACTCTATAATAATGCACTATATCAACAATAAAAACCACTGTGCAGCTACATTATAGTTTTGTATTTATTGACTGTGAACAATATGCTGTGCAATATGTTGAATGTGCAATATTTCTCCTCCTTTATATAAGCCATCCGTATTGCACATATCGTTATTTCTTTTTTTTAATTTCCTATTGTTTTGTTTTTCATTGTGTGCGATACATGTACACATGCACCTTAATCCTATTTATCTTGATATACTGTATATACCTGGATATACTGTATATACAGGTGCTGGTCATAAAATTAGAATATCATGAAAAAGTAGATTGATTTCAGTAATTCCATTTAAAAAGTGAAACTTGTATATTATATTCATACATTACATACAAACTCATATATTTCAGATGTTTATTTTGTTTAATTTTGATGATTACAAATGACAACAAATGAAAATCTCAAATTCATCATATCAGAAAATTAGAATATTACTAAAGACCAATAAAAACAAAGGATTTATAGAAATGTTGGCCAACTGAAAAGTATGAACATGAAAAGTATGAGCATGTACAGCACTCAGTATTTAGTTGGGCCTCCTTTGGCCTGTATTACTGCAGCAATGCGGCGTGGCATGGAGTCGATCAGTCTGTGGCACTGCTCTGATAGCCCAGGTTGCTCTAATAGTGGCTTTTAGCTCTTCTGAATTGTTGGGTCTGGTGTATTGCATCTTCTTCTTCACAACACCCCATAGATTTTCTATGGGGTTAAGGTCAGGAGAGTTTGCTGGCCAATTAAGAACAGGGATACCATGGTCCTTCAACCAGGTACTGGTAGCTTTGGCACTGTGTGCAGGTGCCAAGTCCTGTTGGAAAATGAAATCTGCATCTCCAAAAAGTTGGTCAGCTGCAGGAAGCATGAAGTGCTCTAAAACTTCCTGGTATGTGGCTGCGTTGACCCTGGACCTCAGAAAACACAATGGACCAACACCAGCAGATGACATGGCACCCCAAACCATCACTGACTGTGGAAACTTTACACTGGACTTCAAGCAACGTGGATGAAGTGCCTCTCTTCTTTTCCTCCAGACTCTGGGACCTTGATTTCCAAAGGAAATGCAAAATTTACTTTCATCAGAGAACATGACTTTGGACCACTCACCAGCAGTCCAGTCCTGTTTCTCTTTAGCCCAGGCAAGATGCTTCTGACGCTGTCTGTGGTTCAAGAGTGGCTTGACACAAGGAATGCGACAGCAGAAACCCATGTCTTTCATACGTCTGTGTGTGGTGGTTCTTGAAGCACTCACTCCAGCTGCAGTCCACTCTTTGTGAATCTCCCCCACATTTTTGAAGGGGTTTTGTTTCACAATCCTCTCCAGGGTGCGGTTATCTCTCTTGCTTGTACACTTTTTTCGACCACATCTTTTCCTTCCCTTCGCCTCTCTATTAATGTGCTTGGACACTGAGCTCTGTGAACAGCCAGCCTCTTTAGCGATGACCTTTTGTGTCTTGCCCTCCTTGTGCAAGGTGTCGATGGTCGTCTTTTGGACAACTGTCAAGTCAGCAGTCTTCCCCATGATTGTGTAGCCTATAGAACTAGACTGAAAGACCATTTAAAGGCTTTTGCAGGTGGTTTGAGTTAATTAGCTGATTAGAGTGTGGCACCAGGGGCCATCAATTTTGAACCTTTTCACAATATTCTAATTTTCTGATATGATGAATTTGAGATTTTCATTTGTTGTCATTTGTAATCATCAAAATTAAACAAAATAAACATCTGAAATATATGAGTTTGTATGTAATGTATGACTATAATATACAAGTTTCACTTTTTAAATGGAATTACTGAAATCAATCTACTTTTTCATGATATTCTAATTTTATGACCAGCACCTGTATTCTTAATGCACCTTTTTCCTCCCTGTTTGCACCTTCAGTAACTTCTATGCCAATATGTGACGAGTGAATTTCTCCGCTGTGAGATCAATAAAGCTCATCTAATCACATCTACTCCAATCTAAATAAATAAATAAATATATACATGTTCAATAAATAAATAAGCATTCAATTAACTACCCCCAATAAATGGTGAAATGATATGTTCTCATAATAAATAATTTATTTAAAAAATGTTGTTATGTTCCTTTTTTGTAAAATTGCTTTTAAAATGCTTAACTATTTTTATTCTTTTATTTTCTTTCAAAAAATCACTAGATTTTAAAAACACTCATAGGTTTTGAAATGTATTATATATATATATATAGAAACTAAAACGCTCGGATCTTTCTGTCATTTTGTGTGCGTGTGAAGCATCTGCAATGTTTTCGTTAAATATTCAAATAAATAAGATGGACTTTAAACTAGCAGACACGTTTGGATTTTTGCCATTTAATTTTTTTATTTAATTTTAAAAACGAAAGAAATGGAAATGGGGTTTTTATGTCATGATCTTGGCGCTGATGGTTTGGTTTTTTCCTCTGCTTCTTGCTCCCTGTCTCCCTGGTTCTGCGGTTCTAAGCTGATGGTTTGCCTCCCATCAGCGCCAGGTTATTTGTGTGTTTTGGTGAGACGTTTCCTAGCTTTCTTTAGTCTGTCTGCTTCCCTGATTATGACCAGTTTTCTGTCCTGTGGATCAGCGGCGTCTGCTGCTCGCCCTCTAGAAACTCTGGGGGCGTGGCCGCCGCAACTGCTGGTCAAATCTCCCTTCTGGATTCTGCTGAGTTTCTCCGCGAATGAACTGAACTTTGATTCAAGTCAGTGACTTTGCTCCAAGTCGCATTCAGCTCCACATCCAGTATCTGGCCTGTATTCTCCTATCCATGCAGAGATCAGCCCCGCAGCAGACGAGCAGCCCCGCGCACCTGTTTTGATTAATAAACGCTTTGAACTTTCCCACTGCCTGTCTCGCCTTGAATTCTGGGTCCAATATTCTGAGATCATTACAGAATAACCTGGCAGTGGCGAAATGATGTGGATCAAAGAATCAGGCATGCAGGAGATCCTTGATTATTAATCAGGCTGCTCCAGCTGCCCCGCCCCTGACAGCTGCCGCGCCGTAGTCTGCTACTGATAGTCCAGCTTCTCTTGAACCGCGTCTGTAGAGCCTTCCTGACTCAGTGCGAAATTCATTTTGAATTACAGCCCTCTGCGTTTCCTTCTGATCGAGCCAAGGTGGCCTATGTAATCTCTCTGTTAGCGGGAAAGGCCAAATTATGGGGAATGTCAGAGTGGTTGAATAATCCTGAACTCTGCAGCTCTTATAATAATTTTTCTTTGGAAGTAATCAGAGTTTTTTGCCCAGTATTCTCCTATCCCTGCAGCGATCTGCCCTGCAGTAGACGAGCAGCCCCACGAATTCTGGGTCCAATATTCTGACATCATTACATTTTTACAGGTTTGCTTAAAAAGATTTATATAGTAGCCCATAATATAATAGTGAAACATAAAGTCAGGAAAATGTCTCATAGAAAATGTTTTTTATTTGCATTTCAAATCAATATATTACTGATAGCAAATGACATGTATCTCTTGGCCCTGGGAATATTACATGCCAGTCGCTGCTCCATTCAAGGCTACGACCTCATCGTAGTCTTGGAAAAACCGATGTGTAGACATTTACCCTCTTGTTCTCTGACAATAGAGTTCAAGCACCGCTATAGTAGTAGCGGCATTCCTGCATTAAGTGGTTTGCTTAATTAATTGGTGATGTTTAGAACAGGATGACATAGAGGAACCCATTATATCCAGATTACGTTCTGGTCATACGTGGTTAAATAGTACATGATTTAAAATGGGAATAAACCGGATTAGCTCACTGATTTGCGCGTTGATCACATAACTATGTTCTTCTCTCCAAAACACACAGCTGCACCGCAGGCTTTGGAAGAAAAATCCAATCCATCACGGCGGGGCGATGCTGATCCCCTCAATATTAACCCTTTATTTCGTATTGATGATTAAAAGTATTTATAACTATATTATTTTACAGTACAGTACAGTAGTTAACATTTATACCGTACTTTTATTTGTTAAACAAATGCTTGGGCCTGTATAAAGTTTTTATTCCCTGATTTCAATGTTGTAAGGAGTATTCCATCGTATGATAACTCTAAAAAAAAAAAAGTTTTGACTTTGAAAAAAAAAAAGGTTTCTACTTCACGCATTTCACCTATCGCTGGTTCTTTTTGGAACGTAACCTCCACGATAAACGAGGGTTCACTGTATTTAAAATGGAAATACTCCGGATTAGCTCACTGACTTTTGGGTGGGTCACAACCATCCCTGACAACAGTTTAGAAACGCCACTATTCATCGCGGCAGCAAGCAGCATTCTTGCATAATGTGCCTAAAAAGCCTGGGGGGTTGGGCCTTTCATGCTTGTTGTAAGGCATCATAGCGTCCTTTTCCAGACCAAACTGAAAATTTTACCAGCTAGATGATAATAAAAATAATAAAAATAGTATAACAATACGCCTATTATTATCAGAGTAAGATATTGAGGCTGTATAATGATAATCCCTATGGTCTAATGAAATTCCTTGGAAAGGTGGAGCGCACATCAGCTGATCTAAATAAAAGAAAGATGCCATAAAGTCAAACAGCATAATAGGCTACTATCCGTAATATATATAAATAAGTTAAATAAGTTATTGTACTATTTCTGATATCATAGGCCATCAAGTGATTAAAAAAAAATGAAAAACATTCAAGGCAACATTAATAACTTGACCACAGCTGGGACCGAACCCTTACCCTTTGGAATTGCAGCCCATTCACCTTACCCTCTATGCTAAACCTGGGGAACTATAATCCTTCAGCTCGCAACAACTCATACCCCTCCCAGTCTGCTCATTCACCTATCTAATCTGACTCATGGGACGCCGAAATGGACTCAGACTGCCACCTAGTGGCTATAGTAGTCACATGTTTTTCACACAATATGTGAAACACGCGGAGCGTGAGTGAAGTGTCCATTTCCAACCAGCGCCCACTGTATTTCCACCCTAGGTCGCAAACATTTTTCCCATTGACTGTCGTTAAAAGTTGTACTTGTGCAGTAGCTCCTCTGCCATACAGATGTATAGGAGGAGAGCTCTAGGCACACCAAAGCTACGCCCTGAGGTGACAGGAACTGTCGTCACAGTTGTTGTGCGGGTGATTGACAGGCTGAATTGCGGGAGGAAAGCAAACTTACTAAGTGAAGCTGGAGATGAAACCGTTTGGACCTGATCAGCCGAACATCAAAATTAATGAGCAGTGCAAAGGCAGATGGAGATGGTTCACTTTGACCTACTAGCTACTTTCTCAATTGTTTTACAGGTGCTGGTCATAAAATTAGAATATCATGAAAAAGTAGATTGATTTCAGTAATTCCATTTAAAAAGTGAAACTTGTATATTATATTCATACATTACATACAAACTCATATATTTCAGATGTTTATTTTGTTTAATTTTGATGATTACAAATGACAACAAATGAAAATCTCAAATTCATCATATCAGAAAATTAGAATATTGTGAAAAGGTTCAAAATTGATGGCCCCTGGTGCCACACTCTAATCAGCTAATTAACTCAAACCACCTGCAAAAGCCTTTAAATGGTCTTTCAGTCTAGTTCTATAGGCTACACAATCATGGGGAAGACTGCTGACTTGACAGTTGTCCAAAAGACGACCATCGACACCTTGCACAAGGAGGGCAAGACACAAAAGGTCATCGCTAAAGAGGCTGGCTGTTCACAGAGCTCAGTGTCCAAGCACATTAATAGAGAGGCGAAGGGAAGGAAAAGATGTGGTCGAAAAAAGTGTACAAGCAAGAGAGATAACCGCACCCTGGAGAGGATTGTGAAACAAAAACCATTCAAAAATGTGGGGGGGATTCACAAAGAGTGGACTGCAGCTGGAGTGAGTGCTTCAAGAACCACCACACACAGACGTATGAAAGACATGGGTTTCTGCTGTCGCATTCCTTGTGTCAAGCCACTCTTGAACCACAGACAGCGTCAGAAGCGTCTTGCCTGGGCTAAAGAGAAACAGGACTGGACTGCTGGTGAGTGGTCCAAAGTCATGTTCTCTGATGAAAGTAAATTTTGCATTTCCTTTGGAAATCAAGGTCCCAGAGTCTGGAGGAAAAGAAGAGAGGCACTTCATCCACGTTGCTTGAAGTCCAGTGTAAAGTTTCCACAGTCAGTGATGGTTTGGGGTGCCATGTCATCTGCTGGTGTTGGTCCATTGTGTTTTCTGAGGTCCAGAGTCAACGCAGCCACATACCAGGAAGTTTTAGAGCACTTCATGCTTCCTGCAGCTGACCAACTTTTTGGAGATGCAGATTTCATTTTCCAACAGGACTTGGCACCTGCACACAGTGCCAAAGCTACCAGTACCTGGTTGAAGGACCATGGTATCCCTGTTCTTAATTGGCCAGCAAACTCTCCTGACCTTAACCCCATAGAAAATCTATGGGGTATTGTGAAGAAGAAGATGCAATACACCAGACCCAACAATTCAGAAGAGCTAAAAGCCACTATTAGAGCAACCTGGGCTATCATAACACCTGAGCAGTGCCACAGACTGATCGACTCCATGCCACGCCGCATTGCTGCAGTAATACAGGCCAAAGGAGGCCCAACTAAATACTGAGTGCTGTACATGCTCATACTTTTCATGTTCATACTTTTCAGTTGGCCAACATTTCTATAAATCCTTTGTTCTTATTGGTCTTCAGTAATATTCTAATTTTCTGATATGATGAATTTGACATTTTAATTTGTTGTCATTTGTAATCATCAAAATTAAACAAAATAAACATCTGAAATATATGAGTTTGTATGTAATGTATGAATATAATATACAAGTTTCACTTTTTAAATGGAATTACTGAAATCAATCTATTTTTTCATGATATTCTAATTTTATGACCAGCACCTGTATAGGCCAAGCCAAACAAAGCGTGGGCCTTACTGCAACAATTCCATAGGGAACAATAGCATAAGGTTAAAATTTTATTAACCAAAAGGTTATTGATTTCTGATTTGGCATGCAATTTAAGAAAATATAATTTTACTAAATGTTTTCTCCCTGGATTCCCACTGTGAATTGTCTTGAACACATTCCAGACGTTCTTAATTGGTTAAAACTAATTCAATCTCACTCTAAACACTCTCTTAAGATAAACTTTGGTTCTTAAATGTAAAATCCATACCAAACAGATATTATTGCATAATTTTATTAATAATGATTTTCCACCAATTTCTTGTGTGTATTGTAACTCAGTTTCACCAGTTTAGTCAAGAGTTTTTAACTTAAATATGTTATAAATAATTTATACCATATGTGTGCAAAGTTGATTGTTTGACCATGATCTAAGCTTGATTCTACCCTTCATTGTCATGATGCCTAGCACTAGAGCTTGTCTGATTCAGTATTCAACACACCTGTCAGCTCCTCCCTATTTTGTGATTGCTGTTTGCTCAGTTGAGTCTCTACTGCACAACACAGTTGAATGTTTCTACATGGAAAGGAGACCACACCTGCACAAACCCAACTGTAAGGACAAACAAGCATCTGTTTATGTGTAAAGTTTGTACTTTGAAAACTCTGGTTTGTCCCCTTGATCATTCTGCCTCTCCCTGCTCTCACGGATCTGATCCTGTGCATTCCCTTGGACCAACGAAGGTTTCTTTCCAAAACAGTTTTTCTAATAAACTGTTAAAACATCCCTTGTTGTTCTGGTTGAATGGGACTTCTCTATTCTAGTCATTACATTCATTTGTTGTTCTAATACACAGCCAATTAGGCATGTTTTCACAGAACAACATATCAGTCCTGAAGTTATTTGATCAGATAGCAAATGTGCGTGCCCTACTGAGGTGGACATTGAATACAAAGTTATTGCAAATTATGCCGTTGCTATGTGGGCATTGAACATAACGGCACAATATGGTTGCCTTATCTCTGATCTCTTTTATATTTTATGCTAAAATCCAGCAATCGCTGTTAGAAGCCATAGACCACAGTTCTGATAAGGATGTCTATAAAGGAAGTGCAGTCATATGCGTGCTGTCTGATCACGGCGCCATGTAGGATGGCATAAATCTACTTGCTTGTGATGTAATAACGCAGCAAGATGTTTACTACAGAAATATGATTAAAAATGACAGGAGAATCTGCCAATCCAGCATTATCTAAATATGTTGAACATTTAATTAGGAAGAAGAATATTTTCTTCTTTAAAGATATTTTAGGATAAGATATGCAATTTATATAGTAATTATACCTGACAAATGCAATGAATATTGTGTGAATACTTTTATTTCTGTACTTGAAATAGAAATTAAAACTACGAATAATAAAATGTAACTGTAGGAAGATCTAACAAGTTTACAGATAACATGACACAACTGCAAAGCCTCTGGGATTTGGATAAAAAGAGAATGACTGCAGGATGTCAGTTTGGGAGGGTTTGTTTTTGCATCAAACTGGAACTCAGGAGCAGCATGGTGAGTTAGATGAATAATGACGGGATGGCGGGAGAACAAGGGCCAATGGTGAACTTAAATATCTTGTGGAGGATAATGAGGAACAGCTGAGGAGAAGTGAACTCGGGAGGCTTAGGGTGTGTCCGAATGTCCGCCCTGATCACTATATAGTGGTTACGCCATTTTGAATGAGTGGATGAAAAGTAGTGGACTCGAAATTTCCCGCAATTTAGGTAGAAAATTTGCAATCATCCTAGCTTATTAGACAAGCAGAAATATCCCAGAATGCTTTGCAAGAGCTATTCTGGCAAAGTATCATGGGATTTTATGTGACGGCAACAAATAACAAAGATGGCGCAATCAGCCTGCAGGGAGGCGGAGTTATGTGACCAACAGGGAGGGAAAAGTAGTGATCATCAATCCGAACAGGAAGTGAACTGAGTTCACTATAAAGTCCACTATATAGTCCCTTTTTATATAGTGATGGAGGGATTTAGGGGTTAGGGCGGCCTTAGTTTCAATAACCTCAGAACTCAGATGTAATGATTAACGGTAGCAGCCAATCAAAATGGCCCTTCCCAGTCAAATGCCAGCCGAATGGCAGCCAGTGGCCGCCTTTCACAGTTGCCTTTTGTATGTCTGCATCTGTCTCCTTGAACCCCAGTCGGCCTCAGCAGATGGCCGCTCACACTGAGCCTGGCTTCTTCCTGTTAAAAGGGAGTTTTGTCATGATCTGGCCTGTTTGCTCTCCCTTAATTAGTCATTCCTTTCACCTGTGGTTTTTCGCTCCCTGCCTCAATTATAATTTATTCCTCTCACCTGTTTCCTCTGGTTTATATTCAGTTCAGCCTGAGCATTCAGTGCCAGATCATTACTTGTCTTTCTATTAGCCTGTCTGTTAGTTTTGTTCCTTGGTTCGTGTCCTGTGTTTGTCTGGTCTCCTGATCGTCCACTGTTCCTCCCCCGCGGAGTCCTCTGGGTTTTTTGGCTCTATATGTGGGGAGGTTCAGTTTTTATCCAGTAAGCCTGGCTCCAGGGAGGAGACCAGTTTAAAGTCCTGCATCAAGTTCTGGTTCCACGTCCTGTCTCGGCTACCCTCTTCCACTGAGCCTGCCTGTCTGCACCTGATCCTGTCTGCTCCTGTGCGTGACCACCTGGTCATGCTTCTGGTCCCTCCTGGGAGCCTGTGGATGCCTGGAAGTCTGGATCCTGCCACCTGTTTCTCTTCCTGCCTGATCTGCATCCTGCCTGTTCTGTCTGTTCTGGATCCCTGACCAGGATCGGCTTCAAGCATGACCTCTGGGACTGCAGCACTGGGGACATTCGTGGTCTGGACTGTTAAACCAGAGTGTCTGAGATTGGGCGATGCCCTGCCCCCCCGCCTGCAGTGTCCGCGAGCCACAGCTCCACTTTAGTTTTTGTTTAATAAACGTTTGAACTTTCCAAAAAAAAAAAAAACCCAAACACAACACGGGCTTCTGACATCGGGAGACAGACCCAGAACACAGAATCTCCCGCATGCCAGAACTGGGACGAAAAACTAATCCGAAAAGAAAAATCAACCTTATCCTACTTACTCTCCTTGAATACTGGGTCCTTCTGTCCGCGTTCCATGACAAGTTTTTCCTCTCCACTGTCGCTACAAGCATGCTTGAGTCAATGAATTGATGCAGTCAACTGGTTTTACTTAGAAAACTTTGAATCAATCTGACTGGATGATCTGGTGAACTTTAAAGTGCCTTGAGATGACATAGTTGTCAGTTGGAGCTATAAAAATAAACTGAAGTGAAATTGCATTGAAAGGACCAGCTTTGCATAAGTTACAACTATAATGACTTTTTTACGAGCTGTTCGGCACATGAAAGCATTTAACTAATTATTTCTCTAAATACAAATAGTGCCGAGACATCTGACCTCATCCTACATACATAATAAAGAACAGCAACAAACAGCTATAGTAGGAACGTTTAACTGCTGCATCCTTAATTTGACAAACCGGGTCTTCTGTACATTATTTTTCCTGTTTGGTGTGATTGCAATTGCGGGTCTTGATCTGGACTGACCGGAGCGGAGCAAAAAAAGAGCTCAGTTCCGTATTTTGACGGTGAAGGACGGAGAAGACGTACGTGGACAGAGACGTGCGGAGGAGTAGCGGAGGATGTGGAACAGATGTCATTGATTTACATGACAGACAAGTACTCCGCACAACGTACGTGAGCGGAGTGGAGCGCTGACGGAGTATGTGGAATCTGGGGGTAAAGAAAGATAAATACACGTCCGGCTGGATGCGGCGCCGGACGCCAGACAGTGCAATGAAAATCCGGACTGTCCGCCCTAAAGCTGGACATCTGGCCACCCTACTTCCAACTCCTGTTCTTTCCCACTCGCCATACCGACACAATTCTCCACACCAACTGATTTTTTTCTGCTACGTTCAGCTACGCTGCTTCACTTCTTCTTCTTCTTGTTTTGTACTGGTGGTTGGCTTTGGTCGCAGTACCGCCACCTTCTGCTCTGGAGTGTAAATGCTTCGCCTATGAGAAAAAGGAGCAGCGCATGAACCGAACGAAACACACGCGAATCAAACCGAGACAGTCAAACCGAACGGTTCCCACGGTTTTCATAAACTGTTCCATCCCTAATATATATATATATATATATATATATATATATATATTACCTCAATTGTGATTAACCTAACTCATTGCATTAATGGATTTAAACTGAAGTAAAAGCTTTGGTCTTAAAGGGATACAGCGTTTTTTTTTTTTTTTTTTTTTACATTGGCCCCTTGATTTGACATTATTACATCATGTTTTACTCATCCATATGAGTTTGGTGTCATTTGGAGCTGTTCTGAAGATATTAGGTTTTGTTATATCCAAGTAACATCTTCCTATGGGCAACGACTGTAAGGCACAAACTAAACTGCTCATAATTTATTCTTTATGGTACGCAAGCCTTAATAACATGTCGGCAAATCACTGTCCCCCAGACATCCGCGGTTATATTTTTTATATTTATATCTTTTAAAAACAAAGCGTTGCATGTATGACGTCATCCTCGCGCCAGATTGGAGTTGTGACAGGCAGCCCGGGCAACAGCCGGCTACGCTCTACCCCTTCTATTCATTCTAGCTAATCTGAATCGTTCAATTCCATCTCGAGAGCGTGATCATCTGTGGTAGCAGCACTAGACATCTTCCAGGCATGTGAGTAAAACTAGCAGAAGTTCAGCGGACAGGATGAATGAACGGTAGCCGGCACGCACGGATGACGTCATACACACTCCGCTTTGCGGATGACGTCATAGACACTCCAGTTTGTTTTTAAAAATTATAAATATCATCATCATAATTATCATTATCTCCCTTTCATCTCCTCTTTCTTTCATCTTTTCTCCTTTTTTTCTGTTTTTCCTCTTCTGTTCTACTTACATTGCAGTGTAAATATAATCTGTAAATCTCCCTGCATAATTATAATAAAGCAATTTATATGCATGAAACAAGTGGAGCTATATGGCAATTGCCATACTGCTACACTTGTCAAACTAAAATCTGTTGGGCTCTTTTTGGCATCAAGACAATTATTCTTATTGCAACATTGCCAGACAGGAAACTGTAAAAAACTCACATAGTTTAGAATTCTGATCACATGACCCATGACATCATCACATACATGAGAATACTACCAAGCATTCCATTTCCGGAAGTCTCCTGTAGTGTGTGCATCTCTTGAGTTAACTCCTTGTAATTAGAAAAGTAAAGACTTTTCCACAGAACAAATCTGCCCAGTTATCAGAAAAAGAAGCTTTTAGTTTAAAACAAAGCATTGTGTTTTAATCCAACCAACAATTTTATTGTTTTCCTTAGGAGGCTGACTTGAATCAGCAACTAAGGCTGGAATTGACCAATTCGTCCTTTTTCATTTGCAAATCAGGTGAATTAAACGTTATAGCCGCCATGTCAACCATAAATTAATCAGGTAATACTGAGGGAGTTACATCTGGTAGCACAGCTACAAACCCTTCTGAAAATGTGACTTGGGCTCAAGTTCTTAAAAGTAAGAAAAAGCCAGAAAATGCTCCAAAAATAGCAGCTGGACCCGCTTTGAGTCAATTTTGTGCTTCTAAGCCTGTGGTGAAGCCATTGCAACCAGCCCCAGCTCATGTTGAGAGACCAGCTGAAGCTGCTAAGCCTGAAAATCCAGCAAGAAATCCACTTTTACAACTTCAAAGTAAGAAAGCTGTTCATGGAGGACATGGAGCTGACAACAAGACAGGAGGTAATATAATTTCTAAGATTGAGTTTCACAGAGCCTTAAGCTCCAGAGACTGGATGATCACAGAACTTCAACATGTAAACATGAGTTTAGCCCAACATATCAATGATCTCACTGCTGAGCTCAACAAATTAGAGGCAGTTCGTCAACATACCAACGAGAAAGCTAGGCAGCTGGAGTCTGAACTAACTCCTAAAAGGAAAAAGGGTCAGAAGGCTGGGATCTGTTTAAGCTCAAAAGATTTGAGGATCTTAGCTTCGCTACAAGAAATCATCAAGTTATCAGAAACAACTAAGAAAAATGTTGCTGTGCCTCAGAAAATGGATGCAGGGTTTGGATATATCAATGAGAAAGCTAGGCAGCTGGAGTCGGAGCTAACTGCTGAAAGGAAAAAGGTGCAGGAAGCAGAGACCTACTTACGCTCAAAAGATGAGATGATCACAGCACTGCAACAAGAAATCATCAAGTTATTAGAAACAACTAAGAAAAATGTTGCTGTGCCTCAAAAAATGGATGCAGGGTTTGGATATGCCAATGAGAAAGCTAGGCAGCTGGAGTCGGAGCTAACTGCTGAAAGGAAAAAGGTGCAGGAAGCAGAGACCCACTTACGCTCAAAAGATGAGATGATCACAGCACTGCAACAAGAAAACCTCAAGTTATCAGAAACAATCCAAAGTATTGTTGCCTTGCCTCAGAAAATGGAGGCAGCGCGTCAGAATACCCACGAAAAAACTAGGCATCTGGAATCTGAGCTAACCGCTCAAAGAAAAAAGGCCCAGGAAAATGAAATCTACTTAAAATCTAAAGATGAGAAGATCGCAGCACTTCAACAAGACAATATTAAATTATTAGAAATCTGCCAGAGACAAGCTGCTGATCTTCACAACATGGAGGCAGTGTGTAAAAATGCCAACGAGAAAACCTGGCAGCTGGAGTCTGTACTAAATGCTAATATGCAAAGGGTGCAGGAAGCTGGTTTCTGCATTAACTCAAAAGATCAGGAGATCGCCGCACTTCAACAAGAAAATGCTAAATTATCAAATTACTTGCAGAGACAAGCTGCTGATCTTCACAACATGGAGGCAGTGTGTAAAAATGCCAACGAGAAAACCTGGCATCTGGAGTCTGTGCTAAATGCTAATATGCAAAGGGTGCAGGAAGCTGGTTTCTGCATTAACTCAAAAGATCAGGAGATCGCCGCACTTCAACAAGAAAATGCTAGATTATCAAATTACTTGCAGAGACAAGCTGCTGATCTTCACAACATGGAGGTAGTGCGTAGAGATGCCAACGAAAAAGCCTGGCATCTGGAGACTGCGGCAACTGCTTTGAAGCAAAGGTTGCAGGAAGCTGCTATCTGCATAAGCTCAAAAGATAAGGAGATCGCAGCACTTAAACAAGAAAACATCAAATTATCAACAAACCAGAAGACGCATGCTGAGCACCAAACTATGCCAAAATATACCGACGAGGAAGCTAGACAGCTGGAGTCCACGGTAACTGCTCTCAAGCAAAGTGTGGAGGAAGCTGAGATCTGCATGAGCTTAAAAGATGAGGAGATCGCAGCACTTAGTGAGAAGACTGAACTATCAGCTCAATGGTTAAGGAACGCTGAGCTCAAGTTAAGGTTCACAAGAGAGAGGGTAGCAACACTTCAAGAAGAAAACACCAAATTATTAGAACAAATTAAGAATCTCACTGTCTTGCCTCAGAAAACGGAGGCAGCTATTCTTGCTGAGACGGCAAATGCAAAGGAGGCTGAGATCTGCTTAGCCCAACAAGTGCAGGAAACCAGTGAAATCAAGGCTGCAATGGAAAAAACGCAGAAAGATCTGGAGGAACAGCGGCAGCAGTTGGAGGAAGAAAAATCCCATTTTATGTCCAACCAACAACAAAGAGATGAGTGTGAGCAGCTGAAAAAGCAGTTGGAGTTACAGGAAGCTGAGTTAGAGCAGGGGAAAGCTTCTGCAAGAAAAGTCATGGATCTGGAAATTAGTCTGCTTGCTGAGAGAGCCAGAACAAAGGAGGCTGAGATCTGCTTAGCTGAGAAAGAGCAGGAAACCAAACCTGTTTTGCTCAAGATGGAACAAGATGTGAAGAACCAAACACAGCTCTGGGCCCAGGAAAAGTCCAGTCTCCTGACAGAGCAGCAGAACACTCTTAGAGATATGGAAGCAGCTATGAAACACCTTCAGGAGGTTCTGCATTGTGAAAGGCAGCTGTGGCAAACAGAGAAGTCCTGACTTCAAGAGACAGTGGCAAACGCTAAGAAGGCTCTGACAGAGATGGAGGAGGAGAAGAAAAGATTAACAGAGAGCCCTATGGAGGAGTTCAAAAATCTGCAACAGGAGACTGAAAGATCCCAAGAAAGAAAACCGAAAAAGAAATCTTTACGGAAAAGAATTTTCAACCTCTTTAAAAGCCATCAGTCAGAAAAATTATTTCTGCTAAACCTCAAGAAACTGAAAAAATGTTTACTGAGCCCCAGATCTCAAACCTTTATCACCTACACACTTTACAATTACCCCCCAACACCCCCACCTCCCTTCCCTATAACCGTTACCCTTAACTTCCATAACCCTTCCTTTAACCCTTAACTCCCCAGACCCATTCACTAAATCCATAATCGAGTCCACAATATTTAGCCCTCACCCTCCATAAAACTCTATGGTTCCCTTTAAATAAAAAAGCACTGCCTCCATACCAGGGTCTTTTTCTGAGGTAGATTCCTACCTTGGTATTGATTAGATCCTGGTAAACAGAGTGGGGCTGCACGGTGGAGCAGTGGTCAGTGCTGTTCCCTTGTAGAAGGAGGAGACCTTTCTGCATGGAGCTGCCATACTCTCCCGTGCCTGTGTGGGTTCTCTCCGGGTGCTCCGGCTAGCCCACCCTTACTTTGACTTCTTACGTCACACTCAAATGTTTTTACACAAAACAATCTATTTATTATAAATACAAACATTTATTGATGATGAAAACAAAAATGTATTTAAAAAAATTCTAAAAAAAAAAATACAAAACACCTTTATGCATACCTCCATTACACTTCACATACCCACACACACTACCCACTCAGGACACTTGGAATACATTGGACGAGCAGTATGGCGGAATATTGACACGTTTTTTGTGGACTTTTATGGACCTTTCTGCCTCGGGCACCATAGACCTCCATTATTTGAATGTCAGCAGACAGCAAGAAGCCTCCCACATCTCCAGATGCATTTGAGATATCAAAAAAGTACTCCAGAGTGTTGTTCAGCATGGGGGTGAGTAGAAAATGTAGGCTAATCATGTTTTGGGTGTACTATTCCTTTAATGTGTTGCCTGAAAACATTCCTAGAGCATGCACATCATGTTCATTGTGCTTCACTGGGACACTGCTTGTTCAGAGAGAGCCATGTGGGTGAAGAGATTTTATTTGTTTATGTTAAATTATGCTATTATCATACTCTTCTTAAACTCCCCATATTTGGAGACAGTAAGATCAGACACTTTTCTGTCTTTTATTGTTAAAATGATTTCTCTTGAACACTTACTTCAACAATTGCCCTTTTCATAGACAAGCGTTATTCATCCCAAGCTGGACTGCCATTATACATTAAGAAGACTTATGTCCTTTTGGCAGAGATTCAACAAGGTGCTTAAAAAGTTCCTGATATTTTAGCTCCATACTGACAAGATAGCATCACACAGCTGCACATTTGTCAGCTGAACATCCACGATGTGAATCTCTTGACTCAGATCATCTGAAGGTGCTTTGTTAAAATGAATTCTGGTGACTTTAATGACCATTGTAATGCAATAAATGCATTGTTAAGTTCTGGACACCAGTTTGTTTGTGATCAGATGCATTATCCTGCCGGAAGCCATCAAGAGAATGGTACACCATGTCCATAAAGATGATCATAGTCATCATGGCTCCAAGGATGCCCTTAGAGCCATGGACCCCCATCCCCCCAAAAATTACGTCAGTGGTCACTTCAGTGCACTGATTCCCTGCCAACATAATTCAATAAAAAAAATACAAACTTTCCAGCCCTACATGGTAAAGTGGTTATCTGCTAAAACGTTTCTGTTAGGGTTTCTGTTTGTGGGAAATGTTTTTGTGTTTTTCTTTTACTGTCTCCACCCATCCAGTAGATGGTGCCCTTTTCCACTGTTGGCCTGGAGGGCCTCTTCTGGTTTATCACCCACACCTGCAGCTCGTTTGGTCATTACCTGAGGAGTATATGAGCAGCGGACTGTCAACACCTCGACACCAGAGTGTTTGCCAGTATTGGGATAATTTCCTGATCTACTGGATAAGCCTGGTCCTTCAAGCCTTGGAAGGAATTATTAGTCTCTCTGAGATTAAAGGAATAGTACACCCAAAACATGATTAGCCCTCATTTTCTACTCACCCCCATGCTGAACAACACTCTGGAGTACTTTTTTGATATCTCAAATGCATCTGGAGACCTGGGAGGCTTCTTGCTGTCTGCTGACATTCAAATAATGGAGGTCTATGGCGCCCGAGGCAGAAAGGTCCATAAAAGTCCACAAAAAACGTGTCAATATTCCTCCATACTGCTCGTCCAATGTATTCCAAGTGCCCTGAGTGGGTAGCGTCCATAATTTACTCGAAACGAAGTCATTTAGAATGTTTTTAGAGCATAAACAGTAGTGTATAGGATTTCCTGAAAGCGCGCACATGCGCGTTCACGACGCTACGGAAGCCGGCAGACCAAACCAGCGCATTCAGCTCCGCAAAGAACTCATGCTCTTCCTCAACACTGAAGTCCTCAGACATTTTTCTTTCGTTGTTTCTTTCTTTGCACAGGTAAACAGCACATTTCTTCTTCTACGCTTGCATTATTGGCAGAGCAGACGCTGAATGCGCACTTTCATCTGGTTTGGTCTGCCGGCTTCCGTAGCGTCGTGAACGTGCGGGCGCGCGCTTTCAGGAAATCCTATACACTACTGTTTATGCTCTAAAAACATTCTAAATGACTTCGTTTCGAGTAAATTCTGGATGCTACCCACTCAGGACACTTGGAATACATTGGACGAGCAGTATGGAGGAATATTGACACGTTTTTTTGTAGACTTTTATGGACCTTTCTGTCTCGGGCACCATAGACCTCCATTATTTGAATGTCAGCAGACAGCAAGAAGCCTCCCAGATCTCCAGATGCATTTGAGATATCAAAAAAGTACTCCAGAGTGTTGTTCAGCATGGGGGTGAGTAGAAAATGAAGGCTAATCATGTTTTGGGTGTACTATTCCTTTAAGGAAATCATTCACTGCTTCAGTTTGCAGTCCACTACTAGTCTGCCTGTCCCCCCCTCCAGCCGTATCTCCTATCTGTACAGTCCCCACAAACAGGAACCAAGGAGCATCAACAAGTCATCTACATGTTTTCCGTTTCCAGTTCACCTGACCGCTGGATATTCCCCAAGCTGTGAATCTTTGGTTTTTGTCTCTCTGAGTCTCACATTTCAAGAAACTGTTAAACTTTTCATCCGCCTCTGAGTTGTTTCTGCATGTGGGCAAAATATCTGAAACCCATCATGATAGTTTCCTCACTTTTGTCTCTGCAAAGAAAACCCTTTTTTTATGTCAAAAGCAGCTGAAGACACTTCCAGGCATTTCTTAATGTTTCAGTGTTTGTAATTTCTTTGTTCACTTTTCTTTTGTGTTTCGTTTTAAATCTTTCAATTATTTTTTGTTAAGCATCTTGCTGTGGTGTTTTATTTCTTGCCTCCCTGTAAAGTCATTTGAGATTTTTTATTTGAGAAAGTGATGTATATAAGCATGCTTATGTACCAAGCACTATTAGATCACATTAGACAAAACTTTGTTATTCATCAGACATGTTTTATCTGTATGTTCCACTCGCAAAAATGTTGCTTTTTCTCTTTTAACAAAGCAAAATTTGTTGCTTTAACAGTTTTTTTTGTGATTAAACTTCTAAAGGGGGAAAAAAATTCTCCATTTACTCAAGCATCAAACATTGAAGCCGGTGATGACTTGCCCCCCGAAGACTGGAACACCTAAATGTCAAGTAACAATAAAAGGAAGAAGATACAATACTCTCACTCTCCATACACCAGTCAGGACAAGAATGAGCTCTTGGTATCTTTACCAGCCTGAAAGGTCAAGAACTTCTAGAAATATGCTCCCAGGTGTGGGGGTAGACTGATGGGTGATAAATATTTGAAAACAAAGGCTGTTTCCCCAAAGCACAGCAGACGTCCATGCACATCTACACATGCACACGCATGCTTGGATGGTCATTTTAAATGTCATTACAGCTGACAGGACAGGGCAGCCAATTTATTAAAGGATTCTCATAGCGATATGTGCGACTTTTAAAGAGACATCAGCCTTAAGCAGAGGAATCTCTCAACATTGCATGAGATGATACTGTAGGCTGAATGAGGTGAACAGGGGATTTTGTTCCGGTAAGGCCTGGAAGACAGAGAAACATCATTTATCTCAACTTTGAGGATGTTCATTTTTTTTAATCACGGGAATGGAGGGAGCATATGTCAAATAAAGGGTATGCATTTCTATCAGTTAAAAGCTTTGATTGATTAACTTCTGTTGGTGAGCAAATTTCAAAGCGGAACATGGTTTTTGACAAAGATGGATTGTTAATGTAGATAAAGAAAAGGGTCAGGAAGACATATTAAGATGGGTTTACAGTGTCTCTGGTAATTTCTTTTCTTTAAAAAAAAGAAATGTTTTTTTAACTAAACATCTTATGTAAGTATCACACAAAAAAGTAATTAATAAAAACTGTACCATTTCTTCCTTTTTATGACAGCTTAAAGGATTTTATTATTAATATGAAAGCATTGCCCTGTAGTATTGAACTTTACAAGGTCATGAATGCCGATGTTTTTTTTTTACATAAAAGTGCAATAATTAAAAAAAAAAAACATTTTAGTTGATCAACCTCTTTGATAAAAAAAAAACCCAACAGGATTGTATCAACATCTACCAGGTAGGCCAGTTAAGCCGGGCATACACTGTACAATTTTTTTCAATGGTTGCACGCAGCTACAGTTCACAGCTCACGATGCTTCCGTTCTCAGACTGTGTGACCCAACGCTCTGATGGGATCTACCTGCTCACACTGCACATCTAAAAACCACGTTGGACTCAGCTTCGCAGAGAAATGGCGCTACTTGGACTCGTTTATCCGGAACCCAAACGAGTAGAAGAGGAAAAAGACATACGTGTCGATGCCTCCTGTTAAATATGACGCTTACTAGAGTGAAACACGCTGCCTTGGCAATTTGTGCAATTTTCTGTGCTGAAAGCCCTAAAAAGAAAAGGCTACGATAAACAGGTTAACTATCTTAGAAAAACATATAATTCAGAGATGAAGTAGTATAAGCTCAAACTAAAGATCTAGAATTTTGTTTTCTAAGTTCGGTATAATAAATTAGTAGAAAAAACAGTTCTAAATTCCCCCTCTTAAAATGATGCCTATAAATGAATCCATCATAAAGGATGATAAATGGGAAAACGTTTACTAGCATTAAAGCAAAATAAATCCTTCTTATGTGGACAAACTCTGTGTGTTTTCACTAGTATTCTGATCGTCTTTCTTTAGTGATGAAATTTGGTTGTGTTCAAAGTTTAACTTGTGTTGTCTCCTGCACTATATGCCATGACACTAATGTTTTGATGGATTCTCTACAAGATTTAAGTATTGGTTCTTTCTTGGTCTCTCCAAAACATTAATTTTACTTCCAGTCACAAGAAACATATAAATATAGTTAAAACATTACTTCCAACTGAAACTAACCTTTGATATGAAAATAGTATATGATGGTTTTCTTTTAACATTGGATTGGAGAGGAAGATCCAGTTCAGGAATGGGCCGATAACTGGTTCCCTGGCGAGTATTCACAGAATAACATGACAGTTCTACCCCCTAGGTAGGCATTTAATGTAGTTATTATCAGTAGTCCAGTTGTAAAAAAAAAAAAAAAAAAAAAGAAAAAAAAATGTGAAGGGGGATGGTGGATTTAAAATTTTTTTTTTGATATGACATTGAGAGTAATTATTAAATGTTTTTTTCTAAGTTTGAAAGTTTAAAAAGGCTTTAAGAAAAGCTATGTTCTATTTTGTTACAATAACAGGTGGCTGTTAGGGAGGTGATAATGCATCTCCAAAGTTTTTTAAGCAGATTATTTAATTGAAAAGAAATATCAAAATTTACAAAATATTTAAAAAATAAAACTATTATAACACAGAAAATGGACAAACTTTCGCAATTAGCACCCTACGGGCAGTGTTTACACAGAAAGGAGTCTGTGAAGGACAGCTTAATTGTGGTTTGAACCTGTGACAGCATGGCTCCAGCAATACTTCAGACACCATTACAGAAGGACATTCTTTACCCAATCTTTTACTTTTAGCCAATTATTTGGTTTTAAAAAGTGGTGGTTTTCTTAAGTATTTGACATGTCATACTCCCACACTGCCACGCAAATCTTAAAATTCCTAAGGTTGCAAAGCCATGCAACAGAAATAGCTGATATATTTTAACTGTCAGGAAATTTAGAGATTTTTAGTATTTTGAAGAGACGTACTATCACAAAGGTAAAAGGTGCAAAATACATGGCTTATATACTCATGTAATGTGTGGCTTGGTTGTAAATACCCCTAGAGAGCAGGGAAAAGCCATATCCTCCTCAGCTCTGCTTACATCTCCCTAATTCAATATGAACAACGCACCGGCTTCTTTGTCCAGCCTGTGGCCAAATTAAAAAGTTCCACATCATTAACAGCTGAAGAATGCTACACTGTTAATGAGAGGCCCAATTAGGATTTATTAAAACAAAGAGAGATGATGGTAGAGGTGATTCAGGATGGAATTCATTAACTTTTTCAAAGTTTACACTATAGGAGAGAGCTTGAGGTTGTAGATAGTCGAGAAGGAAACCAGAGGAATGAAAACAAGATGAATGATAAAACATTCTTCCAGTAAATAAATACAAATTCACTTTAGGGTAAATTTCTTAGGATACAAATGCATGTTGAGCATTCTATCTTTAACTTTTAGCAAATGTTTCATTAAACAAATCCCATTATTTCGCCTTTTTTCCTGTCAATTTCATTTAAAAGTTGCACTTTAGATAAAATGAATTATGTAAAAAATGGAGCCTATAGGCGGAAGTTCAACCGAAGAAACTGATTGCTCACCTTCATCCGCCTACGACACAGCCAATCAGCTTTGAACCACACCTCCACGAAATATCCAAAGTTCACTTTAAAAGGCCTTCAATCCACAACTTGTCTGCTACCTAGTGCGTAGGTGGTGCTGTGTGACTTCATTCAGATGACCCCATTTCAACCTACCTCCATCCCCTCCTCCACCATTGTAGCCATAGCTTCCTGCATTCCACATCTCATTTCAACCGGTCCGGCAGAAGACCGCCATGTTGAGCCTGGTTCTACCAGAGGTTTCTTCCCTATGGGGAATTTTTCCTCTCCACTGTTGCTTCATGCTTGCTCATCATGGACAGGTTCTCTCAACCTGTGTTCTCTAAACTGGACTTCCATCTTCCAGGTCCCTGAGTGAAACTCTAGAATCAGCTCAAGCAGTCCACTGGATCTCCCAATAAAGCTCGGTATACCGTCTCACTAACCAGCAGTCTACAGACTGACCAACTTCATCTATCTCCACTCCAGCACCAGTTTCAGGTCAGCCCTGTTCTTTACTCCTGTTCATGCATATCTATCAAAATTCAGCGCTTTATTTCCTGCTAAGGTCTGAGCGCAAAAGACTAAGTTATTGTATCAATACATTTCTTTTAATTTTCTTTTCTCTTCATGTGAGTTTTTCAGATTGAAATGAAGTTGCACATATATTTGAAATTATATAAACATTATTCTGCACGCATGTTCATTCATAGCCTGTCTTACAGGGGATGAGCAAACAGGAGTAAACCCGCTTGTTATTCTCTCAGTTCACCAAGCTCTCTTTAAAAAGCTTATTTCTCCATACACTGCACCAGTAATAGTCCCATTACAGCATTGTTATCCAGTGAGCACAGTATACCACAGTTTGATTATTTGGATTTAGCTTTTGTATCATTATGGGAATCTTTATTATAATATAATTTTAAAATCTCATATTCCCTGTCCATTTATCTTTCTTTAATATCTTAGTATGTTTTAATTAGTCTCTGGTGTTTTTTGCCTGTCTTAAACACACACATTGTATAAACTGAAAATGTTCTTAATCCCTGCTGCTGTGAGTTTTATATGGTTATGGTCGCTGGCAGCTTGCCAACATAATTGTCTTCGTTTTTTCCTCTTGTGTGTCATCAGCTGCTATGTGTCCTCTATTTTTTCTTTCCTCCTCTTTTTGTCAGTCTCCTCGCAGCACCTGTTCAGTCTAATGTCCTCTAAATAAAGTGTCACCTTTGTCAGCATCTTAGATTTAAAGGATACTTGTCTGTTTATAAATGAAATATAGAAACGATCATTGCCTTTTAAGGTGTGAAAACAAACTATGTGTGATGGGCTTACCGCTGTAATCAAGACCATGTATCCTCAATGTAAAAAACTCTAAAATGCTGAACACATAACACAAATGAAAACTGAACCCAAATCCCTTTTGAATACAACAAAACACTCTGTAAATGTGGCTTCTAAGGTCTGGTTCAACTGGAGACAAAACACAGAAACAGACAGGATATTAAGGATGACCTCTAAGCTGCTCTTCCACTGCAACACCAGAATTTAAGGCAAAGATGAAAAACTCTCATTAAGTATTGAAACATCATGTTTTTTACCTTAACGATAAACCAAAACATTGTTCATAGTGTAGATTACATTCTTTAAAGAGCCTAAAACCTTAGTATTTAAATGAACAACAAGTTTAGACCTGTGGTAAAATTAATTAAAATTATTCTTACTTGTCTCCTGGGATTGCTATAAAGAATCTGTCCTCTCCATAAGCAATATCTTTGTCTCCAAGGTTGTCAAACCAGAGCTCAGCATTTGGTATTTTAGGTATTTTGTAAAATTCAATTAAATTAAATTCAGTTTATTTATATAGGGCCAATTAAAACACATATAATCTCAAGGCACTTTGCAGAAACAGAAGCCTGCAAACCTAAAAAATAGGAGAAGCAGATCGAAAATAGTTTCAACAATATCTAAGATAACTCCACATTCAAGTATTTGGAAGAAAACACAACAGGATTATGTCAAAGGCAACCAGATTTTTTCACGTCTTGATTGAGGTTTGGAGAACCCAAATGCAGAGGCAGAGAGGCTGAGGTGAATACTTGTAGTTTTAATAAAAAAAAATGGTTAACAAAGGCAGTCCAAAAATCCAACTAAAATGTAACAGACCAGAACCATGGAGACATCAAGGGAAAACATGTAGAAGGAGCCAGGGAGAGACGAGGGGAGACGATTGCAGCGATGACAGGACCAGCAACAACAGAGGAACCAACAAAGAGTGAGAGCAGAGGGAGAGCATAAATAGCTGACAGAGACAAAGGGAGGGCTAACGAGCTGACAAGGAGCAGGTGTGAGAGGAGAAAACGAGGGAGCCAGGGGGAAAGGAACACACGCACACGCACGCGCACGCACACGCACACGCACACGCACACGCACACACACACACACACACACACACACACACACACACACACACACACACACACACACAAGGGCAACAGAGGACAACAGAAAATATGAGAACTAACATAAATCTAGAAATTACAACAAAATGGGAATTAAACCAATAAAACTAGAAAACAAGGAGCAAAGTAAAGCACAACATAACCAAAACCATGACAGATTTTTACTCAATTTCTCTGAAAAATCTCTACACGCTATGGAGGACCAGTCCTACCATAAGTAAAAATATCTAAATAAATAAATGACTCATAAATATAATCCATTGTTGAGATAATTGCTTGAAATTTAAATTAGCGACCTATCAAATGAAAAAAAAAGAGATCAAAATCAGGGATACTTAAAAAATTAAGGATACCATACTCCCTAGTGTTACCCCATTTGGGTAAACCAACTTCAGTAAGACGCTTTTTGCATCAACCCTTGTTTTAAGAGTCAGGAGCAAAATGAATTGACTGCTTTAAATTTAAACAGGTTAAACAATAAAAAAAAATGCATAGCAAACCTTTTTCTGTATTATGTGCAACTATTTAGGTTTTTATGTAATAAAATTGTAAATACATTGAAGGAAACACTAACACTCCCACAAAAATCTGAATTATTTTGGTAATTGTAAATTATATTGCTTGAATATCATTACAGGCAACATTAACATTGAACATTGAGGTGTCCATATGTGCAACAAAAATAAAAAAAGATAGCTATAAGATGTCAATTGTTTTATTTTTCTATTACTTGACTATGTGGGTTTTATAATCTCATTTATCTTAAAAGAAAAATAAATTCTGTCATTCTGTGTAAGTAGTAGTATTCCTCATCTTGGCCGATTGTTCCAAGGTCTTTTCAGGAGTCTATCAGAGCAGTGAAGAAGGAAGGGAAACAGAACAGAACAGGAAACAAAGCTCTGTTATCTAACACCCCTGGGCTGATGTCAAAGAGAGCTGCTGGCAATTACAGCAGAAGACAGAAGAGAGCTCTAAAAGTGTTTTAAAGGCACATTTCTTTCTTTTATTCTCAGATTTATCTCCTCCACAGGGCCTCTTTTTCTTCTCTTTTAATCCACTCTTCCTCTAACAACCCTAAACTCTTGGTTTATCTTGATCTTTTCCCTCCATCTTTATCTCTGTTTCCGCTCTGAAAGCCTATCTGAAGCACAGCTGCGTCTCATGAGAATGCAGACCTCTCCATCTCCATCAGCCTCTTGCCTCCTGCAGTCTTCTCATCGCTCTCCTTCCTTCTGGCAGCTTCCAAGCAGCACAGGGAGCAGTAAAAGCACCTTATCCCAGCCAACAACATCACAAGAGGGTCCCCAAAAAAATGGTCAGAACCCTTGTCTACTGGCTATTATTATTTATTTTTTTATTTCATTTTTATTCTTTTTTTTTTTAGTTTTTTTTTTACAACAGTCTGTAAGAATTGAAGTAAATCATTTGCATCCACAATCACTATGTGATCTCTCTATAATCACACTATTTTCCTACAAAATATTTGTGTTGCGCTTCTGGTAAACAATAAACATTATGGTTTGGCAAGTTGATGGGGGGTTGAACTGTCTGATATTATAGAAGGTTAGTTGGTTTTTACTATCTTAATTCCCTGGGTTGTTTAATTTACTTTTCCACAATTTTATACAGATTGAATTTACGAATTTATATATTTTTTTATTTATCACTAAAGTAATCACTTTTAGGAACATCTGATATGTATATAGCATTTAAAGTCAATTACAAGGTTGGCTTTCTATCACCTGAAGAAGATTTCCAGGATTAAAGGACTAATGTCTCAGCATGATCTGGAAAAACCAATCCATGCGTTTATTTTCAGTCAAATCGATTACTGCAACGGAGTTTTCACAGGTCTGCCTGAAAAGTGGATCAGAAAGCTTCAGCTGATCCAGAACGCTGCTGCCCATGTTCTCACTAAGACTAAGAAAGTAGAGCACATCACCCCAGTTCTTAAGTCCTTACACTGGCTCCCTGTATCTCAGAGAATAGACCTTTAAAATACTTCTGTTAGTCTATAAATCTCTGAATGGCTTAGCACCTAAATACATCACAGACTTGCTATCAGTGTATCAACCCTCCAGACCACTCAGGTCTTCTGGCTCCAGCCTGCTCTGCATACCTAGAACCAGAACTAAACATGGAGAAGCAGCATTTAGTTCCTATGCTCCACTTATCTGGAACAAACTTCCAGAAAACTGTAAAAGTGTGGAAAGCTTTAAATCAAGACTAAAAACACATTTGTTTAGGATTGCCTTCGACTTTTCTAGTTAAAAAGTTAAACTGAAAGATCATTAGTTCGTTTTTTTTTTCTTAAGTCCAACTGCTTTTAATGTTCTTTCTTGTTTCTGCATATTTTTTATTATTTATTTATTTTTTCATTTCTTCTACTTGCTCCGATTGTGTTTTATTTTCCTATATTTTAATCATGTAAAGCACTTTTTATTGTCGTTGTACTGAATTGTACTATACAAATACATTTGCATTGCCTTGCCTTGCCTTGCCTTGCCATATATTAGGGTCAGACAACATAACATTACATTACACTTTTAACCTTTTTTTTTTTACTTTTTTCTTCAACTGTATAGCATAACTTATGGGGGTAATTAGCTCCCCTTCCATAACATGGGAAGAAATTAATTTACCTGCAAGCCTTTAACTGTGTTTATTCCTCGCTTCATCAACAACAAACCCTCTGGATTTGGTGAATTTGGTCACCTGAAAATAACAGAGACAAGATCCTAAGGCCTCCAAAACAGATCCCCTCAACACTTTGGCTGCGTCTAGACATTGTGTCCATAAAAGTCATGAACAGAATCGGTGACAAAGGGCAACCTTGGCGGAGTCCAACCCTCATCAGAAACGACTGACAGCAATGCAGACCAGGCTCTGACATCGGTCATGCAGACTGTAGACTGGTTGGGCAAACTCCAATGCACCCCCAGGATCCTGCTGAGGGTGTAAATCTGAACTATTGTTACACGGCCAGGACGAAAACCACACTTTTCCTCCTGAATCAAATATCTGAGGACTACCCTCCTTTCCAGAATCTTGGAATAGACCTTACCAGGGTGGCTTAAGAGTGTGATTCCTCTGTAGTTGGAACAGACCCTTCGGTACTATTTTTAAATAGGGGGACCACCACCCCAGTCTACCAATCCTGGGGAAATTCCCCTGATGTCCACGCAATGTTGCAGAGTCGCATTAACCAACATAGCCCCACAACCTCTAGAGCAGTGGTCTCCAACCCTGGTCCTCAAGATCTACTGTCCTACAGATTTTAGATGCATCCCTGCTTCAACAGAGCTTAATTAAATGAATGGCTTGAAAAGGTAATCAATCATTTGATTCAGCTGTGTTGAAGCAGGGATGCTTCTAAAATCTGTAAGGCAGTAGATCTTGAGGACCAGGGTTGGAGACCACTGCTCTAGAGCCTTAAGGTTCTCAGGGCGAATCTCATCCTCCCCTGGGGCCTTGCCACCAAGGAGCTTTTGAACCACCTCAGTGACTCCAGAGATGGGAAAACCCAACCTGGAGCCCCCAGGCTTTGCTTCCTCAATGGAAGACGTAATGGCGGGATTAAGGAGGCTGTCGAAGTTCTCCGCTGACCTATACCCATCATACCGAGTCGAGCTCAGCAGCACACCCCCCTCCACTATAGATAGTGTTAGTACTCCACTGCTTCCCCCTCCTGAGATGCCGGATTGTGGACCAGAATCGCTTCAAAGCTGTACGGAAGTCTTTCCCTATGGCCTCTCCGAACTCTTCCCATGCCCAAGTTTTTTTTCAGCAACCAGCTGAGCCACCTGCCTCTTTGACTGCCGGGACACATCAGCTGCCTCTGGAGTCCCACAGGTCAATTGAGCCCGATTGGACTCCATCTTCTGCTTGACAGCTTCCCTCACCCCTGGTGTCTAAGCAGCTTTGTTTTATTACCCTTTTTAAGCTTACATGGAGTCAAAAAATGTTAAATGAAGTGTTTTTTTTCTGGGTGGGTGCCAATTCCTATTTGATCAAATAAGTAACAACTTTGATTAATATTTTTATTGTTAAAAACACACAAGCTAAAATTGCCTGCAGATAGTTTAAAGGAAAAATGTAACTGTGATTAGATAAATAGTGAATGTTATACAGGTTCCTCTCAAACTTCCGTCCTGTTGCTATTTTAACATAATAGAGAAGCTTTTGTCAGGGTTGCATCAATTGCTTCATAACCTTTTATGCGATATTTTACATTTATATCATTGCATATCATTTTTTCTGACACAACCAAGAATGACTCATGTGTAAAATTGTAACTGTGTTTTTCATTTTAGGGCAGGCAAAAAAGAAAAAAAAAACGAACATTAGGTTATTTTCCACTGTCGCTTGTATCTTGTTCATGTCAGAGCAAAATGATAGAAATGGCACATAAAAGTGGTGGTGTGTGGAGAAATAAACCAACCTGCCTGAAGGCCAAAGGAGGAAGGAAAAAAGTGTCCAGGGAGAACCTTTCATCAAGTCTTTCTCATAAAAGACGATTTACAGCCATCTCGGTCACGTTGACCAAGGCTGAGGTGCATTCGTGTGAACGAGGGTGTCTTTATATAGTTGTATTCATCAGGGTGCGATCATAACTCACCCTTATGGGGGGGGAGGGTGAGAACCTGATAGAAAGACATCAGCACATACTGGTGCCTGAATACATTGTAACATGGTTACCAAAGTGTCCAGTAAAACTAAAAATGATTTGTATGCTTGTCAACATACAGAAACACACACAGCATAGCATGGAGGGCAGAACCTTCGCACAACCCAATTCATAAATATATTAATAAACTTACCAAAGATACATATGGATAATAATTAAAATCTAGCAGTTATTTTAAACAAATGCAAATAAATTACTAACTGACCATTTTATCTAAATAAAAGTTACATTGATCATATCTTGAAAGATTATGAAGTTTATCTTATTCTAAACACGTCATAAATAAGACTTACAATCTCCTTGGTAAGTGAAAGAAAACGCTTCACACTAGTCATTCTTGCTGGTGCAGCGTCAGCTCCATCTTTTAACCTTGATGGGCAGGGCTAGAAAAAATAATCTAAGTCACATGGTAAAACTGGATGGTTAATTAATTAGTAAATGTACTGCGCAAAAAAGACGATGTGATCAAAACTTCTATTGTACTGCCCTCCTAATGGTGTGCATAACCAAAATTAGACAGCCAGCCAAACTCCCTGAATGATAACGCGAGAGTCAGGATGTAGCGTCTCAAGCTCCAAGTTTACTGCAGACTCTTGTTGTCAGACAAGGTGTAAAACTGAAATAATACAGAAATAAGGTCGAATGAATTTCTAATACAAACACTAATGCATGAATATTAAACCAAAATTACATGAACTATAGTAGCAAATACAGTACAGGTATCTTTAAAATCCTGGATGTATGATATAATGAGCATATCCTATGCGGAATGATGGTGATGAATGAATACCTAGATATTAATCTAGCAACATGAAAATTTCCATCAATATACATTCAAACTAAAAGATATCCATGTAAATGATACATATTACTTACAGACGATGCTTTCTATGGCTCAAAGCAAACAGATGGTGACAGATGAAAAGACAGCTCCATAATCTGCTGAGGTCTCCATTAACTGACAGGAACATGTGCTACTGCAATACCACATTTGACCACATTACCAAACAGGGGGGCGCTAAAATGCCTAAAACTCAAAACTGCCTGGAAGGCAGAACACTCCCCGCCTGGCATCTGTAATGCCACTTAACTATTAAACTTTCTAAATATCAACTTAGTCCTCTTTGGGAACAAGAAGAACAACAGCTGAGACTGGTCTCAGAAATGTCTTTGGAACCCTTTGCGCTGCAGTCTTCACTTCAACCTTCCGCACCTTTCCATCCTGGCTTGGGTGGGTTGCGGTCACCAGTGCCAGCGGCCAATCGTTTCTTGCAGCTTGGCTGTCTTTTAACAGGACTATATCACCTTGTTGCAGGTTGCGGTGTGCCCCAACCCACTTGCGACGGCTCTGTAGTGTAGGGAGGTACTCCCGTCTCCATCGGGTCCAGAATGTGCTCGCAAGAGCTTGAACCTGTTTCCACTGGCTCTGGTGGAGGTCCTTATCTGAGAAGTCCCCAGGTGGAGGAGGCACAGCACCCTTTTGTGTGAGCAGCATTGCGGGAGTCAACAGAAAAGGTGCATCTGGGTCGGTAGACACTGGAGTAAGGGGTCTCGCATTAATGATTGCGGACACTTCACACATGAAAGTGCATAGGACCTCATGGGAGAGATGGACGTGCTCCTGTAGCAGTATGGAGTCAAAGATCCGTCGGGCTACTCCAATCAACCTCTCCCAAGAGCCTCCCATATGCGATGAGTATGGGGGATTGAACTCCCAAGAGCAACCTTGGTCACTCAGGTATCTCTGGATACTTGACCCTTGTTGCTGTTTTGACAGTCCTAGTTCCTTGCTAGCAGCAATGAAATTTGTCCCACAATCAGACCTTAATTGCTTTGCAGGTCCACGGATTGCAAAGAGTCGCCTCAGGGCATTGATACAACTAGAGGTATCCATGGACTCGACTATCTCTATGTGCACAGCTCTAGTGCTCATGCAGGTAAACAATATCGCCCAACGTTTACTTTCGGCCTGCCCGCCTCTAGTGCGCCTTGCAGTGACTTTCCATGGCCCAAAAAAGGGTGGAGATGTACTGAGACGCTCAGGGGGCAGAGCCGCCATGGTTTGCTCTTCCATCTTGCCTCGTAGCTTCCGACAGGTGACACACCCATGTATGATGGAGCTGACGAGCCGTTTGCATCCAATGATCCACAGGCCTGAAGACCTTATGGCACCTTCAGTGAAATGGCGCCACTGATGTTTCACCTGCTTGTGGTGGTAGGACACTAACAGGGAAGAAACATGGTTTCGCTTAGGTAGAACTAGGGGGTTCTTTTCGGTGTGTTTCAATGGTGCATGTGTGAGCCTTCCTCCTATTCTCATGATGCCTTTTTCTACTACTGGAGTGAGCCTACAGAGTGGGCTGCTGTTTGGTAGAGCCTCACCATTTATCAGAGCAGAGAACTCAGCTGGGAAAGCTTCTCTTTGGATGGCCTGTATGATGACATTCATGGCTTGTGAACGCTCATCAGGTGTGCGTGGTTGTTTGCACCAATGCCAGCCTTTACATCCCTTTGCGTAGTCCTTAGACTTGTGACACTGGACTATGTGGATGAGCAAGGTGACAGCTCTTACTAGTGAGTCCCAAGTAGAAAAGCGCTTGAACCTATCCGTTGTGAGAGATTGTACTTGGACCTGTGTTTGGAAGCTTGATACCTCGGGTCGCACATCAACATCAAGTTCGGGTCTAATGAGTTCGAAGGACTCGGACTTCTCCTGTAGACCATCATACGGTCTTTGAAGGAAAGCTGGTCCGCTGAACCATGTAGTTCTTGCAAGGTTTGATGCAGAGACAGCCCTGGATGCGTGATCAGCTGGATTGTGCTCTGTTGGTACATAGAGCCACTGCTCTGGCTTGGTCGACTGGCGTATCCGTTGCACTCTGTTGTGTACATACACGTAAAATCTCTTCACCTCATTATGTATGTACCCCAAGACCACTTTGCTATCACAGTAAAACTTGACTGCATCCATCTTGAGATCTATTTCGTCAAGGATGAGCTCTGCCATTTCTACTGCTAGCACAGCGCCACAAAGTTCGAGGCGAGGGATGGTAGGCTTACACTGAGGGGCTAATTTGGCTTTCCCTAGGACGAAGCCGACATTGCTTTTCCCATCTTCATCAATGGCTCTTAGGTAAGCAACAGCTCCAATAGCCTTGGTGGAGGCGTCAGAAAACACACATAGTTCCAGTCGTCGTGCCTTAGTAAGGGAATCTGATGTGTAGGTACGAGGGATGTGCAGCTCCTTCAGCTCTAGGAGTGAGTCTCGCCAGGTTACCCATTCACTTTGTTTCTCCTCTGGGAGTGGAGCCTCCCAATCAGAAGTGTCACAGGTAAGTTCCCGAAGTAGAACTCTTCCTTGCACTGTGACCGGAGAGGCTAGACCAAGTGGATCAAAGACACTGTTGATGGTGGACAGGACACCACGCCGGGTGAACGGCTTGTCACCCACAGTTACTTGGAAGGTAAATGCATCACTAGCTATCTCCCAGCACAACCCAAGACTTCGTTGTAAAACCGTGCTCTCCTCACTCAGGTCTAGATCCTGTATACCTACAGCATGATCCTCTGGTGGGAAGGCCTTCATCACAGCTGGGCTGTTGGAGACGATTTTGTGGAGTCGAAGGTTTGACTCAGCAAGAGATGCTTGCGTCCGCTTGAGGAGGCTGATGGCCTCTGTGTCACTGGGCAAGGACATGAGCCCGTCGTCGACGTAGAAGTGTCTCTCTATGAACCTTCGTGTGTCTGCGCCATGTTCACGGTCCCCTTCTTTGGCAGCAAGCCTCAGCCCATAGATGGCAATGGAGGGCGAAGGGCTATTGCCGAAAACGTGCACCTTCATCCGGTACTCGATTATGTCTTTCGTCGGGTCATTATCCCTGAACCACAAGAACCTCAAAAAGTTGCGGTGGTCCTCTCTGACCAGAAAGCAGGTAAACATTTTCTGGATGTCCGCCATGATTGCCACTTTCTCCTTTCTGAAACGGATTAGGACTCCCAGCAGGCTGTTGTTAAGGTCTGGGCCTGTCAACAGCACGTTGTTGAGGGAGACACCACGTTCCTGAGCACTGGAGTCGAAAACCACTCGAATTTGACCAGGCTTCAGAGGGTGATAAACTCCAAATGTTGGGAGGTACAAGCACTCCTCGTCCTGCATCAGGGAAGGGGCTGGTTCGGCATGATCGTCCTCAAACACCTTTCTCATGAAGTCGAGGAACTGTTGTTTCATCACAGGTTTCCTGTTCAGGGTCTGACAAAGTGAGGAAAGACGATTGAGTGCCTGCTTTCGATTGTTTGGGAGCCTCCTTCGTGGGACCTTGAAAGGTAATGGGGCGACCCAGTTGTTCTTGTCATCTCTGTACACCTCAGAGTCCATGATCTTTAGAAATGCAATGTCTTCGATGGATTGAGCAACCTTATTGTCATTTTCTGTTGTTTGAAACAGGTTCTGACCCAAGCGATGCTCAGTAACTCTTTCTGGACTGGGGGGTGTTGATGAGACTGCTTGGTTGCTCCCCGCCGTGGCACATCTTCTCTATCAGATCAATGAAGTTATTGCAAGGTGACAAGAAGGAGGGACGTCCCTTCTCCAAAACGTGGGTCTTGAAGGCGCTCACCCTGGGCTTATGGGCGTGTCCAAGGCACACTTCCCCAACCACCGTCCAGCCTAAATCCAGCCTCTGAGCGAAGGGGGAATCATGGGGGCCATTTATCTGCTGGCGCACCTTGTGTGCTCTTATGATGTCTCTCCCTAGCAAGAGAAGGATTTGTGCGTTTGGATCAAGCTCAGGGATGTGCTTTGCCACGGACTTTAGGTGGGGATGGAACAGAGCCACCTTTGGGGTCGGAATTTCTGACCTATTGGTGGGTACTTGGTCGCATTCTATGAGTGGCGGCAAAGTGAGTGTAACTCCCCCATTCACAGACTCTATCTCGAAGCCTTCTGCCTTCCGGCCAGACATTTCCATGATGCCAGCGCATGTTTTCAATGAATAGAGAGAGGAGTTGCTTTTGACATTGAATAGGTCGAAAAATTCGGGCCTTACCAAGGAGCGGTTGCTCTGGTCGTCATGTATGGCATACATGTTGATGGCCTTGTCGCGCTGCCCCTTAGGAAATACGCGGACCAAGCATATCTTCGAACAGGACATTGGTGGTTTCCCTTCACCGTAAATCTCAGTGCAGCGTGACGTGACTGTAGGTACACACCCAAGTTCTTCTCCTTCTTCTTTTTTCTCTGCCGTAGAAGCTTGAACCTTGGGTGTCTCGGGTACCGGACCAGGGTGCATGGCTGCAATATGGCGGTCACTTTCACACTCACTGCATTTGAGGGGGACTTTACAGTCTTTGGCTAGATGGGAAGTGGATGCGCAGCATCTGTAGCATATCCTATTTTCGCGGAGGAACAGCTTCCTTTCTTCAAGTGTCTTACTTCTGAATCCACTGCATTTCTTCAGTGGGTGCGGCTTATGATGGATTGGACAGTTTGTGCCAGGCTTCTCAGCCTGCTTTGAGGAGACGTCACACTCAGTCTCTGCAGCAACATCGGTTTTGTGAACTGATACCGGCACTTTTCCACTCCGATAGCCTGTCTTATCTTTCACAGGAAGATTGCTACTGTTGGGAATAGCAAAGCTTGGGTCATTCCTGATTTCTGCTTCATAGTAGACAAATTCCGCAAAGAAGGAGAATGGGGGAAAGCACCCATCGTATTCATCTTTGAACCTAGAGCCTCTAGTTATCCATTTCTCCTGTAGGGCATGTGGAAGTTTCTCTACTATAGGGCCGATGCCCCGAGAGGTATCCAGGAAGGCCAACCCAGGTAGGTATCCGTCGTTTTTTGCGGATAGGAACTCCATAAGGAGGTCTCCGAGCTCCCTTAGTTTGACGTGGTCCTTGCTGGCAATCTTAGGGAATTCGTCCAGTTTCTTAAAAAGTGCTTTTTCCAGTACCTCAGGCGCTGCATATAACTTTATCAGCCTTCTCCACGCATTGCTCAGTGCTACATCGGGATCGTTGACGTGCACCTGACGAATTGTGCGGACGTGGCGGGATGACTCTTTGCCCAGCCATTTAGTCAAGAGGTCCAATTCTTCGCTGGCTGAAAGGCAGAGACCTCTGATAGCGTTGTCAAAGGACGATTGCCACGCCCTAAAACTCTCAGGACGATCATCAAACTGGGTGAGACCGGTAGTCACTAGCTCGCGACATGCCAAATACTTAACAAAGTCTGTCATTCCAGGTCCATTGTGCTGATCAGCGGGGTTGCTTTGTTGATGAGGGATGTAGGGTTGAGCTGTAGGGTTCATCTTGTGGTAAGTATGGTGAGGAGAGGTATATTGTTGAGCTGAAGGGGTTATATTGCGGCCAGTAAGTGGATGAGATGAGTAGAATCCGGCTGAACGGGTTATGTTGTGGTGAGTATAGCGAAGAGGGGTGTAGGCTTGAGCTGAATGGGCCATATGTTGCTGTGGTTTAGACCGTAACTCACTTTCATTTCGATCTGTCCTTCTAGCAGGAAGGGGTGGCATAGAAGGTTTCTCATTGGGAGGCTGAGTGTACAGTTCGTGTGAGATAGCAGCATTATAAGGAGAGGGGTCGACTGCAGGAGATCCGGTTGGAGTACCCCATGAGACTAAGGTTTCATTAGCATGACTGGCCGGAGGTGCAGGATCATTGTGGTGTGACGATACATGTAACTGATTCTGCTCTGTTACATATGCAGTTGTGCGCTCCTCGACCTCTGTCTTTAATGACCTTGCACTGCCATGGGCATTATCTGAAACTCTAACCTGTTCTTCAGCGGCCTCCGAGATGTCCGCCTGCCTGCTAGCAGCAGCCGCTTCTCGCTGGTGGGCCAAAGTCTCCAGTTCAGCGTCAAGTTTTGCTTTTTCAAAAGCTGCCTTCGCCTCTCTCTCGGCTAATTCAACTCTTAATTTAGCTTCCTTCTCTGCAAATGATGCGCGTACACGTGCTGCTTCCGCCTTTGCACGGGCCTTGGCTGCTGCACTGGGTGAAGATGCGTTTGAGCGCACGCTGGATCTGCTGCTGACATGAGAGATGTTGTCATAATCCTTACTTGTTGCCATGATGTGTGTTTTTCCTTCTGTCTTGATCTGTCACTGTAGTTGGCGTTGAACGGCTGCTCACTCGTCTTTTTACTGTACTGCCCTCCTAATGGTGGGCATAACCAAAATTAGACAGCCAGCCAAACTCCCTGAATGATAACGCGAGAGTCAGGATGTAGCGTCTCAAGCTCCAACTTTACTGCAGACTCTTGTTGTCAGACAAGGTGTAAAACTGAAATAATACAGAAATAAGGTCGAATGAATTTCTAATACAAACACTAACGCATGAATATTAAACCAAAATTACATGAACTATAGTAGCAAATACAGTACAGGTATCTTTAAAATCCTGGATGTATGATATAATGAGCATATCCTATGCGGAATGATGGTGATGGATGAATACCTAGATATTAATCTAGCAACATGAACATTTCCATCAATATACATTCAAACTAAAAGATATCCATGTAAATGATACATATTACTTACAGACTATGCTTTCTATGGCTCAAAGCAAACAGATGGTGACAGATGAAAAGACAGCTCCATAATCTGCTGAGGTCTCCATTAACTGACAGGAACATGTGCTACTGCAATACCACATTACCAAACAGGGGGGCGCTAAAATGCCTAAAACTCAAAACTGCCTGGGAGGCAGAACATCTATCATGACATATTTCTCAATTTCAGTCGATAAAATGCAATTATGACATTAATATAAACAACATACAAAACAAAACAAAAAAACAAAACAAAGAAAACAAAACAATTCACAAGGCAAAACAACAAAAAGTAGTTTATGCAAAAATTTGGTCCTCATTATAACCAACAATCTTCCTGCCTGTTTAACCTCTTTGAAAATAGTATATATATATATATATATATATATATATATATATATATATATATATATATATATATATATATATATATATATATATATATATATATATATATATATGTTGGATTTCCTGTCTTTTTATATAGAAATGTTTAATTTAAAATGTGGAGAAAACTAATTATATGTAATAAAATGATAGTCTACACACACACATTAATAAGCCAGTCATGATGGTAATTTGGGAGAATTTCTCTGCAAAGCTTCCTGGTTGGAATCAATTCAAACTCAACAAATTTGTTCTAATCACACCTAGAAATAAGACTGTCACCTTTAGATTGAAACAACAAACATCAGGTATGAACACGGAAATCAAGCTTCCCCAGATTTAATCATCACATGTTTACATATCCTGTACAATCAGCTCATTAAAAGTAATTGGTTCTTGTGCATCTGCCTTACACTTATAAAAAAATAAAAAAAAACTATTGCCCAGCTTGTTCCCATTTTTTATATTTTGTTGCTTAAATGTTTGGATTTTACAAAAAAAGAAAAATCTTAGAAAAAGATAACCTGCATATATACATAAGTTTTCAGATGTCCATTTATCTAATTAAGGGACTAAATGCTGTTACAACAGACCCTAGCAATTTTTGGAGATAAAATATCACCAGCCACATGAAAATGGCTGTCCTAATCACCAAAAAAATGTAACAAAAAGAATAACTGGTGAAATGGAGTAGGCTTAAATATCTCCAATTATGACATAATTTTCGTATAAAAAAAAAAACAAAACATCAAGAACAGATAAGAAACACAATCACTGGCATCCTTGAGCCTGAAAAGGCTTTGTTACTTCAGAAAACCACAGTGAGAGATTTTATCCAGTATTTGACAAAATATGGAACAAAACAGAAACTATCACAAGGTTCCCACAGAGTCAGTCCTACTGTGCCGTACTGAGACACGCGTTTTCCGCTGATGTCTGAGGATTTATGGTCGAGTGTATACATTTTCTGCATTTCCTGGGACAAATCCTCACGTTCCCTTCTTTTAAGGCATTATCGAATAAATAGGTAGAATTAGTTTATCTAGTAGTTTTGCTAAAACTAAAGAAAAAGCTGTAAAAACCCACAGAACACCTGTCATTGCTGCTGAGCGGCAGTGAGTGAGTGTGTGTGGACTCATGTCTGCTTGCTTAGAACAGTGTGTCGCTGCCAGTTATCACCTGACCACATCAACTGTATCATAAATCATTTTCGGTGTTGTATAAAGCAGTGTGATGTAAAGCCTCTTTTACTGTCAGGAACACCTCCTACAGGTTCTAGATGTTTCTCTGCTTCAGGACAGAGGATTAAGTGCAATCATCAAAATCAGCTGTGCTGAAGTAAAAAAAACATTGAAAATGTGGAGGACAGCTGCCTTCAGGGACCGACTTTGGACATGCTTGGCCTAAAAACTGAGCTTTGTGTGGACCGGTCCAATGATATTCGCTTTGCAGAGGTGGTTCAAGACCCAATTTATCGGGTCGGGGGGGGAGGGGGCACAGAGCAAAAGAAAAAAATAAACAAAAACAGTGCAATAGTGCATTGCTCATTATATAAAGTGAGTCAGTGCAGGTTGCAGACCCCTGATCTAACAAAAGAGAGCTGTGATTCTATCTCAGTACAACTGAAGCTGAAAGTGCAACACCTAAATCCCTATCAAAGTAAAACATTAAAATTTCAGTTAAATTGGTGCAAGGAAGCAATCAGATTTAGTATATGTGCCAGCACGTGTCATGGTAAGAAACAAACTTAGCATCTAGTCTCAAGTTAGGGGACCATAATAGGTGCCAGGACACAAGACCTGCATGGGCACTGGAACCTGTTAACCACTCTTTAGAACCACCAATGAAGATTTAAGTCTATCGGATCCACCTCCTGTACTTGTGTGCATCCAGCAAGTCAAATATGCCAGACTATGTGGCAACCATAATTTGGATTGGAAAAACAACCAAAATTACCCAAGAGCAAGATAATGATTCCTCCAGGAGGTCATAAAAGAACCCAGAACAACTAATAAATCACAGATTCATATTTGCCCAAAAAACAAAACAAAACCCAAAAACATTTTGATGTTTTCAAGGACATCTTAGTAAAACTTTTCAAAGATATGTTCTCTACAACATCTGTAACATTTCAGAAACATATTGCAGAAATATATACTGTATTAGACTCACACCATCTTGTCAGTTTAGCTGGTTAGTGGTTAAAGTAGTAGAGCAAAACACATTTGAGATTTCTCTTAGATTACTTTTTGTCTAAAGCTTCGATCAGCTTCACATTAAACAGACATGATGTGCTACAATCACAGATCTGTGATAACATCTGAGGTTTTCCGATATGCAAAAACATCACCCCAATTAGTGTGAAACCATCACATATCAGTTCACATTCAACAAATTAAGAACTGAGGCAGAAATCAGACAGACATTTGATTGAAAGAGATTAGATCTTATTTTACAATAGCGACACGATTAATAGCAGAACAAAGATAAGGGTGTGTCATTACAGAGCAGAAAGATAGTCCAAGTGCAACTGAATGAGAATAAAGAACGACTTATTCCTCTCCCTTCATTATTTTTGGTAAACATGTTAATCAGAGCACTTCCATTTGCATGTCACCTGCCTTAACGAGCAGGAATTAGCAGAGAAAATCCGAACACATGAGGAGTAAGAGCAGAGATGTGAACAGCACCTCCCCCGTGATGCTGATAAATAATGCAGTAGTGTTACTTTTTAAACAGAGCACATCACTGCATGGAGACATACTCCAAGGAAGAGAAGAAAACAGAAGGATCACACGTCTTAAACGAGCTTGCATCCTAATTTATTTATTACATGTATGTTCAAATTCTTAACCAACCGAAGCCAGATAAAAAGAAAACTTTAATTTCAAGCACCTTCTTGATTTAAAATAAAAAGTCTCACGTCCTTAAACAAACATGTTATTTAGATTTGGTGAAAAGGTTAATGGTCTTAATCATTACATTGAGAATAGTATTAGTATGAGTTGAAAAATGTTTAAAAAAAGTATAAATTTTTTTTTTTTGATTGTCCGTCAAACATCATATCAGATGCTTTGCAGAAGACATTGATTTAAGGCCAGGAGATTTAAACCACCAAGCGTTAGTCTTACTTTGTTTTGTCTTCTCTACATCTAGAGGGAAACATGCAGCCTTTGCCTGCAGCTGCTACTGTTGCTATGCAGCTAATGCTAAGTAAGCTACAGAATAAATACACAGCAGAGAGATGTTTAGTGAGATGGAGAGAGTCAGGATGACGGGTGTGATAGTGGAGGCTTTGCAAACCGGTACCCTGTCCAGGGATTTAAAAGCACAGCATGGCAAGCCTGGCCTGCCCGCAGTTTGCACCATACAGTAGGTGGCTGATTACTTATGACAAATATTCAAATTCAAAACAACTTGTCTTTTATACTGTTCATCCCTACAGTAAGTCTCTTAGCCCTTAATGTCATTAGTTATCAAAATCACAGCGTAAATTGCAATTCACTGTTTAAACCCCTAAATATTCTTACTGTTTGACTTAGTAAGCTTCTGGATGTTGTCTTTCATACAGTAGCTGTTTAGGAGGACACATTTCTGAATCTGAGCAAAATTTGCTTGGGTAAAAAAAAAAAAAAAAAAAAAAAAACTTCAACTCTAAGCATGCACTTATTGCCTCACTTAAAAAGAAAAAATATATATATATCTTTTAATACTGAGAAAGAAAACTATTCTCATACATCCATTAGTTGCCATGCTGGCAGTCACTTTTCTACCCTGCTGACATTTGAAAATTCTTAAGGAAGAAAATGTTTGGCAGCTTCTAAATGTTACAGCTTAAATACTGTAGGAGGGGAAGGTTTATTGCTCATAGGTCCTCTATCTTTGACTCTGCTCTTTTCAGCATCCTGGTCAAGGTGACAACAGAATATAAGTGAGATCCTGAGCTAAAACTTGAACGTGTGCATGTGGCATCGCCTGATCATACATAAACAAAAAGAGAAAAGCATAGTTTTAAACTGTTTAGCCCAATATCATTTTCACTCAGGAATATTCAACACAACTCACTGGATGATGGAAAAAAAACCATCATTCAGATGTTAGTGTGTCTTTATTTTGTTGGTCAATAGAAAAAACTAAAGTGAGGTTTTACTAAGATTGCATCGACTGGCAGTTATGTGTGACATGATGTATTTGGTACTTTTTTTTTGTATCTAAACACCTACTTTCCAAACTAACTATAAAGAAAACGATTCCTCAGACTAGACTATGTGCAGAATTTGGAGTTCCAACAACTGGACATTACTCATGTAAAATCATAAAATTAGTCATTTAACGTTGCCTGTGGTACAGTTAAGAAATTTTCCTTGTTTTGAATGGAAAGAAATATATTATTTTCATCATGGAGTTGTGTGCTGTTCTGTCTTATTTTACTACACTGCAAAAAAATCGAAATCTAGATAAGTCATTTTCTCTTAAAATAAGTGCATTTGTTCTTGAATTTAGGTGGTAAGTGAGATACTTTGCCAATTGAACAAGACAATTTACATTTAAAATAAAAAAAAACAATTACATTGTCTTATTTCAAGTGCATATTATCTAATTATCTTATTTTAAGAGCAAAACTACTCATTCTATTGGCAGATCATCTTATTTACCTGCTCAAATTAAGGGGAAATATACTTAATTCAAGATATTTGTACTTATTTCTAGATAGTGTGTGTAGCTGCTTTATTTGTTTTAGTTCATATTTACTGTAAATGTCAACATCACCAGTTCTCTGACATTTAGCTTAGCTTAGTTCCTCTTGCTAGTTTTAATTACAAAGAAATTTAAAGGTCATGGCTATATTTTTTAATTATTACATATTTAAAAATAACACATTCACAGAACACCTAGTGTGACAGAATAAAATAATACATTTGAAATAAGAAAAAAAATATATATATACCAAAATATATACAGTAAATATTTACTTCTGTGTATGAAGCCAACGTCAACACCAACATTAGGTTAAAGTCACATAAGATAGAGCCGAGGTGATGTCATATTCCAGTTAGGGTTGCCTACTCTGTAAAAATAAAATAAGGGATACTTCTTGCACAGACATTGTAATGCACCCTACTGACATAATTAAATTATTTTTGTCTTTTATTGCGTGTGTTAATTGGTTTTGTGGACATATAAATCAAACCTGAATTGAATTAGACATCCAACTTTGTTTTTTATATTAGAAACCTTTATTCTAACAACTCTTAGAAAAGAAGGTAAGCGTCTTTCAAGCCTTGAAGCTTTGGTGCTGACGTAAGAAAGCAAAGAGACTCAAAAGACGCAGAGAGGTTGCCCCTTTTTTTAATAAGCTAAATGTTTGGTTTGGTTAGCCTTAGCATTAGCAGACCCGGTAACTGGCTGGCAAACATTACAGTAGGAAAGTAAGAGAGCTATGTAATCAGAGAAGCACATAAGAGGCGAATGGAGGAGCTGCAAAGCTCAACAGCTCAGGTTGGATAATGTATGAACAGGATGATCATTGGTTTAGCTTTACACAATGATGGTGTTTATGGAAGACTGGTAAGAAAAATCCTCTGTTAAAAGAAAGACACAAGAGCTCCTGTTCAGAGTTTGCCACAAGCCATTTAGGAGACTCAGGAAACATGGGATTGAGGGTGCTTCGGAGAGATGACCCATTAAAAAAGATGAATTTGGTTAAAAACACTTTATGGTATTATGAATTTAATATCCCCTCAATAAAAGATATGGTCACAGTATCACGCAGTGGGGATACTTAAAAGACTTGATCCAAAGACGAAAGAAGCCAAATGGGATGCTTACGTTCAATCCTAGATTTCCTTTTAACCATCTCTGTCAAACTAAAATCTATGAAACTGACCAAATATATAACAGCATGCAAAGTGTTAACGAATACCAACACAATATTCTACAGCCTATTAGATCAAAGTCACAAACTCCTCCTAGAGCTTTTGAGATACAGACTCCAAATTCACTCTACATTGACTTTAGGCATTGAGGAGCAAAATTTATCAAAGGAATTTTTCAACATCAAACCATGTGGGCGTGGCTAATGACTGATTTGATACATTGTGTAGCTAAACTACTTAAAACAGTATTTTTTTTGCAGATTCTTGAATTATTTAACAAAAAGCTGACTATTGATGAGTATGAAATGTTTTGGTTTGCTTAGGCACTATGGAGGCATCGCAAGTTGCTACTGTAGATATGTACTGTATGTTTGTGAACGTTCTTCTTATGAGATGTTTTTGAGAAGTTTTACTCATTTGGAGAAAGTTGTCTCTTTGAATTTAGCAGCTGACACTTAGAAACTGATTATTCTGCATTGTTCGACATGTGTGTACCTCTTTTTTTTCCTATTTACTCTATCTTAGCTTACTGACAAAAGCGCGCACCAGGAGACAGACAAACACACACACCCAGTGGGAGATGCTTCAAAGCGTAGCATCGCTGTCAGCAATTGCTTTTTGTTTCATGTGTCCTCTTTTTTTTCCCCTACCCCCCCTTTCCTCCCCCTTTCACTCCAATTCCTTATTAATGGCCCAGATGTGGTGGCGGCATGGAGGAAGCTTATTACTCCAAAGACAACACAAAGCAGTTGTTTTTCATATTCAAACATTTTGGGAGGAGGTACTTTCATGTAATATGCAACCATAGCAGTGAACAGCTTCCAAAACTAACAATGCTGCTTGTTCTACAGTTTAAGCTGAGTGTTTGATTAGGTGTGAAGGAGGAAGAAGAGGTTTGCTCATCCATTATGTAACCTCATGCAGCTTCTGTTTGTGATATAATAAAAAAAAAAGGTGGAGAAAAGAAAAAACACATAAGAAGAGTGGAGATAGAGGAGCTGAAGTAAAAAATTAAGAAGCAGAATACAGGTAAATAAGTCAGTGGTGGTAAACAATGTTAAAAATGAAACATGTCAAAAGTCAGTGGTTAAAAATGTAATATGCTGAAAAAATGATCAGGTGTTAAAACAGAAACAAAAATGAGAATGGATGGCCGAGATAGAGGAAAGTTTGCAAGGGGAGAATTTTGGTGGAGCAGATTAATACGAGACTAGAAATTTGTAAACAGGCAGGAAAAATGGTGAAGGGGTAAAGATGACAGGGGAGCTGTGAAGGAGACACAGAGGAGGGTCAGTGGGGACAAGACGCAATGGTAAAGGAGAAAAGGGAGAGAAAGATATAAAAGTGTGGGATGCAGTGAAGATGGAGGAGGAGAAGCGGGGAGGTGGGTGTGAAGAGTCAGAGTCGCTTTCATCACAAAGAGTTGTCGTGTTGATCGGAGGTGTGAACCCAGCAAATCTGACAAATATCTCTCACAGACGCATCCAAAGAGTGAGGTGACTGTGAGTGGGGTGGATGTTTTGGATGTGTGTGAGCTGCTCCCAAGGGGACAGTCAACCTTTCCAACAAACTATTTTTGACATCCCCTTGTTTTGGGTGGTGTCTCCACTTCATAGTTTAGTTATACATGTATCTGAAAAATATGTTGCTTCGACTACATTTAAACTCATGGGTCCTTTTTCTCCTTACACTAATCAAAATAACTGAGTTTTATAATTGAAACACTATGTATCACCATCAAACCGCTTGAGCTTCTTTACATTTCCAGATGTTGCAACCAGGAACATCAGTATTATTCAGATTTAACAGATGGACTAAATAAAGTATGATCAAGTGTAAGCAAAACAATATATGGCTTTGTTTTTCAAAAGTAGAATTCAGTGTAATAGTGGAAATGCAAATGGTTGGAATTAATCTCTATACAAGCTCTTACCTTAGGGACCTGGATTATCTGTTGGGAGCTGGAGAAATCCCATCTTTCTCCAGCAGAGTCCGCCGTGGATCCTCTGAGGGAGCTTCCTGCACAGCTGCAGCTCATCAAGATCATCAGAGGATCCACTACATAAGCTGTCTTCAGACCTTGCCTCAACGCCGCAGTGTTGTTCCAGTTGGTCAGCGCTAAAGCCTAGATCCTCAGTGTATCTCCATGACTTTGAATCCAGGTTGGATTCTAACTACTGTCTCCGTTTTCCAGGAAACCCGTGCCTCCTCTGTGAAAGCTCTGGGAGAGCTAACCTGCCGAGCCGACCCTCTGAGCCAAACCCTGAAGATTCACAGAGAACCCCCAAGCAGCTCTGGACTTGAGCTGGGAAATCTAAGCCAAGGTCTGTTCAAGCTAAGACGTGAGACGCTGAAGCAGCAAACGGACTCTGCTGACAAACTCTTCTCCAGAACCAACAGTGACTCTCCCAAAGTAAACCTCAAGAACTCTCAAGGTACAATCAGTGAACCTTTGGAAATCAAACCCTGTCAGCAGTCCCTAACTGTGCTGTCTCTCACGCAGACTCCGGTGAACCAGAATCCAGGCCCGAACCAGAATCAGTGCATTCTGTGTGTTGTGCTTAAATAAACTGTTAAACTTTTCATCCTTGTGTCCGTCAGTGGTGTTCTGCATAACTGGGTCTCCTTTAGTGAACCCATCATGACATTATCCACGTCTGGTTCTGACCACTAAAACCTCACCTTGATGAAAGAATAACTAAATTAAAGCCATGATACGAGTTTGCCAGACAAGGCAACAAGGATGAGAGATTCTTATAAATTTGAATGAAATCATGTATTATAGGAACATTTGGTACAATTACAAATATTTCCTCAATATTAAAATGGTTGAAGACTGCATTATGTTTTAAAATCTGCTTAAATGTATGGTCAGTCAATGAAACCATCACTAAATGGTTTTAGTGCCATGTGACAGGGACAAAATTGGAAAATTTTTCATCTTTCTTTTGTCACTGTAATGACTGAGAAGAGAGGACCCAGTATTCAGGCAAGACAGACAGTGGGATAACTTCAAAAACTGTCCTGTGGAAACAGCTGCAAGTACATCTGTCACAGGAAACTCTGTAACAGGAAACATAGGTTATTGACCACATAAATCTAATGGAGGAAGATTATGAACGTGAGTCACTAACCTGGTTTACTAGTTTAGTCCGTGCCCAGAGAACAACGGTAGGATCCAGCCGGTGCGCTGCCAACAAGATGGGGCAGGTGCCAGCCAGAGTGTCCCAGATGCTGCAGCCCCGGAGAACATGCAGGAGTCTGAAGCCTGGTCAGGCAAACAGATCAGAACAGGGACGGGGAGGTTCAGAGGTATACAGTAGGAGTCCGAAAGCCATGTCAGACAAGCAGATCCGGACAGGCTGGCTCAGAGGTGCAGGAGCCCGAAGACAGTTCTGGCAAACCGTTCAGATGGGAGCAGGCAGGCTGGAAATCAGGTCAGGAAATCAGAAACACCAAGGCACTCTAAAAACACTCTCATCACTGGTTAGAGACAACAAGATTATCTTGCCCTGATAACCAGATGCAAGCACCTTAAAGACAGGCAGGAGTAGATGGATCAGATGAGCAGTGATTAGGAAACAGACAGAGTTAGAGAACTGATGAGCAGCTGGGCTGGGTTCACTGGATGCGCTGAGGGGATGGAGACCCAGATCAGTGACATCTGAAAAACTGGAACGGGGAACAACAATAAGCTTGAGAGTGGCAAAACTGGCAAAGTTCACTCTGAGCTCAGAAGGAGAGAAGTTGAGAGGGGCAGAACCCTGCCGTTTGACACTGAGAGAGTACCGCAATTCAGAAGAAAAAAGGAGCAGCGATCAGCAGCAGCCAAAGTACACAAAGGCAACAATGGATCCAGGAGGGATTATCCAAGACGTGGTCAGAAGACGAGTCCGAGGTCGGCAACAGGTGAAATCCAGATAACAGTCCGGAAACACAGGACAGACAAAACAGAGCAGAACTGGGGCGGCCAAAACTTAGAAGTCTGGGGGAAGAAACAGGTCAGGATCAGGCAGAACTATACACACAAGAACGCTAGAATTAAACTCGCTGGAAGGTCGAATAATCTTGCACCATAGGCTGGGAACTGGTGGAATAAATACCAAAAGAAACAGGTGGATCAGATAAGAGATAATTAGGCTGGGGTGGAGCAAGCCATATGAGAGGAGGAGGAGTAAAACCCAGCCTATGGTACTAAAAATCATGATGTACATGGAATACCTACGTTTCGAAGTATATTTATTTCTAAGGATGTAAATCATGTCTTTTCTGTCTTTTCAACCAATTTTTTGCTCAGAGGGAGAGGCATACCCAACAAGACATGGAGCTGTATCTACTACAAAAGGTAATTCTCTGAAGCATTTAACCAGCAGAGCTGATTCAGAATAATGCTATTAAAATACAAGAATGTTTAAAAAACGTGAAAGTACCTCCGGGCTGTATTAAATTGAGATGATTTTGAGTGAGCCATAATCAAATCTCAGGCATAAATAAATATTTGTAGTGTTCACAGAACTTTGTGTTCGAGTCATGGGGATGCTGGAGTCCATCCTAGCAGTTCAAAGGAGAATCATAGTTCTCTGACTAGAGTAGGGGTCTCCAACCCTGGTCTTCAAGTTCTACTGCCCTGCAAGGCTTTAGATGCATCCCTGCTTCAACAGAGCTGAACCAGATGGCTCGTTACCAGGCCTTTTCCAAACCTTATGCCATGTTGAAGAGGTATGTGAGATAGCCTGGCCAAGTGGCTGAAGAAGGCAGTAGGCAGATGTCCAATGTAGCAGGTGATTTATTTACATTGCAAAACAAGGGTGCAAAGAAAAGTATTTACAAAAGAAATTTCCAAAAAAAAAAATAACTCAGAGGTTTAACATGGCTCAACAGAACATTAACTGAACTTAAATCAACCATAATTAATGTCAAGTGCACCCAGCTACACTGACCTGGTTCCTCTCTCTTCTGAACTTCAAACAGCTCTGTCTTATACCTGTTTGGTCTGAAACACAAAATGGCCTCCAATGGACTCTTCCATTAACAAATGTGGCTGATCCATTTACTCTCTACCAAGCTTGCGTTACATACAATAACTTCAAGCAAAATGTTTAGAATAAACACCATACAAATATCTACATCTAAATGTAACACTGGCAAGGATTTTAAATAGTTAACAAAATGTAAAAGGATTTTCATCCCCCCTCTTCCTCTGGTATCTTACTGTGACCACAGCTCTACACAGGAGTCTCTAATTGCAGGAAGTGAGGTCACACTTCCTCCTGAAAGACAGGTAAGGTAAGTTCACCAACATAAAACAAAAGTTACATAATCAAACAAAACCTTGAAAAGTTATCACCTGATTTAAACCAAGATGTTTACTAAATTATCTGTAAAAATGCAAACATAAACAAACCCGGGATAGTAAATGAATGCAAACTACAGAATAAAGAGATGGTTAAATCAAGCAAACAAAATAACAAATGTATAAACTGAGACAAATGGTGTTGTCACCCACTTTGTCACACTCCCCCCCCCTTAAGGCCGTTATTCCTCTGAGTAACGGGACAGGAAGTCTGCAATAACATTCTTATTTCCTGGTCGATACTGGACCTGAAAACGAAAAGGCTGAAGGGACAAATACCATCTTGTTATCCTTGCATTAGTGTCTTTCATGTTGTGGATCCATTGTAAAGCCCGATGATCAGTTTCAAGAACAAATTCTTTTCCAATTAGATAATATCTCAGTGTGTCTAAGGCCCATTTAACTGCCAAAGCTTCCTTTTCAACAGTTGAGTACCTCATCTCCCTTGGAAAAAGTTTCCGGCTGATGTACTGAACTGGCAACTGCTGTCCTTCCACTCCTTGCAGTAAGACCGCTCCTAAACCCACATCAGAGGCATCGGTCTGTACTGTAAAGGGTAGATCAAAATCTGGACATTGCAAAACAGGTTTCTGAATCAGACAATTTTTCAAATCATTAAAGGCATTCTCAGTTTCTTCAGACCACTTTAGCTTTGTAGGACTAGATTTTCTTGTCATGTCTGTTAGCACAGCAGCCCTAGAAGAAAAGTTGGGAATCAGTCTACGGTACCAACCCACTAATCCCAAGAAGGATCTCAGTCTTTTCTTGGTGTTCGGTAAGGGTGCTGCAGCAACTGCCTCCACTTTTCCAATCTGAGGGCGGATACTACCACCTCCAATCAGATACCCTAGGTACTGCACCTCAGGTTTGGAGATGTTACATTTCTTGCCGTTTATGACAAGCCCTGCATTTTTGATGCGTTGAAACACATCTTGAAGATGCTTCAGATGATCCTCCCATGTTCGACTGAAGATAACAATGTCATCAATGTATGCAGCCGCGTACTGTTCTGCACCTATTAAAACCTGATCCACTAACCTTTGGAATGTTGCTGGCGCTCCATGCAAACCAAAAGGCATCACAGTGAACTGGAACAATCCACTCGGTACTCTGAATGTTGTGAAGTCCTTTGATGATTCCGTCAATGGCACCTGCCAATATCCTTTACAGAGGTCAAGGGTTGTCAGAAAGTTAGCATGTCCCAAGCGATCAATCAGTTCATCAACCCTCGGCATTGGATAAGGATCAAAAGCGGATACAGAATTTAACTTAGAAAAGTTCACACAGAATCTAAGTTTAGAGTCATCTTTCTTCGGAACAAGCACCACTGGACTACACCACTCACTGTATGAAGCCTCGATGATCCCTGCAGCCAGCATTTCTTCGAGCTCATTCTTAAGCTCAGGCAGTAGTTTAGCTGGAATCCGGCAAGTGGTATCTCTGATTGGCCGTTGATCTGGTGAATGCAGTGTGATCTTGTGTTCAATGAGGTGTGTACGACCTGGCTTCAGACTGAAGAGTTCCTCTGTCATAAGAAGCTGCACCTCATGACGTCTTTCTGATGATAAATGATGAAGGTCTGGTAGTACAGATTCGACAGTTGAAGTAGGAAAGTACTGCTCCTGAGGTTCATCCTCATCCACAACTGTGCGTGCCCACATAGAAGTTGCAGCCTCTGGCTGATCAGTCCATTCTTTTAACAGATTCACGTGAAAAACTTGATGGGTCTTCCGACGGTCCGGGAGATAAAGCTCATATGTGACCGGGCCTGTCTTCTTTGTGATTTGATATGGTCCTTGCCACTTTGCAAGAAGACTGCTCTCTGAAGTTGGCAACAGAAGAAGAACTTTTTGGCCTTCACTAAAAACTCTTCTTCTTGAAGCTCTATCGTGCCTCCGCTTCTGTTGTTGTTGTGCATGAGCCAGATTAGTGTTGGCAAGTTCTTGAAATTTCTCCAACCTGTCCCTCATTTTAAGAACATATGAGAGCTCAGTGCACATCTTTTCGGACCTAGATCCTTCCCAAGCTTCTCTCAAAACATCCATTGGACCTCTGACTGGATGTCCATAAAGCAGTTGGAATGGTGAAAACCCAGTAGACGCTTGTGGAACCTCTCTGTAGGCAAATAGAAGAAATGGAAGCCATTGATCCCAATCTGACCCTGTATCATTCACAAACTTCCTGAGCATTGATTTTAAGGTCTTGTTGAATCTCTCCACAAGACCGTCTGTTTGTGGATGATAGGGACTGGTCTTTACACCTTGAATTCCCAGCAGACTGTAGACCTCTTTAAGCAACTTTGAAGTGAAGTTGGTGCCCTGATCTGTGATGATTTCTTTAGGGATTCCCACTCTAGAGAACAACTGTATAAGGCAGTTTACAATCTGACGAGCCTTTATTTTCCTCAGGGGAAATGCTTCAGGATATCTTGTGGCATAGTCACAGACCACAAGTATATACCTATAACCTGCCTTAATCCGTTCTAAAGGTCCAACTATGTCCATAGCAATGCGTGAAAATGGTGTATCAATGATAGGCATGCTAACTAGTGGAGCCCTATCAGATTTTCTGTCTGGAGCTGTTAGTTGACACTGAGGGCAAGCTTTACAGTATTTTACTGTGTCAGTGAACTGCTGGGGCCAGTAAAACTTGGGAACCATTCTAGAAAATGTCTTAGATTGCCCCAAATGTCCTGCCCAGGGAATAGAATGACTCATTTTCAAAATAGTGGGTCTCAAACTCTGTGGGATCACCAACTGGTCACCAATCCTGCTGCGGCGATACAACAGATCCCCCTTAACCATAAATACTTCCTCTCTGCCCTTAACTAGAGTTGACTCATGAACACATTTAGCAAACAAAGGTTTAAGAGTTGGATCTTCTTTCTGTAGCTTAGCAACATCACTAGCACTGGGAAGACCTTCAGAATTCAAAGGTTCTAAATTGTGCCCGGCTATTTTTGTTCCTCTGACCTTTTCACGTCTTCTCACCCTTTTGGTCTTTCTCACGTTTTTGCTAACGCTAACCTCACTCAATGGAACATCCTCCTTTGCAAAAGGTAACTCATCCCAACCGGAAGAATTATCCTGTCGCTTCTCAGACTTTGACCTCGTGATAGCTAGCAAACTCTCACTAACTTCGGCCCGACAGGAATGCCTGGTTATTAGCTCTGTCAGTATTGGGAGATCACGACCCAACACCACTTGATATGGCAGTGTTTGCAGTACTCCCACTGAAAGGGTGTAACTCTGACCTTCAACTTCAATTGAAACCTCAGCAATAGGATAAGGTACATTGTCACCATGGATACAACAAACATCAACTATTGCTCCAGAAAATATTACATCCCTTGGAAGACTGTCCTGTCGAACCAGAGTGCGATTACTTCCTGAATCTAGCAAAGCTACACAGGGTTTATCCTCAATAAGCACTCCTACAGAAGGTTCATGTTGCTGAAAATCAACTATACTTCTATTGTCCTTACTGAGATGATTTTTTAAAGCTGCACACATGTAATTTTTACTAGCAGATCTTTTAGTACATTGTGCTTTGAAATGACCTACTTGGCCACAGAAATGGCAAGCTTTATTTATTTTACTTCTGTTCTCAGATCTGACAGGATCTGAGTTATTCCAGTTCTGTCTTGGATGCTTCAGTCCAAAGTCAGTGCCACCAGATGATTTGTTTGAAGGAAAGTACGAAAGTGACTTAGCTTTAATGAAGTCTTTCGATGGTCGACGTGCTGACAAGAAGGCTTCAGCCAGTTCTGCTGCTTCCTTGGAAGTCTTTGGATTGTGCTCTTTAATCCACATCCGAACATCAGGATTCTGTACCTCAAGAAACTGTTCCAAGATGATGGCATCTCCGATTTGTTCCTTTGTCTTTGCTTCAGGCTTCATCCATTTGATGTACCAGTCCTTGAGCCGGACCTGCAGTTCCTTTGGGGTTTCTTCTTCTCCAATGGTACAGGAACGAAACCTCCTTCGATAGGTGTCCTCACTTATTTCAAACTTCTGCAAAACAGCACACTTCACTTTTGCATAGTCCATAGTGTCATCAATATCCATGGCTACATATGCCGAACGAGCTTTACCAGTTAGCAATGGTGCTAGGTGAAGGGCCCACTCATCCTGAGGCCACTGGCAGGCATGTGCAATTCTTTCAAAGGTGGTTAGATAATGTTCAATGTCCTCACCTTCATTGTAGGGATGCATTTTTGGCCCTTTCCAGGTAGAATGTCTCACCAGGTTTGAATGCTGAATCCCACTTGGTTGATGTGCTGGTCCAGAGTCAGGTAGGTGTACATCCTGTGAAAGGGAAGGTGGTTCTGGAGTAGGTCCTCCTGACTGAGCAGAGGTAGAAGCTAGAACCACCCGTAGTTGCTGATTGTCCATCTTCTCCTGATGCACCTGCTGTTGAAGCTGAGAAAACTGATGCCGGATTTGCCTCCATCTGTCTTCCTGCCGCTGATAATCTTGTTCCAATTTGACATCACGTTCAGCCTGTTGTTGCATCAAGGATTGCAAAAGCCTTGTCAGTTCAGCCACATTTTCTTGTCCGGTATCATAGCCACTTACTGCCCCTTGTTGGTCACTGGCTTCTTCAAATTCTCCAGCTTCACCTTCTGGAACCAAGCCCCTCTTTGACCAGGTTGACATCTTCACTGCCTCTTAATTGGCCTGGGAGTCACCACTGCCACCAAATGTGAGATAGCCTGGCCAAGTGGCTGAAGAAGGCAGTAGGCAGATGTCCAATGTAGCAGGTGGTTTATTTACATTGCAAAACAAGGGTGCAAAAAAAAGTATTTACAAAAGAAATTGCCAAAAAAAATAACTCAGAGGTTTAACATGGCTCAACAGAACATTAACTGAACTTAAATCAACCATAAATAATGTCAAGTGCACCCAGCTACACTGACCTGGTTCCTCCCCCTTCTGAACCTCAAACAGCTCTGTCTTATACCTGTTTGGTCTGAAACACAAAATGGCCTCCAATGGACTCTTCCATTAACAAATGTGGCTGCTCCATTTACTCTCTACCTAGCTTGGTGTTACATTCTATAACTTTAAGCAAAATGTTCTGAATAAACACCATACAAATATCTACATCTAAATGTAACATTGGCAAGGATTTTAAATAGTTAACAAAATGTAAAAGGATTTTCATCCCCCCCTCTTCCTCTGGTATCTTCCTGTGACCACAGCTCTACACAGGAGTCTCTAATTGCAGGAAGTGAGGTCACACTTCCTCCTGAAAGACAGGTAAGGTAAGTTCACCAAAATAAAACAAAAGTTACATAATCAAACAAAACCTTGAAAAGTTATCACCTGATTTAAACCAAGATGTTTACTAAATTATCTGTAAAAATGCAAACATAAACAAACCCGGGATAGTAAATGAATGCAAACTACAGAATAAAGAGATGGTTAAATCAAGCAAACAAAATAAATGTATAAACTGAGACAAATGGTGTTCTCACCCACTATGTCACAAGGTAATTCAGTCATTTGAAATAGGTGGATCTAATAGGATGCATCTAAGATGTGCAGGACAGTAGATCCTGAGGACCATAGCTGAAGACCCCTGCTCTAGACTAGGCTTGTCCCGATCCAATCCACGTATCGGATCGGGACGCCGATATTGGCAAAAAAATGCGTATCGGCAAAGCATGTAAAATGCCGATCCAGACTGCCGATCAAGTTTTAAAAAAAAAATCCGGTCCGTATTTTCCAGTTTCGTCGATTGAAACGATCCATTCCACTATTTTGCGCCAGTGTTTCCCTGTTTTGCATTTTTATTAAAACTTACAGTAATACTTGCACCTTTAACTGTTTACGGTTTTACTGTTCACTGTGCAATTTCAGATTGCTATTCATAATTTTGTCCAGTTTGTGTTTATCTCTTAATAAACAGGAAAGTTTGTTGTTACCAAGCATTGTGTTTTATTCAATCTCACCTAATTTAGCTGGCTAGATGTTATCAAGAGTACTAAAACCCTTTTCAACATGAGTCTTACAACTAAGGCTAAATACTTTAACTTAAACTTAAATACATGCTCGGATAGGCTGGTATCGGCCAGTATCGGTATCGGATCGGAAGTCCAAAAACAATATCGGTATCGGATCGGAAGTGCAAAAACCTGGATCGGGACATCTCTACTCTAGACTAATCAAGTGGGCAGGCTTTTATCCTTCCATTTTAAAAGGATAACACACAAAATGAAGAAACTAACAAACAAAACCCAGTCCAGTTCAATCCACAGATAGGACCTTCAAACTTGACACAAAAGGAAATCATAATCATACATTTGAACTATGATTTTCTCACAGTAAGGTGATGGGTTTAAACACATCACCATGTGACACTACCTTGTTATTCTCAAACATTGCCAAATCAGCTAATGCATCCATTTTTGTGCAGCTAGTACAGCTGAGTATGTTCATTCAGATAAATTACTCTGTTTTCAACAGATATGAGTAGAGCAGATCTGATTGTTTGTTCAGACTGCAGCTTGAGAGCCTCAAATCAAATCTGTAATTAGCTCAGACCTGTGCGGGAGTTCAGGGTGCTCTCAGTGGGTGCTGTGAGTTTAATCAGAGAACAACTCTAATCATGCAGTCCTCGCCTCAGTCCAGTTCACAATGCAGTCCCTCTGGTTACAGTGCCGAATAGAGAAATTTTGCTGATTAGATTAACTCTGGACAGAAACGTTCCTGGTTCCTGCTGCATTTACGTCAAAACAAGGAAAAATATAACATCAGACAATTTCAGATAATTGCATGTTTTCAGGGCTGCCGGTGGTAATAAATGCTGTGCAAACTGATATTTGTCATTAATGACTTTCCTTTCAGACTTCTTGTGGAAGTCCATCTGTTTGAGATTCAGGCCAGCACGTATGCTGTTAAATATGTCTTTAAAAGAATTTACAAGAAAGAAACAAAGCATTTCAATTACACCAATACCAAAAGATAGGAACTGGAAAAGATTCTAAATAAGATTTAGGTCCTGTTGTAACCATAGGACATTAAAGAAAATATATACATATATATCATTAACCTTTTAAAGCTACAGTGTGTAATTTTCAGCGACATCTAGCGTTCAGACTGCAGACCACAGCAACATGAACATCTCCCCCCCACCGCTTCTCCCCCCCAACAGTACGGCGAGCGTTACGGGACAAAATGTCTTCCACGACGTCCGCATCACCTACCTTCTCAAGTGATGAGGTTTGTTTACATAGATAATTTTACAGATAGTATTTCATTAGTCTGTGTGTTCAGTACCGTCTCAGTTCATCTATCTCAACTTGCCGTAGTTACTTTCGAGCGTAATGGGCGATCTCGCAATCGCTAGTTTGTTGGCTCTGCGCTGCCGTAGCGCAAAGATGTCTGCCTCCATGGCTGCGAGACCCGCTCCTATGTAATTATAAATAATGAATTCTAAGGCAACGCAAATATTAAGGTTAAGAGGCTGAGCTCGTAGATGATGATAAATAACATAGTTATGTATAATATATTACATTTCTGACTGTATATCCCTGTAATTATTACACACTGTAGCTTTAACTTTTTTATATTTCGTGGCTCTATAAAACAAAAATCTCCAACCTTTTAAACAAGATTATTTGATAATACAACCCTAATTACTAGATAATTAGAAAAAGGTTTAAAAAATAAACAAAAAACAACATACAGATATTTTTCCCGTAGAAAGAAAATGTATTCACCATCTTATGTGGTAAGATTTATAAGCCTTTTGCATTAAATATTGTAACATCATTATCATACTGCATGTTGCTAACTAGATTTGGGGCTCCATTACTACCAGGCCTTTTAAGCACACAGATATGCTTTACGCCAAATGTGAACTTCTGACTCTATTATCCGACTCTCTTGTATTATCCAGAGTTACGGTTCTGTTGTTTTGCTGCAGTTTAATTTTGATCTTTTTAGCTGTCAGGGTTCTGCCCTCTGCTTGGGTTTATTTTTAAGTTGGGTTTTTTTGTGTTCTGTGTCTTTAGTTTTTTTTTTCTTCTACAAATGCTAAGTTCTTTAGTAACCTCTTTGCTCCCTTGTGCTTGTTTTCCTCCTAGTTGGACCTGCCCACACCTGCTCCCAATCTGCTGATAAGCCTGTCTTGGTTCAGTGGCCCAATATATACACCACCTCTGCAGTTGCTCTCTGCTGGTTTCTTGTTTTGTTGTTCCCTCGTCTCTGGCTTCCCGCATGAGTTTCTTTGATGTAATATTATTTTTGGTTCTCCATATTTTGGATTTTTTTGTATTTCTGCTTCAGTTGCCTATTAAATTTCCTCACATCTGCCTCTTGATCTCTGCACTTGGACCTCCACTAAAATCATGACAGTAGCTGCTTATAAATTCTCTTTCCGGATTGTCCTCTATTTAGCTTCAGACATGTTCAATTCAATTCAGTTTATTTATATAGCACCAATTTACAACACAAGTCATCTCAAGGCACTTTACAGTTCAACCAGATCATACAGTCAATTTGATTCAAAGTTTTCTATCTAAGGAAAACCAGTTGATTGCATTGACTCAAATACAATCCCTCACACTAAGTATGCTTAGGAAGAAACCTCCAGCAGAACCAGGCTCAGTGTGAGCGGCCATCTGCCGAGGCCGACTGGGGTTCAAGGAGACAGAAGCAGAGACACAAAAAGCAGCCTCCAAAAGGTGGCCCCGTCCAGGAAACACACAGCCAGGCAGACGAGCTCCGAGCCAGCTCCCATGCCAGAGGATGAAGAGAGCACATCCAGCCAGTTCCATGTTCCCATCAACTCTGACAAACCTTCTTTTTTTTGCTGAGGAAAAAAAATATTGACACAGCATGATGCTTCCACCACCATTTTTCATTACAGTATTATGCGTTCAACATAAAGGGCATTATTGTTTTTCTTTTGGGGGTGTGGGTGTGCCATACACAATATTATGCATGTAGAACATTTATTCTGATCTCATCCTTTATGCACAGGTTTTCTTAATCCCTCACATATTTTTTGGAAAACTTCAATCATGATTTCATTTGTATGTCTTTTTAATACAATGTCTGATTAATAATAATTTATTTTTCGCTAAATTGACTAAATAACGAATGTTGTTCGCAGATCAACATCCTTCTTTCCTTGCCACAGTTAATAATTTTGTTTTGATGAAATGTCAAAGGTGAGATTTATGGCCTGAATGGCTATGTTACCTCTATGTACTCATTCTTACTATGCAATACATCTGCAGCCATGCAAGGATTAGTAATACAGTATCATGAATTATGATTAAAACAAGGTCTTAAGACTCAAGACAGTGATAAAAAAAAAACAGACATATGCTATTTCACATAACCATTCTTTTGTATAAATCTATTTAATCTCTAAAACTTGCAGGAATAGATCAACTTTATTCTCTTGCCTTATGTTTTATATGCTGATGAAGGTTCTCAGTCATCCAGGTCATAGTCATTCCGTAAAAATTCAAAAAATATCCACTGGACTTGGTTTTCAAGATTTGAAGACGTTTCGCCACCTCTCCAGGAAGCTTTCTCAATGTTTTATCAATATCTTCTCCTTTTTATTGATCTTTTAAGCTGAATATTTTACTATCTGCTCTAAGACATGACTTTAAACATGCAGCGTTATTATCCAATGGACTAGAGAACTCAGAGTGACCGTGCATATGGAGCTCTGCTTAAGCAGCTTTTTGTCCTTTGTTAGATGCAGTTTTATGTTAACTGGTTCCGCTGTCTGCCGGTTTTTCTTGTGGCTGTCTGGGCTTGTTTAAAGCTGCGACCAACACCAGCGATTCCTCTGTCACCACTTCCACCCACCAACACGGAGTAAGACAATGGCTCAAAGCAGTGCTAACACAGTGGAGCTTCATCAAAAGCAGTTATTTCTTTCCTGTTGAACTTCATAGTCACAGTATGTCAACAGTGAAAGAGGGTTTTCAACAAAAGAATAGCAGCAACAGCTACAACTCCATTCTGTGAGAGGTAAAAACACTGGGTATGTGCAAGGTTCTGATTATTGCTGAAATACATCTAAAAACATAAAATTAATGTTTTTTTTCTTATTTTGTTTGTATTTTTGTTTAGACTTAATTTAAAAGTAAAAAATGTCAAATCTTTATCAACACAAATCTAAAAGCTTTCCTTTGAAAATGGCTTGAGAAAATTCATAGCAGACTGTTGCACCTACAGAATAATTAAATATAGTTATACAGCACCAACCGACAACATATTTAATCTCATGCCACTGACAAAGCACAACAAGGAAGATGGCAACAACTATTGAACAGTTCTCATTTGACTCAGCTTTGGAATCAGTTTTGGAGGGATTAGACAGGGTTTTTCGTTAAAACGTGAGCAGGAAGTGGCTCTATGCTCATTCATTTTTAAGAAGGTCGGATTCACCGGTTTACCGAAAGGCTGTTTGTTTACATTCCCCCACCAGCTTTCTGTTGCGCTTACTACGTCCCAGTCAGTTGCGAACATTGGTCAGAGCGTTGGTCAATGGGAACAGACATGGTTTGAAAGACAACGGGTTGTTCTCATCAACAATCTTCCGATGTCTCATTCATCAGGGCCAGACTAAATTACACATTTACTCTTACATTTAGTCTGTTTTATCAGGATACTTTAGCCTATGTTGATCTCTGTTTTGAAAAGGTGAGGCATCACCAATGTTCAGGAAAACTTTGCTTTGGCTGTGTTAAAGGGATTAGTTTATGTTTGTAGGGCCTAGCTGGGAGGTGTCCTTTGTTCCTTTAAAGTTACAGTCCCTGCTTCCTCCAAGTAATTCCAATAAACTCAGAAACGTGAAAGAAAGTCTGTTTTGCAGAATCTGTGATTAGCTACCAGATCCTCTAAGCTTTTGGCAGTGTTTTGAGCATGGTCTTTTGTAGCAATCTTCCCAATGTGGTGCTCCTGAAAGTATTAGTATGGCAAAGAAAATCAACAAGCATGTAGCAGTTGCTTCTGTCCCCAAACTGAGTGGGGGGCACAATCTAATGTCAATGTGGAAGTGTATTACGTAGGGTCTACACAATACTGAATCTTCCTCCACTGATGTAAAAAAACAAAATGAAAAAAAAAAACACACACAGTGTTACAATTAGCTGATCATCGTTTTACAAGGCCTGTGTCTGAATGTCTGGCATAATCACTATATAAGGCCCTATATAGTGATTACACCAATTTAGATGAGTGTCTGGAAATCTAGTAGGTGACAAAGTAGTGGACTCGAAATTTCCCACACTGCACCTTGAAAAGTAGTAATCATCGATTGTCACTAAATGGGTAGATATATTCAAGATTGCTTTGCAAGAGCTCTCCTCGCAAAGCATCATGGAAATTGTTGTTGTGGATATGACACAAGCATTGTACGGGGAGGCAGAGTTACGTGACCAATGGGGAGCGAGAAGTAGTGATCATCTGTCCGAACAGTCAGTTAACTGAGTTCACTACAATGTTCACTATATAGTCCCCGCTCTATATAATAATTGAGGGATTTAGGGGTTAGAGAAGACATTCATACTTAGCCTTGGTGGTTCTTAAGAAGGTGGTTTGGCATTGCAAATTACTTTTATCAAGCGCATGTAGCTCCACTAATTCAGTTCCAAATGTTGTAAGGCCTCTGGAAGTAGTAAACAGGTGACTCCAGGTCAAGAAATTCATCAGTGAGCAATGTCAGATTGGCAAACCAAAAGGTTTTGGTGTGTATATGGGAAAGCCAAAAGGAAAAAAATAATAATAATGGTACACCAAAAACAGATAAACTAAAAAACTAAAAAGGTTGTGAGATGGTTGAAACTGATATGAAAGAATCAAATAATTAGCTTATTTAGTCTTAGTATTATTATTTAGGCACACAGTAGTAGAAAAGCTTTACTTCTGCACATTATCAAATGCTTCCTCCAGTTTCTAACCAGCTTTGTTTGTTTCAGGATGTAGATAGAAACACTGATATTTTATAGAACACCTTTCTCTTTAGATTAGTTGTATTTTCAAGTGTCCGATGCAATACCTGTAAGTCTATGAACTTTAAATCGGTAAAGTACTGATCTGAGTACCTTAAGCACTATGTCTTAAATAGATCAGAAAACATCCTTTTCTTCAAAAACATGGATGAGATACTCAGTTTAAATAAACAAAAAACAAATTTACATTTTAGCTATTATATTCTTGTAGTATCCTGTTTTATTTTCTGCTTTTCTTTTTTGCTCAACCCAATCTCTTCATGCTCAGATTCCAGACTCACATTATCTCATTATGGATTTACACCACACCAGTATAACTTCATTCTCCCTCTCTTTACTCCCCATCTTCTTCAGCCTTAAAATAATGATGAATGTGTCGCTCTAATCGACATTGTTGCCAATGAATCATTTAACAATGTTAGTCTAACATTCCTGATTCCAGGTCACTGCATTTTGCTACACATCCCGCTGTGAATAGGGCCCTATCCTGGTTTGGCCTGTGTTTTGTAGACTTACATTTGATGCTTTTCTAGTGCTGCTGCTGCCATAATGGAAATCTTCATTTATTTTGTTTTATTCAAACTTTCCCCTAGGCACTAAGAACCTACCTAAAATGCCTGTTTTGAAAAATCGCTTTTACCGCTCAAGTTATTTGCTTTGATGATCACATTGTGGCATTACTAAAATGCAAAGTTTTTCGGTGTCACCCTTCCGGTGTTTTTGATTTCTTGTGAATATCGAATATATCACTACATCATGTTTATACAAGGTAAACCTCTTATCTGTCCTAAAGTTCCAAGTCATTCAAAGCCTTAAATGTCCAAGCTCCATCCTATTACAGATATATGATTGTTCCTTATGTTCCTAACAGAGCACTTTGCCCTCAATCTGCAAGTTTACTAGTGGTTCCTAGAAGTACTATAAATAGAATGGGAGGGAGATTTTTAAGTTATCAGGCTCCTGTCCTGTCCAGCTACCAGTTTTAGTCTGTTAGGCAGACACCCTGTCTACTTTTAAGGGTCGGCTTAAAACTTTTCTTTTTGATAAAGCCTCTAGTTAGAATGGCTCATGTTATCCTGAGCATCTCTATAGTTATGGTGCTATAGCCTTAGACTGCTGGAGGACATAGGGACCCCTTTTTCATCATTCTGCTTCATTCTATCTCTATTCTCCCACTTTGCAGAATTTTCAATCTGGTCTTTCTGCTTTTTATCATTGTAGCTTTTTCTGGTCTGCTCCTGTGTGGCTGTGACACCACCCTGGAGAGAAATATCAGCTGGGCTGCTGCCATCAATACCTTTGTTTATAGATGTTCGAGATCAGCCTGTTTTTCATTGTTGTCCTGTTTCTCTTACTGTGACTTGCTGGATGTGCTCTCTTCATTCACTGACATGGGAGCTGGATCAGAGCTTGTCTGCCTGGCTGTGTGTTTCCTGGACCGTTGTACAGGTGCTGGTCATAAAATTAGAATATCATGAAAAAGTAGATTGATTTCAGTAATTCCATTTAAAAAGTGAAACTTGTATATTATATTCATACATTACATACAAACTCATATATTTCAGATGTTTATTTTGTTTAATTTTGATGATTACAAATGACAACAAATGAAAATCTCAAATTCATCATATCAGAAAATTAGAATATTACTGAAGACCAATAAAAACAAAGGATTTATAGAAATGTTGGCCAACTGAAAAGTATGAACATGAAAAGTATGAGCATGTACAGCACTCAGTATTTAGTTGGGCCTCCTTTGGCCTGTATTACTGCAGCAATGCGGCGTGGCATGGAGTCGATCAGTCTGTGGCACTGCTCAGGTGTTATGATAGCCCAGGTTGCTCTAATAGTGGCTTTTAGCTCTTCTGAATTGTTGGGTCTGGTGTATTGCATCTTCTTCTTCACAATACCCCATAGATTTTCTATGGGGTTAAGGTCAGGAGAGTTTGCTGGCCAATTAAGAACAGGGATACCATGGTCCTTCAACCAGGTACTGGTAGCTTTGGCACTGTGTGCAGGTGCCAAGTCCTGTTGGAAAATGAAATCTGCATCTCCAAAAAGTTGGTCAGCTGCAGGAAGCATGAAGTGCTCTAAAACTTCCTGGTATGTGGCTGCGTTGACCCTGGACCTCAGAAAACACAATGGACCAACACCAGCAGATGACATGGCACCCCAAACCATCACTGACTGTGGAAACTTTACACTGGACTTCAAGCAACGTGGATGAAGTGCCTCTCTTCTTTTCCTCCAGACTCTGGGACCTTGATTTCCAAAGGAAATGCAAAATTTACTTTCATCAGAGAACATGACTTTGGACCACTCACCAGCAGTCCAGTTCTGTTTCTCTTTAGCCCAGGCAAGACGCTTCTGACGCTGTCTGTGGTTCAAGAGTGGCTTGACACAAGGAATGCGACAGCAGAAACCCATGTCTTTCATACGTCTGTGTGTGGTGGTTCTTGAAGCACTCACTCCAGCTGCAGTCCACTCTTTGTGAATCTCCCCCACATTTTTGAAGGGGTTTTGTTTCACAATCCTCTCCAGGGTGCGGTTATCTCTCTTCCTTGTACACTTTTTTCGACCACATCTTTTCCTTCCCTTCGCCTCTCTATTAATGTGCTTGGACACTGAGCTCTGTGAACAGCCAGCCTCTTTAGCGATGACCTTTTGTGTCTTGCCCTCCTTGTGCAAGGTGTCGATGGTCGTCTTTTGGACAACTGTCAAGTCAGCAGTCTTCCCCATGATTGTGTAGCCTATAGAACTAGACTGAAAGACCATTTAAAGGCTTTTGCAGGTGGTTTGAGTTAATTAGCTGATTAGAGTGTGGCACCAGGGGCCATCAATTTTGAACCTTTTCACAATATTCTAATTTTCTGATATGATGAATTTGAGATTTTCATTTGTTGTCATTTGTAATCATCAAAATTAAACAAAATAAACATCTGAAATATATGAGTTTGTATGTAATGTATGAATATAATATACAAGTTTCACTTTTTAAATGGAATTACTGAAATCAATCTACTTTTTCATGATATTCTAATTTTATGACCAGCACCTGTAGATCTCTGCTTCTTTCTCTATGTCTACTTCTATCTCCTTCAACCCCAGTTAGCCTCTGCAGATGGTCGCTCACACTGAGCCTGGTTCTGCTGGATTTTTCTTCCTGTTAAAAAGGTGTTTTTCCTCTCCACTGTGGCTACAAGCATGCTTAGTGTGAGGGATTGTCTTTGAGTCAATGAGTCAATGAAATCAACTGGTTTTCCTTAGGTAGAAAACTTTGAATCAATTTGACTGTATAATCTGGTGAACTGTAAAGCGCCTTGAGATGATATGTGTTGTGAATTGGTGCTATATGAGTAAACTGAATTGACTTTGATTCATATTGATAAAACAATCTCATGAAGTCAAATAGGCAAGCACTAAAATGGAATGCGAGATTCAGTAAACACTTTCGTTATGTTCTGTGAATAAAAAGGAAAAAAAAGATTCCTTAAAGAAGTTCTTAAAGTGAAAATACATTTCAAATCTTCAAATTGAATTTAATTTCAAACTTTGTTGGTGTTTATCTGACCTCGTATGAATACCATCTAGTATTGATAATATGTTTCCTGCAGTTAACTGAAAGTTTTTATTCCATACTTTGGCCTAGAAGCAAGTGGGAACATGGTTATTGTGATCGTTATTAGTTGCTCTGCATGCAGTTTATGTAAGGAAATTCATCTTATTCAGTCAGGAGTTTTGGGGAAATTCTCAGTGCTTGAGTTTTTGTGTGCATAATGCTATACGTGCATTTGAATGTGTGTTTTTTCTAAGTGCCGCACAGTATAGCTGACAGTGAAATTGGGTCAAGAGAGAAGGGCTCCAGAGAGGACGATGTGAACTTGTCACCTTGCATCATGTTAGAGGCTCCTGAGGGGAGCCGGAGAGACAGATGAGAGAAAGAGCAGGAGAGCACAGATGAAGGAGTGAGGGGGACAAGGAATATAAAAAAAAAAAAAAAAACATGAAAGGTGGAAAAACCAAAACTTTGTAATTTGAGGGTTGGGTGTTCTCAGATTTTAATTGGATTGAAGTAGTTTAATGTTTATTCATATATTGGATGAACAAAATCACAACTTTAAACTACATGTAAAGGTATCCCAACAGTCTGAATTTTGTGTTCCCTTAGAAGTGAGCATATTTCAGAAATCAATAATTCAAAACTAGCACCAGTAGTGACGTTTAAAGGGACTCGTTTCCTCTTGAAAAGAGTATAGATTCATATATCCAGTAAAATCTTCAATGTTTACATCTATAGTTTTTAAAAGTGCTTAAACACACATCATGTAAAAAAAACAGGCAAGTCAGGGTTTGGCTCAGCACAGTTCTCCATGATACCATAAAAAATTAAATCTTTATGAGACTCATTGCCAGCTCAAAAACACATGCTGGTTCTTTTTACCTCATAAAACCTTTTATCTCCGTGATACCACTAGTCTCGAAACAGGTCTGCCTTTAACTAATGCTGATTTAGTGAAGAGTTTGCTCTTGATTGAGGAAAAAAACGCTAGATGTGGACGGGTCAGCAAAAGATAGATAATATATATAAATGAATGTCATCTGAAGACAACTGAAAAATTATGTAGAAATAGTTTTTTTAGGATTAAATTAAGCTGTGGGATTTTTTTTAAACAAATTTTAACATGAAAATGTACAGAAAAAGGGAATCCAGAATAGCACCACAGTTATCACACTTTAATGCAAGTATTTTGTACATTTGTAAAGGCAATTCAGAAATTGAATTTTTTCAAATTTAATCAATATTACAGACATTACTATGCCTGATTTATTTATTTTTTGATAGAATAAAGTATTCCTAAATCTTTTTAGAATTTCCTAAGCCAGCTAGCAGACCATTGGGGCTAAAAAAATCTAATTAATCAGCACTTTAACTCAAAAGAAAAAAGGCAAAGATTACAATTAATAATTGAAGCATCACAAATATAATTATTAATCAACATGTACTGATAACTAAATATAGAGAATAAAACCAACACAAAAACTAAGAAAACAGATAAACACTACTGTTAGATACAGTCAAAAATCAAAAGTATAACATATAAGTCAGTCTCTGAAAAACTAAAAAAGGGGATCAATGGGGGAGTTTTTAAAGTAGCAGTGATTCAAAATGACTCTTCCCAGTCAAACGCCAGCTGAATGGCAGCCCACTTCCCTACAAGGCCCAGCAACATCCCCTCCAACTTCCAGCCACTGAAGTGACCCTCTCCTTCTCCTGGGTGTGCATATTTTTACTCTGACTCCACCTTTTCACCAAAATTACAGGGTCTAATCAGGAGAAGGCACTTCTCTTTAGATCTTAATGTCCTCAAATCATGACAGAAAGAATATTTTAGTAAAAAAATTGGCAAAGAATGATGTTTAAAAAGGAATTGTAGGGGTCCAGCCAGGGACCAATCATATTCTGAATGGCTATTACTGTAGTTATGTCCACTACTTTTATCTAGAGTAGGATTGAAAATGGAAAAGTCAAGATTCATAATTCGGACAGAAATATTTTAGTTGTCCCATAGTGAGGAAATTTAGGTATGACTTTGGAAAAGAAAGTAGACAAGACTTATGCACAAAACAGAATCACGGATCCTGTAAAACCAATAGCATGTTAATAATGTGTGTCAGCTCCCAACTTACACGGTCTGTGTTTCAAGATGGGAGCATTGATAGTGTCAAGCGCAGTATATTGACTAGGGGTGTGCAAAATAATCGTTTAAGACACCATAGTCTTAAGACACCATAGTCTTAAGACACCATAGTCTTAAACGTGACCCCTGACCTAAAAACAGCAGTTTCCCGTGTGGGGTCCAGGCATCTGGCCCCACAAGGAGCAGTCGGTCCTCACAAAGTGATATTTTCCCTGAAAATGGGTCCTACAATGCTAAAAAACAACAAATAAAACAAACAATGAGAAGTTGCAAACTTACTTTATGACTACTTCAGTTTAGGACTGTGATCATTTTGTTTCTTGCGGTCTTTCAGTGCCTTTAGCTTACATCCACAAACCCATGTTTTTTTTTCTCAGATTTGTTTCCAAAGATCCATCTTAAATCACCCAGATTAAAATCTGAAACGAATATTGATAATGTGTTGGTTAAGTGTGGCGTATGTAATAAGACCAGATATGTGTGATTTAGGGCTGAGAAAATGGGAAGGCTCGGAAAAGAAATAGCTCAGATAAACAGACTTCACATAATAGCGCTTCTTTTTAGATAGAAACGGTTGATATAAAACGTTTTTCTTTTTCTTCTTATTGCATTACCACTCAGTGCCATGCGTTTTCATTTTAACGGATGAAATTCTAGATACAGTAATGGAGTACTGAAAAATAATACCATTGGAGATCTGAAGTAATATGTTCTGAAAACACAGTAGACTATGACAGTCCTGATAAAAACAGGAGAGTGCTGGCAAAGCGCTAAATGGAAAAGAAGCAAGTAAGAAGCAAATGTCTATCTGATCCAAAACATGAAATAGCTAACAGTAAGATTTCCTCTGACTTTTAAGTGAGAAGAAGAGGTCGCTGTAAAGTTTTTGTGTAGCTGACTTTTTTTTTTTTTTTTTGGTTATGAACACAGTAAATCCATTAAAGTAAAGGTCCCAGGCTAATGGACAAGCTGTGTACAAGAAAAGTCTTCCACTGCTCCCGCTCTAACATATTTAAGTAAATAATCCTACAAACTTTATTACCTACAGGGTGATAAAGCCCCAAACATAACCACGCTATGGACCACTGATGATAATCTTAAGACTGGGAAATATTCCTATTTTGTGCAGATGGACTCTAACCAGGCGGTGAATACTGCATCAAAATGCAAGGCACCAAAAATATAGTGTAGGCAAAATATTATATGCTCTGCTTAAAACCAAACAGGTTATCTGCTGTTTAAAATGAACTATGTGCATAAATCTGTCTGTTATGTCATTTTCTATCAGGCTTTTTGATGGTCATAACCTTACCATCATCAAATGAAACCTCCTTAATCTTTCAACATGTAGGAATGCTGAGCTGCACAGGCAATATCTCTTGCAAGGTACTTTCACTGCTTTAGTTGAATGTTAATCAAATATACTTTGAATGTTAATCAAATATAATTGCAATTTGAGTTTATCCACACAATCATAACAATAAACAGTGTAATTTAAAGTGAATTCAAGAAATAAGAAATCTGACATTTAATATACAATAAAAACAGTAATTAGAAATTTAACTGTATTTTAAATTTATCAACTGAGATCCCCATAAGCAGTAGTAAAATTGCAGCTATTTGTTCTATGGTCCAACAGAATAATACAAACAATATAGTGAATATTAACAACAGATATCACAGCTTTCCTCCTGAAACTTTATAGTAATTCTTTGTGGATCAAAATGGGCTCTGTTTACTTGACTTTATTGGTTCTGTTCAAAACATCTTATCATTTCTTCACTCAGAAACCTTTACAACAAAGAGCATCACTTTGAATTTGTGAATTTTTAGGCCCTATAGATGTTTTAAGCCAAGGTAGAGGGGGATTATTTTTGACATTTAATAATGAACATTTAAAACATCTGAAACCTAACTACTTAAAAATGCCTTAATGTAATGGAGAAATACCTTATGGAAATCTCTATAAGTCAGAATGTATAATAAATGTCTGATTTCAGTTCTTTTGGTGCAAAATTACTTTGGTAAACAAAATTCTGTACAATTTTCTTTCTCTCAAGCAGTGAGCAGCATCTGAATCAATAAGATAGAGCGCGTTACTCCCCATTAGCAATCCTGTGTATGTGTTTGCAGTAATTAGCTTCCATTACTTTGGATAGGAGGTGCACAGAGAGGAAAGCATCAAAATTTAATGAGCCTCTTGTAGCTGCAGTGAATATTTGCTGTGTTTTAAGTGCTACATCTAACCCTCTCCTGGTCACTCACACGCTTACGAAGAATTCAAATGAATTTCAGACCCAGTTGATATGAGCTATATTAGGTCAAAGGAATAGCTTGCTTCTGGCTTTATGCTACTTAAAGATCACAGGTCTTTTTGATGTAGATAACAAGCAAATACAGGCATTTACAAGTGATGCAAAACCTCTTATTCATTGCCAGGCACAAATAGAAGTTCTGAAACTGGGTTAGTGTTTATTAAAATTGAAATAGGGAATAGATACTCAATTGGTGAAGCTTTAAAGGCTCAATAGTATTACTTAATACAATTAATTACAATTTCAACCTTCAGTTAAGGAGCGGCTTAAACACGCAATTCTGTTTTACTTCTAATTATGGAACAACTGCAGAGATATTTTGGTTTCTTTGACAAATCTTTCAAAAAGTCTATAACACTTTGACATTTGAAGAAGCCTTTGCCGTGGAGAATTTGGCTGTGTTTTTCGTATGTGGTAAACGCTCCCACAGAGCCACGTGAACACTTCAGACAGACACAGCGTCTGCCTCCTGGGTCACTAATGGACACAGAGAGCAGATGAGATCAATACAAGCAGACACACAGCTGCCTGAGACACACACAGAGAAAAGGGAAATGGTCTAACTGTAGCCATGTAAAAATGTTTTTGTAAATCTACATCTGTAAGCTTTTATGATATGTACGTGCTTTATAGAAATATATACATCTGCATACTTTGTAACCAGTGGAAAATTAAAAAGATTGAGATATTTCTAGAGTTATTTGTGTTACAGTTTAAGTACTGTTGCTTTAACTGCAACCTAAGACCATAATACAGTATATGAATTATAGTTTGCTTAGAAAAGTGATGCTATCGGCTATAGTAACATGCAAGTGTAGTTTTTCCACAAATAAAGGTTCTTTGTCACGCTCAACAGCATTAGCGGCTTTATTTATCCCTGTTTAGTGCTTGCACTATTTGCTGTCTAATGTGTTATCTCGTTGTGCTTTTTTGAAACACAAATGACACTGAGCAGATTTAACTGAACCACATCAGTTGTATAAGATGGTTAAAGGTTTAATAAAAGCCTGGAAATTTTGAAGAAGCAGTCTGAACCAAGAATTTGAGCTTAACTCATCATTAGTCTACATATGAACCTGAACTGTAAATATGCAATAATGCAAGTGATCTGAAAGTGTTGGTCATCCAGTCTACAGTAATAGCATTTCATTTATTGTGATTTGTTCTTCCAGTTCTAACGGTTCTGCAGTATGTATGTAAACAGCTGTTTTTTTTTTTTTACCATGATAAAGGCTTCAATTAACTGCCTTTTAATAAGGTTTGTTTTAAGGGCTTTGAATGGGTAAAAATACCAGCAAGTTTTCATCAAAGAAGCTTTACATGTTTTTTGGAAAGGTGAAAGTTAAAATTTTCTGAATCACTGATATCATCAGAGCTAAGTTGCATGCTTTGGAATGTCCTAGTTCAAGTCCAGAACTAACACTAATAAGAATATGTTGTGTTACCTGAAAAGGTTTTTCAACATAAGCTGTCCTTTCATGCTTAAAATCTGAGTTTTTGTAATACAGAGTGAAATGTTAATTGTTAGCAAATCTAGATGTAGGATGTTGATAGAAAAAAAAAGGATGGATTCATCTAGATGATCATAAAAAAAAAAAAAAACAATATGGTAATATGGATGAATAGACATTTCAAATCAACTTCATGTTTAAAATAGTTCTAAAGAAATATGTGAAGCTTTTGAAACTGACAGAAGGACTAAAATCCTCATAAATAGAGTTTATACCAGACTGCAATGTGTCTTAAGTCTTCTGTTACATAAAATACTAAACAAAACATTGTTTTTTACACAAGATATTAGGACTGCTCATCCTCGACACACATTACATTTTACTTTTCAGTTAACTTTTTCTTTGACATGTCATCCATCAACTAAAAATGGGAAAAATAAAACATGAAAAATTGCTCCTTTATTCACCCTATAATTTGACCTGTTTGGTTCGTAAACAGATGCCAGGTAGAGAAACGATGGCTTTGGGCGGAGATGGCGTGTTCAATTGGGCAGGTGTAAACTGTTTTCCATGAAACTTTAATTATCCTCATATGTCACTGCGCCTCCTACAGCCTTCTTGTCTTATCTGAGACCATGAGAAAAACAGAACAAAATCATTATTCTGAATGATGAGTTCTGCTTGCCCAGTTTGCAAACAAGTTCAATTACAGCACATAAAGCCGCTTTTAGCTCGTGTCCTCTGAAGACAAACAAACCTTCAGCATAATGACCGGCTCACAAGAACAAATTTGAGCTAAATTGAATTAGACCTCCAGCTGATGCTGCCCGAGCTGATTGTTCTGCAGGCCTAGCTGTTCATCAGTGCCAACGAAGTGATGATGTTAACGCCGCGTTTCTCAAAGTGTGTGGCGCGACCCACTGGTGGGGAATTGAGACGTGACAGGTGGGGCGCGCCAAGTTCCGGTGTGTGTGTGTGTGTGACTATAAATGTAGAACGTGTGAGAGCAAACTGTCCTTATAGCTGTATGTTGCCGCTTTTTAGACCAATCAAACCCACAAAGTAATCATTACTAGCCTACATGCAGTCTAATTAAAAGAACATTAGATATGAGAAAAATTTCACCTGGAACTAAAGTGCCAAAATAATGATTGACGTGACGTCGGCATATTATTTGTAACGGAATAAACTTTCGCGCCCCAGTGTTGCCAACTCAGCGACTTTGTCGCTATATTTTAGACCCCTTCAGCGACTCTTTATCAAAAAAGCGACTAGCGACAAATTAGCGACTTTTGGAGACTCTTACGTGAAAGCACGTATCGTTCCTTTTCTTGTCCTCCAGCGGCAGGTGCTGCCGTGGGGCGCCTCCTCCGTCCCAACCCCGTTCTCCCCCGCTATCGCAGGAGTCCCTCTCAGCGCTGCAGAGACACAGCATGTTTACCCTCAGCGTCCAGACTGCAAATAAAGCGCACATGCGCCGGGATTGGCGGCGCAGGTTGATCATAATTAACTGAATTTGAAATATTTTATCTTAAATAAATAGGACCAGTTTATTGAAATTACGTCTGACTCCACCCTGAAGCTCAGGTTTAATGCTCAGACTCATAGTGAATTCTGGTTTGTAGTGGAGAGGGAGTATCCACTCATCGGGCAGAGAGCTGTGTGCATTCTTCTTCCCTTTGCCACATCATATCTCTGTGAGATGGGCTTTTCAACTGTTGCTTCACTGAAAACAAAATACAGATCTCAGCTGAACATTGAGCATGACTTGAGAGTGGCAGTATCAAGCCTGCAACCCCGTTTTGAGAAACTGTGCAATGCAAAACAGGCTCATTGCAGCCACTAATGCAGGTATAAATAGACCTGTCTTGCCAGATGGATTTCACTTCTTTTCTTTTATTAACAGATTGCAGAGTGGCACTTTAATTTTTTCTATCATGGGGCTGGATACAAATTTTGACACAGCTGCATTTTTATTTTCTTTATTTTTGAGCTTGCTGTTATTTGATGTAGATAGTTTGTATTTAGATACTACTTGTTACTTCAATAAAATTGGAACATTTTAAGATTGTTGCACATTTCATTAGCATTGTGTTGGGGCGATGGGGACAGGCGGGGCTTGAAAATTCCCCCTTGTCCAAAGTGGGGAATGACAGAAAAAGTTTGAGAACCACTGTGTTAACGTGACAGAAAAACAAATCTTGCTGTGCAACAAGCCCAGGACCCCGAATATGAAAAGCTCAACATAATTACAAGTCGTTTTAAGTCTCTTGGCAATTATTGTTAGCTATTATCAGCCACACCAAGCAGCCACCACTTTGTTGATGGACTGAACAGTGCCTCCATTTGTCTCTGTCACAGAGAGGGAAGCACTCGCTAAAAGCCCCTCAAAAATTCAGTCAAACCACTGAGATCTGAGCACAAACACACAACTCCGCTAGCTTTGATACTGCTTTCTATTAATATGTTGCAGGAAAAAAACAGAATAGATGGGAACAGTTTTTACTATCTCTCTAAGACCTATTGGTGAGTGTAAAAAAGTCTTTGCATAGCTGGATGTGGTTATATCATATGTTATAAATATAGTGTTTGTAGGCCTATTCTGGTAGAGCCTCTGGTTCATGTGTTCCTACTAGGATAATAATTTTTACTTTTATTCTGCTGCTATAAAGAACATATTTTGGATCCCTGTTTTAGTTTAACTTTGTACAGTGAAGTTTTTTTCAGGTCATCCAGGTCATAATCATTCCAAAAAATTTAAAAAACAATCCACTGGACTTTGTTTCCAAGTTTGAAGATGTTTCGCTTTTCATCCAGGAAGCTTTTTCAATTCAAAATGTCAGAAATAGTATTGAGTTCAAGGCTTTATAAAGTGGTCCAAAGTGAAGCCTTGCTTTGGTCTAGAAAACATGCAAATTGAACCGGACAAATTGGTCCACCCCTTTGGAATGGGGGTCATTTTGTTTCTTTGTTAGCCTGTAATACACAAAACTTGCCTATGTCTATGTAAGACTGTGCCTATGTAATGGGGTGGGGGTTGCAATGATAGTGGGAAGGAATCAACTCAATCGCTAAATTGTAGGTTTTTGAAAGCTGAGTCCACCCCCTCTGTTTAAGGTTGGTTTTTCTTTCTTAACATAGATGGCTTCCTTTCTGGCTTCTGTGAAGGAAGCCATCTATGCCAACAATTCCCTTTGACGAGCCCCCTATTTCTGATGTTTTGAAGTGAAAAAAACTTCCTGTGTGGGAACCAAAACATCTTCAAACTTGGAAACAAATTCCAGTGGATTGTTTTTATTTTTGGAATTCTAACATCATGTTTTTTGTAGTATTTTAACTACATATACCAAAAGCACTGTTTAGCTGTTCTACATTTTTTTCAATAATGTTTATAAAACCTAGCCCCAGAACAACTCTAAATAAATATCATTAATTTGAGGTAACCTGTTTTACATTACATACACAACAAGCAAAAAGTGTCAACATTAAAGGGTTCCCGGGTGTAGCTCTGGTGAGTTCTAACCAAGCCCTAGCTAATCATACACATCCTGTGGTATACAGGATTATTTTGCATCTGATGAATTAGAGATGGCAAGGGAAAAATCTGCCCTCTAACATCGCCCTTCTACTGGATTGCATCATTTTTCACTCCTTCAGTAAGTCTGCACATGATTGTACGAAAACTTCAAACATCCTCATCAGCAACACTAATCGGAGATACCTCCTGAACTATATTGCTATAATATGTAATGATATGTCAGAAATGTTGATAATGTTAAATCAAAATGGAGGATAGAAAGAAAAGTTGATAAAGGATAAAGTGGGAAATGCTCTTAAGAAGTTTTAGAAAAGCCCTAGAATGAGGGTTTTGTACCGCCAGCACAGGCTTATCCCCTCTTCTGCTTTGGACACTCTGACCAAAGCATACATGGGCAGAGGGCAGGAGAAAGATGCAAAAACACAGCAACCAACGCTTCAAATTGGTCATCCTCATAATAACCAGGCGGTTAACAGTCGTGGCCGATGTAAGTCTCGCTTCACATAGATCATTTTATAAATAGCATCTTATTAGTCTGTGCAGGATTGTATATAGCTCCATAACTTGCTGCAGTCCCATTCGAGCGTAAAGGCATTAGTAGTTTGTTAGCTCTGTGCTGCAGTAGCACAAAAGATGTCTGCAACCATAAAGGCAAACCCATTTAACCATTATAAATAGCAGTTTCTAAAGCAAGGCAAACAAAGATTGATAATAAGATAATAAATAACATACATATGGATAATAAACTACATTTATGTTAGTAAATCCCTGTTATTATTGCACACTGTAACTTTTTTAAATTGTTTTCCTGAAAACATTTTCAGGAAAACAACTTTCCTGAATCCTTTTTTCTTTGCTTTAGTTTATAGATCTAATCAACATATTTCAACCAATAAAATCAAGCTCTTCACTCAGCAGTAAAATACTGTAATTTGTTATATTGTAGCTTTTTTGCAACTTTAAGAAGCTACATCAAAACAAAAGGCCCATTAGAACAAAAATATGTTTCTCCAAGGGATTAGGCCAGTAAAGAATCATATTCACACAGTAGTTTTAATCCTGTCTGGGACACAAATCTGGGGGATTATTCACCACATCTCCAGTAATGAGAAACTTTTCTTTAAACGTTTTCTTAAATACCCCTCCTGAGAAAGACTTTGCTCTCTTTAAATTAAAAGTTTCGCAATTTATGGTATAATAATCTCCTTTTGAGACATTTTAAAATTTGTAATCAAGTTATGTTTCTTTTAAGCATTTTTTTTTATAAATTAATCCATCTTGTTCTGTCTGTCCATCAGGGTGTACACACACACATTTTTTATATCTAACCTCACTGGTGATCCTAAACTGCCCACAGTGTTTCTGGATTGTGGGAGGAAGTGAGAGCGCCAAGAAAAAACAACCAGATTGTCAGGTTTCTGTTATGTTTTTCTTTTGAGTATTCAGTCTTACTTTACTCCTTGTTTTCTAGTGTTTAAATTTCTTTTCTCCGGGTTTTATAGTCCTAGTTATTTGATTATCATTTTGTTGTTATTTCCAGGTTTCTATCGGTTGCTCTCTGCTGCCCTCTTATGTTCTCCTTCTTCCCTAGCTCTTTTCCTCTCTTGTTCTGTGCACACCTGCTCCCAGTTTCCTCATTAGCCCCCTCTTTGTCTCAGTCTCCTTTAAAAGCCCTCTCTCTTCAGTTCCCCTTTGCTGGGTCCTCGTCAAACGCTGCCAAACTTTGCCAAACTTCCTCCAACTCCGTCTCCCTGAGTCTTCCTCGTTGTGACAGTGATTCCCCTGATGTCTCCACGGTTTCTGGGTTGTTTTGACTAGTTTTTATGTTTGATTCTTTTGGATTTTTGGACTCCTGATTTCATGCTTGTTTGGACTTTGTTTTCATTATTGGATTTTTGGATAACCTGCCTTTGTTTTCAGTTTCCCTTTGTAATTAAATCTAATGAAATTCACTTCTGCCTTCCTGCCTCTGCTTTTGGGTCAACACTCAATAACCAAATCTTGACACAGATCATCCCAGGGATCAAACTAAGCATCTTCTTGTTGTGGTTGGTTTTCAACCATGTTCCCCTTCCTCTTTGTACATTGTAGTTTAGTTTAGTTGAGTTTCACTGGTTTAGTTAAGAGCTTCAAACTGTTTGACTTGGAGCTGAATTATTTTTGTTAATAAAATCTTATATTTTGAACAGAAGTTGTGGTGAATTTATTCCATATGTGTGCAGAATTAAATGTTGAACCATGATTTGAGCTCAAATCATTCTTTCATTTATTGTTCAAACACACAGTTAGTAGGGCGTGTGTTCATAAACAGTATATAGCAGCCGAAATAATATCTGATTAAATAAGATATTTTACCACACCTACTGTGGAGGGCAATAAACATCTTAAAGTATCAGAAATATAAACTCCCAGCTGGCTGTGAATTGAATATAACAGTTATTCATAACATAAGTATGCCATTCAATCTGGATTGTCATTGAATATAAATCCAAAACAATGACATTGCCATAAGTTACAAAACAATAATGACTTTACTGACTATATATCTGTAGCTTGAAATACTCAGAAGATTCAAAAAACAAAGTACCCAAAGGAGGGTTGAAAATCAGACATTTATGATGTAGTGTTCCTTATACAGAAATCAATACCACACCTGTTTGGCCTTGTATCTAGTATTAAAAAGGTTTTTGTTTTGTTTTGTTTTTGTAGGAAGCTGGCATGATAAAAATCTGAATTGACTGACACTGGAACATTTGCATTCCCACATTCACCTCCTCCAGGAAATGTAGAGAAATTTTCAAGGCATCACTGTATGTGAGAAAGAGTCAAGCCACATTCAAGGTTGCAACATTGTCACATTTCATTCACAGAGAACCTGTTGTGTCCCTACTACACTCATAGTCTGTACCCTCTGTAACTGCGCACAGCCACCAAATGTCTTGATAATTTATATAAGCTTTATATAACCTTTATATAAGCTTTCTAAATGCTCTAAGTATCTTGAGTTCAAATTGACATTTCACTAAATATATTACATAAGACAGCATATATTATTTATAGCCCATGTTTTTTTAGAATAATTCAGCTTACGGGCTAAACTGAAGCTAGTTTAATCAATATATTTATGCATAAAGTGAACTCAGAATATTTTTCTCAATATTTTACATTGAATCAGTCAGGGTTTTTTTTTTTTTTTTTTGCACAATTCAGATTGTAATTATGATTTCTATTTCCTAAAGACTGGAATAATTGGAGAGATAATTTTATTTGTTTTCTTTTTTTTTCAATAATCTGAACGGCGGCCCCCAACCCTGGTCCTCAAGATGTGCTGATGTGCACATTTTAAAGGCATTTCTGCTCCAACACAGTTGAATCAAATGACTGAATCACTACCTCAGCATGCCATAAAGTTTAGTAATTACCCACTCATTTGATTTAGGTGTGTTGGAGCAGGGATGCCTCTCACCCTGAAATTCCACATTCAACCAGAACTTCCAAAGCACCTCTGCAAAGCAACGCCTACAGCTTCCGTGGTTACTCCGCTCTTAGAGCTCAAGAGAGCATTCACAATACTATATTTTCATTTGTTAATACATAGGAGCACAATAGAATGCTTAATTTATTATGACATCATTCAAACTTATCATTGGCGACCTTGAAAATCAGTGCCTCATTGTCCATGGCTGTGATAGAAGTTGCTCTTAAAGTTGTGAAAATTAATTTAGAGAGATGATGAAATTCATAATCCAAACTGTAAAGCATGATGGTAGGAACATCATTGGAATGAATGTTTTGCTGAAGGAGGGACTGGTGCCCCTTAAAAAATTATGGCTTGGTCATGTGTAAACATTTTATGAAGATGTAATAGCAACAATAAAGTTACTAGGTTAAAAAAAGAGCCAAAGTGGTAGAATAGGTATAAGATGTTAGTCATTTCCTTACTTACAAATGTTTCAAAAGAATGTGGAAAAGTTTGACACAGACTGTGCAGACCTCCACAAAATCTAGAAAAATTATATTTAATATATGTCATAGGACATAATAAACTCCTTACAGGTTACATAAAATTGACAGTAAAATTTCAGAGATGTAAAGGCACTGATGGGGATCTTATACACATACTATGGAGTTGCCCAATGATAAAAGCGTTTTGGAAATGTATCATTGCATTATTTTCAAGGGTAATAGGAATGCAAAATGAACAGGACCCAAAACTATGGATCTATTACAAGAGATATTTATTTTACTCTCGAGCACTGCAGTGAAGGAATGCATCCTGGTTAACTAGATTCTGAAAACTCTGAAAATTCAGTAAGGCACATTAATCAATAAGCTTATATTTTACTGCACACCTGAAAAGATACTATATAATGTGAGAAAAAAAGCATGCAAGCTTTGAAAAAATCGGGGGCCCCTTCAAAGACTTTTTGCCCTCTCTGACCTTGGCTGACTATGGTGGAGTGAGACTTTTTGGACCAACTTCAAATGAGCCCTTTGCAGGTTCTTCTTGTGTACCTTCCTTATTGATGTACTTGATATGAGTAGAGTGTTGAATTATACAGTCGTGGATGTGCTCAGATGGATGTTTTATGTAGAGAAATGAAAGGATGTTGAGAACCATACCAGATAAGGGTGGGATGGGAAAAGGTTGTGTAACATTTACTTTTTCTTTTTCCTTTTTTCTTTCGATTAAATTTAAAAGATTTAAAAAATCAAAACTTATCTTCTTTGAATGGCTTGTCTGTAAGACTATATATGAGTAAATTTGTTTAATCAAATGCAACTTTCAGTACACCTGTAAATGCTTGCTATACACCATGAATATATTGTAAAGGCTTCTTTTAATAAATAAAAAAAAAAAAAAAGAATGTAGAAAAGGTTTTTTCAACAAAACTACCTTAAAAAGATTAAGGGTTGATATACACACTCTTTTAACCAAGAAATACATGATGAAAATGTCAGTCCTTCCAAATGCTCTAAAAGTGTTTAATGTCTAATTTGAAGAAAAAAAAAAAAACTTAAGGTCATAATTCCAACATTTTGAAAACACACAAATTAAAGGTTATGCATCCAGAGTATGAAAACTGGTTTCAGCTGTATTCATCAAAAAAGTATTTTTTTACATTATTGTTTGAGGTTTTTTCTTAAATATTTTATTTCTGATAAAATCTCTTTTGTTGGTTTTATTTTTTTTTTTCTGCTACCCTGCCAAGTTTTCTTTATACATTTTTTCCTTTACAGCTTTTTCAGTTTATCATCCGATGATGAGATGGGTTTGGGGGGAAGGGGGGGCAAGCTGTGATTAAAAATTGTGTCTGTTTATCAGTAATACCATGTTTCCTAACTTGCAGCACAGATTGATCACTCGTACATTTATCATAAATAAAGCTTTATAATCCCACAGTCTCTCAAGGCTCATCTGACTGCAGGGAGCCTTCAAAGTGTGAAACAACTTTTTCTAGGTGTCACAATACTTCTTCGGGTCTCCTGTGGGCTCTTGCTCGTCTCCGTGCTCGGCATCATGACAGCACATTTAAATCACAGCATTAGTAAACACCAGCCTCCTCTGCTGATCTCCACACAGGAAGATACAGCTACAAAAAAATGCCTGAAGAAACGCGCTGCGGGTATTTATGGATGATGTCTTGCACATCCCAGTCCACCGACGCACAAACACTCTGAGGGGTTTTAGTGGTAAGCTTTACAAGTTTGTGTACTATCTAGAAATAAATTTTGCTTGCATTTTTGTCTAAGAAAGTAGAAAAAAAGAGAAAAGCGCAAAAACTGCACAGTAGAGGCAAATATTTTTATTTCTCTCAACATTAATAAATAAAACCCCTATCTGAGATGATCTGTTCATCATTTGGGGCTTTCTCCAGACATTCTGTAAAAGTGTGCAAATAATTGTGTTTGTGTTTTTTTTTATTGAAGGATACACTCACCTTCACCCATTTCCTTGACCCACTTTCAGAGCCATTTCTACTGCACCTCCTCATAGTTAACGCAAACAAAAAAAATCCCATTTAAATCCTCCCCCTCTAACATTGCTGACCTCTCTCCAGCACACACACCAACACACACACACACACACACACACACACACACACACACACACACACACACACACACACACACACACTGCATGTTGTCCTCTTTCTGGCTGGATTCACCACAGAATTTGGACAGAAGAGTTGAATTATTCAGTAAGACCCCCTCCTCCAAAACACACACAAATGCACCTACTGCTATCATCTATCTGTAGGACTCTCAATCAGATTGAAATAGAGGTGGGACTCCCATTTTACAATAAAAGGAGACTTTTTATTTTGCTTAGTTTATTTAATGTTTTATTTTTTTAATATACAAGGACATGTCCCATTTCTAAACATTACATAAGCTTTATTTTGGCAGGACAGTGTCCCTCACTAAGTTGATCCCTTTGTGAAACAATAAATCACTCTGATCAATTTATTTCCATGGATAATTGAATAACGATAAACGTGAAGCTTGACACTGTCATGTTCTTTTTAAGGGATCTGACCCACATGCAGGAAACCACTCAGAGAACCAGAGTAAAAGTTTAACAGGTTTATTGAGAGCACAATGTGTTGGTGAACCGGAACTGGAAGTGAGAAGGGAAGTTCAGAGTTTAGTTCAGGTTCCGTAGGAAACTTGGACAACTGGCAAAAGCAAAGACTAAAACTGGACTCACGTTTCCAGAAAAAGGTGTCCTTTCCAGAATCCAGTTGGTGTGGGTTATTCCAGAACTTGGTTGGCCCGTTGGAGGGCGGACAGGATTTACTTAGGTTAGGTTGGTTCCTCGAGGAGCAATGGAGCTGACTGCCACTTAGATTTCCAGGAGAACTTGAACGGCACGTGTGGAGATTTATCCCCTGCTCATTGTGAAGCTCAAACGATCCTTCCAGGGGGAGAAGGCCAAAATATCCAGTTTGCAGGATGACTTCCTGCCAAGAGGCAAAGACAAAAAACAACAAGGTTAGAGCTCAGGGCGAAAAGACTCAGTTTGACTCAGCTAACTCAGACTACCCAAAACTGGCAAACACTCTGGCGTTGAGGTAGTGGCAGTCAGCCGCTTAAGAGTCCTCAGATAATGAGCAGGTGTGTGGAAGGGCCAACGAGAACCAGCGCCACCTCGTGGTGGAGGGAGAAAACACAAAAAACACACAACCTACATGAACTGGATTCCTAACAGAAACGTGTCCTTTAAGGCAGTGATTCTCCACCTGGGGGTACGTGCACCCCTAGTGGTCCGCAAGTGCATTGCAAGAGGTACATGAAAATATTTTAGTTCTTAGGTAGTAAAATAAAATAGTGCTGGGTTCTGTTTTGTTTTGTGAGGCAAAATTAAATTGAAAAATTAAACAAGCTTTTATCAGCCAAAAAGTTATTCTTATACACTATATTGCCAAAAGTATTTGCTCACCCATCCAAATTATTGGAATCAGGTGTTCCAATCACTTCCATGGCCACAGGTGTATAAATTCAAGCACCTAGGCATGCAGACTGTTTTTACAAACATTTGTGAAAGAATGGGTCGCTCTCAGGAGCTCAGTGAATTCCAGCGTGGAACTGTGATAGGATGCCACCTGTGCAACAAATCCAGTCGTGAAATTTCCTCGCTCCTAAATATTCCACAGTCAACTGTCAGCTGTATTATAAGAAAATGGAAGTGTTTGGGAACGACAGCAACTCAGCCACGAAGTGGTAGGCCACGTAAACTGACGGAGCGGGGTCAGCGGATGCTGACGCGCATAGTGCGAAGAGGTCGCCAACTTTCTGCAGAGTCAATCACTACAGACCTCCAAACTTCATGTGGCCTTCAGATTAGCTCAAGAACAGTGCGCAGAGAGCTTCATGGAATGGGTTTCCATGGTCGAGCAGCTGCATCCAAGCCATACATCACCAAGTGCAATGCAAAGCGTCGGATGCGGTGGTGTAAAGCACGCCGCCACTGGACTCTAGAGCAGTGGAGACGCGTTCTCTGGAGTGACGAATCGCGCTTCTCCATCTGGCAATCTGATGGACGGGTCTGGGTTTGGCGGTTGCCAGGAGAACGGTACTTGTCTGACTGCATTGTGCCAAGTGTAAAGTTTGGTGGAGGGGGGATTATGGTGTGGGGTTGTTTTTCAGGAGCTGGGCTTGGCCCCTTAGTTCCAGTGAAAGGAACTCTGAATGCTTCAGCATACCAAGACATTTTGGACAATTCCATGCTCCCAACTTTGTGGGAACAGTTTGGAGCTGGCCCCTTCCTCTTCCAACATGACTGTGCACCAGTGCACAAAGCAAGGTCCATAAAGACATGGATGACAGAGTCTGGTGTGGATGAACTTGACTGGCCTGCACAGAGTCCTGACCTCAACCCGATAGAACACCTTTGGGATGAATTAGAGCGGAGACTGAGAGCCAGGCCTTCTCGTCCAACATCAGTGTGCGACCTCACAAATGCGCTTCTGGAAGAATGGTCAAAAATTCCCATAAACACACTCCTAAACCTTGTGGACAGCCTTCCCAGAAGAGTTGAAGCTGTTCTAGCTGCAAAGGGTGGACCGACGTCATATTGAACCCTATGGATTAGGAACGGGATGTCACTTAAGCTCATATGTGAGTCAAGGCAGGTGAGCAAATACTTTTGGCAATATAGTGTATGTTTGAGTTCACCTTCAGCTTTGACACACATCCAAACTAAGCAGAGGAACAAACTGGATGTAGAGAACAGCCTGGGATCTGCTGTTTTTCAAACTGAGCTATCGGAGCTCATCAAAGCAGCTCAGGTGTCTGGATGAAAACAAAGTGAAACTACTGTAATTAAGTCAGTCTGACTAAAATTTTTTGTTCTGTATTTTGTTCCCAATTCATCAAGTTTGTGTTTCAATGTGATTATAGGAGAGTGATTACAAATATAGTTTCATCATATGATTTTATTTTGCTTTTCTCTTGACTCCTTACAAACTTCAAGGCAACATATTTATGTTTTTCTTTTATTTGAGATGTAAAGAATAAAATGCCTAAGAATGAAATGCTTAAATTAAGAGAAAGTAAAATAGTTTTTATTTTATAATCAGTGATTGTACATTCCACTCATCATCAATACTTTTGACTAAGAGAGGTACTCATGGTAATACACAATGCCCAAAGGGAACACAAGCCAAAGAAGTTTGGGAAACACTTCTTTAAGGGAATGCCTCTAATTACTCTACTACAACATTATGAATAAAAAAAAAAAAATCAACATTTTATGTGTCTTTCAGGACCTAGTGACCAAACAAATACACATGCACTTTGCATTTCATTGCTTTCTATTCATTTGTTCTATATAATGCAGTTTAGGTTTAAGTTAAGTGAATCTCAATCCAGTGCCCTCACAATAACACACGTTGTTCTTGTTTAAAATCAGATACAAACCCATAGACACGGCAAATGTAGGATATCGGCAATCCAACTGTTGACCTCTTCAAATCTGATTAATCTGTTGGATTAACCAACAGATTTAGAATTATATGGATGTCCAGCTTTCTCAGCATTCAGGCAAAAGATGGTTTCTAAGGTCTAGAGATCATGTTTTGCGCCAAAATGAAATATTTCAAAGAACAAGGAAAGTGTTGGCCTAGTCGTTAGAGCAGTGCACTTGTGCTCTAAGAAGGTTGCAAGTACCCGGTTCGATCCCCACATCCTACACTCTGGGTGCCTGAGCAAGATCCTTAACCGCACACTGCTTCCTGGTCGCCACACAAAGCCCACTGCCCCCCAAGGGGATGGGTTGAATGCAGAGGTGAAATTAATAAAAGTTCAATTTAATTCTTACCAAAAGACTCTTTAACATGGTGAAAGCAATCTGTGCTGATAGGGTCAGAAAGGCTGAGGAAGAAGCCACTACTCCAAGAGCAACTTAAAAAAGAAAATCAGAAAGTGGAAATAAACCCAGGACTAAAGATCTTTTTAAGCAATGCCCTATGTTCTAATAAAACTGAAGTTAAAGTGTTCAACCATAATGACCATTGTTACATTGGGAAGAAAAATGGTGACCATTTAGAGCTCATCTATGAAGTATATGGCAGCAAAATTATGCTGTGCAGGTGTTTTTCTCTGAGAGGGAGTGCTGCACTTTACGAAAAGATTGCATCATAAAGACAGAACATTATGTGGACTTATTGAAGCAACATCGCAAGATATCAGCCATGAAGTTAAAGCTAGGGCAACTGTGGGTCAAAAATGGGTCGTCAAAATGTATAATGATCCCATGAGCATACAGAGAGATAGTTTGAAAAATGCTTCAAGGCAGGGTTAAGGTGCCTTTGTGTTGTCTCCTTGTCTTTTGTGAAGAGATTGATGTGGCGAAAGGTGTAGAAGTCAGCACATCTCTGTTATTCTCCTGATTTGGAAAGTGAGGTAGTGAGTAGAGGCCCGCATTGGTAGATGTTCATAGTGGTGAGAAAGATTAGAAGGTTGAGGAGTAAAGAAGTGACATATATCATTCATGCAAATAGTCAGTCAGTATCATAAACAACACTGGCACTGATGCTATGCGTAGTGTTCGGTTGTCAGAATTTACCAAAAGATTATAAATATATTAAATTACTAGAACTGGAAGTTATAATTAATCCGTCTCCGTCTCAGGAAGGGGCAGCCAAAGGTCTAGCAGCTTCTAGCGGCTTCTAACGGTTCCTTCAGCGAACAGTAATTGGGGCCCTCTGTTCGGCAGATAGATTTTGGTTACTGATTGATTGATTGATTGCCTTTATTGATCTCACAGTGGTGAAATGTAGTTGTTACATCAGCTCAAATAATCAGAGAAGATAATGTTGGTACAAAAACGGGACAGATGGACCCAGTGTTCAAGGTGAGACAGCCAGTAGGAAAGTTCAAAACCTTTATTAAAACAAAAGCAGACAGAACAGAAACGAGCTGCTGTGGAACTGCGACGGCAGCGACTGCAGGTGCGGAGCTCAACCCATCACTGATTCTGTAGAGAGAAACACAGGTATGTGACCACGATCATCAGAACAGAAGATGATAATTAGAGTCAGTCACTTACGTGGTTTAACAGTACAGTCCACTCAGGAACGGACAGATCCGGGTTCCAGGGTAGCAGGAAGGCAGGTTCAGAGTCCCATGCATCGAGCATCCAGCTTAGACAGAAAAGCACCTTGGAGGACAGGTTCAGGGGTCCCATGCGTTGTGCATCCCGCTCAGACAGAAACGCACCATGGGAGGCAGAATTGTGTTCAACTGTGGTTCAGGCGAACAGATCAGGCAGGGACAGACAGGGCCAGTATGTGAGAGGGAATGGAATCAGGAAGACAGAACCCCAAGGGAAACGCTGAAACACTCTCACCACTGGTTACGGAATAACTCACCTGAGGACACTGGCTACAGAATAAACTCCTCACTGGAACATGAACCTTAGAAATAACTAAAACTAAGTAAACTGACAGACAGGACACTAACAGAAATTAAACAGAGGGCAAACAGAAAACAATCAATGATCTGGCCCCGATACCTGGGCTGGACCGAATATAAAGTAGAACCTACAGGTGGATGAGATCAGAGATAACTAGGAACTGGGCAGACTAGGCAGGTGAGTGAAATGAGCCATTTAGGCCAGCTATCAGAGCAGATCATGACAAATGTTCCAAAGGAAGAAAAATGTGCATGGGATATATACAGTTTATACAGTGTGTCCACATATGACAGCTTTTTTTTTTTTTTTATAAGATTAGGTCTTCTCTGTCTGCTGCACCAGGCAGGTTCAGGAAACGCTGCCTTCAGTTTGGTTTAAATCGCAGGAAGGAGAATGTAAGGAGAAACCACTGTGATCCAAACCTTCTGAATCGCAGGAACAAGGCATTCTGACTCAGTCCAGCAAACGCAGACTTCTCTGGGGGGATTTGGTCGCTTCTTAGCGTAGCCTTCAGCTGAAAAGTGCTCAAACTAGCCCTACACGGACCATGGCGACTGGCAACAGGAAGTTGAACAGGAAGTTGGCCCTTTTAAAAGCTCGACCGCAGGGATGTGTCTTCAGAGTGGAGTAGTTCCTCTTACATCAGCGACACTTGATCCCAACAGTTGTCAGCAAGGCTAAACTGCAGTTAACATATTGCTGGTTTTAGAAATCACGTTTAATGCAAAACAGGAATAAATGTGTTCAAACATCTTTAAAAATATATATATTATTCCCTTTATATAATTATTAAATTTCAATATTTTCCAAAGACATGTTGATATTCGGTTTTTTGCTCAGATAAAACCACTGTGTTATAAGGCTGCTTGTTTATTTGCATGTAAAGCAGACACATGCAAAGTGTTGTTATATGTAATAAAGGATAAAAGGCAAATTGAGCTGATCATACAATCAACCCAATCCCTATTATACACAATATCCCTTTCTTTCATCTTTGTCTCCTGACAATATTTTTCCTTTTTCGACAGTAAATCCCCCCTCTGTCTTTAAGCATTGTTATTTTGGTCTGTTTTCTCCCCCTAAGCCGAGCTTATCAAACACACCCTGAAGTATTTATGCCAAAATCCCAGTGTGGTTACCACACACTGCTCAGCAGGTGGCTGCACACAGACACACAGATTTCAGTGGTAAAGTCCGGAGGGACAACAGTCAAGAAAGTACGTTTATTAAAAAATAATACCGTTTCCTTGGTTCATATGGAATCAAAGGGATTCCTTTCGTTAGTTGAGAATTTCTTCAAACCCCTGGTTATTTCCTCAGCTTCACAATTTTTTACCTTGTGGCAAACACATCACTAGAAACAGGCATGCTGAATAGATTAGTTTTTCTTGTCACACCCCTGCATGTGTATTCTCATTCACAGATGAATATGCATCTTATGACACAAATATAGTAACATTCCCCATTGGTTAACATCTGGAGGATCTTTTTAAAAAAATACTTAATACAGGGAGAATTATATCAAGACAGGAATTTGTTGCTGCTGTGCTTTTTAGATGTTTTTTTCCTCTCAAAAAGAGAAAGGAAAATCTTGAAGGTCAAAGGGATAAACTTGCATGAAATAAAATAACATCCAAGCTTGTTAAAACAGGCAATCGAATATCAAGCTGAGTCTTATGGCCTAAAGGTCTCTGTCATTATTTGCATTTAAGCAAGCAGTGACACAAACTTCGCCATTAGGTTGTATTTTGAAATAAAAAAATGGCACTAGGCCTCTGTTGTTATTCCTATGGATGTATAATTTGTATTTTTCCTTTTATATTGATACTTTTTTCATTTTTCTTTGTTTTTGTTGCATAAAAGATTAGGCAAAAATGTATTTTGAACGTCTTCTACATGATCAAAGCAATCATTCTTTGGTTGTGAGTAAAAAAACGAAATAGGGATAAAGCGAGAGACGACTGAGTATGAGATGTTTTGTAAACTAAATGTCAAAAAAGCATTAATGTTAGTGAGCCCGTACATTGTAGATCTAGAGATCTCTAAGCCTGATTGGCAGGTAAGTAATGTTTAGTGATAGGATGGCACCAGATACCCAGAGGATGAAGACAACCTCAGAAAAATAAGGAAAAAAGAACAAAGATTGGTTTATCTTTTATTTTCTTACTCTGCTTATTTTCTTTTTTTTTCTTTCAAGTAGAAAGCTGATTCACCCACTCATTTTTGCCCCTCTAAACCTGTTATGAAAACTTCACATCAAGTAGTTCAGCTTAATTTAACATAATATGCATAGAAACAGGCCTTTATAGAGGTGCAGGTACAGGAGATGAGTTTACATTGTGGTAAAATGTTCCCGTTGATGGGGTAAAAACATGATTTTCTTTTTGTTGAAATTATATCTTTTGGAACCTTTCTCAGATGTTTTATCTCTTCTGTTGACCGATTCATCTCCTGTTTGGTTCTCAGTGTGTAGAAAAATCAACCAGTTAGCAAAGTTGTGATGTTCTCTGCGTTTGCAAGAGCAGCAGATGGTTGTTTTATGTCGTGATAGCATCTTCCCCCGAGTGCAGAGACTTGGAGACAAAATCCAAAGACCTGTGGCACATTTCCAGACAGAGATAAACACAACTCTGGGCTGACTACCTGTAGTATTTATTCAAATGAATGGCAGATGGTGACGAGCAGATAAAGGAGCAGCTGAGACAAGAGATTAGGAACCTCCTTGTGGAGTTATTTAGGTGCTCTGAATTAAACACTTCAGTGTGTTGGGAGATGGTATGAAAGCATGAGAATATCAAAATAACACAAGGTGAAAAACATGTCAAACTGAAGTCGTTTTTCATCTCCTTCAGTAAGCGTATGTTAATTTTGCTTTTATTTAGTTATAACATTTCTAACAAATTGTCTTCAGACAGAAATTGGCTTGATTCATTTTAGAACCACCTGAGACTAAGCCTGGTAAAAACAGAGGAGATTAGGGTGGACTTCTGAAAGAAAACCTACCTACTGTCAGGTTGGGTGGGGGTTTAAAAGGATCCAAATGCAGAGACTGAAGCTGAAGGTGGTTACTTGCAGATTTAATAACAAAAAAGGGTAAAGGAAGCAAAAAAATTCAAAAACATATATTCTCAAAATCCACAAAAACTGAGAACCAGGAAAACTCAAAACAAGGGGGCAAAGAAATAATGAATAACTAGCACCAGTAACTGAGCAAGAGGTGCATATATGGGAGAGAGAAGCAAAGATCAGGCTAATCAGCAGACTGGGAGCAGGTGTGAACAGAGGAATCTAGAAGGGAGCTAGGGAAAAGGAGACTGACACAAGAGGGCAACAGAGGGCAAACAAGAAATGCCTAAGAACTCAAATACAATAAAAAAAAAGCTAGAATAACACAAAATGGAAATAAAACCAATGAAAACTCAAAGATAAAACTTAAACAGAACCAAAACAATACAAGCTGAAAAAAGTTATTTTACCCTTTAAAAAATGTGCTGCATCGACACACACATACCTACTGCTATGGTAAATGTTTGGACTGTTGTCTACAACGATGGAAAACCAAAGACAAATTCCTAAAATTTGGCGATTAAATGTGATTCTGGTTTAGATTCTGAAATAATAATTTAGCAATCCTTAAGGATGAAGAGCACATTTTAAGTTAAAACCTCTCATAAAGTTCTTTTTCTTTTTAAAACCTTTAATCAGAAGTTTAAAGTCCTGCCAGCAGCTACCACTGCCCCACCTTTAATATTTGCATCTTTATTTAGCTTACCTACAATCAGTCTGAGAGGAAGAGAAGAACCTTGACGTAAACCTATTTACATGCAAAAGTGAAAAATTAAGTAATTTTCTAAATTACTTCTAAACAACAACTGACTGATTAGCAATAGAAATTAATGTTCTCCTGGACAGACACCAGCTCTGGAAAATAGTGGGAAAAGATATTTATGTCAGACATTTACAGCCATTATTAGATCTTGTCAGTCGTCTTGCAACATTTCAGCTGTTCCTTTGGGTCTCAAAGCTCTCTTCCAAAAAAAAAAAAAAAAAACACTCAGTAAGATTAGTGAATGCCCTTTGAAGACCCTCTTTAAAGGTAAAGATAAAAATGGAGAATGGATCTATAAATCTATTTTACACATTATAGATCTGTTTTTAAATTGATCAGTGAACATAAATGCAAAACTGGAAACAGTTATACAGTTTAGGATCAAAATGCTAACACACAATACTTTGTATTCTTTGATTCCTCCAAAATGAATTGTTAGATGATGAAAGGATGACAAAGCCTTTGTCCAAAAAGTTGATATTTTCTTGAAGAGGAATAATTCAGATGGATCTTATGAAGGTTCTTCTTTACAGACTTCCTTAATGCTGTCCTGTAAGTAAAATGGCTTTTGCAAAGAAAAGAGCGTTGTGACACAATCTTTGAGCATCACAAGGATGCTAAGCATGAACTTCCTCTACTCTACATGACAGTAATTTAACAGCTTGTAAGAATTACAGCATGTTAGAGAAGCTTCTATCCTCTCAACAACCAGCAGACATATATGTATACTGAAAGATCAAGTCCTCTGTGGGGGGGTCCTTAGCATTGAGGCTCAAAGGGCAAAGACACAGGAGGGTGTTGTGATGTTCAGCTACAGGAAGAGCAAAAGCATGTTGACATTTTGATCATATATCCTAATTAAGGTTCTGTAGACCTTGTTCAGTCCTACAGATCTGTCCTGATAAGGAATGTGTGCAGATCTCACTTGTCCCCTCAAATATGAAATCCTCCCATATTTCACCATTAAATCATGCTTGTTATTTCTTATAAATATGTAAATGTAAAAAAAAAATGTAAATCCCTTTTTTGACCCACAATGGGGAAATTCACTCTTTGCATTTGAGCCATCCCCTTGGGGTGCAGTGGGCTGCCATTGTACGGCGCCGGGGGAGCAGTGTGGGGTTGAGGGTCTTGCTCAGGAACCTGGAGTGCAGGCTGTAGAGATCAAACCAGGTACTTGCATCCTTCTCAGAGCACAGGCGCACCACTCTTACCACTGGCCTAGCGGTATGGGAGCCCATTTGTCACATTTTTTTTTTATTTTACCTGAACCACTGGTAGCTATCATCTGTAGATGGGAGATATTAGTTAACAAATAAAGGAAACTTTTGTGAAGCACCTGGACAACAAGACACGGCAGAGATAAGAGGTGGAAAACATCGCTACACAAAGGTAACCAAAGAAGTTAGGATCTGTAGTCATGTCAAACTGGATGTATGATATAGTTATTAAGGTTTGTTAGCAAAGAAAGTCTACAAAATGTATATTCATTTATAAACACCTATGCGCAATATACGATAATTTTTTTTCATTACTTGTAAATTCTGTGATTATAGTATTAAAAGTTCTGTTTACTTAGTTTAACCCTACAGTTTAAAAGCAGACTACAGAAGCGGCATAATATAGACAGATAGAAAAATTATCAAAATACATAAGCTGTCAAAGCAGATGCAAAACCTACCCAGCCGAGTACCAATTTCTAACTGATAGAAATAAAAATGCCAGAAAAAGTGCGAATATCTGTCGCTTCATAGTTTCAATTAATAATCATATAGTTTATATTATGAAAAATTATATTTTAATAATGCATATGTCATGGGTTTGATTGTTGTTTAGAGGACCCAAATGACGAGAGGCTGAGGTGAGTTCTTGAAGTTTAATAGTTAACACAAACAATAGAGACAAAAATCCAACTTAAAATGTTAGACAGACCAGAACCATGGAGACATCAGGGGGAAGCAATCACAAGGAGCCAGGATAAGACGAGGTATGATGACAACAGCGACGAGGAACCAGCGACGACAAGGATCCAGCAAAGAGTGACAGCAGAGGAGAGTATTTATGGCTGACTGAACAAAGGCAGGGCTAACGAGCTGATAAGGATCAGGTGTGAGTGAAGACAACGAGGAAGCCAAGGGTAAAGGAACACACACAAGAGGGCAACAGAGGACAGCAAAGAAAAACCTGAGAACTAAAATATATCCAGAAAATACAACAAAATAAGAATTAAACCAATAAAACTAGAAAACATGGAGCAAAGTAAAACAGAATCAAGACCGTGACAGCATATTGTTAAATGTAATCATCCAAACACTGTTAGTATAAAGCCTATTATTAGTTAGCTCTTTCACTTTAAATGTTGAATATAAAAACTTTTTTCTGCCTAACACCATTATTTTGAGTTATTTTAAAGCTCCACTTGCGTGCTTCTTGAAATATCTGGTTATGGCCTGAATAGGACCAACAATAGGGCTGGCTTTAGCACTTTAAAATGCTGCAACACTATAATGACCTAATTCAGGGAGTGAAACGAGAAGTAAAATTAATAATGTCAGTAGTGTTGAGGTTAAGCTAAAAATAAGTTTTAAGAGGTGCAGTAGCTCTAAAACAAATTGTGTAAAAACCTATGTTTTTTTGTATCTAAAATCATGCTTGTTATGAAGGAACACACAAATTAAGTTACTTTTACTACTTAACCAGCCATACTTGTTCACTTTCTGTATTTATTAGACTTTTAAATTACATAATTGAAGAAAAGAATAGGGAGAGGAATTATCCTTATAGCCATTTTATATTATAGACCACCTTTGCTTACTATATACAAGGTGGAGATACACTTACTAACCTGTCATTGTGTTTCCACAGGATTTTATGCCCAAGTGAGATATGTAATGTCAGCACCATGGAACTAGAAGCTGAAATTGGAAAAGTGAACAAATGAAGCCTTACTGGGCTGTAAGATGGACAGAAAGATGGAATGGTGGATAATAGACAGGAGGTGGGTGGGCGGAAAGCAGTTTGGAAGATTTCAGACAGCACTAAGAGTTTCTGTGGGGCAACTCGGCATGTGCAACAACATTGTGTTTGTCCATGCAGGAAGCTCATAGCTGTTGGTAGTAGAGCGTGTGTGCTCAGTACATGTGTGGGTGGATACAGAATATGTGAGAAGATTTCTGGATTAATCTTGGAGAAAAGCAACAAATAAATGACAAGCTGTAAATAAAAATATGTTGAGATGTTTTGGTGATATATCACTATTAATTTTTCTAATTTACTTTCTTCTTTTTTTTTTTTTGCGCTTAGCTTCTATCTTTCTACCACATGACCTTCGCTTAGAAGGGATCCAAAAGTCTTCCAGCAACATGATGTCATCTCTGAATAAAACATGTAGAGGAGAAGCAATAGTTCTCTGTTGGATGAATGATCTCATCCCTTTACTGGAAAAAGCCAAAATCCTATGCTTATCACCAGAGAGTGATGCACCAGTGTCAACACACCATATCACAGCGGACCTAAAAGTATGCATGATTTAAGGGCAACCATGCACTTCCATACAGGTAGGTTTATTCACACATTACACACGAAATGACTCATAGCTCATCATTAATTTATTGTCTTATATTACGTCAGATTTCTATCAAGACCTTAATAACTTCAACAGATCTTAAGCTGAAAAAGTTTGCCTCTATCACCACTCTGCACCCCTATGCAATATATTTAGTTCATTTTAGCTGTGGAATGTGGTTATATTGTTATTTAACTGGTACTATATATGCAAAAAAATGTAATACAATTATAAAAACAAAGTAGATCCAACGGTGACACAAAAATGATGAAACAGCAGGGGTGAAGAGTTCGCAAATTACATACATTATAGCTGGCTACCCTTAAATAATAAAGCACAGATTGGTATTTAAGATAGGTTTCAAATACTATATAACCTGTTTAAAACAAGATAACAAAATCATAATAATATAAAATGCTCTAAAAAAAACATCTGTTTTCTGCAGGTATATGATAAATAAAATGTTACACAAACACGAGAAAAAAAAGGGATTTTGAAAAACGAAGATATTTATTAATAGTTTCTATGTTCTTGATTACATCTCCAACAAGCACACAGCAAGAAATGGTGGATGTTTCACTCTCAACCCGGAAACACACTTGATCATAACTAGGGTTGGGCATCGAGAGTCAATAATCAATGGAAAACAGTTCGAACCTTTAAATTCTCCCAGAATCGTTCAAATTTATTTATTTTTTTAATTAAAAAAATTCACAAGAGCGCAAGTACGGACTCGTGTTCTCTCCAAGTATGTTCATGTCAACAACATAGGAAATATGGACTGGGGGAGACGGGAACATGCAGATCGGTGTCAACTGGAACAGAAGCCGTGACGTCACCACATGCTCAGGTCATTAGAACCTGCATTTCCCCTCCTGTTATTAACACAGTCGGATAAACCCAAATTAAATCAATGTTTTTCCAAAAGAAAAAAGAAAAAAAAAAAAAAAAAAAGCAGAACCAGCGGTACTTTACACACGACTATGCAGAGAGAGGGCTGGTGCAGACGGGCTAACGTTAGCCCTGGCTGCAGTTAGCTTCGGAGCTCCGCCGGCTGCCGTGGTCCTCTCAACATTGGGATTTTTATTTTATTTTTTTATTATGCACTGAATCATAAATGGGCCATATAGTAGTATAGTAGTATATAGTAGTAGTATAGTATAGTGTAGTATAGATGTACTTTTTTTAGAACAAAAGCAATCTTTATGTCCAGAAGGATACCTGCCTCGTTTCCCACAAGTTCTGGATAGAATGAAAGCACATTAACATCGATCTGCCAAATAACTTAATCTGTTTATTTTAGTTTATTTGTAATCTGTTTGATTTGATGAAACCTGCTAACTTCCTTTTCTTAAAAGAATCAGAATCGGGAATCAATAGGAACTGGAATCGCAACAAGTATCGAAATTCCTTCAAATTCAAAGGGTGCCCAACCCTAATCACAACTGGTTGGTGTTGGTTTATTTTACCGGTATAAAGTGACAATGCACAACCTTTTATTGATGTTTTAAATAAAAACGAAAGATGCACGTGCCATTGTTATGGCAAGATTGCTCATTTTCACCCGTAGCCCCTGGCATACAATTCGACCAAAAATCAAGTTGCATAACGTCTTCCAGACAATTCTTAGCATTACAGGAATGTCATGGTACATTAAGTAAGAGTTTGTAGCAAAATAAAACCATTTGCCTTTAAGGCAAAAGAAAAAGATCAATTGGCACAAAATGGTTTGAACAAAAATAACCAGAGACTAGAGAAGACCAGAGAAGCAAATGGTGATCTTGTTTGAGCAGCAACTGCAGTGTTGTGTTTCCTCACAGACAGGCTTGTGTTTATAAATCTGGCTTTTATTGCATGATCCTGGGGTCATACAATATGAGGAGCAAGTCTATTAACGGACCCTCTTGTTGAAGCCTGTTATGCTTTGAAAAATTTGGACTGGAGCATGTGCAGTCACTCGTATCCCAAGAGGTGTGTTTGGGGGGTTGCAGCACACGTAGCTGCATAAAGTGCAATTATGCTTAGAGCCAAGCTGTTGGTGTTTAGAAGGATACAATTTTCATTAATACTAACCAGACCACAGAAACTGCAAGAAACATGATGAGAGATGTTTAGTAAAAATTTACGATAAAGAACTAAATCCAAGCATGTGCATAAATGATTTCACCAAAGCAGTAATCAAAATAGCCAGAGCAAAGATGAGAAATTAAAATCGCAGTAATTACAGAAGAACATCACAACCCCCTGCTTACACACCCGGGACACAGGAAGTGACACGTGAGAGCAGGCAGTGGTTAATTACTATTGGCCCTCACTGCTGTCCCACCAGGCATCAGCCTCCTTTGCTCTGATGCTAAAATAATTAATGCTGTCGCTGTCATCTCTGGTCTCTGTAGCCATGGCGATGAGAAGACTTTTTTCTCCCCCCTCCAGGGAACCCCTCAACCCCCACTCCCTGCTGTGAAGCAGCAGTTGGCCAATGAGGAGAGTCACTCAGTAAGTGAGTGAATCTACGGTTCAGTAGTGATCTGAATGATTTAAGCAGTGACTTCATGCTGCAGGTAACAGCTGGTTTCAGTCAGGATTGACTCTGTCAGAGATTCATTCTCTTTACACCAATGCACACGAAATCCTGTCAAATAAGAACTAACTTAGCAAGAAATATAGAAGATTCACTGCATTTGGTCTCAAATGTGTCTAAAAATCATTTTGGGTTTCTTGTTTCAGTGGACTGTCAAGGTTTGAATTAGTTGTAAAATAGATCATATAAACTTGACAAGAGTTTATTTGTTAAAGTGAAAAGTCCAATTTAGCAATTAAACAGTTTTTTGGTGGTAGCTTATTTTGCAATATTAAAAAAAATTCAATATAAAAAAAAACTCCAGAATTGAAATCTGCAAAACTGTCTGACCTTGTTTTTCACACAAAAACTATTAAATAAACAAAAGCTAGTTTTAAAGCAGTGTTAATGCCAGTTTTTGAGTGAGTGAAGAGAAAAATAAGGTAGATTTGGTTTCAGAGCTGTTTCTTTCTGCAACACAAATTTCAAGCAAGTTTTTAATTTAAAAACTTCATGCAAATGCAATAAAAGGGGTCTAAGTGAAAATGAGGAAGGGAAGAGGATGCCCATGAACTTTGCTGGGAAAGACAACATCATTAAAAGCATTTCAAACTAGTTTATGCAGTACAAAACATAACCCTAAGTAAAAGTATCAGATTTCATGTCTTTAACATTTTATTTTTTTAATGAGGAAACAACATTTTAATGTTTTCAGTGCTTCTCAAGATATTAGTGTCCATAAATTAAACATCAAGGATTGATGATTTTGTTGGACCTAACTGACCAAAAACCATTTAGCTGTTAACATGATACAGTAGGAGAGAATGGTTATATAATGTCTAGTTTCAACTAGATGAGCAGGACAGTGATAGAAAAAAAAAATATCCAAAAGGAAGATCAAACATTCAACAATGTTTGAGTGAAAAGTTAAATGAGTGCATTGAAATTGCATTTAGCCTGTTGCTGTTGAACCTAAAAGGCAGAGAAATCCAGGAGGAGAAACAACATACAACAGGTGGTACTCATATCCCTGGTAAAAAACAAACAAAAAAAACTACATGGCTACGTTCACACTGCAGCCTGAAGTGACCCAAATCCAATTTTTTGGTCCATATGCAACCTGTATCTGATCTTTTCATGGCAGTCTGAAAAACACAGGTCAGATTTTTTCCAAAGCAACCCAGGCCACTTGGCTATGTGGTCCTGAATCCGATACGAATCTGATCTTTTCAAATGCGGCCTGTGTCTGAACGCCATTAACACCCGACAAAGGTCACTATTATGCGTCTTGCTACGCAGAAGCGGCAAGAAAAACAACAACCATGGTGGACGATGATGCGGAGAGCAGTATTTATGTTTAACCATATTGAAAAGATTGAGTTTTTATGGTTGGAAAAGACCACTAGATGCGCGCCGGCACTACCATCCATGTTTACTTCCGTAAACATAGAGCACGCTGGCCTGTGACGTCATCGCGTCCACTACTGCGCATGCGGGACACTTGGGTTGTATGACTGCAGTTCACACAGGAAATCACATACAAGTCACATTTCCAAATATATGTGACTTGTATGTGAACTTGGAAATGTGAACGGCAATTCCTCAAAAAAATTGGAATTGAGCATCAAGGCCTGCAGTGTGAACGTAGCCAAAATGTAATACTTTAGTGCAGGCATCCCCAAACTCTGTCCTCGAGGGACGTTTTCCTGCAGGTTTTAGAGGTTTCCCTGCTTTAGCACAGCTGATTTACATTGATAGTTGATTAACTATCAATATGGCTTTTGCTGAATTGCAATCATCAGAATCAGCTGTGCTAAAGCAGAGAAACCTCTAAAGCCTGCAGGACAGCGGCCCTTTGGGGGTCCCTGCTTTAGTATATAAAATTACCTTGATCTTCTCTTGCAGGGAATTCCCTAACTCAATGTTTTCAATAGAAGCAAGAAAATATTTTAGACCCAACAGCTTCTGTGTCACAGCTGGAGGAAGAGTGATTTTCCATAAAAGCATCTTTAGTCTCTTGGTCACATAAACAGCTGTTGTTCTGTCAGTGATAATCTTGCACCATTTCAAGTTGAATTGATTTTTACTTCTGGATCCACAGTAATCGCTCGCACTCTTTCTCTTTATGTCAGTTCCCTTCATCTTTCTTTGCTCTCATATCTGTCAGCTGTTCTGGCTTTTATGGGCTCTTCAGAGACAATTATACCAACAAAGAGTTTTTGACATTACGAATAGAAACAATGAAACCCTACAAAAAAACCCCCAAAACACTCAGTGTGTGTTTGTATGAGCACACATCACAGTGTGGCTCAGATATCCTGTGGTCCTCCGTTTTCTTTTAGACCCTTTAATCCATTCAAATCAGGGCTAGTAATCCTGCTTTTGTCTCACAGCTGTGGTGGCCTCATGCAGGTATGTACACGCAGTTCTGCTGCTGTGCACACTTCCATACACAGCTGTATTTATTTCTTTATTTTTTACAGCTTCAAATAGCTTTTTCACAGACTCCCTGATAAAAACATGGCTCTTTACTCACTTCTAAAGACAGAAAAATATTTTGTCACATCGCAGCCATACACTTCAATGTATTTTATCAAATTCTGTTACAGAAAAACACAATAATTCACACACTTATGAAGAATGGGGGACATTCTATATTTATACATAAATAAATATAGTGTATACAGCCTTACAGAGCTAATATGGAACAGGCTTATTTTGGATATTCCTCTGTGCTAATATACAGCATTCCACCCTAGTCAATAGTGTAAACTCAGTCAAATTGAAAGAAAAGTGCCCAGCCTGATTTGATTACCTTAATCCATCATCCCATCAACTCTCACCAGCTTCCCTGTCCATAAAGGAAAATATCCCCACTAACACAAGCCTTTTGGAGCTTGGAGTTGGACACTTTGCATTTAGACTTATAGTTAAGTTTCATAATAATCTGACAAATTTGGTTTGTTTCATATGTTAATATAGTGGCAAACTACAAATGGGATTTCCTGTGACTTCCTTTGTCATAAAGGCCAGATTAAAGGAATAGAGGACAACCTTTATTTCCAGGTGGATCATCTAAATAAGTCGGCCTCCTAATTGTAGATCATTCTGGTCATATGTTTACATAAGGCCGTCCTACGCTCGTCCTGTTAGCCATCTTTTTCTGCGCATGCGCACTTTCAGGCGTGTGGTGAGCTATGGTTTCAGACAGTCCCTGAAGCTCACCTTTCTCACCGCCATTCTTTGAAAATGGCTGAGGGTCGTAGGAGAAAAAGTGTCTACGAGGTGTTTGAGAAGAAAAGGAAGGCCTCAGAAGAGGCAGATATATCCCAGAATGCTTTGCGCGGAGAGATCTCCTTGCAAAGCATTATGGGATTTGCTTTTACAGCGGCCTGCTGTCACCATAGGCTGTCGCTACCTGACAGCGGCGACTAATAGCAAAGATGGCGCAGGCACCGCACAGTGGAGGAGGAGTAACGTGACCAACGGGGAGCGAAATGCAGTGATTATCTGTCAGAACAGCCTGTAATCGTGTTCGCTATAAAGTCCACTATATGGTCCCCTCTGTATTAAGGGATTTAAGGGTTAGGATGGACGTTCAGACACTGTAAGCTTGTATGAGCTATGAGGATGGCAACTTTTAAACAGAGTGTGCACGAGGAGAAATGGGATTGTGATGCACAGCTTTATAGGTGTTCCCTCTTGGGAGCTGCTACAGGGTTGTATATGTGCATTTTTTTATTGGGAAGAGAGAGGGTTTGCATTAGCAATAGATGTTTTTGTTTCGTTTTCTATTGAGATGTCCTTGTTTAAATGTAACAGCATATCCTTTTTTTCACTGTAAGGTATTTAATGAAATCAGAACTTGTATCTTTTCAGATGTGATTAAATATTTCTTACTGGAAATGTGAAAATCCGGCATAGATGGAATAATAAAGATTACTTTGAGATGAGTTAGTTTTTTAGTTTTTGTTTTGCAGCCCTTTGACTTGTTACCATCTCCTAATCTTTCAAAAAAACATTTTTTCCCCCCGCATTTCCAGCTTCTCTTGCCTGTTTATGAAGGTAGAGTCTTTGAACGCTAGAACGCTTTATAGTTTAGAGCCGGTGAGGTGGCGGCTGATAATGTCAGCCCTAATGATACTGTACTTCAGCTCAAAACACCTCAGCAGTTCCAGCAAGCTGAGGCCAAGGTGACAGCATCCCTGAATTCTAATTGCAAAGAAGTGCAGCGAGATGAAGGTTGGAGGTTGATGAAAAAAACTACATCTTTTAAAAATAAGGGGTGCCATGAATGTATTCATGAACAAACTGAGATGGAGCCCAAAAACTTTGTATGTGTTACCTTTGAAGATGTGACAGAAGTGACCAGAGAGGGTGTGCTTTTCAGCTGCAAAGCTGATACTGAAAAAGCATCACAAGTAGACTCACAGAACTGTGTTTGGGACACAGTTTGATCTTGGATGGAAAGTATCTTTGCATGTGAAGTTTGTGTTTGCTATAGACAGACTGCTTTTTATTGAAACAGAAAATCTACAGTTGGGCTGTTGTCACCCACTGGTTGGTTCTCACCTCCTTAGAAAAAGGAAACAGGCCTGTATTTTTACTATAGGTACAGCAACAATAAGAGAAATTATGATAATATATCCAGGAAAATGTAGGATTTTTAAAGATTTCTTTTCTAAATTAAGGTGAAATATAAGTATTTGGTCATTGCTAAAAGTTCAACTCAGTGTTTTAGGTTTGCTAACATTGTAATTCCTCAATGCAGTTCTCCTCTGGAGCTGGTATGTTTTGGGGTGTGCAACACCAACATTCCCACTGGAAAAACAATCTAGAAATAAGTAAAACAATTCTTAAATTAAGTACATTTATCCTTAATTTGAGTAGGTAAATGAAGTAGTTTGCCGATGGAATGGGTATTTTTACTCTTACAATAAGATAATTAGGTAATATGCACTTGAAATAAGAAAATGCAATTGTGTTTTCCTATTTTAAATGTAAATGATCTTGTTCCATTGGCAAAATGTCACTTTTACCTCCTCAATCCAAGAACAAGTGCACCTATTTTAGGAAAAAAATAACTTATCTAGATTTCGATTTTTTTTCCAGTGGCATTATAGGGTTAAATTTTGGAGACAGGGTGGCCATACCAAGACTTTGAAATTTTTGTTTTGTTTTTTGAAGACCAAATCATGAAATATCTTGAATTCTCTCACTGATGGAAGGATGTTTTGACTTCATATCTCATGATACTACAGCATTGCTTAAAATGGATCATTCATCCTATCCCTTTTGCAGAAAAACAGCCCCCAAAGCATGATGTTTCAACTCCCATGCTCCACAGCAGGAATGCTGTTCCTAGGATGGAACTAAGTATTATTTTTCCTCCAAACAAGTTTCAGTTTGTGCCAAAAAGTAATATTTTATCTGACCACTCAAATTTTTTTCCCCTCAGTCCTCCTCTGGGTCATCCGTATGCTCTCTTCTCTAAACCTCAGACGGACCTGGACATGTACTGTCTGCAGGATCTGAGTCCCTCTCTGTGTGGTGTTACCAATGGCATCCTTTGTTCCTTTAGTCCTCTCTGTAAGTCATTGATTAGGTCTCTTCATGTAGTTTTTCTCACCTTTACCATGATCATTTTGACCCCACAGGATGAGATCTTGCGTGGGGCCAAAGATCAAGATGGCTTATCAATACTTTTGTATGCTCGTTGCTCCCACAGTTGATTTATTCCCACTAACCTGCTTTTCTATCATAGATTCTCTTTTCCAGCCTGGTGAAGGTCTTCAGTTTTGTTCGTAGTGTCTTTTATTTTGGCCATTGCTAAGTTTAAAGTCTGTTTACAGCAATGGGCAGATGTAACTTATACAGATTGTAGGCGACTATCATCCAAAAAAATAGTCACTGAGAGGAGACACAGATAACGAGATAAAATAGTTGCAATAAAATTGGTAACAAGTGGAGGACAGAGGATCCCCTTTAAAGAAGAGGTTAATGAGGGCCAGACATGTTGCTTGTCTGTGGGTAAACAAATGAATATTTTTCCACCACAATTTACATATAAATTCTTTAAAAATCCTACAATGTGGTTTCTTAATTTTTTTTTTATATAATCATAGATAGGTGACTGATTAAATAGTTTTTTTCTCCATAACAGAATGATGAATTTCTACCACACATCAGCAACTTTAAATAGGGACGATATAAGAACAGATTAGTTCCAGTTCAGCATGCTGGATGCTTATTGTTGCAGTATGTTTTACTTGGGTGGTCAATCTAATGTAACAGCTACATATCAGTGTTGGTGAACTGCTAACACCACCAGCTACTAAGGTCTTACTGCTTGTAAAACCAAACAAACTCATTGTTTTCTTCATGCCATCAGGTTAGAAGACACAGCGAGGAAAGAGGATGCCAGGAATAGAAAGAAAGAGCAAACAGACGAGGAAATGTTGGACCACTTTCTATTTGCTGGCAAATGCTTTGTGAGAAAGCGTCACTTTGAGCTCTGGACATTTGTATTGCATTTCCACTGAATCTACATTAATTGAGCAACCGAAGTGCCAGCAGAAAATTCAATTTTAACAAATAAACTGGAAAATGTTTTTTAACCAACAGGCATGAAATCTATAGGTGGTTTGTTACGTTTATTTTGTAGGAAAAATCATAAAACAACGTTAAAAAAGCGGCATAGTGAAAAAATTCAAATGCAAAACGTAAAAAGCAAATTCCCATCAAAAATTCATTTCTCATTAAAACCATATTTCAATAAAGAAGATTATTTAGCTTGTTTTTAAAAGAAGCAACAATTCTCTGGAATTATTAGTTAAACTGAAAAAATTATTTTACTTGTTTGGAGGCTATGGCCTATAAAGCATAAATTATGCTGTGACATAACTTAAGTGATCTGATAAAGGGGTTTTGGGACTGATTACTGATATTTGCTGCTTGATTACCAATTAAAACAATAGAAATGTAAACAGGTTTCATGTGACAGATGTTTTTTTTTTATTTTTTTGTGCAGAGCACTTATTACTGTGGGTTTTATAAAGGTGTTACGTCAACCATATCATATATGGTTTGGTTTGGTTTGGTCTGGTACAACAAGCAAAGTGTATAAATGACAATAAAGACCCTAAAAAGGGAAAACTAACAGCATTAAAATCACTATCCAAACTGCTAAGTAAGAGTGCAAGTCTTATGTTGTGGGTGTTCGCCTTTTAAGGAAACTGGAGCACATCATAGTTCATCGAGAAAATATTTAGGCAACATCTCACAGCAGAACCCAGAAGTTCAAAGCCTGAGTGCAAATAGTTTCTCTAAACTAAAGTCAGCCTGTTCCTTATTGGTTTAAAAGGGAGCAGACAATCTAATAATCCAATAAAGGTAAAATCGATATTCTGCATGACCTGCAGTGACTCTACTGAGTCTATCTCAAAAAATCATTGGGTGGAAGCAGATGATTTGGTTTGGAGACTCAACTTTCTGAGATTCGTCAGAAACGCTGATTGTTCAGATGATTCAATTCACTAACTTCCCTCCTACTCAAGAATATTTATTGCAATTATGGTGCCATCTTTTTTATTTCAGGGCAGTAAGCTCAGAATGCACGTATATATACCACAAAGAAAAAGAGATTAATAACAAAATCATAAGACAAGTCACTGGGAAAATTGTGTCACATATAATAGCTAAAAAATCATGCCTAATGCTAGAAGCATGTGTTTGGATATTGGTCATTAAACAGACTATTTTGTGTCTTCAGTGGGACAATTGCTTTCAAAGCTCTGGGTATGTCAGGACCTCAGAACCTTGCACCCAATATTCAGGCAGACTTTTACAGTTCTATCTCCTTGAACCCCAGTCAGCCTCAGCAGATGGCCGCTCACACTGAGCCTGGTTCTGCTGGAGGTTTCTTCCTGTTAAAAGGGAGTTTTTTTCTCTCCACTGTCACTACAAGCATGCTTAGTGTGAGGGATTGTATTTGAGTCAATAAGTCAATGCAGTCAACTGGTTTTCCTTAGATAGAAAACTTTGATTCAATTTGACTGTATGATCTGGTAAGCTGTAAAGTGCCTTGAGATGACATGTGTTGTGAATTGGCGCTTTATAAATAAACTGAATTGAATTGAATGTTGTACCAGTTCATAATTAATGTTCATTTTACACAGATGTAAATGAACTTTCTCATGTTCACTGAATAAATGAAGCCACAATCCCATACAATAGAACCCCATATTTCACCCTTTAAATTATCCATCATAATAGAGAGAAAGAAACAGTTAATCCTTGATGCAGTCAAGGTAGACTGTATGTGCAGTGAAGCCTTTATTTAGCCCAATTACACAGAATTTCAGACACATGCAGGTTCTGTATCATTGGCTTAATATGTTTTTCAGTCAGTGATATTTTTCAAGGTATCTTGGATGCTTTAACTTGATGTGTCGCTTTAAATTTTAAGTGGACATGGCTGAAAAGGACTTGATTTTAGGTCCCATTGGGCATAGTTTGCACAAAATCATGAGTTTATTTTTCTTCCTGAGTCTTCTTGCCAAGTGCTTTGCAAAACTGCCATAAAGACTGGATTGAAGGTGTAGAAAATGTACTTAATTTTGTTCCAATCCAGTGTAATGCAAGCATTTAACACAATAGAAGATACAGATAAATTTGGGGACTTCCTATTTATTTGCTTATCTTTACTTTCTTGTTTTGTATTCCCCCGACTGCTTCAGTAGGTCCTCTGTTCTTCACACCCTTTTTGAGTTATTCATCAGAACACCTGCTCTTTGAAAGCCTCCTACTCCCTAGGTATAAAACGTTTAGGATTTTACCTCGACTCTTTGTTAGACTCCCCCTTATTTGCTTCCATCTATATTCTGTCACCATTTTTGCCCCTGTGGCTTCATCCGTGTGCAACTTGGCTGAAAAAGCAGCAATCTTATGTCTGTAGATTCATGTACTGTTTCCAGCAGTGCATGGATTTATGTTAATTCAAAGGAAGAAATGTAGAAGAATGTATCTGAAAAGGGAGCTTTAGTTTCATTGGATCATTGAGGTTCTGTAATTTCTATTTTCTGTACTGTAAGTACTATCCTACAGCATTAGTACAAATTCAAAATATCAGGGTGGAAGTAATCTGCAGATAGGCCTATTTCTAGTGACAACACAATGATTCTTACAGTATCAATATTTTTCTGTAAGATGGTTGTTTTTCTAAAGCCAGGCATACATTGTGCAATTTTTTTCAATCGTTGCACGCAGCTACTGCTCACACTGTACAACTAAACACAGTGTGAGTTTACAGCTCATGATTTATGTTCGGCCCAACGCTCTGATGCGATCTACCTGCTCACACTGTACGACTAAAAACCACGTCGGACTCAGCTCCGCAGTGAGATGAAGCTGCTCTGTAGCTCTCTATCCTGAAGCCAAACAAATAGTAGGGGGATATTAAGCTCAATATAGTGAACCACCCTAGCTTGGCAATTTGTGCAATTTTGTGCTGAGAGTCCTAGAAAGAAAGGGCAACGACGTATTTGGAAAAAGGACGTGGCTGAGCAGGCGTGGCTGCTGCGGTCCGTCAATTTTGCAGACGGAGCTGCATTTCACTCATTGCATCCCTGCCACGCTGCTGTGTTTACATCTGAGAGGAAGAATAAAAAGAAGAATCTGTCTTTGCGCCCTGAGCGATTTTCCCCCGACCTCACGATTCCTGATCAGGAGGTGGTCATGGGAGGCTGATCGCCGCTTGTAACTCCCTGTACACTACACGACTCACGACGCACAATCAGACTGAAAGTCGGCCCGATTGAAAGATTCTCGCATGACTGGAAAATCGCCCTGAAAATCGCACAGTGTACGCCGGGCTTTAGTATGTTTAGCTAAGCAGAAAGGTTAGTAGTTCTGTAAAATAAATGATGAATCCTATCAGTAAAAGCTGTTAACTTCACATTAATAAAAACAGTTACCAAGCTGTTCTCTACTCGCAGCAATTCAAGATTTTAGAAAAGAGGAGAGTGCACTTCTGAAAGTAGATGCATGTCCTGAATACAGTAGATGAGCAGAAGGATTTTCAACACACTAGGTTTAGTAAACAGACGCCATTCCTGTAATATTACTGTAATAACATGAGCTACATTAATATACTGCTAAGAAAGAAGGTGGAATCAAACCTACAACTCTACAATTGTGAGACATTTACTCTCTACAATGACCCACAGCCAACACTACAAAAAACAGCAGAGAGACATAAACAGATTATCATCCAGCATCTGCTGGCTTTATGTGTTGTCCTTTTTTACTGTTGTCCTGATTTGAACTAATAGTGATTTGCTGAACCCTGGTACCTGCTGTTATTGGCTGTATGACTAAAAATAAGAGCTACACTTACTGGGATGATGTAACATCTAGTTTCTCAAAGCATCGGCGACATGAACACATACAGTACTTAAGATGCTGTAGTTGGTGTTTGTAATTAATAATAACAATCAGACGTTTTTTTGTTCCATGTTAGGCTTTAATTTTTTTTAAACAAAAAACAATCTGGACAGTAACCAACTTTTTTTTAACTAAAACTTTTTTGTGTTGTTCTTCAAGAGTTAGTTTAAATTATTCCTTTTTCTCATAGTCTAAATTAGCCCAAATGCAGTTATATTGCCAATGATTGTATACAGTGAGCAACACTTCCTTTATCTTGTTTGGAAATGTGAATATGATCTAACCCATGCATTTTTTAATTAATTTTACTTGAAAATAAACCACCGAATGACTAAGTCCTAAACTTGAAGAGTAGGGAATAAAATCACAAATATTACTAATTTAGGCAAGTGCTGTTCTCCTGGCAACTGCTAAATAAAGAGTTGTGCTTTCTGGGTGTTTATTTATATGGTCCGTGCTCCATCTTTTGCATTATATAATGCAAAAGATGGTCATTGTCTCAGGTAGCCAACTGGTCACTTGTTTACTGAACTTTTAGTCACACTTACGAATGTTACAGCAAAAACAGATGGTTGTGCACACTGTGGACTCCTCTTTGCTGATTTTAGGCAGCTTCTATTAACGGTCGGTGAGCTGGGCATCAAAACTAACAATAAAAAAAAAAATGTGAACGACTTGCAGGAGAATTGAAAGGTTCCAATCATTTATTGATTCAAGGTGTCCAAACCTGTATGGGACTGTAGCTAACCTTTCTTGACGTGGCCACTGAAGGAAAATTGATGATGAATCCAAGACAGATGATACTGATGGTAACAAACAGCCCAAAAAAACTTCTGAAGAGATTAAAGGTGAAAGTTCAAGTTCAGGGAACATCAATATCAGAATGCACCATCTGTCTCTGTTTGAGCCACAGTGGACTTAATGGGAAACGATGAAGGTTACCTACATTGAAAACAAATTATAAAAAAAAAAACAGCCTGGAATTTACAGGTGCTGGTCATAAAATTAGAATATCATGAAAAAGTAGATTGATTTCAGTAATTCCATTTAAAAAGTGAAACTTGTATATTATATTCATACATTACATACAAACTCATATATTTCAGATGTTTATTTTGTTTAATTTTGATGATTACAAATGACAACAAATGAAAATCTCAAATTCATCATATCAGAAAATTAGAATATTACTGAAGACCAATAAAAACAAAGGATTTATAGAAATGTTGGCCAACTGAAAAGTATGAACATGAAAAGTATGAGCATGTACAGCACTCAGTATTTAGTTGGGCCTCCTTTGGCCTGTATTACTGCAGCAATGCGGCGTGGCATGGAGTCGAATAGTCTGTGGCACTGCTCAGGTGTTATGATAGCCCAGGTTGCTCTAATAGTGGCTTTTAGCTCTTCTGAATTGTTGGGTCTGGTGTATTGCATCTTCTTCTTCACAATACCCCATAGATTTTCTATGGGGTTAAGGTCAGGAGAGTTTGCTGGCCAATTAAGAACAGGGATACCATGGTCCTTCAACCAGGTACTGGTAGCTTTGGCACTGTGTGCAGGTGCCAAGTCCTGTTGGAAAATGAAATCTGCATCTCCAAAAAGTTGGTCAGCTGCAGGAAGCATGAAGTGCTCTAAAACTTCCTGGTATGTGGCTGCGTTGACCCTGGACCTCAGAAAACACAATGGACCAACACCAGCAGATGACATGGCACCCCAAACCATCACTGACTGTGGAAACTTTACACTGGACTTCAAGCAACGTGGATGAAGTGCCTCTCTTCTTTTCCTCCAGACTCTGGGACCTTGATTTCCAAAGGAAATGCAAAATTTACTTTCATCAGAGAACATGACTTTGGACCACTCACCAGCAGTCCAGTCCTGTTTCTCTTTAGCCCAGGCAAGACGCTTCTGACGCTGTCTGTGGTTCAAGAGTGGCTTGACACAAGGAATGCGACAGCAGAAACCCATGTCTTTCATACGTCTGTGTGTGGTGGTTCTTGAAGCACTCACTCCAGCTGCAGTCCACTCTTTGTGAATCTCCCCCACATTTTTGAAGGGGTTTTGTTTCACAATCCTCTCCAGGGTGCGGTTATCTCTCTTGCTTGTAAACTTTTTTCGACCACATCTTTTCCTTCCCTTCGCCTCTCTATTAATGTGCTTGGACACTGAGCTCTGTGAACAGCCAGCCTCTTTAGCGATGACCTTTTGTGTCTTGCCCTCCTTGTGCAAGGTGTCGATGGTCGTCTTTTGGACAACTGTCAAGTCAGCAGTCTTCCCCATGATTGTGTAGCCTATAGAACTAGACTGAAAGACCATTTAAAGGCTTTTGCAGGTGGTTTGAGTTAATTAGCTGATTAGAGTGTGGCACCAGGGGCCATCAATTTTGAACCTTTTCACAATATTCTAATTTTCTGATATGATGAATTTGAGATTTTCATTTGTTGTCATTTGTAATCATCAAAATTAAACAAAATAAACATCTGAAATATATGAGTTTGTATGTAATGTATGAATATAATATACAAGTTTCACTTTTTAAATGGAATTACTGAAATCAATCTACTTTTTCATGATATTCTAATTTTATGACCAGCACCTGTAGAAAACTACATGTTGGTACGCCACAAAGCGTCTTGGAGAGTGTCCTTTGAACAGATGAGACAAGAATTTATATTTTTGGCAAGGCCAATCAGCTCTTTGTTCACAGAAAGATGAAGCATATCAAGGGAAGAACACTTTCCCTACTCTAAAACATGGAGGAGGCTCTGTTATGCTCTGGGGCTGCTTGATTATTTGGGCAAAGCATGCCTCAAATCTCTGCAGGGTACAATGAAATCTTAAGACTATTAAACCATTCTAGATAGAAATGCGCAGAACAGTGTAATAAAGCTTGGTCTCAGTCACAGGTCATGAGTGTTGCAACAGAATAATGCCCCAAAACATACAGCTAACAACACCCAAGAATGGCTAAGAGGCAAACATTGGAAGAGATTCTGAAGCGGCCCACTATGAGCTGTGACTTTTGTCCTATTGACCATCTATGGAAGGAGCTGAAACATCAACTGGAAAAAGCACATTTCTAACCAGAGCAGTTTACTCAAAAGGAGTGGGCCAAAATACCTGCTGAGATGAGCAGAAAGATAATCGACAGCTAGAGAAACCTTTTTGATTGCAGTTATTACCTCAAAATTTTTACAGCAAAATATGAAGCTAAAGGTACCATTGTTTTTGTCCAAACCTCTTGGATGATTTTTTTTTTATTATTCTGTTGGACTGAAAAGTAATGTCTGACTTTCATTTGTTCATGTTCTTAGAATTTGTATTTATTATTGCTTTTGTCCGAATATTTTTTTTTTCTGAGAACATTTTGGGTTTTTCTTTCAATAAACGTTCGGTACCAACACTTTTGTCCAGGTGTGTAGAGTTCAAACACAAATGTTGACCAAATGTTGATGCCATTTTTTACAAGGACGGTGCTTGGGTCAAGGTATTGCAGTGTACCTAAATATCATTTTGAGTTCGTTAGTGAAACTACCCCTTCTTGCAATTTCAACTTTGCTCCCCTGACAAGATTATGAACAGCTCTAGATGATTAGATTGCAGCTTGATGAACGACATTAGATGGATTTCTTTCTATCTGACCATTTCTGTTTATGCAGCTTTAAATAACAGTTTTGTTCTGAAACAAAAAGAGCCAATGGTGTCAGTTTCGGTGTTTATATAACTGGTGCAACATTTGATAAAGGTACACTTTAAAAGTTAAATATATTCCATACATGTAAAATGTTCTTCTTTTTCTTTTTAATTAACAAGAGTTTCTCAATAGGCTCTGTCAGTCCATGTATGAGAGTCAATCTGCCTATTTTGTTGGGTCTCCGTTGCCATAGAAGCAGCAGGAGAACATGGATGACTGTCACTGAAGATTGATCAAAGACCAACAAATGCACCTCAAACATGTTCATACACTCTAACCATGAGTAGGAAAGATAAATTGTTATCTAGTGTGACAAAAAATTATAAATAGAGCCTGATCAGTGACAGAATAAGACAAGAGTAATGCAAAGTTTTGGGAAGTGTTCAACAAGTTAGTATCTTCAATATAACTTCAGAAGACACTGCATCTCGAAACGAAACACCTATGCCATAATGGCAAACTGTGGTGTTTTATGACTTTTCCTCCACCCCCAGTCATGTGCACAACACTAGTGTCATTTCAGTTTGTGGCCAGAGGAGGTGCACTGGAATTTTTACCAAGCTCTTCTACTTAGGTTATTTCTAAATGCAGTTTCACTATCTACACTGCAAAAACGATCTAGAAATAAGTAAAAAATTTCTTAAATTGAGTGTATTCACCCTTAATTTGAGCAGGTAAATGAGAAAGTTTGCCAATGGAATGAGTAATTTTACTCTTAAAATAAGATAATTAGATAATATGCACTTGAAATAAGACAGTGCAATTGTGTTTTCTTATTTTAAGTGTAAGTTGTCTTGTTCCATTGGCAAAATGTCTCTTTTACCTCCTCAATCCAAGAACAAATGCACTTATTTTAAGAAAAAATGACTTATCTAGATTCAGATTTTTTGCAGTGTAGGGAAGAGTCGTGTACCTGGTCAGGTACATATAGAGATACATCTACTGGTAGAAAAAAACCCATTATTTTCACAGGCACAAGTATAAACAAACTAAATGCAGATGGGTATCAAGCAAAGATACAGCATGAATGAAATGGATTTATATTTTCTTATCTACTCTTCATCTTATATAATAAATTGATTCAACAATATCCAGATAACAGTCATTTTAAGCAGTGAGGCAAACCTTCTTACCTCACACTGGATGTGAGTGTGAGGCAATTTTATTTGCTTTCTCTGCTATTTGTGTGTACACTTTATGGTTGGGTCGCACTATATTATCTACATGTGGTCCCGGCTTGGCCGGGTGTTAAATAGGGATAAATGCGGGTAACAGGTCGAGTCTCGGTTCTAAACTCTACGGGTACAGACAGATATATTTTTGAAAAATCAGACCTGTGCAGATCTCTGATCTAAGCTATTAAGGATCTAAGGCAGGAGTCTTCAAGGTTTTCCAGGCCAAGGACCCACAAACTGATGGCCAGATCGAGCGGGGACCCCCTATTTATATATATTGTATGAAATTGTGTAATATCAAACTGGTCCTATAGTCAGTCTATTTCATATAGTGTCATGTAACGATCGTAATTTCCCCCTGGGATTATTAAAGTCTGATTCTAATTCCTGGTTGATGGGACAGGTGTTGTGAACACTACAAAAAATCTAAATCTAGATAAGTAATTTTTTCTTAAAATAAGTGCATTTGTTCTTGAATTGAGGAGGTAAAAGAGACATTTTGCCAATGGAACAAGACAATTTACACTTAAAATAAGAAAACACAATTGAATTGTCTTATTTCAAGTGCATGTTATCTAATTATCTTATTTTAAGAGTAAAATTACTCATTCCATTGGCAAACTAGCTCATTTACCTGCTCAAATTAAGGGTAAATACACTTAATTTAAGAATTTTTTACTTATTTCTAGATCGTTTTTGCAGTGAATGAAACGGTGCCCAGCTTGAAAGAGCTCCTGTGTGTCGCTGAATGTGTGCATTGATGACTGAAAGACATCTTCTGCCTCCATTTATCTGTTTACTACAGTGTGTTGAATTCATGTTAATGTGGATTTATAAGACATTTCAATTAATGGAAAAAAAAATTCCAGGGGGGAATATAAAAAAAAGTCTAACCAACCAAAACTTTTGCGACCCCCATGCAGTACCTCTGAGGACCCCCTAGGGGTCGCGGACCCCCTGTTGAAGACCTCCGATCTAAGGTATTAAAGTAAATGGGGCTGATTTAAAATGCATACCATTTTTGTTTTGTTTATAATAATTTCATATTCAAATGATAATTCTCTACTCCTTTGGGTTGGTCTCTTATTCATTATCCATTACTAACCCAATAAATAGTGAAGTACTTTATTTTAGATATCCAATTAAAACCATGAGAAAAGTTTCAAGCTTAGTGTTTAATATTCTGTAATCGATCCAACCTAAGTGTTAAACCTAAGAAAATAGATATTTGTTATTTTGTTTAAATATTATTTTCACAATAGCTTTTTTTCTTTTCTATAGTTTAAATAGATGAGGTCCTTTGTTGAGTTACAATTTGATTTAATCATTGTTTTTAGTGGGTACCATGAAATATATAAATATGAGAGAAAATTCATTACTGAAGTCATGCAGGTGAAACAGTCAGACTATTTACCATATTTAGCTAAGAGCAACTATAACAAATATGGAAAAAATAGATTTTTACTGGTTTGTTTTCTTATTTTGGGGGGAATCTTTGCAGCTAACATATTCATATAATGAGTGTCTTTTAGCTGCTATGTACTGGTGACCTTTCCAGGGTATACCCCGCCTCTCACCAATAGACTGCTGGAGATTGGCACCAGCAATCCCTCGCAACCCCAGCTGGGATAAAGCCCATTGTAACATTGTTGGATGGATGGAATAGTGTCTTTAAGTTACAAACTGTTTCTCGATGTGATCTTTTCTATGCATGCCTTCAAATTAGATGACTACTAACACTATTACACTCCATAAAGATTATATAGTCCGAAACCAGGCTGCAGAACTTGAAATCATGCTTCTTGGAGACCAGGTTCTATATCTGAAGTGAAATCATTTTAATGAAATACAAAACACCCCATTGCTCTGCTGTGAGGCTCTGTTGCCCTGCTGCGTTACTCAAGTAGAATTTTAAGAATGTCGGTCTGTGCGCTTGGTGGTTGTGTGGGTGTGTGCATCCATCTTTCGTCCTCTCTCCTCCCCCCCAGTTTTTAAGCCCAGTGCTGAGCCACTAATGGAGGACAAGCCTGTTAGAGCAACATGCCATGCTTTGCCAGCAACACACTGGGGATGTGCACACTCAAACACTAGCATGCAGCCTGCACACACAAAAAAAACTTCCTCCCATATAGAGGTGCTTTACACAAATCAACACAAAGCAGCACACTGGCATCCACCAAAAAGAAGTGCACAAACACACACACACACCTATGAATACTACTTGGAGAAAGACAAACATCACAATAGGCAACACACTTGCACACACAAAGCACATCCCTGCAGTACACCGCCATAGCAACAGCTTCAAACAGCTAATGTATTCAGTGAAGCAGCAGCCATATCCCAGCATGAGCTGTGCATCCAATTGTACCTTCATTTGTTTGTTGTTATGAAATTGACAGAAGCCCAGCTGAACAGAAACTTAGTTTAGGACTTCTGCACCCCTTCTGAGACGTCACAGACTGCAGCTCAACTTTGGAATAAAATGCTTTTGGCCGAAGGGAAATCAGTGTTTGCACTGTGGTTCTACAGGCAGAGTGTGCAGACTGTAATAGAATATGGTATCTGCAGTAACATTAAGATTCTGTCAAGATTTTAAGGCTGTTTTATGATCACAAAGGATAAAGTTTTATCACCAGGGAATGTGTTTTAGTGACATGTGAGGTTACTTTTCCACACTGAATGAGAGTCATGATAAGATCAAACTGAACAAACTTCTCGGATGATTTTGAATAAATCATTTGCTAATGCTGGGCACAGATAACCTGGCATAAGCCAGATTGATGCATGAAGTTAGAATTAAATTCTACACAGTAGTGATTGCAATAACTTTCAGTACAACTCTTCACGCTAATTGGGTACCTGCCTCGCATGTTTAGCTTTTTTTTATTTGTTCACGGAGTTAACTGTTAAATTAAACTCTTCCCAAATGTATTAGGAAAGGAAGTGCAAACATCTCCCCATCCACACTGGGGTACAATCGTGTCCTTTTGCTCATTTTTCAAAAAGAAATAGAGGGGATTCCAGCTAAAACCGGTCCAGCCATCTTTGTTTTGCATCAGGCCTCTGCCTCTGGTTGCTGCGTTGACGCTGCATTTCATTGGTCTGAAACATTTCCGTATCAAGGCTGTTGGCTTCAGACAAGATGTATTTTCAGGAGTTTTTAAACTCACAAATCTTGCAACAATTCATCTTACTTGTCAGACATCCCTGACTTTGCTAACTATGACTTGTATAATTATTTGCTGAATTGCAATCATTATTTTTCAGGAAAAGCTTTGAAGGCTTTTAAAAATTTTGATCCCCACAGCTATTTTTTGTTTAACAGGTAGGGAAGAGTGCAACGTCATGTCATATGAAGGAGAAGAACCTGGTGGACATACTGTGAATAGGGCTACAATAACAACTACTAATTTATTCAGACCAGGAGGTTTTTTCCCAGACTGCAACGCTTATCCTGGCAGGGGCCGAGTCAAGCCTGATGGCCCACTGGGCTTATAATATACTGGGGAAACCTTGCATACTTGTTAAAACAGGAAATTCCCCACTTGTTTTTAACAAGAGTCAGAGGCAATTCACACATCTGTCTAATTTAAAAAAAAAATCTGTAAAACAATCATTTGAGCATAACAAATAACCTTTTAAGAAGTAATCACTGCAATTTACGCCAGACGTAGTTGGTTGCCTGTTACTTACAGCACCTCCGTCACCGACCTCCTTCACCTTTCTGGATCTTTAAGGAAGTTATAAAATGAGATGCAATCCTTTCTTCCTTGTCTGTTGATGCATCTACATGTTGAGCACGAGATTACCATGTTTTTAAGGTATTTTTTGTCGCAAAACTGCAAACCCTTGATTTATTTTGCCGTCCAAGAAGTGGAGTCAGGGGTGTTGCTTGATTGGCTGATGTTAGCCGCACAAGATGTAACAGCAGCTAATTTTCTTAGCCTTTCAAAAAGACAATCATTAATTGCTGTTTATTGCTCCCTGTCCTATAGCGTACCATTGAATGAACAAATACAAACTTATTCCATATTGGCTTGTAAATATGTATTATGGATTTTTACATTTCCTGTCTGTTATGACAGGAATTATATGTTGGTTTAGCTGCAACCATCAATCAACATAGGTGAGGATTTCATTGACCTTTATACCTGGTAGTATAAAGGTAGTATATAAAACATCAGTTTGTTTGTAGTTTACGTGACTCTAAATCTTTTTTTTTTTATCTTTCTTTCTATTCATTGACTGACTTAATGAAATTGATTATCTTTTCAATAATATAGTTTGCAGACTATGAAGGTATATCTTTACACCTGTCAGGAAGTGAGGAGAGGGTCACTGATCGCTGAGCCCAAAGGGAGAGCTAAGTTGGTGCAGGCTGTGAAAAGCAGAAGCTTTAAGCAGACAGAGGCAGCAGTGGTGCAAAATACGCAGAGTGCAGAGAGATAGTTTGTAGCTTAAAGAGATCCCCCAAATTTTAGGGCAATGTTTGATATATTCTGCATCGTGTGAAAGATTATATGTGAAGCAGCCTCACAGCTGGAGTCGACTGCCTGAACTACTTTGCAGGAATTGCCTAATTAGTTTTATTTGCTTTGTGAATGAAATGTTGAGACAGAACGGTACTAAAAGTGGTGCCATGATTCCCTTTACAATAAATGAGAGTTCTAAATCTGCCGTTATCCATCCATATAGGAATAGCTGCAGATGTCCTGGAGACTTAATCTAGTAGGAAGTAGAACTAAAGCTTAATATTAGAATGTGATAAAATGTTAATAAAAACAATAGAGCACACACTGAGAAATCATTACAGAATGAAGGCACATGTGGGACAATGGAAAACCAAGTCTGCTAACCAGAATGGAACCCAAAGTTAAATCTAAAGATGGTAAGTGATATGTGTTTCTTAAACCCTACGTGTAATGATGTAGATTTTGTGTTAACATTAAAATTTAAGCTACTTTTTTTTAGTCAGCCTGAACAATAAACTCTATTAGGGATGTGTCATGTTGGTTTGCACTTTTCTGACCCAGATGCAGAATCACACGGAAAACCAGTGAGTTTTAACGTTGTGCAACAAGCAACAGGAATCTCGAAACTGAGAACTTCAGGAAGTCAGCTGAACTTTCTGGTTGGTCTGAGGGTGAAAGCAAACTGATCAGGAAGGAGTTGGTTGATGACAACTGATGACTGATTGATTTGCTTACTTGAGAGATGAAGGGCAGGTACAGTAGCATGGATCTGTAGGGGTTTGATTCAGCGGGATTTGCAGACCGTATCCCAGAACTGCAGGAGAAAGAGTGAGATCAGAGAGAGCTGGTAGTTGCAAGATACTGAGAAGTGCTGCAGATAGACCTTTGCCATGTAGATCTGAGACGAACTGGAGGTTCTATGGAACTATAACAGAGTTCATATTAAAGAGATTCAAAAGAAGACAAATTTCAATTGAAGGATATTCCTGGAACACCATCAGGGGTAAACTTCTGACGAAGAGAGATCTTTCGCTTCCTTATTAACACACTAGTCATCCTTGAGTGAGAAATGTTCTCAGGTGTGCAGCAACTTGGGTCAGTCCGCCACCAGCAAAGATCCTCTCTGTAACGGGAAGCTCACTCACATCTGAAAAAAATGGCAAAACCCCAGAGATTCCAATAGGACGGGCTTAATAGATTTGGTGCCCAAATTGGAAGTGTCGGTGGAATGAAGGCTGGCACCTAATGTGACAGCACAGTGGATGCAGCTACTGGAAAGCATGATAACCCATTTTGCCAGCAGAGTGTAAACCTTCTGCTTCTGGGAAATCTTTGAGTTTATTGTCCAAGCTACAATGACGGGACTTTTCCATTTATGTGCAAAGCCTGGGTTTTCCCCATTGCATTCATCAGAGTTTTAATATATTTTTTAAAGTTAGCAGGAAGTTTGCTTTAGAGATTTAACTTTGCAGACATAATAATTTGGCCAGCTGACACCATAATAGAGATGGATAGTCTGATAATAATAGAAAAAGAGGCACATGTGGTCCCTTTTAAGGGATAAATTGAAAAGTTTTACAAGCCTAGAACTTCCTGTGGGTGTGACAATACTTTGCAACCCAGAGTTTCACCACAGCTGCTGAGCCACAGGAACTGAATGGGGAAATTTGTTAGTGTTGCCTGATTGAAGGAAGAGCGCAGGAGCCGAGGATATGAAAGAGGAGGAGCTTTGGAATGCGCCGGAACGTTAACAGGAGCGAAGCATGGCAAATTGGACTGAATTTTCTGCCTGTGTGATTTCAATAGACAAACCCTAATGAGTGCCTGGTTAATGCATTGTATAATCGTCTCTAAATTAATATGTTCAACACAACTGCCTGGTAATTAATTCCTGTCGCAGCACATTCAAATGAGCAGAGTAATTTAGACATGTCAATCATAAAACCTGGAGCCAGAGGCAGATTATTGTCCATTTTGATGTGGCTGTATAGCAGTGATGATGTTGTTATTTGCGCAGCTGCATGTCTGATATGTATAAACATGCATTATGTTGGCCTTTAGAAAGCAAGGGAACAGAGCGGGTCATCAAATGAAGGTCATTGTGATGATGGGATGAAGGGGAAGGCAGCAGCCTTTTGTTTTATGGCTTCATAAAGAACATAATGTCTCGACGGGCTCTTCAACCATCCAACATCCACCCACCATTCACTTTGATGGCCTTTCCTTTCCCACACTTGCCTCTCTGTCCTATTGTTTCATAGCTTTCTCTCACAATAAAGCTGCACCTTAAACCCATATTACCAGCACGAAGACCAACAAATTTACCAACTTCAATAAAAGTTCAACAGATTCCATCCCCTTTCAGATCAAGTGAATGATAAAGATGGAAGCAAAAAATATTGTTCTTTGCTAAAGTAATGATTGATCTTATAATTGCCATGAAACCATAGTTAATTTCTGCAAATATTTCATTTTACCTTTTAGTTATATATATCATGAGCTGATAATAAACATGTTTTTGGAATATACACCTGGAAAATACACCTTATGTTAAAACAAAAGGAACAGCATCACATTTTCAGTTCTTCAAGAAATTTTAAGATTTCTTTTTGCACATAAAATTGTTGAAATGGGAGTTTTGACTCCAGTTGTGATATAAATGCAGGTAGACAAGGAAAATATATAGTCTGTGTGCAATACCAGGAAAACATAGGCATTGAAATCCAAAAGTTATCCATTTCTACATTTTTTTAGAAACTTTTCTGGTGTTTAATGTTTACAGATTATTAATTCAAATTTGAATAACTCTGTGTCTTCATCATTGCACCTATTAGTTTGTGTGATGAATTAGGAAGGATGTGAAAACCGCATCTTCAAATTTTATTTCTTAGAAACACAAAAAAAAGTTTTATGCAAATTAGACGAGAGCCAAGTTATGATGTTTAGACAAATGGGTCAGAGATGCTTCCAGATGTTTCCAGTGGTGTTTTCTTTTACTTATTTTTTTTAATAAAAGGATTAATCAAAAGTGATCCTTAAGACATACAGTGAATGTCAAAAATGTAGGGGCTTATCGGTCCATATATAGGTGATCTCGGACTTACTGCATATACTGACTTCAAAAGGAAGACAAAGAAGAACAAAAGTTTATGAAATACTTTTTGGCAGACTTATGAGCATAAGATCCTTCTGACTGATCCATTCAAAGGCTTGAAACACATTTGCAAAGTCAAACAAGTGTGCATGTGCACACACAGGCATGTACACACAAAACAGGCCTTCAGGCGTGTGTTTTTTTCTTTATTAAAAACCAGAAAGCGCAATTAGCTACAGAATATGCTTAACCCTGTATCGCTCCCTCAGCTCGAGGATATATTAGTTCTTCTTCTTCATTATTAAAAATATCACGGGAGTGTGAGAACATGGAGGAGGGGAGCAGGCAGGAGATATTACAGGTTGTTCAGTAAGTGGAGGCGGGGAGATGTATTCTGTGTCGTGGCTGAAAGGCAACCATGTGCTTCTTCTCTTGCATGCGCCTGAAGACATACACTGTGCATCCATATTTAAATGTTGCAAAATGAGCATGCATGGGATTTGTGGATGTCGGTGACATTACAAGTGAAATATGGCAATAATGACAGTTATTGCTGGAGTGTAAAGGAGAGGCCAACCGTGACGGTGGCTGTCCCTGAATGACCGACACTGAAACATGTATTAGTAAACGTCCTAGGGTAGTTTTTCAACCTCACGGGGCATCCATAAAGCTGTTACCATGAATCTAGTTTCCCTTCTGACTGAGGCTGCTTTTTCAATGAAGCTGTGGCTACATCTTGCATCTTAAAAGGGTAACTTTCTCCAAGTTGATCCATTATACATTCATTGTCATAGGTTCAGGGTTATTTTGCATCATCTTATCTGAAAGTAAAGAGCAACAGACCCCAAATGTTTATCTGGAAAATATTTCCAGGTTTAATGATTAACAACAGAAACATACTAAAAACATAGTTTTTACTTGTTAGTTTTTTTTTATTCACTTTCTTTCCTACATAGGTATGTCTTTTCACAAGTCATTTTGGAGTTTAGACCTTATGCTTTTCCTCAAATCTAGTGTAGAACGAAGAAATGTTCTGCTGCCTGCAGATCATCCAGCTCAGTGATTCAGATGTGACTCGTGCAGCAGGACAGGATGCTTGAGTCACCTCTAAAACACATCAGCGAGGTCAGTGCGGTGCATGAAAGCATTCAAATAAGTGAGTTCTTCAGTGGCGTTTCATATTTTCTGTGAACTTTGAACTGAGCAAGAATATTTTCTCACTCATGGGCGTGAACTGAGTGTAGGAGAGTCTGTCAGCTTCTAAAAGGCTTTTTTTGAAGGGCGAAAGGCCGTGAACTGTGACTCTTCAGGCAAGTCTATGAGAACTTGGTTCATTGCTGCTCTATTAGATTATTACAGGCTGCAACAGACCTGAGACCAGGGAAGAGGTGCATCCAGCAGCAGGACAGGAACCCAAACTCCACCCGTTTCTACAGCGCAATGGTTCAAATCAAACACATCTGCATGTGTTATAATGGTCCAGCAGAAAAGCCCAGACATTGAATCCAGGTGATAAATCGTTGAACCCAAAAACGGCTGCAACAGGTGACAGTTTCAACATGGAATTTTTTCTCCAATATGAAAGAAGCTACAGTAATTAAACAGTGGAACAGTTTTTGCAACTGTTTACATTAAGATAAACACACCAATTAAAAGTATTTCAAGACATCTGTTCATAGTTACCCTTACATATAGTACAGTTATTCAGGTAAGAGCAGACCTGAGTGAAGTTGGCCCCCCCACCTTCTTCAAATCAGACAAAATTAGTGTCAAACGTTTGTGCAACGTTTGTGCTGGTTTCTGCAGCAAAAATTTCGTTTGACACCAATTTTGTCTAATTTGAAGAAAGTGAGGGGGCTGGTTGACCTTTGACGACCTCTAGAAACATCTCTTTATATCTTTAAAATGGTAGCGGCACAAACGTTTGACACAAATTTTGTCTGATTTGAAGAAGGTGGGGGGGCCAACTTCACTCAGGTTAAGATCAGGTATGCGTGCATGTGCTCATGTGTCTGTGTTCTATCTGTTTTAGTACCGAAAAGAATAAGTTTATACATAAATATATATATACATTATTTAATAATCTTTTTAAATGCTTGGTATACTTGTCCAGTACCTTAGTTTTTAATTCTAACATATTACAGTACAATCATTAGATAAATAAATTACAATAGATTGTATATATCTATCTATAACAACATACATGCTAAATCTGGCCATGTAAAGTATGTCTTATACAATGAACATCACCAACTTGAAATTTATTAATACTTAATACCCAAGTTACAAAAAGGAAACAGTCAAGTAATAAGTGTCATTAAAACATTAAAACAATGCATAAACAATGCACTGAGAAGTGCAACAGGCCAAAGGTCAAACAAGTAACAAGCTGTTCTTGAGACCGTTAACTCCACTGGAAGCAGGTGTTCTAATTTGAAGAAAACTTTACAGTTCAGACTCCTCTCTTGGCATTTCATAGACTGCTCTGTGCAGGAATTCCCACAAACGTTCATAATGCTTTAGGTATTTAATGAGCAAGACAGGAAAAATGCTTTGAAGCAAACATTAAAGGCTGGAAGCCGTGTGTCATGGTCCAAACGTTGTCCAGTAGTGGTGACAGAGGCTTAAGATGCTTGCAGATCATTTCCTGATGGCAGAACCAAAGGATATGTTCTGGATGTCTTGGTCTGAGGCTTTGGAGAGTCACTGCACTATTTATGTACCAGCCTAAAAACAAAAGAGAGCAAGCGAGAATGAGTAAGGACCAAATGTTTTAAGATTTAAGACCAGTAACATGGGCTAAAGTTATATATATATTTTTCTTACTTACAAACCCCACATACAGGATAAATAGTACATTCCTAACATTATCATGTTCCAACGTTAACGTTAAAAAACAAACCACTGCATTTTTGTTTTTCCGAGTTTGAAGATGTTTCGCTTTCCATCCAGGAAGCTTTATCGAAGCAAAATGTCTGAATTAGTGTTGAGTTCTATGATTTAAGCCAGATATACTGTACACTGTACGATTTGTTGCCCTTGTGGCTCATGTAGTGTACAGGAAGTAACGACGGGCGATCAGCCTCTCACGACCACTTCCCGATTAGAAATCGTGAGATCGGGAGAAAAATCAAACATGCTTCATTTTCAGTTGACCATCGTGGGCAAATTGCTCAGTGGGCATGTGCAAACAAGGATTCTTTTCCTTCTTCCTATCAGATGAAAACACAGAAGCATGGCGGGATGCGAGTGAAATTGAGTTCTTTTGGTAAAATTGACAGACCGGAGTTGCCACTTTTGCTCAGCCATGTCTTTGACCAAATATGTCGTCGCCTTTTCCTTTTAGGGCTTTCAGCACACAAATTTGCACAAATTTCCAAGGCACCATGTTTCACTCTAGTGAGCTTCTTATTCCTCTTCCACTCTGGCTTACAGATAGACGAGCCTGAGTAGCGCAATCTCACTGCGGAGCTGAGTCTGACGTGGTTTTTAGACGCACAGCGTCAGAAGGTAGATCGCATAAGAGCGTCTGGTCGCACATTGTGAGAACATACATCGTGAGGTGTTAACCTAACTTACTCTTTGTTAACATGCAATACTCAATACTGGCCTCCGCCTCTGAAAAGGGGAGTCGTTTGGGGCATTGTTGGCCTGGCTGACAAGGAGAGATGTCTTGGTCCCCTGCATAGTGATGAGGATTATGATAGCATTAATGAATCCACTCTATTGCTACGTTGTAGGTTTTTGAGAGCTGAAACCTGAGTCCACTCCCTCTATCCAATGTATTTTGACTATGGTCATGTATACATCACATACTCCTAACATATATACTGCCTGCATATATAGAAATACATGTACTTAACAAAAGTACACAGTGTTGTGCTCTATACTTACTAAACTATATATACTGTGCAGAACATCTAACAGTGGAGATTAATAAAAAAAGAAATGCAGTCATCTTCCAAATTATAACTTTAAGTACAAATGCAGATTTAAAATGCTTTGGATCGAGACAAAAATCTATTTCTTACCTTTAATTCTTTCTTGAAGGTCTGCCAGCTGCCACAACAGCATTAGTTTTGATGACGGCTGTCCATTGACCTGAAATAAAAATGGTTTAGCAGAAATGAACTGTGATTTATTTCTCTAACACAGGATGAGGATTGATAGACACAATTATTCAGTTACATCCTGTAATGTAATTAATTTACCAAAGTTGAAAATCTGCTCAACATATAGCCATCTCTGGTCATTTTAATAAAAGCAACGCATATCACACAATAAAGCATGAGCTCACATAGGGCATGGTGTCATCCATGTGCACTCGACTATTTGCAAACACACACAAGGACAACAAGAATGGCGCAAAATGAAGAAGGGAAATGTAGCACTGCTAAGTTATTTAGCACACTAACTTTGTTTTTTCTGCAGTTCAGAAAGTAACTGGTATTATTTTTACAGAGAGCTACATGAAGAAGCAACTGTAACTAGGCTGCATTTTATCGGAAACGAGCCGCATCTCCCAGCTCCAAATAAAATCAGACATTCCAAGTTCCAAAAAACTCAATTCAGGCGAGATACAGCTTGGAGAGGTAACTAGGTGACTGTCAGAGAGTAAACCGAAACTTATTGGCTTACTTTTCTAAAAAAATCCAATCAGCGCGCTCTCTGACAATCAGTCGCCTAGAACGCTCTTTCAACAGAGCATCGCTTTGGACAGATACGCTGCACAGGTTTCACAACCAACCTCCTCCCTAGACCACGCTCTTGTTGTGCCTGCGCAATCGAAGCAGTTCTTATCCGCACATGGGGCACTAATTATTGTATTGCCTGCCCGCTCTCACTTGCATAAAAAAAAAACACCTTGCAGTCTAAAATCCGGGATGATTTAACCGACTCGAGGGCATCCGTGAACAAAAATCGATATCGGTGAAACTCCCAGAACTTCGGGGAGACTTGGGATGTCTGCAAAATGACTTTAATAAAACTAATTAAAGCTTAAAATTTATGCAGAATAATTTAAAGACGTATGAAACACACAAACAAAAAAAATATATATCATGTTCCCACCAATTTTAGCTACCAAACTAACCTACAACTACTTTGCTTTCTGGCTGGAGAACTACTTAAAAAAATTTAAAATATAATCGACCAAACACCCATCTTAATTATGAACTACATTAATTAGATAATTCAGCAAATTCACAAATGATAAAACGAAAAGCTGTTAGCGTGTGTGCTTCCATAACAACAGCTTAGTGGCTAGCTGTTAGCCAAACCAACCAATTAACCTTCACAATAAAATACACTATTTTAATATGTTACACAACACAGACACTGTGATTTAGATACGTTTTGTGCACAAACATTTTATTAATAAGGGAGAAACACATATGCATGTCACACTTTTTATTTTTAAAAGATTTTATTAATAACTTTTCTTCCTCAAAACATATCTTCATTACTCTTGGTTTGTTTGCTACATATAATCCCAGTAAATACACTCAGGACTGTAATTGTAAGATGAAAGAATGCAAAGGTTGTTATAATGTGTTTGGAGATGCAATAGAACAACAAAGACCATTTAATGTGCTATTAACATTTTAGCCTTCTAATGTTTTTCCAGATCTTTAATGTTCTAACTTCTACTTTTCTACCATCTATAACTCATTTGCCACATCCCCAAATCAATCATCTTCTCTTAATTAAGCATTTTCTTCTTTTCATCCCAAACTAAATTGGAAAAAAAGGCTTCTAATTTTCCTGGATTTAGTTTTGGATTTAACAGCATTACAGCGATTGGGTGGTGGCGTGACTCGCTATGTGGTCTGATTTTAAGTGTCAAGACACAAAAGAATTAGCATATTGATGAAAATTATTGCTCTCAGAGGGATGCAGTTGTTATAATTATCTCGTAATCTTTGAAAATGTCAAAATATGTGTGTTGAATATCTTGGACGTGTAGCATCCAAACCCTACCTGATAAAACATTTATAGAACACTGTGCCACAAGGTTAGTTTAGGTATATTATTTCCTGTTTATAATAACAATGTGGTGATGCAGATTTATGTCCTTAAATCCTTGATAATAATGAGGGTGAATTGACAAGATTATAGAACAAGATTATAGAACAAGGTTAAAACTCTATTATTTTGACTACTTTCCTGTTATTTTGCTATCAAAGTACACAGATACATTGATTACTTCCTTTAAAATTATATAATTAAATTTTGAATAAAATGTCTTGAAGATCAGATCAAGATATGGAAGTTTTTTTTTTACACTAGGTTGCAGGCTCTTTCACACCAGCAGGGTTTGATTGTGCCTTTCTCTATTTACTACCAGGACACTGCAAAAATGGGGAAATCTGAGAACAAGATTAAAACTCTTCTTCCAAGGTAAAAAATAGAACTTAAAACAGTGAAATTATCTTTCCATACTCGACCTCGAACCTCAGGATTCCAAGCTCTATGCCCTAACCACCTGGCTGCCAGTCCAAAAAGCAGGACTCTGATAAATCCTGCAAACCCAGGCTTCCTGTTTGCAGGACACTTGAGCTAGCCATCCGCTGGTGATGAAGGGGTGAGGGCTACCGGACGGTAGTCATTGCGTCTGGATGGGTTGGAGTTCTTGGGAATTGGGACGATGGAGGTGGATTTGAAGCAGGTCGGTACCACAGCGTGGGCCAGGGACAGGTTGAAGATTTCCGTCAGCACTCCTGCCAGCTCCCCAGAGCACACTCTGAGGACACATCCAGGGATGCCATCAGGGCCTTGTGGGCTTTAATCCTGCTTAGGATTAAATAGTAGAGAGAAGAGTCAATGGCTGATTGTCTGGGGTAATGGTTGCCTTAGTTGCAGCTGTAGTGTTCCCTCTTTCAAAACAAGCATAAAGTTGTTAATTTCGTTGAGGAAGGAGACATCAGAGGGGTTGGGGGTCCTGTAGTCTGTGAGAATCTGAAGGCCTTGCCACCTACATTAGGGATCGGAGATAGAGAAGTGATCCTCCACCTTTCTTTTCTAGTGGTGCATTGCCTTCTTGATGCCCCTCTTCAGCTCAGCCCTTGCTGCACTGTAGGTCTATGCATCCTCCGACCTGAAGGTGAAAAGAAACTTACCGTACCGGGAGTCAAACCCAGGCTGCCTGGGTGAAACCCAGGAATCCTAACTGCTAGACCATATGGGATTTTCAGGAAAAAAAACATTGATGATCAAGTCGATTTACACCTGGCATCAATTTAAAAAAAAAACATAATATGTTTCCTTCTTTTCGGTGATTACTTTAATTCCCACCATGTGTTTTTTTTGTTTTTTTCAAAATTATCCAACTTTTATCTTCCAGCCTCTAATACAAGAACACATTATCGTTTCATTTAATCACATGCTCAGAATCTTACTGTTCAGAACCCTCTGTACACATCTTCTGTCTCACAATATACCCATCTTTTAAACTACTCCTGGTGACTGTTTCCCTTCAGAACTACTAAATAAACAACTTGCTACTTATTGAGTTGGTTATGAAAGCATTTTGAGAGGCTAAATAAACAAGGAAACTAAGTGCCGTGTAAATGCAGTTCAATAATCATTTACAATTTACCATCAGCTACCAGATTCTGCAGTGTCAGCTTGTCACGGCCAAAGCTGAGTCAGCTTGCTTAGAAGTAAGCATCAATTCGATGATTTGATTGGTAGACAAAAAATGAACTGACTCTGACTGAGTACAACCCAACAAAATTTGATCAGTGTGCTGCGAGCTTAAAAAAAAACATACAGGACATAAAATAATCTATAAATCACTCACAACGGCTTGATGCTTTCAGATTTCTGTGAGCTGCTTCAGCTATTTGAATCAAGAAGCGTAAATCTCTAGTAACATGGCACATGAAGATATCCCTGCTAGAACAAAAAAGGTAAACAACATAGTGAGCCTTGAAGAAGAAATAAAAAAAAAATCAGTCCCCATATCCAGATAGATAATTTTCCCCAAATAGACAAAGGACAAAGGTGCATAAATCAATATAAAGCTGGAGCATCTTTTTCTTGTAACTTAAGGAGATGTTGGAAAAGGAGGATTGTTAAGACAATGTGTTGCTGTGGAGTGGCAAGATATGGAAGATGGAGAGGTCATATGAGTACAATATTAATGCCTATGTTGGAGACAATCGCAGATTTTGTCCCCTTGGAGTCGTCTAAAGTACGAGCTCTAACAGTTAAAGGAAAGAGAGCATTTCAAGAAAAAAAATGTGATCCTTTCTTCCTTTAATAACCAGTCTCATTTTGCATGTAAATCTTCTCATTGTCCTTTTATTGGCAGACAGTGGTATATTGATTGACCTGCCCCCTCTACTCCGTCTGACTCCCCAACCCTTACCTTATTTTAGTGGCAGCCTGAGCTGTAAAGGAAACGAATCAATGGGGGAAATGTCCTGAAACAGTCGATGGAGAAGCCATCTGGCCCCGGTAGTCCACGGAGAAAAGCAGCACGTTCCCCTGAGACGAAACAAACTGTGAAAATGCTGAGAGCGAGTCAAGAAGAGACACGAGAACGCAACAAAACACACAGCAATTGTTAACTCAATAAAACGTAAATCCTCATAATGGGTGACGCTTCACGTTGCCGTTATGTAAGACTGAGACAGGTGGAAGCGTTTTTTTTTAGGCCTAATGTAGGCATGATTTTTGGTTCAGATTGTAAGAATATGTTTGCTAAGCCACAGCACCACAGTTACTATGACAATGATTTATAACATTTCATATTTAATGTTTCTCTAACTTTGATCGAACATAGACGGAAGCTGCTGTAGGAAAGGGAAGTGTTGTCTTTTATCAAAAGTCTAATATTTTTAGTTCACCCCTTAATGCAAATGCCCCATTGCTCTCCAGGTATAGTTGCATTAGCATGCAAACTACATTTGCATTTGAAATGTTAGAGTTTAATTATTTTAACCTCCCTAATTATTAACATTTGCAACTGCTGTGTCATTCATATTCAATGGAAATTGAGCAAAACTGATGTAAAAGGGAAGAAAAGAAAAAAGATAAATTGATAAAAAGCAAATAGTTTTCCAGTATTGTTCACAGGACTTCAACCTTTGCACGTTTTCTCAGCTTGCAAACGAAAACCTTAATGTGATAGATGCAGCATAGCAAAACTGTAATCTGTACTTTTCAAAAATATTTAGAAGAAACTTGTGCCTATGTTTATATTCAGGTGGTAGTTTGCTAAAATATCCTCCTGCTGTAACCACTTCTGCAAGGCTTTATAAGCTTTGCACATCTAAAGATCAAACTACTTTTATTTTATTTTTCTTAAATAAATAAAAAACTCAAGCTAATTAAAAATATATTTTTGTTTCTTTGAAAAGCAAACTTTAGCCCTTGCTAAAGATTCTCAATAGGACTCAGTTCTGGACCTTTACTGGTCTCTTTTATAACTATGCTGATGTCAGCGCTACTATGGTTCCCCATGGGAATGGTTTTTTCTGGCTATAGGAACTTTTAGCTTTCTAGCACACAGTGTTTTCCATGTAGGCCAAACAACAACAACAAAAAAAAGTATTTTGTTGTCATTTGTTGCACATGTTTCCTGCCTCATCCATGGCTCTGGGCTCACTGCAAACAGATTTCTTGTGCTTATCTTCTCGCCACTCTAAAGAGGCAGGATCTGTGGAGTACAGACTGTAACCTTCCTCCGTATACAGATATTCCAACCAGAGCTGTGGATCTATGATGCTGCACCAGATTTACAGCCTTCCCTTTTTAGAGTTTTGATTTCTTTGGTGATTTACGGTATTTCATAATGATCCTCCTGTAGAATTTTTCACATCTTTATCCTTAGATAAAGATGTGAAAGATAAAGAGCAGTTTTATCCAATATAGAGTCATTTACTTAAAGATGGTTTCCATTTACTAATTAGGTGACTGACCTAAAATTAGTGGCATTGGATTATTTTATTTAGAGGTAACATGATTAAAAAGGAGGGGGGGGGGGTGATACAATTGGAATAAAAAAAAACTGTCAGAAGCTTTAAAAATGTGGAAGGGATAGGGGGTATTTATTCAGCTGAATTTTCTACAATGATTCTGGTGAAAGCTGAAAATAAAACAAAGGAATAGAAGATAATGGCACGTCAAAAGGAAAAGACTACAAAGAGCAGAGCAACTGAAAAAAACACAAATGAAAAACAATAGTTTCACTCAAACAGAACAAGGTCATAATGTAAGAATAATACCATGTTTACTTCTTATTTACAGCAACCAAACTCTTTCAAATATTGTCCTTTACTCTTACATTCATTTAGACAATGAACCAGGGTAAAAAAAACATTAAATATTAACTCTATACTTTGCTGTTTTGCTCACATATAGGGTTGGTTCGGTTTATTTAATCTATCTGTTTTGTTTGCCAGATTCTGCTCTGTCCTTAGGCAAACCATATTAACATAAAATTTGCACAATTCATGGCCATCTAACACCTGAACCTGAGGCCACACCTCCAGCCAATCTGAAATGTATTCAATTATGAACGGAAATTTCCACATGAAACATCCTTGCCACGAGTAACGATCAATGCTGAAGATATGAAACTGTTTGTCCTTTTACCATAAGTGGAAAAAAACAGATGTGTGACATTTGAGAGATGCTTCTGCTGAAATGTTCAGTCAAAAGCAAACTCAGAATGCATAAATGCATACATCTTTGGATTACTACCACCATCACAGGCACAATTGGAAAGGAATACCTATACTAGCCAAGGTGCAAACAAGAAAAGAAAATACAATCTATCTGTGGGTCTTTGTATCTAGAATGCTAATTATCACAAGACGCAGAATATAATTCTTGCCAAATTGGCTTTGCACATACACATCAAAAATCATGATTAATCTGTTTCATAACTATAATTTGTTTGGTATGCGTCCAGATTAAGTAAACCCACATTCATGAATACCAATACCTGCAGAGGACTTCTGATGATCAAGTGAGTCATTATTAGCAAAACATAGGATGCAACTCTTTTTATAAAGAAATATTTAATTTAAGAGCTTTGTGTGAAAGTAAATAAGCTATTAAAAAATAAAAGTACCCAAAACATATTTTAGGTCAAACCTTTTTAATTAAATTTTTTTTGTCTTAAATAAAATACTTAAAGTTGTACTAATTGCCCAGTGGCTCAATGCATTCATTGGACATTAATGGGGTCCCATTTTGGCTTTCTCTGCAAAAAATTGAAATCTAATTAAGTCTTTAAGTTTTTTTATTTAACTAAGGAGATAAGTGAGACACTTTGCTAATGGAAAATAACTATTTACATTTAAAATAAGAAGAAGCAATTGCATTGTCTTATTAAAAGTGCATAGTATGTAATTATCTTATTTTAAGAGAAAAAAATAGCAAATCATCTTATTTACCTACTCAAATGAAGGGTAAATACACTTGATTTAAGAAATTTGGTCTTATTTCTAGATCCTTTTTTGCAGTGTTGCTGTATGATGCTTTAGCAACTATATGGTGAATCGATACTACAGTCCTCTCTGTTGAACATTTTATACATGCCAATATTTTGCATATTAATAGCTGTCTACATGTGTCACCATATACTTCCAAATCGGAACCTGTTTTTTATTCCCTGTTTGACTTGTTCAAATCAGTGAATGAAGTTTGTAAACACAGAGGTCTCACACTAAAACCCGGAGATGAGTAATGTCTGAGAAATTAATGAAATGTTATTTTGCACAGATTTATTGAATTACTGAATTCATTACTTGTTAAGAGATTAATGAGCTCAGGGTAAAAAGATTCAAGTCAGTTTTTAAGAGAGCTGAAGAGACAGGGAAACATATTTTCAAAGGGATTTTGATATAGATTTCGAGTGGGAATTCTTGTTCCTTACCTTTCATAGACATAGACTGTCTTACCCAAAATATGTGCTCATCTGCACTGACTAGTGCATGAATGTCAAAGATCCATTCTAAATCCATAGGTTTTAATAGGATGTTGATCCAAACTTTGCTTTACAGCTTTAACTCTTTTGGAAAGGATACCTACAAAAAAAAATAATACAAAATTAGATTCTATATATACAAAAAAAAAAAAACTCTTCCTGTTCCTTTTTTTCCTCCTAGCTCGGGTCCCCTACCAGAGGCCTGGGAGCTTGAGGATTTTGCACAGCATCTTTGCTGCGCCTTTCTGGATCGAGATGTCTGATGTATTTCCAGGGATCTGCTGTAATCACTCCTCCAGTTTGGGGGTCACTGCCCCGAGGGCCCCAATGACCACGGCACCAGTGATACCTTGACCTTCCAGGTTTTCTCCAGCTCTTCTCTGAGCCCTTGGTATTGCCCCAGTTTGTCATGTTCACTCCGACTTTCAGTGTCGTTGTGTCCTTGGGCAAGACACTTCACCTGCATTGTCTACTGATGGTGGTCAGAGGCCCCGGTGGCGCCAGTGTACGGCAGCCCCGCTTCTGTCAGTGAGCCCCAGGGCAGCTGGGGCTACAATGTAGTTTGGCACCATCAGTGAATGGGTGAATGATTGTAGTGTAAAGCGCTTTGGTCAAGTCTCCTAACTTGAATAAAGGTGCTATATAAGTACATGCCATTTACCATTTACTATATATATAGATAGATACTGTTGGCAGTTGAACTGGTAATAAGTCCATGAAATGGACCTTTATATGCAATGCACTACATACTACCTTTATTAGAACAGACATGTTTCTTTTAAGGGTGTTTCAGGTTTCTTCAAATTTTTTTTTAAATTTATCTGCAGATTCTTGTTTCTTGAAAGGTTTAAGGGTTTTTTGACCATACTTTAAAAAAGTGTGAAAGGCTCTCAGTCTCTGCTCTACTTCATCCCAGTGGTGAGTTCTGGAATATGTACAGGTCAGAATACTAGCAAACAGTTATATTGAAAAGGGAGGGACAATTTCCAAACTGCTCCCATACATTTAGGAGCATTAAACGCACTAAAGCCTTGCCTAGGTACTTGGTTTTACACACGGGTCCATTGAAGTAATTGGAAAAACTGATTACAAGTTGTTAAATGGATGAGCAAACACTTTTGGTTATAGATTTTTTTATAGGTTGTTATATTGCTGGAAGATAATCCTCTTCCACAGTCTGTACGTAGAGGTGAAAGCTCACGTCTAGATAGTTTACCCTTATTGTGATTCCACTTTGTGAATAAGAATTGAACAGAGGGATACTAAAAGCTCCTGATATTGTTTTATAAACCATTTGTTCTCTGATGTCGTCAGGCTGTTTGACCTTATATTTGAGGTTTTTACCTTTAAAATGAAATTTATTGCCTTTTCAAAAGAGCCGTAGTTAGATATAACTGCATACAGGTGGGCCCTATTGACTTTCAAGGTTATCTCTGAGTGCAGTTTGGTGCATTTAACTTTTTAGAAGTAGGAGATTAAAGAGGTGGAATACAAACTACTGGATTTTTATTTAAAAAGAAACCTGAAAACAACATATTATATTTTAACATCTCAATAATAAATAAGAAACTGTTGTATAAAACAAAAAGTCATAGATGTTGGCAATTTTTAGAAAAAAATTTAAATATTAAAATGATAGGTTCCACGAAATTTCTAAAATTATGCATTATCTAGAATTTATTTTATTACACTTTTATAAATAACTTTTTAGTTATTATCAAAATAAACATTTAAAATAGTTTATTTTAATAGTATTTTAAGCATTCAGAATTTTAATACTTGGACACATAGACTAAATCAGGGGTCTTCAAGTTTTTCCAGGCCAAGGACCCCCAAACAGATGTTGAGATGGAGCGGGGACCCCTAATTATATATAGTATGAAATTATTTTATATCAAACTGGTCCCATAGTCACTCTATTACAGATGGAGTAATTTATCAAAACTAATTTCTCCCTGGGATTATTAAAGTATTTCTGATTCCTGGTTGATGGGACAGGTGTTGTGAATGAAACGGTGCCCAGCTTGAAAGAGCTCCTGTGTGTCGCTGAATTTGTGCATTGATGACTGAAAGACATCTTCTGCCTCAATTTATCTGTTTACTACAGTGTTTTGAATTCATGTTAATGTGGATTTAATTTCAATTAGTGAAAAAAATTGCAGAGGGGAATAAAAAAAAAAAGTTATCAACCAAAACTTTTGCGACCCCCATGCAGTACCTCCGTGAACCGCATAGGGGTTGCGGACCCCCTGTTGAAGACCTCCGGACTAAATGGATGGCTTCAGGGGTGGAGCTAGAAGGGGGGCCAGGGGTGGCCATGGCCACCCTTTACCAATCATTGGCCACCCCTGTGGCCACCCCTACCATTTTTTTCGCCCTCTAATACAGACCATGGCAGCAGTAATACTATCAAGAGGAATGTTTAAACTTATTAAACATTTTAATTTTTCATATTAATAGTTATTTGACAACGAAAATGCTGTGCTTAATTATGCACATCAAAATACTAACATTAAAGTTGATATATTCAGAATTCTTGCTCTTTTAAGACCCTAATTTTGTGTTTTATGGGGTAAAGAGAAAATTATGGCTCTGCAAGTTTTCAGTTAAATCATAACTACTTTAATAATAACTTAAAAATCCATTTAATGTAGATATAAGTACATGTCATATTAATGTTATGCAAGACAATTTTTGATAAAAGTAGGCAAATAATGACAATGGAAAATATGTTTCCCCTAGACACTTTTTCCACTATACCTTTTATTTAGACAGAATGGACGTCTAAAGATATACATCTATTTGTAATCAAAAGGCCACCCCAATTCAAATTTTCTGGCTACGCCTCTGGATGGCTTCTTTTATTTATTTTTTCCTGTTTATTGTTATAAAGTAATCAATTGACATAAAATCATTTTTGAATATAGTTGAGGCAGTTGGACAACAGAAGTGAAGGAAGCTGATGAGCTGTTGGGTGAAAAAATGGAGAAGTAACCAATACTTCCAGATGTAGTGTGTTTGACATTTTTCCTAGTGCATGTGGAAGGGAAACAAAAAAAAAAAAAAAAAAATGCATTCATTGCGTTTTTATTTTCACTCTCCTCAACAAAAATAAAACCTCTCGTTGAAGCTGAGCTGAGCTCTTCCACCCACGGAATCGCTGCTCTCCAGGCACACATACCCACAGGAAACGCACACAGAGGGATCTGCACCTCCAGATCAACAAGGCAGAACCTTTTCTGCACGCTTCCTCTTCTGCTGCTACTTCTTCTTTTCACTCTCACCTGTTCCTTTCTGCCGATTCACACTGGTGTTCTTCTCGCTTCCTACCTCTCCGCCCGTGCCGCCTGTTCTGACTGAAAGAGGAATGCTGCTGCTTTTATATAGGCCTCTAAAAATAACTCACCCCCTACCTGCCGTCTACAGCGAGAATGACATCCCCATGCAGCCAATGAAGTGGCAGTATCTGCAAAAGCCCCGCCCACTATCTCTATCTCAGCACTTCCTTAATTGGACAAGAGTGACATCATCAACCCTATTTACCTTATAAGGTCACGCATGAAATTGAGTGACAGGTGGCTCCACCCCGCTCTGACTGCTGCTGGAGGAGCAAACCTGGCAACCTGGAGCCCGATCGGCAATCTGGCAATGCGGAAATAGATCTGGCACCCCCCAGACTGAGCAGAAAAGGCGTGACAGAGCGAGCTGAAGGAGTAGAGCAAGCGGGGATTGCGCTGACAAAGATCAAATAACACACTTTCTAATCACCTTGTGTTTCTCGATTTTTTTTTTTTTTAAATTAAAGTTGTCAGGTGCGCTCATCTGCACCGGTTTGGCGCTTTTCCTCCAGTTTTTTTTGTGGTTTATTTTCTCTACTCTTGAGAAAAAAAAACAAGAAGAGAAAGGAGAAGTGCGTTTTATATCGGCAGTAATACGGACTTCTTTACTTTGCCTCTTTTTTCCCTTTCCCTTCCTCATCAAGCATGGATGTTTTGGCGAATTACAGTATTTTCCAGGAACTCCAACTCGTCCATGACACTGGTTATTTCTCGGCGATGCCTTCCCTGGAGGAGAACTGGCAGCAGGTCAGAGATGATGCGCTTTTTTCCTTTTTTTTCAACCCTTCTCATTTAAAAACAATCAGAAACTGAAATAAAATGTCACAAGTGCGCATGTTTGATGTTTTCTGTGCGGCTTTTTAAGTGTTTTTTATGCGTAACGGGTAGTAGTTGCTGAGCTCTGTTTAGTTGCGTCTATTTTTTTCCGCTCTCTGCTCACATGGAGCACAGCGAGGTCCGCTGACAGGAGAAAAACACTCACACAGACAGGGAAAGGGGGAGGATACATCCATGCGCACCAAACGCAGCGCTGACTATGTTAAAGGTGGGGGAAAAAAAAGTATGTGTGAACAATCTTGGTTTTACGCATTCCAAAAAATAAAAATAAATAAAAATGCACGTGCTTAATCCTTCATCATAAAAAGATATGTATTTTTTTTGTATTAACCTTTATAATAATTTGTTTAAAAACAGGAGCCAGGGTTGCTGTGTGAAATTCAACTCGTAATCCACAGAGATTTTAAACGCAAACTCTTAAGCAAGTCGTTAAATCTATTTCACACAGAATCGCTGGCTCCTGTTTTTAAACTAATTATTATGAAGGTTAATAATACAAATCTTTGCAAGTCGTTAAATCTGAAAATGATCCTTTAATAGTTTATTATAATCTTTTATAATAGAATATTTGATTCCTTAAATCACTGCAAGTGCAGCTATGGTTTGTTTGGGGGTTTTATAAACCAGCAGTATATTTTCTGACATTGAATTAACAAAATATGTCACTCAGAATAAATTTTAACTTAAATTTATACATTTAATCTCAGACTTGCCGTTGGATTTGAACCTGGAATTTGACTGGGTCTTTCTAATACAAGGATATGATTTGATCTTAATGGTTTAGTTCCTTGTTCCTTCTGAAGTTAAACATTCCCTCAGCATGATGTCTCCACCTCCATACATCATTCATGAGATCCGACCACTTTCATTCGGTTATTATCTGAATCTGAATATCTGTTGCTTGTTTTGATAAGCTCCAAACTTTATTTGTTTTCTTTGTACCCCTGTAGAATCTAGAATACCTTTCTGTGTTTTTAATTTGTATTTTTTTCCAAGGATTGTTCTGTATTCAGCTGGATTGATTTTCCTACTATCTCTGTCCCATTTCCCTCCCCTCGGCCAAAGAAAGCACCCCACAGCATGATGCTGCCACTGTTTTTATCTGGGGATGGCATGCTAAGATGTGCTCTTTAGGTATTGCCCTGTAGTTCAAGCTGTCTCCCCATCAACTCTGATCAGCATCCTCTCAGCATTATTCTACCCTAAGCAGCACTGATTTTTAGTAACCAATGTCCTTTAATCTGGAAAAAAAGAGCCAGAAGCTTTGATTGGACAGATTTAGTTGCTCGACTACAGAAATGTTTTTTTTTTTTTTTTTTTTTTTTTGCATCGTATATAAACATTTAATAAGAACTTTTTTTTGCAGCTTTTGGAAGTAAAATTACAATTTTGTCCCAAAGTAGGAGTAGAATGGTGAAAGTAAAGTGATTCTTTTATTTTAGATCCATGCTGATGATAGAATTGATATAAGCGTTTGGCTCCTAGAGGCTGATGCTGCTCTTTGTGTGACTGATGTGATCAATAGAAGAGTCTGTCAGCCTGGTATGTTTGGGAATATCCACTGAGACACCAAACACACAAGCTATAGGAGATGGACACGTGCCTAATAGGAATTGACTTCTTCTTAAATAATACATCCACACCTGCCACTGTTTGTTTGCAGATAATGCTGTTGAATAATGTATGTGAGCCACCACAACATTTAGCTGACAATGCAGGTTATCTTACAGACTGCTTTATAACCTGTTATTTAACTACTAAAATCCCTCTGAATCACATTCAGTTCACACTGTTTACTTGTGTGATTGTGTACTGATTTTATTTCAGTGTCATGCAGTGGATAGTCAATTGTTTTAGTTTAGATTCTGATTATTTGAAGCCTTATGAGCCCAAACTCTCTCCTGGATCCATGCTTAGCATCGTATCCCCTTAGGTGATCCTGGGCTCTCATGGTGTGTGTGTGCTTCTCCCTGGGCATCAAAGCAACAGCCATTTTAGCAATTTCACTATTATGTTGAGGACTGGTTTTTGTAAAGTGAGGTCATTTTGCTGGTCCTCACCAGCATTTAAGGCTAAATTTATACTAAGAAACCAGGTCCTCTGTGTGTGTGTCGCAGTTAACGCAGATATGCCCCCTCCTTTCCGCAGACACTCTGCTGCACCTTTCCCAAATTGCAGGTGACCGCAGACAGTGCCGCAGACAGGAAGCCTCTGTTGGTCAAATCCATATCCGCTCTACTCTATGACTATTTTCTGTTTGGTACCTTACCTGCTTGTTTTGTTTGTATGACCGCTATTGTGGAAAACGACTCGTGAGGTTGGACCAGCTAGAAAAGCGAGGGGCGCGAGAACTCTGGGACTCTTTTTCGCCCTCATGTCCCTCCGTTGTCGCACAAATTTGCCACAGCTAGTTCCTGATTGTCCCTCTTGTGTTGTGGAGTGGAATAACATAACGCAGGCCACGCTTCAATATTGGGCATAAATCAAAAATATCCGCATCATACCTGCGACAAGCTCACTGCGACACACTGCTTTGCGAGTATAACCTGCCCTTTAGGTAAAGGACTAAAGTGCAAATTGGTTTAGGGTGAGACTGAGCTATTCTGGCAATGGTTAGGTGTAGGATTATTGTCACGGTTAGGGCATAGAAAGGGTTGAAAATGACTGATAATTAATGGGAATTAATCTGAGTCAACACATGGTCCTTACTTCATCTAGCAAAATGAGAGAGTGTGTGTGTGTTTGTGTGTATGTGAAAAGAAAACTTGCCAATTGCCTTTTTGAATGAAGCTCAACCTTCGACTCTCCACTGTGGCGGTTTCACAGAAAACAATAAGCGCCGGCTCATCCTGGATTTAGTGCAAACGGCTTCCTTTCCCTTCTGTTCTTTTCCTTTCCCTCTTCCCCATTTATACTGACTGCGGTTAAAAAAGTTTCACATAAAAAGTAACTGCTTTAGCTTCAGTTTTAGTCTGATTTTGCAGATTGAGTACATAAAAAACCAAAGTATGTTACAAAACTACATATTAAATTGTAGATTAATAATTGGGCTATTACATGATGGATTAACACAAATGACACTAATTAATCTTAAAAAAAATTGCCATAGCAGGACTAGTGGCATGTTGAAAAGAGCCATATGGTGGCCATGTTTTTAATCCTGCAAGAAAAATATAATCACACTAAATATTGTTTAGCCAACAGGTGGATTAAAACAAAACATTAAAACCAAGCAAACTTGCATAGTTAGCTGAGTCTGGCTTAGTACCTTTATTGAAAGTTAGCCGAACTCAGAAAAGCTTAAAGTTAAACTTTTTTGGTTATGTATTAAGTATATTTGCACTTCAGTTTATTGTTCTTTTTTAGGGCAAGATTATTTATACTTGCAGATTTAGGTGTGAATAAATCTTCTAACAGTAGCCAGACTCCCCAGTCTAGAGAACATAAGATAAGGGTGATGGCAAAGAGTCTCCCGCCCCGCAACATTGGCAAATTGCATTCATACAAAGGCTCTGGGGGTATGTTTTCTGCAATGATCATAAATTCATATATATATATAATTTAGTAATCGATTTATCATTCTCTAAACATGCCTTTAACCCACTTTAAGCAGTAACCCTACCAAAATACAAAAAAATATATATCTAAATATTCTATATTTAAGATTACAACAGAAAAACTTTTTGTCTGTCAATGTACTCTAACCAGAATTCCTCAAGTGGAAAAGTTTCAATTTCACATGGCTTAAATTCTGCAAAAATCTTCTTTAAGAAACCTTTTGCTATCTGATTAATAATCGATTAATCAAAAAAATAATTGGCAGATTAATTGATTAGCAAAATAATCCTTAGTTGCAGCCCTAATATGCATATATATAGTTGCTTGTTATTTCATTAGCTTATCTCAGAGGTCATTTTTTCTAAGGCTAACAACATTCTTGAAAGCCCTTTGTGCTGCATAGAGATATATATCTAACAACGTTTAGAGTGAAATTACCTAATCACTCACTTTATTCATGTAGACATAAATATTATCAATAAATGCAAGTTGTATAAGTTAAGAAGACTTTGATTACCATTTTCATCAAGAGTGACCATCTGTGCTGGAAGTTCAGTTTGTGTAGTGGGAAATATTGTCTGTCATTGTTGTGGTAAGTACAAAAATTAATAAAAAGGTTGCATTCTCTCATAAATCTGTGTTAACAGCGACAGAATTTCAAAAAGGAGAAAGGCACACAGACAGAAACCTGGCACACCAGCATTTTTTCCACTCTTGTTCTCTCCGTCTCTCGCTATTCCCTCATTTACTCCATCGCTAATACGCATACAAAAAAAAAGAAACACAAGCACACACACCCATGCACACATGCGCACATGCTTGGTTGGCATGCACTAATGGAAAGCTAAGGTCTGGCAAGACTCATCCCGCCACTTTCGACAGTAATTGGCCGTTTGCTGTCAGACGGACAGAATCACACACACACACACCCTCACACACACACACCCACACAGGCTGTCAGAAAACCATCATGCAAGCTCAGGCAACCTGATTTGTGGCTATCATTTATCTTTCCAGGCTTTGTGTCCTCATGCAACCTTCTTTTATCGGCTGCTTTGCATCACGGTAACACCAGTAGGAAAAACAACACTCTTTGTTTTACCTGCCTGTCATTTGTATGCTTGTGTTCTGCGTATAATTGCAGCATCTCTCTACATTAGGGCTGAAGTGATGGGCTTTGGGGATTTGTGTGTCTGTGTGGAGTGGTCAGGGATCAAACTCGGACTTCCTAATTATATGTAATCCTTTTATTCCAAAGCAGACCTGCTCAAAGATCTGGTGAAAAATGGAGGGACAAAGAGAAAGTGAAAACAGAGGGATAGTGAAAGTGAAATTGAAGCAGGGGTTATCGTTTTATGTTGCTGTTTTAGAGCTGCATTTACAGGCGCAGGCAGTGTGTGTGTGTTTGTGTATTGTTTGCAGGTATCTGTTTAAAAGTGTTACAGTGCTCTAAACTGGCTGACTCAAACATCTTTTTCTCATCTCTTCTGCTAGTTTACATGCTGTGTGTGTCTGTAGTTCTTTTCAAGCTTATTGATTTATTTGCTGTGGAGTCATTACAGCACTCTGCCAGACCAGCCAGTTCTGTGCTACAGGGAAACCCTGCCTGCTTTTGTCCAGGAAAAGCTACAAGCCTAAATCCATTTCACAAGTGATTTGGACGGTGTGGTTGCACAAATAAAAAAAAACAGAAGCAGTCCTGTCCACTTCTATTATTCAGCAAAAGAAATGCACGTTTGGAACATGCTAACTCAGAGCCGAGAAAGGTGTACTTTTATTTGTCATTCGAAGTAAAGCTTATTCTAATTTATACTTAGAGTTGAACAACTTTTATTGTCATTTTGGATACACAGAGTGTATATGACACAAAATTTCTTCTTGTACAGCTTTCAGAACATTTCCATTACATAATGTGCAGCAGTGATCAAAAGTTGACAGTGTGGGAGAAAAAACACGCTGCAAAAACACGTTGATATGGTGCAAATATGCAGTATTTTGGTTCGGTGTTATCATTATATCGTTAACATGTAATTTCAATTACCTTTGTGCAAGTGTATAAAATGTTTCCAAATACATATGAAATTAGGATATTTTCATTAAACCAGAAAGTGGGGTTTTGACTTGAAATGATACAAGTAGGAGTGCACCGATTGCAGTTTTCTGGCCGATTTCCGATCACCGATCTTTAAAAAGTCTGACCTGCCGATTCCGATTTTTGGTTAATACCGATTTTATTATTTTTTTGCTATAACCAACACTGTGTTACAAGTTCGCAATTCACTTTCAATATTACAATCTTTTCTTGAAAAACATGCCCTTGAACATTAGCCTTGAACCATTATAAACTTGTTTTAACTGCCCATGAGGTAGAGCCTTGACATAGAAATGAATTAAATAATAAATATTAATTAATTAAAACAAACTTAAGACTACAACATTGGTCTTTTGATTTTTTTTACATTTCAAATAACAAAACTTCAACAAAAGATCAGAAAAAATATGGAATAGCAACTGATTTTAAGACACTCGCGGAGGTAAATAGATTGGTGGTTAAGATCGGTTTCATATGTAAATATTGGCCGATCACCAATCACCCTAAATTAAGGAAATTGGGGCCGATCGATCGATTTATCGGTGCATCCCAAGATACAAGTATCTTTAAACAGATACCGAAATGTGGAAGGAGTGTTGTTTAAAACAAAAATTACTATTTATTTAGAAAATTATTTAGATCAATAACCAATGGATAAGCCTTTATTGGCTTTACATCTATCAACATTTATTATGCCAGTTAGCTTTCTGCATTTCTTCACTCAGGTTTTTTAAGAGTTATATTTTGTGATGAGCTACAAGTCTATAAGAGGGGGAACAGAGCCATCACCCCAAACTTTTACTCTTTCCAGAAATTCTCTAAGATTCAAGTTAGGAAACTGGCTGGAAAGCATTTTGATTAGATTAAAAAATCACTTATATTTTAATCATTTTATGCTCAGCTGTAAATAGGATTTAAAGTGTATTATATCAGTTTTGGAAATAATTCAATGAAATAGTTTGTTTTTAACTTTAAGACTTGGTTGGTTTTGTCGTACTGATTAGTTAGCCAGTTTGGAAACAGTGTATAGCAAGGAAAACAGAAATAGCGTTTCATCATAAAGGATGTGATGAGATCTTATGCCACAAACTGTTGCATGTTAAAAAAAAAAAAAAAAACATATATTTATCATAAATTTTGGAGTCTGTTTTACAAAGTGCTGGCCTGTTGGTCACTGCTGTGAGCATATCAGGCTGATATGTGTTAGCTTTTAGCTCGGTACCCTGTTGCATTGATGTCTCTGACTCTTAAAATTGGATGGAAAATTGTCCTCTCTCATGTTTAGCCTCATCAGGCTGACATCAGTTGTTTCTAAAGAAGTCATTGGTTAAAAGCTTTCCTTGGTTGTCAGTCTGAATGCACTCTTGTATTGTGTCTAAACTTATTCCAACATCTCTTATTCATAATCTAAACACTTATTCTGGTCAGACCTAAACTAGATAAATGTGCACTAAAACATACATAGATATATTTGTAAGATATTAATTCGTTTTATGAAAAAGGAGAACTTGGGATTCATAGTTTCCCCAAAATGTAGTTTAAGTCTTTTCTAGTCTTTGTTTTATCGGACCTGTTATTTTACCAATTTAATAACTTTTTGTTTTTTAAACTAGTTTAATTTATTACTATGTTTGTCCTTCTAAAAGTATCATATTGTTGTGCAAAACGTACAGTTAGCTTTTATGGTTCAGTCTGTGTCTCATCAATCTTGGAAGAAATGTTTATTTCATGCTTTAAAAAGCTAGAAATCATGTTAATTTTGTTGACTCTGTCCATGTTCAAAAATATTTTTATTTATTTAGAAGCTTGGCTTGAAGTTACCGAGTGCGAGTTTCTTTCGAAAAGTGGAGATACTTCAAAAAAATTCTGACGTAAGAACGTAATATAACCACTTTCCTTTGGTCATTTTGGTGTTGGGATAAAGCCGCCCAAGTGTGTTAGATCACATTTTCTAGTCTTGGACACCAGACTAATAGAATCAAATATGAGACAGTGATACGATACCAGAGATAAAAACAAGAAAACACATAAAAATCACATGAACGAAATGCATTAAAAAAAATGCATTTTCTTTACAGCTCTTTTTAGGTTTAGGCAGAAAGCTGTGTCAAGGTCTGGTGGTTGTAGCCTTGATGGAACGACATCGTTAACTTGCAGGCATCAGTTCAACAGTTCATTAAGAGGGTCTACGCTAAAAAGATAATGCAACCGCTTTTGCCATTTACTTGAACATATTTAGTTACTTTAACACAATTCATGTTAGCAGGGTAGGACATAACTTACATGATTAAATAAATGCCAAAAGCGTTTGAATTATTTTTTTCAGTGTAAGAGGTACCTGAGGATTTCCTGAACCATTTTCTTGTAACAGAACCTGGAGAGTAATTTTACACTGCTAACGTTAACCTCTCTTTCAAAATATAAAAGAAGATCCTGGATTTTGACAATTAATTTAGTCTTTTTTGAAGCTCATGTGTCAAGATTTAGCCTTAACAAAGACGTTAAAACTAGCAGATCAGTCGATTAACGCTTAGACTTAGACGACTTTATTGTCGTTTTGTATACATAGAGTGTATACAAAATGAGTGAGCAGCAGCTTAGCAGTGAAAAGGAGCATTTCCATTCCTAAAGTGCAGCAGTGGTCAAATGTAAACATTGTGGGAGAAAAACATGGTGCAAAAGGCATGGATGTGAAAGTTCAGAGCATTGCAAAAAACTAAATAATATATATGGTGCAAACATGCATTAGAAAAAACATTTTTGAGTTGAGTTCTATTTGGTGTCATAATATCAGTGTGATGCAGAGTCTCAATTTGTGACTTGATTTATTTTTTATTTTTTTTCCCCCAACCCCAAACACCTTCCATCAGTAGATGTTTTATGAAGACATCTTTCAGGTTTTTGCTTTAACAACAAAAAAAATTGTACAATCTAAAGATGTAGAATGTCGTAATTTCAACATTTAGCTCAGGGGTATGTTGTTTTCCTAGGTCTTAGCTGAAAGTTAAAATACTTGCCTGCTTATGTTGCAGATATATGTATAACCGACAAAAACATTGGATAAAACATTTCATAGGAATGCTAAAACTCTGGCTATATAGTGTCTTATTACAAATCTGAGTGCAAAAAAAAAAAAAAAAAAACTGAGTTGGTACTCCAAGCTGCACAATATGTTTGCAGGCTGTGTCGCTACTCATGCGTACTGTCTGTCTTTTGCCCTGGTTTTCATCTCCTCTGAAACCTGTTGGCCTGCTGCAGTGACCACTGCATGAACTGTTTTCTTTCCCTCTTTTTTTCACTGTTTTCCTCTCTCGCTATCTGCCCACGGCTTGAGGCGGGCGCGGGGAAGTTTGACAAGATAATGAATTGCCATGCATGCTGCAGTTTTTCACATTTCACAGCCCAATAACTCTGTGGAGTGAAGGGTGGAAGGAATAAGGGGGGTGAAGTTAGTAAAAAAAAAAAAGGATGAGAAATGTTGAAAACAGTAAACGCAATAAAAGTGCAGAATAAAATTGGTCCAAAAGGAAGAGACGTTGGTCCTTTTTCTTCAGCCTCCCTTTGTTGTGTCTCACAGTTTGGCCTAGGTAGACACACACACACACACACACAAACACACATATTGTTATGTAATTGTCTGTGGAGCGCAGCTGCTTCGTCACATTCACGACAGACAAAAAAGATGAAGCTGAGGGACAAAAACAAAAGGATGAAAAAAGACAGTAAGAAGGTGGATGAGAGCAATGAGACAGATGAGGAGGTTAACAAATGCAGCCTCTGTTTTTTTGCAGCAAATGATCAAAGAACTTGAAATGAAGAAAAGTTTCCTTAGAGGAAGAGAACTTGAATTCTCTCGTGTTCCTCCATGTCACAACCTTTGTTAGATTAAAATTCCCTGAGTTTGTGTTTTTTCTTCAGTGATTTGGGAAGGAATCAGACTGCTTAATGCTATTTGTGTTCTGCTTTCAGGTTATTGGAACCTATCCTCTGAAGCTGCATTATAGCAGTTATTGGTCTCTGCTGTAAAGTGACTTTGTTTTTGACGTTGTCTTTAGGTGGCAGGTTTGCTGAATCAGTCCAGCAAAAAAAAAAAGACTTGGTCTCAAATTTCTCTTGGAAGAACAGATTTGCATCAAGTTTCTCTCCAATATTGCCTGAGAGGAACTGTATTATTATTTGTGATAATCTTTGTAAAATCTACGTTGATCAATACTAAGGTGGAATTAACCACAAGCTAAACTTACAGCCACTGGTAAAAGACATCTTTCATTTTTTTTCTCCTAAAATTAACCTGTCAGTTAAATCTAGTTTTAGAAAACTTTAACATGTTAAAAGAAATGTTCAAATATTAAAATAAATCAAATTGTAAATTAAGTAGAACCTGAAATAACACATTTATGTTTAAGTATGGAGAATATCATTGACGATGAGAACTGAATGGAAAATTACTAGGTTGTACTTTTATTTTATTCCGTTGAATTGGTTTAATCTCTTTTAAACTACTCACTAACTTATCAGAAAGAGTCTAGAGATATTTCTACCATCTGTTAAACAGATTGTATTGATTACCTCCAGGACTAATCCTCTGACTTTGTGTCGTTAATTTACTAAAAGTTTCAGTCTTTTCATCATGGTGGCTAAATGATACTATTGTTCACATTAATAATTGAGAATTATTTAATTTAAAAGCTAACAAAACACATGAAATGGTATAAATGCAACCACGTACATCTTGAGGTGACATCTAAGATGACTCTGCGTTTGTTCCCTGGTGCTTGTAATATAAAAATGTGCCGCATAAATCTGCAAATGTATAATGTTGTAGTGAGTAATAGAGCTGCACAAACAACTGATTTAATCAAGATAGATGAATATTGTGTTGTTTATTGAGACTCATCCATGTTTTATTCCTTTTTTCAGTCCTATTTTAATGTTCCCAGCAGTCTTCGTGAGTTTTAGCATCTCAAAGACTAACATATACATTTTTTGTGAGCTTTTAAGAGCACAAATAAGTTGAAAAGACAACAAGAAATTTGGTTTATGAGATTGTGTAGTGCCTCTGTAGAGGTTCCTTACTGTCACTACCCGATCCGTCCCGGAAGCACGATGCGTTCTGCACATGCGCCATCAGCTTATTTGTGCATCCAGATATACATCCGGGTCGTCGTTGATTTTATTTTGTGAAAAAGACCTAAATGACGTTTTCCCTTCCCAAAAATAGTAAACGTACTAAAATATAATGTTTTAAAGGTTAATAACGCATTTCCTCTGAAAATAAATGCCTTAAAATCAACTGTTTTATCACTCGTTTCTGCCCGGTCTGCACCGGAAATGTGATCCTACATTACATCCTGTGGCTAACTTTTTAAACATTAATCTAGTCTTTATGAGTTTTATGTTTTCGTTTCGTTTTAACCTTGTGCTATGTGGTACGTAATCAATGAAAGAAACAACTATACATAGATAAACATGGTTTAATCATAGCATTTAACCAATCAGTGTTATAAAGAAAATGTAAAAAGCATCAAAATTGTCTCACGAAAGTCATAAAACATTTATTAAAGATGTGTATGAGCATTCTTTAGTGAGTTAAGAATATAGATAAGTAATTTTAGTAACATAATTACATTATTCATGGACACCCGAATGTATATCTGCTCGCGCATGCGCAGGACGGATCGTGCTTCCGGGACGGATCGGGTAGTGACACTTACCAACATCACAATGAAAATCCAATATGCCTGCTGAGCTAAATGTGTATTTATGTCTCTAGTAGCAAAATGTTTCATACATGGTTTGGATTTTATTACATTAGCTCTCATAGTAAAGGACCACATCTGTTGGTGAACTTGTTGCCAAATACTAAAAATATTCTCCATACATGTCAGTCATTGCATGCTGGGGTGAATTTACCCCAGCATGCAATGTCATTCAAAACAGAACGAGACTCATAGAGATATGATGAATCAGAAGATAAAATCTAAGTCATGAAGATCTATTTTCCACTTATAATTCTGAAAAAGACGTCTTCCTTTCTTTTTTGATTATCAGGTAAAGACATTGTTACTGTCTCCACCTCATAATTTCAGGCCACTCTCGTCAAACACGCAGACAGTGTCCTGGGAGCTGGTGATTCAGTAAGTGAATAAGGCAGAGATTAGATAAGAAAGCGAGCAGTCAGACAGCCACGACAGGAAAGCAGAACAAATGAACTGCACTCGTGATGGAGAGAGAGAGCTTACGCTGTGAAAGCTATAGTCCTGATCTTTCAAGTCGAGTGCCTTTCTGCAGTTCTATTCACCATGGAGCCCGATTACTACAGTTTATAAGGAGATTTACTCATTTATCTCTGCATGCTTTAAGCACACGCGGGATATCTGTTATTGTGAAGTGACTCATCCTAATAGGTCTCATGTGGTACTGATTTAACCCTTTTTTTATCAACAGCCCTGCATTTTAAGAACTCTAATACTATGCTGCACAGCCTGCAGTTTGATAAGATTTAAAAAATGTGATGTTAGTTTCATCTCATCCAGGGTAGAGAAATGCGTTTCATCATGTTCAGCATTAGACTTTTAGCAGGGGGAACTTCCATTTTAGGTAAAAGGGAATACAAAACAGTTTGTACTCAACTAGTTGAGTTATATGTGAACAAAAAAAGTAATAATGACTTATTTGTGAGGAGATTGTAGCTAATAATGACCCCTTAAAAGGTAATTGATCAGTTGATCACTGATTTTTTTTCTTAAGAGGTAAATTTAAATATGGATTTAACATAGAATCACAGCGCATTGGCAGGAGCTACCCTATCCTTCCTTTGCCTGTAACAATGGCAGCTAGATTTGCTGTGATCAGTGGGTAAAAAGTAGGTTTAATGTATTTTTTAGTGAGAAAGCCCACCCAAAAACATCAGCTATGCAGTCAGTTCATCCTGATTACGATCCTGCCTTCAAATATTATTTGGCTGTCAGAGCCACTCAGACCCCCGTGCACCGGTGGTGTGCTGTCACTAGGAATCCTGTTCAAAAGCAGCCTCTGGCCCGGTCGCCTCTTTGTGGTTTTCCACTACTGTTCACAGCGGCTGGAAGACATTTTTCACGTACGTAAACCAAACTGTAGGCACCAGAATAATAAAATCTAACATTTGCTTGCAGGTTTTGAAATGTTTATGTTAATTTAGGCAAATTTGAATTGAGAAAGCTTCCTGGAGGGGAAGCAGAACGTCTTTAATGACCTGGATGACTGAGAATCTTCACCAGCGCATTAATAAACTGTTTCAGAGGAGTGATCATAGTGATCTGCATCAGCAGCGCTGTGTCTGTCTCCCTGCTAACTCTCAGATCAGCTTCTCTGACTGGTTGATGTGGCACGTCAAGCAGCAAAAGTAAAATTTTTCCAACTCCAGCAGGTGCTGCTTCTGAAGTGCATCAGATGCTCAGAAGCTCATGATCCGCTGCTCCTCAAAACGTGCTGCAGGACCTTTTGCTTGGCCAAGATGCACGTCAACCATTGACTCTGCATGTAAACTAGCTGCTCCTGCTGCCTCTGCTGCTTTCAGTGTGAATGTAGTATCACACTCAGATATTAATTCAAACATACACTACGTTTAATGGTTGTGGTGCATCATAGGTAGCTTTGATTGTCCATTTTTCTAATATTTTAATGACAGAAGTGGGAATGTCGAACAACAGGCCTCTGGTGGCAGGATTATTGTTGATATTTTTTTAACGTGTTTCAAAGCCAAACGCAATAAATTCCCCAAAAAGTTGAAAAAAACAATCAACTGGACTTAGTTTCCAAGTTTGAAGACGTTTCTTTTCCCATCCAGAAAGTTTTTTTCAATTCCAAATGTCATTTTGAGATGTCATCATCTGTAAAATATTTCAGAGAAACACTTCTATATTTGCATAACACTGGATGGAAAAATTCAATAACTCACCTGCGTTCACTAGCTAAAGGGGAGTGTGGTATTTTTTTAGCACAATAATATTCATTACACAGAATTTTTTAGTGTCTATGCACACTTTATGACTTCTTATCATCACATTTTTAGGAATAAGATAACACTTTTCAATAACCATCATAATCATCATTATAAATGGTAAAGGCAGCTTTTATCAATGGTTAACAGATAGTTTCTTAATGTTCGATAGTCATTTATAAACTGCATTTATATAAGGTAAATATAGGATATTGTCCTGCCATGTGGATTTAGTTTTTAATCTAGCTTGCCGTGTCATGTTTCACCTACCCTAATCCTAACATAAGGCTTAATATCTTAATAAATGATCTCTTCACCTTTTTATAAATGGTTTGAATGCAAGTTATAAATCAATCGAACATGAATAAACTGTTAATCATTTATAAATGGTCTCTTTACCACTTATAAATGATAATTCTGATGGTTATTGTAAAGTGAAATCAAATCTCTAGCAGCGTTTGATTTATTCACCCTATTTATCAGGAGTGTGATCCCAGGCTCAGGTGTGTTGTATCTTTCTTTTGTCTCCACATCCTGCTGAGCCAGTGTTTGCAGATCAAGTGGCTCAGGGATGAAGCCTTGTGACCTGGCAGCCATCCAGAATCCCCCCTCCCTCCCTTCCTTCCTCCCTCTCGGCCCTTCCCTCACCTAAACATCCCTTTTGTCCATGAATAGTTGACATTTCCACATTTAAACAGTGGAAATGTTCGTCATTCAAGAACTACACGTTTTATTCTCTGACATACTTTCATTAAAATGCTGGTGGAAAAGTAAAGTCCATGTACCGTGTGGTTCCTCTTCCCCGTTTTGCAAATGCAAGAGTAGAAATGCTTCCATTGTACATGTTTGTTGGCCTGAGAACGCTGATTAAAGGATTAGAATATTGTTGCAAATATTTTTGCAAATTTTTGTTAATCTTCTTTTTTTGGTATATCTGATGAGGAGGATAGACCCATCCGTGGCTTTAGTATTTAAGCTTCGGTATGTGTGTGCGATGAGATCATTCATAGTGTGCAGAGGATGTCTAGAGGTAAAGGAAATGACTGCATGTGTGTGTTTGTGCGTAAGCTTGTCAAGGCCAACAGGATCAACACATGCTATAGCTATTATCTTCAGCCCGATTAGTCCCAAAAATTAGAATAAAACACAAAAGCTTGTTTCCTGCAAAGGTATGGTTACTGCTCAGTTTAAAGCCCATAAACTATAACTTTCCTTCACCATCTGCTGCCTTTTAAACAAGCAAGTCATTTCATGTCTACTTTATGAGACAGGCAAACATTTCCTGGGTAACAGTTTTGATTGTAAAGCTGCTGTTTCCCTTGTGTATAGTTGCAATCAGGCCTTTTAGGATAAAATTTACGGAGGTGATTGATAAAGAGGCACATAATCCAGGAAAATTTTCCTTCACTTGATTTATTGGAATAGTAAAATATCAAATATTTTAAGCTGCATATCCAGAATCTTTTTACCTATTTCCATTTGTAATTAGAGCTGAAAATGTTGTATAATTATTGAAACTACCTGAAATTCTTCATCAGATTCTACTAGGGTTGTCAAAAGTATCGATACTCAAAAAAGTATCGATACTGAAATGTTGTATTCGGATACAATACTCATTTTTAAAAGTATCGATACAGTGCCACCACCAGTGGCACCTAAGCAGTCATTCATCTAAAGTGCAGAATAGAGGACAATGCACTTTCTGAACACTGTGTGATTGAATAATTCTGTGCACTTTTCAGTTTTAGACTTTTTTTTTGTAACAGGTGCAGCTGCTGAGAATTATTTTTGTTTCTTAACCGGTTTGGCTTGTGTCATTGTTATGTGTGCAAAGCATAGCCAAGGAAGGAACACTTAATTTTAATTTTATACGTTTTTTATCAAGCTTGCTTAATATTGTGCACAGCATACAACCTTTATTGTATTTATTTATTGTATTTTATTTATTAATGTTAATATTTCTGTAGAATTTTAGAGTCTTTGTTTTTATCCTTGTGGTATCGAAAATGGTATCGAGTATCGAATATTTTCCTTAGTATCGGTATCGAGTTGAAAAGTTTAGTATCGTGACAACTAGGGCTGCAACAACGAATCGATAAAATCGATAAAAATCGACTTTTAAAAGCGTTGGCAACGAATTTAATCATCGATTAGTTGTGTCGCGCGATTAATGCGTCATCCGCCGCCGGCGTCAACCGGGGGAAGAAAAAAAAATATGGCGGAGCGAGTCAGCGCCGCAGTTGCAGTGTTGCCAACTCAGCGACTTTTCAGACCCCTCCAGCGACTATTTTTCAAAAAAGCGACTAGCGACAAATCTGGCGACTTTTTACGGTGTCACTGGCGGCTTTTGCCTGCCTTGGGGCGCCTCCCCCATCCCAACGCCTTTTTCCCTCTCCCACAGGAATCCCTCTCAGTCAGAGCCGCAGGATTTTAGTGAGGAGTTAACCCTCAGCGTCCAGACTGCAAATGAAGCGCGCATGCGCCGGGATTGACGGCGCAAATTGATCACAATAATTAAAATAGCCGGCGCTTTGTAAAGTGAAAAAAGTCGTAACATGCAACTTTTGTAAAAACAAATGAACATGGCACGGAAGCACCACTGTTATGACGCAGCACCTGAAAAGAAAACACGTTGGAGCCTTCAATGGCAGTGAAGAGAGCTGATCAGCAGGATGAGTAACCATGTTTGTTTCATTTTAAAGTGGGGAAACGTAACGTTAGTTTCTCAGGTAGCTCATCTGATGCTTTCCTTACCTTGTTAGTAGGTTACAGACAGTGATAAGGTTGGCTACTTATTTTACTTTTAATTTCATTTAAATTTGTTTAAGCAGCGTTTATATTTTCTTTATAAATAAATTAACTTGCAAATTATGAGGGCAAGGCTTTTAAAGTTTAAATCTTCTGGCAAAGATAAAGAAAAGAAGATCCTGCAATTTATGGAAGTAAAGCAGAACAAAATCCAGCAAGATCAGTAATATGTCAATTAATTATCTGCCACATTCCCATGTAAATATCTGTCTTTGGAGGATGTGTCATTTTTATTCCAAATACAATTTATAATTTGAATCACAGGGCTATTTTTATCTCTATGGTTCAGTATTTTCTCAAGCAGCAACTTTAACTGCTATACTTTCCTGTCTTAAAAGGCAGAACTCTTCTAGTCTAAAAAAACTCATTTGTTGAAATGGGGGGACCTATTGTTTGAACCCCTTAGGGGCTTTAAAAAACAAAAATGCCTGTCTCTTTTTGCGCTTTATGAAACAAAGTAGCCTATATTTTGTGGATGTACAGCTACATTTCTCATGTAAGTTTGCGTAGTTTTTACACAAACATTTATTTTTCATATTGCACCAGTACAGTTAATGAGCAACCTGTACTTGTGGGCTTGTTTGTTCTGTCTAAAATGTTTATTTTGGAATAAAGAGGTTAATATAAAAAAAATTTTTTGTCCGATTCATCGATTAATCGAAAAAATAATCGGCCGATTCATCGATTTTTAAAATAATCGTTAGTTGCAGCCCTAGTGACAACCCTAGATTCTACCTTAAAACCAAAGTGACAGCCTGAAATATCAGCTGGGCTGCTGCCATCAACACCTTTGTTTATAAATGTTGGAGCTCTGCCTGTTTTTCAGTGTAGTCCTGTTTCTCTCACTGTGACTAACTGGATGTGCTCTCTTCATCCTCTGATATGGGAGCTGGTTCAGAGCTCGTCTGCCTGGCTGTGTTTCCTGGACGGGGTCGTCTGTGGAGCTGGTTTACAGTTGTCTTGGGATCTCTGCTTCTTTTTCTATCTCTAGCTGCTGTCTCCTTTAACCCCAGTCGGCCTCGGCAGACGGCCGCTCACACCGAGTCTGGTTCTGCTGGAGGTTTCTTCCTGTTAAAAGTGGGTTTTCCTCTCCACTGTCGCTACAAGCATTGTTAGAGTGAGGGATTGCATTGAGTCAAAAAGTCGATCCAATCAGCTGGTTTTCCTTAGATATAAAACTTTGAAACAATTTGACTGTATAATTTGGTGAACTGTAAAATGCCTTTAGATGACGTGTTGTGAATTGGCGCTATAGAAATAAACTGATTTGAACTATACAAAAAACAATCACTTTAAAACTGGGACACATTTTGGTTTTGATCACATCCTTCCTCAATCAAAGTTTGAGTTTTAATGTAAAACAAATACAGGAAACTCTTTTCCATTCTATGTAACTTCCTTATTATAGAAACTCTCATTGACACGAACACGTCTGGCTGATTGTTCACCAATTCTTTATCCAAAGATATTAAAGACTAAACACTTATTAACTTTTATCAGTTCAATTGATTCAGTTTTGCATTGAAAGTCAATCAATGGCCTTATTTTACCATCAGTATAAATGGTAATCTTCATGTGAAAAGATTATATCATGCTTCTGTTTGGCTTTAAGGCTACTATTAAGTCACATACTTATTCTAGTTAGTTAAATGGGTCACAAAAACATTTAACACGTTTATTGGTTTCATTGGTTTTTGTGAATATAGACTCCTGGTCAGTCTGGTCCTTTTCCTTTACACATCTCCTTACTTTCATATCACAGCTTTTATTAACTCATGTAATAAATATCTATTTGTGTTTCTTTAAGTATTTTCAGAGTTTTATGGAGTTAAATTGACATACAAAATGCAGAAATGTGATGTAAAATTCACCTTTTTTTTCTGTGACAAAAATTTAAAAAAGGGACAAAATGACCAATACGCTTCAATACAGCTAGCATTTGAATACACCTTATAATGATGGAAGTGTCATAAACATTGCTGCAAACTGATTTTCTTTTTTGTTTTCCAAAAAAGGACTCTGAAAGTCACAGGAGAAGTGTTCCTGTATAAATCTAGTTGAGGAGAGGTTCCTTTGGGATGTCAGGGAATCACATGGTCTCCAGTAGCACTACAATGAAGGTGTGACTGTGACAAATGAGACAGAGCTGCAGAGTAGCCTTTGTAGTGCACCTTTCTTCATCCATGATTGCTGTGTGTGTTTGGAGGGGGACAGTAAATGGGTCAGATGCACTGGAGGAGAATGACCTTGGGAATTTTGGCCTGTTTCTCTTCCTGCCTCCGCAGATGCGTGGCTTTATCAGGTTATGAAGGAGAGGTAGAAAGAGAACCCCCTCCTCCCTCTTAAAAAGTCTTGCCTCTGACAGTAAAGCACATAGATTCTAAGTTATATCTCAACTTTTCCTGCTTATCACAGGCGGTTAAATGCTTTCTATATCAAGCCTTTTAAAAGATTTATTTTTTCCCTAATGACCGAATATCTCGGGATATTTCTATGGGTAAAAATGCTGGTTGTCTTTAAGCTTTAGGCTATAGTCATTCAGGTCACTTTTGGTATTTGTCATAATTAAAACTTCTAAATCCTGCCAGCTGTGGACAAGGAGATTTCTCTTCATTGTCTGGCTCAACAGTCTCTTTCCTGGTGGATGGGGGGATACAGTATGTGGGTCGCCAGCTATTTTAATCCATTATGTTGCCTGGAATACCTGAGGGAGTGTGCAAGCGCCGCAGTGTGTGTGGAGAAATACATTCACATCCTAAACCGTGTTTGAAAAACATGTAAAACCAGAAATCAGCAGTGTTTATGTTAGAAAATGTCTGTTTATTGGCTGGGGATGAGGTTTTTACTTCTGTCTACTAAGGCGCTAAATCTTAAAAAAAAAAAAGAGACTATTTCAGATTTTAAGTAACTTTTTTTTTTGGTTCTGTCAGCCCAAAAATTCATTCTTTATTTTTGATCAAACGGCGCAGGTGTCATCAAAGCCATGTTTCTGTTGTTTTTACGTTGAGACGACAGCACAAAGAAAAGCTAGTGATTAAAAATACATTTGATGCTGCTTTTCCTCACGTCTCATAGTTTAACAATATATTTTCAAGTTGCCAGTTATTTGAGTTTTCTATAAATAAAGCTTAAAATCATCCGATTTCAGTCCCCAGCTGAATTTTTATGCTTTCATTGATCAATTTTTTTTACTGTATTTGATTTATTCTATTGAAAAAATTCAGAATAAGGTTAAATAAGACTAACTTCCAAGCCCCTATATCTTCTCTGAAGCTTGATTGTAAATCAGTGTGAAAATCTCTGCTGTCATGATCACCATAAGAGAAGGAAATGATGTAGTCGTATTAGTCTGCTTACATTCACCCACGCATTGTCCTAAATTTTATCTCTATAGATATGTAGAGGTTGGCTTACCAAAAACTACCAAAAGTAGTCTTGGAACCTGAATTAATGGTTAAAGGATTTCCAAGTACGACAAAGTCCTCAATACTTCTCTTGTCTAATCCTATGAAGATTTATCAAGTAGGAATTACGATTAAGTGTGACTATTATCAACTTTATGCCATTTTGACAAATTGTTGAAGCTGAAATTAATGTTGGAATTTCTTTTTTACTATTTTTTCCAATAGTTTTTTTTTCTTTAACAGCTTCATATCTTTATAACTTTGATAAACCGTATTGCTCCCATGTGCTGCTTGGAGATAAATTACACAATTACACATCTGACCATCTTGAAACAATTTATTGGGCTAGTAGTTCATTGATGTGTGCATGTGTTGATGTGTGTGTGGTGGACACAGAAAAACAAAACAAACAAAACTAGTGCAATAGATTAAAAGCATCACTGATGTCGTTCTCACTATATATGCCACAAAATATCATGCAACACTTCTAAATCCCATTGTCCATCCGTGTCATCAGGTCCAAACTAGTTTTTTTGTCCGCACTGCCTTACAAACAGCAGATCATGAGGCTACTCGGCTGTACGGACTTTTGATCCTGCTTGAGAGCACAGCTTGAAGCTGCAGGCACGGACAAAGAAGCATTTTCACAATTACCCACATTACAGTGGACATGGTCTCGCTTTCCTTCTGGATGATAAGCAAACGTCCTTTTGATGCCAATTGTAAACACAATGTTATTTTTTTTTTGTACGAGTGCATGCCCGTGGGACAAGGGCGCAGTCTGAATTATTAAAGCGTGAAGGCTGGAGGAGAGTGTTTCTTTTTAAGACTTTCATACAGAGACGGTTTCATCTTCCTGCTCTGCCAAAGCTCAGACGCACACACTCGCACATCGGGGTTGCGTGACTCATGCAGCCACCTGCTTTGCTTTCCAGCAAGGCCGATGAGATCAGTGGCTTCCTCAAAATACCGAAACCTCTGGAGGTACACAAGACAGAGAAAGAAACCATGTGTGTTTGAAAGGAAAGGAGGAGGTGTGATGATGATGGCCGCCTCCCAGGAGTCTCTAACAATCATAAACACAAAATCTGGTACAAGTTGAGCTTTCTTATTACAATAAACCAAATCTTAGAAGATGGTCCTGATTTATGAGGCAGATCCATCTCTAACCAAACATTTTTCAATTTACTGATTAGAAAACATTTGCAGACGAAAGCTTCGCACATCCTTAAAAGTTCTCTTTTTCCTGTCGATGCATCTTTTTTAACTTAAAGATCCTATCTGGTATTAAATGTTTATCATAATCAGGCAACAATCTATTATGATGTGGGTTTTTTTCTGGATGGATTTAGCAAAATAAAAAAAAGTCAGAGGGAGAGTCTTAAAACTGCTGGTGAGGTGAAACAGAAACAGAGCCAAGTTTCAGTTTTCTGATCACATTTCCCTGCGTGTTTAAATCAAACATGTTGGAAACATCACTTCCTCTCTTATGTAGGTTCTTTTAATAGTCTTGTAGCTGTAAATGAATAAAAAAACAGCACCAGGATTGACCTTCTTAAGTTACCCAGATGCAACTTCTATCCATATCTAATCTGCATGAATTCAGCTTTTGTCCCTCCCCAAACCAGGCAGATTGTTAGAGGAATAAACTTTTGTCCAGCAGGTCTGAAGAACTTTGGTGTAAAAGTTCCCTTAATGCCTCCCACCACTGTCTTCCTATAGACTCAACATCCTCTTTCACTTTCTTTTCTTTATGTCAAATTCAGGTTGGGGATATCTCATCTGATGAGATAAGATTTATATAACTCATGTTGCTGCGGTTAGTATCTACATTTTTTTTTATGACAATCTGATCAGGGGAAGTCTTTTCTGTACATCTATTTATTTTAGATCTACTCTCTAGAGGTGTTACCTTATTTTTCTTTTTCTTTTTTTTTATCCTCACACAATTCAGAAAAATCCCAAGAATCAAAACGACATTTTACCTTCAGCTATAGAAAGAATAGGAAAACCATTTTGGACTATTACCTTTTGACAATAACAGATAACATGCATTACTGTAGCTCTAAACTCTCTGTTTAGTATTTAAGAGGGACCAGAACTGAGCCAATAAAGACGATCTGAACAATAGAAATATGTCCAAACACTTGACTTCTGAGACGTTCTCCAACATCATGTTAGACACTAGATGTTACGGTGCACACCGTGATAACTCAATTACTAATCCTGATCATCTAATGGCCCTCTTTGATATATTTACATTAGTCTATTGGAGACAATGAAGTGAAACGAGTCCAACATAAAGGGAGGGATCAGCTGCTGTTGCTTTTTTTTTTTAATGGATTGACCCTTTTTGTGCACGAGATGTGTGGTGGGGTGGGTGTGTGTTTGAGATGGGATGGGTGGGGGGTGATAAAGTGGGGGATGAGGTCATTGTCTTGTGTGAGCATGCGTGACTCTGTTTGGGTGTGTGGAATAAAGGGTGATTGGAGCCAGTGGATGTATAAGTGATGACTTCATTCGTTATGTATTAATTTATTCTCTGGCTTGTACCTTCACTTATGTGTGTATAAGTGTGTGTGTGGGGGTGTATTATTCATCCAGAAGGGGAAAACCAAAAGGAAAAAAATATTTTTTTTTACCATAAACAAAAGCCAGTTTTAAAATATAGGTATAAGAAGTTGAATTGGGGTTCTGCCAGTGAATAATGAAAATAAATTACTCAAATGAAATCCACCCCCCACTATCCATTTGATAAATATATGCAGACCATAAATCCTAATATATTCCAGTTTGTTAATTAATCAGCTAACAGAGTTTTTCATTATGATGCTTTAAAAAAAAATTGCTTCAGTTTTTTTTAGATTAAAGACATTTCAGAATAATACAACAAGGCATGTCTCTTTTGATTATCTGATCTTTGATAAACTATTACTATGTCAATTAACGTACGCTTAGCGCATGGTGCGTTCATTATAGGGTAATCCCTATTTTGGATTCAGTTCATTAATTGAATAACACAAACATATTTTTTTTTGTATTTCCCCAGAAGATGAGACTGATCCAATTTTTCAAATCATAAAAGAGAAACTGTTTTTCTTTCAAATCTTCAAAAGATTTTCATACAACACAATATTATCTAAATCAAAATGAAGAGATGACTTTGTGAAAGAAAACATCCAGAGTCTTCAAAGTGAAGCTTAATTCATTATTGCTTAATATACAAGCCCCTGTGTTGCTAACAAAGACACCACCTGCACAATGTCAACCTTAATATGGTAAAACGTCCTTAATTAGCCGACTGCTAAATGTTACACTAAGTGGCTGTTGTAAACACAAATTCATCAGGTCATTCACCTTGTCTCATTGAAATAAAATGCTTAGCAATCATCTTCCTACTTTCTTTCATAAGTGATTTTTTTTCAAACTAGTATTGGAAAATGATCTGCTTTTTTTTTATCAGAATCAGCTTTAAACGCCATCCATCAATTTCTCCCTAAAGTTTTTATTCTGTTTCAAATTTTGATGGCCTGTGCATTCAATGTGTTTTTCTTCCAGATGTGCCACCAGATGTGCTCTGCTTCAGATGTCCAATAATGGTCCTTATTTTCAGGGTTGCAAATGTTTTCCTTCAGATTTTCCAGCTCTCACTTGGAGTGTTGATTCAGAGCTTGGCTCTCTGCTCGTCTCTGATCTGTAAACACTTCACCAAGCAGTATCATCGGCAGGTCAACAGTGTTGTTGACTTTCTGTCTCTGATACACATTGACAGAATCTCTGCACACTTCCTCTGTTATCAGCTCCTTTTTCAAAGCGCAGGAAAAGGCTGCAGTGATGTGTAGTTTCAGAGCTTTTTGTTCGCCTCATAAGAGTTGTTGCCAGAGAAGCAAACGCAGGTGAAAACTTTTTCACTTCGAACCATTTTTTTCATACTACAGTAGATTATCATTTTTTTTTTAGATTTACAAAACACAGCTTGTTTATAAAGAAAATGTCACAGTGTTTTCATCATGGAAAAAAGGTCATTAAAATAAAGTAAAACAGTATTTAAAAAAAAATAAACCAACCCCAAAGAAATTAATGTGAATTTATTTAAAAGTCATTAATGAGACAAAGTCAAACAGAAACGTTTTGTTTATTTTTTCCCCCGCAAACATTAAAGAGTCAAACGACAAACAAAGCAACTAGTTGGACAATGTAAGATTTTTTTTTTGCTTTTGGTTTTTGTGCCTTTTTGTAAACAGTTTTTTGTTATTTTAATGTCTGTATAATATCCTGGATTTTAACCTGACAGTAACCTGATTGATATAAGTACAACTGAGTTGAGTTCTATGTTAATAATGTGGGATGGCTGCCGTTCAGTCTGTCCTTGACCTGGAGGGATGTTAAGTGCAATACTTCAAGTTGATTAGGTGACGTGCCAGCTAGTACCCGCCTTCCCTTATACTCTTTTAGCCAATTATAGCAACGAATCGTGACGTTTCGTAAGCTGATAAATCAAACGTTTTCCAAACCCTGTCAGAATAAAGGCACAGACATCTTTCCGACCTACAAATGCACAAAGTGCTTCTCTTTGCTTTGTCATAGGTCCGACCCGCTGGTCGTTACTAGACGGACGTTATAGCGGGAGTCTTTCAACATGGATTTGTTGTGAGAGTAAAAACTCAGATCTTGAGACAATCCACCTTGTAGAGCAAGGTTACCTGGATTAGGCAATCAAGATCTTAAGGTTCACATTCTCAAATAAATGCATATGCTTTTATTTAAACAGTTGAACCCTATTTCCATTGTTTTTTAGTTAACTTTAAGTATTTGCTGTATCCATACCATCATTTAACATGAAAGATCCATCCTCTACAGATCTCAAGCAGCCAAAACACAAAGTTGAACATTTTATTTATTTATTTATTTATTTAAGAGAAAAATAATTTTGAAATAAATGTTACAAGTGGAGTATATCACTTCAGAGAGAGCTAAGGCCTAAAAACAACATACAGAAGGAAACTATCTGAACATTAACCAACTTACCTAATGGAAATTAAATAAACCAAATGACAAAACGTACCTCTTTCACTAAGAAAAACATGAGAAAACATAAGGAATCAAAGCGGCAGCTCACTCCTACAAGCTACAGAACTTTCCATGGTGTTTAAACAGTGTGGCCAGTTGAGATGAGCTGAGGATGAATGAAGGAATCTCTCTCATCGTCGTCTAGGAACCAATCAGCAACAGGCACCTGCACACTCATATTTACATAAGTTGACAACGCCGGTCGTAACATTACATATTATCTGTAAAAAGCTCTCCTTTTATAAAAGTTAAATCTCATTTTCATATTAGACATAGATGAATTGTTAATGTCAGCGTTTAATAATGATACAGAAAATTTTAATCCTCTGCATATATTTCACTAATGTCTAAAAGAAAACCTTCACAGTAAAAAAGAGCATCTCTTTAATGAGATCCTTATATATTGGTGTTATTTAGAAATAATCGTAACAGGAAAAGTAACTGTTTTCATTTTAGTTCTTCTGTGGACTCAGGGTTTTGTCATCTCAGCTCTTTTTTTCTTCACCTCACATCCTTATCATCATTTGATGTTTTCTTTAGCGTGAGCTTAAAGCTTGGAGACACTCGGTGCAGTTGTTGTTGCTGACGCAGGTTCACACAGAGGAAAGATGACAGCCCTCTTCATCTTCAGTGTTTTCACTGGATGAGTGCTTCGACCATTTTCTGCTGCTTTTGTTTTGCTCTCTGCCTCACTCCTCCCATCTCTTGTCACGTCTTTGTCTGCGTTGTTCGCCATGTCGGCTGCTTTTCTTCGTCCCTCTCATCACCCTGAGCAATTGAGATTAGCCTGACACGTGGGACGCACGCATACAATCCGGCGTCTCATAACAAGCTGTTAACCCCCATTTATAAGTGTGGCCTGTAAATCAGCTCGCTGAAAGGGAGTGTAATCCCTGCCGGACGATTTAATGGTAATCTCCATATCCTAAATAGATTACACACAAGTGTGCACAGATGCACCCACATGTTTTCTGCAACCCTTCATACTGGCTGGAGGGAAACCAAAGTTTGAAAAAATGCAAAGCCTTTCCTTTTTCACCATTTTTAAAAAAAAGTTTCTGGGTCATTCAGAGTTCTGGATGCACTTTCTGTCATAATAACTTCATAGTCTTTACTTTTATTTACTTTTTGTTAACCAAATTCTAATCTTTTTATAGCTGGATTACTTTTATGTTTTTTAATAAATGACATTACAAAGTGACAGGTAGTTTTGAGAGTTGAAGACTGCTGCAGTCATGCGAAGGGCAGCAGTGACTTTATACATCTGATTAATTCGGCTGTATTTTTAGAAGCGTCTGAGCTTAAAGATCTAAGAGATGCAAACTTCAAAACCGTTACTTCTTCTTCACAGCAGAAAAACTCAGCAGAATGTGAACATTCGTAATAATAATGACAGGAAAACACTGTAAAATCAACACATTACATGTTCTATCCCAACAGCTTCATTTCATTTGTGCTTTTTATTTATTTTTGTTGTAAAAGTGCCTATAATTTGAATTGGTAACAGTCTTGTTCTTATTATGCTATCATTCAAATTCAATGTTAAAGAGATCTTATTTTATCTGATTCGTCTTTAATTTAACCTAAGAAGAAATAACTCCTTTAAAGGTATTGTTTTTAAAAGACCCGCCCTCTCCACTTAAAAAAAAATGCACGTGCGAAAGCGTGCATGAGCCTATTTCTCCTCATGCATGCTCTGTTGAAAAGTTGACATTCCCATAGCTCATACAAGCTTACTGTGTCCGAACGTCCACCCTAATCCCTAAATCATCAATCACTATGTAGAGTGGGGACTATACAGTGGACTTTATAGTGAAATCAGTTAACTGACCGTTCAGACAGATGATCACTGCTTTTTGCTCCCCGTTGGTCACGTAACTCCCCGTCCACTGCGTGGTGCCTGCGCCATCTTTGTTATTAGTCACCGCAGTCTGGGAGCGACAGCTTGTTGCGACAGCTGTGACAGCAAATCCCATAATGCTTTGCGAGGAGAGCTCTCCATGCAAAGCATTGTGGGATACATCTCCCTCTTCTGAAGGCCTTCCTTTTCTTCTCATACACTTCGTAGACACTTTTTCTCTTATGACCCTCGGCCGTTTTCAAAGAAGTGAGAAAGGTGAGCTTCAATGACTGAAACTGTAGCTCATTACAGCAATAATGCAAAAACAGATAGCTACTGTAACAGGACGAGGACGTAGAACGGCCTTACGTAAACCTATCACCGAATGACTGACAATTAGGAAGAGCTCTTATTTAGATGATCCGCCCAGAAATAAATAGAAATAAAAGATCATCCTCTATACCTTTAATATCTCCTACACCAATATGAAATTAAATGAATGCCTAAAAATGCATTTTAGTTGATTGTTTTCCACAGATTTGTATGACAAAGGTTTCCTGATATCTTCTAATTTTTGCACCATGCAGTTACTTTACTAAGAGACTACAAACGATCTAAGTGATCTAATTCAGCAAAGGAACCAGTCAGGTGAAGGCTACCAAAAATTAGCTATGTATACTTCAAAAGAAGACCATACAAATCGGCTTCCTTTGAATTCCTTTTTTTATGATTATTGTAGAGGATTTTAAAGATAAAGAAATAAACCTTATTGTGTTTCTAGAATTTGTTTCCTTTTTTTGCTATCATCAAAAAATGTTTTTAAAAGTGTAGTCATGACTCTAGATGAGGTGTGATGCTTTCTTCAGTAGATGTCTCTACTAGATGAATTGGTTCTAAACACTGGAACTTATGGTTACTAACAGTGAGAGTCAAAATAAGTAAACTCCCAAACCAAAAAAAAACATTTTTTTCCTAAACTGTAAAGTTTGCATGTTGTGGTTTTAGAACAGTGGCTTATTTCTATTTTCACTGAAGAAGAGTCAGTTCCTACTGCACTACCACCAATATTAAATTCTTGCAGAGGAGGATGGTGTTGGCATGCTTTATTAACAGCAATAAAGAAGTCATACACTAGAGGATATTCATCTGTACTTACAGTCAAATCAGTTATATGTAAAAATAACTTTATCAGAAATAAAACATTACCTGAAGGGAATCTATGAACACCATCTGCAATCCTTTAAAATTAATAGAAAGAGCCCCATGGAAAGAAGTTATACCAAAACTGACCTCCTTTATAGGTAGACATACTGAGTTGGTCTATGGCGGCATAAATTCATCAAGATGCAAACCATCTCTCTTAGATTTTGGATTATATAGAGATTAAAGCAAGTCAGTGTAGATCTTATTTTCAAAGATGATCCACCTGACTTAGATGTGGTGACACTGAAGGCTGCTGAAGTTCGGTACTACTACAGGTTACTGCATTGAAATGATTCGAGCTAACATCCTGCTGGAAGCAGTCCTTGGAAACCGGCTAAACTATAGCCATAAAGAGATCAAGCTCTGGAGTTGAGATTGTGCTCATTTGTGGAGGAAATCTTCTCGACATCATGACACTCCTCACCAGCCAGCCGCTGATGCAGCTCAGGATGGATCCAAGCTTTCCTGTTTGTGCTTAATTCAATTTTGGTGAATTTATGTCAAATTTAGCCTAAAAAAGCAGACAGGAGCAGTGCTCACCATTCAGGGTTGCACATTCAGAGATGGTATTTTTACAAAACCTGCTTATAACAAGTGATTATTTTAGCCACTGTTCCGTTTTTTTAGCGTCTGTGACTAGTCTTCCTTTTCTCGTCTGACTTCTCAATTCAACAGGACTTTTTTCCACATAACTATTCCTCATTGGAAAATTCCGCTCTTTCCAAACCTGATATTATAATGTAAAATGAATTATTCATGACCCTAAAGTTGCGCATACACTGTACGATTTTTTTTCCCTTTTCAGGGAGATCCCCAGTTGCGCAAATTTTTCAATAGGGCTGAGTTTCAAATTAGGAATCGTAAGGTCAGCATGTCAACATGTTGAAATTAAGTCAGCCGTCGTAAGATCGCATCAGAGCCGCAAAGTGTGAGAGGATGCATTGTGAGCTCTGAACTTTCAAACCCTTTGGTTTTGTCGTACAGTTTGAGTTGTGGCTGCGTGCAAGGAATAAAAATAGAGATAGGTGTATTGTAAAGTTTGTATAGATCAACAGTTCGTTAAATTCCTAAAGATCAGGACATTTTTCACCAATTGGTGCTCAATTCGGACCTCAAGTTGACTAGAGGCATAAAAACATTCAGTTACTTTAGTGTGTCTAAATAGGCATAGGTTTACAAATAGTTAAATACGTGTTCCTCATAAAGTGGCCAGTGAGTATAGATAATATCCAGCACTGTAACAGTTCGACACTGGTGGAATATCACCTATAGGTCGGTGTGCTGTTCTCGTTTTGGACGTAGAAAGACTATTAAAAGGTGGGAATAATGTTTTGCTAAGAAATCAAAGTTTGGCCATATGTGAGGAACCTGAAAGGCAAATTTTACTATAGCACAAAAACAAAAGATTGTTTAATGGTTTTCAGGAGACAGCACAGCAGGGAGGCTGAAAATAAGAGCTTACTTTGTAATTTAACACTTCAAGAATTGAAATAACCCTGCTGAAGCGGATGAAATTAGGCATTTGATCTGTTGCGTCGTCTTTTTTTTAATCTTCATTTCCTGCTAATAATTACCAACTTTAAAACCTGTGTTTGAAAACCTAATATCAGCGGGATAAAAAAGAAAAGACATTTTCTGGAATATATTAAAATCTTATCATCTATTTGTTTATTATTATCATTTGTTCTGGCCTGAAAAATAAAAAAAACGCTCAACTAAGGAGCCATTTTTCTGCCTACATGACGGAAGAGCCGCATTAAGCGAACAGTAAGGACGCTGTTTTCGACACTCATGTATGCCCTGCAGTCATTAAATAAATGTATTCCTCAGATTGCAGGCTGTCAGCAATACACCAAGAATACATCGGGGGTAAGAGTCAGCATGTGAGCTGTAGTTGGCTGTGTCCTTACAACACACACTCACACACACAGACCTTGAGCACCACAACATTGACATCATATATAAACACCATCATCATGCAGAACATCATTTAACAGCTTGTGGCGTCTGTGAACGATGTGTGGGTGATAAAAATCGGCCTCGTTGTTCAGAGCAGCGGCCATTTAAACTAAATGATTGTCACTAACAATAAGCTCATTTAACTGAGTGAGAAATGGCCGATGAGCAACAGTTCAACAAATAACTGCTGGGTGAGCTAATGAGCTCTGTGCCACCATGGCTCAGCAGAGAGTTTATACTGTAAACTCATAACTTACAAAAAAAAAATCCTTAATTTTCAATTTTAATTAAGTATGAGCATAAAAAACCTGTATAAAATACATTATATGATTCTCTAGATGTTATAGAGAAAAAACCAACATAAAAGGTTTTACCTCATTAGTCCACACAGTATGAGAACCCATGGTACTGGTGTAGACTCTCAGTCATCCAGGACATGGTAAAACCAAACAATTTAAAAAATCAAGGTAATTGGACTTTAGTTCTGTTTTTTTTCTTTTTGGTTAGCAGTTAGTCTTCTTCCTAAAGCTCTCTTAGATCCCAATCTTACCAAGTATCTTTGTGAACTACGGCTACAACAAAGGAATATTTTGCAAGTCGATTAATCTGTTGATTATTTTTTAGATTAATCGATTTATAATTAGAGAGCCAAAGATTCCTTAAAAGAAGATTTTTCTATGAAATTAAACCTGGTGAAACTTAAGCTTGTGGAATTCTGGATAAAGCATATTGACAGATGATTTTTTTGTTTAATCCTAAATGCAAAATGTTTATATATATATATATATATATATATATATATATATATATATATATATATATATATATATATATATTAGGGGTGGAACGGTTCACAAAATCCACGGTTCGGTTCGATTCACCATAAAAAATTATGAAATTAATGAAAAACTCCCCCCAAAAATAATGGATTGTAATTATTTTAAATGATCCGCGGAAACCCTGGATCATTTCCGTATGTTTTGCTGCTTTGAATTTAATCATCTGGCGCATGGTCTCTAACCTGACAACAGCCAGATGCATGTCTCGCTCTGAATCTGGCTGTTGTCAGGTTACATGCTCTCTACCATCTCCAAGGGACTCAGGGGGGAGCAGACGAAGCCACAGTGGGGGCTGTAAACTTTGCTTTGAGGAGCCGGTCTGGAGCACAGCGGGGGTTGCTGACGGAGTATGAGGGATTTCGGGGTTAGCATGACATGTTGCTGTTAGCATAAACAAAACGTGTTGCACAATGCTTGCACATTGTTGCACTTTTATCCACAACTTTCTTTCAGCCGTCATTGTAGGTCACTCTAAATGCAAAGTGGTCCCATACAGCAGACCTATAAAATGCTGCTGGCGCGTCTTCCAACTCCTGTTCTTTCCCACTTGCCAGTCCGACACAATTCTCCACAACAACTGATTTTTTTCCCTGCTACACCCGGCTAAGCTGCTTCGCTTCTTCTTCTTCTTGTTTACTACTGGCGGTTGGCTTTGGTCGCAGTACCGCCACTAGGGTTGTCAAAAGTATCGATACTCAAAAAAGTATCGATACTGAAACATTGTATCCGGATACAATACTCATTTTCAAAAGTATCGAGTACCAGTGGCACCTAAACAGTCATTCATCTAAAGTGCAGAATAGAGGAAAATGCACTTTCTGAACACTGTGTGATTGAATAATTCTGTGCACTTTTCAGTTTCAGACTTTTTTTGTAACAGGTGCAGCTGCTGAGAATTATTTTCTGTTTCTTAACCGGTTTGGCTAGTATCATTGTTATGTGTGTAAAGCGTAGCCAAGTAAGGAAAACTTAATTTTAATTTTGTAAGATTTTTATCAAGCTTGCTAAATACGGTGCACAGCAAACAACCTCAAAATGTTGTTCTTATTGTTTATTGTATTTATTTATTGTATTTTAATTATTAATCAAAATATTTCTGTTGAAATTTGGAAATTTTATCCTTGTGGTATCGAAAATGGTATAGAGTATCGTATATTTTCCTTAGTATCGGTATCGAGTTGAAAAATTTAGTATCGTGACAACCCTAACCGCCACCTTCTGCTCTGGAGTGTAATCGCTTCCTCTATGAGAAAAAGGAGCAGGGCATGAACCGAACGAAAAACACGCGAACCGAACCGAGACAGTCGAACCGAACGATTCTGACGGTTTTCATAAATCGTCCCATCCCTAATATATATATAAATATATATATATATATATATATTTTATTTTATTTTTTTTTTCCAATTTGGTTTGATCTGTGAGCTAAAAGTATGTTTAGAGTCTCCATGCTCAAGTTGATCATCATTTAATTAATTAATTAATTGATCCCATGTTTCAGCCCTAATGTGAACTTTTAGACAACAACACTGACTTAAACTGAGCCAAGGAAGGTCTGGTTTTGCAGATTCTGGGTCCTTTTCTGATCTCCTTTATTTGTTTGTTTTGGGTCGCACAGTAGTAAAACCTTCTTAAAATGGTGTCTTGATGTTTTGCTTTTTTGATTATTGCGCCTACCTCCTGTTGTCAGATGGGTTCTGCTAAACTAAATATGAGTCAGGTGGTGAATAGACTGTCAAATATTCTGTTAGTCAAGTCTCTCAGGACTTGAATTTCCATGTTTTTTTTACATAGGTATAGCATAAACAAATGTGTGTGTATATATATATATATATATATATATATATATATATATATATATATATATATATATATATATATATATATATATATATATATATATATAGTTTTTATTTTTTTCTGCTTAGTTCTGTTTAGTTTTAGATTTTTCAAACTAATAACTGGATGGTTTTGGTATCACAAACTTCTTCCATGCCAAAGCAGTCTCTGTTGCTTCATCCCGCTGAGTCTGGGAGCATCACAGAGGAACCCCCTGATGAGTGCTGCAACCTTTAACCTCTAACACTCCCATGTCCTTGCTTGCTCAGTCAGAATAAAGGCTACCAAATTGGGTAGCAGTAGTTTAAATGGCTTATGTACCAGAGCTTGGCATCTTCAAAGTCAGCCACTCTGAAAGCAGCAGGGAGGCTGCGGTCACAGAATTAGGATTACAGCGTGAGAGTTGGTACTAAATCTATGTGAAACACTTGCCCTGCCCTCTGACAGCATCCACAGGGTGTAGGTGGCACAGGCGGATCCTTTTGCTTCTTTTCCATGACACCACCACAGGGTATAAAAAAAAAAAAAAACATGAATCCGGTCACGCAATGCAGACCGCCCCCCAGCACCTCGCGCAGTGGGACGGGAAGGTAAAGGCCACGCTCAGCACAGCTTGACTGAACTTAAAGTGGCTTCTTCCTTACTCACGCACATCCACACACGGATTCTCTCACACAGGCACTCCGTAATGGATGGGTTGACATATTGTTGCGCTCTGTAGAAAATGCAGCAGTGCTATCAGCATTTTCCTAGGGAGGACTAAAAGCAGCGCTACCTGCTGACAGCAGCTGATACCGGAGGAAAACTCACCTCGGACCTCGAGGCACAACCAGAGCAGTTGTCAGCTGCAAATTAGCATATTTATCATGATTTGAGCAGGTGGTGTGAACGCACAGCAGTGTGACTTACTTACACCTAAAAACACATAAAGGAAAGCCCCCCCCCCGCCCACGTCGTCATGGAGTGGGGGTGGGGGTGGACAAAATGGAACTGTTTTTTTCCCACATATAGGATCGTGCCATCTCATCTTTTATTGCTTGGCAGGATTGCAGGTTTATATCAGCATTATGATAATGTTCTGCCTCTTTGGGTTCATCGAGTTCAGTGCAGCTCTTTCAGTGTACTTGGTGCACAGACTGTGTGTATCAGTAGTGCAGGGTTTTGTCTTTACTTTGGTTTTATTGTCAGATGCATATATAGTATTTAATGCAATATTGATTCCTTTTGAGGTATCGACTTTTTTTCACTCTTTTTATTTTGTACATTGAATCATACAAAGCTATATCATTTCTTTTACGGGCTTTTGTATCATATAGATGTTCAATTAGAACAGATATTTACAGAGACTTCGTAAGGAGACACATAAGCATTTATTGTGCGCAGCGAGGAGGTGGTAGAGGGGATAAGCACGCTTTGGACAAGGCCGTCCAGGAGTCCAGTGTTGTTGGCCTAAGAAATAATAAAATAAAAGCCAATAGAGGCTGAAATAATATTGAGAAAAACAAATGTGTATTTTATTTTATCTCTAACAACAAATCAGATAAAATATCTCCTTTTTTAGGAAATTTAGGCATAGAAAAACTGTCCTATCTTTCCTAAATATGTAGTAATTGAGAAAGACTTTTAATCATCTTGAGTCTCTCCAGAAAACCTAATATTTACAACCATAAAGGGTCCCTGAGGCAAAATTGCTGGAAAGAGGAGCTCTTTCTAATACATTTTTTAAGTCTTATATTTTTCTACTTGAATTACAGCTATACAGTAACCCCTGTATTAGCTGTGATGCTTATTTTTGGTTAAATGTGTAACTTCATGAAGAAATTGAGACAATGAAAACATAAAACTTTACCCTTATGCTTAAGAAGCTCTTTATTCGATAGCCTAAATAAACTATGTGAGAAAAATGCATAGATGATGATGGTGGGAACAGGTTTGAAACGAGGGTTCTGATCAGACAGCGTGTGTCTGACTTTAAATTAAAGGTACAATGAGAGGTTAGGTGGCGGTAGACGTAAGCACAGGTGAAAAAAATATGTTCTAATAAAATCTATTTGGGTCCAAAGGTATCCACTGATGTATATTAAATCAATTGTGTCATATTATTTATATTTTTATTATTTTACTGATCTTAATAGTCTCATAACCATTCGTTTCTTAAAGTGACAGGAACTGATACGGACTCTTCACATTAATGCATCATTTTAAATCATTTTATAGGCATTTTCTCCTGTAGAGCTGCCTGCCTTTCCTTTTTTCCATAGAGTGTAAGTAATCTAGGTTGCACTTAACAGGAGTTTTTCTATAAATCTTGTAGAACTGAGCTTGAAACCAAACAGCCTCAGATATGAAATGACTTGCAATCATCTTCTGCCTCCCTCTTCAGTGTTTCCCAAAGCGATAATGTCGACCCCCTTCGGAAAGTGGCAGCTCAGCGCAGATTGATCCGGTCCAAAGCGAAGCCATAGGGCACGTTTCAGACCTGGTCCCAGAGAGTCTCGGCCCTGACAGATGGGGGGAGGGGACAAACGAGACAGTGTCAATTTTGAAACAGGCTAATGGGCTAATGAAGGTGGAGAGTTCTGCCTAATGTTCCCAACAGAGCTCCTAGCAAAACCATTAAAGCACTTTTTATATGAGTAGACAGGCACAATGCAATAACTCGATTTATAGGGGTACTTTCATGGTCAATTAGGGTGGGAGAGAGAGGAGAGAGGTCTGATAGGGGAGGCTGGAAGCGTATGTGTGTCTGTGTAATGTGAGCATATTAGTTTTAGACAGTGTTGCGCCAGCTTTCAACTATATTGTCCTGAGCTGCACTGGTTCTGATCGCGTCAGTGCAATCAGCATGTAGATGGATTAGAAACAAGGGCAATAAACCTGCCGTCAGTCAAACACCATTAGACGTGCCTTATTGCACAGAGACATGAGACTAACTGGACAGCGTGAGCGAGTGACATATATCAGTTCAAATGATCACCGGGGAATCCTCCACACCTCAGTAATTCAGGCTGAATAATAAAGCTTGACGTTATTTTTATGAAAAATGGGCTCCCAGTGGATCCATCCCCTCACCTCCTTTATTACCTTTTACACAGCTGGCTGCAGGTGTGACCGAGTGTCCTTTCATCTTCAAAAATGTCCTGATAACTCTGCCCTGGAGGCGCCTTATATCAAACGCCAAACATCAGGCCAACCAAGATGAATCTGAACGCAGACTAAACTAAATAGTTATTGATCTCAGAGAAACCATGTGACATCTTAGAACTAATGTTTTGCTTGGAGAGATTGACATCTGTTTATCTATTAGAAGCTGTCAGTGGGCAGCATGTGAGCCTCAGTCATGTTAAACAAACCCAAGCTTTGAAAGATCACAAAAACAAAAAATAAATAGTTGAATAAAAAACAGTATTAGAGTAATATAATCCAAGTGTTTATTATTAAAATAAAAAATACCACTTTAAACTTTAGTATTTTTTTTTTTAGAGTGAATAATTATATGTACAGAAATAATTTTCTTCTACGCAATCTCCAGTGCCACAAGTATTGGCACTGATAGCATTAATTGCAGGTTGTCAGTAGGGCTGAAACAATCGGATTGATCGTGATTAATCGATTTTTACTAATTTAGTAATAGATTAATCGTTAACTTAAGTATAGATAAAATATGCCTTTAGCTGACAGAGTAACCCACTTAGAGCAGCAATTATAGGAAAATTATTAAAAAAAAAAGAAATTTGTAAACATTTTGTATTTAATATATTTTTTGTGTGTCTATATGCTCTATCCAGAACTCCTCAAGTGGAAAAGTTTTAGTTTCATCTGCTTTCATTTATTTAAAAAATTTCCTAACAAACTTTTGGCTATCCGATTATTATTTTTATTTATTTATTTATTTATTTTTTTACAGTGTTTTTATACTGTCCAAAAAAGAGCCCAACAGATTTTACTTTCACAGGTGGAGCAGTACGGTTATCGCCAAAGTGTTCCGCTTGATTTATGCATATAAATATGATTATGCAGGGAGCATTACAGATTATATGGACACTACAATGTAAGTAGAACAGGAAATGAAAAACTGGAAAAGGGAGAAAAGATGAAAGAATGAAGAGATGAAGGGAGACATCGCCTGCAAGCAGAGATCTAGAAAGAAGTGGCACCTTGATACTATCGCTGAAGTATAAGTATTATTGTATTATTTAATCTGACATGTATACTGTGGTAGCTGAAGATAAGAATATAGGCTGGCTATTTTAAATCGATTAATTGAAAAAATATCATCAGATTAATCAATTAGCAAAATAATCGTTATTTGCAGCCCTTGTCGGCAGTTCATTGCAGGACAACACAGAGACACACAATCATTTACAGACACGCTCACACCTAAGGACAATTTAGAGTCACCATTTAACTTAAATGTAATTTTTCACCGTGGAAGGAAGCTGGAGAAGCCCGTGTTACACTCAGTACTAGGAATCGAACCCAGCAACAGTGCTACAAACAGCACTGCTGGGTAGCAAACTTTCCATTTCCCTGGGGTGTAGATACAAGATTACACTTAGCACTAAATCAGCTTGGAAACTCCTTGCATAGAAGATGGCAAAAAAAATTATAATTAGAGCTGAAATTGAAATAAGTATTTGATAAACTGCATCAACCTATTTGATAGACTGTGGCGCTTATTAATAATTGGATTGCTGATAACTTTAGAGGGCATCACCACTGTAAGGCAAAAACAGTATTTCAGTCCAAACGCATTTTTTTTTTCATTAAGCCACAATTGAGTCTTTACATATGAACAATTTACAGATGCTCAAGTAATGAAATAATGTGTAACTTGGCGATAATAATAATGTGATGGATGGACGGAAATGATCATGGAAGATCCTTAGTGCTTTTTTTGGTTATTTCTGATCCATCAAACTCATCATAAACTCTACCAACGCTTTGTGAAAATATTATTTCATGATCTCCGAACAATTATGTTGAAAATCGTTTTTCTGTTTTTTTTTTTTATTTTATTATTATTATTATAACACTTTATTTCAACTGGAGAAAAGTTGTTTGGATTTGTGTTTGAGAAAAGATCTTATGACAGTTTGACCTTCTGATTAAATGAAACCATGTGTATATCTCTCAGCCTTTAGCTTCCAAACAAACAGGTGCTGAAAAAGAAATAATCATATAGTTGGTAACATTTGTCAACAGATTCAGTGACAAGAATGAAGGAACATCAGTAACAGCTACTTCCTACATTCTTATACTTCCTGTTCTTAAGGAACAAAGGACTGTCTAAATGTAAAAAATATATGAATAAATAAAACCTGAAATCAAATTTCCCACACTAATCACCTCTATTTAATTCTCACTTGATATATGTCTAATTTAATAGCAAACGGTAGCAGGATTTAGGAATTTATATCTGAGTCTGAGAGCCTTTAGAATCACATCAGTTCATCGTTCAACAGGACATCAAGTCAGACCAGCTGTCCAAAACGTTCTAAGTCCAGTTCTTAAGAGCTACAATAGCAGTCTCTTTCTGAAAATATATAATATTATAAAAGTTAAAGATTTTTGGGATTATTTGTTGATCTTATATTTCTAAGTCACCCTCTGGAGTATTCAAAGTTAAATTGTAAACAACAATAATGAATCATTTCTCACTTTGTTTTACTATTAGTTATCAAAAATATGAACAATCTGAGATGTTAGACCTGACGTTGGATTTCAGTGTGATCTACTGTCGCATCCAAATCGATAAATTCAGCAATATGTGAAAATGAATGAGTACTCAGATTGTTGGTCTTTATGAATGCTCCCTTTGACTCTAACTGAATGTTAACCTAATGTAATACAATATTTCTCCATTTATATTACATTAATATATGTATAAATGTTGTTGTTTTTTAATGGAAGACTAATGATAAGCAGCTATAGTTTAAAGCTTTGGGACTACGGGTGTAAAAATCTTTATTGCCAACCCTTAAAGCTTTCACAGACCCCTGCTCAACATAAAATGCTGCCCAACTTGTGAGCAGACCTTTCTAACACAAACAGCTTCTGAGTGGAACATATGCTGCTCCCTGTTTCACACACCCAGACACACTCAACCTCTGCACCGTCTATGTTGCAGTACTGCTGTTTCCCTCAGGGAGTTGTTGCGGCAGTCAGTGGAGGATATTTTTAGTCGAGAGGGAGGAAAAAAAAGGTATCAGGTACAGTAGTACAGTTTCTCTCCTCTTTTGCTTCTGACAATGCATTCAGAGAGCAATGTTGGTGTGAAATACCTCAGTTTATAGCAGAAGCTTGAAAGAACCAATGTAATGGTGAAAACTATCTGGGTACAACAACAAGTAAAACAAAAAACAATGTGGGATATTGGGTGAAAAGTTGTATTAAAAATATTTTAAAACGTATATAACCTAATCAGTCTAAGTTTATGCTTTTGTTTTTACAATCTGCTGCTAAAAATATAAATTAATTAATACATTTGTCCCATTATATCAATGTCATGCATCCAGTTTTCTCTACCACATATTTGCTAGTAATTTGGATTCCCTACTTTGGAAATGAGCTTTTTCGATTGTTTTTTAAAACGCCCTGCTAATATTTATTGAAGAAGAAATTGCTTTAAAAAGCATAAAGTATGAAGCTCCAGGAAATGAGTCATCTTAACAGCAACACGCCATAAAAACATAGGTTGTGTCTGCTCTTATCACTATATACAGTAGGGCACTATATAGTGATTTTAGATGAATGTCCGAACATCTAGGCTGTGTCCGTTAGTCCGCCCTAACCCCTAAATCCCTCAATCACTATGTAGAGCGGGGACTATATAGCGGACTTTACAGTGAACATAGTTAACTGACCTTTCAGCAGATGATCACTACTTTTCACTCCCTGTTGGTCACGTGACTCCGCCTCCCCACACGGTGCCTGCATCATCTTTGTTTTTTGTGGTCGCTGTCAGGTAGCGACAGTCTATGGCGACAGCAGGTTGCTGTGACAACAAATCCCATAATGCATGCCAGGATATATCTGCTCATCTAGTGACCATGGATGATCACTACTTTTCAAGGTGCATTGTGGGAAATTTCAAGTCCACTACTTTTTCATCCACTTGGGCTGAGTCTGAATGTCCGCTCCTAACCACAGTATAGGGCACTACAGTAATGATGGCTACGCCATTTTAGATGAGTGTCTGAATTTCTAGTGGATGAAAAAGTAGTGGACTTGAAATTTCCCACAATGCACCTTGAAAGGTAGTGATCATCCATGGTCACTAGACGAGCAGATATATCCCAGAATGCTTTACGAGGAGAGCTCTCCTTGCAAAACATCACGGTCAGTTAACTGAGTTCACTATAAAATCCACTATATGGTCCCCGCTCTATATAGTGATTGAGGGATTTAGGGGTTAGGGTGGACTTTCAGACACAGCCATATACTTTAATCATATTTTTTCTTTGTCTTGTCATCAGTGTAGTGGTTCATGACAGGACTGATAGATATAAAATATTTCAGTCACAATGTTTTGTTTGTTGAGGTTTTTTTTAGACAATCCCCCAGATTCCACATCCTCCATGTTCGCACCGCTACTCTCAGGTTCACCTGACAGAGCAACTACCCGGTTATGTTAATTGATGAGAACACTTCGTCTAAATCTGAACGTCACCATCCACAGACCCACTTTTAATCTCTTACCGCTAAATAACAAAAACACAAAAAAAAAATTTTGGGCACCAGTGTTGATACCAGATCTGTTCGGGCCCTGTGCATGCCATTGACATTGCGCTAAATGATTGTCAGGACTTTACCACATGAGCTAAAACATTGTGGTTGCCCAACAACGATAATAACATAATGCAGCGTCTGTTTGTAGAGTCTGTTCGTTTTCTACAAGTAGAATAACTGTCGTTTTATTTGTCTAAAATCTCTACGAAAGTCATTTTTAAGATATTCCGTTTCTGTTTCCATCCTCCATTGCACTCAGACCTTAATAAAAAGAAGAATCACTGAGACTTTTTTGTGTCACCTTGTTAAATGTCAGAGCTCAGTCTGTCTTAGAAGGCACTGCTTTCCTTCAAAACTCAGAATGATGTTTTCTACGTACGGCTACTTTAGATCACCGATGAAATTAGAAAGAATAGCAAATATGGGTAATATTATGTTGACACTCCAGAAGAGATCTGATTCTTAAGAAACAGGTGCAATACAGTTTGTCCGAGTGGCTTTGCCATACGATAGGGCAGGGCCCCGAGCAGTTCCCGTACCTAAGCTGGCTGGCCCTCCTTCATGTATTTTCTTGGGGCTTCAATAAACCTGAAGTGGACTTCACCATGGATATATGAGGCATTGCTTTTCACAGGCTCACAGAGTCCGTCTGCAATTGAAAAGATGTATATCGGAGCAGAAGATGCAGAATCTGGACCTCCCTCTCCTAACCAGACAGGTTTTGTTTTGTTGAGTTCCTGATTTTCCAAGTAAGACAGAAAAGGGGAAGTTTTTTGCACACTGCAAGTATTTATTGGAGGAGCAATTTTTCCCTAATAAATGGAATCATCATTGAAAATAACTTTCCCTATTTACCTGGTTTATATTTTCTAGTATTAAACATTCAGGTCTCACAAAAGAGAAAATCAATGAATTGGAAAGTGTACAAATGCAGTTTGACAGCACTGAATAAAGTATCTGCTTTATGAAAAAGCCAGGCTGGGAGCTGAAAGTTAATATTATTTATTATGCTTTTTGCCAATTATGAGGATGTGATGAAGTGATTGTCTTAGAAACTCCATAATTCACAGCAGGTTGTGACGGTTTTAAATGAAGTCACAGTAGGAGGAAGCAAGTTTTTATAAAGTAATAAGTGAGCAGCCAAGAAAAACTAATGTATAATGAATTTTATGATGAGAACAGTAGGAATTCTATCATTCCTAAATAGTTTATTTATTTATTTCTTGATTACCCAAAAAGCTCTCTCTCCCCTGCAGCCTTTTGAATGTCAGGGAGTGAATTTGTGAATCACCAACCAGCCTCACGCTGATCCATCTAACCTGACTGGCGATGTTTACGTTCATTTCACCTTTGCCGTCACGATCTGTGCAGAGCTTTTATCCAACCACTTGGTACGAGGGTCTTTTTACCTTTTCGCATTTACTTTGATTAAAAGTACTGAAGTCAACAGCTTTCATGTGCTCAAGTGGTAAATGTTTAGTTTTACTTTGTGACTCTCGAACTGTGATATTAATGGACGTGAGCTAAAGCACCCGGAGAGAGAGAAAGTATTAAAAAAAAAACAGCAATTCAGTGCTTCAAGCTTCTGAAACTGTCGGGCTGAGGAAGTCACTAGGAAAAAAAATGTGTGTGTGTGTGGGGGGGGGGGGGTGTTGGGGGTTATACGGTGATTTACCCTCAAATTAAATGGGAGCTGACTTTAATGATCCCAGCTGGGGTGGCAGAATTTTAAATTGGCAAAGACGACAGAAGAGTGGTGAAATTGAAGTTAATGAAGGATTTTATTGTAACGTTTAAACAATTCTTTGATAAAAACACAGAGCAGAAATAAGAACTAATAGATGTTTTATTAATTACAAAAGCCGAAACATAATTTCTACAGATTTAAAGATATTAACAACAAAAAATAGTACTTTTTTCAAAGTTGTTTTTGGTGCAAACCTGAAAAGCGAAGACAAAATAGCAGGAATATGGAAAATAAAGGATCCTGGTAAGGGACAGGAGCAGACTAGTGACAGCAGGCTGAGGAGGACCGGAGCAGATGTGTATTATAATTTAGGAGTTTCATTATTGAAGTGAAATGATAAACTGTGAGAGAATATGCTTAGATGAAAGTGCTTTGTAAACCAGTGAGTACCTTACTGTAAACGAATGCAAAAAAATATAAAAAAAACAGCACAGCAAACATAAAACCAAAACTAAAATAGGCCAAATACGTGGACAATAAGCACGCCTTTTGTCCCCCCCAGCCTGGACGCTCGCCTCATGGTGGAGGACAGGCCGTCCGACATGACAAATGACCTGCAGACTGACAGAAGGAGAGTTACTGTGAGAGTCGCCTCATTAACAGAAAGCACATCAGACAGTGGAGCAGATGATTCTGCTGCAGATTTCAGTCTTTCCATTTCAGCCAATTAATGAAATGACGAGGACGCACACACAGACACGCACACACACGCCGTCACCCAGATGGAGGGAGACGGGGAAAGGCCAAAAGCCCAGTTAAGCGGTATTAAATTATTCCTAAAATGAAAAGGCTGTACCTGCCGTGTTGGAGCGCTGTGTGTATTTGGGTGTGTAGGTGCACGTGATTAAGCTGGTAATTAATTTTATGTCCTCGTATTTAATTATCACGGACAGTAAAAATGCTTTGTGTGTGTGTGTGTGTGTGTGTGTGTGTGGCTAGACATGGAGTGAGAGAAGGATTTTTCTCCTCAGTGTCTGTTGTGAAAGCATGTAAATGTAAATTGACCCACAATCTAAACTCAGCTTCATCAGAAATGTAATTTGTTGAGTAGAAAGAAGGGCTACTATTTATTTTAGCCGTATCTAGTGTGTCCTGGTTTTACTGAGGACATTTTTCAGCCTCCTGGCTCTGTTTTGCCTGAAAAGCCAAATAAATCACTGGAAAGAGCTCTTTATTCACACAGCATACATTACTGCTGCACCTAGTTTTCCTTTCTTTGTAGGTTAACTGTATCTCCTCATCGCTTGTCAGATAATGCACCATTTCCTTCATGTGTACAGAAATTTATTAAAATCAAAATTTGTCACATTAACACCACAAATGTCAGTATTCTTATAGAGATGTTTTTGATCAACCAATGAAATAAAACTTTAACTTTTTGGCTTTCATTCCTAATACCAGTTATGGAAAATTGATAGAGCACTTCACCCTAAGGACAACCATTATATGGTAAAACATGTTAGTGGAAACAGCATGGTGTGGGGATTTAGCACTAAGGGGGACCCAAGTCAGACTTGGTCAGACACATCTAGTGTTTTGAAGTATTTTAAATGCAGTCCATACAGTCTGACTGATTTTGAGCTGATTTAATAAAAATATCATTTTAATCTGAAAGATTTTGAGTAATAACCCAAAAGATCTATAGGTGTAATAAAAAAATAGGGATTTTTTTACAAAACATTGATGTAGGGGGATTAAATACAAATGCCTGACTGCCAACCTATTAGCTCCCATCGCCCGGCCCCAAGAGGTTTTGATGACACATTTTGTTCTGCACCGAAAAGCAAGCTTGTCTTTAGACAAAACCCAACATGTTGCACCTTTTTAGAGTCAAGCGATCATAAAGTGTTGGCCTAGTGGTTAGAGCAGGGGGCTTGTGCTTTAAGAATGTTGCAAGTACCCCCACAGCCTCCACTCTGGGTTCCTGGGCAAAACCCTTAACCCCACACTGCTCCCCACCACACAATGGCAGCCCACTGCTCCCTAAGGGGATAGGTCAAATGTAGAGAGTAAATTTCCCCATTGTGGGACAATAAAGGGATTTACATTACATTTAAAGAAAATCATCGTCAAGTTATACTGCCCAAGCATTGGCCAGTATAAAAAATGTGTTTGTGCACAAGCTATAAAAAGGTTGAAGCAGACTTTTATTTTCACTTAATAGTTTGATAATTTGCTTAAACTGTATCCCTTTGATATATGTTTTTATTTCAAACTGATGCATGACTTTGTATTGATCTACTGAAAAAGCTATATCTTAATATAATACATCAGACTTTTAGGTGTGATATGAAAAGAAATCTTATAAAAAAGGTACGAATATAAATGAAACATTCCAATTTAAAGTTAACTGAGTACCTATTATCCCTCAGCAGAGTGACTTCTAGAGGACGTTTGTTTAGTCTGTCTGACACACTGACCTCTATCTGCCCGGTGTTTGTGTGTTATAATCCAGCTTCTGTCAATGAGCCTGAACTTGACTAGGAGGTTTACAGGTGCTGGTCATAAAATTAGAATATCATGAAAAAGTAGATTGATTTCAGTAATTCCATTTAAAAAGTGAAACTTGTATATTATATTCATACATTACATACAAACTCATATATTTCAGATGTTTATTTTGTTTAATTTTGATGATTCAATTGACAACAAATGAAAATCTCAAATTCATCATATCAGAAAATTAGAATATTGTGAAAAGGTTCAAAATTGATGGCCCCTGGTGCCACACTCTAATCAGCTAATTAACTCAAACCACCTGCAAAAGCCTTTAAATGGTCTTTCAGTCTAGTTCTATAGGCTACACAATCATGGGGAAGACTGCTGACTTGACAGTTGTCCAAAAGACGACCATCGACACCTTGCACAAGGAGGGCAAGACACAAAAGGTCATCGCTAAAGAGGCTGGCTGTTCACAGAGCTCAGTGTCCAAGCACATTAATAGAGAGGCGAAGGGAAGGAAAAGATGTGGTCGAAAAAAAGTGTACAAGCAAGAGAGATAACCGCACCCTGGAGAGGATTGTGAAACAAAACCCATTCAAAAATGTGGGGGAGATTCACAAAGAGTGGACTGCAGCTGGAGTGAGTGCTTCAAGAACCACCACACACAGACGTATGAAAGACATGGGTTTCTGCTGTCGCATTCCTTGTGTCAAGCCACTCTTGAACCACAGACAGCGTCAGAAGCGTCTTGCCTGGGCTAAAGAGAAACAGGACTGGACTGCTGGTGAGTGGTCCAAAGTCATGTTCTCTGATGAAAGTAAATTTTGCATTTCCTTTGGAAATAAAGGTCCCAGAGTCTGGAGGAAAAGAAGAGAGGCACTTCATCCACGTTGCTTGAAGTCCAGTGTAAAGTTTCCACAGTCAGTGATGGTTTGGGGTGCCATGTCATCTGCTGGTGTTGGTCCATTGTGTTTTCTGAGGTCCAGGGTCAACGCAGCCACATACCAGGAAGTTTTAGAGCACTTCATGCTTCCTGCAGCTGACCAACTTTTTGGAGATGCAGATTTCATTTTCCAACAGGACTTGGCACCTGCACACAGTGCCAAAGCTACCAGTACCTGGTTGAAGGACCATGGTATCCCTGTTCTTAATTGGCCAGCAAACTCTCCTGACCTTAACCCCATAGAAAATCTATGGGGTATTGTGAAGAAGAAGATGCAATACACCAGACCCAACAATTCAGAAGAGCTAAAAGCCACTATTAGAGCAACCTGGGCTATCATAACACCTGAGCAGTGCCACAGACTGATCGACTCCATGCCACGCCGCATTGCTGCAGTAATACAGGCCAAAGGAGGCCCAACTAAATACTGAGTGCTGTACATGCTCATACTTTTCATGTTCATACTTTTCAGTTGGCCAACATTTCTATAAATCCTTTGTTTTTATTGGTCTTTAGTAATATTCTAATTTTTTCTGATATGATGAATTTGAGATTTTCATTTGTTGTCATTTGTAATCATCAAAATTAAACAAAATAAACATCTGAAATATATGAGTTTGTATGTAATGTATGAATATAATATACAAGTTTCACTTTTTAAATGGAATTACTGAAATCAATCTACTTTTTCATGATATTCTAATTTTATGACCAGCACCTGTATATACATGCACGGTGCTGTCCTTGGTGCTGAAGAGGCAGATGGTTCTGTAACAAAGTTCTTCCCTCTATTTCCCCGTTAGTTTGTTCCCAGGTTTATAGCGAAGAAAAGAGCTTCCTGGAGATCTTTTAGATTTTCTCTCATTTTCTATTTAGAACCTGATGTTTTTTTGAAGATTAAATTTGGTCTGTCCCACAAATTTGAAATAAATAAGAGGAAAACCCATTGTGCTGTCAACACTTTGACACCACATGAGCTCATTAGCAGAGGTTGACTACTGCTAGCAGGGTAGTTAAGCTGTTTGATTCAGGTATTTATTGCAAGAGATCCCGAGAGAATTTGAGCTTGAGACCCGTGGTTTAGAAGAAAACCTTTTTTATAAGATTTTCAGACAAAAATATTCTTTAATTTAAGTCCATCCTAAGGCTCTCATAACCTAGGTTATGGTTTTCTCTTCTGATGCATTGTGTTTATAACCCATGCCTTGCTTTAGGTTGGGAAATAACACCACAAACAATTTCCCACTGAATTTTAACATATCAGCACTGAAAAAGTTCATGTTTATGAAACATTTTTAGGAAAGAAAACTGAAATATTTATTTATTTATGTAATTTTCTTTGGAAAATAATGTATTATTGAATTTAGCTAACCTGAATTGAATGTATGCATGCATGCAATAGTAAGTAATGTTGATATGAAGAGCCACTAACATCTTTTTGATTAAGCAGTAAATACCTGTCAATGCTTATTTTTATATTTGTCCGCTCATCCACTATTTATGGTTTAAGGCGTATTCTCACCTTACTGAGTTGTCAATTGTAGTATTTTTATATGAATTCAGTAACCTGGCATTCAAAACTTCAGGTACTGATTCGCAATATTGATATTCTAAATAAATGTAAATAAAATAAAAGCTTTGAAGGTTGGCAGAGCTTTTTTCTGTGATGTCTAAAGAAAGTTTAGTATAGTTTGTTCTGAACAGACCTAAAATCATTTAATGTCCAGCTCAGTTAAGAAGCATCGATATGTTCATTTCTTTATGTTGCTTCTAAAGGGGTAGATTATATGATCCAGTGATTGCCCGCTGTCTGCCAAGAAAGAAGATGCATCTGTAGGGAAATATCCATTCATGCCTGCAAGGTTTGCATTCTTTGGCAAACTGACAAACTTTAGTTCTTATTGCAGGAAAAAAGAAAGCTTCAGTACCAAATCTTAAATGTAAAAAAAAATGTTTTTGCAACTTTAAAGTACGTTTCTCATGAGGCCCCAAACTCATGCTGTGGTGCTTTCTTAGTAGCAGCAAGTTAAAAAAAAACTCATATTAACACTAAATCTAAGAATGAACCTAAAAACATCTTTAAATTCAGTTTTTTATGCCTAAAAGTCAATTCTAGTGCTAATGAGGTGCTTCCAAAAGAACTGTCACAATGCTGAGAGGGTGTAAAGAAATTAGTCGCTGTTTTTTTAATGATTTGAATGTTAAGAAATGCTCTGCTTTCAGGTTATCCTAAAAACACCATGACTCCTTTGAAGCTGCTTCAGAATTCAGCTGTCAGAATGCTAATGAAGCCCCAAACGAACGGCAGCTGAATTTCAAGTCTCTACTCCGGCTACCTGTCCATTTTAAAATCGATTTTCAGGTGCCTCTGCTGATATTTAAGACTCTTAATGCTTTTAGCGCTATTTATCCAATGTCCTTCTGTTGTATAAGCCCTTTGGGTCCTCAGGTCTTCTTCAGAAGGCTTTCTGTTGCTACATCGACTAAAAACTAATACATGGATTGAGGTGCCTTTTTCTCTGAGGAACATTTTTCCTGCGGACGTAAGAGCAGTTTAGAGTTTGGATATTTTGGAAAGCAAGTTAAAAACTTAATTTATTCTGGCTCACACATTCATTACAGGTGCTGGTCATAAAATTAGAATATCATGAAAAAGTAGATTGATTTCAGTAATTCCATTTAAAAAGTGAAACTTGTATATTATATTCATACATTACATACAAACTCATATATTTCAGATGTTTATTTTGTTTAATTTTGATGATTACAAATGACAACAAATGAAAATCTCAAATTCATCATATCAGAAAATTAGAATATTACTGAAGACCAATAAAAACAAAGGATTTATAGAAATGTTGGCCAACTGAAAAGTATGAACATGAAAAGTATGAGCATGTACAGCACTCAGTATTTAGTTGGGCCTCCTTTGGCCTGTATTACTGCAGCAATGCGGCGTGGCATGGAGTCGATCAGTCTGTGGCACTGCTCAGGTGTTATGATAGCCCAGGTTGCTCTAATAGTGGCTTTTAGCTCTTCTGAATTGTTGGGTCTGGTGTATTGCATCTTCTTCTTCACAATACCCCATAGATTTTCTATGGGGTTAAGGTCAGGAGAGTTTGCTGGCCAATTAAGAACAGGGATACCATGGTCCTTCAACCAGGTACTGGTAGCTTTGGCACTGTGTGCAGGTGCCAAGTCCTGTTGGAAAATGAAATCTGCATCTCCAAAAAGTTGGTCAGCTGCAGGAAGCATGAAGTGCTCTAAAACTTCCTGGTATGTGGCTGCGTTGACCCTGGACCTCAGAAAACACAATGGACCAACACCAGCAGATGACATGGCACCCCAAACCATCACTGACTGTGGAAACTTTACACTGGACTTCAAGCAACGTGGATGAAGTGCCTCTCTTCTTTTCCTCCAGACTCTGGGACCTTGATTTCCAAAGGAAATGCAAAATTTACTTTCATCAGAGAACATGACTTTGGACCACTCACCAGCAGTCCAGTCCTGTTTCTCTTTAGCCCAGGCAAGACGCTTCTGACGCTGTCTGTGGTTCAAGAGTGGCTTGACACAAGGAATGCGACAGCAGAAACCCATGTCTTTCATACGTCTGTGTGTGGTGGTTCTTGAAGCACTCACTCCAGCTGCAGTCCACTCTTTGTGAATCTCACCCACATTTTTGAATGGGTTTTGTTTCACAATCCTCTCCAGGGTGCGGTTATCTCTCTTGCTTGTACACTTTTTTCGACCACATCTTTTCCTTCCCTTCGCCTCTCTATTAATGTGCTTGGACACTGAGCTCTGTGAACAGCCAGCCTCTTTAGCGATGACCTTTTGTGTCTTGCCCTCCTTGTGCAAGGTGTCGATGGTCGTCTTTTGGACAACTGTCAAGTCAGCAGTCTTCCCCATGATTGTGTAGCCTATAGAAGTAGACTGAAAGACCATTTAAAGGCTTTTGCAGGTGGTTTGAGTTAATTAGCTGATTAGAGTGTGGCACCAGGGGCCATCAATTTTGAACCTTTTCACAATATTCTAATTTTCTGATATGATGAATTTGAGATTTTCATTTGTTGTCATTTGTAATCATCAAAATTAAACAAAATAAACATCTGAAATATATGAGTTTGTATGTAATGTATGAATATAATATACAAGTTTCACTTTTTAAATGGAATTACTGAAATCAATCTACTTTTTCATGATATTCTAATTTTATGACCAGCACCTGTATCTCTTTATTTTATATCATATTATTTCACTTTTAACATTGTACATATCCTTTATCTATTTATTTTTGTTTTTTGCCAATCATTAATTAACTCCTTTATTGTATATATTTTAAATGTTTTATATGTATATTTTTAGGTATCTTTGCAGAAATTAAAACTTTTATGTTTTAATTTATTTCCTAAATGCCTTTCACCCATATACTTATTTCATAATTTTTTCAAATTTGCTTAATATGTTAATAATTTTATGTTGAGTTGGAAGTAGGCTGGTCATTTTTTTATGTTTTTCTTGTCTTTATCTGTCAGTATTTCTGATTAAACCTCTGAAAAGCACTTTGTGTTACAACTGACTATATGAAGGGTGCTTTTTTATAAAGATTGATTGATTGATTGATTGATTGATTGATTGATTGATTGATTGATTAATTGATTGATCGATCAAGATTCAGTAGATTATAATATGGCCTCTGATGAGGCTTATTAATCCCATCTAAAAGTTCATTTTTAAATACCTTTCTTTTCTCTATCAAAATTCTTTTTATTTGCATAATTTGATATTCAGGTCTTCTTTTTTTCTATTTCATTATCAGTGGATGGAAGATCATGCTAAATGACAGAATTAAAGGGCTTGAAAGTATCAGCCTGTGTGTGATTACTCTTTAAAATGTGATTCACTTCAAGGATTGAGTTACCAAAAGAAATGAACCTTTCTATGATCTAATGTATTGAATGGCTCTTTAGTCTTTTCAGTGCAGCGTCTCAGAGGTTATATATGCACAGGTGTAAAAACTTCTGTTTTAGAAGAAGAAAACATAAAAGAAAGAAGTGATTGCAGTGCAGCTTTTATACCCTGTTGTAGATCTTTTATCCAGGTTGAAGAAGACAGCTTGATAATATTTCTTTAAAAGAAGTTTTGATATTTTTTGTTTTTTTAATTTTTGTGCTCACAGTGTTTCCATTAGTTTTCTTTTTTTTTTCTTTTTTTTTTGCTGTGTGTTTTGTCTCATTATCTGGAGCATTATTGTCCCTGCTTGGACATAAATCAAACTCTGTTCCAAAAATCTGGGTTATACCCAGAAGTAGGCAGAGACCCAGGTACAGCTGAAGGGACTTAGAATGTATGAAATAAGCTTTAGTTGGTTGTTATTCAAGAATTGGGAAACTTGAACTCTATAATTATCGCTGGTGCAATAATTTAATCATCAATCAATCCTTTTCCATACTAAGGTCTCTTTCTGCCAGAAGCCTTTTGAACCAAGACCTTTTTACTGGAAAGCAGCTGCTATAAATATCTGGGCAAAAGTTTCTACAGTGTAGCATAGTGTTCCCAGTTTCAGTTGTCCTCCTTTTTTCATTTAATACCTGAAATTTTTTTTATTTAATTTAATTTTATTTTATATCTTTAACTTGACAGGTAGAGTGTTGCATTTATTTTATTTTAAAATTCGGGTTCCGTGTCACCATCTGATAAATGTGGTTTGGTTTTCTGGAGGATTCAAAAGGGCAACAACAATCACAGTTTTTTTTATTTGCAGCAAAACCTTTATGAATTTATTCATTTGAAACACGAAGGGTTTGCAAAACCTGCAGTAGGGATGCACGATATAATCGGCCCCCTATCGGTATCGGCCTGTATCGGCCTTAAAACTGAATATCGGACATCGGCCACCCCACCGATATTTAACCCGATATTTGATCAGCTTCTAAGTTTCTAAAGTAAAAAAAAAATAAAAAATACTACTTCTTCTTCTTCCTCAAAAACTTCTTTTTTTACAGACTTAAAAACTTCTAAAGACGAGGGAAAAAATATTGATACATTAAAATATCACAATATCTTCATATGCTGATATATTGCCATTTAAAAACACCATATCAATCTCTTTTACTACTGAAATATTGCTATATGTCATCGTTATGCTACGAAATCCCCCGAAAATTTACAAAATGTTGCCATATTTATTTATATATGTTGATATATTGACGCGGTATCGATCTATTTTACTAACAAAATCTCACAAGAATTTGCAAAATATCACGAGAGTTTGTAACAGAAAGATGAAATTTCACGACATTTTGGAAGTAAAATAGATCGATACCTCGTTTTTAAAAATCAATTTGATATCAGCATATGAAAATATATTTGAGTATATTATTTTTCAAAATGTCAGAAATGGATAACAATACTGCTATTTTCAATGACTATTTATTTTTGTCCAGCTTTAACATCGGTATCGATACCGGTTATCGGCTACATGAGTTTTAAAATATAGGCATATCGGATATCGACCAAAATCCCAATATCGTGCATCCCTAACCTGCAGTTTTGTGAGGGTAGAAAAATCTGGGATTATAAGGTCGAAGTGGATACAGAAACCTGGGCTGAAAGGCAAGTTTTGATATTTTAAAAATATCTTTTATGCATTTGTTTGGAAAAACAAATGTGTTTGGCAACATATATATATATATATATATACTAATATTTATTTTTGTATCATAGTTTTAGGAGAATAATAATAATATATTAATTAAAAAAGGCAAGGAATAGATAATAAGGAATGAGTGAATAGGATGTTATAGATTTCCACTTCTTTGACTGGGCAAATACTTTTCCTTACATTGTGACATTGTGTGTTATTGTTATTTGCATGCTGGTTCAAAAAAAAAAAAAGCTAAAATAACAATTTAGGAAGATTTACAGGCTGCCATTTTCTGTGATGACTTCAACAGATGGCTTTAGGCAAGGGGGTAAAGATAAGTACAAGGGGAAAAAAAGAAGCTGGGTGGTGTGGAAAAATGGGAGAAGCAAGTAGTATTGGTGACCTTTTTAATTTTTGAATGAGCAGGGAAAGCTTGTTATATGTGTGTGAGGGTTTATAGATGTGAGAAGGGAAGAATAAAAAGAAGAGAAGAGAGGATGGGGCTCCTTAAAGGCATGAAAAGATGGATAGAATAGAAAAAAGATGGGGGGAGCAGTTACACAGCAGGAGAGGCTGAGTGCTCTCCTCCATCAGAGACTGTTGATTAAAATTTCATTGGCTGAAGCTAGAGGTCAAAGGTGAGGCTGTGTGTGCGTGAAACACAAAAGGCCAAACTCTTCTTTCTTCCATGCAATCACTCTCACTGATTTCTTTTTCTTTCTCATCATTAGGAGGTTACTGCTTTTAATTGGCTCTCTGCTATCTTTCCAAATAGATGTCCTAATTTTAGATTAAAAGTGCTGTTGGTCGCATGTGCATAACAGTTCCAGTTGGATCACCTTTTAGTTCAGCTAGTTTGTTGAACAGAAATAAAAAAAGGGGTTATTAAGGCTATAAGAAAAGTCATTCATGCTAAATGTTAGAATGAAAATGTTTTCTTAACCTCAGAGAGAAATGATGTCGTTATAGTCATTTTAAATGTACATTTGAAAAAAAAAGATTTAAATAATTGAATAATGAAAGTGTAACATTATTTTATAAGTAAAACTTAATAACAAAAATTATTTCTAAATACTTTTGATGAATAAAGAAAAAAAATACATGCATTTTTTTTAAAGTTGCTTCCCTGATGTGGGGATGAGCCCTCTGGCAGCGATGGACCCGGACAGCTGTGCCCTCTATACTGGGCTGCTTCCTCTCCTGGCTGGTGTCAGCAGGTTTAGGGCTGGAGCCCAGCAGGGTGGCTACATGTGCACCGAACAGGAAGGAACCCTCCCATTATCCCTAGCCTGGTCGGTTGTCCAGAGCTGCTGCCTAGAGCTTGGTTGGATGAGGGTCTGGGGGTGAGTGTTAGTTGTTTGGAGGCTGGGTGGGATCCTGGCAGGTTCAGTGGATCTATAGATGCTGGGATGGGGACTCTTGCACCTAGAACTGGACCGTCTCTCTGTAATAAATAAGGGACTGAAATCTGAGCGAGACCTGCGTAGCTGTAGATGGCATAGTGGGTCATAAAACATGTTTTTTCATTCACAAAATAAATAAGCAGCTGACTTTTAGCTGTTACCCAGATTTACAGGTGCTGGTCATAAAATTAGAATATCATGAAAAAATAGATTGATTTCAGTAATTCCATTTAAAAAGTGAAACTTGTATATTATATTCATACATTACATACAAACTCATATATTTCAGATGTTTATTTTGTTTAATTTTGATGATTACAAATGACAACAAATGAAAATCTCAAATTCATCATATCAGAAAAAATTAGAATATTACTAAAGACCAATAAAAACAAAGGATTTATAGAAATGTTGGCCAACTGAAAAGTATGAACATGAAAAGTATGAGCATGTACAGCACTCAGTATTTAGTTGGGCCTCCTTTGGCCTGTATTACTGCAGCAATGCGGCGTGGCATGGAGTCGATCAGTCTGTGGCACTGCTCAGGTGTTATGATAGCCCAGGTTGCTCTAATAGTGGCTTTTAGCTCTTCTGAATTGTTGGGTCTGGTGTATTGCATCTTCTTCTTCACAATACCCCATAGATTTTCTATGGGGTTAAGGTCAGGAGAGTTTGCTGGCCAATTAAGAACAGGGATACCATGGTCCTTCAACCAGGTACTGGTAGCTTTGGCACTGTGTGCAGGTGCCAAGTCCTGTTGGAAAATGAAATCTGCATCTCCAAAAAGTTGGTCAGCTGCAGGAAGCATGAAGTGCTCTAAAACTTCCTGGTATGTGGCTGCGTTGACCCTGGACCTCAGAAAACACAATGGACCAACACCAGCAGATGACATGGCACCCCAAACCATCACTGACTGTGGAAACTTTACACTGGACTTCAAGCAACGTGGATGAAGTGCCTCTCTTCTTTTCCTCCAGACTCTGGGACCTTTATTTCCAAAGGAAATGCAAAATTTACTTTCATCAGAGAACATGACTTTGGACCACTCACCAGCAGTCCAGTCCTGTTTCTCTTTAGCCCAGGCAAGACGCTTCTGACGCTGTCTGTGGTTCAAGAGAGGCTTGACACAAGGAATGCGACAGCAGAAACCCATGTCTTTCATACGTCTGTGTGTGGTGGTTCTTGAAGCACTCACTCCAGCTGCAGTCCACTCTTTGTGAATCTCCCCCACATTTTTGAATGGGTTTTGTTTCACAATCCTCTCCAGGGTGCGGTTATCTCTCTTGCTTGTACACTTTTTTCGACCACATCTTTTCCTTCCCTTCGCCTCTCTATTAATGTGCTTGGACACTGAGCTCTGTGAACAGCCAGCCTCTTTAGCGATGACCTTTTGTGTCTTGCCCTCCTTGTGCAAGGTGTCGATGGTCGTCTTTTGGACAACTGTCAAGTCAGCAGTCTTCCCCATGATTGTGTAGCCTATAGAACTAGACTGAAAGACCATTTAAAGGCTTTTGCAGGTGGTTTGAGTTAATTAGCTGATTAGAGTGTGGCACCAGGGGCCATCAATTTTGAACCTTTTCACAATATTCTAATTTTCTGATATGATGAATTTGAGATTTTCATTTGTTGTCATTTGTAATCATCAAAATTAAACAAAATAAACATCTGAAATATATGAGTTTGTATGTAATGTATGAATATAATATACAAGTTTCACTTTTTAAATGGAATTACTGAAATCAATCTACTTTTTCATGATATTCTAATTTTATGACCAGCACCTGTATGTTCAAACCTCGCCTACTGATCACTGATAAAAAGGTCTTTCCTAAGTGTGTTTTCATGATTGACAAACAAGTTTTTAATAAACATAAAGCCAGTGTACATTCTCCGCCGCCCTCACACTCGGGCGCATTCATCCAGTCCAGTTTATTCTCTCAGATAAAAGTCTGAGCGGATGTTTTCTTGTTGCCACATTCTTCCGTCAGGTCTTGTCTCCATTAACCTTTTTTTTTTCTTTCATTGAAACCTCCTCCTGCTTTTTAAATCAGACCTCCCAGGCCCCCTCCATTTTATCCTGCTGCGTTTTCAATCAGCTCAGTGAGAGGAAAGCTAAACGCGCAGGGAGCACACACACACACACACACAGGTGTTCAAACCTACTGCCACCTCTGTCACTGTCACAATACTGTACTAAGTGGTTTTTGTGTCGCTGTCACTCAAAATAATATGTGGTGGTTCTGTCAGTTAGAGGAACAAAAACATCTTTCAAACTCATTTTAATGCTCAGGTATCCCTCTTACTTTGCTCAGGTTTTATATATTTAGTAGGGATTGTGTTTGTTTCAATTGCGTATTGAAGACTGTACACACAGGAGCTGCTGTCACACCGCTAATAAAAGTTGCTTTATTATGGTCAAACCTTTTTTTTTTTTAACAAAAAGTGTTCCTCAGTTAACTTTTCCCAACAAAACTATATTGAAATTCCGTCAGAATGACAAGAACTGCAACAAAGTGGCAAGGAATTCAAATGAAAAGAAAATATTTAAGAGGTTAAAACACATCCGAATTTATTTAGAAACACTATCTGGTGTTATTTAAAACAAGGAAAATGAGTCTAACTCAAATATTTTTTACAAACCATTAATTTAATTTTACTCATGCATGTTTTACTTTTGTGTTTGCAGAAGAAAATACAGTAATATGTTATAGATATTGATGCAATGATGATGGTACAACTGAGCTTCTTGGATTTATTGGCTTTTTGCTTTAACAACCTCCATTAGAAAAAATGCAAACAGGTTTCTACAATAATTCATATTTGACCAACCCTGAGCAAGGCCGGCTCCAAATATGTCTAATTTGAACATTGTTTAAAACAAATAATGTTACTGATTTTAAAGAAAAGTACATTCTTATGAGAAGAAGACTGACCCATTTTGGAAGTTTTAACAACTTGTTTTGTTTTTTTCTCCATTATTTACTGTATATATTTTAAAGTAGACATTGAATTAGATTTCATTAAGCTTCTGAAAAAAACACCAAACACTTGTAAAATGGGGGATTAGCACAGAATTATCTGCCACAGGTTTTGTTTGCTTGGAAAATCAAACTATACGCACTTTTGTAATCTTCTCTTAGTGCTGGGTCCAGTCAGAGTCTTAATACATATTCATTAGTAATTGAAGATTTGAAATATGCCATATAAATCTCCAAAATCTACATACTGTACAATGTGTTCTTAACATCTGTTCATTACAATGTAAGGATTAGACCCCTGATTAAGATTGGTTATAACTGATAAGAATGAATAAGATTTACAATGTTAAAGAGTTTCTCCAGTCTGCCTAGGCTGATGACAAATGAATTATTACATTAGAGGGTTTGATCTTTGGTTTCTGAGATAAGTTCAGTGCAGATATCAGGCATGAAATGTCCAAAATGGCTGCTGCCTATTAGATTGCAGAGGTTTAGGTTTTGTTATCTATACTTGGTTTTTCACACCAATATTGGAGGAATTTTAACACCCCCTCCCCTCTGTACTGTCTATGATGTTCATGATGTGGAACATAATGACTTTAGTATAATATGTAGACAGTTTGGTGAAACATAAATGTAAATTAAGATAAAAATTGTAAACCATAGAAAATGACTGTGGCCTTTCTCCCAGCAAAATGCTTAGATGCTAATAATGCTGTTTGGGATGAATCAAGCTAAGTAGGATCAGAATGCTTGTTAGTAGAAATATGAAGAGGAAAAGATGTTCAGTGTAGCAATAAAACACTTTAGTAAAGGTTGTTGATCAATGTTAGGGTGAAGGAACATAACAATAATAGTTTGAAACTGAAAATGATTCTCTATATGTGTTATTGTTCTGAAAAGGGACGCAAGTGCAATGGAAGATTAAAAAAAACGACTTTTCTACATCTACAAAAACTTTTTTTCCTAAACTAAAAGTTTAGTTTAATCTTTTAAACTGATAAAGGGAATCATTGACACTAAAGAGAAGCCAAAACTTTTCTCATATTTAGAAAGAGGATTTTAAAAGTGGGTTAGAAAAAAAGGGTCAAAAAGGGGAATATAAAAGAAGCCAATATAAAACTGCACACTGGTCAGCCTTCTCATTTTTATGGTTATTCTTTAGGAGAAATGTGTGGAGCACATATTTTTCTTGAGAGATAAATTATGAATATGTGATCTATTACTGACATCATCAGGTTCCAATATTTCACTGATTTATTTAGCACACTTGCTCTATTCCCAAACAGAGGTAAAAAAAAATAAGATAAAAAGAAAAGAGTCCACAGAGAAAATGGCAGCAGAAGGAAAGCAATTCTGTTCTCCTTTATAGAGTCATTCATAGGACTAGATCATTTCCGGTTTTTAGTTTTTGATTGTTTCCCTTCTTTAAGAGGAAAGTCTGAGGTGACTCATTTAACCGTTTATATGCCGCTGCTTCTTTATCTCCGTCTAATCATTCTGTCTTTAGCCACTCACTTTGTCTGAAGTTTTGTATTGTGCTGCACTTCTTCACTTGTGCCTGTTGTCATTCTCAGTGAAGTTGCAAAGAAGAAGCTAATGTTTAATCTAAATGAAAAATTAAAGAATACATAAATAAAAAGATAAGAGGCAACTTATTTGCTATAGTTTGTGTTTAAGAACAGGTCAATATATTAGCCTTGATAATTAATATTACAACTGTATATAAATAATAGATTTAATGACTGGACTGATCACATTTTAAGTTACAAATGTTACAAAAATGTTGCATCTAGAATTTATTTAAAGACTTATATCTGTGAATTTATTTTCAGTTATTTAACGAGTCTCTATTTCAATAAGAATTCTTATTATGTCTGGCATATTTCTCCATTCCTCCTCCGCCTGTTGGATTTTCATGTTTTGTTTTTTCATCCCTTTAACATTTTCTGTATTATCAGTGTTATTTATTTCAGATCCAGGTTATTTTTGGTGAGGTATACAATGCAGTGGTCTGACTTACAGTAAAGGATTTATTCACAACCAAAGAATGTTTCAAACCCTATTTAAAAACCAACACTTTTATTCATACAAAATGTGGTTATGTGAAGCAAGTAAATGATGCTTACATGACTGGGAATAGTAGGGCTGAAACAATTAATCAGATTAATCATGATTAATCGATTATTGAAATAATCGTCAACTAATTTAGTAATCGATTAATCGTTAACTGGTGTAAAAACCCTAAAACATGCCTTTAGCTGGCAGAGTGACCCACTTAGAGCAGCAATTATACCAAGATTGTTAAAAACTTATATGAACATTTTGCTTTTAAGATAATTTAAGATAATTTAACCTGGTTTGATTTCGTAAAAGTTCTTCTGTAAAGAAGCTTTGGTTATTTAATTACTGTTTGGTTAATCAAAATATTATCAACAGATTAATCGATTGGCAAAATAATCATTATTTGCAGCCCTTGGGAAAATATTGAAATATAAAGAGCTGTTATGAAAACACAGGCCAATGTTTTACTAAGAAGATCGGAGCATTTTTATATGTATATTGCACCATGAGTTAGGTACACGATATGTCTAAGAGTACGAATTTTAAATAGGAAGGGTTGAAACTTCATTGGACTGAATTATGAATTAGCAAAGAGGAAATTGCAACTGGAGTCAGAAATTGGCAACACATAGGTACAAAACTGGAAAAGTTAAGATGGAAGATGGAAAACATGAGCTTAGGTTCTACTTAAAGTTACTTTCTGAATCCATAGTCATCCCAAATAATTAGCATTTTGGTTTTCTTAAGCCCAATAAATGGTTTTCAGGTATTATCGTCAGCACATTGCTTCTGCAGTGGTAAGTCGGTGTGACTCAGCCTCACCGAGCTGCAGCATTTTCACATGCAAGTTCTCTATCAAATACCAGACACACATGCACTGAAGCCACCTGCTCTCTACCAATGGCTTCTGTTTGATTTTTCTACACTCTCTTAAACACGAGGCATCTCATATTCACACACATCAGTTAAAAGTCATTATGCTCTTCTCACTCTTACAAACATACACACCCTCTATGTACACAACCACATCAGCAAATTAACTGAATAAAGAGCCTGTTTTTGCTTTTTCTTTTGAGTGGCTAATTAGCCATTAGAGCCCTCTTTGTGGAGAGAGCGAGATCCATCAAGAGGTACAGCTTCAAAGGGCAGATTATGGAAGGCAAAGCGCTTTAATTAGGACCTATTTGAACAAAAAAGGCAAAGAGAAAAGCATAATTTGAAGCTAAAAGCTTCATAGAGGGAACTGGGGCATAAACAAATTCTAATACAGAAAGATAAAGAGAGAAAAATCAAACTAAAGGACTGAAGTGAATGAGATGAGATGCTTACAAACAAGATTTCTTCACTAGCAGGAGTGGAAACTATTATACAGCTTCAGAAGAGGTTCATGATAAAGCTCTTAGACCCCCAATCTTACACTGTTCAGTGTTACCATTTGATGAAGATTAAATAATTTCACTGATTAATTCAAGGAATAGTATATTTCAAAAGGCACCAAGCTGTATATATTAATATGCACATGAAGGAAGGAAGGAAGGAAGGAAGGAAGGAAGGAAGGAAGGAAGGAAGGAAGGAAGGAAGGAAGGAAGGAAGGAAGGAAGGAAGGAAGGAAGGAAGGAAGGAAGGAAGGAAGGAAGGAAGGAAGCGATCTGGCTTTCAGGATTTCTGTCTGACAGCAGGAAGGAAGGAAGGAAGGAAGGAAGGAAGGAAGCGATCTGGCTTTCAGGATTTCTGTCTGACAGCAGGAAGGAAGGAAGGAAGGAAGGAAGGAAGGAAGGAAGGAAGGAAGGAAGGAAGGAAGGAAGGAAGGAAGGAAGGAAGGAAGGAAGGAAGGAAGGAAGGAAGGAAGGAAGGAAGGAAGGAAGGAAGGAAGGAAGGAAGCGATCTGGCTTTCAGGATTTCTGTCTGACAGCAGGAAGGAAGGAAGGAAGGAAGGAAGGAAGGAAGGAAGGAAGGAAGGAAGGAAGGAAGGAAGGAAGGAAGGAAGGAAGGAAGGAAGGAAGGAAGGAAGGAAGCGATCTGGCTGTCAGGATTTCTGTCTGACAGCAGTCATTTACAAAAACAACAAAACCTCCATTTTAGGTTGATTTTTGGTAACTTCAAGGAGGTAATAAAGCCTTGTTTTTTTGCTAGGTTGGACCCATTCAATATGGACACGCTTGACATTACATCCACAGAAACAGCAGGGGAACTTCTGACTCAAAGTAAATCCAGGAAAATAGGCTACAGGCTTATAGATGCATCTGGCCTGAACTACTGAGGTGTCAGTCTGTTCATCAAACAATGTTTTAGTCATAAAGAGTCAAATAAAAAGGCTACTGTAAAGATACTTTTTGGCAAATACTTACAATAATACATATCTGGATTGAGGTTTTTAAATAGCATCTCTGTGTGTCTTTTATTGAATAGGATATTCAAGTATTGTCAGTGTTTTGTTGATGGTGGCACTGTCCAGTACACTTAGTAAAGGATTTTTAATGTAAACTTTCTTGCATTAAAACAAACAAACAAACCATAAAATACAGTAAGGCATGATCATGCAGTGGGTTAAGAGTGAGTTATTCTCTATGGCACTAACTTCTTTGTAGTGATTTCTGTTTCATTTCTACTAAAAGATATTTTTAGGATGACAAAAATGTTAATAACTGGGAATTTTTTTGTTTTTTTTTATAAACTGGTATTCAGCAGTCTTTATCCATTATAGGATTGTTCAATTATGTGTTTCTGAAGCAGCATTTATGTAGCAATAGCCACATGTAAAGTCAACACTTGTAGGAAGTGTCACTTTGCAGAATCATGTAAATGGCTTAATTTAGCCATTGTCCTAATGGCAATGTTGGTAATAGTCACATAACAGACTGCATGTAAACACAGACGGTGCCCCCCCTCTTTTTGCTGGATCCACTTCAGTCTGTTTGTGGAGCTCTGTCCTCAATCACCCTTTGTCTGTCAAAAGCTCTTAGCGCTTCCATCCAGAACCCTGTGCTCTCTGCATTCATTATTAATAGACCTCAGTGGGCCAAAGACACACATACAGAGGCTGAGCCTCCACGTAACAGCCAGCTATTTGAGATAAAATATTAAATCAAACACTCATAGTTTAGAGAAAAAAGGAGATGCAGGAGGAGATGATAGAGTATCTGTATCTGACATGCAAAAATAGATTATTGAAGAAAGAAACATTATAGAGAAAACAGATATAGAATATAATAGATCCTTGTCGGTTTAGGTCAGATACAGCTTCTAAAATAAACACCTGACTCTTATCCTGACAATGTTTCATATTTATATGTTGCATAGCTTATACTAACTTTTGAAGCTTATGTTTTTTTTTTTTTTATATTGAAACTTTCCCTACAGTCTGTACGTGCTGCAAGCTTAACTGAAAATTCAAAATCCTGATTTAGATGCTCTTATCTTGTTTCTATTTGGTAACCAGGAAAATCCGAATTTTTTATTTGAATGAGCCATAATCGTACAGCTTTAATGCTTTAAACCCCTAGCAGATTCTCCCAGCAACTTACAGTGGATCCCTTAAAAATCATGAAAACGTTGTATTTGTGTGTGCTTATTTTTTAATTTAGGTTATAAACCTTTGAGGTCTCTCCCATAAGACAATTTATTTCCAGTTTTGAAAATGTTTGTTTAGTTTTTATAGTTAGTTTATGTGTTTTAAGTCATAATTTTTGAAGGGGAGATTTTCCATACTTTGAAGTATTGAAGTGAATTTTTTGCCCACATGTGACTGTGTGTGTGTGTGTGTGTGTGTGTGTGTGTGTGTGTGTGTGTGTGTGTGTGTGTGTGTGTGTGTGTGTGTGTGTGTGTGTGTGTGTGTGTGTGTGTGTGTGTGTGTGTGTGTGTGTGTGTGTGGCTGTGTGTGTGTGTGTGTGTGGGAGGAGGGGAGGTCAGGGTGGGATTGGGAGAAGGGGATGTGTACCCGTCTAGCCCTCAAGAGTGAGGACCATTTTTCCAATTTTACCATCAGATTGAGGACCAGTTGTTGCAAAGTGAGGACATTTTGCTGGTCCTCACAAGGTATTTTGCTAATGGTGAGGTTTAAAGGAATAGTACACCCAAAACATGATTAGCCTTCATTTTCTACTCACCTCCATGCTGAACAACACTCTGGAGTACTTTTTTGATATCTCAAATGCATCTGGAGATCTGGGAGGCTTCTTGCTGTCTGCTGACATTCAAATAATGGAGGTCCATGGCGCCCGAGACAGAAAGGTCCATAAAAGTCCACAAAAACGTGTCAATATTCCTCCATACTGCTCGTCCAATGTAATCCAAGTGTCCTGAGTGGGTAGCATCCAGAATTTACTCGAAACGAAGTCATTTAGAATGTTTTTAGAGCATAAACAGTAGTGTATAGGATTTCCTAATAGCGCCCCCATGCGCGCTCACGATTCTACGGAAGCCGGCAGACCAAACCGGAAGAAAGTGCGCATTCAGCGTCTGGTCTGCCGATAATGCAAGCGTAGAAGAAGAAATGTGCTGTTTACCTGTGCAAAGAAAGAAACAACGAAAGAAAAATGTCTGAGGACTTCAGTGTTGAGGAAGAGCATGAGTTCTTTGCCGAGCTGAATGCGCTGGTTTGGTCTGCCGGCTTCCGTAGAATCGTGAGCGCGCATGGGGGCGCTATTAGGAAATCCTATACACTACTGTTTATGCTCTAAAAACATTCTAAATGACTTCGTTTCGAGTAAATTCTGGATGCTACCCACTCAGGACACTTGGATTACATTGGACGAGCAGTATGGAGGAATATTGACACGTTTTTGTGGACTTTTATGGACCTTTCTGTCTCGGGCGCCATGGATCTCCATTATTTGAATGTCAGCAGACAGCAAGAAGCCTCCCAGATCTCCAGATGCATTTGAGATATCAAAAAAGTACTCCAGAGTGTTGTTCAGCATGGAGGTGAGTAGAAAATGAAGGCTAATCATGTTTTGGGTGTACTATTCCTTTAAGGCTTAAGTATCACTTGGGTTAGGGTTAAAGTGAGGTATGCATTGCTAATGGTTAGGTTTAGTTTTAGGGTTACGGGATAGAAAGGGTTGAAAATGACTGAAAACCAATGGAAGTCAATGGTCCTCACTACATATAGCAGAATGAGTATGTGTGTATGTGTGTTTGTGGGTGAACCTATGTGAGTTTTCTCAATTTGACCTTTCTCCATATGCTATGGGACAGAACAGGGGAACAAGAGGTGAGCCATACACATGCTATCCGTCTGAGCAGTTTGCAGTGGCTGCACACACTACAGCACACTCTAATTGGGCTACCTTCATTCATATTGACAATTGAATACCAAACCTCTCAAAGAAAGTAATCACATACTTTAATCCACATCTTAACCCTCAAAAAAGTATTAAAATATGTATATATATATATATTTAAAAAACTAAAGGTTTATTAACCCCCAAAACACACACAAGCACACATATGCATTGCAAGTCCTGCGTGTCATTGTTACCTGATATTCACAGTGTGTAGGAGAACCAGACGAAGGAGAAGGTCATTCGCATGATGTCAGAGTCGATCCGTTCACCGCTGGCCACGGGTGTGATTGGCGCCCTCTCTCCCTTCGCACACCCTCAGGCTCCATCTATTCTCTGCTGTAGCTCCCCCCTCCCCCTAAAATCTGCAGCATCAGCCGTGCCCCCGCCAGGACACACAAAGTTGTTTCTATTTCTAGTTTCCAATTAAAGTTAAAACAATAGTTCCATTCTACCTGAATTGAAATTATTACCTGAAGGTGTATCGGTGGTGTGTTACTCATACTGCTGCAGGAATGTATGCCGGTGATTAAAAATGTATGTAACCCTTTTGGCACTTAGACCTTTAAAGAAGATCTGCAGCAATTGTTGATGCTTTTCACCCTCCATATAAACCTTAAGGAGTCTAGAAATGTTTTTCATACGATCAACAAGCATCAGCCAATATCCCATACATAAACAGGCAATTTAAACATTTTTTCAAGGTTTATTATGTGGGTATCCAGAGGAGCTGCACTTTCTACTAATTCATAATAATCATGTTATTACCAGTTTGTGCAAAGAGTCAGCTTGAGCGCAGTATTATGTGAGCAGGTTGATATATTTCAAGTTCCATGCAGTCAGGCTCTGCATGCCAATTTTTTATTTGGACCCTTGAATTTTTTTTCCTGCTGCTTAAATTAATTGTAGATTCAGATTTATACAGTAGTTAAAGAAAGTTGGAGGTTTAAGTTTTCTTTTTTTTCTGTTGAAATGATAAAAGAACCTAAAAGAAGACAGGAAAGATGTGGATTGATTAGGTTAACCAATGGTGGTATCACATTATTCCACAGTGAGTATACCTACTGTCTTTCAGGTTGTAACATAAAGTGTATTTAGCAAATGAACACAGAGGCCAGGTGTCTCATTTGTCTTTAGAAGATCAGATTGGTGTAAAAATCATCATGGTCGGTTTCATCAATAAGTGCCTCAATTTTAAGTCATGATTTGGCACATTTCAGTACATTGCCATGCAGGTAAAAAAACAAAAAAAAAACACATGTAAAATGCAGATGAAAAATGTTTGCAAATGAATATTCTTGGCTGTAAATGAAAGAAGATGCAACTGTTGTCATACTTAATAACAAGTCATTTTTTTATATTTCCGACATATTTCTTACATATTATATACAATTTTTGTATACTTGATGAACTTTGTAATTCTATGTCTAAATTTAGACCGCATTATATAATAGGCTGCTTTTTCTTCATGTTAAATGCGAAAAACACCAGATCCGGTGTTTCCATTCATTCTAACAGAAAATGCAGTCTTATGATGGCCATAGCAACTAAACCTTGAATCTGGGTGGGACCACTGAGAACACTGACAAAAAGTCAGACAGAAAGTGAGACATTTAAAACTAGGGTTTCTAACTCCGTGAAAAAAAAAAGGGACACCTCATGTGCGTGCCAGCTGAACCAGTAGCCTTTACCCCTCCTGGCGTGATGATTTATTTTTTAAACTATTTGACTCAGATCTGCATTGAATTAGATGCATATTTGCAGTGAGCTTTATATTCATTATCACAGACTTTTTCCACCCAGGTATTTGTTTTTTTGCATTCTTCACTATATTTCTGCATCCTTTTTTATTTTGGAGGAGGAGGAGCATCGCTATGTGAAAGGTGCACCGCCCCCAAAATCAGCGTCAACCTTTAAATTTCTTCGTTCCCCCATACTGCTCTGTTGTCTCCCGCTATCTTCTCCATGAGCAACACTTGGCTCGACCAATGGGATGAGGGTATTCTGGATCGTTACATATATGTTGTCAGCTCATTGGTCACAATGCAGGAAAGGGCCCAGAAACAAGTTTACCTTAAGTTTTGTATCTAACGTGCCCTTGTTCTTCATTTTCAATTAGCTTTTTACTGACAATTTTTTTACTCGCACAATAATACGGGACAAAGTGTGTTCATTTTCCACTAAATGCAGGACAGGTACATCTATTTCTAAATACGGAACGCTTCCGTTTTTCAAGGGAAGGTTCGCAACCCTACTGAAAACACATTTTTTTGTGTCAAGCTGGGCAGACTTGGACAAACACAATCAGTAAAGATTTCAATAAACAGTTTATTTAGTCCTGGCAGAACATAGGAGGATCGAAATAAAATAAGGTGAAACGTTGTTCTTTTTTTAGCTTATTAGAGCAGCACCTGGAGCTTGTTTTTTCCAGTGGTCTGTAGTGGGACCCTCAACACACAGGTGGGACAGTCTGGTTGCAAGCTGCGTACCTCCTGCTTATGGCTAACTGTAATAGCTACCCTCATTTTTATTAGTTCACAGGATGTAAAAACAAACAAATGTTTTACAATTTTTGGGTCAAACCAGAAACTCCCAGCTGGTTGTGTTTTGTTATTGCTTGATTTTTATTTAAATCATGAAATCATCTTTGTTTTTTGGATGCCAAACTACCTTGTTAGGGTTTTATTTGTTGTTTTCATTGTAAATTCCTACCAGCACCTAGAGATGGTCTTTTTTTCCTTAGGCCTCATCTTGTTTAACATTCTCTCTAGATAGTCTGACAACTAATTAATCATCTTTAGTTGGATTCGAGCTCTTTTTCTTTGTAAACAATCTAATTTAAAGGCAAACACAATAGCCTCATATTGCATACTTGACTAGATGTCGTTCAGCAGCCACTGATGAATAAAAGAAACACAAACGCTCACAAAGCAAAGCATCTATCTGGACAGAAGGCCAACCAGGCTTTCTTTAGAGCCATAGAAATCATTTTCCAAAGGACATTGTTACATTCCTGCATATCATAGTTTACACATACTCATGAACCAATGTCCACCGCTAAGAGATATCTTGTGATTTACATTCATATGTAAATGAGCAATCTTAGGAAATAAGGAGGGGAAGACGCGAGAGAAGAAAATCAGCTTATCACCCCTAAACAGACGTCAACATGAAATATGTTGGTTTGTCTCATCAATGAAATCGAGCAAAGGAAAGCTACCAAACTGGCTGAATGGACAGTCATGCAGTGAAAGAAGAAAAAAATGCACAAAATGTTTGTATAGGAGCTGCTTTAGTGAGCGACGCAGAAAAAGCAGAGCATCGGTGTGAAAATCCCCAGCTGCCAAAGGCCTTTGGCTAAAAAGGGACTTCACTTTCCAAATGGGAACGAGTTAGGAAGGGGTGAGCTGAGTCATAAGGGATTTAAGAAAGTGCTGAGTTGACGGTTATGCGGGAGGCTCTGTCAGTGTTTAATCTGAACAAATAATAAAAAATTTGAGAAAAAAAACATTTAGGCTAATATTTTGAATTGCTAATCATACAAAATTAAAGTATTGATGTGCCACCGGGGTAGCAAAAATGGCTGATAATGGTTTCTTAATTAGTATATTGAAATGTTAAATCCATCCATTTGTTGTCAATCTAGTATTGTTTAAAATAATTACATTTAGATCATGAACAGGTCAAGCTGTTACTTTGAATCAATAACAGAAACGTATTCCAGTACCAGAATCTTTACTTCAGCACTCTGAGGGGAAATGTGGTGATAAATGAAAAGTCTGGAGATTTCCCAGGTTTATTTCTGCAGAGTCAAGTTGAATTATATAAACTGAGACTATTATGTATCAAAAAGATACCATCTGAAGGTCCTTGAAGTCATTATAATTCACTGGTCAGCGATAATGCGATCTGTCACTCTTTCTTTTGTCCCCATGGTAACCAAGTGCCTTGTTGAGCAATAGAGATACTCTCTGCTATTTACATTATCACATCTAGTTTTAAATCAGATAACAAAAGTGTTGAAGTGTTAAGCTAAGTTTTGCAACAGACCAGTGTTCTTGACAACCTTTTAAATTTTAGTTGTATTTTAGATGAAAATGCAAATTAATTTTAGTCACAATTAAGTCATATCATATGTGAAAGTTTAAGTTTTTATTGACATAAAATCTGATATTTAATCTATTTTTTCTTTGCGTACTCTTCTGTATATAATTTAAACATGTGAATACAGAATCATGTATCATATTCTTTATAAACATGGATGTTTGTTAGACATCTCATCACGTGTTTGAACAGATTCATTTAATCAAATACTTATTTTTCTTGTCTTTTACTTAACTCGTTTCCTCAGCTGATGCAACCTAGATTAGGAAACATTACTTTGAAGATCAAAATCCTGTTGCTCCTATATTCAGTTTTTGTTTTACTGTAAATATTTGGGTTGACGCTATACAAGTTTTTTTATTTCTGTAACAATACTGATATTGCAGCATTGAGTATTTGCTAATAATGATATTAAACAGATACCATTTCAGCACTAATTATACTAACTTTTATTACTCATCTTGCTTATATTGGATATTTTAGATCCAGGTTGATAAATTCCAGTAGTTATATCCAGGTTGATATTGGACTGAATTTCAAATCAATATAAATACCTTAATGAATCCATTTTGTTATATAAGATGGAGGGATAGTTGCTTTCCTGAGGTTTAAACTCACTGGCAAATTTGCTCAGACTCTCTGCTGAGCTTCAGTCTCTTAAGGTCACTTCTATCAATTCTCACTCAAACAGCTTAGCTGGGGGGGGAACCCTCTGAGCAGTTATTTTCAGATTATCTACACAAAAGTTTCTGTGTATTCTACTGTTACTTATGGGTGATGTTATTCATAGTGAGAAGAAAATATGGGATTAAAAGGTTTTTCAGTTTAAATTAGAAAAATAGTTGATTGTAAAGAAAAAAAATAGTTTTGAAATATTTATTTTTGGTTATTTGGATAAATTTACTTTATATCTGTTAAAGTTATAGTGAGATTTCAATTTCTGTGGAAACTATTTTGGTTTTTATTCTTATCACGTTGCAGGTTCGATTCCATACTCAGGGATTTTGGGAAATACATACCGTATTTTCACGACCATAAGGCGCACCGGACTAAAAGGCGCACTCTCAGTTATCTGTCCCATTTCTGTATTTAACACACACATAAGGCGCACCGGACTATAGGGCGCGTTTTTTATATACAGGTGCATGTCCTCTACTACCTTTAAATACCTCTACTGGGTATTTAAAAATACAGCGGGGGCAAAACTGAGTATGCCTGTGCTTTATTCATGTATTTATTACAAAGTATTAATCAAACCTGGCAGCTGGCCATGAGACAGACACATCGCAGATGACACAGCGCTGTGATCACTCCTAAATTAACTTAAAATCCTGAAACCTGCCGACAGAATATGTTCGCTTTTATTACCGGTATCCTGGTGCCTGCAGCTAAAATTATTTAGATGAAAAACACCTGCCAGCAGCCGCGGTGAACGAAAGGATTTCTCCTGTCGGTGCACCGCTGGTATGTGGGGGTCTGAGCGCCTCCGACAGAAATAGATAATCTGGATGAACTGACTGCAATTATTAAGTTTTCAGGTGGCCTTTCTCACTTAAAAACATATTAAAACTACTTTATTCCCACTGATCACAGCAAATATAGCTGCAAGATTTAGATTATTTAGATGAAAAAACACCTGCCAGCCACCGCGCTGAAGAGGAGGAGGAGACCAGAGGCTGCTGTTGAATTAAGTTTTCAGGTAGAAAAATAGAGCGGGAGCAAACCTGAGTATGTTTGTGCTTTATTCATGTATTTATTACAAAGTATTAATCAAACCCATCAAAGTCATCATCCTCTGTTATCCTCAGCATTCCTCTGAATAAAACAGCTGCGCTAAATCAGACATGCCAGTTTCCCCTTCTGCGCTGTCAGTCACTTTCCGTGCAGCGCAGCTCCTCAGAAATAATGCCGGCTTTTGCGAAAGCTTGAACAACAGAGCCAGCAGACACGTTAGTCCATCTACAATCCATCCGCAAACGGTGGCGTAACTTGCCCGGCGCTGCCTTCCATTTATCATGAAACTGTGGTCTCCGTCTGTCATCCATCGCTCCCACGCCGCTCGCAGCCTTACTTTGAACGGCCGCTTCACACCAATGTCGAGCGGTGGAAGTTCCTTTGTCAGACCCCCGGGATAACGGCGAGCACAGCGTTAATTTGATTCATCTTTTTTTCACATCGGCTGTGAGATGGGCACGCAGCGATGGTGATGCGTGGAAAAAACCACCTAGTCTTCTCACATACACCTGCCTCAGCCACGCATCCACCCAGCCTTTTCATTTGCGTTAATATCATCAGAGCGCTGTGTCTGTCTCGCTGTCAGCTCCCAGATCAGCTTCTCTGATTGGTTGATGCGGCGCGTCCAGCAGCAAAACTTCAATTTTTCCATCTGAGCAGCAGCAGCGCGTTGGCGGTGCGTCAGATGCTTAAACGCTCCCGACGTGCTGCACCAAAACGCGCTGCGGGACCTTTTGCTGTGCCTATACGCGCGTCAACCATTGACTTTGCATGTAAACTCGCTGCTTCTGCGGCACCTGCTGGGTCCGGTTCACACCGATGTCGAGCGGTTGAACAGCGAGCACAGCGTTAATTTGTTTCCCCATGTTTTTCCCATAAGCTGTGAGATGGGCACGCATGGAGTTACATATTAACAGCGATGGTGATGAGTGGAAAAAAAACACCTGGTCTCCTTACATTCAGCCACTCTTTCATCATCTCCTCAATGAGGTGGTCTCAAAAGTCGCAGTTACAACACACATAGGGCGCACCGCACCAAAGGACGCACCGCACATTTTGAGGGAAAAAAAAGACGTTTAAGTGCGCCTTATAGTCGTGAAAATACGGTAGTTGGTAATCTAGTAAAACTTTTAATCTGTGAATGTTTGAATGTGTTCTTGTGAATATACCTTTAAAGTTACATCTGCATTCTCTCTTTAACATATTTTAAGGTTAGATATTGATGGCGCTTAATAGTAAGAGTGGAGGTTTTTCATTTGGAAAATTTTGGGATTTAATTGCAAATTTAACCAAGGTCACGTTTTGATCTGGACAAAGCACTTCATTTAAATGGTGCCTACTAATCGGCATATTGTTGTATGGTGTGTGTCTGTGAGTGTGCATTTGTTTGATTGTGAATGAAGAACCTTGAGATGTAAAAATAACTAGAAAGGCTGAAGATTTGGTCAATATAACACTCAGTGCTAGCATATTTCTTTACATATTATATCAGCATGACCAAGTTAGTCAACACTCTAATTAAGCCTTATGATGAATACAGGATTATCTATGTATATATATTTTTGCTAAATTTTTTAAAGTTAATTATGCTGTTTGTCCTCTCCTGGGAGAATGTTGTTTTCAACTGACTTATAAAAATCTTATGCAGATTTGTCCGACAAACACTATCCATTAACCTCAGGTAGATAAGATCATGTCACCTGGGCTACATTCACACTGCAGGCCTTGATGCTCAATTCCCTATATTTTTTGTGAAATCCGATTTTTGTGATCTTTTGTGTTCTTTTTATGTGATCTCCTGTGTAAACTGCATTCATACAGCTTATGTGTCCCACATGCGCAGTAGAGAACGCAATGACGTCACAAGCCAGCGTGCTTCAGCACTAAATCCATGTTACGGAAGTAAACACTGATTTAGTGCTGGAGTGCATCTAGCGATCTTTCCAAGCCTTAAAACTTCAATTTTTCAAGATGGTTAAAAAAGATAGTGACCTATGTCGGTTACTAATGGCGTTCTGGTCAGATAAAAGCGACCTGGCCGTTCAGACACAGGTCGCATTTGAAAAGATCTGATTCGTATCGGATTCAGGACCACATAGCCATGTGGCCTGGGTCGCATTGGAAAAAATGGGATCTGTGTTGTTCAGACAGCCATGAAAAGATCTGATCCAGGTCGCATATGGGCCAAAAAATCTTATTTGGATCACTTTAGGCTGCGGTGTGAACGCAGCCTTGGTGTGTAAGATACCCCACCTGTTTTAGAAGTTTAAGAACTTGAATTAAGGAGGAAAATTGTGATAGCCATACAATTCATAACTGAATGAATGGGACATCAGTCAGGTTCTACTAGGCAGTTGCCAAAATTACATTTAGAATTTGGGGCATTTTTTGATCATGTTGAAAGGTTGTGTTATTGAAAGTACAATGTTGTTGTTGTTTTTTTAGATAGAAATAAAGTTTAAAATTGTGTATGGCAAAGTTAAATGTTGTAGTTCAGAGTATGATTTAAGTCACATTTGGTGGCAGGATTTCTCCTGGGTAAATAGCAGAGACACAGAAGGCCCCATGGGTACAAACTATGCCTCCTTGACTACAATAAGGTGGGGCATTTATTCACACAAAGTAAAGTGATTTATATCTTAACCCATATAGTGTTGAGCAAAGATAAAGTTTTCCAAAATGTACTGCAAATTAATGGCATATTTAGAGTCCTATGATAAATTAAAACCTTTGATATACAGCAGTCTTTTTACAGTTTCTTGTAGCTCATACTCCATTGAGGCACCTATCCCCATTGACTCAACATGCAAATCAGAAAAAAAATGTATTAAGGTTTCAACCTTTTATTTTTTTGGTTGTCTTTTGAGTAGTGATGCATCCTGGGCAGGAAGCTATAGGTTAAACACTGCCACAGATACCAGTTTTAAATAAAAAAAAAAAAAAGAAACAAGCCTGAAACAAACAACACCATGATAAGCCTGTAATAAAGAAAATACAAATGTTTTTGAGACAAACACAGGTTTGAAGTTGTGAAATTGAGTCACTGGAAGGTTTCTTGGCTCAGCCTTCTGGAGTTAATGACACAGGTGCCCTTGATGAAAGACGCTGGAGGGCCAGCTGACCAACAACTGTGGTGATTCTGTCCGTTTTCCAGCAAACAGTAGCATAAAAAATGAAAACAGTGTTCTTCAACTAGCAGGATTAATAAAAAAAAGCTCTAATTTTTCTTCTTTTTTTTTCTCATTGTGTCCTTTTCTGTCTTTGCCTTTTTTATTATTCTATGTCTTTTCATCTGTCACCCTGCTTCCTAAATCTCTCGATATAACTTCCATGGCTGGTTGATTTGGCAGAGCAGAGGGAAACAGGCAAGGCCTCCACAGTTCAGGGCTCCAGAGAGCTTGTCCAGGCAGCTACAATCAATCACAGAATAATCCCTCCTCTCGCAGGACTGCCGTATGCCAGGTGACATGGTCAGCAGCTGCCGAGAAATAGAACGCCTACAGCCGATATCCAAGTTAAATTAGACTGGGAAACCAGTGAGTATACTGATCTGCGGAGAGATTGTCTGAGACAAGCCTTACTTGTCACTTTGAAACTGTTATCCTAAAATAAAATGGTTGTGTGACCACTTGATGGCAAATTGGTTAGGAACTCTTTTGACTTTTCAACCTACATGTAGTCAATATAGGCCTAACTAGTTGGTGGGACCTTTGTGCACTTGACTGAATGAAGCTGAATGTGAATTAAATAATAGATTTAAAAAATATGTTAATTCTAATTTTGGTCCTCTTTTCTTTCAGACATGTCTAGAGTTGGAGAGGTATCTACAGACAGAGCCCAAGCGACTCTCTGAGCTCTTTGATGAAGAGTTGGACTGTCTCCTAACACCGGCCTTCATGCAAGGTGGTGACAGTGATGAAGATCTGATGGACCCACTTCTGCCCAGCCTCGCTGACCACCCAAGCCCACCGCCTCTACTCATAACCCTCCCTAAGGTTCAGGCCAAAGTCCTTCAGGTGTCCAGTCCAAACAATGGTCAAGCAGTATCTGGGGTTGACACAAAGGAACAAGTCCTCGGAGGAGTCAACGCTGCACAACTTAGTGCCGCCGTCACATCCCTAACACCACCGTCATCGCCAGAGCTCGGCCGGCACCTCGTCAAACCCACACAGACGCTCACCGCGACGGCAGACGGCACATTAACGCTTAAACTGGTGGCAAAGAAAGTAGGGCTAGGGGCAACCAAAGTGGTGGCTGCTCGAGCGTTACCATCCCCACCAAGCCGAGGAGGAGCCCTGAGTGACAGCGAGCAGGCAGGTGGTGGAAGTCTGGGCGGAGATATTCCTGAGAACAAGAAGAGAGTCCACAGGTGCCAGTTTAATGGCTGCAGAAAGGTTTACACCAAGAGTTCTCATCTGAAGGCACATCAGAGGACCCATACAGGTAAAATTGCTTTTTTGTTTCTTTCTTTCTTTTTTCACCATCAATCTTAAATGTATAATGGAGGATTTTCGCAAATTTTTGAAAAAACCCACCCTCTCCACTTCAAAAAAAAGAAGAGGGAATGTCCAATAAAAGCATGCTCTGTTTAAATATTGCTGTTTGCATTGCTCATACAAGTTTACTTTCCAAAAGAAGGTTTGCAATTTTTCCACTGTCAGACTTACCACCGTTAAGTGAAAATGGTGACGAGCACGTAGGACGGCCTTACGTAAACATATCATCAGAATGACTGACAATTAGGAGGATCACTTAGTTTGATGATCCACCTGGAAAAAGAACGTCCTCCACTATACCTTTAAATGCAGAAAATAAGGTTAGGTATCATCCAAAGCTTGAATTGGGGTGGGGTTTTATCTCTTGGTCTACTTGAGTTCCAATTGACTATTAAAGGTGCGGCTATGAACATATTATGCCGTCATTTTTGAGGTTGATGTGCCAGATTTACTACATGACCTTTAAGGACTATGAATGATGTCTAAATTTTGATCTGCATGCACAAGTTTATTATTCGTTATGTCTTTCAGTGGTTTGTAAAGTTAAATGCCGAATATTCAATTAAGTTATTCAATTAGGCTTAATTTAAGCACCACAGCCAACCTTCGAGTTGTTGCTGACCTTCATTCCTCTATGACTAGATATTACCCATCTACTGATGACTACTTTTAGCAAAATAATGCACTATTTCACAATGCTAAATCCTCTTAATCTGATTGTTGAACATAATAAGTTCAGTGTACTTAGCCCCTTGATTTAAATGCATTAGAGTACCTTCTGAAAGTGGTGAAATGGGGGATTCGCACACTGGATTTGCAGCCAACATATCTGCAGTAACAGCATGAGGTCATGTTCACATAGATCAAAAGGTCTTGGGAATGTTTACAACACCTAGTTCAATATAATGCACACATCAAAAATTGATTCTTGGTCGTTTGGCAATGCTTGCATATTTTCTATAATAAACAGGTTACCCAGAGGCAAAAGCATAGAAAGTGTAGACCAACAGCGGCAAACTTGAAGATAAGGATATCTATTACCCGGTAGTCACTCTGGTAATGGTCTGATTTCTGAACTAGCTGATATAGTGTATATAAATTTAAACGTATTGTACTGCTGGAACTGCGGGATAATTACATGCTAAAAACACTAGATGTTGGAGCTTCTTAAAGAGATTTCAATCATGCCTCTCAACGTTCCTCCAGGAGTATTTATCTCGATCTTAATACTGACTAAAGGGTCAAAAGGCAATCCGTCAGTAATTACCTGATGATTGATAGACTGGCACTAAATGACTGTACCAGATCATCCATGTGTGAACGACTCTGATGTGAAGCTTTAGCTACTTACTGCTGCTGCACCCTCAATGACCCTCAGACAGAGTACAGACAAGGCTAATGTGTGCAGAGCAGAGGGTCTTGAGCTCTTAGGATGCGGAGAGTAGCTTTGTTATGAGAAAAGCACAGAATGAAGACAGAGGCACACATGGATAATTGAAATGTTTCAATGGAAGGACAATTGATCACTAAATACCTCCTTGCAACCTACATTTATACCAGATGTGCTGTTGTAATTTACACATTTCCTGCACAAATCTGGCTGAATACTTGACAAAAAAAAAATGATATGATGTAATGCTAAAGCCCAATAAAATGGGATTTTATAGCATGATCCAGAATTTTAAAGGAAGTCCATCAGTTTTTAACAAGGCTTGAATCATGGAACATTTCAGAGATTAGACTTTAGACTGTTTCATCCATTCCACAACCTGTTTTGTTTACTACAGTATCATCTTGAACCTGCTCAAAATCCCACCTTCAGGCTCAGTTCAAATTCACACCTAATCACAGGGGCAAGCCAAAAGCTTTATGGGGAATGTTTGGAAGGTCAAAGTAGACAACGATTGGATGGTTTGGCGAAAATGACAATGACAGACCAAATCAAAGTGCCCTTTAGCAGTTGCTAGTTAGGATGGTGGTAGGATTGTATTATGCGGTCTTTGATCTTCTAAGATCTTCACCAGTAACCTGTAAACACACAAGATAACTGAAAGTTAAAATACATCTGTTTTCAGAGGAAACAAAAGACCCCAAACACCCATCTTAAGTCATTTTGGTATGAATAAAGATCCGTAATATTTTACTACTGGAATGGCCCCAACCTTAATGTTGGCTTTGGACAAATAAAAACGTGCTAAAAGAGACACTTAAACAAATGTTAGTAAGGGTGTATTTATGCACATTAGAGCCTGTAGGGACATGAGAAATTCCCCAAGAAAGGTATTTTATTCCACAGTAGTTACACAGTTTAATTGATTCCCTTGGGTTTTTTATTGTCATTACACTTTCACAAGTACAGAGCACCGAAATTTACTCTCTGCATTTTAACCTATCCCTTTGGGGAGCAGTGGGCTGTCATTGTGAGGCTCCAAGGGAGCAGTGTGGGGTTAAGGGTCTTTGCTTAGGTAGCCAGAGTTCTGAGTTCTGACTTCTGGGCTTGAACTCAGAACCTCTGGATTCCAAGCGCAATGCCCTAACCACTAGGTTGCCATTCCCCAATATCAATTAATCGGCTTGATCGAGATTCATCGATTATTGAAGTTATTCAATGTAATGTAAATCCCTATGTTGTCCCACAAAGGGGAATTTCAGTCTCTGTATTTAACCCATCCCCTTGGGGATGGTTCTGCCATTGTGTGGCGCCAGCGGAGCAATCAAGGGTTAAAGATCTTGCTCAGAGACCAAGAGTCCTTGAAATGAGAATGAGTGGGACTTGAACTCAGAACCTCTGGGACTCAAGCGCAATGCTCCAACCACTAGGACACCACTTCCCTTTAAAAGCAATAATTTACGACAGTCCTAATGACTGGATATTAACTTCTGACCAGTATTGTCTTTTCTTTGCTGTAGGCTACCCTACAGCAGGATTTTGCTGTTTCTCAGCTATCTGTTGATTTGATTTAGACTATGATCTTTAGCCTGAGCCATCACGGATCAGCAGCATGAGTCCCAGCTACACACAGCCCAAAGCTAGCATTATTCAACTTTAGCTTTAACTACACCCATCAATTTACAGCGCCTAATGCATTTCATGTCCTCCAGTTGTCATCATCCAGTGTTAGCAGTCTCACCAGGTTCACAGTACACAGCCTCCAGACATCCACTGTATTAATACTGGCAACCTTGGCATCATTAATCCAGCGTGTTACAGGCTTATATGATCCCTAAAACCACGGCATGGCTTTAGGTCTTGGTTTTCACTTCCAGGGTTTGGACCTGGAAGAGCTGGGGAAGAAAAAGCCTCTGTATCTCTAATATAATAATCCAGAATGGAGCTGCTAGTCATCTGGAAGCACGGCTTCCCCCTACAGTATCGGTAATCTTGGGATGATTCAGCTGTCGAGTCATGCTAACCGACGATTAGCTTTTAAAGGCAGAGTCATTTGCTGGGGAAAATAAAAAGCAGACACCCTTAAGACACTGCAGCTCCTTCTCTCTGAGTGTGTGTGGCATAAATACGGGGGTGTTTTATTCCCTCCCGATGTGTTCATTACAAGCACAGAGCTGTGGTTTAATTAGCTTAATCCTCTTTTTGGGTTATTATGACCATAAATCATTGAACATACATGTAGACGGGGATTAGTGTTGCAGAGCCTACAGGGAGGAGCAGCAGCAGAAAGCCTGCACAGTCTTAGTACTCTTACTGTAACTCACCAGAGGCCATTGGAAGCATCATTATATTCATGCCTGTCAGTGACTGAGCTGTGCACAGGCTGCAGCAACACATTATGTTGATTGCAATCCAGTGAAGCCATTTTTAAACAATTTCTCTGAGATGCAGAAGCGATGTAAAGATTTTCTTACATAAGGATCCTCATTACGGATGAGTTGTAACATTAATACAACATTAATAGTGGTAGAAATTAATTCAGTAAATCTCTAAAGTATCCAATTAGTGATGCTTTGAGCCACAGCCAAGTTTTGGATGTTTTTATTCCCTGCTCTGTTGGATAAGGTTGGATCTCTAAAAGCAGCGGAAGCCTATTAATCATATCCTTGTTATTCAAGTGGTAGTCCAAAAAAATACACTTAACTAAATACTTGGCATCTGAGATTGCAGTAGCGAGGAGCTGTCTGGAAGGACTGCCCATCTGTCAGAAGTTGTAGATGTGAGCTCCGTGTCTTGGCACCTCGCTTTGCAGCAAATGTGCATCGCTTTGCTGCTCACAGAAACAGAATCAACTAGAAAAGTAGATGTTGGGTTTGATGTTATCTGGCATGAATTATCATCTAGCTTGTTAAGGCTTGAGCAGGTTAATTCGACCAATATGCTTAGTTCAATAGTTTGTTGAGTAGGCTCACTGCACTCATATTTTAGAATAAGCCTCTTTAGCAGCCTGTTTTATGTCTTTCTAGGACTGATCTGTATTTGGATTCATCCATCTTCAAATTCCTTCTGACTGGTTTCCCTATCTGTAACCCTAGAGTGCTTAATGGAGCAGTTCCCATCTTTACTCCTGCAAAGTCGTACATGCAAAATTGGTTATGCTGTTCATTAAGAGATTGTTGCCTAGAAGTGACTTATGCTGCATCAAGATTCACTTCATATGTGAGTGCACAGTGGTGGAATGGCCTCACTTTACCTAAACAGTAGCCTCTCTCTGTATCTTCAAGAAACTCTGCACACTCATTTCTACCAAGAAGCCGTCCGACAAAAGCCAATCACCTTGGTTTCCCTACCTCCTCATCTGTTTTCTTTTTTGTATGCCTGTGCCTTATTTCTACACTACCACCACTGAAGGAGTCAGACTTGGTGTCCTACTAAGTAAGCTTATTGTTAGTTCTGACTTTTACTACATCACCGTTGGTGATACAATTTGGATAAAAGCTGAAAAATGAATTAAAATAAACATAAATCCAATGCACTAAAATTTATTTAAAAGGCTGAGACTTCTAATGTACTTAAGCTTTTTTATAAATCATGAGTTGTAAAACAACCTGAAACATGTCAATATTGTCCTTCCACTTTGTAATCATGTACTCCTTGTGCCTTTTTAAAATCCATATAGAGCACATTGCAATTTATGGTTTGATGTAATAAAATATAGAAAATATTGGAGTCAAGATCTTGCAGGACTTTCTTATTGGGTTGCAGCTGTATATCTTATTATTTGAATTTGTTAGCTGATGTTTTCCCTCGTTATAGCTTTGTGTTTTGGTACCATTTATCCTGCCTGCTAAAGAGCACAACAACATGCCACCACTGCCACCCTTTACAGCTGGTTCAGTGTTTTCAGTGCATGACTCAGTTGTGTTTATCTTTTTTTCAGTCTAATTTCATCTGTTTGGTGATCATAAATGGTGATCATAAATGCTGTCAAACAGATGCTGTTTTACGTTATAAAGAGTTGCCAGTTTCTTGCAGAATATTCATGTTTAGTTTTCCTCTTGTCAGATTTTTTAACATATAAACAATCCTTTATAAAGTCAGATCTGCATTTACATAGATAAAGAAGAAAATAAAAAAGTATTAGAATGTGTGAGAAGCTGAACTTCTGTATGGTTTAAGTCACTGCAAGCTTTTAAAAGCTTCTGATGGATTTATTTTGTTAGAAACAGTTTATTTGTACCTTTTCTTTGTTTGTCTTGTACTTAAATCTTAATTCTTAAGAGTTGTGGTTCAAAGGTTAGGTTGCTGTTGTGATAACTTCAGTTTGCACCTCCTGACCTTAACCCTCACCCTGCCCCACCGACAGCAGGTACACCTCCAGCCTCATGTGGAGTCAGGATAACACCTTGATGACCTCTCCTCACACCTGAACACCCCTCTACACCCCCTCTCTCCACCTCCATTTCTCTTCCCATTGCTTATTTAGCTAAGGTTGCCAGGCAACTGCATCACACTCCTCCATAATTGGTTGGTGGCTGGCGGATTGTCCGTGCCTGTTAATCTGTCTCTCTGTCTCTCAGTCCCCCCCTCTTCTTCTCTCGCTCTCTCAGTTGCTAGGTGACTTTATCATGCATCCCTGCCTTGCCGTGCTATAATTGGCTGGCGTCATGGTTGCTGTGGCGTAAGGCCCGAGCTGGCCTTGCTTCATTCCTCCAACAGTGTGTGTCTGTCTGTGTGTCTTCACGGTGTGTATTTTATCGAGCTCCTATTGAAGGAAGATGTGGTTCTCGGGCCAATTACTGAAGACAAGTGTGAAACGTCCGCCTGTCTGGCACCTGCGCCCCCCCCACTCACATACCCTTTATCATATGCAGACATGTAGGTTAATAGGAGAATACTGCTCAGAAAGGATAAGCTGACAAGTGGTTTGTTGCATTTTTTAAAATACCATTCCTTACTGATAAAAGTGAGTGGGTGGACTCACACAGGTGTTGAACATGAACCATTTTGCTGTAGTTCTTCACAGAGATTGAAGTAAACTGTTGTGAAATCCCCTCTACATAAGTCTAAGTGCAATAGAACTGGCCTAGTTTATTGGGGAACCCTCCGTATAATTGGATCCCGTCATTCCAGTTATAACATTGGTCAAAGATGCTTAAAATCCAGCCCATAGGCATGCAGAATATATCTACTGTATATAAAACTGGGGAAGAATGGGTCACTGTCAGAAGATTTGCAATTATCAACATCTAATAAGATGATGCCTATGTACAGTACCTGATATGTTGTTGCAACTTAACAGATATCTGTTAGGGGTAATTTAGGAAAGTGGAAGCAATGAAGATAAAAAAACTTAAGCAAATACTGATATGCTGAGCTGGGTGTTTATTTTGTGCAGAAGCAGTAGCTACAGATGTCTCAACTTCATATGGTGAGATCAGCTCTGCTTGTGTGTTCCACAGAAGAAGTTTCCCTGCGTGAGAAACTCCATCTGATTCTTATGTCATCTAGTAAATGTGGTTGATGATTTATGGATTTCTTTCTTGGAAAAATAAAGATCTATCTAATAGAAAGGGTCTAATCCAGTGTTGTGAAGCCCTGTGCCTCTGACATCAGAGCAGACGAGATGCTTTCACTTAAATGATGAATCATATGTATCCCTCTTTCAATCCTGTGTAGGTCTTCCAGTTGCCAGGTGAACTGCCTAACTGGATCTTATCAGCTGAAAGGTTTGATAGTATGGGGCCTTTTTCTGTAGCTTGGCTTGGTCTCTTAGTTCCATTGAAACTTGGTATACCAAGAAATTTTGGACAGTTTTATGCTCTCAACTTTATAGGGACAGTTTAGGGATGGCTGTTACATTTTCCAAGATGGATGTGCACAAGTAAACAAAGCAAGGTCACAACAGCTTTAGGTTGATCTAGAGAGAGCAGATGATGGACGACTTACCACAGAGGTGGAAAAACAGAAATGGTATGTAGGTATCCAGTCTTTAAAAAAACCTACAATTCAGCAATTGAGTGATTCCTTCCCACTATCATTGCAACCCCCACCCCATTACAGGAGACCAGAGCACCTTGCCTCTTCATCCAGGCCAACAATTCCCTTTAACGGCCCCCCTTTCAGAGACATAGACAGGTTTCGGGTATTGCAGGCTAAAAAAGAAACAAAATGACCCCTATTCCTCAGGGGCGGACCTGCTTGTCAGGTTCAATTTGCATGTTTTCTAATCCAAAACAAGGCTTTGCTTTAGTCCACTCTATAAAGCCTTGAACTCAATGCTATTTCTTAAATTTTGAATTGAAAAAGCTTCCTGGATTGGAAGCGAAATGTGTTCAAACTCAAACCAAAGTCCAGTGGATTGTTTTCTAACTTTTTTGGAATCTTCCATGAACATAAAATTATATATCTGGTGTCTCTTAAAATGTAGTTTAAACAGCCAACAAGAAATCCAACAGGAACCCAATCCATGGCTTCAGCAAACCTGCCAAATAACAGTTTTACATTTTATTTACAAGAACCACAAGAATCTGAAAGTGGAGAGCTGCAGGAAATCAGTTGAACTTTCTGGTTGATCTTAGGGGTGAAAGCAGACGGATCACGAAGGAGTTGGTTGATGACAACCGATTGTTTACTTAAGATGAACTGCTGGTAGCATGGATCTGTAGGGGTTTGATTCAGCGGGCTTTGCAGTAGGTACCCCAGAGGTCCAGGAGAATATGAGTGAGATTAGAGGGCAAGAAACATCACACTGGAGAGCAGGCAGGAGATGTAGACTAAGAACTGCTGCACACAGCTAAGACCTTTTCCATGAAGATCAGAGATGAACTGGAGGTTAAATGGTTGTCTGGAACAATAACAGAGTCTATTTTTTTTTTTTGTTGAGGTTTTTACAGTACTGGTGACTCGTTTTTTTTTCAACAGTAGGCTCACAGGAAAGGGGTTGAGATATGTGACAAAGGACCACCGGTCAGATTCGAACCTGGGTCGGCTGCGTCGAGGACTAAAGCCTCCCTACATGGGTCATGCACGCTAACCACAGCTTCACTGAAGCACACACGAAAGAGTCAATATTAAATGAGAATCCCAAGAAGACACATTTCAACAAGAAGTATAATCCTGGTTTAAGTCTTTGGCTGGAATACAATCATCCAGCAAAGAGAGATGATCCTCCAGCTCCTTATAAACACACTTATCTTATTCACTTATTCTGGGGTGTGCAGAAAAAACGGGTCGGTCCAGCCACCAACAAAGATCCTCTCTGTGACAGGAAGTTCACTCACACCTAAAATACAGCAAAACCCCAGAGACACATATGTAAGGTGTATTGGTGGAATACGCCTTTATGAGTTGACTACTCTTATCTCAGTTAAAGATATTCCATTTTTTAATATTCAGGCAAATCATAATGAAATACAGATAGCACAGCAACATGGCTTTGATACCTGGAACTAATTACACTCTTCTTCACTAAGACCCAATAATACAGAATATTTTATTCAAACTCCATATTCACAAACATCAGCGGCACAGGGATCACCTGTCACCTAAAGAGCGCAATAAGACAGCAATAAAACCCAGATCCCAGTCGTCGAAGTCAGCCACAGATTGCATGAGAAACGACTTGAGAATTTGAATATGGAAATCATGGGGAGCGTAGCTCGTGATGCGTAGATAATTTAGTCCGAGAGCAGCCACAGTCATGTTGTGTATGTGGATAAAAGTGGGTTTCTATCAAAGAAGCTGTGGGGAGATGAAGGAAAAAGGGGGCAATCATTCATAGTGTGATGTTCCTGTTGAACATCATCTTTTACGCATCGTTGCATCACCTTGCTGTCAAAGCTGAAGACTGGGCAGGTGTATTTTTTCGCTTGGTGTATTCTATTCTGATGGTTCGAGTGTTGAATCAGTGGAGTTACGGTTTACAAAAGGAGTTGACAGGTAGCTTTTTCTCTTGTTAGAGTAAGATGAAGAAGTTATGGTCTGTTTCTGTTTCTCATTCATTGTTTCTCTGACATCTTGCTCCAACAACAACAAGTGCTGTGTTTGTTCAGGGTGTTATTTTTCTGTTGTTGATTTTTTCAGACTTTATAAAGTGGTAAAATTGATAGCCCTGCCAATAAAATTTCCTGAATTACTTCTGTATACGTAGAGATGCTTAGATATTTAATGCATATCCTACCAGTGAATTAACAATATTTGAGCCTTACCAGGTAATACTGACAAAAAACACCCTTCAGTCTGGAGGTCTGTTACTAAGTGAAGAGGTTTAAGTGAGGAGAATCACTATGGCACATTTATTCAAGTTAAGCAATTTTTGGCTCACTATTTTTTCATTTAGTCTTTTTTTCATTACTGTATTTATTTTTAGATATAGCGCCCTTTGTCCTCCATATTAAACTAAGTTGCATATCAACTCCTAAATTATTCAATCTAAAACTGTATTTTACAGTACAGTGGATATTATTGTGTTCTGACAGGACTAATTGCATACGGCAGGCAGGCTAGAAATATACATATTTTTTAATAGTACTGTATATTCCTATTTTGTAGCTCTAAAAAGAAAATAATAAATTGCTTAAACTCTGTGTCAGGAAGTCAAATGTTTAAAACATTACAGATTAAAAACTTGTCATTAAAAGAAATCAATGTATCTCTTATAAAATCATGCAGCACAACAGCGTTCCACTTTGTATCCCAGACAAACTGATATTCTTTCTTCTCTTAGCATACACTGTGCACAACTGTTTTATTTCCATTCTGATTGTGATGCCTAAAACCACAATTACGTTTAACAACTGGATCACTTGTGAGTAAAAAGCTTTTTTAATGGAAATGTTTGGCTTTTAAACATGTTTCCTGATGCTTCAGACCACATTAGTTCCACTTAGCTGTGAATTTGTACATGTTTGTCTTCTTAAAAGGATTGATGTGTGCTGTGACAAGAGAATAGGGGGCTAGTGGGACATCTGGTATGCTGACTGAACAACGGCATATCCCTGTCCATTAGGAGTCATGAAGACCACAAGCATTGTAAACACCCCTCAGTTCACAGCCGGGCACATGGTCCAGTTAAGGTTCAGGTTTGAAGCCCAACCCAGAGACCTTTCATGTATCCTCTTGTCTGGTGAATATGAAATTAAAGACACTATAGAAAAAACGTAATTTTATTGTTAAAGAAGTAGGAAATATGGAGCATTGTCATGGGAATGTTGATGATTTAGGTGAATAAAAATCCTTCTGTCCGTACAAAGTAAGGAAATAAGCTGCCCTCTGCATGAGCCTCTTGGGTTTAAGTTCACATTTCAACACTATTCAACATGGACCAGCTATTTGTTAGTTTACTCACCTAAAAAGGCTGTTTGACATTTTTTCCCTTTACCTTTTTGCAGTTTATTTTTCTTTATTTTTATACTCAAGAGAAATCTTTGTTTCTGGTTTAGAAACTGACAACTTTGAAGCAATTATAAGTATTTATTTAGTCTCCAATAGGAAATTAAGACATGAGACTTATTTTGGTTTTATAAGAGTTTGGGCTATCTAAAAAGGAAAAAGAATTTTCTACAATGTTTTGGAAAGTAATTTACAATAGTATCACCAAAAGAATACAGTTCATTTGAATTATATGAAATAAAAGCCTTTTTAAAAAAACAAATTCCAAGTAAGCCTAAAGGCAAACTGACACTGCATTGATATGAAAATAAGTCCTAACAACCTTGAATGATTGGCACATTTATATTTAGGCAATATAGAATTAGTAACGGAAGCACATTGTATAGCATGTATACATATCAACTTTTCTTCATTTGAAAACATTAAGGGAAATTTTTCCTTCATTGTTTCTTTTGGATTATTCTAACTCTACGGTTCATATAAATGTAAAAGTAACAAAAACCACGCGACCATTAATGATCTTAGCTGTTCTTTAGCACGTTTTTTTTTTCCTTTGTTGCTCTGTATGAATAACAATGTCTAATATGATGAGTCACTTCCCACTTAGTTAAAGCCACTAAGACTATTCCTTTAAGTGCATGGGTAATTCAAGAGGCTCATGCGGAAGTTTTAAATACATTTATTGTTGACTGAAACACTTACGACTCCCCTTTGTGTTGAGAATGAACACAGAAGCTGATCAGAGTTGATGGAACCTGAAGAAAGGGGCCGCTCGGGCTTAAGGTTTTAAATTGGGCTGGAGCTCTTTTATAACAATAATAAGCTTGACGCTAACTAACTCTGGCTGTGCCCGAACGTCCTCCCTAACCCCTATATAATTTAATCACTATATAGAGTGGAGACTATATAGAGCACTTTATAGGGAACTCAGTTAACTGACCGTTCGGACTGATGATCACTACTTTCCGCTCCCCGTTGGTCACGTAATTCTGCTTCCACCTCTTGGTGCCTGCGCCATCTTTGTTATCAGTCGCCGACATTGGGTAGCGACAGCCTATGGTGACAGCGGGCTGCAGGGACAGAAAATCCCATAATGCTTTGCAAGGAAAGCTCCACAATCAAAGCAATCTGATATATATATGCTTATCTATTGGCCATAGATGATCACTACTTTTCAAGGTGCATTGTGGGAAATTTCGAGACCACTACTTTTTCATCCACTAGCCATTCGTATACTCATTTAAAATGGCGTAACCACCATATATTGTGCTATATAGTGATTAGAGCGGACATTCTGACACAGCCTAAAACTGAAACCCACTTATCACATGTCCAGATCTTCATCTGGGACTCATCTACAAGACTATCTACGTCATTCTAATATCCACCAACCACAGCTTCAGCAACATTACAAAAAACACTAAGTGTGCCCAAACTGCAATTTATGGCCCATTTTGTGTTTTACTGGGCCCAGGTTCAACAACACATGTAGAAATGCCGATTGATGCGCCTCTAATGAAAACCAAGAAGACACTGAATCCATAGCAGTCAAATTCTTAGCAAAACTGACGATTTGCAGATGACCACTCAGAAAAATTCTCTAATACACAGCCAACCCAAGAAAGGCACATAAAATCTGTCCTATTTCTCCTTGAGGGTTTTCCATCAGAGGTTGTTTTTATCCAAACAAAGGTCTGTTTCTGGAGTATATATTTAACCGATAGCCTATCATTTATCCGCATACGGACCCACAGCATGCCTATATATGGAAACTGTCCCTGTGCTTAATTCACAAAGACCTCTGATACTCTCGCCTGTGATTCGCTGGGGCTTCTGTCTATTTCACATCGGTGCATATCACTTAATTCTGCAGAATGCAACTTTCCCAAAGATGTGTGAGTCTCCATGATTGGACGGTAATTTAGATACGCCCGTTCGTCTGTGCTAAAATAGCACCACAGGGGTCTGCCAGTATTCTTTTCAATTTAAACATCTATAACTTCTGAGTTGCCTAATGGACACAAAACTTGCTACTTATGTAACCAAGGTGATGTGGCTACAGTTTATGTTGTTTTATTTCTTTTATAACTGAAAAAGTTGGACATTTTGTATGTAAACATCCTTAGGGTTTTTTTAGGCGAAAGTTATTTTCTGGCCATTTAAATTTAATTTATCCAGAATAATTTACTTACAAATTTTCACATCCAGATCATCTCCATAACCTTCATGTCAGTTGATAACAAGAACGATTTACGCAGTTTACAAGTTGAGAAATGCCTTATAAAGTATGAGTATGCCTTTTTTGGTAAATGGATCTGCAGGCTTTAAATAAAAAAATATAGTTTTGCATCATGCTTTTTGAAAATAGGCAGAAAGAAAATGGGATCAGAGAGAGGGGAAAGACATGCTGCAAGCAAAGGTCAACAAGTTGGGACTCGAACTTGTGAGCTATGGAGCAATGACCAAAGCCTCTGTACATGGGTCATGCACTTATCTCTGCACCACTGCCACACCCCCTGCGTGCTTCATGCAATAGGACGGGGTAACCTTTGAAGAAAACCAGTGACAGTTTGGGAACTGTTGGGCTGGGGTGGAGGTTCACCTGAAACCTTTTGAAATTTTTGTTGTTTTAGACCCTCATAGGCAGGTAAGCTATTCCTTCTGGTAGATAATCTAATATAGCCAAGAAAATACTTTGCAGCAACAGCATCTGATTAGGTTTAGTAATTTAATACTCTCATTAAGATAAAATGTTGTTGATTTCTTATTATTTTAACCTCTTAACATATTTGCATTTATTCTCCTCCCTACTTGGTTACGCTACCAGTTTTTGAGCACTGAAAATCCAGATGAACTTCTGCCTCATCTTACCCAGTGCTTGATCAGACAGGAGAGAACGCTTCACATGGAGACCCATCATCAGGTCCCATCTGAAGACAGTCTGCTCTTACATGCTACACACGCACACACACCCCTCTAACAAAACACACACACACAGCTGGAAGGCTTTCTATCATGGTGAGATAACTACAGGCTGAGAACAATAGCCCATCTCTTCTCCCATCTGGTGAACCGGAGGATGAAACTTCATTTACATTTCAGACCCCCTCCTTGCTCCTCCTTGTGTGTGCGCTTGTGCGTGGATGGGCAGAGGTGTGGTAATAAAGGGAACAAAACGAGATTCATTTCAGGGTGAATTTGGGATTATGAATTAACATGCTACAGTGCTGAAAGACTTCATTTACAGCTAATTGAGTGTGTTGGCTCATTAAAATGGCTGTTGTGTAAAACTGCTCTGCCTGGCCGCCCCTGGGCTGGATATGAGTGTGTGTGTGTTTGGAGGAAAACCTAGGGGTGGTAACCTGCATATTAGTGAACAGCTGTAGTTTAGACGTGTGAAATTAGATGTAGAAATTGTTATAAAACCTAACACCTTCTGCTCTTTTTTCCCCTCCATCTCTCTGTGGCTCCGTCAGGTGAGAAGCCCTATAAATGCTCATGGGAGGGCTGTGAATGGCGCTTTGCCCGCAGTGACGAGCTGACACGACACTACCGCAAACACACTGGAGCGAAACCGTTCAAGTGCAACCACTGCGACAGGTAAGCACTCACTTCCTTTTATTCACTTATATTACTGCCACACATTTTGTGTGCTTTTGAAGGATGTCTTCAGCTAACAATTGGGGACGTTTATCCTACAACCAAGTTGGTTTTGCGCCCAAAGACATAGGGCTCTGCTTTCGTTTATTGAAATATCTCCATAAACATAAACAACTCCATAAACATAACTTTTTTATGTATTTTATAATGTCATTTATAGTAGGCTGTAAAATTCACACATATGTCTGATTGTCTACATTATATTAGGGCCATTTTCCTCTGACCAAAATAAAATCCATTATGATATCAATTATGATTATGGGTTGCTCAACTCCCCTCCTGAGGACCTACTATTGTACAATTTTTAGCTGCATTTTTTCTCTAACAAACCTGAATCATATAAATGGCTCTTTATCAGACCTCTGCAGAACTGAAAGAAATGCTAATGAGTGGATTCAGCCATTTCATTTAAACAGGGAGGCTAGTATTTGAAGTAGGTCTGGGGGACTAGAGTCAGGCTGGTTGAGATTCTCAGTCATCCAGGGAAAAAAATAATTAAAAAATCCTTCTGAGATAAAGTCCAGTTGTTTTGATTTTTTTTCAACAGGGCTTGATTTAATCTTAGCTTAATTTCAGCAAATCTCTAAATAGCTCCTCTTCTATGGCCACTAATTTGTCAGAGTTTTTTTTCTGTAGAAAAGGTGCTAATGTTTTGGTTTGTAAGATGTTTTCCTAAGTAATGTGGAGAGGTATAATCCAAGGTTTAGTTATTAAACAATATGCCAAGCTTCAAAGTACATCTACATTTTAGAAACCCCCTGGAAAGACTCCAAGGGGACAAGAAGAAAGTGGTTTTTGATATAAAATATAGTAAAGAATGTTAAAACTTTAACAGAGCCAGACCATTTCAACCCAAAATGAAACTTTATGGTATTACTGTTTTGCTCTGTATAGAAATGTTCAATATTGCAAAGAACTTAAAGGCATAGGGGAGGATGTTCTTTTTCTGGGTGGATGATCAAACTTAGTGGTCTTTCTAACTGTCAATCATTCTGGTCATATGTTTATATAAGGCCCTCCTACGTGCTCGTCCCCATTTTCACTTACCGGTGGTAAGTCTGAAAATTGCAAATCTTCTTTTAGAAATTAAGCTTTAATGAATAATGCAAACATCAACTTTTAAACAGAGCATGCACAAGGAATAATGAGCTTGTGCATGCTCTCGCACTCGATTAATATGCCTTCCCTCTCGGGCGCGGGTACAGGGTTGTGCATGTGCATTTTTTTTAATGGAGAGGGCAGTTCTTTTCAAAAATTCCCGAAAATCCTCCACTATACATTTAAGGTTGCATTATGCTTGAAACATGTACAACCCACGTGGAAAATTAGCCGCCGATCACAACATCTGCAGCTTTTCGACTATGTACGGCTTTCCCCCATTCTGGCCAGCTCCAAGGTGACGTATGCATCACAAACAGTAACACCACACCACATGAGGAAGTGGAAAACACAGTTATTTTTAAATTTATTATTCCTCTTTGTGGCGTCTAAAACTGACAATCACTCCTTTCCAGGGGTTTTTCCACAATCTGTTGATAGTGGTGATATTTATAAGCTAAATCACTGGATGTCATCTGTCTGCATAGCTACACATTTTTCCAGGTGTATGGTACAGAAATTGTGTCCCTATGGAGGCGGCACAGAGGGGAGGTGGGGCCAAACGTTATGCAATTTGGCTTCCTGGACCTTGCAGACGCTTCAAGCATAAACCAGGCTTAACATTGGATTCACCTTAAACACACCAAATTCACTATGGAGCATGGTTATGGTAGCACCTTGTGTGGTAGTAGTAAGGTAGGACAATAACCATAATTACACTGCAGAACTACAATGTGGTGAATAAGAATGAATTCATATTCATGTCTAAGAATGGCCTAGTCAAAGTCCAGACCTAAACTTAACATAGAAATGTCTCGCCAAGGCTCTACTTTTATTTTTAGCTGGAGGTATTTTACAGAGAATAATGATTGAATCTCTAGATGATGGTTGGGTTTTTATTTCAAAACCAAGCCTTTTTTTTCCCTTCCAATCATAATTATGTTGGTCTACCAGATATATTCCTAATTGTATACCTTAGAGTTTATGGTTTCAATGTGGAAAAAAGTCTGCAACAGCTAATTTTGTGTTAAGGGCGCCCTGGGTGGGTATTTTTTTAAAGATATTCAATGTTTTTTCCTCGTTTACAGCCTCTATATCAATTACCAAGCTCATCATTTAACTCACAACAAAACATGTTCAAACTGACGTGTATAAACACTCAAATAAGCTTCAAAATTAAGTTTCTCATTTTGTTTTATCTCTGTGTATAAAGCAGAAGAGTGATGGGAAGAGTTTGCTGTCATATCACTGTACCACTTTTCTCTGTTGAAACTGCCTCTGAACATTGGTTGTTAATGCATTCAAAGCAGCAGGGAATCCGCCAGCTTCTTTGACAAATGATAAATAAAATAACATTTTTCATCCAGCCTCAATCTACAGGCATCTCATGTGGCGCTATGGGATTGTAATGATCCACGACAAATTTTGTCTGCTTTTTTATTCACAAGTAAGATCAAGTTTTTTTAAATAATAAACAAAGTATTGCAAATTAGTTGTTTTGAATTGCAAACATTCCATTAAAAGACGTTTTCCTCCTTTAGCTGCTGTGAAGGAACAGCTCAGAGGAGTTTTTTTCTTAAAGTGTGATAAATATTCAACACTACAGCTCATGGTGTATTCAATTTAATGATAAGGAATGTTATTACTCCAAATTAAGTTAGTTCTTAGCAGATTTATATAACATTGGAAAGAAGGAGACGTGAGCATGAAGGACGGTTCTGCCTGGAAACCCACTAGTTGTATTGACTTTCTAGACAGTGTTTTTTCAATTGATCCTGAATCCATTTGTTTGTTTCCCCGACTCGAGTCCGGTCCAATTTAAGGAAAACAAAGCAGAAGCTGAAGAGATGGTTTGTGTTTTCTTTAAAAAAAAAAGTAAAGACAGAGCTGCTAGAGCAAAGCCAGAGCTGTATTTGCAAGCCTTTTGTTAGTCACATTGTCACTGTTTAATTTTTGCTCCTCAAGGTTTTGTGTGTGTGTGTGTGTGTGTGTGTGGGTGGGTGTGGGGTGCACATGTGTGTGTTTGTGTCCATGTGTGCTTACTCATGCCCTTGTTAAATGGATTCAGGCTATTGGCAAGCAGGTTGCAGCTAATTGAGTGGCACCAGATGCCAGCTCCACTTGAACATGCACTTCTTCTCTGTGTGTGTGTGTGTGTGTGTGTGTGTGTGTGTGTGTGTGTGTGTGTTTGTGTGTGTGTGTGTGTGTGTGTGTGTGTGTGTGTGTGTGTGTGTGTGTGTGTGTGTCTGCACCATCTCCCAATTTATTTTACACACACACACATATACCAACTTTCACCCAAGAGAGAGTGTAATTGGCTGTTGTAGGTTCCCTCTAGTTTTGGTTTAACACATAAACCCCCAAAGAAACCTGCTGGAAGCTTCTAATCCAGGCTTGGAGCAGCTTTAGCTCCTTTTTGGAACAAACAGAAATGCAAAGTCATTTTGGCCCCGTAAATAAATCTGCACATGGAGCGACAAGGACAGCAAGGAGTCTGTCTTATGTCATGGATTTGTATTTTCATTTCAGGTTGTAAGCTTTAACATTGCAGTGTTTGTTCTTTAATATGTAAACTTGGTTATTTTTAAAATGATGGGCTGCCACTATGAGCTGTTTATAGGCCATTATAAAAATGTAATATAAAAATTATAATAAATCCCTTAAAAACAGTGACCTGCAGCTTTAAAATTAATCTTGTTTAACGGAAAATGAAGCAATATTTTATCATATCAAATTTTTATTTTACTCAAATTTAAAAAACTAGAACATTAGAATGTATCTGAGATCAGATATTGGGTGTTGGATTCAGAATGGAAACCCAATCATCCCTTTAGTCTGTATTTAAAGCCAAACCCAGCCTTATTATAAAGAAACCTAATTTGCCCCCTTTTTTTTTTATTTGGAACTTTATTCTTTTGGCCTTGATGCATGTTTCATGATCATAGCTGAGTATATTCACCCTTTTTTACTTTATGTATTGTTGTGGATATATTTTCTAATGAAACACAAATATGTTTTTAGTTTTTTTCCCTTTACCTGCTGTTAAAGTGTTAAAGTATTTCAGTTAATAGTTTTTACCTCTCAGAGTTATGCTGCACTGAGCTGAACTGGGTCCTAGCTGCAAGTTGAAAAACTATCTAGATTTTTTTCTGTTGTGTTCAGTGAACAGGAAAGCTACCGGTAAAAGTGGATTTTTCTCATTTGACTTCATTCACTCATAGACAATGATTCCCAGAAGTTGACCACCAGAATTCCTTCTGTTTAGCAAGCAAAATATCTGTGTGGTTGATCTTTTTTTTATTTTTATTTTTTTAATATAAGGGATAAACTTGTCCTTGCATGGTAAAACATATGGGAGCAATTGCTCCACTTGCTTTGTTAAATAAAAATAAAGAAAGAACAACTATGTGTTTTAAGTGAATAAAGTCCCAATTTGCCTCCATTTTATAAAATATGAAGGATAAGTTTAAAGGATAAACACAAAGTGAAATATAAGCTTGAATTATCCAACAAGACTTGAAAACAGATTGTGGTCTTTCTTTTATCCATCTTTTAATTAAATCATCTTGCCTACTGACAATGTCAACATCCAATGGCCTCAGAGAATGACAGCATATGTTTTGTTGTTCTTTGTGTCGCACCTCTAATGCTTCCCCTTTGTATTTTTTTTACATGCTTAAATAAAAAGATGAATTAAAATATGCTGAACGTCATCAAAAGATTTGCACATTCACGTACGTTCAAAAGTACATCTGTGGTGGGTGGAGTCCACCAAGTATTACCATGAGAATAGGGAAAGGTGGCAGCCATAGAGAAGTTAATATTTGATAAAATGTTCACCCTGACAGTATTTCCCCAGAGGATGACACACGCACACCCACACACACACTAGTCTTATTAATTCTGACTAATCAAGCAAATACCCCCTGATGTTTCCATGGAGCTTCAGAGAGGATGCAGGGGGAAAATAACAAAGAAAAAGAAAAAGGAGGAAAATGAGAGTTAGGATTAAGAAAGAAAGCTAAGAGGGAAGTGTGTCTGTGAGTTTTAGGGGATGGGGAGTGGGAGGTACCCAGCTGGAGTAGCCCCTACGCCCTACAGTTACACAGTAACTGGCATGACCATCTGTCCAGCAACACACACAAGCAGAGAGGTCAGGGAAGGCGTTACAGTTTGTGGCTACTAAATGGCTTTTTGAGGAATCTAAAAAACCTTAATATCTAAAATACGTAAAAGATGACATTGAGAAATAATGGCGGTAACTAGTCGTTTGGGTTTTTTTTGTGGTTGTGTTAAAGATTACTCAGCAGTATGGCATGTGTCAAGTGGTTATTCATGATGATGTGCGAGAACAGAGGCCCCCTGGATTAAACCCAGGAATTTTACAGGCCAAAAAGTCAGGCACCAGACTGGAAAGAGTTCTGGTGAATTTCAACCCACCAACTTAGGCCAACTTATCTAGTCTGCACAAAATGGCAAAAAAGTTGTCAGGATGGCCGAGCGGTCTAATGCACCAGACTCAAGTATCACTCCTTCCTGTGAATGTGGGATTTCTGGTCTCCGAATGGAGGCGTGGGTTGGAATCCCACTTCTGACATTAAAGTTTTGAGTGTTGGCCTAGTGGGTTAGAGCAGTGCACTTGTGCTCTGGGAAGATTGCAAGTACCCGGTTCCTGAGCAAAACCCTTCACCCCTTATTGCTCCCCGTCCGCCACACAATGGCAGCCCACTGCTCCCTAAGGGGATGGGTTAAAATGCAGAGAACACATTTTCCCATTTTGGGACAATAAAGGGATTTACAAAACAGAAAGAAGAGGAAACAGATTAATTTTAATGATATTTCTGTTGTTGAAATTGCTGTTCGAATTGAGTTCAATTCCCGGCCCGGGGTCTTTCCACATGGAGTTTGCATGTTCTCCCTGAGCATGCGTGGGTATTATCCGGGTACCCCGGCTTTCTCCCACAGTCCAAAAACATGACTATTAGGTTAATTAGCTTCTCTAAAGTCCCCTTAGGTGTGATTGTGTGTGTGAATGGTTGTTTGTCCTGTTTGTCTCTGTGTTGCCCTGCTATGGACTGGCAACCTGTCCAGGGTGTACCCCGCCTCTCGCCCGTAGACAGCAGGAGGTATGCACCAGCACCCCTCGCAACCCCAATTGGGATTAAGCGTGTCTGAAAATGGATGGATGGACGGAAATTCTTGAAGTTGCTGTTACCACAGCCGGGCCCGTAACTGGACACGGTTGGCCACGGTGTTTAGTGGGAGTGACGTTTTGCAACAACCCCCACTCTGCCTAGTAACTTAGTTACTGCATCCTTAAATTAACCAATTATTATGCAAAGTCCAGCAGTCACTTTTTATTAACTAAAATGTTAATGAATGGGGATGACTTTCCTATTATCCCAACTTTAGATGTGGTTTTGAGTTTAATTCTCAAATGAAAAAAGTTTACTACACTACCCTACACTACACTACCCTCTGAAAACCAATCCGTGCCGAGTTCGGACCGAGTTTGGATCAGTTAACTGTGCCCAGCTTGGTTCCTTAGGACCATTTACACATTACGCCTGCACGGTTCCTCACCTCCTGGTGACGATCTATGGTAGTTATGCTCTGTTGAGGGAGTCAAGCAACTCAACATGGCGGCGCCTGTAACATTCAGGAAGTTTGTTTTTAGTTGTGATATTTCGTTGTTTGTGGACAGTCAGGCAGAGAAGGCAGCCTTTGGTGGATTTACTTGACAGAGTCAGCTTTTGGTAGTCTAATCATGGTTTACAGATGCAGGAAATAATGACAGGAGTTGAGCTTCATCACACTACTAAGCAGAATCAACACTGGAAATCATGTGACACCGTAGGGAATCTAGTATTTTTATGAATGTCTGAAATTTCAGGCTGACTGTAAGGAGATGACCCGGTCTGCTCATGCACTCTGTTATCTGAGAACCGAGCCAGAGGTGAACCGCGCTGAGCCCTGCTGTTGAGCTAGTATTAGTTTAGCGTGGTTTGGTCGTGTCTTGCACGGCCCGGTTCAGTTTGGCATCCCTTTTACACTCAACAGTTATCTCGGTTACCATTCTCGGGCCGATCTCGGCACGGCTTCAAAAAGGTAGTTTAAATGGGGCTTATGATAATAAATAAATCCACCTTAACATGCTTCAACATTCTGTAAAGCAGGTTTGACACTAAGTGATACTTTTTATGTAATATAGTAGAACTAAAATAGACTTTCTGCTAAAGTTAAACAGGAGCCTCACCTTAGACCAGCGTTGACTGTACTTCCTGTATATGAATGATAATAAAAGTAAAGAACAACAGTATTTTAGGATTGGGAGTTAGGTATAACAGAAGTTAAGAGTAATTTCATGATAAACTTGGCATCCAAATCATTGTTGTGGAAGGGTTTAGGAGCTTCATTGGATCAGAATTGCATTAGTTGAATTTTGGAGGACTGTCCAGACATTCTGTCTCTGTTGGTTTCAGTCAGTGTGGTCAACATCCGCCCACTTTACGCCTTCTTAGGAAATCAAAGCCAAATATGTCTCCATCTCAGCACCCATGCTTTCCATGCCCAGAAGCAAAACAAATCTGATCTAATAAAAGCATGCTCTGTTTAGCAGAGGGTGTGCTCTTAAGAGTTGCATTAATTGATCAAGTTTGCTGTGTTGCATTGTAGGTAAAGTAACAGCATCATCAATATGCCTTTACTCCAAGCACTGACTAGAGCTGTATGAGATTCAGCATCAGGTGTGCAGATTGCTTCTAGAAGCGGTGTCTTTCAGAAGATCAGTAGATTTTAACAAGGCACAGTGACAGGGAGCCACCTGTGCAAGAGTTACAGGTATGGACTTTTTTCTACTAAATATTCTAGTGAGTGAAGTTATGTCAGATCGGGGGATTAGGAATGACAACAAGTCAGCCATGAAGTGGTAGGCTGCATAAAGTCATAGAGCCGGGGCAAGTTGATGCTGAAGAGTATAACTCTGCTGCAATGAGTGGAGAGCTTCATTGGATCAGTTTCCATAAAGAAGATGCTGGGTAAAAGCCATGCATTAGCAAGAGCAATACAAATTGTTGGATGCAAGGAGTCTGTCTTAGTTGGAGCAGCTCAGTGAGAACAGACACCCAGTGGTACTGGAGTGTTTTAATTGAGGCTGCTTTGCAGTATCTGAAGGCTAAAATGGTGCACATTATTCACAGCAGAGCCAGGCTTTAAACTATTAATTTTCCTTTTGTGTATTTATCTATTTGTCTACTCATAAATGGACTGAACATCAACTAGCTCTAAACACAAGAACAAATGGGCAAAAAAGACAAAGAATAGGATCGACTAATTAAAAATGAATTAAGCCTCTGGCAAATTGAATTTGTAATTCCTCACTCTGGTCTCCCCCACACTCAGTTGCACTTCTCCTTTAGTTAAATCACTGGTGTTGAATATTATTGTGGCTGTTTTGTATGTAACTGAGGTGCATGTGACTTTGTAAATCTACTAAAATAAAAAGCACATGGATTTATATCATCGAATGCAGTCAGCACTGCATTTAAAGGGTTGAGCATGAGAGAGGAGTATCTGCCTGTCCGGGTTAGCGTTCGTATTAAATGTGCATATCTAATTAGTCTCTGCAGTTGTATTTTACTGGAGAGCCTGATTGCAGAGCTGTGGAGGTCTGACTGTGATTTACAGCTATTATTGAGTCATGTTTAGGAAATCACTGAGGCTGAATCCGACTTTACTTGTCATTAGATCTTGGAGTAGTTTGTGTAAAATAATGAAGCAAGACAGTTCAAATATAGTAGTTTTAAAACGACAGGACGATCATCTTCATACTTGTTTGTATTACAGATTTGCCCGTTCTACTCCCAGTTTCAGCTCCAAAATTTTTTAGTTTTTTTATTTAAATAAGAACCATCTTTGACTGGATCTAAAATTACTTTTCAATAAAAATCAACGGTATATTTTTACTTTTTGGCCGTAGACTATATTCACTGTAAGTGCAAAGCTCTTACTGAAATTTTAAAGTAGTTTAGCATTAAAATGAATAGGAATTCATATTCTACAATTATTCTATAATGCAGATATTAGTGTCTATTTTAGAAAGCATTTTGGTGTTTAAAAACTAGTTACTCTAAAAGTAAGTTTCATTACTCAAAGTAGTTGAGTTTTTTGTCAATATTAAAACAATACAGTTAAAAATTTTGTCAAAATCTGTTTGTTTTTTATGTAAAAGAAGCTTCTGCAACATGGAGAGATAATAGATGGGCTAAATCTATGGTTTCCTTATATTTTTCCTTGTAAAAAGAAGTGAGAAGGTATGCGATGGGGTTGTCCATTAGACCAGGCAGTGAGGATTATTACCGGGGTAGATCACTGTGCCCACAGCCTCAGAAGGGTCTACATATGCTGGAGTGAGAAACAAACCAGCCACTATAGTTGCACCATAGTTTAACAAAACTGCACTTCTATCCTTTGGCTATTATACATTTTCACTGAACGTATGAAAGGCACCGAGGCACTATAGGTAAATAGATATTACAAAACATCTTAGGGCTCAACGATCTGAGAGCATTCTTTACAAATCCGAGTTATGGGGCGACAGTGGCGTTGGATGTAGGAGTCTGCCCTGAAATCGAAGGGTTGACGGTTCAAGCCCCGGCTCTGACTTTCAGTGTCGTTGTGTCCTTGGGCAAGACACTTCACCTGCATTGTCTACTGATGGTGGTCAGAGGGCCCGGTGGCGCCAGTGTACGGCAGCCCCGCTTCTGTCAGTGAGCCCCAGGGCAGCTGTGGCTACAATGTAGCTTGCCACCATCAGTGTGTGTGTGTGTGTGAATGGGTGAATGAATGTAGTGTAAAGCGCTTTGGTCTAGTCTCCTGACTTGAGAAAAGGCGCTATATAAGTACATTTACCATTTTACAGAACTGTGTTTGGTAAAATGCATAGAGTTGTCAGAAAGCTTATGAAGCCTTGGATGAAAATTGGCTAAAATGATGCTGTACCAATGGGTATTAAGAGGGTCTGGCATTTGGCACAGGTTGAGCCAAAATCCATCTTTCGGCATTGATCAGCAGACTTCTGGGCTAAATACATTTCTAATTTAATTTAAATCAATATTTTTTAGTTAAAAAAGGTCAGATTGGTTGCTGCTCAATCCTCATTGGATGATTCTTCTCTGTCCTTACTCCAGTACTTCCTATATTTCTATGCTTTACGCAGGGTTTCTCATTCTGTTTTCTCTTCCTCATTCTGCAGGTGTTTCTCTCGATCGGACCACCTGGCTCTGCACATGAAGAGGCACATTTAGGTCAAACAGGAGAGGACTGGAGGAGGAAGACCACTGGTGGAGGAGGTGTGACAGGAGAGAGAAGGATGGACAGAGAAGCTACAAACCGTTCAGAAAGCTTCATGAAATCATCGGAGAAGAGGGAAATGGAGGAGAAGAAGAGTAGCTAGATTGTTGTTTTTCTTTGATATTACACATTCACATTTTGCAGTAGTACACACTTCGCACATCCGTCTTCTATTACATCATCCCGGTGAACCCTCACTGCTCTCATGCAGCTTGGGGGTCTTGGACACTGCCAAACCATGCTTAAATTGCTTGATGAAACACTGCGCCGCCTTATTTTCTTTTTTTTTTCTGTGTATTCAACAGTTTACATTATTGAGTCATTTTGGTGAGGAAATAGTCCAGTGGGGAAACTCTTAAATATTCACTTAGTCAGTGCTTTCCAATACTCAACTTTTTTCTTGCTGTTTTTCTACATGAAACATAAGGAAATATCATCTGCCGCACTCAGCTTCTGTAATCTATGTGAAGAAAACAACAACAACGCAACGTCTGTGAGAGAGACACCATGCGGATCGAGACTGACAATCGACGCCCGAATGGGGCTCAGATTTCTGTGCGTTTCAGAGCGCCAGTGGGAAATCGGTCAGCAGATGCTGCTGCAGCTCTCAGGCTCTCCTCCAGAGGGAGTTTGCATCTCTCAGCTTCACCGAGACGCCTGCCGCCTCCGCAGGCCATCCAACAGAAATGCGCAGCGACACTTTCTTCCTTTTTTTTGTACTTAAAAAACAATAATACTTCTTATTATTAAAAAAAAAAAAACAAAAAAAAACACGAATGACACTTTTGCGCTTTTTTCTCTTCGAGAAAATTCAGCGCTCACTGACATTTTACAGGAAATACTAAGAATCTGGGATGACTTCAACAGAATGTGTATGGAGCGAAGGAGAGCGTTCTTGGGTTTTTATCCCCATATGCACTGACTCTGCAGACTGAGCAACCAATGGATGGGGAAAAAAAACCTGTATCAGCTCAGAGTAAAGGATGTATGTTGTGTTTGGACTGAAATTAAAGCAAAAGGCAGAGAGATCTTAGGTTTTCTCTGCCGCTTTTTTGCCCTGCAACCCAATGCAGCTAAAAATCAAACCCCCAGGATGACCTCCTGTGTTCTAAGAGGGTGGACTGACTTAAAAACTGGCAAACCTTTTCTATTCATGAGTCATTTCTTTTATTCTGAAAGTCATCCGTGTGTGTTTTCACCAACTCAGAGGAACCATCTTCCAGGCAGCACTGCAGGGCAAGAACTGAGGCTTAAAGAGCTGCTCCTTGCTGACTCACATGGAACTTAAGATGCCAACCAACATTCGCAAGTTGGTTCTGAACAGAACTGGTCAAACAGACCCGACTACTTTGCCTGTTTTTTATCCATTAACTGCACTTACTTTTTTATGTTCTCTGTGCTTTTTTTTCTACAGCCTAAAATAAGAAAAATGGAACACAATAAAAAAAAATCATAAAAGACTTTTAAAAATACAACACAAAAACAGCTTTTTCTCTCTTTACACTTTGCATACAGAACAAGCACACATACTTGGTTAACACACGCAAACACGCTGCAGTTCCTACGCTCCTGGCTCCTCTCATGATAAGACTAATAAGAAATGGAAAAATAATTACTGAACTAATGAAAAGAGTTGGAAAACAAAACACAGCATGGCAGGCTTTATTGCAAACACACACCGACTGCAGCTCATGAACACAGACAGATACACACACACCCACACACACTCTCTTTGTGGAATTATATGTTCTGTTCCCAAATCTTTTTTCACAGTAGGAATTTAGCAACTGTTGTTTAGTGGAAGACTATCTTAGCTCTCGGCTGGAGGTAACAATTCCAAATCCTTTGAAGTGAGAAATCGGCTTGTTCTCAGCTCCAACAATCACCCACAGAAACCCTCGCTACAGTTTGCGCCTCATATTTAATCACTTATTGTACTCCAGGACTCGGATTGCATCGTTGATTGCAACAAACTGTATCAGCCGGTGTTTTTTATCGGGAGGGGGAACGACAAAGGTGGAAATACTGAAGAATCCTGCATGGTGGGATTTATAGCCAGAAGCAATAGAACAGCTGCTTCTTTCAAATATTGTAAAAAGGCTTATTGATCATGGGAGAGTCTCTTAAAACAGCAGCCCCAAATGTCAACAGAAATATAAAATTATTTTTTTTAAATCTCAACTGCAGGTTTGATTTAACAAAAAAAATTTTGAGCAGCAATCATTCAGAAACTCAAAACTAAACTTAACATTTTCCACAGTAGCAGTACAATTGTTTTAGTAGCTAGTTCAACTAATAAATGATCAAGAATAACATAAAAAAAAACAACCTATAACCAGTTAATTTCTCTGAGGATACATCTGAAGATCATTAAAACTTCATTTAGTACAAATCAAGTAGCTGTAAAGAATTGAAATAAGTTAAAAATTTCATTTTTTAGCTGTCGTTAATTGCTGCATGATTTTAAGTGAGGTTTTGTTCGAAGATTATAAGGAATTATCTTCAGTAATTATCTCTCTTGGTTTCTTCGCTTAGAATAAACTCAGATTACTTGAGCCCAGAGCTTGGAGTGCTAAATTAATCCCAGAGAACAGATAAAATTGGACTTATACCATCCCTTTCCCGCTCCAATCACCAAGGCGAAACGGTACCAATGATCATCCTGTGTGACGCATGGATGCAGATTGTTACAATTTTCTGAAATAAGTAACTTAAAGTTAAGGTAGGATAACAAAAATCACTAAACAAAGTATTTTCATATTTTAATATGAATATATAGCTAACCACCCACTGCAAATATAAAAGTGATTTTAAGGAGTAAAAATAATTTTTTTAAGCCACGTCGGCGTTTTTCTTCTCGGACACGCTTCTGGCTTCTACTCACCGGTCAGAGAAATTATACAAGAATCATTTGAACCTTTTAACACAAGGTTCTCATTTAAAATCCTTAAGGATTTGAATCCTGTAAATTCCAGAAGCATTTCTGCTTCACCTCACTGGACTCTGCTATGAGCTCATTAGCAAAGCTTGACTACTGCTAGAGAGCTATTTTAGCCATTCGATTCAGGTGTGTAGAGTAGGGGAGACATCCAGTTACAAGAAACCGACCTCTGATTTGAGTATGAGACCCAAGCTTTTTAACAGAACCTCACTTAAAAATCTCTGCGCTTTCACTTAGAGCCTGAAATTTTAACAATCTATTAGTTAAGTCTGCCTATAAAGTATGCTTTTTATCAAACAGTTAAATCCACAAGTGTTTCTCTATCATAACTCGGTGGTCAAAGCATAATTTAGTAAATTTCCTCCTAAATTATGCAGAATTATCTGCTTTTGAAACATTTAATTAGCATTTAAGAAACCCAAATAAATAACAATGAGATTATGAATTTTGCAGTCGGAAAACTGTAGCATTTGTCGGATCACCTGCTGGGGTTTCAGAGCCACACTTATACTTTTTTTTTTTTTTTGACCTGAATGTACATTTCTTTATGGATACATAAGAATATGAGAAAATACAAATCTTTAGTTTAAGCTTTCTTTGCTCAGTAGTTGCAAGAAAAACAACACAAGCCCTGCAATCCGAGCTTTCAACGCCAACGCTCTCACGGCTGCTCCATCCGCCCACCAACACCTACATGCCCCGCAGCACATGCAAACAGTCCAATGCTCGCTGATGCAGTTGGGTGAGGGTGCAGGTTCCTGAAGCTGGTGGAGGATTTCAAATCCCAGCATGCCCAGTCATTGTGCCAGTTGGCCTTGCCAGCATTCATTAGGTGAAACAGTGAAAAAATCCCCCTCAAGGGTAGGAAGAGAAGGGGGTATATGGTGCAGCTTTGAACAATCAATACCAAAAACCTCCAGCATGGAACTGCCCTTCAGCCATGGGCATAGTCTCCTCGGTCAGAGGAGATCAGCGGGGCGCCGCCTCCGTACCGGTCCTGTGTATCTTACGGCAGCTTTCTCCTCTAACTCTTCCTGTCTATTAGATACAGTCAGAGTATAAAGTAAGTGCACCTTTTTTTCAGTTTTGTGGTTTTACACAAGATGTCAACAACCAGAGAATTCTGATTTAACCCAGTTTGAGGTGAAAAAATTAAACAAAAATGACCATGCAGCCATTAATTCCTTAACAAAAAGACTAAAATGAAAATGCAGCTCATGTAAAAAAAAACATCACTGCATTATTTGAATTTTAGTGGCATATAGCTGCACAAGAAACTGGACTGTTTTTTTTGCAACAAAACAAAGATTGGAAAGATGGTGCAAATATTTTATCATGAATGTCTGAAAAAGCAGCTCATGTTTTCGATTTAGTCAGAACAAAATCTTTTAGTTTTTAATCTTTCCGTTTCTTTTTTCTGTTACGCATAGAGATGTGGATCGAAGCTTTTTTTACGGGATGTACAATCATGACGAATGGAGATTGTTGCACTTTTGTGAGACTTTTAATGGCTTGAATGTGTATGTCTGTTTTTTGTTCAGTTTCTTTGTTTTTTTACCCCGTCATGCTTACTGTGAACACATCACCCATTTGTCAGTGGCTTCAACTGCTTATCTAGTGTGTAACTTTGCAACAGAGTTGAATTTCTGCTTTTTTTATACCCCAAAAAATATTGATGTATTTACTATATTTTGTTGTGGCTCTTACTTTATCCACTTATGTATGTCACAGAGGTTACTACTTCAAATAAAAAGAAAAAAATAGAGAAATCCTATCACATGTCATGCACCTCACAGTTTTAAAAATGGGGGGTATTTTTAGCTTTAATTGGCTTGACTTAATTAGACATTTTAATATCTATGAAGTTACAACATATTCTAATGACCCCACTAAAACTACAGCTCTGCCAAATAGCAAACAAACAAATAGAACATTTTCTCAAGCTTTGACAGATTTCTGAGTCACTTCAGATACGGTTTTATATTTGATCACCTTCCTGACTTAGCCTGTCAAAGCAGGTTTCCTGTCACAGTGTGGCTCTGGGTCGCCTGCCGTCTGTGAAGCTCGAGCCGGCTAGCTGCCGTTGCACAGCTCTGATTAGCATTAGAACTCCCAGCACTCCTTGCAGATGAGCTAATGAGAATGCTCTGGGTCACAGGGAAACATATTTGGGTAAAAAGAAAAAAAAAAAGTGGGGGCAACCTTAAGCCACACAGATTCCAGCTGTCCACAGCCAGTGGATAGATCCGATCTGCAGCCGATAGAAAGCCTCTAAACACAAACACACAAAAAAAACCCTAATACAGAAAGATACTTCGCTAGAAATATAATACTAAATAAAATAAAAATCTGTTTTCAATCCATCCATGCATCCATTTTCCGTCACATTTATCCCTGCTGGGGTCGCAAGGGGTGCTGCTGCCTATCTCCAGCTGTCAATGGGCGCGAGGCGGGGTTCACCCTGGACAGGTCACCAGCCTTTTACAGATTGTTTTGCATATTAGTGTCAAAAGCATTAATATATTCTGCTTTATCTCTCTGATAACAGATAAAATAAATGAGAATTTCTCTGCAAAGTCCCAACAGGTGTTTAATCTTTGTCAATTAAAAGTGCCATTCTAATTTGTTTCCCTCCATCCCTCCATCCTCACCTCTCCCTATCTGTCCGCAGCAGTTTTCCATGCACTGTCAGCTGCAGGAATGCTGAATGCACACTTTACAAGTTTTGCCCAAAGATTTGCATATTTGCAAGTTAACTGCTGTGAATGTAGTAGATTTAGTAAGAAGATCCTAGAGGCAGGGATGCAGAAAACGAAAGACAGATGGAAGGGAAAGGATTATTTTTCTTACATGACCATCCCAGTAGATCTTAATTACAGACATGCTCTTACTCTCCATAACACTTCCAATCTGCTGTAAACGGAAGTTGAAATCATTGCTTATAAATGTAAGATAAGGTTTTCATGGTCTTAGAAGGGGGGCAGTGTAGCGGCGCTAGCAGCTTCAGCAGCTTTAGTTAAAGGTATCCATTTAGCATACTGCAGTCTTTTGAAGTAAAATATCTAAAAGGTAGAGCTAAGGTGGGATCTAATACTATGTCAATGTGAGTGGTCATAGCTGACCATTTTTACAGATCGATTAAGGTCAATGGAGAATAATTTATCTGATGATACACTAAAGGTATTTACTCTAAAGGATGGTCTGAATGCGTTGTTATTAAAATCCTATTCTGTTACTGAAAGTTTTGAACCTTATTTATCTGAAGTTAATAGGTTTATCTTTATGCATGGCCTGCTTTATTGGGAATGTTATTTGGAAAAGTGTAATAGCATTTAAGGCCGTGCTTGGGGAATTCTTGAGGCAGTTCTGTTGTACTAACCTCGTTATCACGTTGCAAACATAACAAACCAAATGATAATTTGGTAAAAATGGAAAAAATCCGTTAAACATTTGCAATATTTTTCACCCTCGCTTTCTTTGATTTTATTTGAGAATCTTTATATAATAGTTTTAGACGATATTTCATCATATGATGTGTTTGGAGAATAACAGCCATGGGGCGGCTCTGGATGGGGGGCCAACGGGGGCCGGTGACCCTGTAGAACTCATCCTGGCCCCTGTTTTGTTCACTGTATTTAAAACGTGACACTAAATTTATGTCTTCTGATGATATGTGCTGACAAAAGAGACCTTAGCTGATTGGTTCCTCAGAACATTTTAATCTTTTACCTTCAAATTTTTATTTATCAATTATTTAGAAATTGAGGTACGTCACTTTAAGCTTCAGCTGTATTAAGAAAGGGTCACAGTCTACATCTCCTAGATTACGGGTCTGCAACCTCTTAATACACTAAATTATACCAGTTTTTTTTTTTTTTTCTAACACATTTACAGATCTTCGATACAAACAACTTGGAAACATTGAGGTATAAAAAAAATTAACATATGGAGCCAATCCTGAAGATTATGTCTTGTTCTCATTTATTCAGATTCTGAAATTCAAATAAAAGCAGATTTAAAGAGTTATCTGAAAGCTCTTGATTATAGATTTTCCACAGGAAGTTTGGCTTTCACATTTTCAAAGTTATTTCAAAGCATTTGATCTTGTATTATCAATAAACCTATCTCTTCTTAATTAAATAAATATCTATGAATTTGTTTTAGATGATAATTGATCAAAAATCACAAAATAACTGTGATATGGGGAACTAAAAAATCCAAATGTATTCCTGAAAACATAAATGTATCTTTGTGTAACAGAACTGCTTCATGAATTGCCCTCCAGCGTTACTAATCTGAGAAGAACTGCAATTTGGCTTAAGGTTTTAATCAGCCTGTAAAATGCTCTAACAAAATAATTAGAGACCAGATGTTTAGGATCAGACCTTCATGTCTGTTTAGACTCGTGTTTAAAACTCTGAGAAAATGACCTTAATCATCCTTTCTGGGTCCAGGTAAAATATTCCTCTGAGAAACAGCTTTTTTTGTTCCACAGCATTTCACCACATTGTCCTAAAGAGAATTATTACTCCTGGCAGCATTTTTGTAAATAGCCTAAGATCTAACACGCAGACTTCTCTGCGTGCAGTTATTGATGTCGTGACGCAGCACCTTCTGAGACATTTTCCTAGATCTGCTTTAGTTCTTGCAACCATTGCACTACGTGGTCATACTTAGCTCTTGCACTCGACATGTGCGCGCACTGCTAGCATAGTCTGAGCACTATGTCAAATATCCACTTAACATTTAATTCACAGCGAGGATGCACTTTGCCACCAACTTTTTCTGCCGGTCTAGTCTAAACAGTTTCGACTGATGTATCCATTTAGCCTTCCAGTGAATCGCCTCGCTGTTGCGCTGGGGGAGTCCATTGAACCACCCAAACTTACAGTCCTGCTGTGACTTGGTTGATTTTTCTTGGTATCTGTGCCATCCCTAAGTGACTCCTTCTGTAACTTCTGTGTTTGTCCATGTTTCATGTGTCCTTATATAAGAGATTCACACATTTAAACCACCTTGTCTGTATATTTCACTTTACCAACCTTAAACCCTTTTCACCCAAACCTCAACAATCAGAGCCTCTGTGGCCCAGCATGTTTATGTATCCAGCTGCTCAGAGGAGTTTCCTCTTGAGCTTTGAAGCTCTTTGGTGAGACCATAGAAGGTTTTCTGAATCAACAACAAACCTTCAAAATTCAACCGTTTATCCCTGTAGGTGCTTTTTCTCTAGTTTTCTCACCCAGCATCTGCTTGTGTTACATCCTGGGCTGTTGCTCTGCATCGTAATACATGGAAATGGAATTGGTATCAAACGTGTCTGTCTTATGTTTCTAACACATCTGATTGAATATTACAGTGTTTGAAATTTCAGTTCAATCTCTTTTTTTGAAATGGGCGAAAATGTCTTTTGGATGTAATTGCTTTTATAAATGTCTAAGTTAAACAGTTTTTTTTTTTTTTTTTCTATCTATGCTGTGGAAAGCATTTTTTCCCCTGCCAATTTGAACACCAGATACACTTTTTTGTAATGATGATTATAATTATCAAAGGATAAAAAGCTTCCCTAACCAGCCTGTCTGTTTAAACTGGTTTTGCCACTGTTGTCATCAAGCATTTATCATAACTGTAAATATCCTGAATTTTGCATTGCATTTTTAATGTCATGTCAAAACACCTCAATCAGATTTTCAGTCAGAGGATGTCTAACTTTGGATTTGCTGCATAGGTTCTGTTTCTTCTGGATGTTTTGCTAGAGTGCAAACTAATAGTAAAATCAAAACAGCAAATTACCCTGAAATGATCCTAAAGCAGCAAAGAAACCTGGACCACCTTAGACCACTACACTAAAAAACTTAAAATAAGTAGAGATTTCTTAAAATTTGTGTATTCACCCTTAATTTGAGTAGATAAATAAGATTATTTGCCAATGGGATTAGTATTTTAAATCTTAAATAGGGTAATTAGATATTATGAAATAAGACAGTGCAGTTGTTTTTTTTCTTATTTCAAATGTAAATTGTCTTATTCCATTGGCAAAGTGTCTCACTTTCCTGCTTAATTCAAGAAAAATGCACTTATTTTAAGAAAAATAAACTAACTTAGATTTACTTTTTTTGCAGTGCACAGTAATTTCTGTTGGAAATGTTTTCTCCATTTTGTGGACTCATGGTTTGTAGTCCCAAAGCCATTTCTAACCCCTTCAGCTTTTTTTTTTCTTTCAGACTAATAAATCTAATGAATTGATTTTCCTCTTGCCTTAAATATTGTTAGTTTGACCTCCAAAAAAACATGGGTGGCATAACTTTTTCCCTTTTTTTCCCTTCATAATTCAAACGATCATTTGGAAACTTTTTTTTTTATATAATGTCAATAATTCAGATCAGTTTAATACTCAAAAGTATATAATTAACAACAAAACAAAAGACACATCAAAGGGATAAATACAACAAACTCACTATTCTGTGTATTAATTATGTTAAAGTCTAAGACTGTGGCTAAAAACAGGGATGACATGCAGGAAACCAAAGAATCCCCCAAAACAGTTCTGATCTTAATCCTGTTGTCACCTGTGGACAAACCTTCAAACCTTTTCTCAAAAAATAGACATTTATACAACTTATCTTTCAAATATTGTTAGAATAAGTTTGGGGTTTTTAAAAATACTCTAAACTTCAAAGTGATCAACTGATAAAAACAGTAAAATCTGGTTGTCTAAATATCATTTAGTTCAAAAGATGTTTCTGATCGTCTCTCAGACTAATCAAAGTATTCCTTCTGCTATAAGAACAAAGGGATTTTAAACTTGCAATAAATAGGAGTCATGAGCAAAACAGTTCAAGTTGTTTTTCAATGAGGGTTTTTATTTTTGATCAATTAAGGGATCAAATTAATTTTTCTTTAAGCTGACCAACAGGGGCTCCTTGACTCTTATATGGTTCATATCAACATCATAATCGTAAACTTCACCCTACATCCTACTCTTCGTCTCTCCTTTCACCACCACCTCTGTTCAGTTTATCTTATTTGTTTTTATTTCTTTTAGTTGAACTTGCAATATTTTGCTGTAACAAAGTGTTTAAAATTTGATTTGTATTATATGATGTTAGTATGGTAATGTTCTTTATTAAGGAAGAAGAAAATTTATTTTTGTTACCGGTCTGTTTCATAATTCTTTTCTAAATTGGTATTGTAAGATATCTATGCAAGAACTGTTAAGTGGAGCATTTTTATTTAAGAATGTAATATGTGTAATAAATGGTAGACTCTGTTTATGACTCCCGGTGTTTTCTTTGTTTCATAATGAAGCACTGTTTTCTGTTTGTGCTTTATACCGATTTGCAGGTTTGGAAGATCAATCTCTTAAAACCTTAATCGCAGTTTAAAAAGTCTGATGTCTCCAAACTAAATTAATTTAAAGTCCAATACAATACCAGCTTATATTGTGTTTCATCAGTCACATGCATAATACTGTAATACATCTATTTTCACCATGATCCTTTGCTACTGAATTAATTAAATACAGAGAAGAACATTGTTAAAGGCTTTTTTTGCTAGAAGTATTTCTCCTAATCTCACTAGTTCAGTATACTACAGTTAAACTGGGAGTGAAATTGTGAGGAATATGCTGCCTTGTAACTGCAGACTGGTCAATATTACTACCAATACATTTAAAGAAAAACATAATCTGTCTCACAATGGTTAGGAAAACATAGTTTTATGAATACTCATTTACTATTTTGTTTGTAAAATCACCACAGGTTCTTTAGAGAGGTAATGTTTATTTCGCTTGTAAACTGACCGAATAAGGCATATCATACTTTTAAGCCACAGCCGGATCAAAATTCTAGTATAACCAGGTCCAAATGAAGTAAGCAAGCCCCTCTATTAGCTGGTTGATGATGTCATCCTCTTCATGGACCAGTCAGAATAATGGGGGCTGATGGAGAGCAGATTAAGCCTGTGGAGAGACGATAATGAATTTAAAAAATCCTAAACGTGTTTAGACTACAAATACCTTTGTTCTGGCAATGACTGTTTTTTTAAACGCCTTCCTCCTTTCTGTTTTATCCTAAATATTAATGGAAACAGGGCTTAAATATTAGGCAAATTAAGCTTTAAAATGTGTCCAGTAGTATTTTTAATTTCTTCAGTCATAGTCTCCTGGTTAAGTGTGGAAAGGTTTTCAATAAAAACTGTGCGAAAGTCCTGTTAGAATCTGATTTAAATCAGTTTTTCATGATCTGGATAATTGATTATTTACACAGAAAACCAGGAATGATGTTGTCTGCAGGAAAATCCAAAAGGAACATGTCTGAACATCAAACTGTTATCTTAAACCCAACCTGACTTCAAATCAAACCTACAAGTCCATTTCTAAATGGCACAAAAGAAGCTATTTTTTGGAATGATCTTCTCAATATTGGAGGTGTCTGTTATTTAAAGGTATAGAGGACAATCTTTTATTTCCGGGTGGATCATCTAAATAAGTGGTCGTCCTCATTGTCAGTCATTCTGGTGATATGTTCAAGTAAGGCCGTCCTGTGTGCTCGTCTCGCTATCTATCTTTTTCTGTGCATGCGCACTTTCAGGTGTGTATGTGTGGTGAGCTATGGGCAGTCTTTGAAGCTCACTTTTCTCACTGCAGTTGGCCGAGGGTCGTTAGACAAAAATAGTGTCTACGAAGTGTTAGAAAAGAAAAGGAAGACCTCAGAAGAGGCAGATATATCCCAGAATGCTTTGCATGTTGAGCTCTCCTCGCAAAGCATTGTGGGAATTGCTTTCACAGCGACCTGCTGTCGCTACCCGACAGCAGCTACTATTTAAAGATGGCGCAATCACGTGCAGTGGAGGACAAGTTACGTGACCAACGGAGCAAAAAGCAGTGATCATCTGTCCTAACGCTCAGTTAACTAAGTTTGCTATGAAGTCCACTATATAGACCCCGCTCTATACAGTGATTGAGGGATTTAGGGGTTAGGGCCGCCACAGTAAGCTTGTATGAGCTATGAGAACTGCAACTTATAAATCAGAATCAGAAATACTTTAATAATCCCAGAGGGAAATTACTTCATTAAACAGAGTGCACGAGGAGAAATTGACTCGTGCACGCTCTCACACATGTTTAATCACCCCTCCCTCTCAGGAGCAGCTACAGGGTTGTGCAAGTGCTTTTTTTTTTTTTTTTTAAAGTGGAGAGGGCTGGTCTTATAAAAAAATTGCCAAAAATCCTCCACAATACCTTTAAGCTTGAGGTACATGAAAACCCTTAAATGAAGCTAAACTTAAACAATCCTCAGCAGAAGAGTCGGCCAGATAGGAAGATGTAAATACCTTATTTTTCATTAAGTTTTGAAAGCCTTTCTTACCTTTTATAAATGAAAATATAATTCTAAAACTGCTTTTTGTATTGTTTGTTTTTTGTAATTATGCCACATAGAGGTAAAAAAAAAAAAGCAGGGTTCAATAAAGAGGCTCACAGCACTGGGTGTGGTATTGGTTTAATTAACCTCAATTAACAAAAACCTTAATATTCCACAAAATAACTTTCTTATCATCAGAGTTTCCCATAAAGGTACCTAAACATTATGCTGCTGAAGTCGTTGAACAAGCAGCAATTAAAGCCTCTAAATAAATCAGACACGCACAATGTCCTCGGAGATGGGATTCCTCTTTGTTTATCTCAGTGTGCTTTCTAAACAGTCACAGTCTTAAACAATTTAAAATTGGATTTGAACAGAAAAAGAAAAACCCATTACTTTCCTAAAATCCAATTAGACTTTTTGAGTGCATGTTTTGGATGTTTTACGTCCCCTTTATAATCTGCTTTTCCTCTGCAAAGCATTTTAGATTTCTATCGGAGCTTCTTTAAAATGCCTGATGTCCTTGGTCAGAGATCTGGTTCAGATGTGCAGATGCCATCTTTGACATTTTTTAAAGCTCTGCCCCTCCACTTTAAACCAGAAAAAAAAACCTTCTGGAAAAACGTCTGAAATCACCGTTGTGTGACCATCCAGAGGTAATAATGAGTTTGGTGGGATCGGATGGCTCCCTCGCCCAGGCCGTTTAAGGCAGATGGACGCATTCTGCCCACCGGAAGGCAAGAGCAGCCGCGCACTGTAGGAACAAGCAGCTTCACACCAGAACAGGTCATATTCTCAATACTGGTGGTAAATTATGTCTTTATTACAAATTAATCCAACCTCATGAATATATATAGCTCCCCCTCCCTCTAAATGGCTTCACAGTCTTTAATTAGTGCTTACTTGTCATTCAGTGAGTTGACACTCAAACCAATGTCATGCCGACTAAATGAGATAATCAAATAACTGTTGGTTAATTGGGGATCAATTAAGCAGATGATGAGAGCTCATATACAGTTTATAGCATGTAGGTTTGTTCTAATATAAAAAAGCTAATTGATTAATTAAAAAAGGAGGACATTATTCATCTATATTAACAGAACCGAAACTCATTCCTCTGATTTAAATCACCTAAGCAGGCTTTTAAGTTTGTCCGAAACACTAACTTAGCAGTTTTTACATGGGCTAATGTTTTCTTTGCTTACAGTGCACTTAAAAGGAAGGGATATTAGCACAGCTAGCACAGAGGATTGCACTGGCTTGGCAACAAGAGTTCACAAAGCTGGTTAGAGCACCATCGTGGAGGTTTTGCACACTTATTTACTTCTCGTCAAGAGGCAGAAGGAGGTTGAGTGAGCTCTTTAAAATCTTATTCAGCAGCATTAGTCTGTGTCGTGTTGGTGAGTGTCTAACAGAAACAGCAGCTATCAGCTCTCTTCAACAGCTCGGCAAACAGAGACGTGGTGAAAGTCCCCCCCACCTATAATATTGTGCGCTTATCTCCACGTAGGACCTCGTCAGTTCAGCTGTGAAATGTGGTCTGCATAATCTTATTGTGAACTGAAAATGAAAACTATCCCGACATCTGTTTGAAAAGTAGAAGGAGCTCTAAAATTGTTGATGGTTGCAGAGAAAAAGCTGCAGAGTCCAGCTGATCTTGCAAATTTGGCCTCAAATAAAATGGGATGCAGTGCTTTGTCATGCTCCTGTTATGTATTTATAAAGAAAGCTCATATTTCATTTAAGGTTCACTGAGTTCAAATATCCAGATCAAAATGTTCTTTTTACACTTTGGAAAGTAATCCTTCTAAAGCAGGAAACTGAGTCTTCAGTTGTCAATTTTTAAATAATTTCTTGAACTTTTAGGCCTTTTGTCTCAGTATAGCACATCTAGTTTTTATGTCAATAAATGAAGAAATCTTTTCTTTTTAGGTTGTGATAATACTAAATTATGCCAAGCATTATCTTAACTTTACTACAACCTTGTTTGTTTAGTGTAATTTGAGATGATTATTGTGTGAAGTAAATAAATTTTCAGTTTTTATTGTTTTACCAACATGCATCATCTGCTATAACAAATTCAGTTGCCTGCTAATGCATTCCTTGCCATCTGTCTAAGAGAAGTACATAAGAGAAATGAGAAATGAGAAAGCAAAATGTAACGTAAAATTCCTCCCTCATAAAATTACAAAGTGAGGAGTATTTTTAATTTGGGCACTTTATTGAAAGTACAGTGTTATGAAAAGTGAGGAATAATAGTTAGGAGAAGTATAAAACAGTTAGGATATGGAACATCTTTATTTTTTTGTTCAGTTCAAATAAAAAATTTAATCCAGAGCTCCAAAGCTATTAAAACAATGCTTATCATTGAAAGACAGACTGGAAAGGATTTATTTCACCAGAAAATCTCAAACCAAAGAGACTTGTGGTAAAAAGAAATGTTTGTATGTACGTATTGTTGGTTGGCTGACGAATTGCTATCAAGGACATTGGCCGTGTGAACAGGGCTTCATGAACTTACTTTGGACACACACTGATGCTCAGATATGGTTCACGCACCTTTTATCCTTCTTGACCGTTCATACCACTGTAAGATGTCATGATGGATTTGTGTTGGCTTATATACTGGGCTTTTTTCCAGTCCCAAACTGTATCCTGCTAAGGATAAAGTATCCTCCCCTGACCTATAGTGATCCCTTTCTTTTTTTTTTTTCTTTTTTTTTTTTCTATAAGGGCAGCGCCTTTTATGGCAGCAAGGTCTCGGATATATAAATGTGCCAAAAAAAATAAAAAAATAGAGTAACAAAAATAAACTTGGAGTATCACAAAACCCCCAAAAAACGTTGCTAGTCAACAATGATCCAAAGGAGAAATGCTTCAGTCAAGGAAAATAAAGGGCAGCAAGAGAGCAACCTGCTGCAAACATACAAAAAAAACATGACAAGGAAAAATGCAGCACGAATAAAAAAAAAAAAAAGCAAGTTAGAAAAATAAAAAGGGCACTGGCTCCTTGTCATGAACATGTTTCACACCACTAGTTGGAGAAGTTCACCATCTCATGTGGAACCAGCTCACATTGCTTGTGATGCAGTTTTTAGCACTGTTATCTTGCACTAAGAGGGTCCTGGACTCAACTGCCCGCCAGGAGTCTTTCTGCATGGAGTTTGCATGTTCTTTCCATCTATGCCAGGGTTCTCTTCAGGTACTTGGGATTCCTTCCACAGTCCAAAAACATCGCTGTTGCATTAATTGGTTCAATTGCCCTTAGACGTTAGTGTGTGTGCATGGTTTTATGTCTATGTGCTGCCCTGTGATGGACTACTGACAGGTGTAGAGTGTGCCTGACCTTTCACCCATAGACTGCTGGAGATAGGCCCCAACCCATGTGAGTATGACAGATAAGCTGCAAAAGATGGATGGATGTTTTGTTTATGCATTCGTGCTGGCAGGGCATTTTTTATCTGTCTGCTTTTTTTTTTCTCTGACTACAGCATTTTACTTTGGCAGCAGTTTTCCTTTGTTTGTGTTTCGTTTGTTTGCGCATTAGTCTCATTTTTCTGTTTGCAAGTACTTTTTATATTTGCGTCTCGTTTATGCATCTGCAGTACATTTGCACCTCTCAGCCACTATAGTTTTTTTGGGGGGGGTCTATCACAATAACTTGCTACAAATGTAGTTTGTTTGTTTTTTTAATGTGACAAGATGTTATCAAATCCAAGTGCAAGCAATACATTTCCTAGGATTTGTAAAAATGAATTTTGTTTGATGTTCTCCCCCTTAGGGCTGCACATTGGAAGGAAGGTTCCGGGTTCAATTCCCGGATAAGGAAAATGGATGGAATGGATGGATGGTTCTCCACCTTAATCAGTCTTTTTGCATAAATTATACTAATCTCTGATAAAAAATAAGTACTATTTTGTGTCATCAAAATTTCACACTACATTACACTTATCAAGACAAAGAAATTTTTTTTCAATTGAAAGTAAGCAAATATCTTATGTTAAAGTATTTCAGAAATACTGAAATAAAAGAACACTTATCTTGAGATATACTGAAAATACCTCTGGTTTCTGTGCTCTATTTTACCTGTTAATAAATATAATGTTAGGCATTAAAATGAATTCTCATTTTCCGATTTTGTTGATGCCTATGGGGTTATTTTTTATCTAGGGGAGACATTTTGTTCATTCTTAATGTCAACTGTTTGATTTTTTGTTCTCTAAGTACACCGAGCTGTCCTCTGGGATTTTTACCAACTATAACGATCTAAAAATAAAAAAATCCTCAACTGTCTTCCTCACACTTTCTTCTTCCCGTTGTACTCTAGCAGTAGGCATGTCCCAGAGGACAGCGGTCATGTTTCCATACCTCATTACCTACTTGTCTACTTAAATATCATTCTAGCAGTGCAGTTTCATATCTTTTAGTCTCACATATCCGATCACTACAAGTTTCAGCTGGGTGTGAAATTATGCAGAGTGGGCGTGTTGACAGGTAACGTGGGTGGTAAGATGCATCTCATCAGTTTTAATTTGCCTATGCAGGATTCCCTTTTTTTCTGACTTGAAACTGATAGACTTTACAATTTCTTAAACGAAAAAAAAGCAACAGTAATTATAATAAATATCTTCTGCTGATAAGATATTAAATCTAACTTATTTGGGTTCCCTTTAAGGATTTCTCAAGTTTATGGCTTAAAATGAAGACACTAAAAATGTCTTGAAAAAAGAAAACCTAATAAACATTTTCATGGTCTCCACATTGTGGTATAAAAAGGAGAATGTGAGTAAAATATAAAACATATCAACTAATAATAAAGATTTTATGATCAGCGTGGTAAGAATTTTTTGGTGTCAGAAAAGGTGAACATTTCTTTTGTATCTTCAAAATATGGCTTCAGATTTTCTAGCTCCATGTACAGGTTACTAAAAATATAATGTTATACCTGAAGAAAAAGAAAAAGGCAAAGTTTAATCTTAGCTAGATCAGTATCAAATCTAATAAAAACCTCAAAGCTTTCAATGAACAAAGCAGGAAAAGTCATAAAACCAATTAATTTCACTGACTGAGCAAAACCCTTTACTTTGCCAGCAGTATGGTTTAAAATAAAGATCTGACATTAAACACTTAAAGTGGGATTCAATCAAATATATATTTTCATAACACAATCCTTATATGAGATATTTAATTTCATTAATTAAATCTTTAAATGTTTTAGTTTTAACAGCCTTGTCCTTTTCTTAATGTACATATGGGTTGTTGGACTTGATGATTAAATGATTAAATACCATTTTTATTTGGTTCAAATCAGGTAGATAAGCTGAAATAAGCACAAATAGAAAAGAGTCTACCAGCATGCAGAAGGTAAAAATATTTCAAAACAGAAACAAATATCGTGTCAATCTAAAGGAGTAGAGTGACATCTTAGAAATAAAAGTAATTTCTCCTAGGCCTGGTTGAGCTTTGTGTTGCAATCTTCATATAAGTTGTCATAACACATTTAGTGCTTTAAGAAAAAAGAGAGTTTTTTTAATCTAGGTCGGGAATTGATAAGATTTTCATGATTCCGATTTCCTTATCGATTCTGTGAAGCAATGAACTTGGTAAGTGCACTGTGTAATTCGTCTACCTTCGCCTGGGACATTCTATTTCTGCCTGCTTTGGTGAAAACAGAAGGCAGTGAACGGGAGCTGCCAGCCTCTGAGCCAGCCAGGCTACCCGTCAGAACATGTTCTGAACAGGAACCAGTTTTTGATTCCCATCCCTATCTGAATCAGACCCTGATCAGACAGACAGTGAAAGATATTTTGCTGTCTGCCATCCTTCCACATATGGACTCTGCTGCTTTGCTCACTTTCATTTTATATCCCAATTTCACCCTTCAGGACTTAAATACTCTGAAAAAAACAAGAAATCTTTTTGTTTTCTCAAGGTGACAGGAACAAGAACATCATTAACTCTGTATATTTATGTTACACACTTTCTTCCAGTCAATCCTGTTCAGATTTATCACCTATCACACAAACATTTTGCCACAAAATAAAGAAAAGTAGAAATAATTTTATTATTGTTTGTAGGCTGATTTCAACCCTCCAATCTGCTTTTCACTTTAATGCAAGATGGGTGAGCGAATCGAAAAATTCAAAGGGAAAAACAACAAAAACACAGGATCCACTTCCTGTCTGACACTGAATTAAAAGTCTAATCAGTTGCTAAAAAGAGTAAAAGCTTAAACTTCCACCCTAACTTGCTAGGCTCATTATAGCTTAAACTAAGTCAGGAACTAGAATCACTTTTCTCAATACTTTGCTTTGATGGAAAAATACTAGAAACTTTGGGTTTCAATATCTCGAGGAATACATCATGCATTCTGCTCTGATAACATCACAAGGGATGACACAATAAATAAATTGCACAGCGCACACTGTCAACTGCAGCAGCAAAAGTCAGACTACCTTCTTTGAGTTCAGAGTGAAAACAACCCAGAGATCAATAAAGCAACTCTGAATGTGATATAGTGTTTAAATTCTGGCTAAAAAGAAAGGTTCTTTGTGCGTTTTTTTATCCTCATTAACGCAGTGAACAATCTGAGTCTATGCGAAGCCTACAGAGGAGTGTGGGGCCCTTTTTTGATGTGTTTGCAGGATATAAATGAACCAAGAGCTCCCACTGAGTTGCTCTTGGGCTGCTCTGTTTCTCTTCCACTGGCTTCCTGGTGCTCTGCTTCGTTTCAGGCTGCCAAACTCAATACAGCTCCTGCCAGCTGCTGAAGGTGGGAACCTTGATTAGCTGTGACTCTGTCTTTCTGAGTTTCAAACACGAGCTTCAAGCATTGTGTCAGTATCGACGCTTAACATTGGCATTTAACTGCTTGTCTCCTGCTTTTTATTTTATTCATTCAAAAGGTTTTTTTTTGTTAATACATGTATGACAACGTGGGGGTTCAGCTAATGGAGATAAATTTGACAGCTGGCTCTAGATAAGTGTTGAGAGATTACTGGTCAAGAGTCAGCACTCCTGTGGGGTCACTAAAGCAAAGAGAAGTGGCTTGTGTAAAGTCTATCTTTACATGTTCTGATAAATAAACTAATTACAAGAGTCTGCAGAAGCCAACGGACAATCAAGTATTTAGCTTATCTGCTGCTTACAGCCACAGAGGAGGTCAAACACATGTTAGCCTTCTATCAGACTTAATCTCCGTCTGCCTGTCAGTCCCTCTTACCTCACACCTTACTTTAGCAGCTCTGGCCTGAGCTTACTCAAACGTGCACAGAAAGCATAAAGCTTTTATTTGAAAAATATGGGTATCGCTTGAGTTGCTCCCAATACACTGTAAAATTTGTAGGGAAATGAATTACTTTCAATATTCGTATACGAAAGGAACATCCGTGGTTTGAATACCACCCTGGCTCCTTCATGTAATCTGCATCTTCTCCTTCTGCATGCATGGGTTCTTCTCCAAGTATTCTAGCTGTCTTCCATTGGAGGACTTAGAGGACAGTGACCTGTCCAGGATTCGCCTACCTGTCGCCATATGAACATAACACACCATGACGAGACATTCATTTGAAACCTCTGTTATGCAGGTTGTTGTCTTTATTCTAGTCTCACTCTGGATTTCACTCTGGTCTGAAAATGCTATGGCGAGCTCACACTGATCCCAGCAAATTTTCCAGCATAATTCCAGTACTGCAAACTCACTTGCTATCATGTTAAACAGTGGCATGTACAGACTTTTGAAGGTCTGGGGCAGAAAGAGAGAAAAAGGGCACATATTTCACATCATCACCACTGCAGAGGGCCACCAGTTTGGCTCACGAGAGGGCACTTTAGGACACGTTTCACTCCATAGAGGGCAAGTTAGAATACTTTGGCTCCCGAGAGGGCACTTTAGAATACTTTGGCTCCAGAGAGGGCACTTTATCACACTTGGGCTCCAGCGAGGGCACTTTAAAATACTTTGGCTCCAGAGAGGGCACTTCAACACACTTGGTCTCCCGAGAGGGCACTTTAGAATACTTTGGCTCCCGAGAGGGCACTTTAGCACACATTTGGATCCTGAGAGGGCACCTTAGCACACTTTGGCCCCAAAGAGGGCACTTTAGTATACTTTGGCTCCCGAGAGGGCACTTTAGCACACTTGGGCTCCAGAGAGGGCACTTTAGAATACTTTGGCTCCCGAGAGGGCACTTTAGCACATGTTTGGATCCTGAGAGGGCACCTTAGCACACTTTGGCCCCAAAGAGGGCACTTTAGTATACTTTGGCTCCGGAGAGGGCACTTTAGTATACTTTGGCTCCGGAGAGGGCACTTTAGCACACTTTGGCCCCAAGAAAGCACTTTGACATACTTTTGCTCCAGATAGGGGCACTTTAGCACACTTTGGCTCCAGAGAGGCAACTTTAGCACATTTTTAGATCCCAAGAGGACATTATAGCATACTTTGGCCCCCGAAATTGCACTGTAGCATAATTTGGCTCCCGAGAGGCCACTTTAGCACATATCTGGATCTCAAGAGGGCACTTTAGCATGTATTTTAGCTCCAGAGAGAACTTGTCATAAAGTGTTCATTGGTCAACAATGTGCCTGGTCAACGGTGACCAAGCGTCCTACTGCAGCTTATAGCTTTATTAAAACCTTTTTCTTTTATTGATTCTTTTTTTTCTAGATATGAATAAAATGGATGTTACTTTAAGATCACCATCCCTTCTGTGGTGCCGTCACCCCCCTAGCAGCCTTTTTTAAGCAGTTCCAGTTTGGGCCTCAGTAGTGTTGGAAAAATTTCAAGTTCTTATGTCTCTGAGCTTTATCCCATTATTGGTGCCTGTCATGATAGAACTACAATGTATATGTTTTATTTTTTTCCTGACTAACTTACCCCAAAATCCCACATCCTCCATATCCCCTCCACCCTGTTCCACTCCATTTGTGTGCAAATTGACGCCTACAACCTCTGCGGTTCCACCAGTCTTGCTCCACTCTGAGTCCCTTTGAGCTCTAGATCATGTTGGATATTATATTCATTCATAGGAGCAAAACATGAGGTAATGAACACAATTTAATATGTCTTAATTAAAACTAACCATCAGCATCCATCACACATGCAGTTTCTGACCAAACATTTGCTTCTGATTGTGGGTTTTTGTAATATTGATAACTAGGATCATACAAAATTGTTTTGTTCTCTACTTCGCTCTTTAGTTCCAAACTCAGCATCTCTTTGTCCATGCCTGCTATAAGAAGCTTCTTTTTAAGTTGTGAGATGCACTCTTGGAAGTTGTTGTGACTGAATTTGATGATTTTTTAAGCCTTTCAGCATAAAACATTTTTGATCAAAATGACAAAGCTGCTTCCTTGTATTTTGAAGTACCAATAATTAACATTCAAGTCTTCTTTGGAAATATATAAAAGTATGCTCTAATTTGTAGTTACCGATCTGTCATTACCATATTTTACTCTGACAAACTAGATCTTCTCGATGTTCTTTTTCCTGTTTAGAGCGATTGCAATTGCGGCTCTTGCCCTGGCCAGCTTCAAACGGACTGGAGCAGAGCAACAATACCTTGGCTTAGTATTTTGACGGTGAGTAACAGTGAAAATGAAACAGTTTTTATTGATTAACATGACAGCGCCAGTGGTCCGCACGGCCTAGGTGAGCGGGGCAGAGGCATGACAGAAGATGTGGAACCTGGGGGTTAAAAAGCAATAGTAAACTCTCTGCTCTTTGCAAAATTGACCTCAGCTGCAGGATGTATATGAGCAAGCCTCAATAAAATTATATAAAGACACATAGACTTTACTTCAAACTCTTTGGATTTTCTGTATAACATAAAGGCTGTGCACATTTATACCACTAGGTTATTGCATGTTTTTGTAGATTTTGTTCTTAGAGCCACTGTGTATTGATCTTCATTGATGCCATGATGGAACCAGCAGTGAGGAAAAACACTCTCAGCAGGAAAAGTCACACACTCCACTATATTGTCAGTTTCTATCAAATGCAACATTATTAGACTTTGTCTTTTTTTAATCATGACAAGTTTAAATACAATGTTGATGTAAAGAGGAGCTTTTACAAAAAACCATAAAATGCAGAGCTGGCAATTAATTACTATTTAACCTTTACTTATTTTTTTATCTTGTGATAGGAGAACAGTTTTTTTTTTTTTCTGTTTTGTTTGTTTTTTTTTAAATCACAGTCAGATATTAGTCATAAGAGTTTCTACCTTCATCTCCTTCTGTCTCTACAGAGCTTGTGCTGTTGGGTTGACTTTATCACCAGCTGTACTGTACAGCCTTAAATTATTTAGAGCCTCAGATAGATTGAAAGGAAAACACAACCTAAGGGAGAGGAGAGATATTGTCTTAGACAGCAACCTCTTTTTCCCCTACTTCTGTCTCACTGCACATCAGTTCAGTGTTAACCAAAATAAACCTTTCCTCTTTTCCTATCACTGCAATCTTGTAGAGGTTTTGTCCACTAGAAACAGACAAATTGGTGCATGGAGGCTTTATTTTTATTTAGCAGTAGCAAAACGTCAAATCACATGATGGAGCTGATTTGCAAACCCAACTTATTCAAATTTATCCATCAGAAATGCATATGAAAGGCAATCAGCATAGCAAATAATTTGATTTCACATAAGATTTTATTAGAAGTATGAAAAAAAAAACAATAGAATGTATTCTGTTTTTATGGGTTTTCAGCATCTGATGCATTCTGCAGCTGCACATTTTTGAGAAGAAAAGACAGGAAGGCATGCAGTCACATTGATACACAACACACATTCTCATTACAAATCCTTTTCTTTCATGTCAAGGTCTTCTGTTGTTCCTGAAGCATTTGCCTGGATAGTCCTGGACCAAAAAGTAACAAAAGACAACATATTGCAGACACAAAAAAACATTCCTGTTATTACTGTGTATGTTTTTCTATTAATATGATGTAAAATTACATTTCACAGCCGGACCCAAATATTTCCAAACAGATGTAATGCCAATGTCATTAAAGGCACATCAGGAGTGAAATGTGAAATGGAAAAGCTTAAATAAACAGAGTTGTTTGTGTCTCCTTCTCTACAATCCAGAGTTCTGAAGTAAATCTTAAAAAAGACAAATTTTATAAGAGCTAATGGTTGGCTTTAAAAAAAAAAAAACACAAGCTAAGCCAGCAAATTTTGACAAGCCAATCTGGAGCCAATAGATCTGTAGTAGATCTGCTGGGCTGTATTCAGTAAACCCGTTTTCCAATTTCTTACCCCTATTTCTTATCCACAGTGTCAAGTTGAGTGGAGGTTTGTAGAAGATCCAAATTCAGAGATGGAGGCTGAGGTGGTTTATTTTAGATTCAATCCTTAGACTGGTGGCAACAGAAGCATAAATCCAGAAATAATGAACTAGGGAACACGAAAACCAGGAAAAAGGGCAGCACAGGGCTTCAGGAGGGAAAGAAGAGAATCCAGAAGAGGGGTATATGGCAAACAGAACAATAAACTGAAAAATCAACTGATTGGGAGCAGGTGTGGACAGAAATAACTGGAAGGGAGTTAAGAAGAAAGGACACTGGCACAAGGGGGCAACAGAGAGCAACCAAGTGATACAACAGTGCTTAAATATTAGTTTTTTCCTGATAGTTCAAGCGCAATTTTTGTAACTACTGGCTATTTTTGCTAAACTCTACACACAAATAAGAAAACCTTGTAGTAAACATTGTAGTTCTCTTGCTAAAGCGAATAAATCTTGCTTAACTCTTCGTACCTTTGTAAAAAATCATATTTCTGTATCAAAAATTTAACACAAGAAATTATACTGATAAGCACTCAAAGTGCCAAATACACACTGGGGGGTTGAGTGAAGAGTGGCTGATCTGTAAACCAGTTGCGGACTAAAGCATCCCTATGAAAACTAACATTGACGCATACGATGACATATCTGGTCTCCTCTTCATCTACCTCCTACTTCTTCACCTCCACGTCCTCTTCCTCTGCCCTCCTCTAATTCTTACTCTTCTTTCCCCCTCCTTTGTACAAAATAGTGTAAATAATAGCCATATATATGTATAGTCTTGCTAGGAGTGTGTTTATCATTTGCAAATTGTGTGTAAAGCAATAAGTTGTGTTTACAGTTCTGCAAAAACAGTGCTGTGCGGTCGATTGAACCTACAGTTATGAAAAAAGTGTGTCACAAAATTGCAAACTGATTGCAAAGCAGTGTTTATGTTTTTAGTTTTGCAAATTCAGTAATGGGTTTTGCAATAAATATTAATACTTTTTTGTGCTGTAAAAATCCCAGTTATGATTTAAGCATTCAGAAAAAAACTGCAACTAGAATAGAACTTACATTATATTTTATATTTTATTTTATATTATAATATATAATTTAATGACTAGAACACAGAAAAATCAAAGGTTTACTGAAATTCAAAAGTAAAAACTTGTACACAACCAAAAATCCATTATATTTACTTTTGTTCGTCAACTTAATGCTTTTAATGGTTTTATTTTTTATTCTATGAAGAGTTTAAAGTATTTCCCTTTATGAAAAAGTAGTATACTGATCAGTAAATTTCCCTCTTACTTCTTACCTCTTTAGGTTTTATCATCTACGTTGCTTGTAGTAGTGTGTTATCTCAAAGAAGAAAACAAATTAGCAGTAAAAAAAATGTTAAAATCAATAATTCACAAATCTAAAGATTATTATACCCCCAAGAAAGAATGAAAACCAGTTAAGATCAATAAAAAACGTATAGTTGGTTCCTTTTCATACCTGTAAATGGTTCAGTGGAAGACTTACTTTGTAGGTTCAAGACTGGAACTGCGAAGTAGGAAATGACTCAGATCTTAAAATGATCCTGTTCCAGCAGAAATACGCAATGTGTCTCAATCTGAGTATTGATAGATGTGTGATGTAATTTCAGCTTGCATGTATTACTAATAATATTTTTTTATGTCTGTTAAACAGAAAAATGTCAATGACTCTTGTAACAATGAGCCATTGTTACCTGTATATTGGCTAAAATAACAGTTAAACACTGCATCTGGTTTTGTAGATTTGTTTATTTTTGTTGTTTTGGGTGCAGTGGATTTGTTTGGGTGTGGTTCTTTGGTTGGCTACATCTTGTTTTCATTTTTGTAAAAATGTAAACTGATTTCACTTTACAATATTTTATTTTTGCTTCTGTTCCTAAAAGGGAAGCGCATGGATTGAAGAGTTAAAATATCAAAACTCATCGTTAAATACTTACCGGTACCTCTGCTGTTTCACTCTTCAAGCAGGTGTCCACAGGACAGCACCATTGGAGAACTGAAGGGGGGAGGTTGATCCCATGTATGGTGTTTTCTATATATTCGGTTTTGAGTATTTCTTTGGGTTGAATCGAAATATTTGATTTTTGTATTCATTGGTAAAAGTATTTCTTAATTAGCTGCTCATGGATTTTTCTTGTTATTTTGCAGCTGCACATTCCTTTAATGTCAATGTCAAATGTCAAATTTATTTATATTGCACTTTAAAAACAGGTACAAAACTGCACCAAAGTGCTTTACATGAAAGACAGGAAAACACCAATTAACAAAACAGAATGTGAAACGCTGCTTCAATTGAAAGCCGAAGAATAAAAATAAGTTTTAAGAAGCAATTTAAAATGATCCAGGCTGTGGGCGGATTTAATTTGAAGAGGTAGATGGTTCCACAGAATTGGAGCAACAACAGAGAAAGCCCGATCTCCTTTCCTTTTAAGTCGAGTCTGAGGAACTGTCAGTAATAGTTGATTATTTGAGCGTAGACTTCTCGACACAGACTGGAATTTTAAAAAGTCTCTAAGATAAGGAGGAGCTTATCCATTTAAGACTTTATAGGTTAATAAAAGAATCTTAAAATCTATTCAGTAAAAGACAGGCAGCCAATGCAAAGAGGCCAGTATGGGGCTTATATGGTCACGCTTCCTGGTTCCAGTAAGAAGCCGAGCCGCTGCATTCTGGATAAACTGAAGTCGCTGCATCTGTGATTTAAAAATTGTTTCTTCCAATTTAGTTCCACCTCTATATCAGAAACATGCCTGCCATCTTGGTTTTTGCTGTGGTTTATGCTGCACCACAAAAGAGTTAAAGACTTGTTAGCTGAAAACTCTTTGGAGCATGCTCTTCTTTTAACCGGTTTGGGTCCCACCTCCAAAACTGCTTGGCCTTCTGACTCTATACATCTAAAAGCAACACTACATTAGTTATTTTTTTATAGATACTGTTGTTTGACTAAAATTTAAATTTGATGGAAAAATAAATCTCCTTTTCACATTCAATACTGACAATGACATCAAAGTCCATATATCTAATACTCACACTACGTTAAATAATGTGGTTTTCTTTTGTTTCTGTTAATTGACAAAAAATCTCCTTTGACGGTTCTTAAAACTTGATTATTCACTTTCAGCTGAAGCCAAATGCTTTTTCTATTTAGCAGAACAGCGATTCAAGCTCGCTGAAAGAAAGAAATCAACAAGTTTTGGAACATTTTAGTCAAAGATGGACTTAATCTAACTGAGGCGGTAAAGCGTTAGCTTAAACAAAACCTTCATACTTAAAGACCTTCTAACAGGGCTGAATTAAAACAACTCAAAGAGGGAGCCAAAATTGAAAATCCCGCTTGATTACAGGCATTGCATCCACAAGTCATATAGCTAGTTCCTTTGAGTAGGAGGCATTCACATTTCATCATAGGAGCGGATTAGCTTGGTTGACCTTTCACCTTTAATAATTTCATTCATCATTTAAAAAAGACCATATTAATATTTTAAAAAATGTTTACCACACTGTATTTGATCATGGTTAGTATTAAACAACATAGGCTAAGATTTCAGATCACCATATGTGGTACATTTAAATTGTCCATACTTTACCAAAGCGACGGCTCTGTTTCGTGGGTAGAGCCATGCCTTGAACATGAGCACATCAAGTTAGCACAAAGTGTCTGACACCAAAGAAGAAATATTTATGTCTTTGACCTGGTAAAACCTCAGAGGAAGGAACACCAGTGGCTAAGCTTTTAAATGGAAAACGGTTGAATAACATTTCAGCTTAAAGGTCAGGATTCAATGACTTGAAAGACACAAAACTGACTCATGAGCACTGAAGATGCGACGTGAGTTGAATAGAAAAGACTCGGAGGCAGCCTCATAGTAGCAAGGGGAGTTAATTCATCGATTGTCTTGAAACATCAACTAACAGGATACCAGTAATCACAAAAGAGTCTTGGTTAAGTGTGGAAAAGGACTGAGGTTGAGGGTGTCAGCCTGTCTGTGGCGTGTCCAGCGGTGACAGCGGAAGCTTTGGTCCTGTCACCGGTCATTGTTGCTTCACATCCACAGCACTCACAACATGTCAGTGTTTCTGTTCCACATGGAGGGCATTGGGGCATTATTACCATCTGGCTATAAGGCTATTCTGATGTCACAGACAGGCCACTGAACACACACAAATACTCACACACGCGCGTACAGACGCTTACACACTGATCATCCAGACTGTTTGTGCTTGGGGAGCAACAGGGGGAAGGAAGCGACATGGACATGAGTCTAGCTGCTGTGACAGTCCGTCCAAATTTACCGCCAGCACTCTGGTGGCAGTTGGCCTGGTTCCTCCTCGCTGCTCTGTTACATTCCCTCAGTCAGCACTCAGTAACACACACATGCTCCACGCACATAGAGCAATATCCTCCAGCGGTCCTCATTGTCTCACTAGACTATCCATATGAGTCGTTCCTTCCCTACAGTAAAACAAACACAGACAACCTAATGTGGCCTTTTCTTTCCAGCTATGGGTCAAAGTAATTTTTCCTTTTCTTCATTCACTGCAGACTCAGTGCTACAGTTCCACTGCACTGGATGCTTTTAGAAATCCTTTCTAGAATGCAGTTTCCATTTTATTTCTGCATTAAAAGACAATTAAACTGCTTCCTCTTGATCTAAATAGTCACACCTCATTTATCCCAGCACACCCATTTAAACTTTCCCAGCCTTTCTGCTGGAATGAATCTCCCAGCTTCACATAAAAAAAAAAAATGGTTTGATAATTAAAGAAAAAAAAAGCTATCTAGACCATCATGTGAAAATAGAATCCACCCCCTGTTAAATGTTGACTTAAACTATCATTTACAACAGTTAAGTTTTATTTTATGATCCAGAACAATTCCAAAAACTGTAGAATTATGATAATTTAAACAGAACAAATGTATTAAAGTAAATATATATCTTAACATATATTAGCTTTAAAATGGCTGGAAATTAATATTGAAGACTTCAGGACTCCAGCGATCCACAGGGGGAATCCCTTTTGGTTGATAGAGAAAAATTAGCAATATGAATCCAAGAGCACTTCAATTAATCATTTGGAGGTTACCTTTATGAAACAAATAATTAAATGATGTGTAGGTAGCTGCACACCTCACTTATGGACATTGAGCCTCATGCAAGAAGGGTTCGTATGAAGAAGTTTGTTCTTTTTTTGTTCTTATTTGTACAAAATATTTAGGAGAAAATGTAGCATTCATAGTTTTTCTCCAATTCCCAATTTTCTCTCAGGAAGGAACGGCTGCTCCAGACTTGACGTAGGAATTTTGCCCAATCTGTCAGCTGTTATCTAAACCCAGTTTTTCACTAAATTATTATATTTGTTTTACAATTCTATTAGGCTGCATCATTATGTACTGTATTACGCAACTCTGCAAATATAAGTTAGATTTTTATTTTTGGTGATGACTAAACTTTTGGTCACTACACCTGCAGCTGGTATGCTGGTACCAGGCACAGGCGTAACTTTCTGAAGGACTGGTGTGGACAGTCCACACCAACTTTGACCTGGTGGGAACGGTCCCTACCAATTATTTCAATAGATAGAATTTGGGCAATATGTGGGACAAATTTCTAAATTTCATTTTGTTGCTTTTGAAGGAGGATAAGTAGCTGAAAGGGAAAAAATTCATCAATCCATCCACATTTTTCTTTTTTTGTTTGTTTGGCATCGCAATTGGCTGTTATTCATCCTTTTATATATATATATATATATATATTGATGTCTAACGACATCAATGTCTAACTAATATAAATATCAGTTAATTTTGGTTCCTTTGTGTTCTCAGCAATAGGAAAGCATTAAAGCACTAAATGTGGAATATTTTGGTTTGGGTCTGTTTGAATTAATGAAATTAGAGTTTCGCTGTTAACATTTTAGTGTTTATATATTAAAGAAGGTGATAAACAGAGGGAAGATATGGTCTGGGGATGTACAGTAGACGTGTCTGTTGTACAAATGGTAGGAGAAAAAGTAAGAGAAATTTATGGGAAGAACACAAAAATGTGTAAACACATCAAACAAATCCGAGGTAAAAATACTGCTGACTAAAACAAACACAGGGACCCGTTACATATCTGCCACAAAACATCTTCATTACCCTAGAAACTATTTAGCTACAAAGGGGGTTCATTTTTGGAAGCATATGTCCTGCTACATCTGGTGTAAAACAAACAAAACAAATCTTTACAGTCACTCGCTGAGCTATGATGAGTCAGTACTTGGTCAACTATCTGATGAAACTGAGTCAAAATTAAACAGATATGATAATGATAGATTCATTAACAGCATTCATTTCAACCCACATGAAAAATCTTAGTTTTTGGAATAAAAAACTATTGTAACTTTTTAATATTTTTCAAACCTTATTGAATTTATGAGGCCTATGTCTTTCAATACTTGCTCCAGTTGCAATAGTTCATTTTTTTAGACTTCTTCTTCTATGACACATTTAGATTTGAGTTTAAAACATTATAGTCAAAATATTTCTATAGCAGTTAAGATTTTACAGCTGGATCTTCAGCCTTGATCCTGCAGGTGTTGCTGTTGACATGCCTGAGCAAATTAGCAGCAGTGGAATTCGAAATTAGTCCTCAGGACCCACTAATCTGCATGTTTTAGATGCATCAAATTATTGCATTACCATAAGACAGGGAAATACTTAAAGCATGCAGAAAAGTGCCTTAAAAAACTGCTCTGAACCAAATCTACTGGACCTGTCCTAAAGAAACAACACAACTCTGACAGAAACCACTGAGTCTGTAAGCACCTTCAAAGCAAAGGCACAGAGAGCGAGCTGTCTGTTGGTGAAACCCAATCAAACCTCAGTGTACCAGCAACTTAAAGTGTTTTCATTAGGTGACACCTGCCGTATCATTTCTGTATCACGGGATGGAGCAGCAGAGTGGAGAGGAAGGCTGTGTAAAATCTGTCTAATTACATACACTTAATCCGCAACCATGACAATGAAAAGCTTTTATGAATAATAAGCATTTTGTATTACACTGCTTGTAGCCAAATAAAACCTTTCCCAGTCACAGACAGACCTACTACACACATGAAGTGAGACTGAGTAGTCAGTACATTTTTGATATACAGAAACTGAATGTAAATATTAGTTGGAAAAACGAGAGGAATGGGTTTGACAAACAGGTTCAACATAAAAATGCTGTTTTGGAATGTCAGATTGTCAAGTTTGTTGAGGTCCTAAATGCAACCTGACAGAACAGCAGCAGATTTAAAATGGAGTATGGAAAGAAGGTTATAATAATGGGTGAAACTTTCAACGCAGAAGAAAATACACAGGGACTGACAAGACAGCAGAAAAATCCAGCAGAAATTTAGGATTAAATACGGAACTGTGGAGATGTGATCAGTAACATGAAACCAGGTGAGTTCAATTAACAAAATGAAGAAAAACTCACATTGGTATCTAAGCAAAGACCTGGGAAAAGGTTGAATATGGACGCAATAGAAACAGACTATTGAAGTCACCAAACCTCAGGACTAATACAAACATAAGAGTCTGAACCAAAATGCACAGAAAAAAAAAACTAAAAGCACTGAGTAATGAGATGATCATGGACAGACTCTGAAAACACACAGCAAAAATGATCTATAAATAAGTCAACTTAAATTAAGTGTATTTACCCTTAATTTGAGTGCCAGTGGAATGAGTATGAGGTAAGACAATGCTATTGTTTTTTCGTATATTAAATGTGAATTGTCTTGTTCAATTGGAAACGTTTTACACTTTCCTCCTCAATTCAAGAACAAATACACTTATTTTAAGATAAAATGACTTAATGCACTAATATGATCTGATTACATACATGAGTCAGAACTAAACAGCTGTGGACCAATACACAGATTTATTAACAGGAATAGAATAGAATAGAATAGAATAGAATAGAATAGAATAGAATAGAATAGAATAGAAAATCCCTTTCTTGTCCCACACTGGGGAAATTTAGCAGCAAAGCGATAGGCAATATAAAAGGGTCACACACATACATACATCAAATAGTATATATATATATATATATATATATATATATATATATATATATATATATATATATATATATATATATAAAATGAAAAAAATAACAGAATAAAGTGGAAGAGGGCTAAAAATAAAAGTACAAATACTGTACAGTAAGAAGCAGAAATGCAGTAAAAACGACTGTCTAACGTAACTAACCATGGAAAGGAAATCCTTAACAAATTTTAGAAATGCATGTATTGAAAAAAAATAATACTATTGCTTAACCAGTTTACAATTTCAGTGATTTCTTCCTGGAAAAAAAGGTAAATAGAATGTACCATGACCTTTAAATAGCTATGTTGCGACCATTTTTTATTCCTGTTTTTTTATACTTAGATAAAAAATTTCCTCAGATTTCTGTACAGATGACCAGTTCAATTTCCTTAGATTCTGCCTTCTCATTTCTCACATCTGCACATAATACCGTGTCTGACTAAGTTATACAGGAACATACTGATTGGTCAGTTCCTGAATACCCCCAAGATAAAACTGCGAGCTACCCCAGATCAAGTCAGCCATGCATGACCACTGAAGGAAAAGATTAATAAATTAAAGCCTGTTACAAATTCAGCATGGCAAACTGCTGCTACTGTTGAGAACCTCCTGTCTGGTTAAGATAATGGTTGCTTCCACCTTGCAATATCAGATATTGACACAATAAAATTAATAAATGTTGTTTGTGTATACTTTTATTACAAAATCCTGCAGAATAAGATGAAAATAGGATAGATATTATTTGTATATTGCATCGATACTATTCACATACCTTGACCTTTACTGTTACTACAACATAAAAATCTATCTATTTTGTAAAAATTTCATGTAATGGAGACATGACAAAGTGCATTAAAGTAAAATGGAAGCTAAATGAGAAATTGTTCGAGGGATTTCTTTGCAAAATTGTATGGAGATTTATATTCACCCCCTTATTATAATACTCCTTAATAAAGTCACTAATAGTCACTTAAATAATCATTAGTCCACCTGTTGGTTATGTATTCTTAAGGGCAATTTATGCTTCTGACGCATACCCCTTTGCAACCGTCAAATCTGTCTCTGTCACCTAAAAAAAATCCTGACTACGCGTCGGACGGTCGCAAACCAGCGCAGACCTCAAGCGGAAGTGCGCAGACAAAAAGCAGCTGTGATTGTTCCTTGGTATGCCTTTCCAGCTCTCTGTGGGGTCGTCCTTCTCGATACGGTGCTGGGGCGCGCCATTTTAAAAACCGAGGAACAACTACAATGGACAACTACGACGAAAGGTTAATCAGACTCCATTAAAAGAAGCTGATCCTCTTCGATGTCTAGAAACTCCAGATCCACCTCCGTGACGGTGATATCTTGCGGACGTGCCATTGTTTTTTCAGGAAGATAAACACCCCCACCGGTGCCGCTGAATTTCTCGTGAGTTACCGAATAGGCTCCCCTTTGTGCTTTGGCGGGAAACTGCTGTGCTTTCCTAGAAATTCTAGACCGACGGTGCAGAAGCATACCTGCAAAACTGGTTCGCGACCAGACCCAAGCGACATTTGATGTGTGCGGTTGCAGAAGTATAATCTGCCCTTTATACATATGCAGCTATTCTGTGAAAGCTTCAGAGGTTTGTTAGAGAAATTTAGTGAATAAACAGGATAATGAAGAGTCATGCACTTATGAAGAGTGACATAGTGAAACCTATTTCTGAAAGAAAACCATATGCAGTAGTGTTTTTGCAAGACTTGGAAACAAGGGGAAGGCAGCACTGCAGTCAAGAGACCAAAATCAAACTTCTTGCCCTATGAAAAATGGATAGGTGCAGCATAACACTGCAAATGATTGTCAACACAACCTCAACCTCTCTTTATGGGGAAAAATGATAGCTGCAGCATGGTGCTGTGGGGGTGCTTCTTTAACGAGGATGGAGAATCTGGTCTGATATATAAACTGCAGAAAATATAGGGATATTCTGGAAGAGAAACTGTGGAAGGGCTCTGAAGATTTGTGTCATGAACTTGGAGCTGATGACTGGCTTGATTGCTCATTCCATTCTTTTAATGCCTAGCTCCACACAGTTTCTCATTATCGCTCTTCTGTTCATCAGTTCTGGATTATTCAAGCCCTCTGTGAGTTTTGTAGGAGATATTATTGTCTCTGATTGCCTGACCCTTACCCATTCTGCCTGTGGACCTGTGAGCCTGCCTGTTCTCCTGATGGATTCTGCCTCTTCTCCGAACCAAGAACTGCTTCTTGACACCAACCTCCCTTCGGTATCTCTTCAGATCTTTGGATTGTCCAGCCTTCTTCTGTCTGCTTGGATCTGATCCCATGCCAGTTCTGCAGTCTTCAAGGCTTCAAGGCTGGAAATCTCTGGGCAGAATTTGCCTCGTGGTGTTGGCAGCCGACCGGTTTTTCTCTGGGCACGGACTGAACTTTAAGACCAGGTTAGTGACTAACACGTTCATAATCCTCCTCCGCCAGATTAATGTCTTCCTGCTGAGGTTCCCTCGCTGCCCATACATCGTTTTTTAATAAGCCACTTTTGAAATATCAGTCTGTCTGTCTGTCTGAATTCTGGGTCCTCTGACCTGGGATAAAGGTTCGACTTCCAGCAGGACAGCAACCCTTAACATACAGCAGGAGATCAAAACATGCTAATGCTTTAGAAGAAAAATCAGAGTCCAAACTAAGAGCCAGCTCAGAATGTGGAAACCTATGTACAGAGACACTGACCATCCAGACTGACTTAGATTTACCTGTACCTATAAGGCAACTAGAAGTTTAACTGAAAGCAGGTCTGCAACACATTGTTCATCATAGTAATTTAGATTAGAAAATGAAACAGAATTCTTTATATATTAAATTTGTGTGCCATTTTATGTTGGCCCATCATATTTTAAAACCCCAATTGAATATCATGTTTTGCTTGTAAAAATAATAAAAAGCTTGAGGTATATACTCTGGTATAGAATCATGTGGGGCATTTATTGCATCTCTGGCTGAGCATTTGCAGTTTTTATGATATGAAATTAAACAGGCCATCAAAGTAGAATTCTGCTCCAACGGAAATAATGTACTTCAACTGGTTAAAAGCATAACATTTTTTGTTTTTTTTTGTTTTTAAGTTGTCAGGTTTTACTATTATGAAGAAATTAATCTGGATGAAATGATTGTTAGGTATCAGTTGTAGCAGTTAATAAAAGTTGGATTTTCTCTTTTTAGAGTGCAACACTCTGAAGAGAACAGTAATGGTCCAAAATACAAAGTAAGTAGAGCAATACTAGAAGGCGATTGATTTAAAGAACAAAATCAGTCAGATTCAGTGCTTTTATTTTGCATTTTTATTATTATTTGCTGTATTTGGCAGCTTTCTAGATTCCATAGCGAAAAACAAGTTTTGCTCATGGTTTCAGTGTACATGAATCAATGTTGCATGACTGTTAGAATATCCATGAATTTACAGCACTTCTCCCTGCTGAGTTTCACCTTGTCCAGCAGTCTTCTGAGAGCTTTTGCTCTCATTAATCAAATTTTCTCCCTCCTGCCTGCTTTCCTCTCTTTTTTTTCCTCTCTCATCCCTCGTTACTCCTCCCTCCTTTACAGACAGTGATCCAATTAGCTGCTAGCTGCCATGGCACCAGTTGCCTGCAGATGTCTGAGTGTGTATATGTGGGTGTGTGCGGGCGTGCATTTGTGTTAGCATTATTACCACATTGATGCTCATGCATCTCGGTAACCTTGTAGTGTATTCTGACTCCCTACCTCACACTGATGGTGAATACTGCTGTTTTAAGGGTAAACAGAGCTGTGTAATCAGCTGCAGAGGAAGAAAAAAAAGGTTAAGTAAAAAGTTTAACTAAAAACTGGTGCATTTGAATTCGACTGATGCAAATTGCTACTATCACCTAAAGAATGTTGGTCTGCCCAACTGTTAGTTTTAAGTTTTATTTCTTTTTAAACATGAAGCGGCAACATTTAAATGGTTCTTTCCTGTTAGGTCATTCAGCTTTCAGGTCTTTCATTTCACAATTTGTTGTTTTTGTTTTCTCTAATTAAGTCGGTTCTAGGATTATAATTACCTTCCTACATGGGCACCGTTTTTGAACATCAACAATTAGTTTAATCTAGGGTTGAAAGTACTTAATGGAGTTGAAACCTAATGCAAAAATGGCTTTAGAATGGAAGGGTTATCCTATTTAATGGCTCTTCAAATAATCACTTGCTTCGAAAGCTTCACCCTGATTTTCCAGGACTCTGTGCCCCTCAAACTTTTGTTCTACTCTTGTAACTTGATTTTTTAAAGATGTGCAAAATATACTTTAATCTTAACAATTGATTAATCTTGTAAAATTTCTTCGTGAGAACCTTTCCTGTATCATAAGGATGAAGGGTCTATAAAATGGAAATTGGTTTTTCAGGTGATAGGGGTCGTTGCACCCTGCATACTCAAGCTCTGGAACCCCAAAAAGACACGCATCTAGTCAAAAAGCCCAATTAGATAAAACTTTGACTCATAACGAGAAAAGATCCTTAAAGTGGACCCTGGGGTATTCGGAGTTAAGGATGTGTACCTTCATTCCCAGGGTACTATCAGCTTCCATTGGACCCATGTACCCACAGTTAAGCCTGGAAAGTTTGGTAGGGGATCTAGGGAAGATTGGAAGTTTTGAGCCCTGGTATGCTCAGAGCTTACCCAATGAAGTACATGGATTACCCGAGACGTTTGATATTAAATGGCAGCAAAAAGAACAATCATTTATCTTTTAACAGAGCAACTTAATTCTGGTTAAAGAGAGGATTATGTTCAAAAACATCGACATTAGGTGTGTGTTGAGGTATAGTTTGTATTTGTAAATAATTGCAAGTGCAATTGAATCATTTTAGTTTTGGAAATCTTTGATTTGCTTTGCTGGGAGTCCAGATCAGAATTTACCTGTACTACCAGTGATGAGCTACAATAAGTGGAATCTTTAACCATCTGACTAATTGGGTTCTATCTGTATGGCTTGAATAACAATGCATTGATATGTTTACTAGTGCTTCACTACATTACTATTTGAATCCACACTTTAATGGGCAACTACTTTCTAGCTAACAAATGGCAACCTTTTCAGGAAGAGAAATCCAAGTAAGCAGAAAAGACAATGTCAGAAGTGGGATTCGAACCCACGCCTCCATTGGAGACTGCGACCTGAACGCAGCGCCTTGGACCGCTCGGCCATCCTGACTTCCTGTCATATTTCAGAGCATGATTTCGAAAAAATTTAGATGACCTGAGAGCGCAGGTAAGCATGATTAGGGTTTTGTCCAAGACTGTCAGAGTTCCCACAGCATGCCTATGAGCACCCACCCTGCATCACAACTATCACAGATCAAGATAAATCCACCCTGGGAGCTCAAAGAGAAGAGGAGGTTGCAGCTTGATTCCCAAGTTTACACCTCTATCCTCTGAGACCCAGATACCCACAGCTAAGTCTGGAAACTGGCTTTGGAGCCTGAAAAAGCAAAGAAATTGAAGGCTGTACATACGTTACTTAAGAATAGCTACTCAGGAAATTGAAACAGTTTGTCATAAACCCCTGTGTGTTAATGGAGGCCTACAACGACACCCTTTCCAAGGAACGGCTCATTAAACACAGAAACAACTCTTCAAAAGTCCTCTACGGTCATCCAGGAAGCAGCAGGCAATCAACTGGGGTCAAGAATGGAAAATGTAAACTTGAGCTGCTGTGGGAGGGGAAGATGCACATGATTATACATGTAGAGGTGCTTAACAATTGATTAATCTTGTAAAAATTCTTCATGAGAACCTTTCCTGTATCATAAGGATAAAGGGTCTATAAAATGGAAATTGGTTTTTCAGGTAATAGGGGTCGTTGCACCCTGCATACTCAAGCTATGGAACCCCAAAAAGATACACATCTAGTCAAAAAGCCCAGTTAGATAAAACTTTGGCTCATAACGAGAAAAGATCCTTAAAGTGGACCCTGGGGTATTCGGAGTTAAGGATGTGTACCTTCATTCCCAGGGTACTATCAGCTTCCATTGCACCCTTGTACCCACAGTTAAGCCTGGAAATTATGGTAGAGGATCTAGGGAAGATTGGAAGTTTTGAGCCCTGGTATGCTCAGAGCTTACCCAATGAAGTACATGGATTACCCGAGACGTTTGATATTGAATGGCAGCAAAAAGAACAATCATTTATCTTTTTACAGAGCAACTTAATTCTGGTGAAAGAGAGGATTATGTTCCAAAACATCGACGTTGAGTGTGTGTTGAGGTATAGTTTGTATATGTAAATAATTGCAAGTGCAATTGAATCATTTTAGTTTTGGAAATCTTTGATTTGCTTTGCTGGGAGTCCGGATCAGAATTTACCTGTACTACCAGTGATGAGCTACAATAAGTGGAATCTTTAACCATCTGACTAATTGGGTTCTATCTGTATGGCTTGAATAGCAGTGCATTGTTATGTTTGCTAGTGCTTCACCACATTACTATTTGAATCTACACTTTAATGGGCAACTTCTTTCTAGCAAACAAATGGCAACCTTTTCAGGAAGAGAAATCCAAGTAAGCAGAAAAGACAATGTCAGAAGTGGGATTCGAACCCACGCCTCCATCGGAGACTGCGACCTGAACGCAGCGCCTTGGACCGCTCGGCCATCCTGACTTACTGTCATATTTCAGAGCATGATTTCGAAAAAATTTAGATGACCTTAGAGCGCAGGTTAGCAAGATGAGGGCTTTGTCCAAGACTGTCAGAGCTCCCACCCTGCATCACAACTACCACAGGTCAAGATAAATCCACCTTGGGAGCTCAAAGAGACCCAGATACCCACAACTAAGTCTGGAAACTGGCTTTGGAGCCTGAAAAAGCAAACAAATTGAAGGCTGTACATACTTTACTGAAGAATAATTACTCAGGAAAATGAAACCCCTGTGTGTTAATGGAGGCCTACAACGACACCCTTTCCCAGGAACGGCTGCTAAAACACAGAAACAACTCTTCAAAAGTCCTCTATGGTCATCCAGGAAGCAGCAGGGGATCAACTGGGGTCAAGAATGGAAAATGTAAACTTAAAAGAAGAATTTGGAACACTGTGATAATTCAAGTGTTTACTCCTTTCTCAGCACAGCTAAGGGGCTGAATGGTGGTGCAGTTTGTAGAACTTTTTCTTTGCGTTTGCATGTTCTCCCTGTGCAAGTGTGGGTTCTCTTCAGGTACTTTTCCTTCCTCCCACAGTCCAAAATCATGACTGTTATGTCCATTTGTATCTCCAAATATTGCTGAGGTGTGAATGCAAGGTTGTGGGTCACTGCGTTGCCGTTTGTTTGACTGGCGACCTGTCTGGGCTGTAGCCCACCTTTCATTTATAAACCGTTGGACATAGTCACCAGCCCCACTTGGACTCTGACAGATAATTTGAGAGAAGATGAATAGTTTGATGGATCAAAGCTATGACAATTCTGGGGTTGCCCAAGTCCACTCCTCAAGGCAAACCATGCTGCAACTTCTCAATCAAATGACTTCATTCAATCATCAGCATGTCATTCAAATCCATTCAAATTCAAATCCTTAAGGACACGTTTCACCTTGTTGCTTTTTGTAAATTTTTCTACTACATGATTGATTCCACTTAGTATTTATGTTAAATTTTTGAATGCAGCACTCCTTGAACAACCTTTTTTTGCATAGATGGAGGGATAAGATCTAGTCTGAAGGTCATCTTAAAATTTAGCAATCTCTCTGCTGATCATTGACAGCATAACATGAGCAAAAGTAACATTTTGCTATCAAAAATCCTATAACTTATTTGTCTTATCTGATAGCTATTGTGATTTTCCTCTCAACTCATATTGGGTTTTATTGCCTGTAAGCCACAACAGAAGACAGTTTTAGCTTTTGAATTCAATATCTGAGATTAACATTACATTTTTGATCATTTTTAATTTATTAGGGGCGTGACAGTATGTTCCTTTTGAGGACAGAAATCTTGATGGCTTTTTACAAACTAGTAAGGTTTTTGATCAACAGCGTTTGCTTTTATTAGAATTTGAAACCCGGTTCCTTTTCTACTCTTTCCTTACCACTTTGACATCATTTGACAATGAATTCTTTTGTATGATTTCCAAAGAGAGATTCTAAAATGTGTTGCCCAGGCTACATTGAAAGGCAAGGCCAACATTTCCAAGGTAATTGATGAGACGGGATCTCTTGAAAGGGAAGGAGTGCAAAATATTTCAACTGAAGCTCTAAACAAGAGCGATAAGAATGAATTAAAAGAATTCATGTTATTGTGCACAAGGTCATGGTTTGATGTTTGTGTGGTTGAAGGTAAATTGCTGACGTGATTTTACGTCTGTTCTCTTTCTCTCCTTGTTTAGGAATGTAGAAAGTCAGGTAATATAAGTAATGAGGAATGAAAAACTCTCAAATTTAATCAAATATACTGCAGTTCATCACAGTTTGAACTCTGATTCAAAAAGCTATACATCAGTTGTAGTAGAGTTTCAAAGAAAATGCATTTTTAGAACATACAATCCTCTTTCAGGTGTCAATTTTGTATAATTTCTACATGTATTTCACCCTTTATATTTTTCATATCTTTCATAAACCCAATATAGCCGAAACTTTGAACAGGTATAGATTTGACACACCTTCACCTTTATTATTGCATTCATGCTTATTTACATAACATTTTCCTGACTAATGCATCAAATCAGCCAAATGTTGAACATGTTACAAAGTGGTAACGTTAAAAACAATTCAATTCAATTCAGTTTATTTATATAGCTCCAATTCACTCTCAGTAATTTTTTTTAGCTATCAAAAAAAAAATTTGAAAGTAAAGCTTTGTGCAAAAGAGACGCCATGATGAATTTAGAAAGCAATAGAAGCAAATATTTCATTTCAAGAAGAAATTGTAGGCGTGGAAGCTGAGTTTGAGTGTATTCGGCAAGCTTCTTCATCAGTTACAGCTCCTGAGAATGAGGAAACGGCCTGGAAATTGAGAATATTTAAAACACGGTCCCAGAGCGGATACGTTTGAAGTTTCATAGCTTCTTCGACTGTGTGTGGATGTAGTATTAGGTTGATTTCACAACTGATATTTCGGTAGACTCTAATCGATTGGTAACAAAAATTGCAAAAATCTTGTGAGGTTTGGATTCACAAGGCACTTTGTCAAACCGAAACACACCTTTTGACTCACCTGTTTACCTCCTTGCCTAGGGTGGCGCTGCACCGAGAACCAGTGGAGAAAGATAGTTACCCTACTTCCTTGGAAACATCAAGGAAGGGCAACAGATTTCGGCAGTGTTATCGCCATACTGTCTTTTGGCTAAAAATGCCAGATAAGTATCTTTCAACAATGGGCTCAGAATGAAGGCAAATGGCTGCAGAGACAGTTTTTTTTTTAAACATAAGGCTCTAAATGAGGCAGCAATGTGTAAGAAGCATTACATTCAACTTCACAAAATTGATGTGAAGACTGCACAAATGTGCAGCAAGTTATTTTTAACATATGACAAACTTAATTTGTATTATTACGCTATTACAGTACAATTACAGCTTTTGGAGTCTCCAGTCTGATAGTTTACTTCAACGAGCCGAGACCAGGGTTTTGAGGCAGACCCAAGTTCGCTTTTTTTGGTCCATATCAGAGTTTCATTGCACATTCATCCCTCCCTAAAGGAACCAAACTTTCTGGCCATACAAAACTACAGTTTGATTAAAGCGGACTTAAACAGGGCAGGTGTGAATACACCCTTAGAAAGAAGTGGGAGATGTATTGCTTTAGTCAGTAGATCCTAAAATTCTAGCTTTAACACAGTTATCAATGTTGTGCAAGTTCATAGTTAAAAAGAATAAGCTCAAAGTTCAGGTCACACATGGGGATATTAACTAGTTCATGTTCACAGTTAACTTTAAAAAAAAAATTAACTAAGTTCACAAACCCATAAATGTACTAGTTCAAGTTCATTTGGTAAATTAAGCCACAATTCTACACAATATAACCTTATATTTCACCCTTTAAATGTTTGATGTATGTGAAGTGAAGCCTTTATTTAGCCAGATTACACAGAACTTAAGAAAAAAATAGGTGCATTTAGGCTCTGCTGAAAAGATCTGTATCAAAAATGATTTCTTACGTTTCCCATTCAGTATAGTGTCGCTTTAAATTTGAAGTGAATCTGGCCGACGAACAGACTTGTTTGATAATTCTTGGTTGGTACAGTTTGCACAAAAACTTTAGTTTTTTTCTGTCCAATTCTTCCTTTGTTAGTTCATAATACTCTGCCAAGCACTCTGCAAAATTGGCTTACCAGAAATACCAGTAGACGAGTCTGAAATGCACAGACTAATACTAGCAGTAGACATGCTGGTCGGTCCGGCTGTTTGCCGTAATAAGTGCCATAAAATCTTACTCAATTAAAACTGTCGTTATCAATTGAATGCAAACGTGAGCTGTGTCTGTCGCTTATTATTCACTGAAAAATATGAATGTATTCAGTCAACGCCGTTCATTGAAGACGTTCATGCACAACACTGAGAGCTACACTCACCGGCCACTTTATTAGGTACCCCATGCTAGTAACGGGTTGGACCCCCTTTTGCCTTCAGAACTGCCTCAATTCTTCGTGGCATAGATTCAACAAGGTGCTGGAAGCATTCCTCAGGGAGTTTGGTCCATATTGACATGATGGCATCACACAGTCGCCGCAGATTTGTCGGCTGCACATCCATGATGCGAATCTCCCGTTCCACCACATCCCAAAGATGCTCTATTGGATTGAGATCTGGTGACTGTGGAGGCCATTTGAGTACAGTGAACTCATTGTCATCTTCAAGAAACCAGTCTGAGATGATTCCAGCTTTATGACATGGCGCATTATCCTGCTGAAAGTAGCCATCAGAAGTTGGGTACATTGTGGTCATAAAGGGATGGATATGGTCAGCAACAATACTCAGGTAGGCTGTGGCGTTGCAACAATGCTCAATTGGTACCAAGGGGCCCAAAGAGTGCCAAGAAAATATTCCCCACACCATGACACCACCACCACCAGCCTGAACCGTTGATACAAGGCAGGATGGATCCATGCTTTCATGTTGTAGATGCCAAATTCTGACCCTACCATCCGAATGTCGCAGCAGAAATCGAGACTCATCAGACCAGGCAACGTTTTTCCAATCTTCTATTGTCCAATTTCGATGAGCTTGTGTAAATTGTAGCCTCAGTTTCCTGTTCTTAGCTGAAAGGAGTGGCACCCGGTGTGGTCTTCTGCTGCTGTAGCCCATCTGCCTCAAAGTTCGACGTACTGTGCATTCAGAGATGCTCTTCTGCCCACCTTGGTTGTAACGGGTGGTTATTTGAGTCACTGTTGCCCTTCTATCAGCTCAAACCAGTCTGGCCATTCTCCTCTGACATCTTGCATCAACAAGGCATTTCCGCCCACAGAACTGCCACTCACTTGATGTTTTTTCTTTTTCGGACCATTCTCTGTAAACCCTAGAGATGGTTGTGCGTGAAAATCCCAGTAGATCAGCAGTTTCTGAAATACTCAGACCAGCCCTTCTGGCACCAACAATCATGCCACGTTCAAAGTCACTCAAATCACCTTTCTTCCCCTTACTGATGCTCGCTTTGAACTGCAGGAGATTGTCTTGACCATCTCTACATGCCTAAATGCACTGAGTTGCCGCCATGTAATTGGCTGCTTCGAAATTAAGTGTTAACGAGCAGTTGAACAGGTGTACCTAATAAAGTGGCCGGTGAGTGTATATTGGTGGTTGAATATTTTAAACAGGGGAAGTCTTGTCTGCTAAGAAGTTCTCTTTTGTGATCCAACAAATTTCTTTATTTTCTCTCCTGTGAGTTTATTAAAGATTTGAAATCTTGTAAAAGAAATTTTATTTTTTTTTCACAGAAGTGTTTAATATTCTAAATGACTTTTTGGATGATCCTAACAACCCATGCATTTAATGACTGAAGGTAGGAACGGTTGAAGACATTTGGGCAAACTTGAAGAAAATCAATTGTCATGTTTATTTATTTATTTATTTTTTTGTTCTTTTAATTTTCCAGTTGTCGCTATTATTAGGTAGAAAGACCAACTTAAGTCAGACCACCAAAATATAGCTTTATATTTTTGGGGGGTGGGTCCTCTGTAACAAACTAAACATACTGTTAAAGGTAAGAACCTGACAAATTTCAGGGAGACAAATGCAACAGACATAACTTGAAATGACACAAACCACAAAAGCAGCCCACATAATCAGAGAATTGTGGAAATATTCAGAAATGAGATCCTTTGTATTTTCCTAAACAATGTTTGTTCTCACTGTGTATGTGTTAGTATTTCTCCCCTGCTACGACTTCATCCTACAGTCCAGGAGTCTGTATGTTAGGCTAGCTGACAACTCTAAATTCTCCTTAGGTGTGAGCATTAGCATGTGGGACTGTCTCTTTACCCTATGATTGACAGGCAAGCCATCCAGAGTGTATCTTGTCTTGTGCCCAAAGTACTGCTGGAGAAAGGCACAAGGCTCCCTGCATGGATAAAGTGTCCTTTCACTGCTTTGATCATTGAGATTCCTTTCAGTCCTATCTGACAGTCAGCACTTGGGACTGTCTGTTCTATCTGCCAGTGTCTGCTTTTTTCTTCGATTTAAGAGCATCTTTGGATATTATGAAAAAAAAATATATATATATATCTCAGGCAGTTCAACTGTGGGAATTCATGCTGAGTTGTTCTATCAGTAAAACCAACCTTATTGACTTTTACAGGCCCATTAATGCAGCCAAAGCAGGCGGGGTCTTCCGTCTGTCTTCTGTGGTTATTTTAAGTGTATTTTATTCCTCAGGGAAATTATGAATATGTTGTACAACATACTAAACGAGTAATATCATTAGTAATGCCGGGAGTAGTGTGTTTCAGTATAGCTCTCCAGCAATCAATGAAAGGAATAAAAAAGAAGACGATGACTTAAGCGGTGGCAGTTCCACATTCAAGTAGAGTCAGTCATTTAATGGCTGCATACACTTGTCTACCAACGTCATCTTTTGGCAATATACCTATTTTAAATTCCCTTTACTGTTTCCATGTTTTTCTAGCTGAAAATTCTAGTGGCTAAATTTGCTAACAACTTTTTCCACTGATTAAAAGCAGGATGATAGTGCTAATTTATGGGCATAAATGACATATCAATGGGCCATAAGAGAAGCAATTTAGCATTTGAAGAAGTGAAATGACAGACCAAATATTATAAAGTAATGAATCATTTCAAGCACAAATCTCAACAATAATGGCCTAAAAAACTAAAATGAAATCATTCTTTTTGTTGCTATATATAATTGACACAGTACTGCCATATTTGACTTCAAATCCAGTTGCGCAGGTGTAGCTCATACACCCAAGGTCTTTTTGCATTAAAGCGCTCTTCTTTCTCGAGATACAGCAGATGTGAGGAGACAAGGCAACGAGGCCACTGCTCATTCTAAACGTAGCCTTGGTGTATGAGGGGCGCAAAGTCTTTAATTAACATATCTGTGTGACAGTGCATGTTGTGTGTTTGTGTGTTAGGTGCACGTGCTGCCAGAAGACTGTGAAATTGGCTAATTAACATGACCTCCTTTTGATCCGGGGAGAACACACATGCTATATCTGATATCATGTGGGTTCGCTGGAGGGATGGGAGGATTCTTAGAAAATTATAGTCTCTGCATGTCTGTACATGTGTGTCTGTGTTTTTTTAAGCCTGAAAACTATCCAATGCCAAAGCTGATCACATTAAAATGTGTTCAGATGTTCCCTGGATCTTGATCCAGTGCGACCCAAATGTTAAAATCAATACCCTAAAACTAAGAATAGAAGAGATATAGCGAAAATGATTGCTTATTACATATTTGTGTAAATATGAAGATGGGAGGCAACATTAAGTAAAGGGAAATAGTGAATTAGCTGTGCTGTACGCACATAGCTACACCAGATGGAGGGAGTTAAAAGGAAGACAGATGGGCAATGAACTGCTTCATCGCACTAATATCTAAGAACCATATTCACTGCTGCAATGTTTTTCTTACTGCAAAGATGTTGGGGGGACTTGGGGTGTGACATTGTTCATTTCCAGGAAAACACTTAAGACTAATAATTGTTCATATCATTATCACTCGGGGTGGGTTATGATATACGTATTCAGAGCAGATATACAAAGATTATCTTCTGTTCTTTCATTTTGATTCTTGTTTGAGAGAAAAAGAGTGAATCTATGTTATTTCTTAGATTTTAGTTTTGGTTGTTTTATTCCTACATGAATAAATTGATTGTAAGAAAAATGAAAGAAACACATGAGACTAAAAGTTAAAGTTTTGGTCTTCAACCAAAAGACTGTGTGGACTGGAAAATGAACTCTTCATGTCACCATTTCTACTGTTTAACAATGTGGTGGTAGGATCATGCATGTGGTTCTGTTTTTCTTAAGGGACAGGGACAAAACTGAGTTTACTTATTTCGAAAAATATCTTTTTTCATTTCACCTTTTTGACTAACTTATCCACCCTAATTAAAGTGTATGGTCTGCAAAATACTTGTTGGTTTCATTTCTGAACATGATCAATGTGTTTGTTCTCCATGAGTGTTAACACAGAAGAGCAAAATGATTAGGGAAATTATTCTGTGTCACATAAACCATATTAAACATTTACTAAAACAGCAAAAACCTTCATACTCATAGTTGGCGCTGATGACTGGCTTGATTGCTCATTCCATTCGCCTGCCTAGCCCCGCCCAGTTTCTCATTATCGCTCATCTGTTTCACCTGCTCCACCTTCTATTCAACCTGCCTTCTTCCAGTCATCAGCACCCGATTATTCAAGCCCTTGGTGGGAGTCTTCCAGTGAGTATTATTGTGACTGCCTGATGCTGAACCATTCTGCCTTTGGACTTCTGAGCCTGCATGTTCCCATCTGATCTGTTTACCTGACCTGTCTTCAGACTCTTGCTGGATTCTGCAAGTATACCGAACATGGAACTGCTTCCTGACACTGACCTGCATTTCCTGTTTTGCTCGCAGATTTACATGCTCTCTATTACATTCAACAACTCATCTGATCAATGCATAAATGCATACATACATCCTGGTTCTCTTCCCAGTTGGTCCTGCACTGGCCTATTCTTGGTACCACCATTGCCTGAGAAGGATCCAGACATTTGAGGGTTGTTTTATTTGCATTTTCCCAAAAGAATTGTTTGCATATTAACATTTTAGTTTTGACTCCTCACTCTGTCCAAACATTGGACTTTGAGAGCCTTCAGTTTTTGAGTTTTGCAAGGTTTTCAGTTTCATGGTTCGCTTTTCTTATTTGTTCTTTAATCAGTTCCCTCCCTCTTAATTTATGCTCATCTGCATATTCTCGTCATGTCACAGTTACATCATATGAGCTCTGTGTTGTGTCAGAACCCCTACTTCTGTTTTTCCACCACAAATGATTCTGACTCTTCCTTTAACCCCACATTTACTCCCCCCATCCCCCCACTGCTACCACCTCCTCCCTCCTCATACATCTTCCTCGTCTTTCTCTCTGATTATTTTTTCCCCTCCATCACCTCCTGGGTAATGACAGGGGGACAGGTGGAGACCAGACCACCGCTACTACCAGTCTCCGTGTGCTTTCCTGAGTCACACACACCAACACATCATACACACACACACCCACAGATGGTGGACAGGGGTCCCTGCCGGCCAGCCTGTCTGTCTGGTGATGGGGTGTTGTTGTTTTTGAGTGCATTCAGCCACACATGATTAGCTAGACAAACACACACTTGTATGTAGACCCTTCTATGTGGCACATATGGGGCTCAGCACCAAAACAAGTCACCTGCTATTTCAGTTACACATATAAAGATACACAGATGCACAAACTCAGTACAGAACTAGGATCTGAGGGTTGTTAGGCTCTCCTTTCTGTTTATATGTCATTTTTAATGGTTTATAGATTGTGGAATCATAGCAGTAAAAATAAATGTTACACGTTGTTTTTTGGGGTCCCACAATAAAAACTAAATGTAAAAAAAAAAAAAAATGTGATTCATTTTAGAAAAGGCGTTTTATTTTGTCTGTCTTGTCACTTCCTGCTTTGTTTGCATTTAGTAAGCCTGGTAAAGTCAGTCTTGTTTAACTAAGGTCAGCATAGTGATAAACATGATAACCAAAAGAAGAACTTCAGTATTTGATGATCAGCGCCACTGCATCTTTTTACACCAGTATCACCCTCACAGAAGAGCTGGTGCTAAGCAGCTGTTAGACACTCAACTGTACGTGTCACCTTGACATCAAACTGTTGTGATTCAGTTTATATACTGCTCCCGGTGGAGCCCTAAAGGTTGAGAACTGAAGGTGCCTGTAAGAAAATATATTAAAATAAATCCCTTTTGTGTCATTTTTCTTCCTCCTTGGTATGAATGCATGCTCCTCCCACAAAAGAGGAAGTCCCAGGGGTGTCTGAGAGTGTCTGCCTGTCTACTTGTAAAACTCTGGGGACAAGAATCTGTTTACCTTATTTCTGGTCCTTTAAACTGTTTCAAAAATCTTAAAATGTCTCCTATAAAAATAAAATATGTAAGAATTGATTAAAAGTATTCAAAGTATTTATTTATATGTTACCAGTGTCTAAGTTGGAGTTGAAGTAATTTTCTGACAGGTGTGTCTAACATGGACACATGTTGGAACATAGACGCCTTTTAGACCATTGTGTTGCTCATATGGACTCAGCCTTGTGGATTTTTAGTGCAAAAAATGCATGATTGAGTTAATATAGTACTAGCATACCTAAAATGAAATTATAGTTTTCTCCTTCTTACTATTTTCACCATACCACTATACAGAAACGGAACAAATAAATTCAAATCAAATGTCTTATTTTATTCATTTTTAACTGGATTTTGAAAAATGGGGAAAATAATGGAATGGATGTCAAAACAATGCATTTTTTTTAGCATAAAGAAATATAAATTCTTTGTCATTTTATTAGTTTTGTTGGAAATGTGCAGAAAGGTTTTGTTGCAGAGTTTTTTGTTATCATCAACAAACAACCAGAAAACACATGAAAGCACTAAGCCTTTATTTATATGATTTCTGTGTCTATTTTTAATTATGGTAGGAATGGTCCTCCATTCTGCTCTTCCTCCATTCAGTGCTGAAAGCACCATAAATCAATTTAAAGTAAACATGCTGAGGGTATATATTTTTAGTGCCACAATTGCATCCTATTATCCTCTGATCAAACATTGACACAGAGCCGCTTTTGCAAAAAAAAGAAAAATAAAATCTGTTGTGCCCTGGCTAACACCTATGCTTTCCAGTCAGTTTTTTAGTTATTGCTTTATTTAGTCTTATAATCAGTAATGAAATACGATAAAAATAATAAAAATAAAAAAACTGCCAGCTAATGTTCTCTCTTAAATGATTAACAAAAAAAAGCTCTTTTTGAGCTGAACAGCTTTTTTTTTTCTTTTTTGCGTAAACCTGAAAATGTTGCCTCTCTGTGTTGGGTGCTTGTCTCTAACCTTTTATTCTCAGGGTGTCTTCGGCAGGATGACCTCGAAGCTGATTCCACTTCGCTGCAATCAGGAGGCAGTATTTAGAGGAGCAGATTTCCTAGGATGTGGCAACTTACCTGCAAGCTCCTCTCAATCTTAAAATTTTGAAGTCTCCTTACCTTCCTTGTCCTCCTCCTTTCCAGTCGAGCTGGTTCCGAGTTCATCTCTCTCTCTGCTTCCTGGATCCATTCGAGGAGCTCACCTGCCTGTCCTCCCACCCGAGAAAGAGAAGTGAGTCACTGACTCCTGGTTGGATTCCCACTCAGTCCGAACGGCTCAGATTACCCCCTCCCGGACCTATCGCCGCATGAGAAAACTGTAAGGACTCAACAACCTTTCTGAACTCCAAATATTCCTCTTGAAGCCACATTATTCACTGAGTCTCTTTCCCTAGAACGATCCAGTCAGAGCCTCCATGGTGCACCCATTTCTAGGATTACCAAGCTCTGTGATTCCTCTGTAAATAAAACTTTGAAACGACTTACCTTATTCTGACTGTGATTGTGTCTTCTCATGAGTCGATCCCAGGATCATGTCAGAAAACTTCGGGACAATAAGTAATTTCAGAAAACCAAGTTAGATGCAATGTTTAGCTTTATCAAATGAGTTGTCAGCACATATAACTCTGAGTTGTTGGTCATGTCAAATGATGAAAATTCAGCTAACTTTCATGTTTTTGTTGTGAAAGTGGAAAAAAACAACTCTTTGACTTGGTTTTTGATTTAGAGACTCAATTTTCTTTTAATGTTCAATTTCAACTAAATAAATGTATACTAAAGGGATGCTGGCGAGAAAAATAACATGGCATGTTCTATACAATGACAATAAAGCTTTATTTGAAATTGAAGTTTAAAGCTGACCTGTAGTTAAGTTACTAGTAAGCACGATTTGCAACCAACGCGAAGTGGATGAGTAGTTAATTTTTGCAACATTAGCTACTTGGAATGACGGTAAAGGTTAAAGCTTCAAAACTCAGACCGTTACTGTTCCTAAAAGATTAGGTTAAAATGTACATGAAAAACTTCCCCACTAAGCTGCAATAAGCACTAAATTAAATGCATGCTTTTTAGGTAAGAAAGTTGAGATTTGTTGTTAAATCATTAACTTTTTCTAAGACACCACTACTTTTATAAAAGTTGGAGAGAAAAAATGTCAAGCAACACTAACAATTTAAAGTTTACTAAACTTAAAGCAAAACTCAAAAGTTCAAGCCCCAAACTTAAAAGTTTGTTGCCTTAACATTTGGTGTTCTAACTTTTCTTTCTTTTAGTGTTGCTTTTTCTCAAATGATAAATATTTCGACAAATGACAAAGAATATTATATTGAGTTGCCAAGGCATATTCTGCTTTTCTTTTTTTTTTGTTGCATTTAGTGGCTCATTTATGTATCACTACGCCCTCTAAGGTGTCTAGAAAATACATCAACATGTGTTAAATTCTCCTAGTCTTTCACTTGTCCTTGCTATACATCTTCTCTATGCTGTTGCATCACAGGAAGCCAATAAAATGCAAAACTAGAGGAGTTTAGCCTCCTGCTACTTCATGCTCAGCTCCAGAAGGTCATAATTGAAGATGCAAAGAAAATCACATCATCTGCAAAAGACAAAAATGAGCCTCGGAGGTCCCTAAGCCAAAATCTCTCCATTCAATGACTGAACGTGATGACGGCATGAACACTCAACAGGATTAGAGACAAACAACAGAAGTCCAGTCTGCATTTAAAAAATCTTGACTGTGCTGATAATCCACTTATAGCTCATTCTTTGGTTGTAAAAGGACAAAATAACCATTAAGAGTTCTTAATCAGGTTTGTTCAAGCAGAGGATAATCTAAAACAAGGGAACAAACTGTATCGTAGACTTCCATCATCAATCTTTATTTGTGAGTGTTTTCATAGGCAGGCTCTAAAAGGCTTTTTCATTTAGTTGTTTTTCTTGCTGCTGGTTTTATATATACATATTTCCTTTTTTTTCCCTTTTTTTTTAAGGCCCCAGTAACCACCACTTCAGCTGGAAGGGAGTTTGGCCTTTTTCCATTTCACTGGCTCTACGTGATCGGATGATCCACATCCACCATTACCTCCTTGTCCTGACCTCCATTTGGTCTGCAGCTCATTAACTGACCTCTTCTCTTGAAGAATCCAGTTTAAGTGGCCCAGCTGAGTCTTACTCTCGTTCTGTGGCCAATATGAAAAAAAAAACATCCTCATGGAAAAAATAATATAAAAAAAAATAAAGGGAAAACATAACTGTGTTCATTGAATGAGCTGTATTAGCTTTATGGAATAGAACAAAACTGGGACTCTTAGTTGTTGATGATTTATGGCATTATCTCCTGTCCTGTGGGTCTGGACTGATGCACGTGGAATACGGAGCCATCAGTGCACCTGGCAGAGGGTAAGTGGGTGATTAATCTCTAACTTAATGAGGCAGTTTCTTATTTTAAGAGTGGTAATAAACAAGGATAATGTACATTTTAAATTAGCCAAATTCCTCTTCATAATGTTTTACTCTGTAACACTGCCTCTCCCACGCTTACTGATTATTTTTTTCGGTAAAGCCGTGGCATCGTGCCACAACCTCTACTCAGCTCAGTTCAACTGCATTCCACCTGGGATGTACACTGATAGAACAGGAGAGACACAAAAGACGGAGAGGTTAAGACTGAAGAGGAGACAGAGGAGAGATAAACAGAAGCAGAGTGTAATCTATCTGCCGCAGTTCGGCTGCTGGACAGGCTACTGCTGCTATAACAACCCTAATCTGACAGGCACGTCCTGATGCTGATCTGACAGCTACTGCTAATGTATTGCTGAGGGAGCAGATAGGAGCTGCAAGAACACACATCTACCTTCTTCGTTTTTAATTTTATCTTAAGATTTAGACATCAGATTACCAGATTTTACATTATTTTTCTTACCTACTGTGCAATTATAATAAATGAGCTAACTGCTGTACAGATGAAAAAGATTAACTATGACCTTTATAAATGTTGTAAACACTTCAATTAAATCAAGTTGTAATATATATATATATATATATATATAGATACAACTTTTTAAGAACTTCAAAAATGATTAATCTAACAAGTAACTTTAGAGGATATCTAAACTTTATACAGTGGGGAAAATATTCTCAATTAACATTTTCATGGCTGTAGTTTACCTATGGCCACATTAGAAATATCATCTAAAACAGTATTTTTGTCTTTAACGTAAATTTAGAGTTGTGCTAAAGTTATTAAATTAAGTTCACAATATAGAAGTGGATTTATATTTCATCTGTGGTAACATGTCAGGCAACATTAGCAGCAAATGGTGTTTTAAAGGAGGAAATGGAACTGCAAGCATTACAATTTAAAAATGGTTAAAGAGGATTTTTAACAGATGTCAGCATCTAACCTAGGTGAGGATAATTTGATTTAGCTTCTCAGTAAAACAGTCTTGTCACTTTTCCATTTTCTTGAAAAAGTGTAATTAAGCTAAAGTTCTCCCAAATTATATTAAATTGACCTAAATTAATTTGCTTAACTGAAGAATAATTTAATGTACACAGATCGGTCTGATTTTGGTAAAACAAAGGTTCTGTTGCCTGGTCATATGATGCACCCAATCAAAGATTACAGTCTCACCTGTGATCAATAATTAATCAATCAATCAGTTGGTGTGTATAAAAATAACCTAGCACACCAGACCTTCACACCAACTGCAGCTTGACCTCTAGCGCTAAGCCTATCGCTATGTTCATACCTAATGCGATTTCAGCAGCAAAGGAGCATCTGCTGCTACTTTTTATGCATTTCCATATTAAATCAAGACGCGCCTCAAGTACATTTTGGATGCTCCTGAAATGCTTTCAGTAAAGTGTGTACAGATGCATCTAATACTTGTGCTGCTCCTGTGTTCAAAGGTGCAGCTTTGCTACATTTGCTTTGATAAGTGGGTAAAAATAAGTTTTAATATATTTTTATGCGAGAAAGTCCACCTTAAAAAAACATCGTCTGTGCAGTCAGTTCATCAAGATTACGATCCTGTCTTAAAATATTATTTTGCTTTCGCACATACCAGTGGTGCGCTGTCACTGGGAATCCCCAGCAGCAGCTGCCTGAGGCCCGGTCGCCTCCTTGGGGGGTTTCTGCTACTGTTTGTGGCAGCTGGAAGATGTTAATAGTTTTCATGTATATAAAATCAAACATATTTTGCAAGCAGGTGTCAACATTTTAAGTTAATTTAGGTGTTAATAAACTGTTTCAGGGGAGTGATAATAGCAATCTGCTTTAGCAATGCTGTCTCTGTCTCCCTGCCAGATCAGTTCAATTCAATTCAGTTTATTTATAAAGCGCCAATTCAGGTGTACCAGGACTGGCCAGCCCAGTCACCAGACATAAACAACGTTGAGCGTGTGTGGGCTAGAATGAAAGTGGAAACATGGAAGACAAAACCAAAGACTCTTGAACTCTGAAAGGCATGTAAGATTGCTTTCTTTTCTATTCCTAATGACTTCATAAATAAATTGTATGAGTCATTGACAAATCATATGGATGCATTCCTTCAAGCTCATGGAAGTCATTCTAGATATTACATATGGATCGTACCACACCGCTACTATTATTTTGTAATTGACTAAATCTTTGTTCCGTTTTCATACTACTCTCTGTAGGCAACTGAACTTTTTTGGTGATGAGTTTAGCTTTCATATGAGCCATTTTTAAAACCGGTGGATTAATTACAAGTCAGTTTATAAGCTCTTGTTTCTAGAAAATGGATAAACGATGAGACTTTTGTCAGAAAATGGTTCAAACTCATGTTGAAATAGGTTTTCAAACTGCTTTTTCTGCCCTGAACAAATCAGCTTGAAAGCTACTTGTCGGCTGACATTCTAGAACTGGACACTTTTTATTGAAACACTATTCTGGTGAACTATATCTTTGAACTAGCGTACATTTATCTATTTAAGAAATAGTACACTTGGGAAATACCCTTGGACGATTTGAACATGATTAGTAGATATTTCAAGTGTAAAATGTTTGATTTTTCTTTATTAAAGTTCCTGTATCGTAATGGTAGAATGATGTACTTCATATTAAGAACAAACATCCATGTGGAGGCAGAGAAACATGTCGCAGCCACTGTCCATCCTCCTCCACTGGGTCCATGAATAATGCAGATATCCCATTTTCGTGCCACTTCGCATCCCGTTTTCTCCTCCCCCTCCTGCTCCACACTGTGCCGTCGTAAAAATAGAACCGTAGACCTGCAAGCTTTCACTCTGGTGTTTACACCATCATGACCCTCCCCACTGCTTTTTCTCCTGACAGTTGGATTATTAGTCTCATTCATCTCAGCCTGCTCTCTTTCTCTATCCTCCACAGGAACCAGCGAGGAGAAACAAGATAGAAGGTTTGTCAGGCCGGGCCGGGATAGAGGGAAGGCGCTCAGGTAACACATAGATACTTCATCTCCATATCTTTATTGTGCGTCTCACAAAAATAGCCCTGCAAAGGCCTCTTCTGCTCGCTTCCTCGAGCCTCCCACTCCTCCTCTACATGCACTCAGTCTGAGCTCATGGGAAACGAGGAGCTCTCCTTTAAGTCATTAAATGTACAAACGAGGACACGAAGAGAGAGAAAAGAACCGGATTCAACTTCCCTCGAGAAAGCTGAGATAACATTTAATATCATAACAGGAATGCAACAATAATGATGGATTAGAGCTCAGAGATGTGATTTCAGACATAAACAATGTTTCTAATTGAATAATTTACATTCAATGCAGGGCCAATATATTAAGATTGCAACAACAGGCTTTCTTTGGGTGTCCCTATAATAACACCTTAGGTTCTGAATATAAAAAAGTAAACAAAACAAATAGAAAATAAAATGATTTAAGTAAAATTGTAGCTTTAAACTAGCCTGACGTAGTCCGACTCAATTCTAGTCAGAATATGAGTCTGATACTGCTCCATAGAGCTGTGATTATGGGGCGTGTTTTGAACGAACCAGGAAAAAAAATGCCTCTGCACTCAATTGGATAGACCTACAACCAATAAGAGCAACGGAGTGCGTGACGTATCTTAAGCGAGGCATAGTTGTTGTCCACAAAAATCAAAGCGTGCAGTTTCACGCCTAGAATAAGAAGATGAGACTTGATCGCGTTTCTCTGTTCCTCTTTTAAAATTAATTTGCTGTGGATATCTTCTAGAATAGACCTAATAGCAGAATCTACTCACCCAAACTCTCCAGCGGCAGCCATTATTGTTGTCACCCAAGCGCGCATTGGTCACGTGGTTGATAACGTTAATCTTGATCATCTGTCCATCATCGTATAAAGCCCGCCCTGACAATTTGATTGGATCGCCTGACAGTGGGCTTTAATACTCACGCTACTATGGAGCAGAGCCAGACCGAACTTCCCCGAACTCAAACCTTGTGGGCGGGACTAAGTTCAGACTGGCACCCAGGCTAGCTTTAAACCGGAATGCGATATAAATAACTGACATTAATGACATTCCTTATATTGTAAATGTCCTTTCCTCATTCTTGTGCCTCCTACCTTAAATTAACATCCAGCCTTGACAACAAGCCCTTAAATTCTGTTATATGTTGCTTTATATACTTAAGCCATCCTTTCCAGATATTGTTGAAAACATGGATTTCCAAAAATTAGAAGATTAACATATTATTTATTGTTAAAACAACAGGGCCAAACGGGGGCCAAGGCAGCAACATGTAATGCCAGTCTTCCTGCTTTTCTCAAACAAAAATTGCTCTATCTATTCTCATTTGTGTCAATACTATTTCTGATAATCACACATGTAAAAAATGTAAAATATATAAATAAAATGTATATGTTCAATAGATAACCCTAATTCTTCAGAAGAAAGCAGTTTGTTTTTCTATCTAAAGATGTATCGGCTGATTGTGTTATGCAATGTAAAAAAAAGCAGCCAGCCATAAGCTTTAAAGTTGCACCAACAATGAAACACCATGAAATAAAGTTTAGGGAAGTACAGCTGCTGCCTGTGAACCTCCTGGGGAAGCTTCAGCAGAAAGATCTGCTGCTCCACCTCACAGCACCAGACACCAACAGCCATGGATGTATGCCTGCTGCGTTGGCTGCCTCTGTGGCAGGCTGTTTTAGACATTCATTAGAAGAGCTTTCCTCTCTATTGTTCCATTTTTTGATCTCTAAAATAAGATTTTTCCTAGTCAAAACTACATTCCTACTCAATGGCGTAAAAACACAACAATAAGCAACATTACCTGTGTGGGCCCCATATGAAGTGCAACACCCCATCTGGCATGTGTTGGGGTATAAAAAAGGTCCGGTCAGACAAGCTAATATCAGGTGGGTGTACCTTTACATCTGCAAAGAGACGGCCCCTAAGCAACTGCAGTCTCTGCTTACTGATATTTACGCAATTGTTCCTACTAGCCAGAAATGTACATATAGATATCCTAAATTACATTTTTGCCAGCATTAATTACACTTCAGGCTGCCAAAAATATAGTTATAGTAGTAAGAATAAACTTTATAATACCTAGAAATCTTTACAAATTTGTCAGATACAAACATCTAGATTAAGTATTCAGTCAAGCATTCAAGCATGAATGGGAAATGTGACGTCATTTGTTCTAGTAATAATTTCATTTCAGATATCTGAAATGTATATTTTAGATAGGAAGAATGTTTTTTTAGATATCTGAAATTTTCATTTTGACTAGGAAGAAATGCATTTGAGACATCAAGATTACTTATTCAGTCAAGCTAATAAAATTAAAAAACGGACTGCCATACTGCTCCAAACTGTTCTAAAGCTCCTGAGAGACCTTTTGGAAATATTTAGAGCAGGAATGAGTTCAATGATTCCATATGTTTTAAGTAATCACTAATGTAATGATTGCAAATGGAAATAAATTTCTGTGTGCTTGAACATCGGAATCAAAGAAAGATAAATGCTCGGTAGGTGACTTTTAATCATAACGTCCATGGCAGCCATATTTCTCATGCCAATGAGAATGCAATACTTTTTGGTGTCTGAAATGGATTTGTTTCCATGAGTTGCATGATCAGGGGAATGCTAGTGTTTGTGTATTTGTGTGTCAGGTGGTATTTTTGCAAGTATTACCTGATGCGCCAGACAAATTTCAAATGCGTTTCACGATCCACACATGTTTCAGTGGTCGGGGACCTCTGATGACGTAACAGATTCGGTGGATCATGTTAAAACAGATCAAGGCTTGACTGCCTCTCTCTGAATCCCTCTGGATGCTGCACACCTCAATCACACAGTGACTCTGGGTTCATCAGTGCTGAATTATCGAGGTTGCAGTAATATACTCTGTCCATATATTGTGTTGAATATTAGTCTTGTTTAGGAGTGATTTATGCATCATTCATCAGCAGTTCGGCGGTCATGTATCTTTTTACCGGCAGGGTTATTGAGGCAGGACGATAGTGCAATGATTGAAATAAAGTGTGCACAATGGGGTTTCTTTCTTCTGAGGCTAAACAGAAAGCTTAAAGCAGAGAACATAAGAATTGGACATATGGTGTTATTTGAAAGGATGACAGAACAAAATCAAACCGCATGAGACGAAATTAGCTGAAACGTGCTGATACAAGTGTTGCAGGGGAATCAAAGTGCTGTTTCCCAAGGCTTTTTGAATATGAAGCATATCGCAGACATTCTGTGACTGTTTTTTTATGACAGGTTTCTTTAAACTAACCTCCCCCCCACCCCATCCCAGTCCCCTGCTGTCTCTAAAGCTTTTGATAAAGCTTTTAGTTTGGCATTTGATTCTGCTCTCCTTTTTTCTTTTCCCCTGAATGTGTCTGGGTGTTTTTTTCTCTCCTTTTTTTTCTTCTTTTCTTCTCTTTCATGCAGAGCACCTTGGCCACTGAAAGGGAGTGTTGGAGGGCTCCGCGGTTATTGAATGTGAAGGCGGATGACATGGAGAGGAGAGGACATGCAATGAAAACGAAACAAGCAGACATGAGGAGCTGGGGAGAGTCAAGGTAGAGGGAGGAGATGGAAAGGGACAAAAAGAGAAGATGAAAGAAACAGTAGCGAGGAAGAATGGCTGAGATAAGAGGAGAAAGAAGAAGGTAAGAGAAAAGGAAAATAAACAACAAAGAAGAATTATGGTAAAATAAAAAAACACAAAACAGGACATAAAATAAGAAAGAAAGAAAGAAAGAAAGAAAGAAAGAAAGAAAGAAAGAAAGAAAGAAAGAAAGAAAGAAAGAAAGAAAGAAAGAAAGAAAGAAAGAAAGAAAGAAAGAAAGAAAGAAAGAAAGAAAGAAAGAAAGAAAGAAAGAAAGAAAGAAAGAAAGAAAAAGGACCTGTGGTGTGGAACTGAACTGAAGAATCTGAGGAAACAAGGTGATGGGATAGCGGGGAGAAGAAGGAGATGAGTTCAGGAAGAAGAACATAAAAGTAGAGGATGGGGGGAAAAAAAACAGAAACGTGCCTGTGAAAAGTGAGAAGAGTACATACAAGATAAGAAAGAGGGGGAAGAAAAGCTATGGATGGGGAAAGGGAGAAAGAAAAGAGAGAGGACAGGAGGAGGATGAGAAACCAGTCATTCTTTACCCAGGGGGAGGCACAGCGGGGGATGGAGGGGCTGTAGGGGGGAGATGGGCTCCTCATCCCTCTCTCCCCCAACTGAGCCTCCTTCTTCAAGGTCAGACACACACACACACAGAGGCAAGCAGTTCTGGCAGACATGGTACACACCAGTACGCACACACACACACACACACACATAGTGGAGCTCAAGTAGAAAAGACGCCTTCTGCCTGCCTTTTTCTTTCTGACTCTGTGTACCAAGCAGCCAAGTCTGAGTCAACCATCTGGAGATAAAAAACATTCCTCCCATACACACATAGACACACGTACATAAGCACACATTGTGTGTGTGTTTATGATAATAGACCAAATGCCTCTATTGATTCTTTCTCTTTCTGTGTCTCTCTGCATCTGCGTGTGCATGTGAAATCAGCTCTTATGATTTCTTCGTGAGGAACGCTTTTCCTTGCTTACCTTGAAGTATGAATGTGGTTGAACGCTGCCAACTTAGAGCTGCAACAATATCAAGGTTTTGGCATTCCTAGTATTAATTGCAAAATCATCAGAGTTAGCATTTTTTTACTCAAATGTGATAGAAGAAAAATATGCTAAAAGTGACATTAGAGGCTGACTTTACTGTAATTATCATCATGGCTGTCATCATTATCATAAGGGGAAATAATTGAGGAATAGCAGTAAAATTAACATATAATACAGGTTTTATGGATTAAGAAATTTCACACCAGCCCCTTTTCTGTTTGGATTAAACACCAAACACAGAACATTAAAACATGTTGTGTAAAATGTAAGCCATTTTAAATCACTTTAAACATATTTTTAAAGGTTAATTATAAAAAGCTAAATACTACAATTTAAATACCAAGTATAAAAACAGTGAATCGGTATTTTCTACAGAAATCAACCCCCACATTATAATGAAGCCTCCCCTGTGCAGCACACTTTAGCTGGCTTACTGACGCTTGCAGCCTTCCAAATCTTTCTTTCAAATGTACAGATGATCACTATGGCGAAATACTTCAGTTTTGCTTCTACTCAAGCACAGAGCATTTATCAATTGTTTGTATCAGATTTACTGACATCCATCCAATGGATGCCTATTCGGAATAGTTAGCCTAACTGTCAGTCACAGGTTAAATTAGGGCATAGAGGACAAACAAACATGCACACAGTAACACCTAAGGGCAATCAGAGTGACCAGTTCTCGTTGGACATATCTCCAAAAGTTTTACTTTTGTCTCTGTGTGCATTTGCAAAACATACTGAAACTTTTCCTGCTGTTTTAGAGATATTTTCCTATTCTCCAAGTAGTCCTTAAACTCGTGTCAGAACTGGACTTATTTCTTTAATAATATCACACAATACCACCTTTATCTATAAAGCATTTTATTATAATGAAGGTTAACAAAATGCTGTACATATACAACCGACAATAAAAATACAATAAATTAATATAAATAAGTAAATCACAGAAAACCTAAACAAAGCCAGAAACTCTTGAAATTAATTAAAAGTACATAGAATGAAATAGTTATGTGCAAACGGTGTCTGCAAATAGATTAACTTTAAGAAGAGTTATTAAACTCTAAAAGAGATTAGGCCTGTCTGATGTGCAATGCAGTGCAAATGCATCAACTCCTTTTAGTTTCGGCTTGGATTTAGGAACAATAAGGAGCTGCTGGTTGGCAGACCTAAGGGAGCAGGCAGGTGTATGGGACTGCGACAGCTCAGAAAGGTGAAGGGGGAGGGCAAACCACATTCAGAGATTTAAAACATGAAAAAGAAAACTTTAAAACGGATCCAAAAATCTGCAGGCAGCCAAAGAAGAGAATCAAGAATGGGGTATCATGGTCAGACGTTTTTGTTCCAGTTAAAGTCACACTGCAGCATTTAGCACAACCTGCAGGTGCTTGATGGATGCATTTCTTACCAAAACAAATTCATCTTTAGGTAAGAAAACTTTCCCCTCCCTGAATGGATTGTTGGCTGGACATTTCCACGGCGACTTTTCCCAACGATGAACCACACTTTGGGAGATTTACAGCCTTCCTCTTCATAGTCTGATTTATTTATTTATTTATTTATTTATTGTATTTGACACAAGGAGGCAAAGGATTTTAAGTACATCCACAAGTGTGGCTCCAATTAACTCCAGTGGATTTAACCAATTAAAAGTTTAGAAAACCATGAGTCAACATCTGGGTTTTTTCCAAGTATTTGAAAGGGAAAGTAAATTCCAACCCCTCCCATATAATTTAAAACAATGTTTTAGTTCCCTTTGGGTTTAATCAAGTGTTTTCAATTGAATTCTTGATAGTATGTGTAAACTTTTGAATTTAAACCTAATATAAAACATTGTTTATTACTCAGGATATAACAGTTAGAGATCAATCTTCCCATCATTTCCCTTTTCACATTTGAACTTGCAGAGGTACACTGGCAAATGAAAAATAATTGTTACCAATGACTAACTAATGACTAAATCAGGAAGGGTTTACTCTGATTTAGTAGCAGACAGATTCAATTATTATTCAGTTTTTATGAAAGGGTTTTAGGCTTTTATTTTGAAAGTTATAAAGAAAGTTTGGAACTGTATGTTTGCTTTAACTATACATTTAATCAACTAGATACTAACTTAAAGGGCTTTGGGTTAAAATCCATGTGATATTATTATTTTGGCTGCTGTTGAATATAAGCAAACTCTGGATTACAGCTCTTATTGTGCAAGAACTGTACCAATTTTAAAGCGCTTATAAAAACAGCTCAAACCCCAGAATGTCTGGGTAAAGGTTACACTGTCAAACTTTGAGAACTGGGCTCTTGGAGGTATTGAACTTTTATTTCTTGTATTTTGTCCTTCTGAAAAATCCTTTCCAAGAATTCCTCTTCACATACTGTAGCTACAAACTCAAAAATGCTAATAAAAAAAAATCTTAAAGACAGTCACATAAATTGTCTGAAATCTTCTTTTCAATTCACTTTTAAATATATAAAAAATGAATTCTGAATAGAAAACCCAAAAACCCAAATTGAAAGTCCTGTTAGACAGGAAAGCTTGTTGCTTGTCTTGCTTCCTTTGAAAGTGTCACCAAACCTGTTGTGTTGTTAAAAAAAACTGAGCAGCAGGGCTTTGGAGTGAGTGAAAATTGAAACATGGTACAATACAAACGAAAAGAGAAAATGCTCCCGGAAAATGTCAAACACGGACATGATGTAAGTACCAGCATTGCTGTTTTATTTCCCAAAAGAATCAAACCACCCAGAAAGGTTTTCTCGACTAATAAAACATGACCAAAGCTATACCTGAAAATCTATCATCCTTCAAGTTTTTTCCTGGTGTTACTCAGCTTTCAATCATAAAAATAAAGCATACAAAGTCATTGAAACATTATGACCTTTACATTTTTGCATTTCAGCTAAACACCTCAGTGTAGTTCAATTGGGTTTTAATGTGACTGAGCTTACACCCAAACTAAATGATGTGCATTTTTTACACCACCACTTAATCAATACTTTATAGAACCATCTATAACTGCAATCACAGCTGAAAATGCTTTGGGTATATTTCCAGCAGCTTTCAAATACCGATTCCATACAAGAAAGGTATGCCCAGTCTTTCCGGTTTTAAAAAAACTGAACAGAGAAAAAAGATCAACACTAATGTGCTCTTTATATTTATAAAAGGTAGTAAAAATGGAAAACTTGATGGAAAACTATGATTCAGGGGAAGAATATAAATAAAACATGCTAAAAGGAACACAATACTCCAGGCTGACGGGGACAACAATTACAACTTGAGACTTAGTTCTGGTTAGCTGGTTAGGATGGTTGCCGTATATATTTTGCTCCACATTTGTTTTCTTTCAAAAAGCGTCCTGTATATCTTCCAACAATTACCTTCTTTTTGCAATTCTTCACATAAATATGAGTTTTTGTGAAGCAAAGTGTTCAGAAAAAGTTGTCCTGGAAGAATATTTTCCCACATGAGCCGTAAAATCTGCAGCTCCTCCTAAGTTAAAATGGGCCTCTTAGCTACTGTTCTGAATAAGGCTCTCTTTCCCTATTTTACAAGCTTAAATGGAAAAAATCTAAAATGATGAATCACCTTCCTTTCATTTTTTCATACATTTCTTGCTTCGCAAAATTTCAATATTACTGAATGGGGTTTGTTTGTATTGACATAGAAAATGTAATATAAACTCACTGGTTCTATCTTCTTATATGTCCATACGATCACATTTGTGAAGACTCAAGTTTGAAGTTTCTCTGAGGGCTAAAAGAGGGAAAGTGGAGGCTTAAACTCCAGCTCGTTTGGTTTCATTAATCCCTTACTGCAAGGCGTGCTGCACAGAGGGCAAATTCAGACCCTGAGCCACAGGATGTACCAGCAAAGCATGCACAGTCATCTTCACCTTTGGAAGTGCACATTCATAACACCACGGATAAGCATATGCTGACAGTAGAAGAGGGAACAGTACAGCCAAGATGTGCAAAGAAAAGAGGAAGAGGGCTAGAACTGAACTCAAGAGGAAACCAGAGGAGGACCAGTGGACACCAAACAACTCTACCACAAAGATTGTTGTTTTTTCTTACTGTTGTGCATTAAGTCGTTCTTTCCTCCATTTGGGAAATTAATATCAGTTGTACCCAAGTAACATCATTAGATAATAACAGTTAATCTTATTAACTGTGTCTCTTTTTTATAAACTCTGGAATATAATTAATTTCTTTTTTTTTATATTGGAAATTCAAAACGTTACTACAACTCGATAAATAAAGCGAGTTTTCAAAAGCGCAGCTTCTCTGCTGCGGGAGATAACGGCTCTCTGGTGCTTTTGCAGAAAAAGAGGAGGGGACTTTGGCATACGTGATGCCAATTGGCTGAGGAGCTGTAATCTGTGCATGTCTTCAGTATGCATTAATTAATCACAGCCTGAAAGGAAATGACGGAGGAGCATCGTAGAATCAACAATGATGGTGCTAAACTGGAAGCATAGACACAATTTTTCCCTCGCTAAAATGAAAAGCTAAATGTTTTGGTGACTTGGTCACTGGTCTGGGAACAATGACTTATAACTGGCTGATTTAGTTTTGACTTTTCTTCTTCAGTTTTACCACATTAACTTGCATGATTTACTGTTACTACTTTCCAGAAGTGTCAAGTAACGAAATACAAATACTTCGTTACTGCACTTAAGTACACTTTTTAGGTATCTATACTTTACTCCATTTATTATTTTTCTTCCTACTTCTGACTTCTACTCATTACATTTTCACACAAGTATTGGTACTCTCTATTCCTTACATTTTTAAAGCAAACGTTATTCTTTAATGTTTATAAATATTTATTTCACGTCATGTGCTCCATCCAATGCAGATCATTGGCGCCATCCACATCTAGTGGAAACTAGTGTAATTGGATGAGTCATATAACGCAAACACTCATTGGTTAGCTAAAGGAAATCATCAGAAGCAAGCAGGTGTTCTTCAAACTGTAAACGTGAATTATCTATGCCATGCTACAATGTGGGATTCAGAAAAAGATGTTGAAATGTCTGAAAGGTCGGACACAGGCGAGAGCGTATTGGGAGACGGAGACCAACAAGGCCTCCCTCATCCTTGGCCCTATGTCAAAGAATTTTTTTAAATAGTGGAAACATTTAGCTTTCAGTTCATATAGTGGTATCCGCCTGTCTTTTTAAAGGTTACTTTATACTTTTGTACTTTAAGTAGTTTTTGGAGCACAAACTTTTTCACCTTTACTTGATTAAAGAGGTCAAGTTAATACTTCAACTTTTACCAGAGTGTTTTTAAGCTGCATTATCTATACTTCTACTTAAGTAACAAATGTGTGTACTTTTGACACCACTGCTGCTTACATATAAATAATGACCCTGGTTTAATTTTGCCTTAATGTGCATTTTATTTTATGGCTTATCGCTTATGGCTTATTATGAAAGACATTATTTTTTCAAGATCATACGTGTTCCAAAGCCAGTTTTAGCTTGTAAAGACCTCTGAGAACCAAAGTTTCGGCCAGACATGGAGCTTGTTCAAAACATTTATTGAGGCGGTTTGTAATGAATATCCTTGATTTTCGGCAGGGAGACCGGTACAACAACCCACTGGTGACGGCCTAACTGGTTGATTGCACAAGGCAATCCGCCGCCGCGGAAGGAGACATGGCTGTTGTTGGGCTCGCTGTCTGAATGACGGCGCGCACTGATACAAACAGAGAGAAAATAGGACCAATTGATAACGACGTGTGACTTTTTCCACTACAATGTTTTTGGGATGCGAAAATATCACTCTTTTGGACACATAATGTTTTGGGAAGAGAAACGTTTTATTTCGCTGTACCTAAAAACCTGCAGGACTACTTTCGGCTTGACCAAAACTGGACGATAACTCTGCTCACAGGACGCTGCCAGGGGTAAGTCAGTGTGATTGCATGCCGCTGGTGATCGGGATGCCATACAGATTCATGTCAAAAATACCGAACTATCCCTTTAAACTGTTCCACTACAGAAACAACAAACTGTGTAGATTATAAAATGTTTGCAGTTAGGTAGTTCATTTAGATAATTAACTAGTCAATATAAAACATTTTGATTAGATTATTTAATTTAATTCCAAAAATAGGAAAGCTAACCAAATTTATTGACATTAAAACTCATGAAATAAGTTACTAAATAGTTCATTTGTCTAATAACTAGTTACTTTCCTAAAATAAGTAACTCTAACTAGTTACTTTTAGACGTACCATGACCAGCACTAGCAAGTTTTGAGAAGAAATGCCTTACATGAGGCATAAGCCAGTCTGGCTGACCAGGCTACAGAAATGTCAAATTAACAGAAGAGAAGCTTCACAAGCTCCTGAAAGGTTATTCACATCATCCTATTAGATAACAGCGCACTAACGGATGTATTTTAAGCCAATACCTCAAATAAGTTGCGTCCTTAAATGATATTATGGAAAAATAATAAGAAAGTGAAGGAACTCCATAGGTCTGGTTGATTGTCACAATGACCAATGCCTAAAGGTGTCACGTTCATCTGTTCAAACTGTTTTTTTTTGCATCAAGTTTGATCATTATGGAAATGTGTAATGGTCATAACTATGAGTAAGGAGACTGGTTTCTGTTCCTTGAATTAATATGTTTTGTTGGCTGAGAGAGTTATTATTTATATTGGAATTAATCCTGTACTGAAAAGGGCTGAAAGGCCACTCAAAGGTCTACAAAGACCTTGGTTATCATCCCGTGGTCTGATAAAGTTAAAAGTGTTTTTCCATGATGATTATTTTAACATCCAAAAGAATGAGGAGCAGCATCATGCATGGGGTTGTGGTTTTTTTCCATCTAGTACAGAGTGTTTCACCTCTTTAAGTCAATGGCACAATATTTACAAGGAACCATCACTTATTTCAGTCCCAGAGAGATTTATGGGCTGAGCTGAAAAGGTCTGAGTGAGTAAACCTTCCTACAAACCTCACTTATGCTCATTCTTGTCAGAGGATTGGACCAAAATTCAACCCAACTGTTTTGAGAGACATGTGAAAGGATAACCAAAACATATGATGGAAAATAATCATACCAGAAAGAAACTAAAATGAATTATATTATTGTGGCATCTAATACATATCTTTCAAATGAAATCAGCAATATTTGCAGACCTAAAACAGGAACAATCTGGTCTGATTTTATATCCAACAGATGTTTTCCTTCATGTATAATATACCTAAATAAAAGGCATCAAGATAAAAAAGATGCATTAAAAGTCTAGAGTTGAGATAATGCTTTTGAAAAATTCAGAAGTATATTTAAGTTCATTCGTGTTTTGCATTTCCAAGTAGCAAATACAATTACAAATCTAAAGTGTAAAATAGCTCTAATCAAAGAGCTTTCATCCTTCCTCTCTCTCACACATTTAGCCTCTCCTTCTCAGACTAAAATCATCCCCTCCTCCACTAACACCCACCCCATCATACACCACATGTTTCCTTTTTTCTTCTTCTTCTTCTTCTTCTTCTTTTATAACTGACTGCAAATTTACTGCTGGTCATTACAGAGGCAGGGTCAATTCCCCAAACAATGTGTTTGGTGCCACCATAAAAAGGGTGTTTTTTACGGCGTGTAGCAGTAAAATGCTATTAAACAGATAAAACACCTGCAACGAGCATCAGGAGGATTATAAAAAGAATTGCCTTGATAAACTCCACATATCTGTGAGATGGCTCACCAGCAGCTCTTGTCTTCATGGCCAGGGATGGAGGAGGGGGATTGCAAGGACTGCTGAGCACAGCCGAGACAGTTAACGCAACTCTACAGCGCCACCATGTGAGCAAATGTGGAGAACCAGGCAAACTGCTTGAACCTTACAGAGCTAGGATGGATGCTGGAAAGGAAACATACCTAAATAAAACATTATATTGTAATTATATTAGGTGAATTATATGAGGTTTTTGAACAGCAAAAAATGTCTTGAGGGACAAAAGGTATACGTTTAAGTTAATTATTAGTATTTTTGCATAATAGATGTTCACATAGAGTAAAAGATATCAGGATAGTGAAGTATTAATTTCCACTTCAGAATGTCAAAAAGTATATTTAATAGATTAAAAATAAATAAATTGAACTCAAAATGGATAAATTCACTTTTTGCATTTGATCCATACCATTGGGGAGCAGAGGGCTGCCACTGTGGGGCGCCTGGGGAGCAGTGTGGTGGTTAAGGGTCTTGCTCAGAGACCCAGAGTGTCCACTAGGCCAACACTCCCCTTTAATTCTACACACAATCACCCTTTATGACAATGTTTAAAACATTTAATTGTTGCATTTTTTTTTTGAAAAATACCTGTTCACATACTTTGTTGATCCACCTTTGGCAAGATTTATAATCTTGTCTGTAAGATTATAATGCCCCAAGGTACATATACCTTCTTTAGGCTGCTTCACCTAATTCCCATGCTTCCCTGTAGGGTGGCAATGCCCTGGTGATGACATCAGGCATTAACCAAAGAGCTTGCGCTTTGCTAGTCGGACCAAATAACCCGTTTTCCGTCAAGGACCTTTTGGAAAATTCCAGACAGGCAGTATTGTGGCCTTTATTAAGGCCCCCTCTACCAAACAGGCTTGATCAGTTTCTATCAGACAGCTGAGTGGGCATTCACTGAATGGGTTTACACACACAAAAAAGAGTTTATTTAAGATTTGATTTTTTTTTTTTCTATAGAGCTTGCTATTTTGAATGTCTGAATTTATTTTATATCATTTTGTTTTTCTTTTAACTCTCATCTATACTTAGAGAAAAAAACAAGACCAGATAAAGTATTAATGTTTTTTACTCAAGTAGAAGTATAACTCATACTGTTTAAAAAAGTTTAAAAGTTAAAAAGTAAGTAAAAAAAAAAGTTTAAAAATATTATTTTTAAAATTACTTAAAATATAAAAGTAAAATAATGCAGGAAAAAATGTGTTGGTGAAGATTCTCAGTAATCCAGGTCAAAGTCATTCCACAAAAAAGAATTTAAAAACAATCCACTGGACTTTGTTTCCAAGTTTGAAGATGTTTCGCGTCCATCCATGAATTAAATTATTATTATTCTTCAATTAAATGTATTTATTTATTTATTTTTTCGAATTGGAAAAACTTCCTGGATGTGAAGCGAAACATCTTCAAACTTGGAAACAAAGTCCAGTGGATTGTTTTTAATTTTCTTTTTTTGGCAGGAAAAAATTTTTAAGGGCAGATGCTTTAAACCTCATACTGGTTACTGCACTACACTATTAAAGGAACATTTTTCTACAATTCTGGATGAAAACTTCCTTATACTTAATTTACTTAGTTTGATAACTATTGGCAACTCTCAAATTAAACTTTGCATCATCTTGAAAAGCTCTTTATTTTTGTACGTTGAGAAAAAGTTGCTGTAGTACCAGTATCAACACTCCTTAATGAAAATGAGTTTAAATAAAACAGAACAAATTAGTCTATTTTTAAAATATAAGGAGTAGAAAGAATAGATAATTGCAAAAAATAAAAATGTAAAGAGTCGAAGTAAAAAGTTGCCTTAAAAAATAATTACTCCAATAAAGTATAGATAGTCAAAATTTCTGCTTAAGTAAGGTAACAAAGTATTTGTACTTTATTTTATTTATTTTCTTTTTGTTTGTACTCTGATCAAGACAATAAAATGTGTGTCATTTCCCTTTTTGTGATAAATTAGCTTTTTCATGATGTTCTGATATATTGAGGTGTTCAAGAATTCGATTGATTTTTGTAGGACATTGTTTTCCATTTCAGAGAAAACAGCTGATGGTTGAAATGCAGGCCTGCAGGAGATCTTATGCTGCCATCTAGTGGTCATGACGTTGATGTGACACAAAAGAAAAGGAAAGTTATAACTCAAGGCATCATACCTTACAGTCTGATGGACAAATCAGTAAATTAGTATTATTATCAGTTTTAGAAGTAGGAACATGAGGATAAGTTGGAGTAATAGTAGATGGAGAGGGTACCCTAAATTCATACATTTCATAATTCTTCAGATGATGCTTCATCCAAACTAAATGTGTGGCATTTAAAGTGCATCTCAAATTTGCTAATTTGAGTTGCATTTGTTCAAGCCTCTACAAGGGTGTAAAAGCACATTTCTCTATTACCTTTATACAGCTTGGTTGTGCAAAGAACTTGTCTTATAGAGCTGACCTGGATATGATGTAGGGGGTGTTGCAATGAGAAGAAAGAATTATCTTGGGGTCTCCTGGCCCCTCGACCTTAAAAATAATTAAATATTAGAACTGCAAAGGTACTTACCTGATCTGGACCAAACTTGGGAAGATCCGTTATCATATTAGATGCTACATGCTTATCGAAGCATCACATGCTCGCCATTAGATACTAATGGTACCGTACTCTATTTATCAGGTTAAGGGGAAGCTCCTGTGTCGATTTGATCCAACTGCTTCAAGTGTTTAAAAAAAAAAAAAACAAGGTAAGCAAATGTCACTGGTCAGATTAGCCTTGTTCTGAAACCTTGCCTTGCTTAATGTGGGATCCAAAAATCAACACTTTGCGAAAAAGTAGATTTTCACAGGTTGGTGGCATTAAAGAGCATTTGTGGGAGATATTTGACAGGCTCATAGGTTAAAATCAGAAGGAAAAAAAATCAAATAAATGCAAGCTGTTTTATGCTCCATATCTGGCACTTTGTTCCCATCACATCGTTACCACATCAAACTTCCCCTATACCTTCAAGGTTGTTATGGTGTCACCCATTTTGGGGGGAGTGTTGGCCTAGTGGTTAGGGCAGTGCGCTTGTGTTCTGAGGAGGTTGCAAATCCCCCCTCTCTGCTCTCTAAGGAGATAGGTCAAATGCAGAAGGTGATTTCCCCATTCTCACAATAAAGACATTTACATTTGCCACTTTATGCCCCCTCATTCCATTCAAAACATCTTAAGCAACAAAATCAACTAACATGCCTTCTGCTGATAAGAATCGATCTTGTAGCATTCCAGATTAAACCATTCAAGACCAAAACTGGTTGGCTAATCACATTGTAGTACTGTGGTTTAAGCTGGTACATATGGAAGTGATGAAAGAAAGAGCTGCTAAACTCACAGCCCACCCAAAATAAAAGCTGCTGTTACCACATCTATTATGTCAGAATCCACAATTTCATATTTGAAAGAGGAACAGCGAGATTGTAAAAGTGTAAACTGATGTGGTTTCTTATGGCATCTGCTGCTATCTAATTTGAATTCTGAGATTAAAGTCAGAATTGTGTGAAAAAAGTCAGAATTCTGGGATTAAAGTCAAATTCTGACTTTTTTCTCATAATATACTGAATTGGGAAAAAAAATCAGTTTTCTTTTTTTCTTTTTTTTAGTGGCCCTAATCCTTTACAATGTTTATTGTTTTCTCTCAAGATATAGAACTATTAAATTATTTAATGATTGTATTTCAAAACATGTTAATTTCTTTAAAATATGCTATTAATTATGTAATTTTATATAAAACCGGCTTTGCATAGTAATAATCGATAATCAGCCAAATTAAAACCTTGAAATTACTTAATCTTAATTCATTCATTTTATAAACTATGATTAGTTTAAAAAAAAATCTAATTACTGAAATAAATTGATGTGTTATGTGTAACCATTTCCTCTGATCTTCTGAGAGCATTGTGCATGTATCAGTATTATGGATTAACAAAAGGAACAATCTGCATTCAAATTTGAGGATAAATCTGTTCCTCGGGATCTTGAATTACTGACTCCAGATGCATTATCCCCCTATCTCTTTAAAAGGTACAGTTCTTTAGTGTTGTGTTTTTTTTTTTATTGATGATCCTCATTTGGGTCTGCACAGTGGTGCAGTTTATAGCACTGTTACCTTGCAGCAAGAAGGTTATGGGTTCAGTTTCCAGACAAGAGTTTTTCTCCTTGTGAACTCAAGGGTTCTCTCTGGGTACTCCAGATTCCTCCCAAAGTCCAGAAACATGACTAGGATTAGGTTAATCGGCCTCTTAGGTGTGAGTGTGTGAGTACATGGTTTTATGTCTCTGTGATCCCCTGCGACAGACAAGAAACCTGTCCAGGGTGTACTCTGCTGGGGATAAGCACCTCCCCCACCGCAACACTGACGGAATAAAGGGGAAGGATGGATGGATGATCATCATTTGTGTGAAGAACATTGAATCAGTATCATTTAGTGCAGGCAAATGCTCACGTTTTGTAAAACACAAACATCTGTTAGTCCAAGCTTATAATGACTGTGAGCTTGAAGTGACGTAAGCCAACCTGCTGAATATGAGTATTGCTGCTGAGGAGGGATGTGTGCCTCCTCACACAAAGGTCTATGCTTTGCACAATTAATGATATTAAAGCCATACCTATTGCATGTTGCCTTTTTTAAATTTAAAGTAAAAGAAAAGGCTGTTAAAGCTTAATAAATATCTCAATAAATCTGACCGGCTTGCTTTTGCGTATAGTTTATTTCACTATTTTCTTTTACCCAATAATGATAAAACTGAGGGATGGTGTTTGGACCAAAGGCTAAGAGGGATCCAGTAGCTCAATCATTTCTCTGAAAATTTGATTCAGATCTTAGGTTTCCCAAACATTTTAAGGACATGAATTCATCAGCCCTTTTTCAAATTATAAATTTAGCAAAAAGTAGATTATTTATTTCATACCATGATGCAGAAACCCCAATTTATGTGACTCCAGAATTCTGAGTTTAATCTCAGAATTTTGGATCTTAATGTAGATGGGCGCCATGAAGGATGAATGATGGAATTAGGCGACTTTTTACATGCCACAGGGGTCCCTGTGATACTATATAATTAATGGAAGAGCGGAAGGTGATTAAAACAAGAGAGCTAGTTTAGTCTCTAAAACTACAGCTTGATACTAACATGTTTTTTTAAGCTGTCAGAATTCAGTCAGAATTCTGAGCAAAAAGTCAGAATTCTGAGATTAAAGTCAGAATACTGAGAATAAGTCAGAATTCTGAGATTAAAGTCAGAATTCTGAGATTAAATTCAGAATTCTGAAAATAAGTCAGAATTCTGAGATTAAAGTCAGAATTCTAAAAAAATAAGTCAGAATTCTGCATTAAAGTCAGAATTCTGAGGTTAAAGTGAGAATTCTGAGATTAAAGTGAGAATTCTGCGAAAAAGTCAGAATTCTGAGATTAAAGTCAGAATTCTGAGATTACATTCTGAATTCTGAGAAAAAGTTAGAATTCTGAGAATAAAGTCAAATTTTGAGATTAAAGTGAGAATTCTGAGATTAAAGTGAGAATTCTTAGAAAAAGTCAGAATTCTGCGAAAAAGTCAGAATTCTGAGATTAAAGTCAGAATTCTGAGATTAAATTCTGAATTCTGAGAAAAGGTTAGAATTCTGAGAATAAAGTCAAATTTTGAGATTAAAGTGAGAATTCTGAGATTAAAGTGAGAATTCTTAGAAAAAGTCAGAATTCTGAGAAAAAGTCAGAATTCTGAGATTAAATTCTGAATTCTGAGAAAAAGTTAGAATTCTGAGAATAAAGTCAAATTTTGAGATTAACGTGAGAATTCTTAGAAAAAGTCAGAATTCTGAGAATAAGTCAGAATTCTGAGAAAAAGTCAGAATTCTGAGATTAAATTCTGAATTCTGAGAATAAATCAGAATTCTGAGAAAAAGTTAGAATTCTTAGATTATAGTCAGAATTCTAAGAAAAAGTTAGAATTCTGAGAAAAAGTTAGAATTCTGAGATTAAGTCAAATTTTGAGAATAAGTCAGAATTGTGAGAAAAACTCAGAATTCTTAGATTAAAATCAGAATTCTGAGATTAAAGTCAGAATTCTTAGAAAAGTCAGAATTCTGAGATTAAAGTCAGAATTCTTAGAAAAGTCAGAATTCTGAGATTAAAGTCAAAATCTGTTACCGGTAACTTTTTTTATTTTTGTGTATTATTTTCTCTGAAGATATATATAACTATTAAATAATATAATGATTGTATTTCAAAACATGTTCATTTGTTTAAGGATGGTAATAATTATGTCATTTTATATAAAACTGGCTTTACATAGAAATAATCAAAATGAGCCAAACTGGAACCTTGAAATGTCTTCATCTTGATTTAATCATTTTATAAACTATGATTAGTTCAAAGAAATCTAATTTCTGAAATAAATTAATTTGCAAATATATTTTTAGCATGTAAATGTATCTAGCAACATAATAAAAGCCAGACTAATTTACAAAATCTTCCTTAACCTTCTATTATTCTTGACATTACATCTATGAGGCTCATTTCGTAATGATTCGGACCCCCTCGGTAGTTTCCGGGCGTCTTCGGCTTTGCTTCGTTCATTTCCGGTCAGCGTCGCCATCTGCTTTCTCGTCCTTCTCCAATCTCCGTGTTGTTGTTCCCGGTGACGCGGCGGAGGTGTAGCCTGACGCGGGCTCTTACGTGTCGGCCTGAATAAAAGTGGAGCTCCGGAGACCCGGGAGTGACGAAAGGCTGTCTCTATCGGTAAGGAGAAGGGATGTCTGGGCTTCGGAGAGGCGGGAGGCGGCCGCTCAAAGTGTCTGTTGGTTCGGGTTCGGTCCGACGGGAAACAAAGAGATCATGGCGCCGCGGTGTGTTTGTAGCAGGATGGAGGGAGGGGAGTCTGCGGCTGTTTGGGAGAATCTGTAGGACTGAATCGGTTTGGATAGTGAAGCTAAACGGGCAGTTTTTCTGTTAACCCGCTATAAAGTCATATTGCGATATTATTGCGCGGGACTGCAAAGGCTGTAAAACGGATACATGCGCAAAAATTTGCGCCGTTTTCCCGAATCACTCAATAAAAGCACCTTATTTTATGTTTGTTTCCCCACATTAAAAACCGTTATTTATTTTTCCCTACAGTATTTTCACCACTACATTTCCAATTTTTTTGAATAGAATTTTTTTCCTCACAAGGTTTTAAGCCCTTCTGTTTGACAGACACTGAAACGGGCTCCAGAAGATACTCCTCATCTTATTTTCTAATAAAGCTTTTTTCGTGCGTTTTATTGATTTATATATTTTTTTGTTTATCGGGTGTAAACGTTTGCCTTGAGGGGGGCGTTGCCCGGCCATGTGGCTCGGCTGTCACTCGAAGAGCATCCAAGTGATTTTTGAAAAGCAGAGGGAGAAATGTGTAAAGCCAATCATGCAGCGGAGAGACGCTACGCACAGTGTGAGATCACTGAGAACAGGGAACAACACGTTCCTGATCATCAGAGGCTGCAGCGCCTCAACACACCTACAGATCCCTAAAGGCAGACCAACACTGAAAGCCTGCTTCTGTTTCACAGCCTCTGCTTGTTAAAGAGTTTTTAGAGGCATTACGAAGAAAGACTAATTAGGGGGTCAGCAGATGAGGGTGACCAGATTAGGGTTTCTGAAAAGGAGGACCATTTTTTATGGGGGGGTTATTGTTTTTAAAGGCTTAAAATGGTATAAAAATGAGTGTGCCTCACCAGGCTAATGTAGTAAAACAATGATCTGGAAGCCATTGAAGAAAAGTCCCAACTTTTGTCTTTGAAAATCTCTTAAAAACTGAAAATAGCTTAAAATAGCATAAAAGCAAGTGCGCCTTTCATATTATCTACTGGCATGATTTTATATTAGGTTAAAAACAAGTCATCAAAAACCTTTAACAGTGCGGATTCAGTACTGTGAAATTTTCTGTACCCTGACTGAAAAGGATCCAAAATGCCAGCTTTGTCTAAAAAAGGTTGCACCTGTGCCAAGACACATTTCTCTAAAATCTTTTAAACAATTTGGAAATTGGTCGATAATTTGATAGATTTATGGGATCCAAACTAGGTTTTTATATCAGTGGTTCAACAGCCGGTTTTTTTTTACAGAAAGAAGGCAAAGTTCCAGAAGACAGACTACTGTTTATTATCTCACCAACAACGGGGCTAATGGTGATCCAAATGTCCATAAAAAAGCTCTAAAACAATTTCTGTTAAAACAGCTGGAGAGACAGGCTGAAACTGCGTAAAGACAAATGAGCAGCAATTTACCACGGAGGGACCCATAATAAAAGCTGATATATCCGCCCTGATAGTATCCACCTTTTTGATAAAAAAATTGAAGGAATTCACTACAAGTTTCGCCTGTCATTTCCAGTGAAGTGGACGGAATAGGATTAAAAACAGAGTCAATCATTTTAAAAAATAATACAGGGCTTGCTGAGATTATTTAAGATTAGATCAGAAAAATACTCGTTTCTTTCAACCCTAACCACCCTCTGCTACTTTTTCCAGCTCTCTTTATGAATCTGGTCTTACTGCCACTTTCGCTCCGCCTTCAGACAGTTGCGCCGAGCTGCGCGGGCATATTGTCATTGAGCCATGGGTCATGCTTTAAGCGAGGAGGTTCGGAAGGACAACCACTTGTACGATGCCTCAGACAAATTATATAAATAAATATATCCTCTTCGATGTCTAGCAACTCTAGATCCATCTCCTTGACTGTGATATCTTGCAAACGTGCCATCGTTGTTTTGGAAGATAAACACTCCCGCCGGCGATGCCGAAGTTCTCGCAAGCTCTTGAATAGTCTCCCCCTTGCGCTTTGGCGGGAAACTGCTGTGGGCCCCTAGAAATTCCAGACCGGGGATGGCATAAGTAGGCCCCTCACAGAGTATGCCATTGGGTAAAAATATATGACCGACACAAAAAGGTCTATTTCCCAATGATCCTGTCAGAACTGCAAAAACATCACTTGATACCATCATGGATTTTAAGTTCATCTGCTGTTCTATCAGTAAGCAGGCAGCTGATGAGGAGACATGCACAGACATGCCCACAACAGACAGGAGGAAATTGGGGGTGTCTGTTAGTAGAGCCCTGCTGTCCATGCTTACATCCATCATGGACAAAACCTTTCACCCCCTGCACCAGAGTGTAGAGGAGCTGAGCAGCTCCTTTAGTCAAAGACTTTTACACCCTGTTTGTAAAAAGGAGCGCTACCCCCGGTCATTCATCCCTGCTGCAACAAGACTCTACAATGTGACACTACAACTGCAATAACTTGTGCAATGTATGATGTGCAATTACTATATAATACCATGTCCAATAACCTGTTTCTTTATATTTGACACCCAATACAATAGCTATATATATAAATATCCATCTATATATATACACATGTAAACACCCTGTGCAATAACTCTGTATAATGATCCTGCTATAACATTTTTTTTTAAAAAGCTGTCGTGTGGACGCACTAAATATACTGTATATAACCCATCCACCTTTTTCTTCCTTTGGCACCTCCTCCTTCTTCTCTTTTTGACTGTTTGAGCTGATGTAACGAGTACATTTATCCACTGTGAGAACAACAAAGAACAATGAATCAATCAACCCGATTTAGTGAGAATCAAATAGTCTGGCGATTATTCAAAGTTAAAGGGACAGTATGGAGGATTTATCGCCATCTAGTGTTGCACTAAATTAATTACAACTGACAGACTGGTGCATTTTCTTTAAGCATTTCGAACCTACTAAGGGAGTCATGCAGTGACATCTCCTAACAGCAGCTAATACATTACTTACAAGCTCATCCAATGTAGGCTAACAAAATAGCCTTCTCTGTCTTGTTTTAACAAAGGAGCAAAAATAAACGTCAAGTTATGTCCACTAACTTATAAATTGTCTCCTATTGGGAAAATCTGCACCAATGTTGTTTTCTCATTGTTGTCTTTTTCCTTTTATTTGTTTCCTTTGCCTCTCACTTGACATAAAGTACAAATTTTCCTCCATTGCAAGATAGAATGTCCTACAGTTGTTTTTTTGCTTGTTTTTAACTCTTCGGCCACCAACGACACATTTCCAGATACAGGGACAACACATCAGGCCAACAAGTTTGTCTGATTTCTGCTTCTGTGATCAAAAATGTCGACAAAATATTGCATCTCCCATTGGGTGCACCACCTCTTATGTATTTATAAACTACTTACTCTGACCTATGACAATTACTATAAAGAGTTCATATTATACTACATTTTCAAATAAAAAATACTAGCAATGAGCCCTCCAGAACAGTTTTTAACTCTTGGAACAGGATTATTCCTCTTAGACTAGACAGAGAGCATGTACCAATAACCGCCTCATTCAGCCCTCTTCTAATCAATCTGTTTTGGCTTTCCATGCTCCGCCCTCCAGCACACCAGAATCATATTGAAAAGGTGCGAATTCACCATCTTTGCCAATGAAGATGGAGCCAGCAGCCGAGGCTCAGCAGGCGGCGGACACTGCTGTGACTGAGACGGAGAACCAGCAGATCACCCCGGCCCAGATCGCCACCTTAGCACAGGTAATGAGGCACACTCCAACTGTTCCTGCTGTTTGAGTCTGGAAGGATAAGAGGTTCTGATAAACAGAGTTATAAATGTTGCAATGGGTCTATGGAACAGAAAATTGTCACGCTTCTTCATTTAAGGTGTCCATGACAACAGGACACGCCTCGGCAACAGGACCCACTGTAACGCTGGTCCAGCTTCCCAATGGTCAGACGGTTCAGGTCCATGGAGTCATTCAGGCTGCACAGCCGTCTGTTATCCAGTCCCCACAGGTCCAGGCTGTGCAGGTAAAACTTCTTTTTAGGGTGTAAGAGTATTAAATTAATACAGAGTACCATTTAAGGCAAGATTGTGTTTAATTTATGTCTTATTTGATTTAAGATCTCCACTATAGCAGAAAGTGAGGATTCGCAGGAATCAGTCGACAGTGTGACGGACTCCCAGAAGCGCAGAGAGATTCTGTCACGGCGTCCGTCATACAGGTAATTAGGACCAGCAACATAATCTTAGATCATTTCCAGACCCAAACACCGTTTCTTTAAATAAGTGGACTCATGTCTTTAACACTAGGTTTACTTTGAATTCAGTTTCTAACTTCTTTCAGTGGTTATACAAATAGTCCGAACAACTATAACTCATCTCTTTTATCAGATCTGCATTAGGAAATGAGAGCTGGCTAATAATGAGTGACTCTTTGTCCGGACAGGAAAATCCTGAACGACCTTTCATCCGACGCACCAGCGGTTCCTCGGATCGAGGAGGAAAAGGCTGAGGACGACTCATCTGCCGCTGCAGCTACACCTGCCATCACCACCGTTACCGTGCCGACCCCCATCTACCAGACCAGCAGCGGACAGTACAGTAAGTGGAAGCTGACTCAATGTTTCAACGACTTTTTTTTTTTTTTATGAAAAATAAAAAAAAAAGCAATTATTTTTTTTTTTATTAACATAGGTTGAATGTAACTAGCATACCACCTCATTGCCTTACTCTATGGTCAAAAGCCTCTATTACCAGGAAGTTATTTGGGTAGACAGCTTGGAAACCAACATTCAAAAAATTATTTAAGTAGAAAAAATAAAATAGGTGATTAAATAATAAAACTGTAAAGCTTTATGGATATATCTAGTCTCCTTTTTTGCAAAGCTTTGATGTGCTAATGTTATTTATATAAACTCTGATTAAATAAATTCTTTAGAAGATTGACATTAAATAACTACAGATCTTAATTTTATAGAAGGTTTTAGGCATTTTGCTCACTTCTTCTTTGTATCATTTAGTTGCGATCACGCAGGGCGGAGCCATTCAGCTGGCCAATAATGGCACAGATGGAGTTCAAGGCCTTCAGACTCTGACCATGACCAACGCCGCTGCAGCAGCCGCTCAGCCTGGTACCACCATTCTGCAGTATGCACAGACCAGCGACGGCCAGCAGATACTGGTTCCCAGTAACCAGGTTGTGGTCCAAGGTGGGATCCTGTATCTTAAAATTGTGTTTCTGTTTAGAGAGCTTTTATATTTTTGAATGTTAGACACAGGCTACCATTTTTAGCTGCTAATAAACACACTTTCTTTACTGACTTTGCCTTACAGCCACCTCAGGTGATGTCCAAGCTTATCAAATCCGAGCAGCCCCTGCCAGCACCATCACCCCTGGTGTCGTCATGGCCTCCTCCCCTGCACTCCCAACACAGGGAGCCACAGAAGAAGTCACTAGAAAAAGGGAGGTCCGCCTCATGAAGAACAGGTAAGGCTAGCTTTGTGTTGTAGTGATGCGTTAATGAAAAAAATACGTTGTTTTTACAATGGCAAACTGGAAGTCTCGTCTTATTAATGATTAAAAATATGCCCCATTGACACTACCCCTCTGAAAACAATCCTCGCTGAGTTCGCCGAGCTTAGTTCCTTACAACCATTTACACATCATGCTAAGCACAGTTCCTCGCCTCCTAATGGTGGTCCACGATGCTACAGCTTTCTATGCGGGAATTACGCAAACAAAAATGTCGGCGCTCATAACATTTAGGTACTTATGTGCCTGGATTGCATCCTCCACCCAAATTTCAATGAGAGCCTCTGTCTCTGCATCATTCCAGCTCGCACCATGCTCTTTTAATGCCATTTATGGTTAATAGGCTTAGAAGAAGTTCATGTTGTGAACAGGTGAAGAGATCTGTGAATTACAAAGCCGGACACGCTGGAAAACCTGCTAAATTAGTCAGTTGACTGTAAATAGGATATGATGCGGTCTGCTCATGCACTCTTTGTTACCAAATAACTGAGCCACAGATGAACCGTGCCAAGCCTGTTGAACTAGTAGCATATTCGGTTCGGTTGTGTCTGGTGTCTTGGACCGTTCTCTGCACGGTTTCAAAAGGCTAGTGTAAATGGGGCTATTGTTGCAATCTTTACTGATCCTGTGATCCAATCAAGTCTCTTTTAAACCAAACACAAGAAATGAAACTGTATTGTTTGTCCTCCCTCTTACAGAGAGGCAGCCCGGGAATGCCGCAGAAAGAAGAAGGAGTATGTTAAATGTCTGGAGAACAGAGTCGCTGTCCTGGAGAACCAAAACAAGACATTAATCGAAGAACTGAAAGCACTTAAAGATCTTTACTGTCATAAATCCGAGTAGCTTGTCTCCTGAACACAGAGCTGGGCTAAGTAGTTTCCAGTTTCTTTCAAATGCTTTGACTGTTTTATTCTGCCAGCCTGGCCTTCCAATCTGCTCACGGCTGGCCTCTTGGTTTCCTCTTAATTTTTTATTTATTGGTTTCTTTTTTTTAAGCTATACCCATTTAACCTTCAACAGTACCACACATTTTAACATAAGTAACGTACTGTCATAAGAATAAATAGGGAAAACATGAGAAAAGTGCCGTCTTAAAGCTGGTACTATAAACAGATCCTGTTACAATTATTTAGTTTGGTGCTGGATGCTGTAGAAAGCAGCAAGTCAGCATATCCTGCTTTAGTTGGTAAATTATGCATTTCTGTTGTTTGTTTTGTGGAAAAGGTGCCTGAGTCAGATGATGCTGTGGAGATCTAACCTTTTAGATTTGTTTTCAAATTGCAGACTCCTGTTTGATTTTCTGTACTAGCATAGCTAGGTCAAAGACAAAGGTCAGTTTCTGAGACATACCGAAGATGTTAATGGCTGTTTCTCAGCTTTTAAACATCGTTCCGCCTCATTGAACTCTAGGATAGTTTCACTTTAATTGTGCAAGCAATAATGTCTTCAAGGTACATCTGTTTACCCTGTGTTATGATTTACAACACTGTTGTAATTGCCTACAAAAAAAGGCCAGACAATGACAAGCCTCCTAAGACATATTGCCTTTTTAGTTAAATATCAATGTTTTATATCATATCGATATACTAAATGGTCCTATTATTAAATATGTCTATAGTTAGAATCTTAGTAAGCTGGACTTGGTGTGTCAGAGTCAGACTGAAAAATACTGTAAATCTAACCTTGATGTGCAACTAATGGAAAAGTAGTGAAACTCGCTCCCAAAAATATCACTCAAAAAAAGGAGAGTTGTGACATAAACAAAGCACTTATTTGATTTGTTGTTTGTTGTATATTTATTAACCTCTACACTAAGAATAACTAAAGATGAGATTTTTTTTTTCATTTGCAGAACTGATCTAAGTCATTTAAAAATAGGCATTTGGCAATACTTCAACATAATCCTAAACTCGGGAAAAAAATTCCATCTGCTTTCAATAAAATAAAACTACATTTCATAAGCGTGACTTAAGGAACATTGATTGTGTAGCATTAATTTGATTTAATAAAGGCAATCAGGATCTTAACTAATGAATTTTCTTTTTTTTATTATTATATTTCTGCCAGCTGGAATGCCTGCACAGCCTCAATATGCTCTCCCAACCAGTCAGTTAGGTTTGGAAAGCTAGTATAATGTTCTAATAGTAAAGCTTGCATAGCTTTATCATTTTTTAATACAGAATCTTCAACAAACTCCCCTCCTGCACCTTCTGTAGATGTTTTCCTGCAGGGCAGTTTGCTAATGAGGCTGCAGATGAAACCTATTGGTTCTGATAGTAAATTATCTGGTTCAATTTCACCAATGCGCTGTACGTCAGCTGCGCTCTGTGCACCTGTTCTAGGACGCCTATGGGTATCCGAGCATGTCGCAGAGCAGCATTGCGTTTTTCAGACATTAGTGTTACACGGCATGCTGGGATTGCAGCTTAAAAAAATCTCAAACAGTAAAGATAACAAAGGCGTCCCTGAATAATTGTGTTAGCTTTTTTTTCCCCATCATCATAACATATGTCAAAGCTCATATAATGAGGTAATAATTTGGAAAAAAAAATGTAAGCAGTGTTTTTGCAAGAGACCAAAACAATCTTTATAAAATCGTATAGCAATAGTCCAGTTGGATTGCATCTTTCTTTTACTTGCACAGCAGTTATTTTGTTTTTTGAAGGCGTTTTAAGTTTCTGCATTGAAATGGATGTTTCTTCTTATCGACATTTATGTCACTTGTTACATCCCCCGTATACAACAGCTTGTGTAGAATAAAACATTTTATTGCAAAAGAGCACAGCCTAAAAATAAAAAAGGGGGTCAAAGTTAATATAACTTTGTATAAAATGATGCTCAATGAATTCCTTTTCATTTCATTTGGTATTCTTTGAAATATTTCACTTTTGTTTATATGAACCATTTAAATGTATGAAATTGTGTTTTATTTTCTAGCAAATCTGTTCTAAAGCAAAACATTTTGCTACAATTTCTTGAAAATAACACAAGTTGTATATTCACTCCTGTTGGAATGAGATCACTTGTATGTGTGCGTGTGCATTGAGAAGAAATGTGTATGTGGCTGTCTATATTTTATATTACTGTACATAGACTACAGCATGTGTAGACCATATATTTCAGTTTGACAAATGTTTTTATGACTTGTATTGAAGAAAAAAAGACTTTGCATATTTGTAATATACATCAGTGTATAATTCTAAGCAATGTTTTGTGTGTGTGTGTGTGTGCATTGTTGTGTCCCTCCTGGCCAACCAGCATTATGGCAGCTAGTGAATGAGGAAGGGCCTGTGTTGGAGGGGTTTATTTTTGGAATGTTTCAATCTGTTTTGGATCAGCAGTGTGTTAAGAGAAAGAGTTCATTCGCTTGAAAGACGTCGGGCCACTAAAGAAGTGAATTTGATCTTTTTTTTTCTTCTGTTCATCTGTGAATGTGACTGTTTTGATTATTATATGTATATTTTCTAATATTTGAAATGTAAACTGCTCCAACACCAAATCCTTTTATATAATACAATGGTGTCAAATGAAAGCACAATGGGGTTTTTTCTCTGCATTGAAGTTTTTTTTTTTTATCATAGCATGGAAAGTGATTTGGAATCTGCCTTTAGAAATATATAAATATCACTCAATTCAGAAACTAACTCCAAACTAGATACATTTTTAGCTTTTCAGTTTTATTATGATCATATTTATGAATCACCTTTATAAGAATCTATAGTCTTTAACATATAAAAAAGAGTGTACTATTAAAAATTCATCGTTTTTAGATTAATCCCATCCAAGGTAATCTGATGATGTAGGTTGAATTGAAATTACATGGCAAAGGTACCTCAGTCCTGTGACAAGAGATATAAAATAATAACAATAAATGTTTAACAGGAGAATTTTCCTTAAACGTCTTTATGCTGATATATTTTTTCATTTGTTTGCCTAAATCCTTTTTTTTAGTTAAACAAACTGGTTCCTTTCTTTGATCTGAGTTTTTCACATGTGAAAGCCCTAGCTTTTCCTTTGCTTATCAAAGCGTGTAATATAGCTTCCTTTTTATTTGTACTACAGTGTGATTAAATGAAGAAATAAAAAGGCAAAAAAACTAACAGCATCATTTTTAATTTATTGGACTAGTGTAAATTTTATACATACAAGTTTTAACAATTCATACACATGGTCTGAATCAGTAGAATATATCTGTTGGGCTCAGTTCCCCTAACTATTCAACCGTAACATATGTATTTTCAAAGGGAAATGAAAATTACTGTCAACTGTTGGTGCTAAATAAAACCCTCTGGCATGATTACTTGTTATTTTTTACTTAAAAACGTACGTTTTGTGACACTGGGTGCCAGAAATGTTTGTATCTAATTGCCATATAAATATAAAATGCATAACTTTTGTGAGGGTGTAATAATTGTCACTTTTGTAAAGTCTGAACATAATTCACATGTATAGTGTCCCCTAAAGACAAGTTTATAAAATGTCATATCACTTATAACTTGTTTTAATACATTTCCATTAATGCATTCTGTCTGCCCAAATTTTGAATGTGCTTTTACGCAATATGTCACTTTTTTTGGTAAATAACTTATGTCTTAATAAACTCCTCTAAAATACTCTATAGCAATTTTGTTTTATTTATATATTAAAGGTATAGTGAAGGATGTTCTTTTTCCAGGTGGATCATCAAAATAAGTGGTCCTCCTAATTGTAAATCATTCTGGTGATATCTTTATGTAAGGTCGTCCTATGTGCTCGTCCCCATTTTCACTTACCGGTGTTGAGTCTCAAATAGTGGAAAAATTGCAAGTCTTTTGGAAAGTAAACTTGTATGAACGATGCAAACAGTAACTTTTAAGCAGAGCGTTCAGGAATGGGCTTGTGCACCCGCTCACACGCGTTTAATAGGCGTTCACACTCAGGAGAGGGTACAGGGTTGTCCATGTTCATTTTTTTTTTTTATTGGAGACGCCGGGTCTTTTCAAAAATTCGCAAAATCCTCCGCTATACCTTTAAATCCATGATAGTGAACAACTATTTATTACTAAAAATCAGAATTGGAGAAAAAACTCAAAAACATCTCCAACTCTGTCATGCTGTGGGCTGGGGTTCCTCAAGGTTGTGTTCTTGGGCCTTTGCAGTTAACCCTGTACACAAAAAGGTTTTGAATATCACTATAGTGATAGTCATTAATGGAAATGATGAGCAGATTTTAAGGGGGTTAATTTAACAATAAGGGGCCAATTAAAATCTTCAGTAAAAAGAAAAAACATATGAGTGCACATTTCTCAAGACTACCTCCACTTTTTTGTTTTCCGAACTAACATTTATTTCGCAGAAAATAAATTTGGAAAAGCTTGGTAAGGGAATAAATTTATGAAAAGTTTTTGATAACTGATTCTGTTTGATATTTCATTTGTCATTGCCCAAGCAGCAAGGAGAATTTACTATTGTTTTTTGTTTCAATGCTGTTTTTTAGCTGCCCAGATATGGAAGCCTAATAATGAGTATCTCAAAATAATGGGATATTATCTTTAAATATTGACATAGTATCTCATTATAAAGATATACTATCTTATTATAATGAGATACTATCACATAATGAGATGCTATCTCATAATGAGATACTATCTCATTATTTTGTGTTACTATCCCATTATAATAAGATAGTAACACATTATAATGAGATAGTATCTCATTGTGAAATACTATCTCATTACTTTGAGTTACTAACTCATTATGATTAGATATTATCTCATTATAATTCAATTCAGTTTATTTATATAGCGCTGATTCACAACACGTCATCTCAAGGCACTTTACAGTTCAACCAGATAATACAGTCAAATTGATTCAAAGTTTTCTATCTAAGGAAAACCAGTTGATAACATTGACTCATTGCCTCAAATGCAATTCCTCACACTAAGCATGCTTGTAGCGACAGTAGAGAGGAAAAACTCCCTTTTAACAGGAAGAAACCTCCAGCAGAACCAGGCTCAGTGTGAGCGGCCATCTGCCGAGGCAGACTGGGGTTCAAGAAGACAGAAGCAGAGATACAAAAAGCAACTGTAAAATGCGGCCCCATCCAGGAAACACACGCCAGGCAGACAAGCTCCGAGCCAGCTCCCATGCCAGAGGATGAAGAGAGCACATCATGCCAGTCATGATCAGAGAAACAGGACTACACTGGAAAAAAGGCTGATCTCCAGCATCTATAAACAAGGGTACAAAAATCTCAGAATAATGAGATAGAAACTCAAATTAAGGAGTTACTATCTCATTATAATGAGATACAATTTCATTATAATGAGATACTATCTCATTATTTTGAGTTACTTTCTCATTATAATAAGATAATAACAAATTATAACAAGATAGTATCTCGTTATAATGAGATACTATCTCGTTTTAATTAGATAATTTATTTTATTTTTGGCGGAAACGGGCTTCCATAGATATCCTTGACGTTGTAAAAATAACAGCATTATAAATGCAAATTTCAATCAGCTTTTATTGACAGTTCATTTGACCAATCAGTAGTTCTTAAAAGTCATTGTTTTGATTTACCATTAGCCAATGAGAGGGAAGAGAATTCTGAACTAGGCGGGGCCACAGTATCCCAGCCCAAAGTGAGCTCCAGCAACAGATGGCGACGGCAGGAGCGGCTGGTCGAGGATCAAATCTGTCACGGAGGATGATCTGATGGCAGGGACCCGGCCTATTTCAACAATCTTGATCTCCAATGTTGGATCTGGGAAAATACAAGCCATCCGCGTTTTACTCAAAATGCACTCTTTATAGCTGCTATTTCAATTTATTTAAGTATATATTTCGGCTGAAGGCCTCAGAAGCCTCGGACTGGATTTGGCGACCAACGGTACCAAGCGTAAGGATACCTCTCCTCGGAATGTCTCCTTAAATGTTTTTGATAAGATGTTCTGTATTGAACCGTTGCTCTTTCTGAAGTCTGCTCTGTTCACGTCGTCGCGAAAAAAGTGAAATTAATGCGGTTTAGATTTAAGTTAAGGATACAAGCTAACTTTTTAGCTACATAGCAACGCTCTGGAATGAATGAATGAAGCAACGAGCAGGATTAACTAAACAAATGTTTACTCCTTACTGGCAGTTTATGTCACGGTTTCCAACAATGCGCCACTGATTTGTCTCTACTCAGGACAACCTTCTGGGCTAACTGTTTTTCGACTGTTACACTGGCTTTCCACCAATGGACAGGAATGCTTTGCTTGGGAGTGGATGGGCAGCGGCAGTTTAACAGGCAGAGATAGCAGCGCTGTGTGGGCAAAAGACTCAACTGTCGTTTCCTAATGTTTATTAGGAAGGGCGAGGTCGGCTTCAGCTAGCTCCACATATATATGCACTAGTTGGACTTGGCAGCGATAAGTGTGAAGCTTACGCCCAGAGTTTGGAATGGGAAACACGGTGTCATGCTGCGTTTCTCCGGAGTCCAGTCCCAAACTCCCTTCTCGACAACCGGCAGAGCGGCTGGAGGAGTTCCCCACCAGCACCGAAGTCAGCGACGACAACACCGGGCCCTATCTGCAGCACATCAGCGACAGGGAGGTTCCTGACGGTAGGCGCTACCACGTTATTACACTCACACTTTAATGTCTGGGAATCAGTGTGCATTTTGACACAACTAAACACTATCTGTTACATTTATACGATGAGGTTTAGGGCTAATCAAAAAAACAAAACAAAAAAAAACTGATTTTTAAAATTTATTACAGCATAATATGGGAAAAAAAAGTCAGAATTTTGACTTTAATCTCAAAATTCTGACTTTAATCTCAGAATACCCAACTTTAAAACTCAGAATTCCCGACTTTTCAACTCAGAATTCCCGACTTTTAAACTCAGAATTCCCGACTTTAATCTCAGAAATCTGACTTTAATCTCAGAATTCCTGACTTTTAATCTCAGAATTCCTGACTTTTAATCTCAGAATTCCTGACTTTTAATCTCAGAATTCCTGACATTTAATCTCAGAATTCCTGACATTTAATCTCAGAATTCCTTACTTTTAATCTCAGAATTCTGGATCTTAATGTAGATGGGCATCATGAAAGAATAGATGTGGGAGCATTTAGATTCACTGACAAAGATGTGAGTTGTTTGAGAGGGCCAATAACACTTTAGTGGAAAATGATGGAATTAGGCGACTTTTTACGTGGCGGTGATGCTACTGCATTAATGGAAGAGCAGAAGGTAATTATAACAAGAGAGCTAGTTTAGTCTCTAAAACAGACATGGCTACGGCTTGATGCTAACATGTTTGTTAGGTGTCAGAATTCAGTCAGAATTCTGAGAAAAATAAAAAAGTCAGAATTTTTTTTTTCATATTGTACTTTGATCAAAATTCTCAGTCATCCAGGTCATAGTCATTCAAATTCAATTTGAATTTGAATTGAGAAAGCTTCCTGGAGGGGAAGCGAAACGTCTTCAAACCTTGGAAACCAAGTCCAGTGGATTGTTTTTAAACTTTTAAGGAATTCATATTAGACTGAAATAAAATTTAAAATCATTTAACTTTTTTAATTTTTTCAGTAGCCCTAATCCTTTTCCGTACATCTAAGAGCAAAAAAAGGGGCTTTAAAATTTAAATCAAGTCCATCTACATGCCTCACCACAATAATGATAGTATTCAGGGTCAGAGATTAGAGATAAAAAATGAAACTCCCTTTAATCAGATGACACCTTTCATTCGACATGCTTCGCAAAAGTATTGCTATCCCTAAGTGGCTGAGGATTGCAAATTCAGTGAAAATACATGATTTTAGAGCAAATGTAAAAGGTTTTGCAAACTTAATAAATAGAATAAAGCGTATTATATTTTTACTGCTCTAACTGGGCTGCTCTTTCAGTTAAAGGCATTAACGATTACTAAATTAGTTATTAGTAATTAGTAGAGACTCTAAAAGATGCCTTCAGCTGACAGCAACCCAGTTGGAGCAGTTATAAAAAATAAAAATTTGCTTTAAGATACTGTAAACATTTTCATGTGTCAAAATACTATATTAGAAACTGTAAAAAAAAAAAAAACATTCTTTAAAGAACCTTTTGCGATCCCATTATTAATTGAAAATAATGATTGACAAATTATCGATTGGCAAAAAAAATTGTTAGTTGCAGCCCTACTTTAGTCTCATTTTGGGGTTTGCTAGTCTAATGTTTGATTTTGCATGGCATTTTGAATGTATTGTAATACAATGAATGTATTGCACCCTTTGTCCACCGTAGTATCCCTTTGCTATATTACAACTACAAACTTTACCTTATTTAAAATTAAGGTGCATTTTTGTGAAGAGCATGGGAAATGGTACAGCAACTTAAAAATCGGAAAACAAAGCAGACAGGTCAGGTTTAGCATAGCATTGTGGAGACATTTAAAGAGTAGGATCAACCTAAACTTATATCATCACCTAAAACAGAAAGATATGACACAATCGAAAAAGTCCCAGAACATGGCTTGTAACTAGAAAATGAGTAACTCTGAAGGAGCTGCAGAGATCTAAAGCTTTGTTTGGAGAATTTGTTGACAGCCCTGCTAGGATCAATATAGAATATATGAAAGGGTGGCAAGAAGAAGGATCTCCTTGACAGAAAGCCATAACTGGTGCTCTAGTGTGAGAAGAACCAATGATTTTCAACACTGAAACACGGCAGCTTTTCTCTTCCCTTAACATAGCATTCCAACTCTGCTCCTTGATTTCATTGTTTAATCTTGTTGAAATTCCGAAATTATGTTCCAAAACATTATTCCCCCCCGCCTCAGAGAGCCCTGATTAATAAAGGCATCTCAAGCATTTTTTCCTGTAGCTGCCTTCAAAGCTCCCTTTTGTATTATCAGCACTTGTCTTCCCTCTTTGCATTGATTTCCGGTTATGTAAAGTATTTATGGCATTCCTGTCACTGCGGACGGCCCAGAGACACCAGCTGTTGGTCAGGCATGGATCAGAATCCATCCAGCAGTCCTTCACACATTCCTCCCTGACGTGCTTTCACAAATACCCATAAACATCTAATCCCTCGTCTTTTATGTAATGTCTCTCCTGCAGGGATTTGAAGAAAGACTTTCATGTTCTAATCATTTTTATTTTTGGGCGGTTATCTTGAGATTTAGCCACGATTCATGCAAACAGCCTTTCAGCAGCTGACAGCTGAGTCTTGCAAATATTGTTTTGCAGGAACCCGACTTCTGTCAGGTGTATGTTTGTTCATGGTTTTTAGCTCTCTGCTCATCTCTGACCACAAACGAGAAGCAAACAGACACTCCCATCTCCGCTTTTAAGCCTTTGCACACTTAATGTTTTCCCAGAGCTGGCCTTGGAATCTAATCCATCGGACCACGCCCGGGCAAGCACCATCTTCCTCAGCAAGTCTCAGACAGACGGTCAGTGGTCTGGATTTTTCACTCAGAAATGTCCCATTGAGTGTTATCCATGTGAGATAATTTGCACATATCTGAAACTGTTTACTGTCCATATCATGTCATTTTTACTTTCTTTTTGTGCCTGTTTGGTTTTCATGACAGCAGCAGAACTCTGGATAACTGCAGCGTCAGCTGTGGTTATTTATGGGTTTGTTTAACCCTTAGGTTTGAGTAAAGATGAAATAAATCAAATCAGAATCTGACAAACCTCACATTTATAGACCGTATGGATGCTCCAATCAGGATTTTTGCCACCGATCTTGATACCGATCACCCAGAGGGCCCGTTACACAGATGGCTGTTCATTTTTAGATTTTGGTGTAAATGCTACAACTGTGATCTGGAATAATGCCATCATAAAATCACCTAGTTTTGACAAACCATATAAAAAAGCATACCATTGTAAGTATTCGGTCAAGAAGTCATATGAAAAACGTATTAAAAGGTTTAATTTAACAGGTTGAAAACAGTCACACATAAATAACTTTTTTCATATATAAATATCACAAAACCGGCTATAAGAAATAATGTACGGGAAAAAGAAAATCAAAAAGTATAATCATAAGTTACTAAATGAAAACTGCCTGAGAACCTGGCTGATTGTTTTATGGTTTTGCAAACTGAGTTGTTCTGCTTTCTGCACCGTGTCACAGATCGAGTGAGGCGCTAAAACCCTCTTCCTAGTTCTTATCAGTTTTGGACATCTTTTTTTTTAAGATGCATCCTGCAGCTTTAAGGAGAGTGAGACTCCACTGTGGTGAAGCTCGAACTGCACTATGTCTCAGAAATATTTACGGCCTGTTTTTTTTTGTTTTTTTCCTGCAGTGTGCCTTGAAAACTTGCAATCCATCAAGGGCTTGCTTTTAAATTACATGTTGTATTTAGTTTATTGATGGATTTTGACACTTTACGCCTCAGAGGAATTTTTCCATTGCTAGACCCGAACTTCATATTACTCTCAAAGCACAAACGTTCCACATGACCGTGCTTAGGATCAGCTGCCGCTCTGTGCAGTGAGACTGAAGGGGGGAGACATGCTGCAGGCGGAGCCTCTGCAGACTGCAAAGCAAAAGATCAGGGGATCAGTTTCTGTGATCGGTAACAACAGATGGTAATCCCAAATCGATTCAATTCAATTTATTTATATAGTGCCAATTCACAACAGGTAATAAGGCACTTTATAGTTCTCCAGATCATACAGTGAAATTGATTCAAAGTTTTCTATCTAAGGAAAACGAGTTGATTGCATTGACTCGAATGGAATCCCTCACACTAAGCGTGCTTGTAGCGACAGTGGAGAGAAAAAACTCCCTTTAAACAGGAAGAAACCTCCAGCAGAACCAGGCTCAGTGTGAGCGGCCATCTGCAAAGGCCGACTGGGGTTCAAGGAGACAGAAGCAGAGATAAAGAAAGAATCAGAGATACAAATGGCAACTGTATCACATGCTTATTCAAAAAAAATTGGCCATTACTATAAGTGGCCGATTGATGAGCACACCCATAATAGATAGATAAAGAAAATTAACGTATACAGTAACTGCATGTTGACAGATCTTAGACCAGCTCAGAGATACAAATGATGGGCTATAACTAAGCAAATGCCTCAGATGAGAATCACTTAAGACTGGTTGCTAAGATCCAACAGGAACATATAGTTTGAAGTTAATGTCTATCATGATTAATCAAATTACTAGAACCTAAAATATCACAAGATGAAAGTCTGTGATATTCCTCTTCATCCCACTCATCCTGAGCAACTTTAATACAAGGGAAAGTTTAAAGTAATTAAAGAGGAGCTGTAAAGTTGTCATCCGCAGTTGTTTCTCTGTAGTAAATGGGTGTAAAATCACACTGAGTTTGATGCTGGTAAGGAAAAAACTTTTCCCAAACCTCCTCTGATATCGATAATCATTTGTCTGCAACAGGTAGGGGGTTAATATCGGTCATGGCTTCATGGTATCACTCTAAAAAGATCAAACGTCTTCTCTGAAGTCCTGCTAACCAGGAAACAGACTTGTTTGGAAACTGCAAACTATTTGAGCAGCTATTTAAATATGGCTAACCATGTATAAAATGTATTCTTAAATAATCTTTTTATGCCTTTAACTGGGTTTATTTTCATCTCCTGCTTTCCATCATTATAAAACCTTAATATAAGTTCTATGAAGATAAATCTCCCAAGATGTACATGAACTCATATTAAAGCTGTTTTTTTTTCTTTTTAATGATACACTATATTGCCAAAAGTATTTGCTCACCTGCCTTGACTCACATATGAGCTTAAGTGACATCCCGTTCCTAATCCATAGGGTTCAATATGACGTCGGTCCACCCTTTGCAGCTAGAACAGCTTCAACTCTTCTGGGAAGGCTGTCCACAAGGTTTAGGAGTGTGTTTATGGGAATTTTTGACCATTCTTCCAGAAGCGCATTTGTGAGGTCGCACACTGATGTTGGACGAGAAGGCCTGGCTCACAGTCTCCGCTCTAATTCATCCCAAAGGTGTTCTATCGGGTTGAGGTCAGGACTCTGTGCAGGCCAGTCAAGTTCATCCACACCAGACTCTGTCATCCATGTCTTTATGGACCTTGCTTTGTGCACTGGTGCACAGTCATGTTGGAAGAGGAAGGGGCCAGCTCCAAACTGTTCCCACAAAGTTGGGAGCATGGAATTGTCCAAAATGTCTTGGTATGCTGAAGCATTCAGAGTTCCTTTCACTGGAACTAAGGGGCCAAGCCCAGCTCCTGAAAAACAACCCCACACCATAATCCCCCCTCCACCAAACTTTACACTTGGCACAATGCAGTCAGACAAGTACCGTTCTCCTGGCAACCGCCAAACCCAGACCCGTCCATCAGATTGCCAGATGGAGAAGCGCGATTCGTCACTCCAGAGAACGCGTCTCCACTGCTCTAGAGTCCAGTGGCGGCGTGCTTTACACCACCGCATCCGACGCTTTGCATTGCACTTGGTGATGTATGGCTTGGATGCAGCTGCTCGACCATGGAAACCCATTCCATGAAGCTCTCTGCGCACTGTTCTTGAGCTAATCTGAAGGCCACATGAAGTTTGGAGGTCTGTAGTGATTGACTCTGCAGAAAGTTGGCGACCTCTTCGCACTATGCGCGTCAGCATCCGCTGACCCCGCTCCGTCAGTTTACGTGGCCTACCACTTCGTGGCTGAGTTGCTGTCGTTCCCAAACACTTCCATTTTCTTATAATACAGCTGACAGTTGACTGTGGAATATTTAGGAGCGAGGAAATTTCACGACTGGATTTGTTGCACAGGTGGCATCCTATCACAGTTCCACGCTGGAATTCACTGAGCTCCTGAGAGCGACCCATTCTTTCACAAATGTTTGTAAAAACAGTCTGCATGCCTAGGTGCTTGAATTTATACACCTGTGGCCATGGAAGTGATTGGAACACCTGATTCCAATAATTTGGATGGGTGAGCAAATACTTTTGGCAATATAGTGTATGTTTGGTTATAAGTAAAGAAAAACCTTGTGTTTGGTAACGCCCTGAGATTCCTGTTTTTTAAACACTTCTTTCTTTGCAGTGCGCGACAAGAGAAAAAGCAACCACATAAACCATATCAGCCATGTAAGTTCCTCCTCCTCTTCTTCTTTTTTAAGAAGCTTCGCTACAGCTTCACAGACTGCTTGGTCTATAAATAGTTTGGATCAAGTATGATCATATCTATTTTTGCTCGGCTTCTTTAGAATCTGTTTCATCTAATGAAAGGTTCTCCAGATGGGACGTAAAAATTCTCACATTTTGAATATATAACTCAAATGCTCTCCCTCCCACTGTCAATCAGATTACACATTTTAAAATGCTGGTGTGTTCATAATCCTGTTTTTGATTGTTATTACTGTTATTTATATTACACTGTTTTGTAGTTATCCAAACCCCTTTGTAACATTTGTAACCTGAAGGAAATTACCAGTTTTTAGTTTCATTGCGGTGCAGATAAAAGGGTCTGAGTTGGAGCCTGTCTGTGTGGGATTTGTATGTTCTCCCCTGGTTTCCTCAATCAGTCCAAAACATGTATGTTATTTAGTTGGTCCCTTTAAGTTGGCCTTAGATCTGAGTGTTTGCCTCCATGCTATGCTTCTAGCCCTGAGGTTGACCTGTGACCTGCCTCCTATCAACCAGAACCCCCCTCCCATCCCTGTCAGGGCTGAAAGGTTATATAAACTGGATCCAATGATTACATTATATAGAGAATGAACTCAAGAGAGCTTTCAGTGTTCTTCTCGTTACATGAGAGGACGGAAAACATCAACAAAGATTAGATGATATCTTTAGTTTATCAACTTTTTTTCTGACTTCTCAACAGCCGAAGTAGCAGTTTGATGATTGATTTTGATGATCTATGTCCAGTCACTGAATATTTTTATTTATTATGATCAATATGCAGGGTCTTGGAGCACAAGTGACACAATAACTGCATGATTTTAGTTATAACCATTTTAATCTAAATGTTTCTGGGGGGTTTTTCTTTTATTTTTGAAAAACCTTGATTACCTTTATTTACTCTGACAACCAAAATTAGAGCACTGCTCTAGTAGAGCCTGGCTGAGGGTAATTTATTTTTCTGGGATTCCTCATAAACCCAGATTGAGCAGAGATCACAATCATTTCCTCCAAATTTACATGAACTATATCACAATAGTGAACATTGAGCATCTCCACATAGAGCTACCTTAACATCTTCTTCTAATACCTTCCTTTTCTTCGTAAAATATTTTGATATAAATGCACCCAGATAAAAAATGATCCAACATTAAGCTATTTCGCGTTGTTTATAATATATCAGAAACATTACACATGGAGGCTAAACTATATTAATAATGTTACTGTTGTTTAAATGCAATATATCTCAAACTTAGGGTCATTTTCACAGGCTTGAATTAAAAATGCATTTATCTTAACCTTCCTTAGGTACCCTTCTTTCAGCTTTTCTCTTCCTCTAACTGGACTGCAATCATTCATGCTTTGATTTAGCCTGTAGGAGAGAGAAATACCAAAATTGACAAGTCAAAAAATGGTTTAAACTACTCCAAAAAGCGTATTTCAAGTCATTAATGCTTAATCTAAATCAAAACTGCATCTGTTAATATTGTTAATTCTTTAAATCCATTAGCAGAGAAACACATTGGAAGAGGCAAATAAATGACTAAAGCTCTATCAGGGTTTCTGCAGATCATTAAAAGATATAAAAAAATTTAATTAAGGTCTTATTTGGCATTATAATTAATTAAATGTGATTATTGTTGAATTTAAAATGCGTTAATAAAAAAAATAATAATAATAACTATTTCGTCAGATATAACTGGTTCTGCGTGTTTGCACGGAACTGCTTGCTTTTGATCGTAAAGCCGTATGTTCGGAAAAGAAGCTCGCGGCGGAGAAAAAGCTAGAGAATGGGGAAAAAATGCAAAATTCAACTAAAGTGGCTGGAAAACGAGGAATTCTGGACATGGCTGCAACTTGTCGACAGTAAAGATGATTAGGGATTCTGCAGTGTTGATGGCATTAGAATTATTCCAAAGAGTCTTAAAAAGCATTCAATTAGAGTTACTCAGTCCTGTATAAATACTATCAATGAAATGCAGGATGTAATGTATTTAAATGTAACAGCTTCAGAGAACAAAAAACATACTTTTAATATGTTCCTTAATTTCTCAGCATGGGATTATTAAAGTAGATCTATCTATAAATCCATTAAAAATCGATCAAATAGAAAAAAAACTTTTTCTTCAGACACGGTAAACAAAAACAATAAAAATACACTAAAAGTAAGATATTCCTCTATTACCATATTATACATTACAGCTGAATCCTGTTTTGTAATGGGCTCCTGTAGAACTTATTGTTAACTTTGAAACAATCTGGGGTTGGTCTCCTCTGTTCTGACTGCAGCCACCGTTTACTGCATGAAGAGCTGAGGAGTCCGACCACCCGTCAGTGCTTTGGAGGTGGGAGGGGCTTACAGTGACAGTGGACATTTTGTAGGCCAGTGTTTTTCAATCCTGGTCCTCAAGGCACCCTGCCCTGCATGTTTTAGATGTTTCCTCCCAGCTTTCACACAACTGTTATCAATTAATAGCAGATTATTAGGCTTTGCCGAACTGCAATCATCTGAATCAGGTGTGCTGAAGCTCAGAAACATCCCAAACATGCAGAGCAGGGTGCCTCGAGGACCAGGTTGAAAAACACTGTTGTAGGCAACAATACAGAGAATAGTTGCTAGATTTGTCGCTAGAAAAAAAAAACAACAACTTGATGAGTCGGCAACAGAGTCGGTTGGCAGAGAAGTCAGCCTTCCAGAAAGGCAGGAGTATACGATTTTTGTTTTGAAAAACTAAAGTAAATTGAAACATTACTTGATATTTCAATCAATTTCACTCAGATTATGGGTTTTTATTTTTTAAGGTGATCCCTCATATGTGCTGCAGTTTCTTTTTTTAGGGGTTGAATCTTAAAACCAGTATTGCTTTTGCTTCTTTCATTTACATAATAAAAAAGACAGTGAAAGCAAATGTTACACACGTCACGATATAAGCAAAAAAGGAAACCTTAATGAATCAGATGGCGCCTGTGGTTCAAAACCTCCATTCCTGTCCCTGGAACATTAGCACATGTTCATTGTGTGATTCTCTTTTTCTTTTTTTTCCCCTCCAGGTTTCTCCTGGTCCTCCGTTAAAGAAGTACAGCTCCTGTTCTACCATCTTCATAGACGATAGCACCGTGAGCCAGCCAAACCTCAAAAGCACAATTAAATGGTGAGACGTCTCTTCCGGCAACAGACGCTCATTGAGGCGCTGCTGAAATGTCTCTGATTTCACATGAGGTTTCTGTTACATCACACTAAGTTTAATCCTCTGAAGACAAGCAGACAGATGCTGAACTCAACAGATGGTTGATCTCATCTTGCCTCATTTTACCTCGTTTCAATGTTATAACACCATTCAGTCACTTTACTAAATCCTTAACATGTCAAAGACTTTGCTGACCACTAACTCACAGGCAGGCCATGATTTAATGGTTTGTTTGGGTGAATGAAATAATACAATAAAAAGACAAACTTTTATTTTTTTCTTTCTCCAGTGTCACTTTAGCAATATACTACCACATCAAAAAAAGGTGGGTTTGAATCTTTAAACTTACATTTTTATAAATGAGCTTGGAAAGTCATTTAAACGGATGTTCTGCTCGTCTTCTAGGGACTCTGACAGGTCGCTGGACATCTTTGATGAGAAGTTGCACCCTTTATCAGTAAGTGTCTCCATGTTTCTAAGGTCTTACTTTTAATTCTCTTTTTATTGTATAGTATTTAACTTTATGTAGAAAACTTTGCTGCACTCTCTCTGTGATTTTAACAGTTTCATTTTGTGTACCTTCGAATAGCCAGATACCGTATTTTCACGACCATAAGGCGCACCGGACTAAAAGGCGCACTCTCAGTTATGTGTCCCATTTCTGTATTTAACACACACATAAGGCGCACCGGACTATAGGGCGCGTTTTTTATATACAGGTACATGTCCTCTACTACCTTTAAATACCTCTACTGCGTATTTAAAAATACAGCGGGGGCAAAACTGAGTATGACTGTGCTTTATTCATGTATTTATTACAAAGTATTAATCAAACCTGGCAGCTGGCTGTGAGACAGACCAACATCGCAGATGACACAGCGCTGTGGTCACTCCTAAATTAACTTAAAATCCTGAAACCTGCCGACGGAATATGTTCGCTTTTATTACCGGTATCCTGGTGCCTGCAGCTAAAATTATTTAGATGAAAAACACCTGCCAGCAGCCGCGGTGAACCCCAGGCTGCCCAGCCTACAGGCTGCTGATGAAGAGATTTCTGCTGTCAGCGCACCGCTGGTATGTGGGGGTCCGAGCGCCTCCGACAGAAATAGATAATCTGGATGAACTGACTGCAATTATTAAGTTTTCAGGTGGACTTTCTCACTTAAAAACATATTAAAACTACTTTATTCCCACTGATCACAGCAAATATAGCTGCAAGATTTAGATTATTTAGATGAAAAACACCTGCCAGCCACCGCGGTGAACGAAAGGATTTCTCCTGTCGGCGCACCGCTGGTATGTGGGGGTCTGAGCGCCTCCGACAGAAATAGATAATCTGGATGAACTGACTGCAATTATTAAGTTTTCAGGTGGACTTTCTCACTTAAAAACATATTAAAACTACTTTATTCCAACTGATCACAGCAAATATAGCTGCAAGATTTAGATTATTTAGATGAAAAACACCTGCCAGCCACCGCGCTGAAGAGGAGGAGACGCGCCCAGAGGCTGCTGTTGAATTAAGTTTTCAGGTAGAAAAATAGAGCGGGAGCAAAACTGAGTATGATTGTGCTTTATTCATGTATTTATTACAAAGTATTAATCAAACCCATCAAAGTCATCATCCTCTGTTATCCTCAGCATTCCTCTGAATTAAACAGCTGCGCTAAATCAGACATGCCAGTTTCTCCTTCTTCGCTGTCAGTCACTTTCCGTGCAGCGCAGCTCCTCAGAAATAGTGCCGGCTTTTGCGAAAGCTTGAACAACAGAGCCAGCAGACACAGTCCATCTACAATCAATCCGCAAACGGTGGCGTAACTTGCACGGCGCTGCCTTCCACTTATCGTGAAACTGTGGTCTCAGTCTGTCATCCATCGCTCCCACGCCGCTCGCAGCCTTACTTTGAAGGGCCGCTTCACACCGATGTCGAGCGGTGGAAGTTCCTTTGTCAGACCCCCGGGATAACGGCGAGCACAGCGTTCATTTGATTCATCTTTTTTTCACATCGGCTGTGAGATGGGCACGCAGCGATGGTGATGCGTGGAAAAAAGCACCTGGTCTCCTCACATACACCTGCCTTTCATCATCTCCTCATCCATCCAGCCCTTTTCATTTGCGTTAATATCATATGTCATCAGAGCGCTGTCTGTCTCGCTGTCAGCTCCCAGATCAGCTTCTCTGATTGGTTGATGCGGCGCGTCCAGCAGCAAAACTTCAATTTTTCCATCTGAGCAGCAGCAGCGCGTTGGCGGTGCGTCAGATGCTTAAACGCTCCCGACGTGCTGCACCAAAACGCGCTGCGGGACCTTTTGCTGCACCTATATGCGCGTCAACCATTGACTTTGCATGTAAACTCGCTGCTTCTGCTGCACCTGCTGGGTCCGGTTCACACCGATGTCGAGCAGCGTTAATTTGTTTCCCCATGTTTTTCACATCAGCTGTGAGATGGGCACGCATGGAGTTACATATTAACAGCGATGGTGAGGGGTGGAAAAAAAACACCTGGTCTCCTTACATTCAGCCACTCTTTCATCATCTCCTCAATGAGGTGGTCTCAAAAGTCGCAGTTACAACACACATAGGGCGCACCGCACCATAGGGCGCACCGCACATTTCGAGGGAAAAAAAAGACTAAGTGCGCCTTATAGTCATGAAAATACGGTATGTTTAATTTTGGAATTACTTCTGTAGTCCTCTTTTCAGTCCCTTTGATATGTCCTCCATTCATTTTGCCGGTTTTATATTTCTAATTGATACATTAGGGTTAAATTAGATTTTTTTTTTCCCAAGTTGTATTAAGTTTTTAAGAAAGAAAAGGTTTTTTTTTTTCTTTTCTTTTTTTGCATAAAATCCTTTCAGTTTCAGGGGTTCATCTAATATTCCATTTCCTAAAAGGGAAAAATCAAAACTTCTAAAAGTTAAAGGTTTTTTTCTTAAATTATTATTTTTTTTGATAATTTGAGTAATATGTCAAATTAGAATAAACATTCTGGATTTTCAGTCCTTAACAGAACCCATAGTTGCATTCCCAGTCATTCAATGATTAAAAATTACAATCTTCTTAGAGCAGATATTTATATTAAGATTGAAACCCTTATTTATTTTTAAAAACAGATGACATAGAAAAGTAGTTATTGATGACACCAAATAATTTTTTAAGGATCAGTTTTCACACTGGAAAAATTGTCTAGAAATAAGTAAAAATATCTTAAATTAAGTATATTTACCCTTAATTTGAGCAGGTAAATGAGATAGTTTGCCAATAGAGTATTTTCACTCTTAAAACAAGATCCTTAGAAAACACTTAAAATAAGGCAAATTGTGTTTTCTTATTTTCAATGTAAATTGTCTTGTTCCATTGGCAAAATGTCTCTTTTACCTCCTTAATCCAAGAACAAATGCACCTATTTTAAGAAAAAAAATGACTTGTCTAGATTTAGATTTTTTTTTTTGCAGTGCATTTGTTGATTTCTTTATATCTCACTGGATCTGTAGACATGATCAGAACATCCCTTTCATCTTTATCTCTGAATAACCTATCCAGGTTTCCTAAATCCAAACTTGACGTATTTGTTTTCTGGCTTTACATGCTAGTGATTTTAAATGGTGTGATGATACGGTACTGCTAATTTGGAGGAGTAGTATGTTGTGGAGCTCTCTTATATAATTACCGCAATGTAGTAAACATTAAAAAGTAAAGTAAACTGAATAAATCAAACTCTACTAGAATTTATTTTTACTGTTAAAAATGATGAAACGGAAACTAGATTAAAATAAATGAACTTAAGAGTTTAAAACCGGTTTTCATTAATATGTTAACAAGTAGTCGTGACCTTAAATTGGGGCGGAAACAATCAGATTAATCGATTATTTAAATAATCGTGAACTGATTTAGTAGTCGATTAATAGCTAACTGGAGTAAAGAGACTGTAAAACACGCCTAAAAACTGACAGAGCAATCCACTTAGAGCAACTATGACAAAATTGTAAAAAAAAAAAATTTTCTTGTCAATATGCTCTATCCAGAACTCGAGTGGAAAAGTTTTAGTTTCACCTGATTTAATTTAGCAAAAAGTCTTCTTTAATGAACCTTTGCTTTCCAATCTACAGATTAATCAATTTGTAAAATAATCTTTAGTTGCAGCTCTACCTTGAATACACCAAAAGGGGGCAGGTAGGATCTTCCCTGGTAGTTTTCTCTCTGGTTAGTGAAACTAACTATAGTTTTCTAATGTAAGGTAGACTTATTTCTGCGTCACACAATCAACGAGCCAGTGTTTCCATGGTGACAGAACAGAGAAGGACAGGGAGACAAACAGCCTGGAGGTTTATTTCCTCAACACGTGTTTCCTGACGTGAGAAAGAGAGGTCGTTTTAAATCAAGAAGGACCTGATAGGGATGCAGTAAAGCTGATGAAGTTTAGCTTGATGAGTCCTGCTCCGCTTGGCGAACACCAGCAGCTCAGACACAAATACACAACCCTGCTGACTATTTCTGGTCTACAGGTTGCTCTTTTTAGTTGTGTTTTTCTGCTCATTTTTTCTTCTTGTTTACAGGTGTTTTTAGTTTCCACCTGTGCCTTCTGTCAGGGTTATTTGTTTATTCATGTATACTGCTTGTTCAACCTGAAATTCTGTTAAACCTGTCATCATGTCTTACAGTCATTTAAAGTCGTAGGGAAATCATATATAAATGCCAAATCCTTTTGGCTTAAACATGTATATAAATGTACTCCTTATCAGACTTTATTGTCCCAAAATGTAGAAAATTTCTATTTGCAATGGTTGGAACAGCCGCTTCCCTACGACTTTAAGACATGCATCGGAAAATGTTTTTCAAAGTGTTTTTTCCGAGTGATCTTTTCTCAGGAAGGAATTGGGCAGAGAAAGCTAAATAGCTTTCCATAACACTTCTAAGCTGCAAGTCTTGGTAAAAAACATTTTTATGGTTTCATAATTATAACAATAAAATATTATTGATTTTGTTTAGTCAGTTAATTAAGAATAGAATAGAATAGAATAGAATAGAAAATCCCTTTATTGTCCCACGATGGGGAAACTGGTGTTTACAGCAGCAAAAAGATTAGAAAACAAATTCTATTATAATTACATTTGAAGTCAGTTAAAATCTAATATTCTAGTTGTAATACTGTAGTTAAAAGTTCTATTTATTATGGAAATTTTGTTTTATTGATATTATTTTTCGGGCCTCCTTAGATTCTGTTACCAGTTATTAACTGCAGATATAATTGTATTATTTCATAAAGGACTTATTTCGAAAAAGTATTCTATGCAGCCAATTAGGCTGCATTTATAGGTTGTTTTTTTCCTATTTCTATTTTTTTTTTGCATATCTTTATACTTTTTAAAAGATGATATCTGATTTTGTTTCTAAAACAAAGATCCACTATTTTTTATTCATGAAGATTGAAAACTTCCCTTCCTCTAATCCTGGGTTTATCCTGAAATCTTTGAGAAGGACTCCATTCAAAAACATCCTGCTTGTTTGTCTAAAAGGTCCGTTATCAATGAAAATGTTTAGCTCTCATCTTATACGTCACAAATTACGGGAAACTGTGTTTTTGGAGGTTTTGCATTGCTGATCAGTGTGCCGTTTGTGGTTTTATTTGGCCCAAGATTCAAGGAGAAATGCAGGCGCCGCTCCTCTCTGGCTAACTGCATCACAAACCACTCTTCAGCTGTGGCTGTAAACCATCTCCACATCCTGCTTCCTCTCGGTCATATCTGAATCTTTCCATCCCACGCAGAAAGAGCCAGTGCCAGACGACTACGCATACGTCGACCCAGAACACAAGCTGATCTACCGCTTCGTCAGAACGCTCTTCAGCGCTGCACAGCTCACTGCAGAATGTGCCATCGTCACACTTGTATGTATAAATAATAGTGGGAGAATAAATAATTACATCAATGTGTTTTATGTCTCATTGCTTTTCAAATGAGAAGGAGCCGCGTAGGTGGTCTTTGCATAAAATTGCAAGTAAGATAATTTTTCAGCTGTATCCTGCTGTGATGTTTCCTTATTTGGTCACCAGAGGGCAGTAGCATCCTATAAACTCCAATGAATCTTTCTAGAATGAAGTGTTTTTATCTGAGTGCAGGATGAATGCATGAAAATATTTTCAGTCATTTTAGGAAATGAGTTTTGACTTTATCTGACTGCTGATTCCGCTAACTAAAGTATTAAAGGTAGAATATGCAATGCTATTCTAAAGACCCAAATGGATGTTTAAATTATTGTAAATAATTATGCTTTTTATTATTCATCCAGGTCTACTTGGAACGTTTGCTGACTTACGCCGAGCTGGACATTTGTCCTGCCAACTGGAAGCGGATCGTCCTGGGAGCCATCCTGTTAGCCTCCAAGGTCTGGGATGACCAGGCGGTGTGGAACGTGGACTACTGCCAGATCCTTAAAGACATCACTGTGGAGGACATGTAAGTGGTGTGCATAGATGGGTGGCATCATTTTCCACCTGAAAGCCTGAACAAAGGAGAATTTTAAAGAAAGAAGTAATTTCTCTAGTCCCTGATGATGTCAAATAACATATATACACACACAAAGTAAACCTTTATATATTAACAATTAGTGGTTGAATTAACAAAGAAAAATGTTTTCTTACACATCATTAAACCGGACAAACTCATCACATAAAAGAACAGGAACCTGAGAATACCATTGAGGCTCCTTTTTAAGAATGAACAACAGCGCCATCTAGCAGACAGCAGGAATATTACAACGCAGAAAGAAGTTCCTGAAGCAGACGCATCACTTAATCTGATGATTTTCAACTTTTCACATTTTTACATTTGATTTCAAATAACTTTACAGCTCAATTATTCCTCCAAAGTTTGTGGGATGAAAAGGGCAATAAGGAACATTTCATTAACGGATTCAACTATTAATACAACAACTTTATTTTTCTAATTATTTTGTAGCATCGACTGAAACTGTTGCTTGTTGCGAATCAGCTACTGCTTCCTGGTTGTTTTGTCGGTATCCACTACACTGACATCTTTTCTCTTTTAAAAACAACAGAAAAGAAAAAAAAAAAACAGGCTGTGTGTTTATTTAGGTTTAATCTGTTGAATAAACTAACAAGAAAATTTAAAACGTGTGAGTAAAAAACACTCTAAAACCACAGGAAAACATGCAATAGAAACCACTTTTCATTTTCAGACAGAAAGGTGATACATTCCTAATATTCATAAAGGGCATTTAGTGTCGTTCAGGAGCTAAAATGTTCTTTTCTGTTGAACTTAGTAGATAGTTATTAGAAAAATTAATACATCATAAAACTGAAGCTAGACCACTTTAACAAATCAGTAGATTTGTAAAAAAAATAAAATAAAATTAAATACGCCCCCCAAAAAGAGATACTTCTGATTAAGGTAAAGAAGTATTAGTCCTGCTATTTAGTCAAATATTTATTTTGTCCTTAATTTAAGACATAATTTTGTACTTGGTTAAAAAAAAGGATGGCTGGATAGGTAGATCTGTTTTTCTAATTTATTTCATTTTTGCCTGTAAATCTGGTAAAACGCAAACATTATGGCTGTATATTAACCATGAAATTCAGTGGTCTCTTTTTCTATTTTTATTTTTATTTTAATGAGGGTAAAACAATTATAGGGTTTAAAAATTAGGGCTTTTTTAGTGCTTTGTGTTTGTTTTTTGTTAAGAATACAAACACAAATGAACCACAAGCCTAAACGGACATTTTTGATCTATTTAAGGAACATTCAGAAGTGTCTCCTTTGATAGACACAAAAAACTCCATCAGCTAAATAGGATGGAAAGGTGAGAGGGAAACTTCTGAACACATTCAGAAGTTTCCTTTTCACCTTCTAACCCCAAAATACTCAAACTGATCCAAGAAGAAGAAAAATGCAGAACATTAAAGCAAATACATCCACCTTTTATAAGTATTAGATTTTTTTGCTGTCTTGGTGCCACATAGGCTCCAAAAAGGCTCTGATACAACATGCTTGTCCTTCTAATAAGAGCAATATAATAAGGTGCACTTAAAGCAGCCAGAAAAAGTGCTGGAATAAATGGAAGCTGCAGCATCTCTGCCGTCTGGCTGTGAGCCGCTGAAGAGGCCAGGGGCTGCACTTGGAGGACCACGGCTTTATTTCCTGCAATTGCTTTTCTCATGTCTGTGTGTAAAAGAGGTTGAGAGTGCTGGCTTGTTTTTTCTGATTTGGACAGAAGCTGCCTGCATGTGTGTGTTTGCCGTCCGTGCCCCCATCCTTTCCTGAGCCGCTCTCTCTCCGTCCGTCTGACCCACGCGCTCCCTGCTCTGTTTTCATTGCTGCCACTGAAGTGTCTTTGTGAGCTGGTTCGAGTCTGGGCCGAGGGATGGGAAGAATAGGAGAGAGGGAAACAGAGAAAAATGGAAGGGAGGGTCTCAAGTGCTCTCACTGCTTCTACATAATGGCCCCGGCTCTCGTCCTCTCCATTAGTTGCCCCGGGAAACCAGACATCACACACACACTCACTCCTATGTCCTCTTACCACCTTTGCTGACCAACAAAGCATCCTGGATGTTGTCTCCTTGGAGACCACCTCCCCTTAGATTTACTTGCGACTCTGATGATGAGGGATCATGAGAGTTGTTGTCTGGGGGGAAAAAAGGCGACTGTTTCACTTCGGGAAAGTGGGTGGAAATACATTTTTGATCACCTGCAGCTCAGTGGAACCTGAAGTCAGAGAGACCCATCTCTATAGAGATATTCACTACTAAGTCTACTTTAAGCAGACTGATATGATGTATCTGTAGATGAGATGAATAAACATGGTTTCCAGCTCTCATTGTGTATCTTTATCCTCCAGGAACGAAATGGAGCGCCAGTTTTTGGAACTTCTCCAGTTTAACATCAATGTGCCAGCCAGTGTTTACGCCAAGTATTACTTTGACCTGCGGCAGCTGGCTGACGACAACAACCTCAACTTCCCGCTGGAACCCCTCAACAACCAGCGTGCTCAGAAACTAGAGGTGACCTGTAAACAGTTTACTAATTCACTTGAGCAGTTCCTTTTCTGTTACAACATACAACTGTACAGATTTAAAATAAGAAAATAAGAATTGGGTTTAAAGGTTTTATTATGCATTATAGCTAGAGGTTTAAATTAGTGTTACACTAAAATGGGGCAGGGCCCCAATATCTGCCCTAAAATGGTTGTATCGGTATCGGCGAGTACCGACAAATAGGGCACCGATACCATTTTGAGCCAAAAGTTTATTCAACTATTGTCACTGACTGGATTCACGTTGTATAAAGGCTGATTTATAATTCTAAACTAGGTCGTCTGCGTAGGTGTCGCAGTGAACAAAAAAACGCCCCCTCCGCAGATGATCTGCTGCACCTCTCCCAAATTGTAGGTGACTGCAGACGGTGCTGCAGACAGGGGGCCTCTGATTGGTCTAATCTACATCCGCTTGCCGGCTTGTTTTGTTTGTATAACCGCAATTGCGGAAAACTACTGGTGAAGTTGGACCAGCTAGAAGAGCGAGATGCGCGAGAACGCTGGGACCATTTTTTCCATCCCCGCTCTTTTTTGCCCTCATGTCCGTCCGTTGTCCGACAAACTCGCCCCACTTCCTAACCGCCTCGGCCGTATCCAGACCCACAGCTAGTTTGTGATTGTCCCTCTTGTATTGTAGCATGGAATGTAACATAGCCCAGACACCGCTTCAAAATTGAGCATAAATCAAAAATTTCTGTGTCAAGCTCACTGTGACACATTGCTGCGAAAGGATAATCAGACCTTTAGTCTTTTTCTTGCTTCACAAAAGTAGGCAGCAGCTTGACAAAGCCATGATGGAAATTATTTTACATCCGAGTAGTATGCAGTTCTTCATATATACACACACACATCAATTTCAAACAAATGGTATCAGTATCGGCCGATACTGCACAGCCAGGTTTCGGGTATCTGTGCAACACTATTGTAAATATTTACATGCAGCCATATTAATGTACCTCAGCCACATGCAGGAATTGTTCTGGTTTTATCCGACAAAAGAACTTTGGATTGTTCACCCTTTGTGATTCATCTGTACCACTTGCCATGAAATGAACCCGGAGCGTTATGCTGCCAACACCATGATAAAGTGTTTGTATAGTGCTCTTAGGTTTTCAGTTTGATTCAGTTCATTTATATAGCACCAATCCACAACACATGGTATGTCATGGTACTTTACAGACAATACAGTCAGATTGGTTTTTAAGTTTCTATAAAAAAACAAACAAACAGCTGATTGCATCCAGTCATCGAGTGCTTGGACATGCTTTTTCCTGGATGAGTGCGCGCCGGTGATTTTCGGTTGCATTTCTTTATTGACTCTTCCGAAGTCTCTCAGGAGGAGCATGCATGCAGCAACAGTCGAGAGGAAAAACTCCCTTTTAACAGCAAGAAACATCCAGCAGTACCAGGCTCGGTGTAAGCGGCCTTGTGCCAAGACCGACTGGGATTCAAGGAGACAGAAAGACATATAAAAACAAGCAGATATACAGTAATGGTAAACTACCTCCACTTGTGGCCCTGTCCAAGAACAACATAGCTCTGAGCCAGTTCCCACGTCGAAGGGTGAAAGAGGACACATACAGTTAGCCACAGTAAAAGAAATAGGACTACACTGAAAAATAGGCCCAACTATATCCTAGGGCTGGGCGATAATTCAATAACGATATATATCGATCGATAGACGTGTGGCGCAATAGAAAAAAAGAGGGTCGATAAAAGTTCGATAAAAAAGAAACGCAGTTTTCCTTCCTTCTCATTGTAGCCTAGCATGTAGGTTTATGCTAGTCACTACTTCCTCCCAACCAATCACAATCGCGGACCCAGGCATGCCGTCACCAAGCGCCGCCCTCTCAAACCACAACACAGAGCACATGAAGATGTGCAGCAAGGAGAGGCGTAGGAAATTGTTTCAACGAAGAGTTTTTGTAGTTCGGCAGTCTGGCAGTATTTCGGTCATGGCAAGTCGGACCAAAAACAAACCACAGTCATCTGGAAAATGTGTCGGGAACCAGTGAAAACCAAGTCTGATAACGCAACCAACTTTTTTTTTTTTTTTATCATCTCAGCCGCTCACAGCCGCAGGAGTACGAGGTGTGTAGGCCCCGGTGCGGCTCTCCTCCGAGGAATCTTCGGAAAATATATATATATTTTCAGTTCTGGGCAGTTTCCCACGTAGTTCTAACAATTGAGATAAAAATGCTGAGGGGCCAGAAACTTCAAAGTAATAACTCAGGTTAAAGCAGGAAACGGGGGCGGCGGCGGCGGTGGGGGGGAATTTATTTATTTGTTATATTTATTTTGGTCACTTTTCTGGTCACTTTAGTTTATTCTTTGTCAGTATTTAATAACATAACTCAGGTCTCTTAAGTTATTTTTCTTTAAAGCAATTCTGTTATGGTTAAAAAAGTTGGTTAAATAAAGATTTAATTCGAAGTCTGTGTTTGTGTTTTTTATTAAAATTAAATAATTTAGCAATATTATAAAAAGTCCAGGCAGAGCTGCACATAAAATATGGTTTCAAATCTTTTCAATAATTATCGATATCGATCAATATGCATTTTTTTTTTATCGATAAGCTTTTTTTCTATATCGCCCAGCCCTACTATATCCTCTATAAGCTACGATGTTAACAGCAGCAGCCTAGCTGATATTTCTATGACACTCTCCAGAAGGGTGTCACAGCCACACAGGAACAGACCAGATGACGTACTATGGCAAAAAAGAACGAATTTATGGTTAGAACTAACAAATACTGCAGAATGGAAGAAGAGAGATGAAAAGAAGCGGAAAGATGAAACGTGGTGCCTTTGTCCTCCAGCAGCCTAAGCCTATAGCAGCATAATTATAGAAAATGGCTCATGGTAACCCGACTATTTTAGGTGTTTTAAAGCTTGTCTTTTCTAAACCTATGCTAATATTGCTGATCTCAAACTGCACAATCTTTTTTTATTATTCTTATTTGCCAATAAAACATTGTCTGACAAAGAATTAGTTATAAGAGAGCTGGCCTCAGAGTGGTCAGGGGCGCTGGTACGCCAGCATCGTCCCAGTTATTGATCCTGGGTTGTTGTGTAACATCCTGACCAGTTTCCTTTATCTGAAGGAGAACGATTGGGTCAGAAGGTTGGGGTTGGACTTATACAGGGCGTCCCAAACACACTTCAAAGCTTGTTTCAGGAATGGCTTCCTTAAATCCCAGACCTCCAGCTCATTGAAATCTTTGTGCAAGAGGTTAATGCCAGGATATTTACAAATTTAACACTGTGTATGAATATAAACACTCTTTTTATTAATTTTTTGCTTTTTTAAAAATGCCTGCATTTAAAAGCACCATCCTACTACATGATCTTATTTATATTCTGTACATAAAAGTAGCAGAAGTATTCATCTTTTTACGCTTTAAGAGTGAAAAATAAACAGAAAACATACCTTTGAATGAATTGAAGTATTGTCTCACAGCTTTTTTTATAGATTTTCTGAAGGAATCATTCAGCCTTCATTTTGCACTATGACACCTTTACCTGCTGTGACTCCGTTTGTGTGATTGTTTCTCCAGGTCATTTCAAGACTGTGTGAAGATAAGTGCAAGGATCTGAGTAAAGCAGCAATGAGACGATCCCTCAGCGCAGACAACCTGATAGGTGTGCGACATTCAAACGCCGTGCTCTCGTAGGCCCCCACCGCTCAGCGAACCCACGGCCGACACGGGAAAAAACCTGCATAATCGGATTGAAGGGGGCTCTGCCTTCTAACGGCGCAGCATGACCCACTGCTGGTGGTTTGTTACAGCTTTACAGTCGCATCGTCAACGAAGCTGAAATGAAGGCTTCTGACTAAAATGATTGTCAGCCATTCTTTTTCCAGGCCTGTTATTTATTTCTTTTTTTTAACTCTTCCTTTTCCCCCCAGAAATGGTGTTAAAAAGTGAAGGATTTTTAACAGTCACAAAAAAAAAAAAAACAGCATCAGTAGTGAAAGTTAAGTGTTTTCTGTCTGGATAGATGAGGCTCGGGTTGATTTAATGTTTTGATTTTGAAGAAAACTCTAGAAGGAATGTTCCTCTTTTGGTTCCCGGCGCCCAGAAGAAAACTTGCTTTAACAGGAAAGTCTGTAGAACAAAAACTGTAATATTATAATTTTTATTTGAATGCGGTAGGGGGGGTCATTCCTCACCATATTTTATCTTTGTTCTGTTTTTGTTTTTTGTTTTTTTACAGCCATACAGTCTTCATAATCATATCAAATTAATATTGGGTTTTTGTTTTTTCTTTTCTATTTTTTTTTACTGAACACAGCACAGAAAAGGTGAAATTTATGTTAATTGTATCCAAATATATTCACTAATTATTTATCGTATAATTGATCCTCAGGCATGAGCGTTTAAAAGAAAAAAGCTGTGGAGCATTAAGATATCCGATGTAAAAGCTTTTGAATGTCAGCTTTAGCTTTTTTCAGACATATTAGCATTTTAATTGGAATAGCTAAAGATTTATTCTTGGATCAAACCGTTCTTGGAAAAAGTGTTGAATTATCCACAGTTCTTTCATGTTTTGTGTGTTTATGTCAAGATATTGTTCAGTGGTCATGATCAAAAGTTCTCCTGGCTGTCTTTATGCTTCCGCTGGAGGAGCGGTAGGGTTTTATTCCTTTGAATGACTTAACACTAACCTTAACCTTGAGATAAAACATAACGGACCTAAATCCTCTTTATATTAGCCCAGATATAACAGTGTTTTAATTTATCATTTAAAGTGAGTAAATACATGGCAATAAAATAAGATACGGACAACATAAGATAATGAAATCCTAAAAAGATGGAGATAAATTGGTTAATTCTGGGACTGACAGGAATAATAATTAATAATTTAATAATATTAATAATAATTTTAGCATTCTTTGGAGAAATGTATTTCATGCATCAAAAAACCATGTGAACCTTTTTTATGACAAGTTTAAGAAAGAAGTTAAAGTATTTTCATTTGATTAGAGCAGGTCAGACAAATTACAGGTGAAATGGCATGATTTGCATTTAAAATAAATAAAAAAAACTCCATTATCTTAATTACCTGCTCAAATTAGTAGTAAATGCACCTATTTGAAGAAACGTTTAGGTGTTTCCAGGTTGACTTTTGCTGAGTCTCCATAGGTTCCATCATGATGCTCCTGCGCTTTAATGCGTCGGTTCACCACACAGTCAACTGTCTTTACAGCCATGAGAGGCAAACTAAAGGCCTCCAGCTGTATCCATATTCTGCTTCAATCTTCCACCATTATGCATATAAATGACTAGGTCCTAATACAAAAAAAAGCCTTTAAATTTATCTTGGTTGACATTTAATCCTTGATATTTTTTGCAAATCTGCATAAAAGAGCTTAGATTTTCTCTTTCTCTCAGCATATGCCTCATTATTTCAATGCTATAAAACCATCTGTTCTATGATAGTCACACTATAAGTGTTTGTGAAGTCAGAATCACAAAGAACTGCTCGGATCTCTTTCTGCTAGGCTATTAGGGTCAGCTATATAATTTGGTGGTATAGACCAACTTTTCTATGTGTAGAGGCTAAGATCCTAAAGCTCACTGAAGTGAAGACTTTGTAAAACGGTTAAAAAAGAAATTAGTCTGGTGTTTCAGATAACCTGCAGCTCTGTTAGTTTAGCAGCGGCAGGAAATAATTATTTTCCGTTTTGTGTTTAATTAAAACAATTAGATCATGTTGCAAACGACTGTTTAGGCGCTTTCTAATCCTGTAATATAAAAGTTTTATCCAGCTGTGAGAAAGTGTTGCCAGCCTTTGCCTGCTTGGTCTAATTTTCTTAAAATGGATAAAATCTTTTTGAAAATTGTTTAAAAGTGGGAAAAAAAGGCAGCCAGTGTCCAAAGATGCCATGTTAGCATTTTGGGACCAATGAACTGCGATCAAGACCACGTTACCATCTTTCTCAAAGATCTGTCCTTGGTGGAAAGAGGACTGAGAAATGAAGGATAACTCAAGACTTTAGCACAGTGCAGTAAATTTGAGTTTCTTTCAAATTTACTTGAATTTCTTTTTATTGTTTTATAATTGAAGATGTTTTCTAACAGATTATGTAACTGGTGATACTCTAAAGGAGATTGTGGAAGTAACAGAGCTCAGTAACTCCAGTCAGCTGCTGTGTGTCAGGAATCAGGAGTGCCAAGTGCTGGGTAGTTGGAACGCCATCTATACACGTGAACCTTTTGATTTTGGATGATGAAATGCTACCCCCCCCCCCCCCCCCCCCCCCCCCCCCCCCGTCTAGCTTTGTTTTTAAACCCTTTCAGATCTCCCCACCTTCAGAAGCCTCCTTTGTTCGACAACATGACGTGGAAACGGAGGGAACAAAAGCCTGACAGACGACCCTCTCCTTTTTGCTTACTATGTAGGCTACTAGCTGTGAAATTTTTCTTTGTAATGAAAAGACAAATTTGCAAATGGAGTATTTTAAATAAACACTAATCATGTGACAAATGTATGGTCTGTTGGTTTTATGCTGCATCTAAAAAAACAGATGTGATCTGGGATTAATATCTGGTAGAAGCCATCTAGCAGCAGCTAAGCTAACATTTTTAAAACAAAAAATAAAATCCTACTTTGGGCTGTGGTGGAGATTTACTCCTTTTAGAAGTTTTACATCCAGACTGATGCATTCTAGCAAAGTTTTGGACTTTCAAAACAACAGGGATAACTGCCGTTGCACCTTTGTGTGGTTTGTTTGGTCATTAGTCATTGACACAATTGCTTTCCTGCCAAACGGAAAGGAACTGGATGCCCTGAGTAAAGATTAGTGGAAGGAAGAAGTGGAGTAGAAAAAGTTGCAAAAGCAACATGCAAAGTTATTTGAGTTAGAAATCCATTTGTGCAGATATTTGTGTTAAAGTTAGTTTATCACTCTTTATTCATTTATATTTAAATCTATAATTGACCTAAAAATGTTTCCATATATAAACTACTATTCATTGCCTTGAAATACTGTCTGCTGCTGAGAGCAAACATACTCCTCCAGTCAATTTGAGAATCTCATGGGAAAGTACTCATTATGGCACATTTATAAGCATCTGTTTTTATTTCACAATGTGAATGGAAATCTACAGTATGTCCATAATTTAACAATCCAGTCAATATTACTGAAGCGGTACACTAAACCACCTGAACCAAGCATCAAGCATGTCGCGTTCATTCAACACAACCGACAGTAATGGCATCACCCACTTGAGCAGATCTGTAGCTATATAATTTAAATATGTAAATTACTAGTCATTTTTAATTGATTTTAGATGAAACATATAAACATATTGTGTATTTATAAACTACCAATTAAAGGTTAGCACACACCTTTGTCATTGAATGGCTTCTCCCTATTGAAAAACGATGGAAATATCAGAAATATAAATCAAAGGTTTGCAGAATTAAACAGAAAACATCACATATGTATCAAAACATTTAATATTTTAGATTCTATTTAACATAGACCCACTTTTAATTGATTACAGCTTAATGCACACCTCTTGCATTCTGTCAGTGAGCTTCATGAAGTCACCACCTCTTGAACATGTCCCAGAGGTTTTATCCGTAAACCTTTAAATAAGGTCTACGTTTTTCACTGGCAGTATATAGACATTGTTTATCCATATTCTAAAGTTTTTAATGCTGTCAAATTGAAAATAAATATAAAAATGTCTACTATATATTAACAGTAATGGCAATAATATCACCCTTTCACCATTTGGAGGGCTGTGGGCTTACGAGTAGCCTAAGCAAAATAAATAAAATCAAAGACAAAATACCATGACTATGGAGCTGATCCCAGAGGGAAATGTGTCCTCTGCATTAGTCCTTAACTTGGTCAAGATCTATGACCGGCGTACCTGACATCTAACAACCATACCATGCATTTGGCTTTAGGTCAATAGACTATAATAATTAGGCTATGTATGCTTCCCAAAAAAAATCCCCCTTTCTTTTTTTTTCTTCTGGAGTGATTTAAATATTACAGGGATGGTAAGGAGGTCTTTTTCTAGCCTCAATGACTTAAAAAAGACAAATGTGAGTGGTGGTCATAGTGGAAACATGAATTAAACTGTTCAACATTTAAAGGAGGGTGCAAAAGTAGAAGTTTGTCATTTTTCTCTAAGTATGATTTCCCTTCATTTGAGTAGAAAAGTAATGGAATGGAATTCCATACAATTCCAGATTATTTAAAAGAGCACGAAACACCTTATGCATTATTTTATTACTATCAGGAGATCAGTGTCTTATTTCCCATCAGGAAAAAAGAGATTAAATTACTTGGCCAAACTGAATTTAAAAGGTGTAAGAAAACTTCAGAGCTTAATTGAACAGCTTTTGCAATAACAGTAAATGTGGCTGGTCTGAAGGTTTGTTTATCTGTGAGGTGTTCCTGCACCAGAGAACAGAGTGAGCAGTTCCTTTGAACACCAGTAGGTGGGGCTAAAGACCAAATCCTGTTTAAACTGATCATTCCTGTTTCTTCACACAACACAGACAAAACTGACTCTCCTTTCACAAAGACACTTTAATGAGTTCACAGAACTAAAGAGGATGTGTTAGAGCGCACTATATAGACAAAACAAATGAAGTTTCCAGTCACAGTAATGAATCTCCAACAATATTCAGAGCACCACAACTCAAACAGAGCCAACACGTCACATTTATGGACAATTTCTCCTTTACATAACTTGGCCATCAACTTTTTTTTAACAGAAACTGAACTCATGTTTTTTCTTTACAACAAATATTTGAAGTATGTACATCAATAAATATATATATATATTTTATTTTTCCAGTGCTTGAATATCTGTCTGCCTCAGGGAGTATCGCCTTGTTTTGTTCACAGAGAGTCGATTTGGTCAAGTGTCTCAGCTGCAGTGCAAAAAATTCACTTATAGAGATTTTCTCAATATTCAGAGCCTCAAACATATTCTTTTCACTTTTCGTTGAACAGTTATTACCCATTCTGCGTGCTTTGAATCTTTCTGTTTAGTACATTGTTTATAATTTATATTTGGGGCAAAACGACGCAAACAGAGAGTTCCGGTTCTTGTCCACAATCACATTTAGTGTCTCTAAAATGTTGGGTAGTGCCACAGACTTCATATATGCGAAGGAGGGGCTTTCTGATAGATCCCTGATGTTAACCCAGTTCGAGTGTGCCCAGTTAAGGCTGTACTGGCTTCACTGTACATGGAAGGTGGTGCAGTAACCTTCTGAGGCCAGCAGGGGCAGCATCTGGCCACAAATCTCTTCCAGGACTCCAGAGTTTTTCCCGACCAAATCCAGACTCCGGATGTGATGCCCACCACTAAGCACATGAAGTACTTGAGCATGAAGACAGCATAGTCTGGGCCAAAGCCCGAGCGCTGGCGTTCCGACAGGCAGGAGCAGGCCAAAGCTCGCTCCCAACCGGGTCGATAGTGCTGCTCGTAGACCAGGCAGGCCACCACAATAGTGGCAGGGACCGTGTACAGGACTGTGAACAACCCAATGCGGATCATCAGTCGCTCCAGTTTGTCCGTCTTAGTGCCACCTTGTTTGATGATGCTCCTGATGCGGAACAGAGAGATAAAACCAGCCAGCAGGAAAAGCGAGCCAGTGAAGAGGTAGACCACAAGAGGAGCTATCACAAATCCCCTAAGATTCTCCAGACTCTGGTTCCCGACGTAGCAGATTCCAGCGACAGGGTCCCCATCCACGGAACTGAGAGCAAGGACAACGATAGATTTGACGCTAGGGATGAGCCATGCAGCCAGGTGGAAATACTGCGAGTATCCAGCAATGGCCTCGCTGCCCCACTTCATCCCCGCCGCGAGAAACCAGGTGAATGACAGTACCACCCACCAGATGGAGCTGGCCATCCCAAAGAAATACACCAGCAGGAAGACGAGGGTGCAGAGAGCAGGGCCGGAAGCGTCGTAGAGGATGTGCAGCTGGTTTCCACCGAGGCCGCTGGAGCCACAAGCCACCCGCTCGTGACCCGCAACCAGACGGATGATGTAACCCAAGGAGACGAAGAGGTAGCAGGCGGCCAGAAATATCATGGGCCTCTCTGGGTACTTGAAGCGCTCCATGTCAATGAGGAAAGTGGCTACGGTGGTGAATGTGGAGATGAAGCAGAGCACTGACCAGATTCCCACCCAGAAGCTGGTGAAGGCTCGTTCATCTGCTGAGAAGTAGGGCAGGTGGCAGGGCTGGGCGCAGTTCGGCAAAGGGCCAGTTTGGACTCTGCCGTACAGAGGGTGGGACTCTCGCTTGATGGGGACCAGGGGGTCCCTGCAGCGGCACTCCCTGTCACACTGCGAAGGGCTTGGAGGTCTGGTTCTGACTTTAGGGGTGGACTTTGGGAACGGAGGAGCCAGAGTGGTAGTCTCACTGCTGTTCTGATCCATGCACAGAGTCTCGTCGCCTAGTTGGGGCAGCTGCTCACAGCTCATCCTCTCCGGCCACTCAAAGCCATACTGGCTCATGAGGGGGGAGCAGCCTCGTTTGGCCCGCTCGCACACAGAGCGGCAGGGGGGGAGAGGCTTTCTATAGTCAGGCAGGCAGATCGGAGTGTACATGCTGCACAGGAAGAAGAGCAGGTCTGGAGAGCAGCGGATGCGGACCAGGGGCCAGAACTGGTGCACCTCTAGTCCCACCTCCTCCTGGGTGTCATGATTGAATTGATTTGGCATGTAGGTCAAATTGTAACCAATGCCTTTACACATGGGAACCGTTATAGGCTCACAAACAAGGTCCTTGGAGGCTCCAGATGTGAAACCAGGAGACCAGATCACAAAAAGCAGGAACAGCATCAAGCTGTATGGTGTGAGTCTCACTGCTGGTGCCATGGATGAAATGAGTCTGTTATCAGGGTAACGTCTTTACATCAGTTACAACAAACCAGGGCTGAATTAACCCAAGTTCATCTGAAACTTTATCTTCTCCAAGATAAGTTCTAAGCAGCCTGTTGAAGGTTAAAGTTGATATCAGATGGTAAAGCCAGTTGTGGCAGAGTCCTGCGTGCTGTCAATCATTCACCAGATCTCCAGCAATCATTACGGAGAAAGTCCATATCCGGCGGTCACGTTCCAATAAATTTAACGGCCTTGTAACATTTTTACCAGCTGCTTTTCCTCATGTATGCCTAAAAGAGTCACATCATCAGGGCTGTGCAGGGTTAACCACAAAAAATGTGGTGAAATCAAATATAGGTGGTTTAACCAGCTGGTAAATATGAGCCAAAAATATTCCTTTTTAAATGAGGCACGAGAAAGCAGGTGCGTAAAATCCACTTGATGCGTTTTTCTCGGTGCGTTTATTCCATCTGCGACTTGAGCAACTTCTTAAAAGTGATCTTTCTCAGGTCTGCGAGTGGGAAAAAAAAAGTCAGAACGGCAATGAAGAAAGACAGAAGTTCCTCAGCGTGAAAACTTCTCCCGTGCAGGTTGGTAAAGGCCACGCGTGGCTTGCTACGCTTCCACTGCGCCCGAGGACGAACTGAAGTCCGTCTGGAGCTGCGGCGCCTTCTCATCAAACACTGGCTCTGCTGCGTTCAGGGGCGTCGGAAATGTCACCATTCTACTAGAGGCGCACTCACAACTCTGGACTTCACACTTTTTATTTTTGGTGGAGTTGGTTTAGCATTTTTTCTATGTGCCAGTGACGAATTTAATGTGGTGGAGGACACTCTCTTTTAAATTCAAAGATATAGCCTACTTTTTATGCATCTGAATGTCTGATATAGCATAATTTTTTATTTTATTTTTTTTACATAATGTCAGATAAGTAAACAATATTCAGATTAATCAGCAATTCTTAATAGAATTTAACAAGAAATATGTGAACTAGACCTTTATAAAGAAACACATGGTGATGGGTTTCCCTTTGCAAAACAACATAAAACCACAATTAACCTTATAAATAACCTACATAAAATAAGAAAGTATCTAGAGTAATTGTTTAATCAACTTTGGATAAAAAAAAAAACTGGAATAGATGTAGAAGCATTTTGGTGCCCTCTCTCTCTTTTTTAAAATTAAATATTTCTCAAAACGTAGGAAATCAATCTTTTTTCCGTATACAATTTAAGCACGTGAACACAGCAGTGACTTGCTTCATATTGAGGATCTGAGAGTTCCCAGGAGACCTTAAAGGCACCTGATGAAGATGCTTTCAATAGACTTAACACACATACATATAGATCTTTTTTATTGTATAATTCCATATAAACACATTTTATACATCAATAACCACAGCAATAATTGTATAATTTTCTGTTTAGAGTTTACAAATATATAGGACTGTGTGAGGATTGTTTTAAGAAAGGAATCATTTGCACTCTTTCAAATTCTGTGCAGAGCTTTACTAAATTTGTCCTGTAAAATCACTGTAATTAACAAAATCTTCTAAGTTATAAAGTAGGATTTGCAGGAAAGTTATGTTACATACAACCCAGCTTCACCCTGTCACCTATTATGTTTCCAGCATCAACAAGTTGCTTTGAAGTTAGCAGAAAATGGGCACTATTTTATATTTAATATCCTCCAGATTAACCCAACATACAAATAAGCCCTAAATAAAGATGTAAATTAGCTTCTATTTATGAACCTATCAGCCACTGATATGATTCATTTAAGGCTTAGTTTCCAGTCTGAAGCCTGTAAAATGTTTCTTCTGGGAAGTCGCTGTATTTAACTCTGACTGGCTGCTGCTGAAGAGATAAACCCCAAAGCATGAGGCTGCCACACAGAGGCGTAGCCAGAACATTTTTATAAGGGTGTCCAGGCAATAACCAACATACACTGAGGGGTGGCTGGAAGCAGATAGGTGCCAGAACCTCACAGTCAACCCACACCTTTCCAAAAGGAAAAGGAACAACCACAACGTCCATATATTCTAAATAAAGACAAACTATAATTTCCTACAGCTTTTTCTAATAAATAGACACATATATTTTATCATCTATCCTTTCTTAATTAAGACTCTAGGCTTGAGTTCTTGGTCGAACATCTTATTCATTCTCTTACCTACTTTTATCAATAATCGTTCTGCATAAAATTAATATTTACATGTACTAATATCTACAGTAAATGTATTATTTGTTATTAAAGTAATTATTTATCTCTGCAAGTCACCGATGAATCTTCAGTGAAATCAGAGACATAATTTTCTCTTTACCCAATTAGACAAAATCCAGTTCTGAAAAGAGCAGGAATTCACTATCTAACATCTTTAATGTTAATATAACTATGTACATAATTAATCACAGTGTTTTTGTTGTCAAGTAACTGTTAACATATGATTTTTTATTTTTTTTTTAAATAAGTTAGAATATTCCACTTGAGAGCATTACTGCAGCCATTAGAGGGGAAAAAATGGTAGGGGTGGCCAATGATTGGCTAATGGTGGCTATGGCCCCCCATCTAGCTCCGCCCCTGCTGCCATCACTGTATCTCCCAATGGGGATGGAGCTTCAGGGTGATGTGCCATGTTAGTTTTGTTCCAAACATATCTTGGATATGTTACAGGATGGATGGACCAGTGCAGCTTTAAATTTCCCTTCTGAGTTTTTTGCTAAGTTCTTTTGTCTTTGTTTAATGTTCTCCAACAAACCTTATGGACTTTATGGATTTCCACTCCTCTAACTTCCCAATGTTCCATTACTTTGTGTTTTTCACTTATAGAAAAGTTGAACTCATAGTGGTTGTCTAGCTCAAGTGCTAAGCCCCAAGGGGATGGGTTAAATGCAGAGAGTTCATTTCATTCCTCTGTACTTTTGACAGTGTAATGACAATAAAACCCTGGAAAATAATGAAATGCTGGAAATACATTAAAGTTTGCAGCTTAACAAAATATAAAAGAAAGCTCAAAAGACATAAATATGTGTGAGATGAGCTACCACTAGTACTTTTATAACTAAATATTTCCTCTTAAATGAGCTGAAATATCTCTTTTTTTTGTCATTTTTAGTCAGACTAAAACTGCAACATAAACTAAAGCCTAAAATGATTTGTAGCGGGATAAGTTTCAGTGATCACTTCTTGTGTTTTGAAAACAGTATTTAATACATAGTAAAGTGTTTTATTTTTTTATCCCAACCATCTTTTTTATTTACATAAAGGCAGCTTCTTTTTATTAATCTTCCAAAAGTGAAAATCCTTGCAATGACTTGTTTTTTATGGTATAAAATAGAATTAGTAACTGCAGCTCCCAAATCAAGCTAAAGCCGTTTTGTTAAATAATTCATTTAACAAAACAAAAAAGAAAAATTGAAAAGAAAAGTAGATGATCATATTTTATTGGTCCTGGAAAGATGTTTAATATTTCATTATATGTTTCTATTAAATGTTAAAAAGTTAAATTGGTTTAACATAAAGCAGATTATATGTCAATCAAACCAAATCATGGTTGAAATCTTATATTATTATAACGAGCTTTATTAAGGAGATAACAAGCAGTTGCAAATTTACAGAATTTAGAGCAACAATTACGAAAAAAACACCCTTTATACACATAACAGTCTGTGTTGTTTTTTTGCAGAACACAGATTGAACTGCTCTCATTCAATCATTCATATGTGTTAAACAGATTACAGGGAATTTAGCTGCAATGCTTTATAAGAACAGACTAAGGGCAAACCAATCTGTGTTGCTCAGTAACTGAACCTTTCCCCTTAACATCTAACTCAGCCTTTCACGTCGGACAAAGGTCACAACGCTCTCTCAGGGGACAAAGGTCTCCGAAGGTGTGTTTGAGCAGCGAGGGTGTGTGTGCTCAGCATATCAGCCAGGAGGAGACTCTCCAGGCTCTGATTTACCTTCACTCAGGTCACTCTGACAGATGAAAGTAAACAGTGAGTTTGAGTTTGAAGCCTAAAGGGAATTAGTCTTTTGTGCATAAGAATACACGTGCAGAGTGTGTGTTTGTGTGCGAACATACATGTGATTGAGTGTAGGGATTTTCTCAGGTGCAAAGCTTGTTTGACTAAAACTTGAGATGGAACACAAGGAGGGAGATGTGACCTGCGTTACCATACGGTCACATAAAGAGACAACTTATATCCACACACGTCTGGACTTTGCATACATGGGGAAACTTCATTTAAATTTGATGTAAATCATCTTAGCTATGCAAAATTATTTTCGTTTTTTTTTTTTTTTTTTTTTTTTAGTAAAACTTACTTATAAGATTTTTAAAATAGAAAATAAACAGCTAAATATAAGAGTGTACTGGTGTGTTATTTAACCTTTAAGAAGGCACTCAGAGTTACATCTTTTAGTTTATAAACCTGAATATAATTGTTAACTAGGCTTATTAACTTTTTAACTTTATTTTTAAGCTTTTTACCTTTTTACCTTAAATTCACTTTTTTTTTTCAACTTAATTTACAGTAGGTAATATATCAAAGGCTCATCTTATTGGTCAAATGTCAAAATAAGATATACATCCATGTAGCAGGATCTTTGCTGAATGGCTGGATATAGATCTTGTGCTTCTAGACCTCACTGAGTGACGGGGGGACGACTCCATTTGTAAGGAGGATGCAAGTGATTAAAAATGGTAACTTGCCCTATAAAGGGTTAATCCCAGTATAAATCCAGCTGTTATTTGAAGGCCTCAGATGTTTGCTTTTTTAAGAGAAAATTAAAGAACAAACATCATCATTAAGAGAACATCAGAGAGGTTGCTGTGAGCATGACTAAGTTTTAACACAATATCCTAAACTTTGCACATTTCATGGAGAACTTGCAAATCCATAATGGAATATATGGAAAGAGAGTAATGAAGATCTAAGCCTATTACTTCTTTTTTTTTTTGACAGAAGCAGTAAAATAAACTCAGTGACCATCTGGGCCCAATGAGATCAAAACGTAACATTTTAGCATAAATGCATAAATCCAAATCACTGTGTGGCAGAAAACTAACACTGCATCTTTTTTTTTTGTAAAATAAGGTGATGGCTGCATCATGATACGAATGACGCTGCTTTTCAGCAGACAGGAACGTTACTGCAAAGATGAATTGAATCTAACGAGGGGAAATCCTGAAAGAAAAGCTGTAGAATCTGTTAATAGGGCAGATGTAGAGATTCTCCTCCTGGCAGGAAAACAACCATCAGCTACAATGAACTGGTTTAGATCAAAATCTCCTGAGAAACATCAACTTTTTTCCCGTTATGCTTATTATATTTCCAAAGAGCAATGAGCAAAAGTAGAAAAAAATAAAACTGTATTATGCGAAGCTGGCAGAGAGACATGCAGCTGTCGTCACAGTAAATACGGTTCAACAAAGTGTCAGTTTGTCAAAGACTTCAGGAGGCTGAAAACAAACACAAGCCACACTTTTCAGATTTTGATTTACAACTAGGCTTTATCTTTGACCCGAGGTAACCTTTAGGCCTTTTATTCGGCAGTGATCTGAAATAGAGCGCGAGGCTCCGATGTGCTGCGTTAGACGTGTTTTCCTCTCCCACGTTCATGTCAGGGACATGCAGAGACCTGGAGCTTGTTTGAACTCAGCACACAAAACAAACTTCAAATATTTGTTAATGGTTTTACAAAACTTTTCATAGAAAACTTTGTTTTTAAAGTAAATGTAGTTAAATAGATGCAAACATTTGATAGTTATTAAAGCATAGAAGCAGTCAGCTCGGCTGCAACCTGCTGAAAGCTTCAATCAAGCCTCTGAATAACCAGGTCAGAGGGAACACTGCCTTCCAGCTTTTGTGTAGAACCTCACTAAATAACGTGAGGGGGTAATTTGTGTGTGCGTGCCGACGCGGTTATTCCCTCCTCTCTAACTGCTGTCCACATCCTCCCTCTCCCCACCTCCTCCTCGTTTGCCTCCCTTCATCCCGCTTTTCCTCCTTAAACTGTCTTTTGTTTTCATTTAGGGTGGCATTTCTGATCCATCTTCATCCAGGCCCCTCAAATCAGTCTTGACTGGCTCGCAGGCCACTGGAGAAGCACAAAGGACTTCGTTCTGCTCACTACAGTTGATCCATTGTGGCTGTCTCACAATGCACTAATTGGCGATGACAATTAAGCGCGGTCGACACTCAGGTTCAATTTGCGGCTGCAGCTCGACGTACATAAAAGACAAACGGTTCAGACTCCGAGCCTTATGCTCTCTCATAAACCGTCCAGATTCGCTTGGAAAGGTGAACGCACACCTCTTATCCACACATGTACAGACGCTGCTGAAAAATTAAGGGAAAACTTTGAACATGAAGATGTGCCCTCAGCCATGCAGGCCTAAAATAAACGGTTGAATTCCACCTAGAGTATGAAACCAGATTTTAAGGACTGGCTTAACCCGAAATCAAGTGAAACTGAAAAACTGATGCAGCAGCCTGGTTCAGTTTGTTAGAAATGTCCCTTCAGCAACTTAAAATGGTACCTGTCAGGTTTTATGGCCCCCAGGTGCTTGTTAACATGCCTGATATTGGGGCCTAATGAGTTGAACGATGGTGTCCTGTTGGAATCTTCTAGATCCTGACCTGAGCAGCGCTGAGGTGAAACCTGGTGGCGTTGGATGGACCCAAACATGGATTCCAGTTGGATTGGTGTGGAGGCCAGTCAACTGTTTCACTCCTGTCATCCTCCAGGGACTGTCTGAATACTTGTGCCACATAAGGCAGGATGTATCCAGCTCCCAGAGCACCAACAAAGGGTCCATCACTATGCCTAATGCTAGTCAATGCAGGGAGGTCCACAGAATATAAAAAATAAATGTTTCTCAATCGTCTAAATCGTTCTCAAACCCTGAATACCTATTTAAGTCAGTTAGCCAAAAACAGAATAAGATTTGGGTATGCATTTAGACATTTCTGAACAATGCAACAAAAATAGAAATCTACAACACAATGTAAGCATCAACGTGTGATTGTGTTTATTAATAACTTGAAAACAGGAAGAAAATAAAGGGCTATATAAGCACGGAACATTTTATCATTTAAATCTTTGTCGGTGGGGCTGCTCAGTGGAGCAGTGGATAGCACTGCTGCCTTGCAGCAAGAAGGTTGCGGGTCTGATTCCTAGCCGGGGGGTCTTTCTGCATGGAGTTTGCATGTTCTCCCTGAGCATGCGTGGGTTCTCTCCGGGTACTCCGGCTTCCTCCCACAGTCCAAAACATGACTGTTAGGTTAATTGGCTTCTCCAAATCCTCCTTGTGTGTGAATGGTTGTTTGTCCTGTTGGTCTCTGTGTTGCCCTGTGATGGACTAGTGACATGTCCAGGGTGTACCTCTCGCCCATAGACAGCTGGAGATAGGCACCAGCACCCCTCCTGACCCCGCTTGGGATAAAGCGTGTCAAAAGATGTAATCTTTGTTGGTGCAAAATTAGTTCAATGTTTTTTTTTTTACATTTTAATTTCACCTCTTATTTATCACAACTTGTAACTATTAATGAACAGTTTAGGGTTAATGTCTTAGTTTTTCCTTAATGAAATGAACCAGAAGGATCTTTTTCTGCTTACAAAAAAGTAACAAAGTAACTTTTATTTAAAGTTTTGCCATGGGCATTTTTACTTTTATTTGAGTAACATTTTGCACTGCTATCCTTCCTTGTATTTAAGTGAAATAACTGATTAACTTTTACTTGAGTGTACTGTACTGCACAGGAGGGATCCAGTGCTCTAACATGCCCAGTGTCCCATGGATTACAGGGCTTACCGTATTTTCCATCAGATAATGACTCAAACCATCACACCACTTCCACCTGTACTGCATCCCAGAGCTACATGTTCCTGAGGTTAACAGCATACACACCACTCCCCACATACATCAACAGGCCTCAGACACCCATGAACCGGGTCTGCAGGCTTCAGACAGGTGCAACAATGATAACTAATCTTTGTGATTCCCCTGCAAGCAGTCATAACGTAATGCCTATCTGCTGTGTGCAGATTAATGTAAATTTAGGGCTCTCCAAAGGGTGGCAACTGGACTCAGCTTGGCTTCTCTCATAAATGAAGCACAATGAAAAGTTCTCACTGAAATGATCTGAGAGCATTAAAGACGTTTCCTGTAACTGATGTCTCAGTATTATTATGTGCATAAGAGATTAACTCCCGGCTCCCTCTGCTACACAGAATAATTGAGGACCCCTCTATTTCTGCCTGTCTTTATATGACACTACAGTTAAAGGTGTGGAAAAAGTTTAGAAATCTTTTTAGCTTTACTGGCAGTACACTGGAAAAACGATCTAGAATTAACTAAACATTTCTTAAATCAAGTGTATTTTCCCTTAATTTGAGTAGGTAAACGAGGTAGTTTGCCAATGGAATGAGTATTTTTACTCATAAAATAAGATAATTAGATAATATGCACTCGAAAAAGACAATGCAATTGTCTTTTCTTATTTTAAATGTAAATTGTCTTGTTCCATTGGCAAAATGTCTCTTTTACTTCCTCAATCCTAGAATAAATGCACCTATTCTAAGAAAAAAATGACATCTAGATTTTGATTTTCTCCAGTGTACACCCAAAATCTCTCAAACAGTAATTCTTACATTTTTAATTTTACTTATTTCAATTTTGTTTGAGGAGGCAAGAATAATCTCGGGTGACCATCTTGCCTGTTTTTTCGCAGTTACAGCTGTTTAACCTTTCTTAGGGATTTCCCTAACTATAGGTATGACTAGCTTACCTCGGGGGATTTTTCTTGACCTGATCTCATGTTACCTTGTTTTACAAATGCTTGGAAAAATTGACTCATAGTAGATCATATTTACTCTACAGAAAGAAAAATATTTCTCTACCCTGAATAAATGAACATAAAGTAAATGCAATTTATATATTTTTTCAGATGATGGAAATGAGGACTTTAACATCTCTTTAAATTAGGTGCCTAACAGCTGAATATCTTTTAATCATGTTAAAGAATTTAATATGAATATTTTATTTAAATGTGGTTTCCACGGAAAACATTTAATCAGTCTGTATGATTTGATTGAACTCAGTAACGTGCCTTGAAATAAAATGCTGTCAATTTGGTGCCTTATAAATAAAACTATGTCCGTTCTGTTTAAAAAAAAAAAGAAATTAAACATACGACTAAAAAGCAAGCAGCTGTGTAAAACAACCCGATTGTCTTTAAAACACAAAGAAATCTCTTAATTAACATACATTATGTGTTATATTCATTGTATTTTTAATGTATAGGTAATTCTTTATTAGTTTAACCTAAAAGTGTCAACTGTGGTGGTAAAACATGCTCATTTTAGCTGCACCCTGTTTCTTTGTTATATGATTAGAAAAGTCGAGAAGCGGAGAAAAGATGAGAATAAACTTGAGTTCTTGTCTTAATCCTTTTCTTATTAGAGTTTTCATTAAACTTTCTGACAAATGACATCAAAAAAGTAATTTTGTAGAAGTTAAATTTGATCATTTATTTGCATCAAATTTGATACATAAGGCATTTCTCTATAATCTTTAAAAGTTTTCTGTTCACTACATGCATCTTATTGTGTAAGTCATGGTTTTCAAGAATAAAAGTATAACACTGATGATGTAGAGGTCTTAAAAATGTATGTATCAAATACGATACAATTGTCTTTAAAGGGTTAAAGTACATTTTTAAGGATCTGCATGTCATCACTCATAGAAAGGGAAACTGATATATAGATGAAGTGCACCAATTTACATAATTCAAGCATATATTTGTTATTATTATGAATAGCTTACTAATAATACAGAAATAAAAGTCTCAGAAAATTTAAAATTTAAATAATTTTTGTGGTTTCACATCCTTTTTTCTTTATTTGTCTTACCTTTATGCCACTGTTGTGCAACACTTTGACTTGTCATGGTACTGAAATGAACTATATAAACAAACTTGGCCTATATCATCTAATGCATTTAAAGCATCTATCTGCAAATCCTACCTGATCCCCTGAATAGAATCTCAGTCTGGGTCAGTGGGCTATGCACTCAGGGGTAAGAACCAGAGATGATAGAAACTTCTTACCTCTGCTAAATAGAAAAATAAGTACAGCTCAGTGAACTAAAGTCCTTATTTCAGAAAAAAGTATTATTCATTTTAAAGCATTAAATGCTTTAAAATGAGAAGAGCAAGGTAAAATAAATCTTCACAGCTTTCTCTTTCTAAATTAGAGGGACAGTGGCAAAGGATGCAGAAGGGTTGCCGGTTTGAAAACCAGCTCTGTCTGCTTCCGTTGTTGCATCCTTGAGCAAAACACTTCCCCTGCATTGTCTACTGATGGGGGTCAGGCACCACACAGGTGATGCATGTGTACAACATGTCTTCTCTTAGTGTGACCCAGGACAGCAGTGGCTGCCTGGAGCAGTGTGTAAATATGCATCCATGAGTGGATTTATGACCCAATGTTAAAGGAGCTTTATAAGTACAATATATATATATATATATATATATATATATATATATATATATATATATATATATATATATATATATATATATATATATATATATATATATATATATATATATATATATATATATATATATATATATATATATATATATATATATATATATATTTATATTCAATTTATTTGTAGAACACCAATTCAAAATACATGTAATCTGAAGGCATAGAACAGAGACAATTCAACCAGATCATACAGTCAGATTCATGCTTTAATGATCTCAGATGTAATTCTACTCAAATGTTTGTGGTCCATTGTGCTCCAACCTGAAAAGAAGTCTAACATTTTATTTTTGGTGATTTTTTTGTCTTTCAAAGCTTGTTAACCTGCATTTCTTCATGCTGATGTCCTCTTAAGAATGATCAAACTGTTCCTTTGCTGATTGCAAAGATCAAGTCTCTGGGTGATGCAAACCTTCCAAAAGCAGGATGAGAACATCATCATCATCCTGGGGACCACGGATGCGTTTCTGTACGTTATCCTGCTCTAAGTGATCCTGACATATCCTAAATATTTCACAACTACTCACAGGTTTTCCTCTTGTTTACCATCTATCTTTTAGGTTTGCCTAAGCTGCATACATCTAAAATTAGTTCTATTTGGATAGATTACAGCAAAGTGTCAAAGTTAAGCAGCAGATTTTGCCATTTCAGATCATGACCAGTAAGCAACTTCAATCTGTATTTAAAGTTACAAAGAGAAAATAAATTTGTAATGATATTTTTTTCAAACATCACTTCTTGAATATAAATTCTCCATTGCTATAAAACAGCTATTTTCTTAATGTTTCTCTAATAGTTGACAAAGAATATGCATTCATAGATGGAGTAGTGGAGTCCAGAATGTGAGCTGCTCTAGTAAAAAAAACTCTGCCCAAAGTCAAGCAGATGGTTTAATTCAGAAAATGTTTGTTAACCTGAGTTCATTGTTTTACACAGAATTAATGTCTTATTCACTACAACTGATAAAATCATGTGACTGTAGATCAGCTTTTTGTTATAAAATCAAAAACAGCTTCAAATCTTTTGAAAATTTAAATGCATCCTGACTCTAGTGAAAAATTCTCTAGATCTGTCTTCAGTAAAAGAATTTGAAGCAGCCTCAATGATCTGTAATTGTTTTACTTGATATACATTTTTTTTTTTCTTTTTTTGATGTACCTGTCATTTATTCTAATGTATCTATGTTTTTTATGTAACTTTGCTGCCTCTTGGCCAGGCCTCCCTTGAAAAAGATGTTTTTAATCTCGGTGGGATTTTTTTTCTGGTTAAATAAAGGTTAAAAAAAATGTAGCAAAGTGATCTTTTTCGCTTTTTAATTTTTTAAAATTTTGGATCAATTTGATCAACATTTAGAGGGCTAGTAAGCGAAAACAATAAGGAACATCTTTAGGGGGGAAAAAAATCTAGAAATTAAGGTTACTTGACCATAACACTGTAAGATCTGCTATTTTTTTCTTTTATTAAATAATGTTTCCCAGTAATGAGGGGTGAAAAAATGAATACGTAAGAGACAAATCAAGAATAAAACATAAAAAAAACACCAATTTGCTATTATACGTTTGTTTTTATTGGCATCAGTGGATCAGTTCAAACAGAACCAGACATGAGGATGAGCTGATTTGATCAAAAACCTCTCCATGTTTTTGCATAAGACTTTGGCTGCAAAAAACAAACAAACAAACAAACAAATCAGACATAAAATCACGTAAAAAGTGCACAGAGCTGAATTCCATTTACTCTCCTTAAATACTGTAAAATGTACTTGTAAACAACAATCTCCAGAAAACTGAAAGAAAAAACTATGTTTTTTAGCCATTATATTACTAAATCTTAGCCTTTCTGTCTCAGAATGATAACTGAAATAAAACAATTCACAGTCCAACATAATAAACACATAACATGATCGGGTACCCTTAAAAAATAGTGCAACAGCAACAAAAATCACCAACTTTGTTAAAACAAAAAAACAATTCTATAAATAAAAATGAAATAAATGAAAGAACATCTGATCTGATGCACAATTCTGGCATCTTTAGCTGCAAAATATGGAGCCCAGCAGGTATTTCAGGATTATATACGAGTACTGGAACCTATGTTCTTTAATACTGGGAAACTTACAGGACGACTTTTACAAATAAGCTCAAACTATCATTCAAAACACAGACAAACAAAAAAACCAACGATCCTCCTGATCATCTAAAGACAGCCTGTTTATTTTGGATGAAGACAAAATTTAGAGCCAGATTATTCCCTCTAAATGCATCATGAGCATTCCCTAAACACACTTCATTGAAATATTCTAATACTTTAACACCATACTGTTATAAATGACTAATATGCGTTTTGGGCTCAGACCAGAAGTAAAACTAAAGTTCTGTCTTTCCAACTGAGGTGGGTATTGATGGCTTAGTTTTTAACACTGAATGCAATCAGTGCAAACAAACATACAGTCGCATGAAAACCCTTCCAGGCTCCAAAACACGAATAAATAATACAATTTGATGGAACAATGCAACCCAAAGCAACATACCCAAAGCAGCACAATAATTCAGCAATGAACAAAAAAAACACTTTAATTTCAACAGTAGCTTGTTTCATTCGAATGAGAAAAAACAAAAAAACATTAATGTTAAGGAAAACAAGTATATCTGCCATTTTGCAGCTTTACCACCCCGACTTCTTCCGCTTGCACCTGGAGGCACACCACAGCATATCCTGTCCCAAACTCATAGGATAGCAGTTTCTTTATCCTGGTAGGTAATTCTTCTCATAAATTAAGGCGAATTTTGTAAATTTGATGTATGATTTTTATTTTAGAAAAAAGATTATTTTTAAACTTCAATTACCCTTCAATCTCATTTAGTGATGTTCTGATCTCCATTTAGACCAACTGACTAATAAAACATTGAAGGAAGTCAGGTCGAAAGATAACATCTAATGCCTCTTTCCCACTGGGCGAAAAACCCTTTAAAAACGTTTAAATCTGGGAACAATTGACTTTTAGTGGCAGTGGGAACGGCTCACTGACCCGTGTCAAAAGACTCGGCAGGCGAGCCATGTTAAAAATTGCCTTGAAATGTCTCTGCTCTGATGAGCATACTGATGGAACATTAGACCCGGATCAACCCGCTAATTTATGTGATACCATTGAGCGCAACGTACGAACATCAACACACGCCGCTGGTGGTGGCTGATCTAAGAAGCCAAATCAAATCTGTTTACATTCAATAAACATGGCACAGCTCCGGTAAGAGTGATTTGGACAGATATAAGAGTGAAACAATAGAGAACAATTATTACGCCCCGGCTTCCTCATATGTTTCTCTCCATTGTTTACTTCCCTGATGTCTGTTGGACTGGGGAAATCATCAAAGCTTATCCAATGTGACGGCATCGAACACGCAGCGGCGAGCCAGCGAGGGGTAGGACCCAGTTTTTTTGTCAATGAGAAGGAAACCAAATGACAATTGTTAACAGATCAACTCATGTTTGAAAAACCTGCTTTAACCTGCTGATTTCAGTGGGAAAGGGGCTTTAAAGGACAAAATGGCAGAATGCACAGGACCCTGTGATTTTCAAATTAGTGAGTTTCAAAGCTGAAATTTTTCTATGGCTCAAACTAAGCAGGAGCGGATAAATCAGTCTGGCAGCATTATATTTTCAATTCATTGCAAACAAACAAACAAAAAACTATGTAGCAGTGGTATCAGCAGCTAATCGCCTACTAGTAAAAACAAAAACAGTCCAGTAATCCATCTCTGGAATTTGCTGTCAATCTTTAGGATTATTTTTTTCCGGCAGAAAAATTACGTTGTTCCTGCCTTTTTTAATGGAGCTGTATGGTGTGTTCAAAATAATAGGACAAACAATTACTTTAATATTTTCCAATCATCGTGGTTTTCATTCACTAAAAATAAAACAATCAGGTGACTCAAAATTTCCCGAAATTCGGGTTTAAAACAGCACGGATTAAATAGCTGCAGTGCTTTTGTACAGATGGAGCATTGGTGGTGGGGGGAGGGGGGGTATTAAAAGGCCATCTAGTTTGCATAGAGATACTAAAAGCTAAAGCCGCTATCAAGTCTGATAGACTATACACGAGTAAAGCACAACAGGAAGTAGAATCACGGGAGAGGAGCGGCAGCAATGAGAGGAGTTCCAGTCAATTATTGCCCTTCTTATCTTCCAGTCAGGACAGTTTGCCCAGTGACTAACTTTTAAAGTTTGATTGCATTTCAACATTGGTACGAAGTGAAGAAAATTGTTTTATTTCATTTAAAATGGACGTGATTAATCAGTCAGTAGCTTTTTTGCAATCACAGCAATCATTTGCATTTATTAACATTACGTTTTTTTTTAATAAACATCATATATAGTAGCTTTTAATAGGAAAATCAAATCATTGACTCAATGAGTTTGATTATAACTTTTGACAACAATTTTATATACAGTACTGGTTTTGTCCTGATATTTTTTCCAAGTAACTGTACATTTGCAGCTTTTTATGTTTTCAATACAGTGAGCAATAACTTTTCTGCCAGCCTTCTGTAATCGGTCTTCATGTAAAAACTGGTCATTAATGGGAAGTTTTAACTCGGTCACAAGTCAGAAGAAATTCTTTTAGGGTCGTCTTTGGACACAGTTTTTTGTTTTTGCTTTATTTTCAGATCAATTAGCCTTAACTTCTAAATAGAAGCTTAAAAAACAAGCCCAGAGCAGAAGCTATTAGAAGGAAACTGTACTTTCTACAACACGTCGATACACATCTGCTGTTTATTCAGGCTGTGAGAGAGAGGAACACTTTCAGCAGTTAACAGGAAGGCTGAAAATATCACCACAAAATTCCTCCTTTTGTCACGCAACAATTTGTTAAAAATGTTGGAATCGTGAAGTCAAGTTAAGGATCTACATTTACCATGACATAGGCACAGACACGACTGTTTTCATTGTAAAGCTAGCTAAGCTAAAGACGCTAATTGAAGGCTAGAATAAATATTCTGAATGAGTAGTCCAGGTTACCTGAAAAGTGAAGCTCAGAAATTCGCCACAAAATTTGGGGGATTATAGAAAGAGAAAAAAAAAAAAAAGAAGAAAATTCTGGATACTTGAGCACAAAAAACCCATTTAGGTTTCTGTAACTAGCGGTGGTGCTAAAGGCTACTTCACTGCTTTTGTGGCATCTTGCACAGCTAAATGAACCCCATAACAAAACGTTAAGTTCCTACATAAGTCGGGATCCATGAAACCTTTATTTTCTTAGTAGAAATTCATAAAAAGAAATCCCAGTGTCTAGTGTGGTTTTTAAACCAGACCCAGACAGAAATTTTGACAGAAAATAAATAAAAAAAGTTGACAAAAACAGATCTTTTGATGTGGCAAATCAAAATTAAGTTTAATTTAAACTAGAATGTAAAGTAAAAATCTATCTTTTTCACCCTTTTCAGGACTGCTTCTGACCCGTTTGATGCAGAGTATAAAAAGGAGGAAGATTACTGCCAACCTTTATTATTCCTAGGAGCACCAGAGTATTGCTTTTAAGATAAACACGCAAACATAACTCACCCATTAACATTTTTTTTTACTTATTCTGTATACTTGAGGCTACAGTGTGCAGTGATATTCTTGGTAGGCTTATAGCACTTAAGAGCAGATATACATTAAATATTCTTTTCAATCCACAATTAATCATTTTTTACCCAATATTTTGCAATGAATGTATGAAATTGGTTCAAAAAGCATCTGTGTTTTGTCATGTCAGCAAAGCAGCAGGTGTTGTGCTTTGTTCCAGCTTTTCGTATGCTGAGTAATAATTTCAACTGTAAGAAGTTACAAGCAGCAAAGCTGGTGCAGTTCGACTTTCTGCTCTTATCAGCTCTGATTTGCTGTGTTTATCCTGGATTAGAAGGTAAATGAAAGAGGGATAAGAACATTTAAAGGGGAAGAGGTGACTAAAAAGTAAGTAGGGCTTGGGCCTTTAAAGCCTTATGCAGCAGTTGGTTCTTTTCCCTTCTTTAGAGTATGACGAAGGAGGCTCAGCTCAGGTGGGAGCTCTGCAGCTACATCTGTCCCGTGGTTAAAGCTGAAGCGAGCACCAACCTGCAGATAGACAAACTAGAAACACAGGCACTTTGTCCTGGGTGGCGGCCTCTCGACGGGCCCTTCGGCTCTCCCGGCCTCTCTTAACGAGGCGGACCTCAGGTGTCTTGGTAAGGCATGTGAAAGCAGCCAGGGCTGTCATCGTCAGGCGACCAGAAGGATGACGGCCTCTTGTGGTGGAGCTCTCTGCGGACGCAGCGAGGACAAGGCTGTGCTTTCTGTCGACACTCTGCGTGGAAAACAGCGCTGCAGCCGTCACACCTGTCAGCCAGCAAAAACTGATGTTAATACTCAAACAGCAAAATTCCCTCTTCATAATGTAGCATTAAAAGATATTTGTAGACAAAATACAAAACCCTGGGATTAAATATCAGATCCCTACTTCAGGAGGATTTTTCATTGAACAGGTTTATTGACTATTTGCACCGAGCTGTTGCTCCGTTCTGCCCGCCGGAGTCTACAGGACAGCAGATCCAGCTGTTATCTGCTCACACTTTAACACTCAGCTCAACAGCTGGGTGTGCCTGTGGATGTGTGTGTTCCACACCACGGATCAGCGTCTTCCAGGAATGGCTTCTGTTCAGCTCTTATCTCCCTGTTGTCTGCCTCTCTCTGCCTCTGGATCAGCGGGTTAACGAAGGTTTTCTAAACACCGGTCGGCATTTGGCTCTTTTCAAATTGACAGAAAAAGATGGATCTGACCCCCCCATTGAAACTGTATGCAAGGCTTTAAACCTGGGTTTGAATGGAGACTAAGCCATTCTAAAGCACATATCAAGGTGCTCATTTTGAGCTTGGATCCATATTTATTTTTGATTATCTTCATGGTGGAGAATCTTGTTTCACAGCAGCAGGTTGAGCCAAACATACTCAAAATGTGCAGGGTCATCTTTGAGCACACCATTTCACTTTTCTTTCACCAGTTCACCTCAGTTCTTCCAGCAGTCCACACTTTCTCTGCTGTCTTTTTCTCATCATCTTCCCCTTCTTTCCCGGCTTGCCACAGGTTTGCCTGCTGTGTCTAAAAGTGCTTAGCAGCAGTGACCCAGACTGACAGCAGCTCATTGGCTAATTTATATCACATGCAGCCTGGTCCCAGACGCCCTGGAGGGCTTTACCGTCTTAACAGGAGAAGCGGCGCAAGTGAAGTTAGACACTGCCATCGGACTACATGCTGTCATTTATAAATGTTTTAAATCAGGTTGGGTCTGGTTTATTCAGCAGGTGGGTCTGGATCTAGACCTTGGTCCGCTAATCCATGACCTCTATTCTAGACTGTGTTGAAGAAAATCTCCTCTCCCTCTGATTCAGATGGGGTTACAAACAAAAAGCAGAATGAAAGCTCAGAGACAAGTCCATATTATCACCTTACCTCAACATTTTATATAACAAGGATTTTATTATTAATAACCAAAGAAAACAACTAATTTTAATAAATAACATTTTTCAAACATGTAACCGTGAAACAGGAAGTTTATGACACTATTCCAGTAACTGTGCATACTGATTAAATTATCAGGGATCTATCAGAACTGCAGGCAGATCATCTTATATATTATCTAAATCTAACCTTATCAGGTTTAAAAAATATCAATACAGTTCTCAATGGGCCGCTTCAGGTGAGTTAAGGTTTCTAGAGCTAACGTGAGGATGTGTACCTTCGTGCGACATTCTCCTGAAAAGGGTAGATGACCTGTCCATTTTGGCAGAGCTCGCAGATGAAGCCCTTCTCCCGACACAGGCTGCAGCTTAACACATGGGAGCTGGCAAACTTGATCACCTTGGACAGGAAGGGAGCCAGTTTCCCATCAATCACCTTCAGAAGGAATAGAGAAGACAATGTTAAGGTGGATATGTACTGCTGATAAAATGTTAGAAGTCACGCTGTGAGGCCTCATAATGATAAATCAACAATATATCATCATGACAACAGCCCTGGGCTTTAAGCCAACAAGTTAGGATTGAGAAAATCCTTTGAAGAACAATGGGAGAGAGAACAATGAAGTATGCTTTATGAAAATCTATGATCGCTCTTGTACAATGAGGCAGACAAAACATTCAGATAAGGAGCCTGTGAAAAGGTCTGGAGTAGCAAAACAAAAACCATATCACTAATCAGACCCAAACGATCTGCAGAGAATTTAAATCATACTCCAGGTTCCTCAAGAGAGAAGGTTTAGATTTTATGCTGGAAAAATAAACCAGGCCATCATTCATTCCACCAGAATATTCAGTGGCAACGAATCTCACTAATCTGTCACAGTAAAAGCTTTTAACACTAAATTCAGCAAGCTGTATGCAACGGCAGAAAAATTTAGCTAAAAGGGTGGTACCAAAAAAATAAATAAAAATCAGGTGTTTGGTATGTTTTAAACCAGTTTCTTTTAGAGACAGTGATACATTTAAGTAATTGTTCTTCACATTGCTGATATGAAATAAAGCTGTTAGGAAAGGTGTACTATTAGAACCAAATAATATTAGACTAATGTTTTGTGTGTATAAAGTAAAAAGGCAAATTTATATTGTGCACAAAGGTAAAAATCAAACGCATGTCTAAAATGTTTTTGTCTGCCTTCTTGAATATTTATACTGATCATCAGAACATGTTCAATAATGGGAGGAGGACAGGCAAATGTAATTACCAACTGCGATGTGATTTATCCGGGAGCAGGCCAAAAATTTCAAACATGGACAGTCAGAAATGACAATAACAGAAATATACTGTATCTATCAAAGAATTATATTTTGGAGCTGTAGGACCATAATTCCCCAACCATCAACGTATACCAAAACACCACAATAAGGAGATTGTACTGGATGGAAATTGTGCTGATTTTCCGCTCAATGTTGCACAACCTATGGAGGAAAAATATACTCCAGTGCCGCGCGGTCCAAACTAGAGGTAGGCTGTGATGTTTTATCTGATTTGTCAAAAAAGTTCTCTTTTTGTTTGTTTAAAGTGAGACGTGTGTAACATTTGTTATCGTTGGGTCATTTTTATCATGTTAATGGAGAAGGAAAAAGCAATATTGATTTGGACCAAAATATCAGACGCACATGTGTGGATTGTCTAGACCAGGGGTGGGCAATTCCAGTTTCTGAGAGCCTGTATACTGCAACTTTTAGACGTTCCTCTGGTTCAACAGACCTGAATCAAGTAATGAGATGATAGAGAGGACTCTGGAGGAACTGACTGCATACTGCGGAGATAACTCAGCCATTTGATTTAGCTGTGTTGGACAATGGTCGAATCTAAATGTTGCAGGATACTGGCCCTCAGGAACTGGAATTGCCCACCCATTTTTAAGACCAAATTAACAAAATCGGTATCGCAGTCAACTTATATAAGTCAATCTCTATTGCAGACAAACTTTATGCAATCAAACGAAGACAGAAAAACCCCACAACTACAGTTCATTATTGTAGCTTGTTCATAAATAAAAGTGAAATTAGCAGCCACCAGAGCAAACAAACTATCAGGGATCCTATAACTTTAAGCAACATAAGAGGGGATTGATTTTTTATCTTCTAACATCATTATTTTGATCTCTTAAACTCTTTTGCTGTTTTGAAGTGCTTTTAAATTCTTATCCTGGAAATGCATTATACATTTTCTTTTAATATTTATCATGAATATTATTATTTTTACTATAAGTATTATTTCCTACATCACTATGGATTTGAAATACTTGAATGGCCAAAATGCTCCCCCAATCCTAATTTAAATAGGGCAGTCCGTCAACGCTTTTGCACCCGGTATCGTAACACACAAGTTTTTGATTGCATAAGCACCGAGGTGCTCCTTTTCAAGGATATTTTTAGATAAGGGCTTTAAACAGAGAGGAAGAGCAGAAAAAGGAGATGACACTTTACAGAACGACCATCTAATTTTTGGAAACACAACAAGTTCCTTAAAGGAGGAGGTAAAAGTGGGCTAGCAGAAGGGGGGAGGATTTGTATTGTTGCTTATCTTCTATGGTTGACTGAACAGAGAACATAAATACTCTACGTGTTTCCAAACCTTCATCATGTCAGGTTAGAAAGGCAGATAAATTCATGAGCATAATAAAATCCGTGCATGTTCAACAGAGAAGGAGAAAGTAGCAGAAAAACAGCGGAAAAAGTAGGTGAGAGTGTTGGAGGTATAATAAACAAGAGGTCTTGAGAGAGAAGCGAGAGCCTGTATTCAGATACAAGTGGTTCCACCTGGCAGAGCTCTGGACCTCCCAATTATAACCTCCTTCATGCTGTTTTTCAGGCGATGAGAGGACAAGAGAAGGACTCGAGGTAGGTAGTGGAGGAAGAAACCACACACGCACACAGATGAAACATAAAGCACTAAGATATACTCCTCCTGTTTTGCTCTGATTCAGATAAAGCAGGACAAAGAACGAAAATGAGATCCTTCAGTAGCAAACCTAACTGATATGTTCACATACAGACACTAATATGTAAACAGGTGAAACACATTTTGGTAATTTCTTAAACAGAAATGTAATTGAAGCACTTTTGCAGAAATTGTACCTTTGTTTTTTAAAGTCTCTTGGAACTTGAAATGAGATAATACGGATTCTCCTGGGGTATAAATAGGATGCAATAACAGACTTTTTTAAGATTGGAAAAAAGAACGTACTATTCAAGGTAGCCTCATACGCATTCAGAAATCAGTATAGTAACTTGCGTCAAGGCTGGAAGTAAGCCAGATGAAACTGAAATACTGAGGGAGGCAGAAGGAAACATGCGTCCCCCTGCACCCAAACCAAACCAAGCCAAAGTAAAGCAGGCCCGCTCAGTCCGGTCCAGCACAGTCCACATGACGAATGGCTCCGCTGATGGAGGCTGACAGGCTCGGTAATTAAGGCCTCCTATAATTGGACTGGGCAGAGTCAAGCGAAATGCAGCAGCACTCTGGTGACTTGCTCTCTGATTGGAGGGGGACAAAGGGACACAAAGGTGGCTGGCCTGATGGAGAGTGACTAAACTAAACATGTGGAAAAGCAAAAAGGTGATAAACAAAAAACAAGCCAATCAGATCCAGCTTGCTTCATATTGATACACTCAGTTCATAAAGCCATTACCGGCCTGGTTTATCCCAATGGCCAAAACTGGCTTTCACTTCTCTTGATTGCTCAAATATCAACTGCTCCAGCTGCAGTAAATAATAACTGACTGTTTTATTAGCTTCATTACAGTGAAGCTGGCCGGTTCGATCACAGCGGGATAGTAACTCAGACTATGAAGTTTAATATGAACATATTAAAAAATGTAACTAGTTCTGAGCCAACAGTAGAGCTGCCAGTGCTCAGGTTGTGATTTAAAGTTAACTACTACAGACTGTGGAGTCCCATATTCGTCATCACCATGTTATCATTTGAAAAATCTCAGATAGAGCCATCATATACCGATATGTGATCTCCAATTCTTGTAAAACTTTAACCTGCAGATGCAGACTTCAGTAGAAGCGTATCTCTCTTAAAGAACAATTATCAAGGTCGCTAAAAGAAGATTGATTGTAAATTAAAATATAAAAGGTCTAACAGAATTCTCCCTTTTACCTTCCTGTTAGCTGATGAAAGTCCTACTCTCTTCTGCTGAAGGACTGTGAGACAACATTGAAATGTCATAAAAAGAAATGTTTTCTTTGTTTCTTAGAAAAGTTTTCTGTTTTTAGCTCCTGTGTCTCTGGGATTTTTCTGACTAACACATTTCTTTCTTTTCTTTTAAAGTTTTCTTAAAAAAACAAAAAACAAAAACAAAATCACTTACTGATACTGAAAATAACATAACTGTTAACAAATTAAAAGGCCTAGCATGCAGTCTGAACATCCATATACGCCAACTTCTTTTAGCTTTCTTATTCATCAATCAGACTGACACTGAAATCTCTAGAAAACTACACCGGACTCTAACTTGTCACACAGTGTGAGCTTCGTATCAGAAAACCAACTCGTTACCTTGTGGTTGAAGATGCCACACTTGACTACTTCTCTGTCAGCATAACTGTGTCAGACAGTTCTGACAGAAATATCCGTCTTATGATTAATTCAAACCAGGTTTTAGTTAGATTCTCAAACAGGTGTTTAAGGAACTCAAATAGAAAAGAAATGACTATAATCTGACTTTTGCTGTGACAGCAATAATCAGACAGCATTAATTTTTATGACAAATTCAGGCCCTGCTTGATATTTCATGCAGGTTGTTCCTGAATGAGTTAAATAGAATCTGTTTTAGTTTGTCTTTCTAAACAACCAGATTAAAGCTTAAAATCATAGATTTAATCCAACCTGGCAGAAAGCAGCGCAGAGAAAACCTGGCTTTACCTTTCTAAGGAACTAAACAAGGAAATTAAATTAAGTGGTTGATTGTGATTAGGTTTTAGTTCAGACAGTCTCTGAGTAGTTTGGGTTTTCAAACATTAATGAGGTCTGGATAACACCGTCTGTTCACGTCAACCGCATTTTCTTCAGAGTTAAAAAAGAAAAGATCTTTAGATTTTTGACGATGGGATTGTATTTCTTCAGGAGATCAGACAACACAAGCTCTGGAGTGAGGTGTCATAAGTCATGTTGAGTCTGAATGGCATCTAACGTAAACGCCATTACACCCTCTGTTACATGTTAAGCTAAACATCCAGTTAGATATCCTGGTTCTGCAGGAGGAAGATGGACATGGGATTTTTCTCAGAAAGCTGTGGACAAATAGATTTACTGACCACTTTGTCCCTTTGTACTTTTGTTTGGTGGGTGGGTAGGGGGGGCTGTTATATTACCCCAGTGAATTTTTTTTACAGTTGAAATGTGGATTTCTGTTTGAAAATTTGAAAACTATTAAACTAAATGGAAATATGTATATTTAAGTCTTTACAGAATAATGTTGATTAAATCGAATGTGAGAAATAATACCGTACATTTAGGAACCTTATGGACATCTGACCTTCGAACTTATGTCTGCCTTCATCGTGATCTCCAGGTCAAGGACAGACATGGGGTTGGTAAATTGCATGATGCAAAAAACAAATACGTTACTGCATGGATTACCAAGATAATGCAAAGGAAGCAATTAAGGAGTGAATCAGGTTGATTATCTGATGGGAAATGCAAGAAATTTGCTTTTTCTGAAAACCCCCACAGAGGGACGTGTTCCTATTGTGCCACCGACATCAAATTGTAGAGGTGTTATTTTTTTAGAAACTGCTACAGAGAAACACTAACATATACATAGCTGAAAGACCCCTGTTCTAACCTTTTGCAGATATGTCACACTTTGATCAAGGCTGGTGCACAAGGCCTCCATCGTGACGTATGACTGAACCGAAATTATTTGAAGATTATCCCTACAGTTTCTATGAAAGTACAGCTGGGCAATTAATTGCATTTGCAATATAATTATAATATAATATAGAACAATGCAACTTTCAGCTCACAAGTTTAACCACAATACATTTGACAAGACAAAAAAATTCTCCTTCCAGCCATTTAGGTAGCAGTAATAAAATTAAAGTGGAAATGCCATCGGACAGAAGGGAAGACAGAGTTGCAGCTAGCACCCATATTAATGCATCGTAGTAGAAGTAAGAACTTGTTTGTGCAAGTTTAACAACAAAGTCCTGCAACACTGAACTCTGGACAACCAGCCTTTCAAGGTCATGAAAAAACTGAAACCCCGGAGTAAAACATCAACACGCTTATGCTTATTTTAAAGAGTTATTGCAATAAAAAAACCTCATCTTGAATCAATAAGTCTTACTATTTTTAATCATTGCGAATGGGCACATTCATGGACGACTACAACCTTTGTTGTGTTGTTCATGCCCTTGAAACTATAGATACTTTAATGGCCAATACAGCAGTTACTAACTTTAAGTTTTCTAGAGATGTTCCTTCAAATAAAAAACATAATAGCAGCTGGAATAAAACAAAAGCTTTTAATGTCAATGTTCAGACAGACAAAAAGCGTTGCATTAACTGAATTAACCGGATTTGACTACTAAAATCTCTGGACCTTGATTCATATATTTGACCTTTTCCCCCTTTCTAAAAAAAACTCTTAAACACTCAATCTCAGCTCTTCTACTTCAGACTCCTCCTCCTCCAGTTCAAACTCTTTCTCTGCTACATGCAGAGTCTTTGTGCTCCAAAACCTCCTAATCCTCCATTACTGCTGTTTAACAGCCGTTAGCGTGGCCTCCTCCCTCCCTCCCTCCCTCACACACACACACACACACACACACACACACACACACACACACACACACACTGCAGCTCCATTGAGAAACCGGACGGCCAGCTGGGATAACGAGGCAGGGAAGAACCAGGGTGAACTATGTTTAGATAACACGCTCTCCTCCATTAAAGGGAAAATACACAAAACATGATGAATGTTGCCGTGTGTAACGTGGAGTCTGTCCCTCTGTTTAACCTGGGAGTTTCTAAAAATCTGTCAACCTTTTCTTAAAAGACAATTGCTTTGCAGCATCAGGTTATTACAACATGCAAACTGATTTTATTAAATACAGGAAAAAAAATCCTACCGCTGCCAAAATAAATCCATAGATATGTCATTTAATAACAATATAGAAAAGGCCCCTCAGCCTCCAGTTGGACATTTTTAAGTGCTTTAAGTGCATTCAACCTTTTAACTATTCTTCTCAATATGTAGTAACAAAATTAAAACAATTAATTTACCTACTCATGTAGAATCCGCTTTACAAACATACCATTTCTGACTTCCTCAGCAAGTAAGAGCAAAAATAAACACTTTCCTTCAAGTGGAAAACCCTCTAAAGGTAAAGACTAATAGCATTACAGAGAGAAACTTATTTTGGGCCGTAGTTACAAAAGGAATGTTATGTTTAAAAACAACACTGGATCACTGGAGGAGAACTCAAGACTGTGAGACACGGCAGTGGAAGTATTATGATTTGGGCCTACCTTTCTTAAGATGGAACTTTTTTGCATCTGGAGATTTTCCAGATGCATTTTGAACTCAGAATCTTTTTGTAGGTGCTAAAAAGCTAATGTTTAAAGGAGAGATTTTAGTTTTCAACATCACAGAGTTTCCAAGATTTCATCCAAATCAGATCAGATCAGACAGAAACCAGAGCAAACTAACCTATTGCTACTGAAGCGGTTTAACGCCGTCAAAACAGGCAAATTCATACCTTAGGTGTGTGGGATGTCGCTGACCTGATTAATGATTTATGACTAAGCTCAACTAACTTGGAGAGAGGCTCGTCTTTGGGGTTTAGGATGGAAATTTTTGTCAAACAGACTGCAGACTCCTCCCATCGTTTGAAATCAAGGAAGCTGGGCTCGGAGTGCTTCTAGGGAGTGAGAGGATGTTCTTCAGTAAGGAATCAAGTAGAACACTTAGAAGAAGGTCTGAGGCCCTCAAGAAAAAAAGGTTAAAAAAAAGCCTTTATTGGTACATGGCTGATGTGCTAAAAACATGACAGTGCATCTTGGCCAGAAGTCAGGGCAATGGTAAAATGCTTTCATCACATTAGCAATTTACCAATTTCCCTTTATTTCTTAAGTTTCTCAGACCTCCTTCTAAATCCTCACACCATTTCCAAATACTTTTTTTTTTTAAAAACTATAAATGTCCTGCAAATTGACCAACAGCAGAACCATCTGACATCTGCAACTTTCAGCTTCAAGTAGGAAATTTAGCTTTTTTACCTATTTCATCACTTTTCAGACTAATATATAAAGAAAAATGTTTTGTTTTATGCTGTTCCTTAAAATGAAATGACAATTAATTGCTTTTAAAATGACAGTAAAACATTAGACCCCCGATAACTCCTTTTCCATCTATGATTAAAGGGCTCCTCCTGCACTTGAACCCACGAGAGAACGTGGAAACCTTTCTGAGAACACCTAACATTTACTTAAGAGGCCTCTGTGTGTCTGGTCAAGTGTGAGTGGAGAGGCATGCCAGGCATACAGGGAATGCCAGGGTGTCACTGTGGGAAGCGAGCTGCATGCATACACACAAACATTTTTCAGGCTACTTTAGTCTTTGCTCAAAACCACAGAAACCGGCCCTGAAGCCAGCAGAGGAACAGCGCAGAGTGTCCTTAGACAAACACATATGGCTTTTAGAGAATGAGCAGGGGGGGTATGGGTGGAGGCTGTTTGTGTGGAGGTGAAAAGACTAATGTGGTCCAAGCTATGGTCGGAGAAATGCAGCCTTTACTGACCCCTGAGCTGCAACAAAAAAAGCCACGTTGATTAAGTGCGTCATTTTATTCAGGAGGAGAATCAAAAGAAACAAGCTTGTTAATATGGAAAACCAATTAAGAGGCAGAGTGCTCGAGAATCTCTGACGGAGAAAGAGAGGGCAGGCTCTATCAAAGACTCTTGTTGTTGGAATTAGTAGCAAATGTCTGCTTTTTTTGGGGGGGGGGGTGCGTCCTTCGAGTGAGCTGTGGAGTTTTAACAGGGATGCATACATGTGCTGCGAGCGTGCGTGAGGTTGAGGGGATGTTGGTAAGAATGGAGGGATGTCACGCTTTATTTTTCTGCCTGTTGATTCTGAATGTGACCAATTAGTGGAGCAGAGAGACACAGAGTGTGGGAGTGGAAGAGATGGAGGGGGGGGTCCAATCTCTTTCACCGTGAGAGTCTGAGGCTGATCTCTGAGTCAGAGTGGGATGAAAGAAGAGGAAAAAAAAAATAGGGGCGAGCCACTACATAATGAACATAATGACAAACAAAAGGACTTTTCAGTCATTTCTGGTTGCTTTCCTCAGACCCCCGACTCAGTTTGACGGCTCGATTCTGGACTGCGGGGAAGCCGGGGCATGCTTTCTTTCTCTTCGTTCTTGCTACACAAATGTGAGTCTTTCATATAACACACACACAAAAACTAAATAGTGATATAAACTGTTTAATTGCAGAAATGTGAGCAGAAAGAAACATTAAGAGCTGTCAGGTAAGACAACAAACATCAGGCAATGTTAGCATGAGAAGTTTCTAAAAGCTTGATATGAACTCTTTTTACAAACCATTTCTTAAGCAGGATTTTTTTTCTTTTTTTCTTCAGATTGGTATTATGCTACTACAACAGAAGATTATCTGAAGATCTCCATCTACTTTCTATACCGAGGTCCATCGAACTGGCCATATTCACCATATTACCAAAAGTATTGGTTCAGAGCAACCACCAAGCAACAGCTTTTGGATGTTCTAATAACTTGTTAATGTAGAATTAAGAGTCCATCAATGAATTAGGCCCGATCGATGGAAAAGAGAATGTCTTCAGAGAAGACAGACACATTTAAGGCAGAATAATCTGTTATTGATATCAATGCCATGAATGCACAACATTGTAAAAGTAGTATCTATATAAATATTGTAACCAAGGAGTTCATTGTGATTCATTTAGCAATCCATATGTAAAACAGAATGATTTTCCCCCAAAAGCAGTGGTTTCCTGAGTAAGGGGAGACTCTCTGATCAGGGGTTGGCTGTAACTGCAGGGGAATGTGCTACAAATTAATTTTTAGAGCTATGCTGTCTGAGTAAAAATAATAGAAAATAATGAAATAATCCAAATAAGGAGCATTAAAAAGCTTACCAAAGTGAGAAGTTTAATTAAATACATCCAAAGATTTTGTTTTCTCAGGTCCTTTGCAAACAACTATCAATTAAAAATGACATTGCTTTAAAGTGATCTCAATAAAGACGGTGTAATATCCCTGCCAGGCCACTAGTATGCAGAATATTCTTTGAAACTCAACAAAATGCATATGCGTGGAAACAACCCCCCCACTGATTAAGCTCTTAAAATGGCAGGAACTAGAAAGTTTTACAGACCAGGTTAAAATATTCAGCCAACTTTGAATTACAAAACCAACACTGTGGTCAGCATCTGTTTTGCTGCTTGCCTTCATTTCTACTGATGGCCTCCATACCACGTATGGGCCAGGACTTTTCATTATAGCCAGATTTTATTTTTTCCTTTGTAAAACCACAACAGAATCTGGGTTGTTTTTAATCCTTCCACGCTGGAAACTGTTTTCAAGTCCAGCCCTTGTGGTGTGGAACAGAGGAGACGACAAAACGTTCCCTTTTATCAAAAAAAAAGGGGCACAGGGTCTGAACTGTGAAATCTTAACTCTAACGTCATTAGCGCTTCATTTGGGTTTTTTAAAGGAATAGTAATCTCAGCCAAAGTTGATTTTGACTATAAGAAATTAACTAAATAGTCCCTAAAAGATTATCCCTCTTAATACTATGTTATGTAGCTTAAAAAAAAACACATTTGGTTATGCTAATAGATCCTAAACTGAAAGTGTCAGTGATAAAAAAAAATAAAAAAAAGAGATGCGTCTTTAATCAGTGCCTGAATATAAAATATATTGTCTGGTAAGGCTACAGCTCCTGTGTGTTTATGCGTACCTGCTGCAGGTCAGCCAGAGAGTAGAGGTGAATGTGCTGTAGAAGATATTCCCTGGGAAAAATCCTGTTGGAGAGACAAAAACATGTAATGCATCACTTTCCTCACAGCAGGTGATCTGGTCAGCATGTAGTAATTAGATGATCAATCCAATAAAGTGTGGCACCATGCACAATTATTTACAGCAGTACACCTTAGAGTAGTTTATTGGGATTTTATGCAAAAAAGGTGGAAGAAACAGTACAAGTTTTTCATTGGTTTTAAGCTTCCTTTACTTTGATACCTTTAAATAAAAGAGTTTGGAGTAAAGCCATGTAAAAGATTTAGAAAGCATGTGAAAGAAGATGCTACAGTAAAAAAACGAAAGAAACATTTTTATCCAAATGCGAAAAGAAACCAAAGTCAGGATGAAACACGGTGGAGGCAGCATTATAGTTTGGTTAGTTTATAAAGAACGGACAGGGAAGCTGATCAGAATGGAGGAGGAGGGTCATTTTTCTGCATTTGAAAATCTATAAACATACTTTGGAGTTAAAAATGTACTCTGCATTTACAGCCATCTTTATCAGACTAACCCCTGATGAAATACACTAAACTAAAATCCGCTGGTCCTTCTTCAGCATGTGAATGCCAAGGCTTCCTCCAATCAGATGGCACCGCGTTAAATCCCATCTAAAGCTGTGATGAGTGTCGCTAAGGCACACCGACGTGTGTGTGTGTGTGTGTGTGTGGTCCAAACGCGCCTTGGTGATATACACCACTGATAATCTAATGTTTGGCAGGTTACCAACGGTTACCGAACCAGCATGCGTGACAACAAGCACACATGGACACAAAAACGGAGAGTGTGCTGTGTGTGTTGATCTTGCTTTGAAAACACTTGAGAGCTAACACATTAGCAGATTAGATTAGAAGGGGCTCACACAGATTTGGGAATGCACACAAATAGAAACTACTTCAATATTTGTATTAGTAAGACCTTATAATCCTTAACTCGACATTATACAGCAGTATCCTGAAGGATTGTTCCACTACAAGAGACACGCCTTTTATTGAGACTTTTATCACTACAGGATTATGATTGTTTACCAAAGGTACGTCTGACCTGACTAGGTGTGTGGACTCTGTGGAGCTTTGGAAATGTGCAAGTGGCACACTAAGACACTACAATCCAATCCTATGCAAACCAAGGTTTTCCTATCAACAGCTGATCTAATCCTAGATGAATTTCCGACAGTCAATTGGATCTTTTGTTGCATAAATAAAACCTCATTCAGAATTCACAAGAAAAAAAAACCGGAAGTTAAAAGTGATTATTATGCAATCAGTTTCTATATTAGCTTCCAGATTCAGAGTGTGAATCCAACAATAAGCACCCATGTTTGCAGCAGGCCTTGTAGGAAACATGGTGGAGAAAGGTGCTCTGCACAATAGAAAAAACTGAGTTTTTCTACCCTACAGTGAGAGAAGATGGGCATCTCACAGGGAAAGATGTCAGCAATAGAAAACTGTTTAGTAGTGGAATAAAACCATAATCTGGAGTGGAGGTAATTCTTTATAAATGTGGTTTTTCATATAAAGATTCTAGGAGGGGAATGCAACCAGCATTTTAATTTGTTTTAGGAAACTATGCATCATTTTCCTTAAAATTCGAATTGATGCAATATTTTGAGTTGATTGGGCAAATATAATCCCACTAAACCAAAACCCTCCAGTTTTAATGTGAAAAGATACAATGAAGTTTAAATAGAGGTTTAAACTCACAAGAGGGAGTCTTCTCGTTTATTTTAGATCTTAAAATATACTAAATTATATCAAAGGGACAACACCAGATTTATCTATTTTTATCTAAATTTATGCATAGCAATAATTCTACCCAAACCTAAAAGAAGTAAGTTTTTTTATCTCAAAAGAAAGCTTTGGTAGTATTTTTATTCCAGAGATATTCCTGTTTTTAAGCAGCTGTTTGCACTACCTCAGGTTAGTTAAGCGAACCGTCTACTTTTCCACCTTTTGGCATTTCTTAGAACAACTGCAGAGCATGGGGTCAATTTAACCACACAGTTCATAAATTTCATTACAGTTTCCCAAATATCAGCACCTTATATTTATTAACACAAGCAGTGCTTGTGTACGAGTCACAATCCAAACCCTGTGGACTTCTGATCTGCAGAAGCAAGTGGAAAACCCAGCGTTATTAACACTACCTGGAGATATTAAAAGACCAACAGAGTTAAAACTCTCAGACTGCATCTAAGAAAAGCTATTTCAAAATAAATTTCTGAAAGATAAAGACAGATTATGACGTTCTGTCACTAAGTTCACATCTAATTGTTGTTTAAAAGCAGTGCTTTCACTGTTCAATGTTTTAGATTTAGGTGATCAAAGACTTAAGCTGTAGTTTTAAACACACCGATCGCAGCATTTTGATTGGCTGCTGTTCACCCCCTATGGATGGAAGTGGATGTTTTGTCTGTTCTAAAAGAAAACTTGAAAGATTGGAAAGGGAAAAATATAGAAAAAAAGACCAGTTTGGTGAAAAGAGTCAAACTGCGGCATAGGTACCCAACAAACACTCCTCCATCAAACGGCATCATACATGTGTCTGCACGTGTGACATCATTCTATTCAGCCCTTCAGCCGATATGCCACAGATTTCTCTTTCCAGATGCAGACTGATGACATCAGGAAGGTTTTAGCGCCACGGACCTCATCAATCCTGCATGTTTGGAAGTGGTGGGCGGCTGGCCGGCATCACTAATGCGACACAAGTAAACACAGACGCTTCTCTGAGCAGCATCAAGCTTTGTTAAGGCGATCTTAGAATATGCTGCTAGCTCATGGTCAAGACCAGCAACAGAAAAAACTGCTGAGATTTGAGTGGTAATGTTACACCATTTTCACTGCAGCCTTCATAAAAAAAATGTATTTAACAAAAATACATTTTATTAAAACAGAAAATTGTTTAAATATCAGAGACCTGTACAATTTTTGGTTTATTTAGTCAGTTAATATTGTCAAAATCACTTAATATAAAGCAAAAAAGCTCTTAAAAGTTTTACATATTTTGTATAACTTACCCCTAAATATTTAAATATTGTAATGACAGTTATGATTAACCTACATATAAATTACCTTTTTCCCCCAATTATCCAAATAGCCCCACCTCTTCCTAAGACTGTAGGCTATCACACACGAGGTGAGCATCAAAGGAAGTCCATCCAAACAGTTGAATACATTACTGCCATACGGAGGGTAATAACATGGCAATTTAACAGCCAACCAAATACATCAAAGCTGTTCTTTGCGGTTTTAATGTTGCACATCTTGATATTGTAAAAGCAACTTTGCCTCTATATGTTCTGCAGCTATAAAATTTTCCCGATAAGCACAGTTTTGTATGTTTTCTCAATATGGCTGCAAAAATCGACAGCATGACAATATGTTTTAATGTTTTTACCATAAATAACCAACAAACACTACGTGTGTAAAAGCATTAATTAATTTAAGCTGTCTGTTTAAGAAATTCTCCATCAGCTGAGTGTATTAGTGACCCACTTCGAGGCAAGAGGAATCCATCAGAGAGCAGACGAGGCTTTCAGTGAGGGACCTCAATGGGATAAACAGTCATTCGCCGCCTCCAATCGTCTTGCACAGGAATGCGTCAAGATAAAAGGCAATATAAACAAATACAAACCCAGAAACACACGGATCTTCTCAGGAGATATTAGATGTGTGTGTCATTTCAAATATCGAGATCATGAAAACTGGAGCGTTTTGAAGAATTGCCGCCAATTCAGCCGAAGCGGTAAGAAAAAAAGCAAATAAACCAAACCTAAAGTTGAAGAGCTCAGGGTGAAAAATGAATCCATTATTTCACCCTTTTTTTTTCTGACAAAAAAATAAATCAATAAATAAAGAGTTAAACCAAAATCGAAGTAGTCATGTGTTCACTGATCTCTTTATATGTTAAAAAAATAAAGTAATAGGACGTGTTGTTTTTGATTTAAAAGCTTTCTATAAAAAAATTATATTTTGAATAGAGATTTAATTGATAATTTTAATCATGAAGGTAATTATGTTAATAATTGCTTCTAAATTATCTGCTATACAAATGACTTTTCTTGTCTTAAATTTATTTGAGATTATTCCATTGTTAGGAGCCATACAATTATGGCAAACTTTATTTATTTTCTATTTATATCAAGTAAATAAAAAGTATTGTGATACGAGATTTGAGAAAATCTGTACCATCTTTAGCATTGCTTATGACTAGACCATTTTATGGGTGAATTAGCAAAAGGATCTATAAATCATTTGGGAAAACACACAAAACTTGACCTCCAAAGTTATTTTCATGCAGGCATTCTATTTGGAACAGAAAATTTGCGAATATGGACCTCATAGAAACAACATAAGCTTCTGGAAAACAATCTCTCAGTCATATGGTTAGTTGTATTTTGTTGGCATTGATGCTCTAAGTTGTATAAGAAAGTTTAAAATGAGGCACTAACAGTATTGGGCCATTGCAATTCATTCTCTGATAATAAATCTATGCTCTTATACAGTGCACAGATATTAAAATACTTACACCATCCTACTATAACATACACAATTTACCTCAAACATGCTATTTATTCACTAACATGTTTTAAAGTATTAATACTAAAATTTAGTGTTATTGTTACTTTCTCTTCTTATTTTGTCAAAGTGGAATTGCTAAATACTAAAGAAAACAATCTATTCAGCAATTACTTTTTTGTGGTAAATAAAAATAAGATGAACAACAAATTTTTTCCTAAGGGAATTTTTTTATATTTTATTTGCAGATATGCTCATGTTGTCTCAAAGAAAACAATCAGGATTTAAAATGAACAGATACAGCATTATTCTATCCAAAACAACCTGTTAAAATTAGTTGAATTTAACTGTAGTGTTTGAATTTATTTAGTTAACCACAGATAGATTGACTAGTTTATTTGAGCCCAATGTGGCGTCTATGATCGACCTTCATCTCTAATCCTCATGGCACCACCAAAAGCCGCTATAAGGATAATGGATCGCTTCTCCAGACTAGATACTCTTGACCCTGGAAAAGAGATATTCGGACTTTACACACCAAATTAATTTATCAATAAAGCTTTTATTTAGGTTTTCATAATTCAGCTATCTAAACTCATAGAAAGAAAATATAATAACTTCTAACTTCCGATACCTGGGCTGAGCGTGTCAGCCAATACAATCCAATTCAGCTGTTGTGAGTAAAAGCTTTAGCCTTGAAATAAACATTATTAAAATAAGTTAATAAATTAACACAAATATTAATATACTTTTTTTTTTTATAATTTTATTAACAAATAACCAGCAAGAAGAAAGAAACAGCAGCTTCATGTAAAGTTTAATGGACTGGATTTCCAATATCTGATATCAAATCACTGATTTCCGATCCACCTAATTAAGTCAATATTGAAATCGGTATCCGATCCAGATACCATTTTGGTGCATCTCTATTTATAACTGTACCATAATTTTCGGACTATTAGCCGCACCTGAATATAAGCCATAAAAGCTAAATTGCATGATTTGTACATATACAAGCCGCACCGGACTATAAGCCGCAGGTTTTTTTTATGTTTAATGTCCGTCTTTCTCGCTGTCGTTCTGTCTCGTACCACTCGCGGTAGAAGTCTGCTTCCGGGGGCCTCCGGATTCCCCCGCGCGCTGCTACCGTACTTGTGTGTTGAAGCAAATGTGACGTCAACATGGTGGATGGTAAAATCCATAGATTTAGGTATAACGCTAGTGGCCGTTAGTTGTAAAAGTCCATAGATAAGCCGCATTGTTATATAAGCCGCAAGGTCGAAAAATGGGGAAAAAGTCACGGCTTATAGTCCGAAAATTACGGTAATTTATTTAAGATGACAGTTATTCACACTCGTCCTTCCATATTTACATCACTTCTTAACCCAGACTAAATAGACCCAATCATTTGTTCTTCTTTAGGTCAGGTCTTCTATATTCTAATGTATATTCAAACTACTTTGACATAGATTGTTCCAAAGGCCTCATTTATATATATTGCTTCCACAGCCTCAGGATGTTTATTTCAGGTTGTTTAAAGAAAAGAGCAGCTGCACACTGCATCATTCAGGATTACGTAGCCTTTTACCAGCTGACACATATTAATCAATGCAACGTTTCTTCCAACTGGAGCCTTCTTACCTGTTTGTTTTCTTAAAACCAGGTGGCGATTTAGTTTGAAGCACACAACACTTATTATCCACAGCTGCTTTTGAAAGGAGAGGATGATGTGATCATTTCTAAACTTTTGACGAAAAAAAAAAAAAACGGAAACCGACCCACCTTCGCCTGAGGTCTTCAGCGATGGTTGCCCTGCAGCTGAACAGGTAGGCCCTCAGCGACTGGAGCTGCTGACGGAGACGCAGCACCATGCTCAAAGCTTCACAGTGTTCATACAGGCAGGGGTTGAGCTGCTGGATATCCAGCAAAGGCTCCTCATACACAAACTCCAGGAACTCCTTGGCCTGTTTAGACACCTGCAGGAGCACACAAGTGTTTATATTTGGATCTTTGCTCCAAGCACTGCGGATACATTAAACATAATCCCACACAAGCTGTACTTTCCAAGCATGTATGGGATAAAGTAGGTTTTAAAAAGCCAAACATAAAGACTAAGCTTTGTAAAGATCACGAAGACAGGATGCAGCATGTTGGTTTAGACATGCCTTCAGTTTTTCTTTACTTCGGGACAAGGCCAGGCTAGCTGTGTGTGTCTCCCACCTTGTGCTTACTGGTGTCCCAGTTGTGCAGCAGTCGTGCAGGGATGAGGAAAGAGTTATCCTGATGGCAGCTCTGGCAGTAGTACCAGCCACTGTAGCAGCAAACCTTTGCCTTTCCTCTGGACAGGCCGACCTGACGCTGGCAACCTGGGGAGAGAGAGAGAGAGAGAATACTCACTGAGCCTGTGGGCGGATGCAGCTATTACACAGGGCTCCAACATACGTTTGATTTTCCAGATTTAGATTTCCAGACTTGGTTACCGAGCATTTTTATCCTCCTATTAACATAAATATTACAAAACACTGTCAATTTGTAAGTGGTCAGAGTTTTTATAAGGAAATTGCAAAAACTACAGTCATTAAGTAACTACGGCTTTAAGAATGAGGATGGAGATGTGAAAAGAAAAATTGACAGCTGGATGTTACTTTTAAGGTAAATAGGATAGAGAATAAATTATATATTGTTGTTTTTATACACTAATAAAGTTCTGTTTTTTGCCAAATGCATCTTAACACAACACTTCTAATAATATTAAATTTAAAATCCTAATATTGTAGATCCTCATTGATGGACAGAGAGATGAACAGATAGAAAATGAACAGATGGATTGATTTGCCATCCATTGAATGGGGATTTTGGGGAACGACTTGCAGTTTTTTTTTTGTTTTGGAGCTGAGAAAGGAGCATCAGGAAATCAGCACGAGAACACCGGCAGAGATATCACCAAAAAACGGAAGGCTGCCAGCCTCTCTAGAGCTCCCCTCAGCAGGAGATCGGATTTGCTCCCCGGGGAAACATCGCAAAAGAACGGAGAACGGAGGCAGCAAATAGGGGCTACGGCTGGATGGAGCTAGCCTCTAGGCTAACTGCTGGAGATGTAAGGAGAGCAGTGGAGGATTAGCACAGCCTGCTGGACAGAAAGAAAGACAAGAGCTGGACGGTGGAGGTAGGAGACGAAACAGTCCTTCTAGGGGTTAACCAAAACGACTTTTTTAAAAGCCACCTAAAGACCTCTTAAAATTTTTGTCCACTGCATCCTTTGTCAACATTATTTTCTCCATCTTCAAAAAAAAAAGACAACCAGGAACTGTGTAATTCTACCTATTGTTTTGTAATTATCATATATATTGCACTAGAATTTTGTCAGCTGTATTTAATCAACACCTTTACAGACAAAACAATATCTGATACAGTTAACCAAGCGCAACGTAATCCACTTGTTCAATGTTTTATTTTATTAAAAAGCCAAGTCTCCTCTTTTATATGTAAATCTCTTTTATTGTCCCGCAATGGGGAAATTCCCTCTCTACATTTAACCCGTCCCCTTTGGGGAGCAGTGGGCTGCTGCTGTGCGGCGCCCGGGGAGCAGTCTGGGGTTAAGGGTCTTGCTCAGGGACCCAAAATAGCAGTTTGTGGGAGTGTGAGACTTGGACTTAGAAAGGCGGGGGTGTGTATATTATATATGTGCATACACAAATACTAGGCCTGCAACTAACAATAACTTTGCTAATCAATTAATCTGGTGAGTAATTGACCAATAATCTGATAGACAACGATTCTTTGAGGAAGACTTTTTACGAAAATAAATTAGGTTAAACAAAAACCTTTTCCGCTTGATGAGTTCTGGAAAAAGCATATTTATCTTAAATACGAAATGTTTTTTTTTCTTTCTTACAATCTTGGTGTAATTACAGCTCTAAGTGGGTTGCTCTGTCAGATAAAGGCATGTTTTAGAGTCTCAACACTCCAGTTTATGATTCATCGATAACTAAATTGGTTTAGGATTATTAAAAAAAGTCGATTAATCATGATTAATCTGATTAATTGTTTCAGCCCTGATAAATATGCAGTTGTTTACATACCAGAACGGCAACTATGCAGCGAGGGGTGTCCCAATTCCCAGGTAAGATTATGTTTAAAATATTATGTTTAAAATATTAATTTTAATATTATAATCCTAACTTATTTTTATTAGCTTTAAGTGGAAATTCCTTGTACTCAGCAGATCGGAAGGAATAAAACATCAGTTTGATTAAATTGTGAAAAACTGTGGGTTAAAAGGAAGCAACTTTTCCACTTTAGTGTTCAATGAGATCTCAATTTAAAATTTCTCCTTTCACCTCCTTCAAAGCAAAACAAAAAGAGATTTTTTGGATTTTGTTTTTTTTAAAGGAGCTTTTTTTAGCTACAAGACTGAAGACATGAATCCCTCAATAATTGGGTGTGGTAATCCCAACATAACCACACCCAAACAAGGAGCAGATTGTTTAAGTTTCAACTTACAGCTTCAGATAAAAGACTCTTTTTTTTTTTTTTTTACAGCCATGACAAGCACCTTAAATAAAAGATTTCTGCACACCAACAAGTCCAGCGGATCCTCTTTACTATTTGTCCCCATTGTTTCTCTGGTCTGCTTTGTCTTCTCAACCCTTTAAAGTTTGCTCTTCATCCAAACACCCGGGCCTGCTCTGTGATCACGCGCCTCTAAACCCAGGAGCATTGAAGGCCTACAACAGGTGTCCCTTATCCACACCATCTTAGAGGATATGAAACCAGGATGAAAACAGCAAATCAGAGCAAAAGAAGATTCCGGAAGAAAAGAAATTTGAGATTATTATCGCTTATTTTTAAACAAAACAGAACCCTACTTTTAAAAGAGAAGAAGGAAGTGGCCGGACATGTACCAGCATGTCCATGGTGCTCCAGATGAAGACAGAGGAAAAAAGATGAATAAAAAGAAAGAACAGGCTATTGAAAGATGAGAGAAAAGAAAAACAGAAAAGAAAAACAGAGAAAAGAACAGAGATCAAGAGAGATGAAGGAAGACATTAGGGGAGCGGTCAGAGCAGGAAGTTCCCTATTATCTCCTGTCGTCTGATCAGCATCAACAATGTCGAAATCAGCATTTAAAGATGAATTTGCTCTATATCTGATGTAGAACTAAAAACTCTCAGGTTAGAACTTAACTCACAGAGACGCACTGAAACTTTAAAGTTTGAAAAGTTTCCACTGCCACTAAAAGTCGATTGTTCGCGGGTTAAAAGGGGTTTTTCGGCTAGTGAAAAAGGGTTAAAAGAGATTATGAGTGACATGTTTACATAGTTGTCCTGAAGATACCTTTATTTCTTCACAAAACTATATTTTTCCAACATAGACTGAATCATCTGATGCCACAGGAACCCAATTATGCATTAAACCATTAAAACCACCTTAAGGTCACAGATTGGAGATAGATTTTTTTTTCTTTCCAGCTTTTATTGACATTACACTGTCACAAGTACAGAGCAACAAAATGAGCTCTCATTTAACTCATCCCCTTGGGGAGCAGTGGGCTGCCATTGTTCGGCAATGTTCGGCAACTTCCTCACCGCCTTGGCCGTATCCACACCCACAGCTAGTTCCTGATTGTCCCTCTTACATTGTGGCGTGGAATAACATAGTGCAGAACACGCTTCAAAATTGGGCATAAATCAAAAATATCTGCAACAAGCTCACTGCTACAGACTGCTGCGGGAGTTTAACCAGCCGTTTAAGGGCCTTGCACATGGGCCCAGAGTGCAGGCTGTGTCGATCGAAACAGGTGCTTGTAACCTTCTCAGAGCACAAGCGTGCATCCTCTGGTATTTGACAACCGCCACGTAAGCTGTTGGTTTGTGGGTTACTTCCTCTGAGAATAAGCTTTATTTCTAGCCTAGTAAAGTAACCCCACCCACCAGCAGGCAAAATCATTTTTGCCTGCGAGTGGTCTAGCCTCAAACGATGCCCCAGGCCCTAGAACTAGCTGGTCAATCACAACACAGAGATGTGTTTTGAATTTCTGGGTGCAAAGCGGGCGGGGGTTTGAGGGCGTGACGACAAAGCTGCGTGATGCAGGAGAAAGCACAACAAGGAAGATGGCAACAACTATTGAACAGTTCTCGTTTACTCAGCTTTGGAATCAGTTTTGAAAGGATTAGATTTGGGGTTTTCGTTGAAACGTGAGCAGGAAGAGGCTCTACGCCCATACATTTTTAAGAAGGACGTATTCACCGTTTTACCGACAGGCTGTTTGTTTACACTCCCTCACCAGCTTTCTTTCGCGTTTACTACGTCACAGTCAGTTGTGCTCATTGATCAGAGCGTTGGCCAATAGGCACAGACATGGTTTGAAAGATAACGGGTTGTTCTCATCAACAATCTTCCGATGTCTCATTCATCGGGGCCAGACTAAATTACACATTTAATCTCACATTTAGTCTGGTTTATCAGGCTACTTTATTTCTTTTAGAACCTGAGAAGTTTGAAGCTGCAGTCTAAAGTAGAGCAGAACCTTTACATCTAATAAGTATACTGTCTTACTGTTTTGAGTGTCTTTTAAAATACTCTGACCTCAGCAAGAGGAGAATGGCTAACAGCTAGTCAGACTATTTTAGCAGGCTTTTATCAATATAGAATAGTTGAAATAGTTAAAACAAAAGTTTAATATATTTATATCTTTGAAGTATAATTAATAATAATATAATCACATTCATCCATACTTTCCATAAAGATCTTCATTAGTTGTGTAACCGTTTTCTCAACCAAATTTTTACATCACTACTCTAAGTTGCGCTGGTTTACCTTTTAGCTGATCAATCTGACTCATGTAGACCAACACTTGAGCGTAGAGACATTTTTTTTTTTTTTTAGTTTCACCTTTACCCAAAAACTCTCAAAGCTTAATTTATCCACCCTTTTTCTATTTATCTTTTAAGCTTCACATTAAATCATTTACAACTTCTGTACTTTGAAGGGAAAATTTTTAACTTATAATAGATTACAGACTGCGATGGACTGGCAACCTGTCCAGGGTGTACCCCGCCTCTCGCCCATTGACTGCTGGAGATAGGCACCAGCACCCCTCGCGACCCCAATTGGGACAAGCGTGTAAGATAATGGATGGATGGATGGATAGATTACAGATTTTAAATGAAAATCAACCCCCAAAACCTGCATAAATAATCCTATAAAATAAAACGACTGCAAAGATATGAACTGAAACATAATTTTCTTTCGTTTTAACATAAAACAAAAAAACAAGATTTCAAACTAAGGTTCGAAATAAATCGGATTCATAATTTTTATTGGCATAGAAATCACCCCTTCAGAAACAGGATGGCCTCTTTCAATGCATCACTACAGTGTTTATTAATTTAAACACGGTTTCTTAACCAAAGTCCTCAGGGCCCACTGTCCTTCACGTTTTCGATGTGTTTCTATTCAAGCACACTCGATTCAAATGACTGCATTACCTCTTTGGCAGCAATCAAATGCTGTAAAAGCCTGGTAATCACCTTTTCATTCAGGCCAGGTGTGTGGAGGCAGGGAAACACCTAAACAGGTAGGACGGTGGGCCCTGAGGACCAGAATTAAGAAACCCTGCATTAAACCTATTTAGCAACGGCAAAATCCATTTTGCTTTGGTATGAGAGCAAACGTCTTTACGCTTACAGTTAAGATCCGCGTCTTGTAAGCATCTGGTGTGAATGATTCACAGTCATGACTGTAACTCAGTAACACGTCGGTCACATGTTGACTGGCAGATAGATAATTGATGCCCCCCCACCCCCCAACTCTGCACTGCTCTACAGATCGCACTTTTTTGTTTTTTAAAGAAAGCTTTCTGCAAAAATCGATGTAAAATCAATGAGGATTAAACAAATTAAACAGTCTTATATAGTGCAATATTTTTCTGGATAACTTTCCTTTTATAGCTTTTTAAATTCACAGAAACAAACCCTGGAAAAAAACGCAAATTTATGATAAAAATACTGTTTTGAAAACTGAAGCCAAATGAAACCTCAAGATTGATATGCCAGTATATAGTGATGCACCTGTGGGTGATTTATGGGAGATATAAAATAAAAAAAACAACAACAACAAAAAAACAGCGACCTTCATAATACATATTTTCTAAACTTTTCAGAAGTAATGCTAATTATAGCAGTGAGCTCATGCTGGTTTAGGGGTGGATGCTCCAACAGAAAACCACAGTCCACCGGTTGGAAGGCAGCATGCCGAGGCCATGGTTAACAGCCAGGGAAACACTGTGTCACTTCGAGGAAGCAGCAAACCACTGCAGCAGTTTTCTGGCCATATGTGGCCTCAAACTTGGTCTGCCTCTGCTGGGACCGCAGGAACAAAGATGCACACGTAAAAAAGCCCAAAACCTTGGCAAACCTAAAAATTTAACCTCAAATTCTATATCATGAGCAAAAGAGGAGAACACACCCACACAAACAAACACATGGCACCAAAAGTGCATCCACCACATCAAACTCTATAAGGTCTCTGCAAGAGAGATCAATCTGACAGAAATATAGCTTTATTATAGAATCCAGAAAAGAACTAAATATTGAAAGACTAAGCTGTTATTATGGAAGACGGCTGTATGAGTACAAAAAAAAACAACAAAAAAACACAACTTTATTTCAGGTTTTACTTAGCGAAAATATAAAATATTTGTCTCCTTCTCACTAAGAGTAAGTTAAAATGCTAAAAACTGATAGGACTATTCAAACACGGCTGATTTCTTAATAGAAACAGCCTGTTAAAGCGCCTCGACTTGAATTCAAGGCCTAAGTTCTCAGATCCTGTTTAAAAACAACATGGCTTCTGCTTGCTTTAGTTACAAGCGGAAAGATTAATGCATTAACGTTTCTGCCTGGCATAAAAGTCTGTCCCAACAATTGGATCTTTGCGTCCTACTATATGTGAATAAGAACCAAATAATTCAAATTGTTAAAGGAGTTTATATAATATGGGGGCTAATAGGCAAACATTAGAGCGGTTAGGAGGCATTAATGCTCTATACTTGAAATTATATTCATTCTAAAAACATCCCCACAGCTGCTGTCCAACATAACCTCAGTGGATTTGGCCTAGAACAGTAAAACAATATGTGAAACAGGACTTTAGAGTCCATATGTTCCTAATAGAGCACTTCTCTCTCTATCTGCATGTTTACTAGTAGTTCTTAGAATTTCTAGTCAAAAGTAGAATGGGAGGCAGATCTTTCCTCTCCTGTGGAACCAACTACCAGTTTTAGTCCGTGAGGCAGACAATAAAGCTTATAGTTAGAGTGATTCAGGTTATCCTGAGCTATCTCTATAGATATGCTGCTATAGGCTTAGACTTTTGGAGGACATAGGGACCCCTTTTTCATCATTCTATCTCTATTCACCCACTCTAAAGAATCTGTTAGTTCAATCTCTAACGCTTTGATCTTTGCTTTTTCTAATAGTAGCTTTACCTCGTCTGTTCCTGTTTGGCTGTGACACCATCCTGGAGAGAAGTATCAGCTGTGCTGCTGCAATCAACACATCTGTCTATAGATGTTTGAGATCAGCGTGTTTTTCAGTGTAGTCCTGTTTCTCTGATTTTGACTAGCTGGATGTGCTCCTCTGACATGGGAGTGGGCTCGGAGCTCATCTGCCTGGCTGTGTGTTTCCTGGAAGGGGTCGCCTTTTACAGTTGCCTTTTGTATCCACGCTTTTTTTAGCATGTCTGCTTCTGTCTCCTTGAACCCAAGTCGGCCTCAGCAGATGGCCGCTCTCACCGAGCCTGGTTCTGCTGGAGGTTTCTTCCTGTTAAAAGGGAGTCTGTCCTCTCCTCTTTTTCCTCTCCACTAGAAGCATGCTTAGTGTGAGGGATTTCATTTGAGTCAATGAGTCACTGCAATCAACTGGTTTTCCTTAGATAGAAAACTTTGAATCAATTTGACTGGATGATCTGGCGAACTGTAAAGTGCCTTAAGATGACGTGTTGTGAATTGGCGCTATAAAAAAAACAAAAAACTGAATTGAATATTTTTGTTTTGTTATTAACACAGACCAGTCGGGTACTTTTCTTTAGCGTTTAATTACTATTAGATTGACTTTAAGCCAAAGTTAACCCCTTTCCTAAAATTATTACCACATAAATGCTTAATTGTTTGAATCTAAAGAATATTTGTTTCCTCAAAAATGAGAGGCATCTTGGGTATTACATCTGCTGGCTAAAGGGGGAGCTAGGATCTTAATTAATTATAGTTTTTATGCTTTAATGGTTTAAGGAATTTTAAGATTGTAAAGTGCACCATTTTTACACTAAAACAGCAAGCTGTTATTTTCTTAAACATTAGGTGTAAAAAATAACAGTTCCAACTGAATTGTTTTGCTCATCTCCGATCTTTCATGTGTTTTTTCTGGGATGAAGGAGGAGAGGGACCGAGGGGAAGATGAATGGGAATTCAAACGTAGCTCAAAGGTCCACCGATTGTACTGCCGCTCTCTGTAGTGAGAGAGGGTCACTTTGACCTGTTCGCACTGGGAGAAAGAGACAGGGACACAGGCAGAGAGAGAGAGATGACATCAGAAGAAGAGGACTCATGCTTTTCATCTGCCCGCTGCTGGTTCAAACCACCACACCTCTGACAGGACACTGCTGTGTGTGTGCGCGTGTTTGGTCTTTACATGAGTGAATTAGAACTGAAAAGACCAGAGGCGCGAGCTTTGATGTTCTTCATTCACAGTGACCAAACACTCCAATGAAAACGTGAACAAATGAAGAGTCTAAGATTGTGTGTCTGCGACTGTCAATCTTTTGAAGCAAAACTCCAACTTCCGCAGTTCCCTTGAATTTACCGATTCCCACTTCGCTTGAAACAGCCCCACCCCCCAGTCCAACTCTAATGGACTGGTAAGGTAAACCAGGGGGCCTGAGAATGTGCTCCAACGAAACATCAGGGGCCACCAATCTGCAGGACCTGTGGTGTGTGTGCGTAATCACACATGTGGGGAGAGGTTTTAAGGGGGCAACGGGGAGTCACAGTCTTAAAAAGTAAAGCGCTTCCTTCAAAAGGAATCTGGAAAGCAGCACATCCCATATGTAATTAGCGGCATAGATTTTGATGCTAAACAACTACTGATGTACTACACTGGATAGAAATAGCATATGCATATGCAAAGGGTGGACTAAAGCATGTTCAAAGTGAACCCGTTTCAATGTTGTATTTTTTTTTTTCAAAAAGAGAATGCTCTTATTGTTGGTGAGGATCACAGTAGGCAGCTCACGAGGCACGCCTTATAACGGTAATGTCGGTTTCATTGCTGGTCAAACAGACAGTGTTATCTCACATCTCACAATTGCTGCATTATGTTGAATCAATCAACAAGAATCGTTTGATTTCATGTTGTTACCACCCCAGGAGGAGAAACGCTAGCTAGCTAGCTGGTTTAGCTCTTAAGCCGCTCTCTACCTCAGAAACATAAGGCTAATGTTGATCCTCGTTTTGTCCCTTACCTAATCTAATAATTTCTTTGTCAAAGATTGTTTTTTTTTCTCTATGACAGTAATAAGCCCTGATTGCCTTCGGTGAACATTTCTGTCTGCTGGATGCACCATCTGCCATTTTGCCGCAACGCTACGCTGCTAACCTTTGAGTGGCAGCTGTTTACATGCACACAAACGGAAGCATGTATCGTATTTTTCCCACTGAAATCAGCAGGTTAACACAGGTTTGTCAAACACAGGTCGACCCGCTAACAATCAACATTTGGCTCTCTTCCCACTGACCTCCCCATGGCAAACTGTTTGGCCTCTGTCCCCCCCCACCACTGCGTGTCTGGTGATGCCATCAAGCTGGGTTAGCATTGATGATCTCACCAGTGCGACAGAAATCAGGGAGGTAATCAGGGAAGAACAATGGAGAGCAACATGGTAGAGAGCCAGGACAAAGTAATGGTGTTTTATTCTTTATTGGTTGGCGCTTTTGTCCATCCAAATCCCTCTGCCCATTGCTGCGCCATGTTTATTCAATGTAATCAGACTTGTTTTGGCTTATTAGATTGGACGTGACTTGCACCGTTGTTGACGTCTGATGTTCCCACTGTGTGCCGATCGGAGCAGACCCGTTCTAAGGCGATTTTAACCTGGGTCATTTGTTGAGTCGTTTGACCCGGGTCGACATGGGTCAGTGAGCTGTTCCCAATGCCACTAAAAGTTGATTGTTCGTGGGTTTAAACGGGTTTTTCGGCCAATGAAAAAGGGGTAAAAGAGATTGTGTGTGGCATGTTTACATAGTTCACCTGAATATACCTTTATTTCTTCACAAAACTGTACTTTAAGTTCTTTTTATCTTAGGCACCTAAATTGCATTTAATCCACCGTTAAAGTAAACACTACGTAAGTTTTGACAAAGTATCAGCTTTAAGGCTGCAACTAACGATTATTTTGCTAATCCATTAATCTGTTGAGTATTTTTTTTGAGTAATCAATTAATAATTGGATAGCGAAAGGTTTTTTAAAGAAAAAATCTTACAAATTGAAACCATGTGAAACATTTCTACTTGAGTAGTTCTGATAGAGCATTTTGACAGACATTTTTTTTTTTACAATTTTCATATATTTAATGCTCTCAGTAGGTCGCTCTGTCAGCTAAAGGCATGCTTTATAGTCTCTATACTCCAGGTAACGATAAATCATTTACTAAATTAGTTGAGGATTATTTCATTAATCAATTAATCACGATTAATCTGATTGTTTCAGCCCCAATTAGCTTAATTTGAAATATATGTAAAATGATCTTTCAGGTAATTAACACTGCATGTAGTGAGGCTCTGACAGGCTGACCCTTTTTAAAACGGTTGGATCTGTCAGTTATTAAGTCATGTCACCCAGAGCGCCACTTTACAGCAGTGTTGCTTTAAGGCTTGCTAAAGCTAGGAAATACAGGTCTAGCACCTCTAGTGGCTGTAAATGACATACTGTTGCTTTAATATATGTTGTTTTCTTTGTTGAACTCTAAACAGTAGGTGATACCTGGTGTCAGGTATCTTTCCGGTGAACATCGCTTAGTGCTGTCACAAATGAATCGTCTGCATAAGGAAATTGTATTTTAGACTTTTACTTTCACTGTAGTGCGGTAGGGGTTTTACAGTATGTAGCCTCTAAAGTGGAAGAACTTCATAGTTCCTAAAACTCTAGCATATATTAGAGGATTTGCAGAGGAATTCAGAACGAAAAAAAGCAGAGAGGGAAGAACAAGGAGGGAGAAATCTTGTAAATTTGATTTCTTTTTTATCTAAATGCTTAAATGGAGTTTCAGGTTGTGCTAATTAACACAGTAGGAGGGAAGAAAGGGATACTGTCATTTCAATGGGTGGACAGCAGGAGAAATGGAGACAAAAACAGGACACGGTTATGAACATGAATGAACTGGTGAAAGCAAGCAGAATGAAAAGGAGTAATAAACGGAGTGAAGGAGCCGAGGTGTGTTCTCTATAGAAAACAGACGTATCCAGCTGTCCCGTCCATCCAGCTCTGACCTGAAACCCCTCCAACAAACAGCTCCGCTCACAGCTGTCCACTGTAGCATCCCCAGGCAGCTTTCATTTGCTCTCATTCACTCACAGATTCATTCATTCATCCGTTTTTCCCTCTCCACCAGTGCTTTAAGCCCGCCAATTATCATCAGTTGGCCCCGGATGGCCCCCCATCCTTGTTCCCGTTTCAGCTGTCCTTTCAGACAGCTCTGCATTAATAAAGCCAGTGGTTACAAATAAAAAAGGGAGGTGAACGGCGATTATTCAAAGCCCTCCATAGGGAGAGTGAGAAGAAGCCCACGTTTCACACCCAGGGGGAGTAAAAGCACCGCCTGGCATTTGTAGAGCTGTCCAAGGACCTAGTGTAAGGACTAACTGAATATCAATAGAGAATTGCTAATATGTAAAAAGCTTTAGAATAGATTAAATTAAGTACATGAAGCTGCACATTTTACTCTGCAATTAGAACCTTTAAATACTGAACTAACCATTAATGAAAAAAAGAGATGTATACAGTACTCATTGGGGCTGTTCTAAAACAAAAAAACAACAACAATTTAGCTATACCAAAGGCTGATAATAATAATGTTAATACTTTTTCAAAAAAGATTTGTTAAAAGATTATGTTACTGTAGATATAATTAGATGGGCTATCAGCTCATGTAGCTGAACCTGCAGTCGGCCATCAAACAAACTATTTACCATCAGATTTAAAACACCTTTACATTGTGGAAAAAAAAAATATTTGGAGATATATTGCAGTTTTCTGTCACACAATGTGATAATGATGTTTCAGCTCCTATTATCGATAAAAATAAAAATAATGTTTTTACCAAAAACAATGGGGGGAAATGGGCCACTTTTGCACCACCGCTCCAGTAGATGGTGCCGAGGAGCCCATATGCTGTGCGGGGCAGCGCCATTTCTCTAGTAGAGGCAGTGGTGGACGCAGACTGACTTAAACCCCAAACAACATGGCTATCAAGATAACTGGATAATCAATATCTTTTGATGAACGTATGCAGCCATTTTTTTTTTTATGTCAACATTTAATTTTGATATTATTAACCCGGTACCACATATTTCATATTTCAATATCGTGATAATAATGCATCATATCGAAGCACCCTTGCCAATGCTCGCCCCAAATTAAAGGTCATAGCTACAACTTTTGTATCAAAATTCTTTTGTTTTCAAATATCACAATATGTCCACGTCTTGTGACGCAGAACCAAAGTATAAATTCTACTGAAGAAAACAAAATATTGTACATAACTATTTTATCAATTTTGACTGGTTCAAAATAAATAAATATTTACTTCTGTTTATGAGGCCAACGTCCAAAAGGAACAGTAGGTTGATGTAATATGAGCTGGAGCTGCCAAGATAGAGCTAAGAAATAGCTTGTTCAAAAATGACACAAAATGAGGGTGTGTAGACTGGTTAGGCTTTTGAGCACCGGTGCTGACGTAAGGAAGATAAGGAGATCAGAAGGTACAAGGAGGAGGATTAGCAGATCTGGCTACTGGCTGGGAACCCATACGGATGTAGACTTAGGTGAATGTGAGGGCTCCACTTACTGGCTGGGAGGAGTTAAACTTGTAGCTTCCAGCTTTAAAGTTAGCGATGGATTGAGCTCATTTAGCTTCCACTCAATGACTGCCGAGGTAAATCATTTTACAAAAGCTAAAGTTGTCATTCTTTAATGCGATGACTAGCATCATAAGCAATAGATAGAATAGTGGGAACACTTCACTATTATGCTCCATTTAACCAATTACAATTAAAAGTATTTACTGGTTTTGGAACATCAATCTTTTAAAACCTGAAAAAAGCCTAAAAAAGTGTGTTTTTTGGCAAAAGTTTGAGCTCAAAGTTCCAATGAAGATTTAGAAGAAGACATTAAAGGGCTTCTTATATTAAATATTTATAGGAGGACAAATGTACACTTCTTACTTTAAAGAGATCTCGACTATGGATTGGACATTTTGCACGGTACTTACCAGCACACCTAAAGCTTTGAGCAGTGAGTCCCTTTTCCACAGCCAGGCAGGTGAGAATACTGAGGAAACTGGTGGTGACTGACTGCCGCTTGGCTCTCTGGGCCTCCCTCTGCTTCCTTGATGGTTTGGATCTCAACAACACTCCCTGTAATCCAGCAGGTCCTTCCCCTGGTTCTCTCTTGTCCTCTTGTGTGGACTTGTGTGCATCCAATGCCTGCTGTAGAGCTTCCACCCACTCCTGAGCTTTTAGATGATCATCTGCCTGGAGTTTTAGGAGCTCTTTGGGGAACACAGCCTGGAAATACCGCCCTTTATCCAACCATGACTCTCCAGTCTCTGGTACAGGATCTTGCTGTACTGACAAGCAGGACGCTAGGGAGAACTGGAGGACTGGTTGGGACACAGAGCCCCTCCCTTCTGTAGGGAAAGCCTGGAGAGCAGATCTTGTCAAGACAAAGGTGAAGGGCCGCCAGTTGTTCTGATCCAACAGCAGATGAAGAAGTCCAGCTTTCAGCACATCCTGGAAGCGCTGGTTAAACAGAGGGAGGGTGGATGGTCTGCTCAGGACTCCAGAATTATTAGAAAGCGATGCTTCTGATGAGGTTGGAGTGTCGCAGTCCCCATCAGGTTGAGTGTCCAGTGCAGAGGGAGAGGGCGAAGAGGAAGGTGACATCGGTACGGGAAACTTAGCACTCTGCTTAATATCCAGCCCACTGTTATGCTTGCGGTTGTCCTGCCTTATGGGTCTAGCTGCCTGAACCTTCTCCCACATCAGCCTTCTCCACTCCATTGCCTCCCACTGGTTGGCCGCCTTCAGCTGGAGTCGTGTGCTGTTGAAAAACAAGGCCTGAAGTGTGCGCTTGTCACCAGGCTGGCTCATCTGACTCGACTGGCTGCAGGGTGCCGGGGCGACAACACTCTGGCAGTGTGACAGGGAGAAGGCAGTGCCTAGTTGGCGATTGGCACTGCTGTCCAAAGTGTAGAGCCGCAGCTCACAGGGAGTCAGCTCAACATAACAGGGTGTCCAGCGGCTCCTTGGGCCCTCACGCTGCTCCATCTCGCCCTGCTTCACCACACTGCCACTACTGCTTTTGTCAACTGGACACAAATAGAACAAAAAGGAGAAACTTGTTAAATGACTCATAGTTTTGTGTTCAGGATAAGTTCAGTCAACAGTATAATAAAAACAACTCGCTGATCAGTCAGCTAGTGTTTCTGTGGACACACAAATCATAAAAAGTTGTTTTTTTATATATCAGTTAGTCTTAAAAGGACTTTAATGTGACAAAAAAAGCTTAAAGCTTTAAACAAAAGATATAAAACATCCAGAATTTCACCACTGTGGAAAACAAAGGATATGTTCACTCTGTTCAATATACAGTTGCATAAGATGGCAAATTTAATAAATTCATGCAAGAAAAGGATGAGAGCCATTTCCCCAGTAAAAAGAGGAACAGAGAGAACCACCTGCAGAATAGTCATAAATGACTTACTACAATCACAAAAATGGCTAAAATTATACAAACATGCTTGAAATAAGGAAAGCAAATTAGACACACTTCACCATGGTTCATTTTTTTTTTTATCTATTCCTATTATTTTTTTGGACCCGGAAGTGAGCAAAGCGTAGCAGCCCTTATAACACCAAAATGAAAGCTATGAGGCTTCTTTATTCTATTTTTTTATAAATATATTATGATTATAAAAAGATTTTTTCTTAAATCCCTGCCTGCTTTAAAAAATTTTATTAAAAAATGTACAATATATTATTGTTAGACAGCGTATCCCAAACTATTCTTTTGTCACCCTTTACCATAATGTCGACAATCAAACAAGGATAACTGGTTGCCATGGTTTTCCTGCCTCCATGTCATGGGTTCTGCTCTGGGTTCTATGCTGAACGGCAACCCAGGAGAGTGAAATACAAGTCATTAAACATTCAAATGTTCTACTTTTTCCCCAAATTTTGTGATTTGTTTGAAATCTGTTGCAAACTAAATCATCAATAATACTTATCAAAACAGAGAGCATACATGCTAGTGTTAGCCTAGCTCTACAGTGAACGGCAGTAGTGCGAGTAGATGCCGCACTTTAGCCAGATGGCGACTGCGAAAGAAATGTTGACCAATCCATGATTGAGGTGATGTTGCTTTTAGAGCCGTTTACTGCTGTTGGAGCAGTATATTAGGGCTAAAAAGATATGGAGTGTTTTATTAGGGTACTTTAGAAATATCAAGTAGTCCACCGTACGTACAGCATTGGTTTTGAGAAATTTAATATAGCATCGAATGCTTCTATAAATGCAACACAAGGAAATCCCTAAAAATTACCGTAAATATTTCCCGATATATATATAGTAGAAATACTAAAGTAGGATGCTTTAAACAAAAAAGAAGATTTTTTAAGGAAAGAAAAAATGTCAACATTTTCCAGGCCAAGGATCCCCAAACTGATGGGGAGATAGAGCGGGGACCCCCTGGTTATATATATTCTATGAAATTGTGTTATATCAAACTGGTCCTATACTCTATTACAGATGGAGTCATGTAACGGAAGTATTTCTGTTCCTGATTCTGATTCCTGGTTGATGGGACAGGTGTTGTGAATGAAACGGTGCCCAGCTTCAAAGAGCTGCTGTGTGTCTCTGAATGTGTGCATTGATGACTGAAAGACATCTACTGCCTCCATTTATCTGTTTACTACAGTGTGTTGAATTCATGTTGATGTGGATTTAAAGACATTTCAATTAGCTGAAAAAATTGCAGGGGGGGGGATATAAAAAAAGAAAAAAAAAAAAAAAAAGTCTAATCAACCAAAACTTTCACGACCCCCATATAGTACCTCATGCAGGACCTTGAAGACTCCCATCTGATTGTACTATTAGGTGGAGTTTTATAATTTAAATAACAGCAATCACTTACGGTCCGCTTCTAAACCAGTCTGACAATCTCATTGAGTAGCACAATTCAACCTAATGGGCAAAAAAAATAAATAAAAAAACATTTCGTTTCTTTAATGCGCTGGGTCACTCAGCTAGAAAACATTGAAAAGGAAATAATTCACAGCCCTGGTTAACTTACGGCCGGCGAGAGCAGGCTCTCATCAATCTTATCAAACCAGCGGCAGACATGGAGTCGCTCTAGATCACAGACTTTGCATGTTAACAAAGCTTTTGCTAAGAGGAATAAATAAATATGCAAATAGGTTCAACTCAAACCAGGCCAAACTGATTGGCAGACTTCACGCTTGGGAGAGTCAAGATGAGAATTAAGAAATGCGGAGAGGAAAACTGCTTTATTAAATTAGCCTTCGCATCCACCTGCTCGGGTTTTACATTACACAATAATAGTCCAACGTAAACACACACAAATCCTCAATAATAAATCATACGTCACACTCAATACCACTAAATAACTCTTCAGTATTCCACTCAATCATGCTGCGAAACTATAATTTATTAAACAAGCTAATTCCAGTCAGACGGCTATCCTGGCTGCTACATGTTATCACTTCAATCTATTCTCTATATCAATGTCTTCTCGTTTGCTTAAGTGACTGCATATTTTTTTGGTAATAAATGAGCTAACACAGGCTTCCATCAGAACATACATCAAGTGGAGCCACCAGTGTTAAGCTACAGTCAAACTGTTAATTATCTTGGTATGAACGCTGGAGCGGAAAGGAAATAAAGGGGATTTCGAGTTCTGCTGTTTCTCCAAGGTATAAATGTCAGTACTGCCGCCAGATAATTAAAGAAATAGTCAAGACAGTATTTGATGCTCCAAGTTTTACTTTCAAGCCAAGGTGAGTAAAGCATCTTTATAGGATAGCGTCGCATGAGATTCAATAATAATTATAGGAAATGTGATACGTAATAATATAATAAGATAAGTAATCTTAGCTGTTCTTGTGCAGTAAATATGGCCACTGAGGGCACCCATCTTTCATCGTGTGAATAAAAAACTTCAGCTCCCTGGCTTAAGTGCAGTAAAAAAAAGGCGGATATGAAATAGTTAAACGGCACAACATCCTGAATGTTGTCATAATATCAGTGTGTGGATTATGGCAATCGCAAAGCAATTTGGATAGAATTTTCAAAAGGATGATATATTTTAAGTGTCCTACTTTCATGTACTTTTCATATTGATGATAAAATATGGCCAATTGGTTTAATGTAGAATATGGCTGAAGGATTATGCCAAAAATCAAAATTGCGTTTATTTTTCACCAATATTGAGATTACAATTTTATCTGGATTTTCCTTAGCACTTATCACAAACTTGTAAATGTTTAATTTCAGGGTTTCCGTTTTTTACATTGCCTTCAAAGCTTGCTCATTCGGTCTATTGTTGCAGGATTGTATTGTAACCTTTATGTGATAAAGTGCTTATTTACTTTCATGGATCTGCATGCTGGATAAATCTTTCTATTCTGTGTGGCAGGAAACCCTCTTTAAATATATTTTTGCCCCCTGAAGCGCTGCAGTGAGAAATGTTATGTCTTGTTCTCTTGTTAAATGTGGTCAACGAAAATCAAGCGCCTCTGCGATTCGAATATGCATCTTATTAAATTGCAATTATTTTGCAATTAATTACCCAGCGCTAATTAGGGGTGGGTATTGCCAAAGAAGTCACGATTCGATTCGTATCACGATTCACAGGCCACGATGCGATTCTATCACGATGTATCACAATACTTGAATTATTGCGATGCATTGCAATATTTTCTCCTCCATGTTTTGGTTTTTAATGACTCGGCGCAGTATCCCGCGGCCGGAAATGCTTGTAACACAAGGCAGTGTGCGTCAACACATCTGCAGCGACATCTACTGGACTGGAAGTTGTACTACACTTGTTTTTGGCTGATGTTCGCCAAACATTCATGCAATTATATTTATTATTTTTTTTTATTAATAATCGATAGTTGGCGTCAAGAATCGATGCAGTAGATCACGAAAATTAGAATCACGATGCATCATCATTACGATTATTTTGCACACCCCTAGCGCTAATGGCAACTACCCTTAAAGTCCACACCTAATTTATACTGTAGTGTGGCTGGGCTGCTTTGTTATAGCAAAGAAATAATATGTGAGCGGATAGGAGGAAAAAACCATCATCACAGTTTTCAGCAGCAGTATTTAAATGACATATTTAATTTGTCATTTACTATAATAAAAGCAGTAACGAGTGCGAGTTGCACCCTTTCTCTTAATAAGACTTATGCACCTGACGTCTTCCCTGTGTCTCACCAGGCATTGGTTAAATAACTCATAAACTAAGCAATAACAGTTGTGTTTTATCTTAATTTTGTAAACCGAGAAAGAACTTCTCTAATAAAGTACAAAGGAACCAAAAGTAAGCTTTATTTTGGCTTTGTTTATCCAAATACACATAAAGTATACATACTGCTTCCATAAAACTGTGCTAATCCTTTCCATTTAGCGTCTAAGCATCCCCAGCTGTCACTAATGGAAAGGCAACAAAACAGGCTTCCTTATTGTTATTTATGTGAATAAAGAGGCACAGCGAGGCCCAGCTAAATCACTTTGCTTTCTGCTTATTACCGTCTTTTTCCTACTTCTCGTCTTTCACTTCACATCTCGCCAGTCCAAACAGCCTGATACCTTTTCACACATATGCTAATACTAAATAATCCTGCCAGTATCAGCAGCCTGGTAATTGGATTGCCTCTTCTCTCGCCTCATTTGAGTCCATTTGCTGACAGGATTACGGGCTATTATCCCCCAGGATCCCTTCGGATCTCCTTAGGTCTTCGGATAGCCAAAACACACAAACAAATAGGCTCTCTCTGAGTGTGTGTGAGTGTGTTGGGCTCTCAGCCTGAATATGGACGGTCAAGCCACAGCTGTGTCATTTTAAGATATCATCATCTTCTATCATTATTGCTTTGTCTGGGGATGCTTCAACCTAAGTACGGCACACGCCCCGATCTGCAGCACAAATAGTCGGGGACTTCTGTCCTCCATAAGCCTCTCAAAAGATGAGAAAGCTTTTCACTCAATGGACTGCCGATCAGAAAGGAGGAGGGGGAGGCGGTGTGGATGCCTCTCTCAGGTAAGGGGCAGCCGTCTGCTGAGAATCAGGAATACTTCAAGTTCAATGATTTGGTCAACAGAGGGCTTGACATCATCTTCAAAGAGGCAAAGCAACAATTTGCAGCGTAAATGTCCAATTAGGTAAATACCATGTCATTATAGGGCCAGTTCACCTAAATGAGAAAGATTACACCAGGGGGCCGAACCCTGAAAGCACAGACACATGGACTAAGTAATGCTGATTACCTTATAAATCTCAGCCAGGTCACAGTTCAGGAGCTGGAAAAGGATTACCGTATATTAGTTAAGTTTATTTGGAATCAAAAGGAAAGGTATCAAACCCAAGGTAACTCTGTTTTATTAATGTTTATTGCACTCCGTTCTCTTTCAGATCTTACCAGGCTTTTAGCTAGCAATGCATAAAGAGGTACATTGTACGCCCTTTACTAAAAAAGTTTTCGGGATGTACGGCTTTGATACGCCTTAATTTACCCTCTGGAAACATATATGTTTTAAACTTCACAAGCAGTAGATACTGGAGCTTGAAAATTTTATTTTTTTGCTGCTCGACGCACCACATCAACCAATCAGAGAAGCTGATCTGCAAGCTGGCAGAGCTCACTTCACTAAAACTGTTTATTTACGCCTAAATTAACTTCAAATGTTGAAACCTGCCAGAAAAATATGTTTGCTTTTATTATTCTGCTCGCTGCAGTTTGTAGCGTATACCTTAAAAAACGCCAACATATACTTCCATGAATGCCATGAACAGTAGGGGAAATCCCCCAAGAGGAGATCAAGTCTGAGGCAGTTGCTGCTGGGGATTTTCAGTGTCAGCGCACCACAGGTATCTTGGGGTCTTCTGCGCTGCTCTGACAGCGAGTTAATATTTTATGGCAGGATTGTAATCTTGATGAGCTGACTGGTGAACTTTCTTGCATAAAAATATATTTAAAACTACCTTTTACCCGCTGATCACAGTTAATATAGCAAAGCCACTGTCTGCCATTAAACACAAGAGCAGCAGAAGCATCAGATGCATCTGTACACATCTGACCTGTGTGCAAGCATAAAAAATTATGCACTAAGGGCTTTTTTTGCAGCTCATATTGCGGTGTGAACGTAGCATTACACTTTGATTGTTTGAATTAAGGTATGAAACTTAATAATGTACCTAAAAATTATCTAATGCCATCCTTATTAAATTCCCACCTCTAGTCAAGCACACATACTTCCCATAATAAGGAAAAAAGTAGAAGGGAGGATCCCCCTGGATCCCCCTACCCCGCTCACAGCCTAAAGATGTGATACTCCAAGGTGGACACCCTTTGAAATACTCCAAATAAGCCAGATTTCTACATAATGTTGGTTTTAAATACAAATGGATAGGTGGACAGAAGTATAACACTTCTCTGAATATTCTAATAAATTACCAAAATGTCCTTGACTTGAACTTTGGTGTTAGTTTGGCCCCACATCTAGATTATTTACCTAAAATGATTATCAAAGAATTTTATGAAATTACAGGAGGGAGGTAGAGGTTCGCTAAGGCTACGTTCACACCGCATCCTGAAGTGACCCAAATCCGATTTTTTGGCCCACATGCGACCTGAATCTGATCTTTTCATGGCAGTCTGAAAAACAGAGATACGATTTTTTCCAATCTGACCCAGGCCACTTGGCTATGTGGTCCTGAATCCAATACAAATCCGATCTTTTCAAATGCGACCTGTGTCTGAATGGCCAGGTCGGATTCATCCGACCTGAACGTCATTAATACCCAACAAATGTCACTATTATGCGTCTTGTACACAGAAGCATCAAGAAAAACAACAACCATGGCAGATGATGATGTGGAGAGCAGTATTTATGTTTAACCATATTGAAAATTGAAATTGAAATTGAGCATCAAGGCCTGCAGTGTGAACATAGCCTTAGTTTGTCATGGAGTATGTCAAAATGATCAGTGATGCAGCTTTACTGAGGTCCAGTTTACATTACAGTTTAACTGCTAAACCCTTCGTCAGTTGTTTTTTGTTTAGCCCTGACATCATGAAGATGATCGTATTTCTCGACAAACAAAAAAGATGAATGGAGATAGAGTTTTAGTACACTACCATAGTATGACACAAAACTGAAGGTTGTTAACTTTGAGTCATTGTGGAACCAAAAGTAGTTAAAACAAAACACCTGCAAGGAACAAAAGACTTTCTATTAATACAATAAAGGAACTAAAAATGCTTTTATGGGCTAAAAATTTGACTACTTGCTTTTTCATCCATGGAAAGATTTCTTCTTCTTCTGTAGTTCTCTCTCTTTGGGTCAAATCGTATCCGTTTGTCAATAGATATTTTGTTTACACAACAGATCTTTGAGTTGTGCTTTGACCAAGACTGGACAAATATTAGCTAATAAATGCCTGAGATAGCGTTGAATTAAAGTGGAGCTTACTTTAATGTCAATTTCTGACAAATAAGGAAGTTTTAAAGGAATACTTTTATATGTGCAGTAAGCAGTGAAATCAAACATTTTGATTCTGGTTGGTTTCAAGTTGCCTGGTACAATTGGTGTTAAAGTACAAAGCATGTACAGACCATGGACACTTCCCAGAAGCTAGGGTCCAAAGAGAAATTAGATAAAGAACTGCCTCAATAAAATCTAGTACACAATTTCTGAGATATAAACAGATCACAGAATAGGGAATTATTTGAAGCATCATGAATTCAAAGCCTAATCTATCTTTTCACGCTTTTCTTCTAGAAATTAATGTTCGCTCACCGTCCTGCTGCTGGTTGAGGATCATGTTCTTCAGAGTGTTGCAGTCCACTGTGGGCAGTCCATTGTCCGTGTACGCAGACGGACGATAGTTGACGTCGGACCTGGACCGATTGTGTCCTTTCTTAAAAACAGACTTGGATGAGGAACTTCCCGTGCTGTTGTTGCACTCCTGCATATGGGCCACCAGGTCATTGGTGGAGCGTGCTCGGTTTCTCTTGCCATGCCTCAAACCCATGCCCAGACCCAGCAGGCTGAAGTTGTCGGCCCAGGCTAGGCCGAGGGGCCCAACCTCGGGCTGCTCTCCGGCCAGAAGATTCCACACACCGCTGGAACTAAGCTTCCCCAGAGCAGCACTGGACACATCCTGCAGCTGCTTAGGCTGCCTGGCAGGCTGATGGTGGCTGGTCTGAGCCAGGCTTGGGCCTTGACTCTGGATCCTCCTATCCATGCAGTGGATGAAGTCCTCTGTTGCCTCCAGGGCTGGGCTGATATCACCCACCACATCAAGTTGCTCAAGACCCTCCATGGCTTTAAAATCACAGACTTACCCCTGAGATACGATCTGACAAGAAGACAGTTTTCCAGTAACGATGCAGAACTCTTGCAATCATGACCAAAAAGCCAAACTAGCATTTACACCAACATATCTGAGTTTTCTGGTCAAGCGAACCATTTTCAGGATGTCTGAATTTTTTTAAAATGGTTGTCTAAAGATTTTCCAACAGAAGGCGTCTTCCACTTTTTAAGTCTTGTAGTTTCCCTTTTCCAGCTCTAAAAGTCTGGTTTGTTTCCCACTAGAAAAGGAGCTTTTGTAAAAATAATACCAGGGGCCCACATGATTACTGTCCTTTGAAAAAATAATATGTTGCCAGACTCAGACATGGACAAATCAATGCTCTTTTGGTTCTTATGAGGTCAACTGACAGAGGCTCTCTGGGTCTTAGCTGCAACAAAAGAGAGAAAGAGGAAGTCAAGACAACATGTACAAACGCAACAAGAACAAAAACATTACTAGCAGTGAGAAATCTAATTTCTGGAAAGAAAGGAACAAAAGCGCTTGTTTTCAAAGTTGGTTTTGCTTATTTAAACAGAGACTCTGTCAAGGCAAACATGAGATAAGAATAAAAGAGAAATCAGCTTCAAACATACCAACAGTATCTTGATTAGCTCAATAGAGTTGATCATCCTGCCCTATACGTCCTTGTGAAATACTGCTCCACTTCCTCATCAGCTGCTTATCAGCGGACGGAGCGGCAAGGAATCAGGTCTGGGTGGGGTTTCCATCAGTCTGCCAGACGTGCTCATCCTTTTTCATCCTCCTCCCTCCATACAATTGTTACATACGCTTTGTCATTTGTGCTCCTATTGATCTTCCTTCTACATCTATTAATTATTAAATGAACATTACATCACTAGAAGGTAACATCTGGTGCTTCCCATATGAGCACATGGTCAGGAATATTACTCAGAACTACAAATAGGGAGTTTTTAATGTTTTCTTTAGATGCGATGATATAAAGCCCTATCATTTTAGCCCCCCCAAGCTATAGCCACAAAAAGGGGCAAACACATAATTCTGCTCAGTTTTAGATAAAACAACTTCCATCCACAGACTCAATAAGAGCTGCTTGCAACAACCTATGTTTGCTGGACATGTAGTTCTGCAAATGTATTTATGGACACAGATAGCTGACTGACCAATCAGCTTTTAGCATTGGGGCACCTTTGAGTCTTGAATGTCCAGCTTTATTACAGACAATCCAACAAAATTACAAATTTGACACATGCAGACATCATGTATAATTGATGATTATATAATATTACGTTATAACAATAATTTAAGGGAATCAGCTGGAGATAAAAGGGAACTAACCAGCCTTAAATCCTGTTGATACAGGGTTACAAATATGGAAAATATACAGATAAATTGCTTAACTAATACTGAAATATCTGCAAGCCTTTTATAATAAGCATCAATGCGGCAGATATTCACCTAAGTTTAGTAAAATATGCTTGTTTAGCATTATATAAGCTTGTGGTGAATGAGAATGCGCTTGTGGATCATAGTGTAACAAACCCAAAGTAAAAACTTTACTGTGTTTTTAAGGGCTTGATATTTAGACTGATTGTAAAACCGATGATCAACTATTGTAACTAACCTCATAAATCCAAACCAACACAAATATAAAGTAAACAGATGGATAGGAAAGTTCCTTTTTTTTTTGCTTTATTTTGAAAGGCTTTAGAGGAAGTTTGCTAACATTTTCTACTAGCTTACTGCTCGACTATGGTTCACCAGGATATTTTTTCTTAATCTTGGGCCATGTCTGAATGTCTGCCCAAATCACCATAGGGCACTATATAGTGAATACAGCATTTTAAATGATGGATGAAAAAGTAGTGAACTTGTAATCTCCCACAATGCACCTTGAAAAATAGAGATCATCCATGGTCACTAGACGAGCAGATACAGCATCATGGGATCTGCTGAGACAGCTACCTGCTGTCGGGTAGTGACAGCAACGAAAAATAACAAAGATGGAGCATGCATCCTGCGGGGAGGCGGAGTTATATGACCAACGGAGAGCGAAAAGCAGTGATCAGCTGTCCGAACGGTCAGTTGGCCTTAAATAAAGGAACTTTATGAAACATCAGTACACTTCACCCTAATTTCTGACTGGAGATAGCTATACATAGTATGAGCTCATGGTTGAGTTTCTGCAGAATCCTGCCGCCATAGGTAAGTTAGGTTCGGTTGGCACAGTCTGAAGATAAAGATGATATAAACAAGTGGAATTTTATAAGATATTTGTTAAGCTGTCAGTCAGTATCACTATCTTTCTACCAAAGAAAGCATAAAAAGTCTCGCTCTTCTATGCCAACATGTAATCTGGCCCATGTCCCTTTCTACCATGGCCCACCTGACAGCTACTGATGTCTACAAAATCAACAGAGAACTCCAGTTAGCCCATTTGTGAAAATTAGTCCTATCATAGTTTTTTTTTGTTTTAAAGCAGCGTCTTCATACTTATTGAGTCAAAAACTACCTTAATCTTGCCCATAAGAGAGAAATAATGTGTCTATGATTATTTAAGTGCTTCTTAGGGAATTATTCATTCATTTATTTATCTCTTTAGGTAAGCAACATCCTATCTGAGGACAAAAAAAATCTAAAATTGAAACCTAATTTCCTTTTCATTTAGATTATATTTATTTTATCCTCCTCACAAATAAAAAAAAATGTCATGTTTAAATGCAACACACAAACTAGGGTAATTTGGAAAAAAAGAGAGATCTGTAAATCATTTTAGATTCGAAGCACAAAAAGAGTGACATATGTTAGTGTTTTTAAAATAATTGTGTAGTTTTTTTTTTTATTGTTGGTGCTTAATTTCAACACCCCTTCTTTTGGTGGCCAGTTCTTCAAAAAATGTCCCAAATTTTTTATTTTTTTGAGTAAAATTTGTTAAATCCAAAAGATTTTGAATTTGAACCAAAAGATTAGTATTGTCCAGTTTGTAATAATTAACATTTTACCACATACACCCACCCTTTATAGAATGACATCATCGTCCCTGCAGACGGGCTCTGAGTCCATCAGTTACTCACTGACTTATTTTCTGAATTCTAGATGAATCACAAGAAACCCAAAGAGCAGCCAGAACCATGCTGCCTACTCACTGTAACAGGGAAGATGGAAAAATACCACGTCTGAGAAAACCAATAACATAAGTACCTCTCCTACTGAATGTATAGATTATTTCCAGGTACTTTATTGTTAGAAATTCAAAGTTTGGACAAAACTACTCCAGGGTGCAGTTGTGTCTTTTGTTGCACCTTTTGATGAAAATGATAAACAGATTCCCACAAGTGGGTTAGCATTTGTCACCAAAGATTTGAGTCATGTGGGGACATATAAAGAGCATTTAACCAGCATGGCGACTTTTTCCCCCTCTTATAGAAGGTTTCATAACTGACAAACTGCAGAAAATAAACCAATACAAACCACAATCTCTATTTTGTCAAACTTTCTATGAGGCTCTTCTGTTGGGAAATAAACCTTTATCTTTCCAAAGATGGTTGTTCCATAAGTCCTGTTTTTTTTCTACATTCTTGCTGAATAATAAAATGCTTTCTATTTACATGACTCCCCAGAAAATAGAACATGTTTGGTCTGTTTCTGATTGTAAAATCACATGATTTGATATCAACAGTTAGAAGAATTTGGTAGAATTATACCTACAGTATTTTAGCATCATGCAGTCTGCTTTCAGGTCAAAACATCAACAAGGACAGTTGGCTTAAATCTCTACTGCTGTAGATTATTTATAATCCACAGAAATAGAGACTCCTCTCTATAGCTCAAATATGTTAGAAAGAACCACAATCTGCCTCAGAGTGCTGTCGTTCTTTCACATGACAACATAGCACCATGTTTACCTCAATTTAAAGTGGTCTGCACATGACCTAAGCATTTAAAATTAATGTTTGCTTTTGCAAGAACTAACTATTTAAAGCATCTATGTTCAGTTACTATCAGCTACAGGAGTAACAAAGTATTTAAGATTTTTAAGGAGGTGGTGAAATAGAGTGTGCAATCCTTAGAAAACCACAAAAAAGTGAAACAGTCCTTTATTTTAGTCCATTTAGGAAGCTAAAAGTAAGTTGCTAACTTTAGCATTGCCAGCCACCTCTGTTTACCTTAATATTTCTGTTCTATGCACACAAATGGTTTGCATCCCACTGGTTTTTCAACACCTTTTTTTTTCTAAATCTACTTGGTATGTAAAGTCCTACAATATAAGCGATTAGATAAAGGTGGAATCTCGTTTATTGTTTATGGGACCGCCTGTTGTCAGGCAAATGAAAAAAAGTCCTTCATGGTTCACTGCATCAAAGCAATCGAAACTTTGCACATTCAATTTGATGTCATTCCTGCAGTACAGTCCTAGGTTTAGGCTTTGAAGAGCAGCAGTGCGAATGCTGACCAACATACAAAAATGAGTTTAAACAGACTGCTGATGGAGCTCTCCCGACTAGGGCTAAGTTGGAGGGGTCAGGGCTATGTGCAATTCAGTCAATATTCAATTTGATGAGATTGGCTGGATTCTGCTTTCCACTTCCTGATAAATATTGCAAATACATTCAAGGTCTTAATACCAATAGGAGGGAAGTTTATTACACATGGATGCGAGCCTCCAGCTGGAATCCATAATGTGATGGAAAGCACACTCAGCAGATTATGCAAGGTACTTTCTACACAGCATCTTAACCTTCGTCAGGTATTCCCTGGGCTCATTCTTACAGGATCAACCTGCTAATTCATGTCAGCTTCATACAAATTCTGTAAACCAATGCAGGAGCTGATAGAATAATAAAAAAACATCATAAAAATTAAAGACGACCATATTATTCTACTTGTGGTATCTGATAAATTAAGCTGCCATTGAGACACTAAAAGCCCATCCGACTTTCAGCATCTTGGACACTATAATCTGTTTTAAATGAGGGCATCTACTGGAGTCCAACAGGCAGAATGGATTATTGACAAATGGGGCTCGAATTTACAATAACAAGTTTGGCATTCTTTAGAGCAGTATCGATTTTACAGTGATTACATCCCAATATATGGTCCTAACCAGAACCACTACATTAGACATACATTTACCATTTTGCTTGTTTGTTTTTAAAGGAATAGTACACCCAAAACATGATTAGCCTTCATTTTCTACTCACCCCCATGCTGAACAACACTCTGGAGTACTTTTTTGATATCTCAAATGCATCTGGAGATCTGGGAGGCTTCTTGCTGTCTGCTGACATTCAAATAATGGAGGTGCCCAGCGCCCGAGACAGAAAGGTCCATAAAAGTCACCAAAAAACGTTTCAATATTCCTCCATACTTCTCGTCCAATGTATTCCAAGTGTCCTGAGTGGGTAGCATCCATAATTTACTCGAAACGAAGTCATTTAGAATGTTTTTAGAGCATAAACAGTAGTGTATAGGATTTCCTGAAAGCGCGCACATGCGCGTTCACGACGCTATGGAAGCCGGCAGACCAAACCAGATGAAAGTGCGCATTCAGCGTCTGCTTTGCCGATAATGCAAGCGTAGAAGAACAAATGTGCTGTTTACCTGTGCAAAGAAAGAAACAACTAGAGAAAAATGTCTGAGGACTTCAGTGTTGAGGAAGAGCATGAGTTCTTTGCCGAGCTGAATGCGCTGGTTTGGTCTGCCGGCTTCCGTAGCGTCGTGAACGCGCATGTGCGCGCTTTCAGGAAATCCTATACACTACTGTTTATGCTCTAAAAACATTCTAAATGACTTCGTTTCGAGTAAATTCTGGATGCTACCCACTCAGGACACTTGTAATACATTGGACGAGCAGTATGGAGGAATATTGACACGTTTTTGTGGACTTTTATGGACCTTTCTGCCTCGGGCACCATAGACCTCCATTATTTGAATGTCAGCAGACAGCAAGAAGCCTCCCAGATCTCCAGATGCATTTGAGATATCAAAAAAGTACTCCAGAGTGTTGTTCAGCATGGAGGTGAGTAGAAAATGAAGGCTAATCATGTTTTGGGTGTACTATTCCTTTAAATATTGTTTGATCAGAATAAAGCTCAATTTACCATACATATTTGTAAGAACTCAGAACCATTCATACTCTTGAAATATGTACTGCATTATATATATCTCCGCAAACTGTTTATTCTCAACAAAATAAATTATATATTAGGTGAGTTATCTTTTCTGATAACGTAGATCTTGCATTTTCATTCCTCTAACTAGAACAATTTACCATCTTAACCAGAGGCGTAGCCAGAAAAATTTAATAAGGGTGGCCAGGCAATGACCAATGTACACTGAGGGGTGGCTGAAAGTAGATACGCGCCAGAACCTCAGGGTCAATCTACACTGTTCCTACAGGAAAATTAACGAGCACATTAAAATTAACAGCTGCATTTTCTAAATAAAGGCAAATTATACTTTCATACAATCTATGCTATCAAATATACGCATATATATAAAACTTCCATGCTTTCTAGATAAAAGGTAAAGTGAATTAAATTCTTTCAGCTTTGAGTTCTGGGGCAAACATGTCTTCCTTTGTTATTATTTACTTACTTTTATCAACAATTAATTAATTGATATTTACAAATACTAATATCTACATAAATTAATTATCAAGTTTTTATTAAAATAGTTATTTATCTATGATTTCACTGAAAACTCCTAGATGGCTTTCAGAGACGCATAATTTTCTCTTTACCCCATTTAACACATAAATCTAGTTCTGAAAAGAGCATGGATTATTCTCTTTAATGTTAGTATTATAATGTGCATAATCAACCACAGTGCTTTTGTTGTCAAGTAATTGTTAATATTTGAAAACATTTTTTTTTTTTTATATTTCACTTAAAAGTATTAATACTGCCACCGTCTGTATTATAGGGGAAATAAATGTTAGGGGTGGCCAATGATTAGATAAGGGTGGCCATGGCCCCCCATCTAGCTCCGCCCCTGCATCTAACACGAGCGAAACGTAATAACAGGTAAAAGTTGTTATGTTAATACTTTCTTCAATTGTAATTCTAAGAATTCATATTGAACGTGAACCAAATTACATCCCAAAAAGAGGAACATCTGATATAAAATACACTGGATTGTTCCTTTGCGCTTATTATCACGTTTTCGTAAGAAATGAAATAAAAAATTTAAAAAGCAGTTCAAAGAAGTAGTAGCTGTCACAAATCACTAAACGGCCCCTTTAACCAGCCACTTCAACCCCACCGTTATTTTCCGAATCCATCAGGATTCAGCATCTCTGCAGAAACCGAATAGAAACCCCCTTTGACTTTCTGTACAGCTTTAGTAAATTATAATGTACCACAGACACGCGTTTCTATGTAAACAAAACAAATAGTTTTTATAATTTCATATTTGATAGGAAAACTTGGGAGAATTCGGCCCATTTATCCTTTGCTAATGGGCGCTAATGGCTAACGCTCTCCATCACAGATCGATGTGGCTTTAGCATCAAATGTTTTAGTAACTCGGAATACAATCAAAAGGCTTTACTGTACTGCTGCTGCAGTGTCTACTAGTAAAACTGTCTTCATGCTCCAACCGGTAAAGATATATCAGACTCACCTTACTCTGTTTACCATTATGTCATTCTAGTCCGTCGGCTTGAAAGTCGCCGATGGGCAACTCAGGCTGGAAAATAAGGTTCCAAGTGATGTTTAACATTTTTGATGCGAATCATAACCCAAATAAATTAAAAAGATGAAATGCACAGAAATAAAATAATAAAAATACAGATTAGAATTTCACTTTGTGAACCTTTCTGTTTTAAATTAAATTGTGCCAAGTATATATATTTATTTATCTTTAGAATTTCTATTTACTACTGGTTTTAATTAGGAAAATATGAGGGAACTTGAGGTAAGTTTATGTACCGTATATAGCAAAATTAAGAACAAAAACAAAAACGATTCAAATTGTAGAATAAAAGCAAGTAAAGATAAAAACATGATAGAAGAAGGAAGTACAACAAATAAAACTGCTGGGCCACAAGTTTAAACTAATTGTACCTCAGTTAAAATTTAAATTCATCAGTCAAAGCCAGCTCTAAAAAAATGGATTTAATAGCTCAGGCTTTCAGGACATATACATAATTTTTTAAAGTATGTTTCAGATAAGTTGAGCATAGAAACTATATGCTGCATCATGGTTCTAGTTTTGGGTGGACTGAGTAGACTTGAACTAGAAGACCTGTGTGGTCTGTGAGGTTGACACATTGACAACAAATCTGTTATTTATTAAAGGAAAAGTCCAGACAGCATGAATAATCAATGGATCATTATCTATACCTAAGCCTATGGCCATTCTCTCCGCTTTACAAGCAAAATCTATGGCAACTATTATATACACCTGCAATCAACAACAGTTATTTTAGATTCCGAGATGACTTCACCATTGAAATGTGCAAGGTCTATGGTTAAAGTGACAATGCCCATGTGCATGGCAGTTGGATGTTGTAATACATCAGGTAAAAGTGAAAAAAATCATTATGTTACTTTTCCCATTCATGATCCACAACGGAAGGTTCGTTGTTGGATTGCCAACTTGCAGAGGGAGGATTTGCAACTGAACTTCTGGCAGAGAAAAAAAAAACATAGCCAACATTTCGAAGAAGAATGTTTTCAAGAGGGCTTGGATAATAACACGTTGTGGCAAACACTAGATACAGGATTAAGACTTGCTCAACAGCCGATACCACACTGTGACATAACAAACCTGTGGGTGGCAGTAGTGTTCTTTGACAAACATGGATGCCTCCAGTAAAGCACATTCAAATGAAAACTACTCTTAATTAAAACACCTATCATTTATTGAACAGTATGCAATGCTTTTATATTTAAAGTACTTTCAGAAGTTTGAATTCTAATTAAGACTGGACTTTTCCTTTAAAGTTCTGATCCATTCAGTGATTTATAGACTAACAGAAGGATTTTAAAGTCTATTCTCTTAGCTACAGGGAGCCAGTGTAAGGACTTATAAACAGGGCTGATATCCTCTACTTTCTTAGTTCTAGTAAGAAAGATATAATTTTAACAAATGAAGTGGGGATACATTTGTGCTCCATATTTTAAAAGTCATCAATAATTTTTTAAAATAATTAAATGTTCATCAAAAAAGGGAGTATAGGTAATTTAATTTAATTCTATAAATTTCATATAGATATACATTTAGCAGTAAATAACAAATTTCAACTCAGTTGAAACTAAAACAGGATTAGATATTACAAATAACAGTTGACGCAACATGTGTATTTAAATTAAAACAAGCAGCAAAAACACAATGATTCGTAATATTATAATATCATAATTTATTGAATGTATCATAATATCAAAAGAAACTTTTGATATTAAAAACTAAAATTGTGTCTATGTTGTAAGTTGCTTTTGATAAAAGCATCTGATAAATGCATAAACATTAAACATAAACATTAATATTCCCCAAATAATGTTATTCTATAGTTGTATGATATCATTGCTTCATCTCAGGTTTTTCTAAATAAAATTAAATCAACTATTTTTCATATTAACAATATGGTGATCCTCCCCAGAGCTAAACTCTGACAAACCTCCAGAAGTCATTATTGTACACTTATCTGATCAATGCTCTGCTTCCATTCCGTTTTAGTTTAGGTGGACGGTCAATCTTAGTGGATTATTTCCTGTTTTTGGATAATGGATTAGAAAATGCTCAGTAAGGTTCTTGTAAAGCTTGTTTTAACCCTTAACCCTACTGTATGTTTCTCAAAAAAATTCTTCCCTTACCTGTCAGCTATGCTCCTTGGTCTTCACAGGGCTGTTTCTACACTAATGTTCTCTAACAAACTGCTGAGGCCTTGACTGAACAGATGGATTTATTCTAGGATCAAATTACACAGAGATGCACTCTACTTGCTAAAGGGAACTCTGAACACTCTTGGTTTCATTTGGATATTGTATTTAGGGCTGTTGGAGTAAAGAAAGCTCAAATGTTGCTGACCAGAATTTACAGATTTTAGTTGCAGAAATGGTCAACTTAATAAAAAATCTTAAACACTTAGATGTTAAATGTGAAAAGTTTTTCAAATATAAGGATTAGTTAATACAACATATTTTCACATAGATCCCTGAATTGAATTCTTTTTAGTATTTTTTTTTAACAAATGTTAAATGAAAATGTACACTCACCGGTCACTTTATTAGGTACACCTGTCCAACTGCTCGTTAACACTTAATTTCTAAGCAGCCAATCACATGGCGGCAACTCAGTGCATTTAGGCGTGTAGACATGGTCAAGACAATCTCCTGCAGTTCAAACCGAGCATCAGTATGGGGAAGAAAGGTGATTTGAGTGACTTTGAACGTGGCATGATTGTTGGTGCCAGAAGGGCTGGTCTGAGTATTTCAGAAACTGCTGATCTACTGGGATTTTCACGCACAACCAACTCTAGGGTTTACAGAGAATGGTCCGAAAAAGAAAAAACATCCAGTGAGCGGCAGTTCTGTGGGCGGAAATGCCTTGTTGATGCCAGAGGACAGAGGAGAATGGCCAGACTGGTTCAAGCTGATAGAAGGGCAACAGTGACTCAAATAACCACCCGTTACAACCAAGGTGGGCAGAAGAGCATCAGTACGTCGAACTTTGAGGCAGATGGGCTACAGCAGCAGAAGACCACACCGGGTGCCACTCCTTTCAGCTAAGAATAGGAAACTGAGGCTACAATTTGCACAAGCTCATCGAAATTGGACAATAGAAGATTGGAAAAACGTTGCCTGGTCTGATGAGTCTCGATTTCTGCTGCGACATTCGGATGGTAGGGTCAGAATTTGACGTCTACAACATGAAAGCATGGATCCATCCTGCCTTGTATCAACGGTTCAGGCTGGTGGTGGTGGTGTCATGGTGTGGGGAATATTTTCTTGGCACTCTTTGGGCCCCTTGGTACCAATTGAGCATCGTTGCAACGCCACAGCCTACCTGAGTATTGTTGCTGATCATGTCCATCCCTTTATGACCACAATGTACCCAACTTCTGATGGCTACTTTCAGCAGGATAATGCGCCATGTCATAAAGCTGGAATCATCTCAGACTGGTTTCTTGAACATGACAATGAGTTCACTGTAGTCAAATGGCCTCCACAGTCACCAGATCTCAATCCAATAGAGCATCTTTGGGATGTGGTGGAACGGGAGATTCGCATCATGGATGTGCAGCCAACAAATCTGCGGCAACTGTGTGATGCCATCATGTCAATATGGACCAAACTCCCTGAGGAATGCTTCCAGCACCTTGTTGAATCTATGCGACGAAGAATTGAGGCAGTTCTGAAGGCAAAAGGGGGTCCAACCCGTTACTAGCATGGGGTACCTAATAAAGTGGCCGGTGAGTGTATTTGCTAATGTACACAAAAATGTAGAGCTTAAAAAGTTATCATATGCTTATTAAGTACACTATGAGGGACACAAAGGCAGAATGCATCGAAGGAAGAAAAACCCCCCCCAATAAAATATGATTAGATGAATCTTTATTTTCTTCTACCTATAACTTGAAACAATACAACAGAGCTGGTACAATGAGCCATGTAAGGCGCTCAGAGAAACTCTAACAAAAACTATGTGCAGAAAAAGATGCTTAATACAGAAACAGAGCCGTCATAAACTAGAAAAAAATAAAAGTGCATGTATGTAATGCACATTAAATTCAAAGAGGATAGGTAACTATTCATTTCTCACAGTCCTTCTATTATATAGAGGAAAAAAATATGGTTTACTTTATTATAGACACAATAAAAACACAAAACAATTTACCTTTTGGAAAAATAACTCTTATGTACAGTAAAATGAATACTTAGATGTACTTTATGTGCTAAATATTTTTGCTGAAATAACAGAAAGAAAAATCACCCATCATCCTTTCTACTGGCCCTTTGTGGTTTTATTTTTATTTCATTGTTAAGACAGTTTTTCATTCTAAATAATATTAGTTAAAGCCTTAATTGCATTTTTTTCCTGTTAAAATATGATTAGAAGAACATATAATGGTACTATTGCCTGTTTCCATTCTGCACTCTATGAGCAAGGATCAAAGATATTTCTACAGAAATCTGATAAACCTTTCAGATTTTTGAAGAACTGTACTCTGATGTGTTTTGCATCAAAACCAATTCTGAAACACGGTGCATTTCCATTATTATCATTACCATGAAATGGGATAAAAATCTCTAAAAAGCATGATCGATACCAAGAAAAGCAGCAGGATAGAGTACATTTATTTTGTCTCACAAAGAAAGGTCATGAAATACGTCTGCACAGACAAATCTGACCAAAATGGGGGAAAAAAGCAGAAGAAAGGAGGGCACAGCAGAGGTTGAGAATGGGTTTCTGCTAATGGGCTCCTTAAAGCTGACCTGCCACCCAAAGTATCTGTCTAACGTGATAGAACACATTATTCTCCTCCAAACAGTGTGCTTATGAGGGCTGAAACAATTTTAGGCACACATGAAGTACTTCCCATTGCTAGAAATATTTGAAGTGTCAGTGAGTCGGACATGTTCGGACATTGTATCCTGACAATGCTCCAATAAAAAAGTACAATTAAACATTAAAGTTCTTTAACTGGATTCTTCTTTTTTTCCCCTCTCCTTAGTAGTAGAATGTAGAGTTAGAGTAATTTGATATTTTTCTGCGCATAAGGAAAGAAAAACAACAAAAGCACCAGTTATATTACATAAAGGCTTTTTTAAAAGCTGTTGGTTGACATGTCGTTTAAAAAAAATGAGATTGTCATTTTCTTAATTCAATTTAAGACATTTTAATACAGTTTCTTTATTCAACATGATCATTTGAAATTCTTGAGTGAGATGACACTAAAATATGTTATGTGTATGCACAGTGAAATAAAAAGGATACCTGCAGAATTTGTGTTTTTTTTTATTTTTTTTTTTAGCTTTTATGTAATGCAATCTAATACTGCATATTTGCACCATAATGCTTTGAACTTCCTTATCAATGCATTTTTTGCACCATTTTTTCTCCCACACTGTTTACATTTAATCACTGCTGCACTTTATGAAATGGAAATGTTCATTGACTGTCTGAAAATCTGTAATAAAAAAAAAAAAAAAAAATTGTATATACTCTACACACACACACACACACACACACACCCGCCAGGGTCCCCTCCCTCGGCCGCCACCCAACACACATTGCACCCGACCCCTATGGCCCCTCTCAGGGGTGGTGGGCTTATGTAAGGGGGGACCCATGTTTCCTCTTTGGCCTGAACCCGGCTGGGCCCCATGGGTAAAAGCCCGGCCACCAGGCGCTCGCCATCTTGCCCCCATCTTGCCCGCCATCTTGCCCCCCCTCCAGAGTGGGAATCTGTCGAATCCAAAGGTCGTACTCATCATAGGGGCTTCGGGCTGCGCTTTGTCTGGTTCCTCACCTAGGACCTGTCTGCCTTGGGTGACCCTACCAGGGGCATGAAGCCCCAGACAGCATAGCTTCCAGGATCATTGTGACACTCAAAGCTCTCCACCACGATAAGGTGGCAGCCCAAGGAGAGGGGGGAGGCCCCGGGGAAGACCCAGGACACGCTGGAGAGACTATATTTCTCAGCTGGCCTGGGAACGCCTTGGGGTTCCTCCTGAGGGGCTAGAAGAAGTGGCTGGGGAGAGGGAAGTCTGGGCCTCCCTTTTTAAGCTGCTGCCCCCGCGACCCAACCCTGGATAAGCGGAGGAAGATGGATGGATGGATAATATTTAACATTTATTTAATGCTAACTTTACCAACTACTCGCATGTCTAATTACTGTCTGGATGCTGAATGAAGAAATCGCCTAAATAAATCCTTTCTGAGTTCTGTATTTGCTTTAAAATAAAGAGTTGCTTACATCAGGTCGGTCCATCATCATGACTTGCTGTGCTGTGAGAGAGTTCCTGAAATAAACAGAACAATTCTGATTTAACCCAGATTACAATATGAAGATAAGCTGAAATAAATGAAAACAGAGAAGGAGGGAGATGAGTACATCTGAACGGATGGAAAGACCTAAGGAGTTAATGCATTAACTGCTCTGATGCAAGAAACACATCTCTCAGATGAAAAACATTGAAAATTTTAAGAGGATATTTTATTCTTATCACAATACAGGGTGGAGTATGGCAGTTGCAATTCTGATAACTGGGGCACTAAATTACAAACATCTGTCGGAATATAAAGATGAAAAAGGTCAATAAATAACAATTGAAGGCTGCTAACCCTTTTATAAATACATATTAAAGTTAAGGACAAGGGATTTCGATATCACACTGAACTCAAAATTTGATTCTTTGAATTGAAAAGGCGAAACTAGAAGCATATGAAACAAAATTGATAATTTCTTAGAGCAGTGTTTTTGATGTGTTTAGATACATTTATCCAACTAAAAGAGAAGATACTTTTTTTTTAAACCCCCTGTTTAGATTATGTTTTTATGTCTAAAAATGACTTTTCAGTGTAAAACAAAACATGAAATTGAGCCTTGCCAAGTTAATGATCATTTTCAAGTTTACATCATAAAGAATAAAATATTTACTCTTGGAAGTCAAGGATAAACAATTACAAGTTATTCAAAAAGAAAGGTTGACATGGCATTTGGGAAATATTTTAAACTAAATTATAACAATAGATTATTATACAATAGAGATTCATCCAGGACTAATTTGGGATGCTTATAAGGCAGTTAATAAATTGATATAGTTATAATCTTTTTACCAAAAGAAAAAAAAGAAAAACTATCATCACATTATTGTCAGTATTAAATGAAAACTGCTGAAACTTCAACAGGAACGTTTGGAAAATATTTATGAAAAGATTGAATAAAGCAACTGAAAAAATAGCTGACATTACAACAGTGCAGGTTTAAAAAAAAAACGCACATTGTGGCTAAACAACAGTATTATGAGTAAGGCAGGATATCCTTAAAACTCTTAAAAGAAACAACAGGCTGAAAAAACCAGTCAAAAGAAAAAAAATAGAAACCCATTGAATAATAGAAGTGAAATAAAATAAGAACAAATTAAATTGTGCCTTCAGAATTACAATCCAAAGCTTTATTTCCAAAACGTAGTAGATAATAATGAAGATAATAATGCTTTTGGCAACTAGATGTCCCAACATTGATAGAAGAGCATAAAGATTGACTGACCAAAGAGGAAATCCAGCTGGCGATAAAGGAAGTGAAAAACCAAAAGATGGCAGGAACAGTTGGATTAGGCCCTAAATGTGGTGGAAGATAATGGAGGGTTACCTAACTGCAACCTAACTGAAACATTTAACTGGGTGAAGCATAATAAAAGTCCCTCCTTTATGAAATGAAGCAATAACTCCTGTCATATCAGAGGAAGGAAACAACAGATAAGAATTTAGAAGTTACAGTTGGTGTCTTGAATACAGACTGTTTGCGTCTATCAGTTCAAGGAGATTTGAAATTGTCTTAGTTTCTGTGATACAGACTGACCAAAATGGATTCATTAAATAAAGACAGACCCATCAGTGCTTCATGAAGTGCAATAAGAGATCTTTGTGATGAGTTTAAATGCAGAAAAGGCATTTAACACAGTAATGTCCCTCATATTAAAAATGCTCAGTAAATTTGGCTTTCATAATTCTACATTTGAAGCAATTGCAGGATTAAAGACTCAGCAACTGGAAAAAGAATTACAACATTAATGGAGACCAAACTGAGCCCAGAGAACTAGAAGAAAGAGTGAGAAAAGGGGGCCATTTAGATGCACTTGTTTTTGATATTTCAGTGGTAACTCTTATGGAGAAATTGGTTTTATCCACTGATTATTGACCCAAAGCTACTCAAATTTGACAAAAGATATATACACATTTCAGGATTTTGTCACTCTTTCAGGTTACACAATTAAAGTAAATATAACTCTAATATTAACCTTGATGACCATCCCCAAACCGTTAGAGACCATTATAAGTGGAAGTGGGATGTAGAATCTATTAAATATCCAGGAATTTTACTTCTTAGGGACGTCGCAAAGTTGTTACTATGTTAATCATAATTTATAATTAGGTCTATAATTAATCATTGACCTCTAAATGCAAATAATCTGATGTGGAGAAGTGGAATACAGTACAATACAATACTTTTAGACTGACTGTGTGAACTTCCTTTCACAAACATTATACTTATTTTAATATTTGTCATTTCCTAAAAATAATTTGTAGAATATGATAAAATGATATCAATGTAGTAATAAAATTGAACAAATGTATTAATTGAACAGACAACAAGTGGATCGACAACATCTTTGGAATCACTAAATTGTAATCAAAAATCCACATTTCAACAAAGTGCATATCATATATAACAACAACAGCCTGGGTTTAAAAAAATTAACTGTGTAGTTAAAAAGAGGAATCATGGATTTCCAAAAGGTTAGACAACTTTCATCATTTGTCCACAAGAGGGCTCTCCAAACATTTGATATTCTCAGGCAAACACAAGCTTGAGCTCTAAAGATATTTTAGATCAGATCAGACATTTTTTCAACAACCCATTAAACGCACCTTCATCTGACCAAAAACACATTTCTGTCACTTGCAAAAAAAGTGTTTGTTTCCGAAATTATCTCTAAATTGTACAGTTATGCTGTATCTATCTATCTATCTATCTATCTATCTATCTATCTATCTATCTATCTATCTATCTATCTATCTATCTATCTATCTATCTATCTATCTATCTATCTATCTATCTATCTATCTATCTATCTATCTATCTATCTATCTATCTATCTATCTATCTATCTATCTATCTATCTATCTATCTATCTATCTATCTATCTATCCATCTATCCATCCATCCATCCATCCATCCATCCATCCATCCATCCATCCATCCATCCATCCATCCATCCATCCATCCATCCATCCATCCATCCATCCATCCATCCATCCATCAGTACATCTCTGTCCATTCACTTATCTATATATCACTAAATGTAATACTATCTGCAGCACAAGCTCACATTTTTATACCCTTTTCTGTTATTAAAAACAATGATTAAAATAAAAACAATAACTTATTTTTATTAATGTCTTTTATGCACACATCATTAACTTCTTTTTTCTGTGACCCCAAATACAGCTTTGTAAATTGTTGAAAACTTTAAATCTCTCAAATTTTTTTGGCCTGCAGTTTCTGTTCAGCCTTTGTCGTGTCATCTGTTATAAGTCTGCATCGTCTGAATGAAGTCCAGACATCCGTAAAGTGGTGCTCCGTCTGAGCCTTAGAAATGCTTTAAAGGGTAAATGCTTGCGCCTGGAAATCAAGACCGATGCAACAAATAAGCATCAGCGTTAGGAATCAGGCTGTCTGGTCTGTCATTCTCCATCTGAGAGCGATCTGACATCTCCCTTCCCTTGACTAGCGCATTCAAGCCTCTCTCTGGCCTCAGTCTTGCCTGTTTCCCTCTTTATTCTGATCAAACCATCTTCTGCTGCTGAGGACTAAATTATGATTAGATTTAAGGATATGCAGTGCTTTCATCTGTCTACTGGGTTGTTCAGTGCTGCTCCCCTCTAACCCTCCTCAACCCAGCTCCCTGAACCCCCACTTACACACACACATTAGACAATAGATGTCTACATCAACTCACTCACAGACAATTGACCAGCAGAGTGGTCCCTTGGTCCCCATGGAAACGTTTTTTTATTTTTAAATTTTGTAAATGTTTGTCCTTTGCTAATAGGAAACAAAACAATTTCGGCCTCACCTACACAATTGTTCTATATGATTCTTTAATCTATGTTCTATAACAGATTATTTAATCTGTTGATGTAAGATGCAACCAGATGATAGCGACAACATCATCTCTATTTAGAAACTTAAAGAGCGACAAAACCCTATGCTACTCTATGCACACAGGTGCTGAAAAGTAAGATAGTAGGCTGTTTTATAAACATTTGTGACTTTAAAACTATATATTTTTAAAAAGTCTTAAAAGTATGTTTAGTAAATAGAGTAAAAAGTGAATATTATAACCTAAAGCATAATGAGCAATTCTATGAAGCCTTCAGATGTTTGTTATAGAACAGTTTTAGATGATCATCAGTAGAGAGGATTGGGAAAGGAAGTTATTGTTATGGTCATGACATCTGGGTGATGAATGAAAAGACGAGTAGAACATTCTCCACATGGTGGTTGGGCTCACCTTTAGAGAGGGCGAGGAGCTCGGTCATTCAGGAGAGGCTTAGAGTAGAGCTGCTTCGCCACATCAAGAGGAGTCAGCTGAGGTGCCGTGGGCATCAGATGCCCCCTTGACACTTCCCATGGGAGGTGTTCCAGACATGTCCTACCGGGAGGGTGGGGACGACCCAGGACACCATGGAGGGACTATGTCTTTCAGCTGGCCCTGGAGCACTTCAGGCTTCCCCAAGGAGAGAACTTAAATCTGCTAAACTGGTCAGATAAAGTCAGCTCTGTATTTTAGTTTTCAAAGGCTGGTGAAAACAATTATTATATTAAAAATGTTTTACCTTTGGATGTAAAAGGTACCTTGAAAATTTAACTGTTAATATTAATCAGGTTAGTAATTGATCTTCAAAGAAATATATAGTCTCAGCTTGCTTAAACAGATACGGGGTCCACAGGAAAGTTACATTGCATTTGAGAGTTTTAGGGTAACAATAAATTGACATGAATATCATGAATACAGTATATATATATCCAACTAAATATATATATATATATATATATATATATATATATATATATATATATATATATATATATATATATATATATATATATATATATATATATATATATATATATATATATATATATATATATTTGTTTTGAGCTTTGAAAGCAGTCTGTCTTAAAAATGAACAAACATTATGTCGACAGCAAATTAACCAGCTAAACTGATATTTCACAGACATTTAAGAAAGGAATTAGAGATGTGAAAAATCTGTTTTTTTTTATTTGGCCAAGCTTAATCCTGTGTTAAATGGCTCCTTTAGTCAACACCTAAAAAAAAGTCTGGTGTGCAATCTTGGTTATATCAGTAAAATGACTCAGAAGATTTGATTATTGTTTTGATCTAATTAGGTCTTGTATGAGGTTTTCTAAATGATAATTAATGAAAGGCAATTAAAGATTTCCCTTGTATTTACCTTTATTATTATTATTATCCGTTGTTGAGTGCCCCCTGCTGGCCAACTGAACTGAAACAGGGTGTTTCTATCCATACGTCTATAAATGGCTTTGCATAAATTTGTTTATGTATTTTTGATTAATATAAATGCTTTTTCATGTTACTTTATAATTATTTTTGGTTGAAAATACATTTTTTTTATCTTCTTGTGCATTTGAAGATTTTCTTCTCTTATGTGCACAGTAACTAAAGCGTGAACACGGCTTCCCTCTGTCCATAGTTTTCTTGAAGAATCTTTATTAGGTCTTGCAGATCAGTAAAAGTACCTGTACTGATTTCAATGTGTTACTAAATTATTCTTAACATTTTCTAGGCTGTTAAATGTCAGCAGTTGTTACTTATTTGTAAATTGATTTATTAAGATAAGGTTTCAGCCTACTTCATGCAGCAGGACAGGCTCTATTTTAAATATACCTGTACTGTAGATCCCACAGAATTTAGGCTTGTGTGTGGCTATTTACATGTAACTCAACTTTATTTAGCATACCCAAATGGAAAAGAAAATAACTTATGAACTGTAAGCCCAAATTACATGTGTGATACATTATTTGAAAGCTAACACCTTTAGTTTCTGAATATATACATGAAAACTGGGTGAGCAAAACACCCAAGTTGCATCAGTTCAAACAATTATTATTCGAAAATAATAAGTCTTTTTTGAACAACAGTTACAAAGACATGCTTGTTGTGGCTGCTTTGTCATGGTACATTTTGACATGCTGCTATATCTGTGTTAATTGTGCTTTGGTGCTCGCTGTGTCCGTAAAATGAACAGGTGGTTGAATTGTGGAGAATCTAAGCTTTCCAACGACATCTAACATGTCTATATTGGTAAACGTTTTACCAGTATACATTTCACGCATTTTAAGTGATTATTTTTAAATGCTTTAAAACTGGGTTTTGAGAGGTTATAAAAAGGACTCATTGTGTGTAACAGTGTTCTTTAACCCTGGTCCTCACAGCACACTGCCCTGCATGTTTTAGACGTTTCCCCGCTTCAACAACCCTGATTCAGATAATTGGAGTTAAAACAAGAACCCTGTTAACCTCTTACACCCTAAGGGGGTATAAATAAATTTCTGCCTGACAAAAACACACAAAAGTAAATCACTTATAGCCTCACAGCTATTAGATTTAAGAAGAAACTTTTGGTACCTCTGTAAAGGTAAGATGTCATAGAATGGTTTTCTGGTGTCAGCACCATTGTAGCTTTGACCCTGCCTGAAATATTAGAGACAAAATACAAAATATTTTGCATTTTTTGAACCTCGCCAAAATTTTCTTTGAAATAAACATTGCAAAACACTACCAAAATATTATTTATTGCACAAAAAAGTAGTACAGACTTTTAAATCTAAATGTTGTGTAAATATATACCAAATTCGGACTCAATCAGATGAATCATATTTATTTTAGAATGGTATTAGTGAGAAATTTCTTAGGCGGAGGGGCCATTTTGGCACATTTATCCAAAAATGTCACCAAACTGTGCCAAATGTGTTTTCTACATCAATACTGGGGGTTTGTTAAAATTACGAGGTCACGTAGCAGCTGGACCCACCGGTGGGTCCGTAGGGTTCCAGGGGTTAATCTGCTATCAATTGATATGAGGTGTGTGACAGCCTGGAAACATCAAAGACATGCAGGACAGTGTGCCTTGAGAATCAGGGTTGAAATACACTGGTGTAAACAGACAGGAACTGAACAGGAACAGCTAAAAGAAGTAGAATAAAGTACATCCAACCTAAGAGATACTGTAGGAGCCAAGGCTTTCTCCTCTGTGTCACCTTAAACTTACCTGTCTGCCTTCCAACGTCTCATCCACCTTCTACCAGCCAGGGCCTCCAGAACCTAGAGCCTCTGACCACCCTCCAACTCAGGATGCTAGTTCAAGTAAAAACAGTGCATCTGTCTTCAGCATTTTCCTCTCCTTTTGTGCAGTCGCACCTGGATTCCTGGCCGCAGGACCCACCAAGCTGAGATAACCCGCTTTCTGTTTTGTTTAAGTGAAAAACTATCTTTCTAACTTTTACCATCTCTCTGTGAGTGCCCGATAATTTATCGGGCTGTTATTTGACCCTATTATTACCCGGTCCAGATCCATGTAGGTATTGTTTTTCAGATAGTGTACACAAAGGAGGAAACATGTTTCAGCATTAACATTTATTCCAGTCATGTTTAACAGCATCATTGACACAAGAACAGATTACAGAGGAAGATCTCACTTTCTGTTAGACTCTTACGTCTTGACCACTGAAAGGCAGAGAGCCTCTGCCAGCTTTCCCATTTTATCTAAAAATCATTCAAAAAGTGTTGCACCAAAACATCCAACATCAATACCTTCTCGCACAGCCTAAAGCATTACCATATAAAGTGATGCTGCAGCTGCTCTGGCCACCTACTGTATATGTCAGCATGAGAACGTCCATTTTGGCTGACCCACACAGAACAGTGAACAGATATAAAAATGAACAGTTATTTAAAACAGAAAATAAAACAAAAATAAATTGATCTTTAACAAGGCAACGGCAGATTTTGAACTGCAATGATAATGAAAACATTTTATATTAAATTTGACAAAAAACTTACAGTGTAATTCAACCCAAAATTTAGCCTTTTTTCAAATAAACTGTATAAATAAATAAGGGTGATATTTTAATGTTACTTTTGCTTTTTTTTCAAATTATTTTATTCTGAAATGCATGTCTCAATATCGTTCTAATGTTGCCCTCTTAAGGGGTATTTGCACTGACCGCGAACGATGTGAATTACATCTTATCCCCATGTAGAGTTTCTTTCAAGGGTGAAATAATGATTGACAAAATTGACAAAATTTGAAAAAAATTACAAAATTTCATACTTATGCAGGTAGTGTGATTAGACCAAATACAACAAAGTGAGAGTGAAGCCACACCTGCAATAAATGCAAAGTGAATATCACTAGAATTGAAAAACCTGAACTTTTCTGTTAAAATGGAAGGCAGCAACCAATCAGAGACTGGATGAGAATATGACTGTGGCACAGGGTAAAGGTAAGTCATTTGGCTTGCTGTCCTTCACAGCCTAAATATCCCTGGCTTATGACATCACTCAGTTAGCGCCTAAAGCCAGCAGGTCTGGTTCATTGGGATCCGCAAAGCCTCAATCAACCTATGGTGAGGAGGGTGGGTGAAAACACCTCCTCCTCAAAAAGAATTAGCTTTGACATAACGACCAGTTTCACTCATCTCATTCCCACCATTTCAAGGTCAGCTTAGAAAATCCTATTTAGGTTTTGGTTATGACTGCTTGTTATGTAATGATTTGTTAGATGTAGTAATAACTCACTTTCATTCAAATATTCCAAGATCTGGATAGAAGATCAGCCTGATGGCTTGGAGACCTCAAGTGGGGTGATGAAGCCTGTGTACACAATAAAAAGACATTTCCTGTGCAGCTTCTCTCCAATGGATCTGTGAAAAACTACCACCATGGGGTGCCTGAAAAAATATATCCCATTGGACAGTTCAAATCCCATAAAATAATATATGGGATTCTTTATAAATAAGATTGATCTTATTAAATAAGATAATTAGCACTCCTCTATCTACGATTAGTTTATCTCTGAAAGGTGAGGCAGCATGAGGTTGCCATAGAATCTGAACTGGGTTGAGAATGCTTTGATCCAGTTGAACTTTCAAAGTTAGCAAAACTATTGTCTTAATCTAAGCCTTCAACTTGTATGTTAGATCCAGTTCTAACCAAGTTATTTAGGGAGGTATTCCCTTTGATCTCCTCCTCCATTTTAGATGTGATTAATCTATCCCTGTTAAAGGGATATGCACCAAAGTTTTTTAAGATTCCTGTAATTACACCTTTTTTTAATAAACTGTCTCTTGATCCAGGCAACTTGATCAATTATAAACCTATATCCAGTCTTCCTTTCTAATCTAAAAATTTTGAGAAAGTAGTTGCCAAACAAGTTTGCGATCACTTACACCATAATGAACTTTTTGAAGAGTTTCAGTTTGGCTTTAGAGCTCATCATAGCACTGAAACCGCTCTGGTGAAAGTCGAAAAGTAAAAAAAAAAAAAGCTGATTAGTCAGTCACTCCATTTGGATTGGATTAACTGATTTCATGATAATAACATAAAAAAATCTTGGTATTCGTTTTGATCAGGACCTGTCATTTAAAACCCATATCAAAGAGGTTTCTAGAATTTCCTTCCTTCATCTGCGGAATATTGCAAAAAATAGAAATCTCCTGTCCAGGGGTGATGCTGAGAAACTAGTCAATGCATCTGTTACTTCAAGGCTGGACTATTGTAATTCTTTACTATCAGAAAGTCCACAAACTGTAGTTAAAAGTCTTCCACTGATCCAATATGCTACAGCCACATATTATATCTCTCCTATCTTAGCTTCTCTTCTTTGGCCTCCTGTTAAATCCAGAATAGAATTTAAAATCCTCCTTCTCACATATAAAGCCTTAAATGGCCAAATTCCATCTCATATCCGAGATCTGATTGTTCCTTATGTCCCTAACAGACCACTTCACTCTCAATCTGCAGGTTTACTAGTGGTTCCTAGAATTTCTTTATTTTCTTTATTTCTTTTATTTTTGAATATGGTCATGGTGGAGAATACTGCTTCACAGCAGCAGGTTGAGCCAAACATACTCAAAATGTGCAGTGTCATCTTTGAGCACGCCATTTCACTTTTCTGTCACCAGTTCATAACAGTTTTTCCAACAGTCCATACTTTCTCTGCTTTCTTTTTCTCACTGTCTTCTCCTTCTTTCCGATCACCTTGCAACAGGTTTGCCTGCTGTGTCTAAAAATGGCTCACAGCAGTGACCCACACTGACACAGCTCATTGGCTAATTTGTATCACATGCAGCCTGGTGCCGGACAGTCTGGAGGGCTTTACCATATTAACAGGAGAAGCGGCGCAAGTAAAATTAGACACTCTCGTCGGACAAAATGCGATAATTTATTAATGCTAATTTAAATCAGGTTTGGTCCGTATTAGCCAGCAGGTGGGTCAGATCTGGACCGGGGTCCGCTAATCTGTGACCTCTGCTCTAGGCTGTCCTTACCCAACAGCAGTGCATAATAACAAAGACGGTAGCCTGGTAAACCAGACTAAATGGGAGATGAAAGGTGTTATTTGGTTGAACATCCCTGTTTGGATGGACACTTCCTGTTTGGATTAACTGAGTGTGCAACTGAGTGTGCAGCTGTTCAGAGGATCTCCATCTGAAGTTAAGTTATTTTCTCTGTGATATCTCTGTATCTAAGTAACTCTAACTGACTACTTTAAAACATAGCACCTTCTGCTGCACTTTTCTACTGAGCACTTGTCAGTTTCACACGGTTTTATTTCTGATAGCAAGAAGTAGCTAGCCTAGGCTAGCGCTAGCTTAGCATTGCTATGGCTTCTCTCTCTCCCTCCCTTGACTCTTTTCCAACTCTTCCTTCTTCCTCTCCTCTCTCCTGCTCTCTGTGTCAGATGTTCAGTTATTCCTCTGCCTCCTTTAGTGATAATGGGATGTGTAATAAGTGTAGTATTTTTGTAGCTTTGGAGGCGAGGGTGTCAGAGTTAGAATCCAGGCTTCAGGCTGTTGAAGTAGGCCCCCCACGTAGCTGTCCTCCAAAAGTGCCTGAGCAGCCAGGCGATTGGGTAACTGTACGCAGAAAGCGTAGTCGTGGATCTCTGCCCACTGGTCACCACCAACCCGTTCACGTTTCTAACCGGTTTTCCCCACTCAGTGACACACCCACTGAGAAGCCCACTCTGGTGATTGGCAGCTCCATAGTCAGAAACGTGGCATTAGAGACACCAGGGACCATAGTCAAATGTTTGCCGGGGGCCAGAACGGGCGACATCAAATCCTACCTGAAACTACTGGCTAAGGATAAGGTTAAATACAGTAAGATTGTTATTCACGCTGGTGGTAATGACACCCGGTTACGCCGATCGGAGGTCACTAAAATTAGTGTTGCTTCGGTGTGTAAGTTTGCCAAAAAAATGTCGGACTCCGTAATTTTCTCTGGTCCCCTCCCTGATCTGACCAGTGATGACATGTTTAGCCGCATGTCGTCATTCAATCGCTGGTTGTCTAGGTGGTGCCCTGAAAACAACGTGGGCTACATTAATAATTGGCAATCCTTTTGGGGAAAGCCTGGTCTGATTCGGAGAGACGGCATCCATCCCACTTTGGATGGTGCAGCTCTTCTTTCTAGGAATCTGGCCACATTTATTAGTCCTCCAAAACCCTGACCACCCAGGGTGCAGACCAGGAAGCAGAGTTGTAGTTTAACACACATCTCTGCAGCTTCTCTACTGTTACCCACTCTTTACTCCATCCAGACAGTGTCTTGCCCACGACCAAAATCTAATAAATTAGCAAAGATTCCCAAAGGAGTAAATCATGATAATCTAATTAAAATCAAAATAACTCCAATTGGGGAAAAAGTTAAAACAATTAAATGCGGTCTGTTTAACATAAGATCGCTTTCCTCTAAAAGTCTACTAGTTAATGACTTGATTTGTGATAATCACATTGACTTGTTTTGCCTTACAGAAACCTGGCTGCAGCAAGAGGATTATGTGAGCATAAATGAGGCAACTCCTTCAAGCTATTTAAATTTTCACATCCCCAGAAGTTCTGGGCGAGGAGGAGGAGTAGCAACAATCTTCGAGTCTGACTTACTGATTACTCCCAAAACAATTAATTCCTACAACTCTTTTGAACATTTAACCCTTAATTTCCCTGATCCAAATTTCAAGGCAAGAAAACCTCTTCTTTTTGTAACTTTGTATCGTCCACCAGGTCCTTACTCTGAATTTTTAGATGAGTTTTCAGAGTTCCTTTCTGATTTGGTATTAAATACTGACAGGGTCATCATAGTGGGAGATTTTAACATCCATGCTGACATTGAAGGCGATAGCTTAAGAGCAGCCTTTAATGCTATCTTAGACACTATTGGCTTTGTTCAAAATGTGAATAGTCCCACGCATTCTCATCTTCATACTTTGGATCTTGTGCTGACATACGGCATAGAATGTGAAGAAATAACAGTATTTCCTCACAACCCTGTCCTCTCTGACCACTTTCTAATAACCTTCAGGATTACTTTAACAGAGTTCTCCTCCCCCAAAAGAAGGTTCAATTTTAGTAGATCTTTATCAGATAGTGCAGTTATAAATTTTAAAGAATCTGCTTCACTTTCTCTCTGCTCTGTGTCACTGAGCAGTGCTGCAGAGTGCAAAAGCTTAGCTTATTCCCCTTCACAGGTTGATGATTTTGTTGAGGGGGTTGCTAGTTCTCTGCGTATTGCCTTAGACAACGCAGCTCCTTTGAAAATGAAAACCGTTAAAAATAGAAAGCTTGCTCCTTGGTTTAATGCAGAGCTGCGTACTTTGAAGCAAAATGCTAGGAAACTGGAGAGAAAATATCGCTCCACAGGCCTGCGAGAGTCCTTCCTAGTCTGGAAAAATGGTTTACTGCTGTATAAGAGGACCCTTTGTAAAGCAAGAGCAGCATACTTCTCCTCATTAATAGAGGAGAATAAGAATAATCCTAGATTTCTTTTTAATACAGTTGCCAAACTCACCCAGAGCCATAGCTCTGTTGAACCGTCCATTCCACCTGCTCTTAGCAGCAATGATTTTATGGGATTCTTTATAAATAAGATTGATCTTATTAAAAATAAGATCATAAGCACTCCTCTATCCGCGATTGTACCTGAGGTAGTCATGGAATCTGAACCGGGTTTAGACTGCTTTGATCCAGTTGAACTCTCTGAATTAGCAAAATTATTGTCTTCATCTAAGCCTTCAACTTGTATGTTAGATCCAGTTCCAACCAGGTTATTTAAGGAGGTATTCCCTTTGATCTCCTCCTCCATTTTAGATGTGATTAATCTATCTCTGTTACAGGGATATGTACCTAAAGCTTTTAAGATTGCTGTAATTAAACCTCTGCTTAAGAAACCGTCTCTTGACCCAGATGACTTGGTCAATTATAGACCTATATCCAATCTTCCTTTCTTATCCAAAATTCTTGAGAAAGTAGTTGCCAAACAAGTTTGCGATCACTTCCACCATAATGAACTTTTTGAAGAGTTTCAGTCTGGCTTTAGAGCTCATCATAGCACTGAAACAGCTCTGGTGAAAGTCACTAATGATATTCTCATGGCCTCAGATAATGGACTTGTATCTGTGCTCGTCCTGTTGGATCTTAGTGCTGCATTTGAAACAGTTGACCATAATATTCTTTTAGAAAGACTTGAATATTTTGTTGGAATTAAAGGAACAGCACTAGACTGGTTTAAATCTTATCTATCTGATCGAATTCAGTTTGTTCATGTTAATGATAGATCTTCAACACGCTCAAAGGTTACCTGTGGAGTACCACAGGGATCAGTGCTAGGACCACTCTTTACTTTATACATGCTCCCAATTGGTAGAATTATTAGACAGCATGGGATTAATTTCCACTGTTATGCTGATGATACCCAGCTATATCTGTCTATAAATCCAGATGAAGCTAACCCATTACATAGATTACAGGCATGTCTTGAAGACATAAAAACCTGGATGACTCTTAATTTTCTGCTTCTGAATGCAGACAAAACAGAAGTTATAGTCTTTGGACCAGAGTCTCTGAAAAAGAAACTGATTAGCCAGTCACTTCATTTGGATGGGATTAAACTGATTTCAGATAATAAAGTAAAAAATCTTGGTGTTATTTTTGATCAGGACCTGTCATTTAAATCCCATATCAAAGAGGTTTCTAGAATTTCCTTCTTTCATCTGAGGAACATTGCAAAAATTAGAAATATCCTGTCCAGGGGTGATGCTGAGAAACTAGTCCATGCATTTGTTACTTCAAGGCTGGACTATTGTAATTCTTTACTATCAGGAAGTCCACAAACTGTAGTTAAAAGCCTTCAGCTGATCCAAAATGCTGCAGCCAGAGTTCTAATGAAAATGAAAAAGAGAGATCATATCTCTCCTATCCTGGCTTCTCTTCATTGGCTTCCTGTTAAATCAAGAATAGAATTTAAAATCCTCCTTCTCACATATAAAGCCTTAAATGGCCAAGCTCCATCTTATATCAGAGATCTGATTGTTCCTTATGTTCCTAACAGAGCACTTCGCTCTCAATCTGCAGGTTTACTAGTGGTTCCTAGAATTTCTAAAAGTAGAATGGGAGGCAGATCTTTTAGTTATCAGGCTCCTCTCCTGTGGAACCAACTACCAGTTTTAGTCCGTGAGGCAGACACCCTGTCTACTTTTAAGGCTAGGCTTAAAACTTTCATTTTTGATAAAGCTTATAGTTAGGGTGGCTCAGGTTATCCTGAGCTATCTCTATAGTTATGCTGCTATAGGCTTAGACTTTTGGAGGACATAGGGACCCCCCATTTCATCATTCTGCTTCATTCTCTCTCTGTTCTCCTATTCTGCAGAATCTGTTAGTTCAATCTCTAACCTTCTGCTCTCTCTGCTTTTCCTCAGAGTAGCTTTGCCTCGTCTGTTCCTGTTTGGCTGTGACGTCATCCTGGAAAAAACATCAGCTGTGCTGCTTCTATCAACACCCTTGTTAATAGATGTTGGAGATCGGCCTGTTTTCCAGTGTGGTCCTGTTTCTCTGACCGTGACTGAGTGGATGTGCTCTCTTCGTCCTCTGGCATGGGAGCTGCCTTGGAGCTCGTCTGCCTGGCTGTGTGTTTCCTGGACGGGGCCGCCTTTTACAGCTGCTTTTTGTATCTCTGCTTCTGTCTCCTTGAACCCCAGTCGGCCTCGGCAGATGGCCGCTCACACTGAGCCTGGTTCTGCTGGAGGTTTCTTCCTGTTAAAAGGGAGTTTTTCCTCTCCACTGTCGCTACAAGCATGCTTAGTGTGGGGGATTGTATTTGAGTCAATGAGTCAATGCAATCAACTGGTTTTCCTTAGATAGAAAACTTTGTATCAATTTGACTGTATGATCTGGTTGAACTGTAAAGTGCCTTGAGATGACATGTGTTGTGAATTTGGCGCTATATAAATAAACTGAATTGAATTGAATTGAATTGAATATTTAGTCTGGCCCCGATAAATGAGATTGTTGATGAGAACAAGCCGTTGAGAACAAGCCGTTGTTAGGGTTCAAGTTTGTGTGGGTTGTTTTTTGTGTTTTCCTCTCTCCACCACCAGGTGGTGCCCTGTCCTCGTTGGGCCTCCCTGCACACCTGCGGCTCATTGGGTCATTACCAGAGGAGTATTTGAGCAGCAGGCTGTCACCACCTCGACGCCAGAGTGTTTGCCAGTATTGGGTACTCTAGCCATACTGAGATTAGCAGAGTCTAACCTTTGCCTTGTCTCTCTGAGTCTAAGCCTTGCCTTTGTCTTTTGTTCTTCGGTAGGATGCCCTCCTGATCCACTGGATAAGCCTGGTCCTTCTACCCCCCTTGGAAGGAATTATTAGAGTCACAATGCAACAGAAAGAAAACTTGTAACTTTCAATGGAATGCTCCATTAAAAGCTACTGCTGCCACAGTGCATGCTACTTTGTCATAGAGATTTGTTGTTACGCCCTCAAAATCCAGCCCACTTTGCGTCCAGACATTCAAAACACATCTTTGTGTTGTGATTGGTCCGACAGATTTAGGGCCTGGGGCATTGATTGAGGCAAGACCAACTCAAAGGCAAAAATGATTTTGGCTGCTGGCGGGTGGGTCTAGTTTACTAGGCTAGAAAGATGGCGCAGGCACCCCGCAGTGGAAGAGGAGCTATGTTCCCAAAGAGGAGCGAAACGTAGTGATCATCTTTCCAAACGGTAAGTTAACGGAGTCCACTATATAGTCCCCGCTCTATGTAGTGCTTTAGAGGTTATAGCGGACATTTGGACACAGTAAGCTTGAATGAGCTATGAGAACAGCAACTTTTAAATAGAGCGTGCACAAGGAGAAATGGGCCCGTTCACGCTCTCACATGTATTTAATAGGTGTTTCCTCTGGGAGCAGGTACAGCGCTGTGCATTTGTCTTTTTTTTATAAGTGGAGAGGGTGGGTCTTTTAAAAAAAAAAAAATCACAAAAATCTTCCAACATACGTATCTTTAAACTGGCCCAATATGTAACACAAAAACACAGTGCCATATATGCAACCTTTTTGTTGTAAATCTGTAAGTAGTTGGAAAATACATTCATAAAAAAAAAGTGCAAAAAGTGCAACCACAACCTCAGAAAGGAAACAAGAGCAGAAGATAATCGTAATTCTGTGCCTTTTTGTACTAAACTGCAGTTACACAACGAAAATCTACTTTTTCATGCATTTGACACAGACCACTGATAAAATTAGTTCGGAGATAACAAGGGGCATCCTGCACAAGCAAAATTATTCAGGAAGCTGAAAATGAATTGTACATAATAGTCAAAAGAGTTTCCAGGTTTTGCTAGTAAGCACTGAAAAAAACGCTATTAATTTATGTAAATTAAGCAAACATGTTAAAGCTAAGAGGTGACAGTTCTTTTTTCAGTCTTATGTTTGATATGTGTTGCTTCCTGTTTCAAACCTCAAGAAAAGGCAGTCTCATAGCTATTGGTGAGATTAAATACCACAGCAGATTTTGATGTTAGGATTCAAAGAGCCAGACAATTTGTAGCATTAAGCGATGGAGGAAATTTATGCCAATGTGGAACATGTGAAACCTGTTTGCCAAATTCCTACGTCTCAGACCGAAGGTAAGAATGATTGGACAGAGAAATGTATGATGCATTTTATGATTGTTTTAGAACAGAATGCATTCAGATAATATTTAATTTATTTGTTTGATAAGGTTCAAGCAGCTCCAAGAAGAGGCCCTTCCTCATTGTTATTATATTTCTGGGAATCCTGAATGTTATACTACTGGTTGGACTCATCGTCCTTGGTCTCCACTGTGAGTCTTGTTCTTGTCAGCTTAATTAGGAACAGAGTAAAGCCTCTTTCACTGAAAGATAAATGGCAACAGCCCATTCTATAATCAAACTGACTGACTGGGTATAAAAGAACAAATCTTGGTGATTCAAAGGTTTGCAGTGCCTTGAAGAAGTTGGTCATAAAGTATGATGTTCACTCTAAGCCATTTTTTTATATTACAGAAACAAATCTCCCTCATTTTGAAGCAAACTGTACTTTCCTACCATTTTAGTTAAAATCGGAATGTCCTCACTATTCAAAGTATTTATACATTCTCTGTTCAGTGTGAAATTATTTAAAATTCTAAAATATTAAGATGTTTTATCTTTGACATCTTTATTGATTTATTTCAGCTTGGGACTTAGCGGCCGATGTCTCTAACATCAGTGACAATCTTACTGACCATCTCCATGTTTTATGCAAAACATTAAACATGGTTTCCAAGCTGATGGCAAATGACAAAAAATATAGATCTGAAAGTATAATTTAGATCTTTTTTTATGCAGTTACAAGAAAAAATTGTTGAAATGTTCTTTAAAAACCTGCTAAACTTCTAAAGTATGGTATTTGTACTGATGAAGATTCCCAGTCATCCAGGTCATAGTCATTCTGTAAAAGTAAAAACAAATCCACTGGACTTGGTTTCCAAGATTTGAAGACATTTCGCCACCTCTCCAGGAAGCTTTCTCAATTCAAATGTCTGGACCGACCTTCAGAATCATAGACAGGTTTAAGATATTACAGGCTAACAATGGAACCAAACGACCCACTCATCGGTTTCCATTTGCATGTTTCCAAGCAATTCAAGGCCTTGTCTATATATAAACTCAAACTCACTGTGGATCCAGACATTTGAATTGAGAAAGCTTCCTAGAGAGGTGGCGAAACGTCTTCAAATCTTGGAAACCAAGTCCAGTGACTTTTTTTAAAAACTTTAACCATATGGTATTTGTAAATAAACTATATAAGAACAATTTGTTGGCTCATTTTCAGCCACTATTATGAGACAGTGTACACAATCAAAAGAGCCACTTGCGGTTCTAGAGCGACAGGTTGCATAGCCCTGGTATAAATGGTATAAATAAACAAATCTTTGTGGCTCCAAGATTTGCAAGGTCTTGGAGATGTTGGTCATAGTTAAATATGGTGTATGTTGCATAATTTCGCTGATGTTCGGTCTAAGCCTGTCTGGCATGTTTTACATTACAGAAACAATTCTTCTTTGTTGACAATTCAAGGAGCTTTCTTGCGGTTTTCGTCAAAATTGTATTAATGTCCTCACTTTCAAAAATATTTATATATTCTCCTTCATTGTGAAATAATTTTTAAATTCTGAGACCTGAATTAGCAACATGAAAATATATGTTATTTTTCTTTTTAAAAACATGTAATTGATTTATTTCAGCTTGGGAGTTGGGAGCAGGTCTCTCTAACATCAATGACAATCTTACTGACCGTCTCCAGGACAGCAACAGCAAGCTTTACTCCATGACTGAAGAACGAAACCTGCTGCATGCTAACCTCACTGAAATGATGAAAAAGCTGAACAGGCCTCGAGGTTTGTCAAAAAATGCAACAAATACTGATAAAGGTCCATGAAATTCATAGATATTTAGGGTTGCTGGTAAGCTCAACTTCCTGTGTCTTGTTTTTTTTTTTTTTTTTTTAAAGGAAATGTGTAAAGATTTTAGGAAAAAAAAATAATTGGGCTGCAACCCCAGGTTCTATAATCGCAGTTCAATCTGTGTTTCTGATTCTTCCAAAGTTTTAGGTAGAAGGATCCGATCACAGAACAAAATGTTAACATAACTCCTTTGTAAATTCATATATACATATGGTACAAAAAGGTTATCTAAAATTTAAATGTACTTAAAATGTAAAACTATATATTTTTCCTTTAGAGAAAACATGTCCTACAGGATGGACAAAGTTCAGTTTCTCCTGTTACTTTGTCTCTACAAAGAGCGGCTTGTGGGATGAAGGAAGACAGGATTGCATATCAAGAGGAGCAGATCTGGTGGTGATAAACGATAAAGATGAACAGGTGCTGTGTTCATTGTTCCATTAATAATACCCAATAATTTACCTCTTACTGTATGTCCTTTATTTATAGTGTATCCCACAAAACCGGAAATGATGAAAATACAAATACAGGCACAAGTATATTGACTTGTTCCTGATCAAATTGACAACTTTACAAGTTTGACTAAATTGTATTCTTATTTGTTCAACTATGAATAATAAAGAAACAGTGGAGGCTGGCCAAGCGGCCTGACACATCTCTTCAGAAAGCAATTTTGTGTCATTTGTAAGAAGGCTCTTTGAGTCTGGATCTAGCATCACCAACTAGATTCAAACTCTTTAGTACATGAGCAAGACAAGGCACAGGCTTACCCTTATGGCTCTGTTGCTGGAACAGATTAAAGCTGTGGAGGACTTATGACTTATGGTTTTGCCTTTTTCTGCGGAGGCCTAAGGCAGAGTTTAACTGCTGCTGCCAACACTGTAATGTTGGTGATATGACATGAGGCTTTAATTGTTACATCTTGACTACAAACAGAAGCTCTGGTCCTTAAATGATTGACTTGATGCTGAGGGAGCCAATGAACTCTCAAGTAGTTGTTTTGGTGATTGTGATGTAGAATCCAGGGATCCTGAATGGGTATTCAGTAGTGAATTAAGCAGGGGATTGCTGATCAGATAATTCTATGCCTGTAGTGCATGGAGCTTTAGGCTACTCATCAGTAGGGAGTTAAGCATTTGAGATGCTGGTAGTTAGCATTGTGGTGTGGATCCCAAACCTTCTTGCAGTAAAACAATCCTCTTGCCTCAATCTTCTTTCTTCTTTGGGGTTGGAATCACCATGTATGCACAGAATTTCTCTGGGTACTCCAGCTTCGTCCCTCAGCTTAAATACAGATGAAAATCCATGAATGTATGCAACCAGATAGTAGAAAATACCAGTGATCTGTATATTCAGTAGTGTACTGTTCATGCACATTAACATGGTAACTATTTTCAACTTAGTTATCTACTAATGCAACTTTTGTATGCTGATATTTGACAGGAGTTTATTTCCAGTCTTGCAAACCAAGAACCTTGGATTGGTTTGAACGACAAGGAAACTGAAGGTTCTTGGAAGTGGGTGGATGGGACCTCTATGACTCTTTCGTAAGTGTTTACTGTTTGCTGTCCCCAGCAACAGTAACACATTTTTTTATGAGTGTTACTTGGTACTTGTAGTTCCCCAAATACCAAAATAAATAGTTTTTCAAGATGAAGCAAAGTTAAATTTGACACTTCTGCCATTGGTTAGAAAACAAAGGAAATTAAGTATAAGGAAGTTATCATCTAGATTTGCAGGTAAATCTTCCTTTAATAGAGTAGACTATTAACCAGTATAAGTTTATAGCATCTGTCCTTAACATTTTTTAACCTTTTTTAGATTAACTATATGAACTTGGCCAAGGGTGTTATTTTAATGTTACTTTTACTGTGTGTTTTATTTTACGCTATATGTAGCATAGCTTTTAAGAGTGAAACAATGTGAAAGACATACTTATGTGGGTGGTGCAATACAACCAAATACAACAATTTATCATATTCACTGCAATGAATGCAAAGTGAACATAACTGAGTCAATACCTAAAGCCAGCCGCTCTGGCCCACTGGGAACCACAAAGACTTTTATGCACTTAGGATATCCTAATCATAAACCTTTATTTTTACCTCTGTGTTTTACATTACGCAGTTCAATTCAATTAAATTCAGTTTATTAATATAGCGCCAATTCACAACACAGGTCATGTCAAGGCACTTTACAGTTCACCAGATCATACAGTCAAACTGATTAAAAATTTTCTATCTAAGGAAAACCAGTGGATTGCACTCTTTGACTCGCAATCCCTCACACTAAGCATGTTTGAAGCGACAATGGAGAGGCAAAACTCCCTTTTAACAGGAAGAAACTTTGAGCAGAACCAGGCTCAGTGTGAGTGGCCATCTCCAGAGGCCTACTGGGGTTCAGGGAGACAGGAGCAGAGATAGAAAAGGTAACTGTAAAAGGTGGCCCCGTCCAGGAAACACGCAGCCAGGCAGACGAGCTCCGAGCCCACTCCCATTTCAGAAGATGAAGGGAGCACATCCAGCCAGTCACAGTCAGAGAAACAGGACTATACTGAAAAACAGGCCGATCACCAACATCTGTAAACAAAGGTGTTGAGGGCAGCAGCACAGCTGATATTTCTCTCCAGGATGGCGTCACAGCCAAACAGGAACAGAGAATTAGAGATTGAATTAACAGATTCTGCAAAGTGGGAGAATAGAGATAGAATGAAGCAGAATGATGAAAAAGGGGTCCCTTTGTCCTCCAGAAGTCTAGGCCTATAGCAGCATAACTACAGAGATAGCTTAGAATATCCTGAGCCCCTCTAACTGTAAGCTTTATCAAAAAGGAAAGTTTTAAGCCTACCTTTAAAAGTAGACAGGGTGTCTGCCTCACAGACTAAAACTGGAGAGGAACCTGATAACTAAAAGATCTGCCTCCCATTCTACTTTTAGAAATTCTAGGAACCACTAGTAAACCTGCAAAAATTAGAGCGAAGTGCTCTGTTTGGAACATAAGGAATGTTCATATCTCTGATATCAGAGCTCGGCCATTTGAGGCTTTATATGTGAGAAGGAGAATTTTAAATTCTATTCTTGATTTAACAGGAAGTCAATGAAGAGAAGCTAGGATAGGAGAGATATGATCTCAATTTTTAATTTTCATCAGAACTCTGGCTGCAGCATATTGGATCAACTGAAGGCTTTTTAACTACAGTTTGTGGACTTCCTGATAGTAAAGAATTACAATAGTCCAGTCTTGAAGTAACAAATGCATGGACTATAGTTTCTCAGTATCACCCCTGGACAGGAGATTTCTAATTTTTGCAATATTCCTCAGATGAAAGAAGGAAATTCTAGAAACCTCTTTGACATGGGATTTAAATGACAGGTCCTGACCAAGAATAGTACCAAGATTTTTTACTTTATTATAAATCAGTTTAAGCCCATCCAAATACATGACTGACTAATCAGCTTCTTTTTCAAAGACTCTGTGAAACAGTGTTTTATAAAGTTCTATTATGAACTGACAATTAGGGGCAAATAGAAAATCCTATTTAGGTTTTGGTTATGACTGCTTGTTATGTAATTATCTGTTTGATGTTGGATAAACTGTGGAATGACTGACTTTTATTCAAATACTCCAGGTTCTGGATAGACGGTCAACCTGATAATTGGAATGGTGATGAAGACTGTGTACAAAATATAAAGAAAGAGTGGAACGACATTTCCTGTTCAAAATCGCGCCAATGGATCTGTGAAAAACTACCAACATGGAGTGCCTGATCCACCCCTCCTCTGCTCTGGTGTATTTTAAGGTTCTATATTTGGAGTTTTTCTGTTAATTACCTACCCCCCTTTCTGTCCACTGCTTTTTGTAAATACAACATTCGTTTCCAGTGTTATATGGATGACACCCATCTCTTGATATCCACCCAAGATCCTGGCTCTGAACGCTCTCAACCTCAACAAAGGCTAAACAGAGGTCCCTCTAATTTGTATCCAATCTAGAATCAATGTCTCCATTGTTTTCAACAGGAAAAGGTGGACAATCCCTCACAAACATGTTTTCTAAATAAGGTGAAAGAAATGTTGTTTCTAAGCAGACATAACTTTTGTTTATTTGGTATACTCAAATGGATGGCAAATATTTTTTCTAACTAAACCTGCAATTTTTAAGCTAAAGTGTTATTTATTAAGCAAATGTGCTTTCAGAACCATTCACATATGTGAATCTTTGTATTTGCTTCTGCTGTACTTTTAAAATTCCTGGAAATCAGAATGTAGTTTTGCTCTCTGTGTTTAAACTCCCCCTGTTCAAGGTTTCCTTTCCGTTATTGCTGATTAAAGATTTCTAAAAAACAAACAAAAATAAACTATTATTTAAAAGTCCTGCAATCTACTTTTCTATGAGGAATGAAAAAGGACAAAAAATGAAAAAAATATTAAAATGAATAAATACACATGTTGTACCATATGCTATGATCATGGTTTTTGGACATTGTGAACCAGTGTCCATAGTTCATCTTGATATGATGACCAAAGGAGAACACGCAGCTTTGGTAAATAACTGCTGGGGGATTTCTGCGTCCCCCCGTTTTTCAGCCAAGGCCAGTCACAGGAACTCTCACAGAAGTGTGACCAACCACTCCCCTCTGTGTGAGGACTGACAAAATCACAGAGAAAACCAGATTATTTTCTCTTTTTGTGTTTCCTCTCCCTTGCCCATGAAGCGGGTGTCCGTCTCCGGCACAATGGACATCCAGGCCTTCTGGGGCCAAGAGTCCTCAAAGATAAGTCATCATGGACCTTTCAGAACCAAACTGCTGCAAAACAGACCTTTTGCAAAACATTTCTCTTAAGTTTCAGAACTTATAGAGCCAGACTGGATGAGAAGCATGCCTTGATCAGCCACTGAGACAAAGAGGACCCCTGCTGTGAGCCACTGGGACAAAGAGAGAGACTGCCTTGCTGTGGACTCCAGCTGGATGGGAACTCAACCTTCCCAATGGAAATGGACAAAAGTGTTTGCAGGTCTGGAATGAATAGGGACAGAACAAGCAATATGTCTTTTGATGACATTAAGAACAATGGTAACAGGATGCACTGCATGCTACTGTTGTTCAAGCTTTATTTCAAAAAAGAGTCTAAACAGTGATATAACATTAGCGTTCGTGTGTTTTACTCATACTCTCATTAGATTTTGATTACCAAGTATGAACAAGTCATTTAGTAGAATCCTGATGTCCATTTGCTGCTAGCTATTTCAAAGAATAGACAAAGTATACAATAATAAAGAATCATTAACTAAAGGTTATTGTTTCTTGATTAAGCAAATCATTTAATAAAACATTTGACCAAATAATGTTTTATTCACCTCATGGATTTGCATTGTGAAGTGGTCTGAAAACATTCCAATTTCTCTAAATTAGTGAAAAGCTAATTTGATCTTATCCAAAATTCTTTCTGATAAACTTTGGTTTTCAAACACAAAATCCATCTAAAACTGTAATATGGTTTTCAACCATGCTTCCCCTTCCTCTTTTTACATAGTAGTTTAGTTTATTTGAATTTCACTAGTCTTAGTTTAGAGTTTTAAACTGAAATATGTTTTGTCATGATGGGTCTAATATTTCCTGCCCACATGCAGAAACACTCACAAAGAGGTAATAATAGTTTGAATGTTTATTTTTTTCACTTGAACAAAAAACAGAAACTGGGTTATCTTAGCTTGGTGGGTCCTGCGGCCAGGAATCCAGGTGCGACTGCACATAAGGAGAGACTGATAAGGTGAGTTCAGATTTGGTGAGGAATAAATTGCAGAAGACTGCTGCACTGTTCTTACTTGAACTAGCTGCGAGTTCGAGGGTGGTCAGAGGTTCCAGTTTGTGGAGGCCTTGGCTGGTGGAAGATGGATGAGTCATTGGAGGGCGGCCAGGTACGTTTAAGGGGGCACAGAGGAGAAGCAGAGCAGCCTGTCAACTCAAATCTTGATGAGGTTGAAGCTCAGATGAGGGGAGTTATGGGACTCTCAGATTCTCGAGGGGCTTTCTTCCAGGGCTGGAAGGACTTGAATCGCAGAACATCTGAAGGTTTCCCAAAACAGGCACACACTCTGGCAAAGAGGTGATGACAGTCAGCTGCTCATATACTCCTCTGATGTGATGAGAGTTTCTTTACAGGTTTGGGTTGAGACATGTAGGCAAGCCCTCAAAGACAGAAGTAACCAGATGGCACCAACCCCACAAACTTGAACGACATGTTTGACTTGGAGCTAAATGATTTTTGTTAATAAACTCTTCCATGTATGTGCAGAATTAACTGTTTGAACGATGATTAGTGCTCGAATCACTCTTTCATTTATTGTTCTTACACACAGCTTGTAGGGCGTGTGTAGTATATAACAACCCAAATAATATCTGATTAAATATGACTGTGATATTGTCATGGTGGGTTTTAAAGATCTCACCCACATGCAGAGATTTACTCAGAGAGCCAGGGGACAAGTTAACAGGTTTATTGAGAGGTTGACAAAAAACAGAGAGAGAGAGAAATTATATGCAGGGTTATCGCAGTGGGACTTCAGCGGTCTGGTGAGCCGGAACCTGTTAGGGGAGATCACAAAGATCAGTTTAAGGTCTGTAGGGAAAATGACTGAGACTGGTGAATAGCTGGAGAAGACTCATGTTAAGGAGATTCTTGGTTTCCCTTGGGTGCAGTTTGTGGGGGGTTTAATCCAGAGATGAATGAACTGGAGGGCGGACAGGCAGACTTGCGTTGGGTCCAGAGGAGCAATAGAACGGACTGTCACCGGGTTTTCCTGAAGTGGGCTTGAACAGATCTGGTGAAGGTTTCCCCTTGCTCAGTGTGACTCAAATACTTCCTTCCAAGGGAGGTAGAAGGACCAGGCTTATCCAGTGGATCAGGTGGGCATCTGGCAAACACTCTGGCGTCGAGGGGGTGACAGTCCGCAGCTTAAGTACTCCTCTGGTAATGACCCAACGAGCTGCAGGTGTGCAGGGAGACCCAACGGGAACAGGGCACCGTTTGGTGGTGGGGAGAGAAAAAAAACACAGGAAAACATCCCACACAAACTGGAACCCTAACAGATATTTAACCACCCCTCCTGGGGAGGGCAATAAACATCTTAAAGTATCAGAAATATAAACTCCCAGCTGTCTGGGAAAAGAATGGAATATTAAATCTCAACATTAGTGTGACATCCTACCTAGATGGGCATTGAACACAAAATAATAACACACATATACATAAATGCACATATAATTGCATAAATTAATAGGTGTCAGGACTCCTGTCTGTGTGTTTGTGTCATGAATCACTGTTTGTGTGGAGGACCCAGACGCAGAAAACAGTAGGCAGAGGTGAATAAAAGTCTGTTTATTCAGGTTCACAGGTCCAGAGGCAGGAATCAGAGTCCAACTGAAAATTACAAACGTACCAGAACCAAGGAGACATCAGGGATTAACCAAACCAGAAGCCAGGGAGAGCGAGGTACACAGACAGAAGTTAGATGGGATGTTTGACGAGGATCCAGCCAACGGGAACTGAACAGGGAGGGCTTTTAAAGGGGACAGAAACAGAGAGAGAGCTGACGAGGAAATTGGCAACAGGTGCTTGGCAGGACAGAGAAACAGGAAGGGAGGACACAAGAGGGCAGCAGAGGACAACAAATGGATAACTAAGGAAAACAGGAACAATCAGACCAGGACCATGACAGTACCCCCCACTTAAGGGCGGATCCTAAAATGTCCAGAAACTGAAAACAACCCACCCAGGGTGGGCGGAGGGGGAACCAGGCACAAAAACAGAACAGAGTCTGAAAATCAAAACAGCCCACCCAGGGTGGGCGAGGGCAACAAAAAGTCTCTGGAGGCCGGCCGTGGGGCCGGAACTGAGAGAGACGCTCTGGAGGCCAGCCGTGGGGCCGGAGCTGAGAGAGACGCTCTGGAGGCCGGCCGTGGGGCCGGAGCTGAGAGAGACGCTCTGGAGGCCGGCGTCTCCAATGCTGCAGGAACCTAGGAGGAGGACGCTGCCTCCGCTTCAGTAGGAACCTAGGAGGAGGACGCCGCCTCCGCTTCAGCAGGATGCGCCGAGGAGGACGCCGCCTCCGCTTCTGTTGCTCTGCAACAGGCTCAGAGGGAGCCGTCGACTGCGGCTCTGGAACAGCCTCAGAGGGAGTTGTCGACTGCGGCTCTGGAACAGGCTCGGAGGGAGCCGTCGACTGCGGCTCTGGAACAGGCTCGGAGGGAGCCGTCGACTGCGGCTCTGGAACAGGCTCGGAGGGAGCCGTCGACTGCGGCTCTGGAACAGGCTCGGAGGGAGCCGTCGACTGCGGCTCTGGAACAGGCTCGGAGGGGGCCGTCGACTGCGGCTCTGGAACAGGATCAGATTGGGCCGCCCAGTGCGGCTCAGGAACAGGATCAGACGAGGCCGCCCACTGCGGCTCTGGAACAGGATCAGACTGGGCCGCCCACTGTGGCTCTGGAACAGGATCAGACTGGGCCGCCCACTGCAGCTCAGGAACAGGATCAGACTGGGCCGCCCACTGCGGCTCAGGAACAGGATCAGACGAGGCCGCCCACTGGGGCTCAGGAACAGGATCAGACGAGGCCGCCCACTGCGGCTCAGGAACAGGATCAGACGAGGCCGCCCACTGGGGCTCAGGAACAGGATCAGACGAGGCCGCTCACTGCGGCTCAGGAACAGGATCAGACGAGGCCGCCCACTGCGGCTCAGGAACAGGTTCAGACGAGTCCGCCCACTGCGGCTCAGGAACAGGTTCAGATGAGGCCGCCCACTGCGGCTCTGGAACAGGATCAGACGAGGCCGGGGCCGCCCACTGCGGCTCAGGAACAGGTTCAGACGAGGCTGGGGTCGCCCACTTTGGCTCAGGAACAGCCTCCGAAGGGGCTACCCACTGCGGCACAGGAACCACTATGGAGGGGGCCTTGAAGGCTTGGAGCCCCCGTTGAGGGACTCTTGGAGCTGATGGCGGTGGCAGGAACAAAAAAAAATCTTCTCTCTCCTTATAAAAAAAGCTCCAAAGGTCAGATTCCTGTATATGGGGAGGGCTGAGGAGTTCACATGCCTGGTTCTCTGCTGGGTCCATGTTGTGGCTGGATCCTTCTGTCATGAATCACTGTTTGTGTGGAGGACCCAGACGCAGAGACCAGTAGGCAGAGGTGAATAAAAGTCTGTTTATTCAGGTTCACAGGTCCAGAGGTAGGAATCAAAGTCCAACTGAAAATTACAAACGTACCAGAACCAAGGAGACATCAGGGAATAACCAAGCCAGAAGCCAGGGAGAGACGAGGTACACAGACAGAAGTTAGATGGGATGTTTGACGAGGATCCAGCAAACAGGAACTGAACAGGGAGGGTTTTTAAAGGGGACAGAAACAGAGAGAGAGCTGACGAGGAAATTGGCAACAGGTGCTTGGCAGGACAGAGAAACAGGAAGGGAGGACACAAGAGGGCAGCAGAGGACAACAAATGGATAACTAAGGAAAACAGGAACAATCAGACCAGGACCATGACAGTTTGTGTTCTGTGTTTGTCTCCCTTCCTCCACCAGGAGGCGCCTGGTTCTGGTCCGCCTCCTCACACACCTGCTGATGGTTTCCTCGTTAATGGAGGGTTCTTAAGCTGCTGATTGCCACTCCCTCGACGCCAGAGTGTTTGCTAGTTTTGGGTACTCTAGCCAAGCTGAGCTTTGCTGAGTCAAACTGAGTTCTTGTCTACCTGAGTTTTAACATTGTTTTTTCTTTGCCCTTCGGCAGGAAGCCTTCCTGCAAACTGAATTTTTTCTGACCTTCTCTCCCTGGAAGGATCAACAGAGCTTCAAGCTGAGCTGGGATTACAAACAGGAGGTTTGGATCCACTTTCCCCAAGAGATCGTTTGAGCTTCACACTGAGAAAGGGATTCATCTCCACTACGACCCGTTCAAGTACCACAGGAAATCTGAGTGGCAGTCAGCTTCTCCGTTCACCTACAAACAACTGCATTCTGGGTAAACCCTGTTCCGCCCTCCACTGAATCAGACAAACACTGGAACAACAGCATACAGACTGGAGCCTCTTCTCCAATTTCACAAATCAAATTTTCCACTGAGCCTGAACTAATTGCTGTGTCTTCCCCTCACTTTTCAGTTCCGGTTGAGCAGTTCAGAGCAACACTTCTCTCTGCATTATCTCTTCAATAAAACCTGTTAAGCCTTTTCTCCTGGTCTCTCTGTTTGGTCTTCAGCATTTGGGTCTGAACTTTAGTAAAATCATGACAATAGGTAAATGAATACAAAAATACATGTATAAAAATAAATGAGTGAATATTCTTTATCATGAAAATATTTTTTTCTTGTATTTTTGTAGTTTTTTGTATGTATTTGTGTATTTCTTTCCTTTTTATGGATTTAAACGTTATTTATGTATTCAGTCATTTATTTCTACTTTTATTTATTTATACATTTATTTATACATTCATTTTTTTTACTCTTATTTATTTATTCCCAGATTTATTTTTGTATTTCTACTTTTGCGTTTATTTTTTTCTACATTTCTGTCTCCATATGTTAATAAGGTAGGTGGTTCTAACATTTGTCTATAGCATGGTTGTTTAACTGGGAGACCTTAGGGCAGTGTCAGCCTTTTTTCTTAGTTTGTTGGTTTTTTTTTGAGTCACTAGCTTTGATGCTGCTATCCCAACAGACATTGGCAGAAGAGATTTCACTTTCCATAGCAGACTAAAAGACCTTAAGGACTTAAGCTTCTTGAGAAGTACAGGATGCTGTGTCCCATTCTGGAGACAGTTTCGGTGTCTCATCTCTAGTCCAACCTGTTGTCCTAAAAGACTCACAGCACATAACACTGAGTGATTGCCCTTGCAGAATTAACTCCCTCTGCATAAGCATGTAGAGACAGTGAAGTATTGGTAGCATTGTGCAGAACAAGGTTTGAACGGCCATCAGCCACAACTGGCCAGGGCCATAACTACCACTGAGGACACAAGGGTTATGTCCTCTGTATTTTTTTATACATATATTTTGTCAAAATTATGATACATCAACTAAAAAATGTATCTTTTGATAAATTCATCAGCTTAGTGAGGCAGAGGTTTTCTTTCTTTCCCCATTTTTTAACTAAATAGAGGTTAGTTTAGAAAAGGTAAAACAATCATGCTTACAAACTGTAAAAAAAAATCAAATGTTGTACCATTCACCTGGAAGCACTAATTCAGAAAAGCTATAAAGCTGAGCTGTCAAACTGTGACAATTACCCTGAGGTTAATTTCCATGTTATTAAATCTGCACGTAAAAAATTATCAGGCTGTTATTTGACCCTTTTATTACCCAGTCCAGATCCGTGGATTTATTGTTTTTCAGATGGTGTACACAAAGGAGGAGACATATTTAAGCATTAACATATTTATTCCAGTAACGTTTAACAACATCATTGATACAAGCACAAATTACAGAGGAAGGTCTCACTTTCTATTAGTCTTTTATGTCTCGACTAATTCAGGGGAAAACCGACTGAAGGTCAGCCAAGAAGTGTCGCACCAAAACATCCAACATCGATACCTTCTCACACAGCCTAAAGCATTACTATATAAGGTGATGCTGCAGCTGCACTGGCCACCATATGTCAGCATGAGAACGTCCATTTTGGCTGAACCACAAAGAACAGTAAACAGATATAGAAATGAAAAGTTATTTAAAACAGAAGAGAAAAAGAAAATGATTTTCAACAAGTTCATACTCTACCTGTTCGAGGTTTCATTCCAGTTATTTTTTATTGAGGATTTTGAAAATATATATATATATATATATATATATATGCAGAGATGGGAAGTAATGAAGTACAAATACTTCGTTACTGTACTCAAGTAGATTTTTCTGATATTTTTACTTTACTTTACTACTTATTTTTATGGCGACTTTTTACTTCTACTCCTTACATTTTTACACAAATATCTGTACTTTCTACTCCTTACATTTTAAGAAATTGGCTCGTTACTTTAGTTTTGAATCATTTCAATGGAGTTACCGTTATTTTTCACGTCATCAATACCAAATTCAATCTAATTGGATGGGAATCTGCGTTGCTTTTGACGCACCACTACAAGATGAATCGACAGATTCGGCGGTATTCATTCCCGGCAAATCCTTGCAGCTTGGTGGCGGTTGCGTTAGCATAGTAGTATGGACGACGAGATGATTGAAAATGAACACAACGAAGATCTAGTCCTATTGGCAGACATCCATTTAAAATGTAGGCAACGGCATGAAAAAAGTGGTTTCTACTTTTACTTTTATACTTTAAGTAAATTTACAAGCCTGTAATTTGTTACTTTTACTTGAGTAAAGAAGTTTAATCAGTACTTCCACTTTTACCAGAGTATTTTTTAACACAAGTATCTGTACTTTTACTCAAGTACGGAAAGTGAGTACTTTTGCCATCTCTGTATATATGTATGTATATATATATATATATATATATATATATATATATATATATATATATATATATATATATATATATATATATATATATATATATATATATATATATATATATATATATATATATATTTATAATCCTGTTGTCCACCTTTTTATGAGGGATAGAAAACAAGTAATAAATATTAATATGAAAATAAATGAATAGACATGTAAAGAAGGAGATACACATACGATTATATAAAGGGATAAATTAATAGAGAAATAAATACATACATAAAAAAAGTATTAATAAATGAATAAATAAGTTAATGTTTTTGTCATGGAAGAGGTTGATTCTTTCTGTTTTTCTTACATTTTTGTTTTTATTTGTGTATGTATGGACTCGTGTATTAAACATTTGTTTTCATTCATTTATTTATTGCTATATATTTATTTATTTCTACAATCATTTATTTTTTCTCTTATTTATTTATTCCTACATTTATTTTTATATGAATGCATTTCCACATTTATTTCTTTCTACATTCTTTCTCCATTCAAAGCAGTTCAATTCTGTTGTGACTATTTGTTAAGAGATTTGAAGGTTTGTCCATGCTATTTTTAGAACGGAATTTCTGTTCCAAGAATGAGCCAAACCAATGAAGCAACAGCTGTAGTAAAACCAAGTTAAACTGGCCTGCAAAGATATATATATATATATATATATATCTAAAACACCAAAACACAATGTGCCGTATGTGGAATCTTTTTGTTGTAAATCTGTAAGTAGTTGAGAAAAACATTTAGAAAAAAAGATTGTTTTGTAATGTAAGAAGAGGCTTACAGTGTCTAGCATCTTGCATAAGCAAAATTATTCAGGAAGCTAAAGATAAATTGTACATAATATTCAAAAGACTTTCCAGGTTTTGCTTGTAAGCGCTGAAAAAAAAAATGCTAGTAATACATGTAAATGAAGCAAACAAAATAAAAACAGAGAAGAAAAACCAGTTAAAATTAACTATAGACAGTTCTTTTGTTCAGGTTCATGTTAAATTTGTGTTGCTTCCTTTTTTTCCTCCTCAAGAAAAGGCAGTCTCATAGCTTTCGGTGAGAATAAATACCACAGCAGATTTTGATGTTAGTATTCAAAAGAGCCAGCCAATTAATAGTTTTAAGCGATGGAGGAAATATATGCCAATGTAAAATATGGGAAGCCTGTTTGCCAAATTCCTATGTCTCAGATCGAAGGTAAGAATGATTGGACAGAGAAATGTATGATGTATATTATGATTATTTTAGACAGTGTGCGAAATACCTGTCAATATTTGGGGGGGTCCCCATCTCCTGATTTTTGCGCAATACCGATCAAAATTTTCTCAATATGCAGTAGGCCTATAACATTAAAATGTCAAAGTCAGCTTTAATGTCAATTCTTCAGATCCACCAGACATACAAGGACTGGAGTGGACATTTCTCATTCACCAACAGTGAAACAGATAAAGTGCACAGGCACAACAGATAAGATCAGTTCCTAATATTAAAATTTAAACATTCAATTTCACAATGAAATATTTAATGTACAATAATGTAAAATATACAATGCTTAGCTAGTGCAAAAAGGCAGATGGTAATGGCAACAGAAAAATTATTAATATTTGTAACAATAAACCTGCAAAAAAGAGTAAATAAATAAATAAAAGCCAGTGATTTTTTTATTTTTTGGGGGGGTGCAGCTTCCTGACAGCTTGGTGGATGAAGCTTGTTGTGAATCTGGTGGAGCGGGCAACAGCCTGAACAGACAGTCAGTCTATGAAAACACACACACGCACAAACACTGTCTGTCTGTCTGGGTCTCTCTGCCTGTCTCTCTTTCACACACATGCATGCAGCACATAAACAATCACTGTCTAACTCCAAGGCTAGGCTGCTTCACTAAGACCACAACCAAACACAAGGCCTACATACAGGACAATTTATAAAATAGCCTCTTACCTTAACCCATTTAGGCCTAAAACGCCTGGAAAAAACACCTAAAAACCTATGGCCGATTTTAAAAAATACCCCTAAAACCTGAAGTTTTTCTGTAAATTCAGCAACTGTGTCAACGCCTAGTAAATTATTGATATCTCAGCTTCTGTAGCAGATAGAACTCAAAATATATTTTATCTTTGAAATTCTTCCAAAAAAAAAAAAAAAAGTGAAAAGCAGTAATAAAAAAAAAAATAATAATAAAAAATTCAACCTTTTATTTTTTCCATATGTGATCATGTCTTCATTGAGAATGTGCAATATAAAACGTTTTTAAAATAAAGAACAAACATTACATAAATAACTATCTGATGATTACTTATTAACAGTATTATTATGCATAATAATGCATATGTCTGTGTTATAAATTGCATACAACTTACCTCCAGATGGCCACAAATCTGTCCCGGGACATATTTTGGGGGAACTGCGTCCTGAAGAGAGGTTTACTCTGTCGCCAATAATCTCTTCGTACTGGCAACACAAGAAGTCCCATGCCCATACACAGCCCAATAAATGTCTTCATCTCCGTCACAGTCACGGGTGACCACTTTGCCATCTTTGCTCTTGTTGGAGTTTGGTTTGTTTGGTCACTGTACCTCTTCGTCTCGGCAACAAGATGCATCCAAAGTTCTTCATTAAAAATATGCTCAAATGCCTGCAGCGGTGTTGCGTCTGCAGGCAAATCAACTTTCACTCCAGGTGTGCGGTTGAAAACACTCCGTGCATTGCGGTGGTAGTTCGATTGGTTCAGCGCGTTCAAAGTCATCATTTTCATCTATACCGTCATCAAAGCCGACACACTCCTCAAAATCACTGCCTTCCGACAACTCTTCTCTGTCAAACTCCTCCATGTTTGCTTGAAAAAAACTTCTTTCTTCTTGCTTGACTTATATGCTCTCCAGGCGTCAATGGTAGAATTACGCAACAGCGCCCCCGGCTTGAATGGTAGAAATGCGGTAATGCTTTCCCGGCCTAAATGGGTTAAATTAGAATCGACCAAAGATGCCTTGGCTAGACTTCTTGTGGTTGCCGTCCTGGTTTCCAGGAAGAAGAGAGGCGATGTCCTGCTTTAATCCAGTTTCGAATGAAACTGGGTTGAATTTGTCCAGAGAAGGTCCGTTAAGGTGCACAAACAGGAGTGAAGACCTGCTCTCTTCACTCCACGTTCCACGTCTGGTTGCCCGTGTTTAACGGCGTAAAAGCCTCATTCGCACTCAGCTGAAGTGTGGAGATACGAGCAACTTGCTATGCACAGTCTTTCCAAAGTTTTCCCCGGTGCAGTGCTCTGTAGTTTCCAGTCTCGAAACTGCTCCACAGCCTCCCCCATTTTTAGTATTAATTGTTGTCAACGTTACGTCTTTCTTCTGTTTGGCTCCACTTGGCAAAAAACAGAACATATTTGTGAATAAATGTTTTGAATGTTAAATACTGGACATGTTGAGCTTAAAAACAATTAAGTGCCCAATACTGACAAAAAATATTTTATTTAAAATTTTTTTGACACAATTTAAGACCCCCTTTAAATTTTGCTTTTTAGGCTTTCAGGTGGTCTCATGGGTTAATCAGGGGGGTCGAGCCCCCCCGGACCCCCCAATATTTCGCACTCTGATTTTAGAACAGAATTCATCCAGATAATACAGGTGCTGGTCATAAAATTAGAATATCATGAAAAAGTAGATTGATTTCAGTAATTCCATTTAAAAAGTGAAACTTGTATATTATATTCATACATTACATACAAACTCATATATTTCAGATGTTTATTTTGTTTAATTTTGATGATTACAAATGACAACAAATGAAAATCTCAAATTCATCATATCAGAAAATTAGAATATTGTGAAAAGGTTCAAAATTGATGGCCCCTGGTGCCACACTCTAATCAGCTAATTAACTCAAACCACCTGCAAAAGCCTTTAAATGGTCTTTCAGTCGAGTTCTATAGGCTACACAATCATGGGGAAGACTGCTGACTTGACAGTTGTCCAAAAGACGACCATCGACACCTTGCACAAGGAGGGCAAGACACAAAAGGTCATCGCTAAAGAGGCTGGCTGTTCACAGAGCTCAGTGTCCAAGCACATTAATAGAGAGGCGAAGGGAAGGAAAAGATGTGGTCGAAAAAAGTGTACAAGCAAGAGAGATAACCGCACCCTGGAGAGGATTGTGAAACAAAACCCATTCAAAAATGTGGGGGAGATTCACAAAGAGTGGACTGCAGCTGGAGTGAGTGCTTCAAGAACCACCACACACAGACGTATGAAAGACATGGGTTTCTGCTGTCGCATTCCTTGTGTCAAGCCACTCTTGAACCACAGACAGCGTCAGAAGCGTCTTGCCTGGGCTAAAGAGAAACAGGACTGGACTGCTGGTGAGTGGTCCAAAGTCATGTTCTCTGATGAAAGTAAATTTTGCATTTCCTTTGGAAATCAAGGTCCCAGAGTCTGGAGGAAAAGAAGAGAGGCACTTCATCCACGTTGCTTGAAGTCCAGTGTAAAGTTTCCACAGTCAGTGATGGTTTGGGGTGCCATGTCATCTGCTGGTGTTGGTCCATTGTGTTTTCTGAGGTCCAGGGTCAACGCAGCCACATACCAGGAAGTTTTAGAGCACTTCATGCTTCCTGCAGCTGACCAACTTTTTGGAGATGCAGATTTCATTTTCCAACAGGACTTGGCACCTGCACACAGTGCCAAAGCTACCAGTACCTGGTTGAAGGACCATGGTATCCCTGTTCTTAATTGGCCAGCAAACTCTCCTGACCTTAACCCCATAGAAAATCTATGGGGTATTGTGAAGAAGAAGATGCAATACACCAGACCCAACAATTCAGAAGAGCTAAAAGCCACTATTAGAGCAACCTGGGCTATCAAAACACCTGAGCAGTGCCACAGACTGATCGACTCCATGCCACGCCGCATTGCTGCAGTAATACAGGCCAAAGGAGGCCCAACTAAATACTGAGTGCTGTACATGCTCATACTTTTCATGTTCATACTTTTCAGTTGGCCAACATTTCTATAAATCCTTTGTTTTTATTGGTCTTCAGTAATATTCTAATTTTCTGATATGATGAATTTGAGATTTTCATTTGTTGTCATTTGTAATCATCAAAATTAAACAAAATAAACATCTGAAATATATGAGTTTGTATGTAATGTATGAATATAATATACAAGTTTCACTTTTTAAATGGAATTACTGAAATCAATCTACTTTTTCATGATATTCTAATTTTATGACCAGCACCTGTATATATTTTGTTTGTTCAGGTTCAAGCAGCTCGAGAGAGAAGAGGCCCTTCCTGGTTGTTACTATATTTCTTGGAATCCTGAGTGTTTTACTGCTGGTTGGACTCATCGTCCTTGGTCTCCACTGTGAGTCTTGTTCTAGTCGGCTTAAATATGAACAGAGTAAAGCCTCTATCACTGTAAGATAAATGGCAACAGCCCATTCTATAATCAAACTGACTGACTGGGTATAAAAGAACAAATGTTGGTGATTCAAAGATTTGCTGTGCTTTGAAGAAGTTGGTCATAAAGTACGATGTTCACTCTAAGCCTGTTTGGTATTTTTTTAGATCACAGAAACAAATCTTCCTCATTTTGAAGCAAACTGTACTTTCCTACCATTTTAATTAAAATCGTAATAATGTCCTCACTATTCACAGTATATATACATTCTCTTTTCAGTGTGAAATAATTTTAAATTCTAAAATTTTATCTTTAACATCTAATCATCAAATAAATCAAAAAAATTTTTTTGATTAATTGTAGCTTTGAACTTTGCTTAAGATTTCTCTAACATCAATGACAATCTTACTGACATGCAAAACATAAAACAAGGTTTCCAAGCTAATGACAAGAAATATAGATCTAAAAGCATAATATAGATCTTTTTATGTAATTATGTAATTGTAAGAAAAATTATTCATATGTTCTTTAAAAACCTGCTAAAACTGTAGACGACCCAAAAAGCCACAGGTTGCATAGCCCTGGTAAAAATTGTATAAATAAACAAATCTTTGTGGCTCAAAGATTCACAGGGTCTTGGAGACATTGGTCATAGTTAAATATGCTGTATGTTGCATGATTTGACTGATGTTCGGCCTAAGCCTGTCTGGCATGTTTTAGATTACAGAACCAATACAATTCACAATTCAAAAAGCTTTCACACTATTTATGTCAAAATCATATTAATTCCCTCACCATCAAAAATATTTATATATTCTCTTTTTCTTGTGAAATAATGTTAAATTCTGAGACATTAAGATGACCTGAGTTAGTAACATGAAAATAAATGATATTTTTCTTTTTAAAAACATGTAATTGATTTATTTCAGCTTGGGACTTGGCAGCAGGACTTTCTAACATCAATGACAATCTTACTGACCGTCTCCAGGACAGCAACAGCAAGCTTTATTCCATGACTGAAGAACGAAACCTGCTTCATGCTAACCTCACTGAGCTGAAAAAGCTGAACAGGCCTCGAGGTTTGTCAAAACAGGCAACAAATACTGAAAAAGATCCATGAAATCCATAGATATTTAGAGTTTCAGGTCAGCTTAAGTTCCTGTGTCTTGTTTTTTTTTTTTTAAAGGAAAATGTAAAGATGTAAAAAAAACAAAAAAACATTGTGCTGCAATCCCAGGTTTTATAATCTAAGATCAATCTTTGTGACTATTTCCTCCAAAGTTCTGGGTAGAAGCATTAGAAGACAGAACAAAATGTTAACATAACTCCTTTTGTAAATAGATAAATTAATTTTGTATAAAAAAATTTATTAAAATGTATTAAATATTACACTATTTTCTTACAAAAAAGAGCAACAACCAATTAAAATGTAATATATATATATATATATATATATATATATATATATATATATATATATATATATATATATATATATATATATATATATAATTTTTTTTTTAGGGAAAAGATGTCCTACAGGATGGACATATTTCAGCTGCTCCTGTTACTTCCACTCTACAATTAAGGGTTCGTGGGATGAAGGAAGACAGGATTACATATCAAGAGGAGCAGATCTGGTCGTGATAAACGATAAAGATGAACAGGTGCTGTGTTCATTTTAACATCAATAATCCACAATAGTTTACCTCTAATGTACCTTATTTATAGTCTATCACACAAAACTGAAATAATGAAAATACAAATACAGGCATCATTGTATTGACTTGTTTCTAATGAAATTGACAACTTTACAAGTTTGACTAAATTATATTCTTGTTTAACTATAAATAATAAAGAAACAATGGAAGGTAACCAAGAGGCCGGACACATCTCTTCAGAAAGCAATTGTGTGTAATTTTGTAAGAAGGCTCTTTAAGTCTGGATCTAGCTGAGGCTGATAAAGGGGCTGTGAAACAAATCAAGGGAGAGGTGTGGACTGGTAATAATTTTCTTGAAGGTAGCCCCAAAGGATCATGAAGACCGATGATTAAGTTCTGTTGGATGGTCAGAGACCATTTTTGGCAAAGAACAGCAGCCAAAAGGTTGTAAAATTTAAAACATACTAGGCCTAACTCTTTCACAAACCGTAGAAAAGCACCCTGTGCAAAGAGGGGCAGGTATTCCTAGCAACAATCTTGCAATCTTATTTTTTGATTAGTCCAAAGCCAATTCCATCCATCCAGTTTCCATCACACTTTTATCCCAGGTGCAAGGGGTGCTGGTGACTATCTTCAGCTGTCAACGAGAGGTGGGGTACACCCTGGAAAGGTTGCTCATTCATTGCAGGGCAACAAATACCCCATTTACACTACCCTTGAAAAACCGTGCTGAGACCGGTCCGGGCTCAGTAACTGACATAACCTATTGTGTCTAAATGGAAAGCAAACTGAACTGAACCGAGCTAGACACAACAGAATCGAGCTAACTGCAGGCCAGTTCCAGAGGTGGGCTCGGCTCGGTTTTTCCCTGGCTTGGTTCTCTGATAACAAGAGTGCATGAGCTGAACGCGTCATCTCCGTCTGGCTGCACATCCCAATTCACACTCCATTCCAGTAGTTGGCGGTACTGCCCTTCCGGAAGTTGCTTGCCAACCAACACAAAATAGAAGAAGAACAACTATAAATAAAAACAACACTCAAGATCTTCTCCACGCAACATTTTAAATAATGACATTTTAAAAAATAACACCGAAGTACAGCAATAATAATCAAGCATAACTTTCTGAATGTGACGGGCGCTGCCATTTTGATTTGCTTGATTCCCTCCTTCTTCGCCTTCTTCCTCTTGTGTTTTAAGGCGGTTGGCAAACAACTTTTGGTGCATTACTGCCACCAACTGCTTGATTTCCTCCTTCAATACTTGCAGTAATACCGCAGATCGTCACTAGGAGACGAGGAGTCGAAGAACCGAGATAGCGTGATGTGTAAACGGTCGTCAGAACCGAGCTCGACCTGGTTAACTGATCCGAGCTCGGACCGGTCTCGGCATGGATTGGTTTTTCAAGGGTAGTGTAGATGAGGTAAAAGAGACAAACAGGACAAACAACCATTCAGGCACACACTCAAACCTAAGGAGAATTTAGAGAAGCCAATTACCCTAACAGTTATGCTTTTGGACTGTGGGAGGAAGCCGGTGTGCCCAGGGTGAACCCATGAATGCTCAGGGAGAATATGCAAACTCTATGCATAAAGACCCCGGCCGGCAATCGAACATTCTTGCTGCCAGGCAGCAGTGCTACCCAATTTGCCACTGAGCAGCCCTCAAAGCCAATTCTTTTGAACATTGACCTTCAGTGACGTGCGGTGAGGTTCATAGCTGGTGAGGCACTGACGTCATCAGAATCAGATTTGCAAATAGATGCATAGATTGACAGCAGTTTACAGGTTATGTTTCACTTCTGCATCCTTACACATACAAACTGTAGCTCACAAAACACACATTTCCTTAAAAAACAAAACAAAATAAATGTTATTACTGTCTTACCTTTACTTATAAATGAATAGAAGTCCTCCTTATCTTCCTTCAGTTTTAAAAGTCTCTCTGTCTCAATGGAGATCACTGCCAGGGAAGAAAGCCTTCCTTGATCCGTCCTGTTCCTGCCTTATGTTTTCAGTCTCTTGAGCACCCCCTGCCATGAGGCAAGAGAACTGCCTGCCTCACCTCGAACTTGTTCTCTGCCGTTTATAATCGCTCATTACACGAAACACGTTACACAAACACAGTTGGTGACAAAAAGCTCTGTACATTATATACATAAGCCAAATTATTAGAAATAAGTTCACATATTACATTTGTTTAAACTATTTTATTGACGCCGTACAGCAACATGCTCTCTCCGCTTTGCAGCCAGCGCAGAGCCAGGGGTTGCACAATCCAAGGTGAGGCAGAGCTCGCTGCTGCCTCACCGGCATCGCTTCCAAGCATTTGAATGGGAAAATAAGAAAATTCAGCGATTTTGAACAAATAAAAATCGAAATTGGTGAAGCTACATGAAAAATGAATATTTTTTAGTACAAACCACCGGATGAATATAACAATTTAAATTACTTTATGATTATATATTTTCTTTCTTTCCATGATGGCTGGTGAGGCACTGCCTCACCTGCCTCCCCTGACCGCACGTCACTGTTGACCTTTAGTTTTCCACCATCAAAACTGTAAAGCAAATAACCTCTTTTTTTGTAACTTTGTATTTTCCACCAGATCTTTGCTCTGAATGTTTAGGTCCATTTTTTGTTCCTGTGTGATGTAGTGTTAAATACTCAAAAGTTTATTATAGTGGGAGATTTTAACATTCATCATGACATTGAGGATAATGCAATAAATGTAGCCTTAAATGCTTAGACTTAGGGGGCTTTATTCAAAATTATCCCAAACATTCTTATCTTCATACTTTGACCTTGTGCTGACAGATGGCATTGACTGTGAAGAAATAAAAGTATCTCCTCACAACCCTGTCTTATCTAACAACCTTTTATGAACCTTTAAGATTACTTTAAGAGTAATAGAGGAGAATAAGAATAATCATAGATATAGAAACTCACTCAGAGCCATAGCTCTGTGGAATATGCATTTTCCCTTGATTGATTCTAGTAAAGAAAAGATCATTGGCATCCCTCTAAATATAAATGCTTTAGCCAGTAATGTAGTGGTTCCTGAAGAATTGGGTATACTTGCCTTTTGATGTCTCCGTTTTCCTGGATTTTCCTATTATGCTCATAAACATGTCTGGATGTAATGTCACCCTTACTAATTGACACCTAAGAACAACTTTACCAATTGCAACAAATTTGTTAAAACTTTCATGGAGCTGGTCAACAGCTACCCCTAGCATATCAGCTTACTTATTTATGACGTCTTCTATCTCCTTGAACCCAACGCCTTGGCAGAAGGCCGCTTACAACTCTGTAGATCTAGTGTCTTTAACTCTGACATTTTTACTATAAACAGAAGCTGTGGGAGCATAAGGATGGGTTGACTCTGTGCTGAGGTGCCAAGGAGCTCCAGGGATCCATTCAGTAGTGGGTTAAGCAAGGGATTGCTGATCACATGATTCTGTGCATGGAGCTTTGGGCTACTGATAAGTGGGTACTTGAGGGACTTATTCATCATATTAGGCTTTGCCTTGGTTCCTAGTTACATATTTATGGTTTCAATTTGGCTGCAGGATTCTAAGGTCCCAGGACATATTGATAATTATTTTTGCTGGGACACTCTTCCTCATTGTGCCCTCCTTTTGCTTTGGCAACTGTCTGTGTCAGCTCAGGTTTTCAAAAGAAGTCGTAGGAAATAGAGAGATCTGCAATATTGAATACCAGTGATCTGCTTATTCTGTATTGCACTGTTCATGTATATCAACATGGTATGACCAACTTCTACTACCACCTAAAATAACGTTGTTTATATTTAACAGGACTTTATTTCCAGTTTTGCAAAGGAAAGAACATGGATTGGTCTGAATGACAAAGAAACCGAGGGTTCTTGGAAGTGGGTGGATGGAACCTCTATGAATCTTTCGTAAGTGTTAACTTTTTGATGTTACTCGCAACAGTGACACAAACAATATTTTAGGGTGTTACTGTGTAAGGTTACTTCTTTGAAACTGATGGAAATGTTTTTTGTATTAGTTCAGTTTAGAAACAAGTATAGCAATCAGGCTTTTAAGCAAAAAAAAAAAATATATGTAAAAAGTCTTATCATTCACCAAGATTTTATTAACAGCTAATACAGAGTAGCTGTAAAGATGAGCAGTCAAACAGTGAAAATAAGCCAAAGGTTTATTTCGACATCAATATAACTGTACATAAACCATTAGTAAAATATTTTAAACCATAATGAAAAAAACAAAAACAAACTTAAAGTGTGTCATGTTTGGCTTGACGTGTTTGGCCCACATGCTGAACACACTCGGAAACAGGCAGATCTTTGAGGGTTTTTATTGGAAAAAACAGAACGAAAGGGGGTTCTGCAACCGCAGACCGAAGCTCAGCACAGGGAGCCGGAACCAAGGAACGTCTAGGGGAATGAGAAGGGCGGTTAACCAGGGACGGGACAGAGAGGAATGTTCAGCTGGACGAACGCTTACCTCAGAGCGGGGAGAGCCGAACCGGGGAGGAGGCGGGTTGGACTTAAAGCTGGCCAGGTGGAGGAGAAGGCGATCGCCCAGGTGACCAGAGAGCTGAAGCCAGAGAGGGTCCGAGCAGCACCGGGGAGATCCAGGCAACCAGAACAGCGGGGGAAACCTGAAGGAGGTCCGTGAGGGTGGGGGGACCAGTGAGGGGAACCGACTCGGAAGGAACCGGGGGAACCACTCAGAGGAGTCCACCATGAGAGGGATCAGAACACGAGGGGGCACCTGGGAGACACAGAGGTAAGACAGGTTACAAAAAGCTTGAGAAGGCTAGAGACCGTGGTAGTTTTAGCATACCACTACGGTAGCACTCAGGCGTCCTTCTGCTGTCTGAACGCAGTTCTTATAGAGCACCCCAGTGCTGCAGAAACAACCCGCTGGTGTGCGAGCACCAATCAGTCAACCAGGAACACCTGTGGAGAAGGCAGAGGCAGCAGAGTCCTGACACCACCCCCCCCTCAAGGGTCGCCTCCAGGCGACACAAAGGAGGATGTCGAGGGACGGGAGGAGAGGAAAGAGTCAATAAGGGACTGGTCAGGGATGGAGGAACCAGGGAGCCAGGACCGATCCTCGGGACCGCGACCAACCCAATCCACGAGGTATTGGAAACCCCTACCTCGTGGATGGGAGGCCACGATACGTTGGATCTGGCGTCCATGGTGGTCCAGGGTGGGCGGAGGAGGGTCGGCCGGGGGGCACAAGGGACTGGAGGAGACAGGCTTAATCTGAGACACGTGGAAGGTGGGGTGCACACGGGAGTGAGACGGGAGACGAAGACGGACTGAGGTGGGACTGACAATGGAGATAATTTCATAGGGGCCAGTGAAACGTGGGGACAACTTGCGGGAGGTAGCTTGGGAGGGAAGGTCTCGGGTGGATAACCAGACTCGCTGACCGGGGAGGTAAGTGGGGGCTGGGACCCGCCTCCGGTCAGCGAACCTGCGATTCTGTTCAGCAGTGTCTTGGAGAGCTTGTATGGTCTGGGTCCAAAAGTGTTTGCAACGGTTGATGTGGTCCTGGACGGAAGGCACAGCGATCAGCCTATTGTTGTCGGGTAGAAGTGGGGGCTGATAACCCAGAGAGATCTCAAAGGGGGAGTGACCGGTAGCAGTGGAGACGTGACTGTTATGGGCATACTCAATCCAGGGGAGGTACTTGTTCCAGTCCGTGGGGTTCTTGGAGGTGAGGCAACGGAGGGCGGTCTCCAGCTCCTGGTTCATCCGCTCTGTCTGACCGTTGGTCTGCGGGTGGTAGCCGGAGGTCAGAGTGTACCGGGCACCAAGGGCCACAGCAAACTCCTTCCACACCCGCGAGATGAATTGGGGACCACGGTCAGACAGAATCTCTTGTGGGATTCCATGGAGGCGGAAAACATGTTTCACCAGGAGCTGGGCCGTGAGGAAAGCAGAGGGGAGTTTCCGGAGGGGAATGAGGTGGCAGGCCTTGGAGAACCGATCGACAACTGTGAGGATTACTGTCATACCTTGTGAGGAAGGGAGACCAGTGATGAAATCCAGGGCTATATGGGACCAGGGACGTTCAGGGATGGGCAGGGGCTGGAGGAGGCCAGATGGTGGTCTGTTGGAGGGTTTATTTTGAGCACAAACAGGACAAGAGAGAACAAACTGTTTGATGTCCTGGGACATAGTGGGCCACCAGAAACTGCGGGCGAGGAGCGTTCGGGTGCGATGGATGCCAGGGTGTGCGGAAAACTTCTCGGCATGAGCCCATTGGATAACACGGGATCTGACTGAGGAGGGCACATAGGTGCGATTTGGAGGACCGGTTCCGGGGTCAGGGTCGGATGGGAGTGCTTGGGTAATGAGGTCCTGTACCTCCCACTGGAGAGCGCCGAGCACACAGGAGGGCGGCAGGATAGCGACCGGTTCCTTCACGGAGTCGGGGGGAGAGTAGAAACGGGACAAGGCGTCGGGCTTCAGGTTCTTAGAACCAGGGCGGTAGGAGATTGTCAGGTTGAACCGGGAGAAGAAGAGGGACCAGCGGGCCTGCCGGGGCCTGCCGGGGGTTTAGCCGCTTAGCTGTCTGGATGTAGGCCAAGTTCTTATGGTCGGTCCAAATAAGAACTGGTTGCTCAGACCCCTCTAGCCAGTGACGCCACTCCTCCAAAGCGAGCTTTATGGCTAACAGCTCCCGGTCTCCGACGTCATAGTTTCTTACTCCATCATCCATAACATAAAGTTGTTGACAGCAATGGCCCAGCTGATGCCTCTTTTCAGGACGATGTCACAGCCGAACAGAGAACCAGGCTAGGTTTAGCTACTATGAAGAGAAAAAAACAGGAGAACATTAAGTTACAAGCTGAAATAACCAACAATGCAAAACTGTAGAATAGAAAGTAACAGAGTGGTTAAAGTGACCAGATGTATGTGAGATTAGTCCCTCCAGACAGTGTCCTTGTTATTTTTAATTCTGCCATACTGCTTTACTGTCAACAATGGGTGGTGAGGTTGCTTGACGACCCAGATGCAGACAAGTGAAGCAGGGATGTGTTCTGAAAGGTTTAATTGTAGACCAAAAAGCGGCAGAGGCAGAAATCCAGAAATCCAACTCAAAATATAAAACAAACCAAAATCATGGAGACACCAGGGTAAAGACGAGTCTGAGGAGCCGGGGAGAGACGAGCAGAGTAGACAACACAGCAACAAGAAGAAACCAGCACTGAGTGACTGCAGAGGTGGAGTATTTAAGGACAACCAAACAAAGGATGGACTAACGAGCTGAATGGGGAGCAGGTGTGGGTGGAACTGGCAAGAGGGAATCCAAGGGAAAAGAAAACAATCACAAGGGGGCAACAGAGAGTAACTAAAGAATGCTTGAAGATCATGGAAAATAACAAAACAACTGATAACAGAAAACTCAGAGTCAACAAATAAGAACCATAACAGTACCCCCCCCTCAAGGGCGGATACCAGACGCTCTTGGAGCCCAAACACAAAACAACCCACCCAGGGTGGGCGGAGGGGGAAACCAGGAAGGAGGGCAAGAAACCAAAAACAAAACAACCCACAAAAGGTGGGCGAGGGCAACCTAAAGTCTCTAGAATTCAGCCGTGGGGCCGGAGGCGAGGTGACAGAGTCTCTGGAGGCCGGCCATGGGGCCGGAGGCGAGGACGAAGGTGGGCCTCTGGAGGCCGGCCGTGGGGCCGGAGGCGAGGACGAAGGTGGGCCTCTGGAGGACGGCCGTGGGGCCGGAGGCGAGGGCGAAGGTGGGCCTCTGGAGGACGGCCGTGGGGCCGGAGGTGAGGGCGAAGGTGGGTCTCTGGAGGACGGCCGTGGGGCCGGAGGTGAGGACGAAGGTGGGCCTCTGGAGGACGGCCGTGGGGCCGGAGGAGGGCCTCTTGTGGACGGAGGAGGGCCTCCTGAGGACGGAGGAGGGCCTCTGGAGGACACCGGCTACGCCGTCTCTGAAGAAGGGGAACCATTGGAGAGGGACGCCGTCTCTGAAAAAGGGGAACCTTTGGAGAGGGACGCCGTCTCTGAAGAAGGGGAACCTTTGGAGAGGGACGCTGTCTCTGAAGAAGGGGAACCTTTGGAGAGGGACGCCGTCTCAGACGCAGCTGCAGGGACCTTGGGGGACGCCGTCTCAGACGCAGCTGCAGGAACCGCCTCAGAGGGGGCCGCCGACTGCGGCACAGGAACCGCCTCAGAGGGGGCCGCCGACTGCGGCACAGGAACAGCCTCAGAGGGGGCCGCCGACTGCGGCACAGGAACAGCCTCAGAGGGGGCCGCCGACTGCGGCACAGGAACAGCCTCAGAGGGGGCCGCCGACTGCGGCACAGGAACAGCCTCAGAGGGGGCCGCCGAGTGCGGCACAGGAACAGCCTCAGAGGGGGCCGCCGAGTGTGGCACAGGAACAGCCTCAGAGGGGGCCGCCGACTGCGGCACTGGAACAGCCTCAGAGGGGGCCGCCGACTGCGACACTGGAACAGCCTCAGAGGGGGCCGCCGACTGCGGCACTGGAACAGCCTCAGAGGAGGCTTGGAGCGCCCGCTGAGGGGCCGTGGAGGCTTGGAGCGCCCGCTGAGCCTTATTTTAGAGAGCCTTTTACTAGTGTGCTCAGGGATATCAGGATGACTCTGAGCGGGCTCAGGAGTCCCAGGCGCTAGGCTAAACGGCCCGCTAATGGGCTCAGGAGTGTCTGGTGCTAGGCTAAACGGCCCGCTAATGGGCTCAGGAGTCTCTGGCGCTAGGCTAAACGGCCCGCTAATGGGCTCAGGAGTCTCTGGCGCTAGACTAAACGGACCGCTAATGGGCTCAGGAGTCTCTGGCGCTAGGCTAAACGGCCCGCTAATGGGCTCAGGAGTCTCTGGCGCTAAGCAAAACAACCCGCTAATGGGCTCAGGCACAGGGGAAGCTGTCCCGCTAATGGGCTCAGGCACAGGGGAAGCTGCCCCGCTAATGGGCTCAGGCACAGGGGAAGCTGACCCGCTAATGTGGACTGGAGCTAGGGAAACAGGACCGCTAATGGGGACTGGAGCTAGGGAAACAGGACCGCTAATGGGGACTGGAGCTAGGGAGACAGGACCGCTAATGGGGACTGGAGCTAGGGAGACAGGACCGCTAATGGGGACTGGAGTTAGGGAAACAGGACCGCTAATGGGTTCTGGAGCTAGGGAAACTGGACCGCTAATGGGTTCTGGAGCTAGGGAAACTGGACCGCTAATGGGTTCTGGAGCTAGGGAAACCGGACCGCTAATGGGTTCTGGAGCTAGGGAAACCGGACCACTAATGGGTTCTGGAGCTAGGAAAACTGGACCGCTAATGGGTTCTGGAGCTAGGGGATCTGGCTGGCTAGGAGCTGATGGAGATGGCAGGAAAGGAAAAAGATCTTCCCTCTCCCCATAAAAGTAGTGCCTTAACTGAGACTCCTCAATATGGGGAGCTCTAACTGCAGGGGGTGTAATACGTGGACCTGGTTTGACTTTTTTAGAAGATGGGACTAGCTGTTTGTCATAGAGGTGACGACTGAGACTATGGGAGACACTGACCTGGTTATAGGGGAAGCTAAGGCTAGCAGCTGGCTGACCAAAGGGAGTGGAGGCGTCAGGCTGACCCGCCGGAGAGGAAGTGGAGGCGTCAGGCTGACCCACCGGAGAGGGAGTGGAGGCGTCAGGCTGACCCGCCGGAGAGGGAGTAGAGGCGTCAGGCTGACCCGCAGCAGAGGGAGTGGAGGCGTCAGGCTGACCCGCCGCAGAGGGAGTGGAGGCGTCAGGCTGACCCGCCGGAGAGGGAGAGGAGGCGTCAGGCTGACCCGCCGGAGAGGGAGAGGAGGCGTCAGGCTGACCCCCCGGAGAGGGAGTGGAGGCGTCAGGCTGACCCGCCGGAGAGGGAGTGGACTTCTTCCCCCGGCGACGCTTACGCCTGGAGGGAGCAGTTGGCAGGGGAGAAACAGAGGTTGAACAGGCAGCTGCTGCAGGTGATTGTGGTTGAGGTGGAGGAGGTTTATTTAATAGCTGGGCTAAAGCCGCCTTGTGGTTCCACTCCACCTCTTCTAAAATGTCCAGAAACCCTAGGGATGACAGGAGAGTTGTTTGGGGGGTTAAAATCTTTTTTAGGTCAGCTGCAGCACATACCCGTCTCCAGGGAGGGCTGAGAGTGGCAATCCTGTCCAGTGTGAACCGACAGTTCTCCAGGAAGTGTGTCATGCTTCCTGCCAAGTTTGACTCTGCTGGGTCCATGTTGGCTGGTTCCTTCTGTCAACAATGGGTGGTGAGGTTGCTTGAGGACCCAGATGCAGAGACAAGTGAAGCAGGGATGTGTTCTGAAAGGTTTAATTGTAGACCAAAAAGCAGCAGAGGCAGAAATCCAGAAATCCAACTCAAAATATGAAACAAACCAAAATCATGGAGACACCAGGGTAAAGACGAGTCTGAGGAGCCGGGGAGAGACAAGCAGAGTAGACAACACAGCAACAAGAGGGAACCAGCACTGAGTGACTGCAGAGGTGGAGTATTTAAGGACAACCAAACAAAGGATGGACTAACGAGTCGAATGGGGAGCAGGTGTGGGTGCAACTGGCAAGAGGGAATCCAAGGGAAAAGAAAACAATCACAAGGGGGCAACAGAGAGTAACTAAAGAATGCTTGAAGATCATGGAAAATAACAAAACAACTGATAACAGAAAACTCAGAGTCAACAAATAAGAACCATAACATTTACTCTTTTCATATCTGACCTCCTGTCTGGCTCCCTCATCTAAGCCCAGTTCTCTGTTGATATGGTTACTGTTCTCATGTCTTTTGTCTATTCAACAGCATATAAGTATAAAAAACTAGTTAATTTATCTATAGGGGTGAAAGGCAGGATTTGACAACTTATCACACATTCCAAGGAAATTGAAACACATTTTATTTAACCAATATGAAAGGAAATTCCAACAGCATAGGCTGCTTGTGAAAAAAAAAAACAATATTTGTGAGTGGCCTGTAAATAAAAGTTTTTTTTTTCACATCTTTAATGTTCGCTGCCTTCGATATTAGTCTGGGAATGTCATTTCTGTTTCAAGAAAGGTGCAAAATCAACGGAGAAAAACTATAAGATACACTACCGTTCAAAAGTTTGGGGTCATCCAAACAATTTTGTGTTTTCCTTAAAAGTCACACTTATTCACCACTATACGTTGTGAAATGAATAGAAAATACAGTCAAGACATTGACAAGGTTAGAAATAATGATTTGTATTTGAAATAAGATTTTTTTTTTTACATCAAACTTTGCTTTCGTCAAAGAATCCTCCATTTGCAGCAATTACAGCATTGCAGACCTTTGGCATTCTAGCTGTTAATTTGTTGAGGTAATCTGGAGAAATTGCACCCCACGCTTCCAGAAGAAGCTCCAACAAGTTGGATTGGTTGGATGGGCACTTCTTGCGTACCATACGGTCAAGCTGCTCCCACAACACCTCAATGGGGTTCAGATCTGGTGACTGCGCTGGCCACTCCATTACCGATAGAATACCAGCTGCCTGCTTCTGCTCTAAATAGTTTTTGCACAATTTGGAGGTGTGTTTAGGGTCATTGTCCTGTTGTAGGATGAAATTATCTCCAATCAAGTGCTGTCCACTGGGTATGGCATGGCGTTGCAAAATGGAGTGATAGCCTTCTATATTCAGATTCCCTTTTACCCTGTACAAATCTCCCACCTTACCAGCACCAAAGCAACCCCAGACCATCACATTACTTCCACCATGCTTAACAGATGGCGTCAGGCATTCTTCCAGCATCTTTTCATTTGTTCTGCGTCTCACAAACGTTCTTCTTTGTGATCCAAAGACCTCAAACTTGGTTTCATCCGTCCACAACACTTTTTTCCAGTCTTCCTCTGTCCAAAGTCTGTGTTCTTTTGCCCATCTTAATCTTTTTCTTTTATTGGCTAGTCTCAGATATGGCTTTTTCTTTGCCACTCTGCCCTGAAGCCCAGAATCCCGCCGCCGCCTCTTCACTGTAGATGTTGACACTGGTGTTTTGCGGGTACTATTTAATGAAGATGCCGGTTGGGGACCTGTGAGGCGTCAGTTTCTCAAACTAGAGACTCTAATGTACTTATCTTCTTGCTCAGTTGTGCAATGCGGCCTCCCACTTCTTTTTCTACTCTGGTTAGAGCCTGTTTGTGCTGTCCTCTGAAGGTAGTATTACACACCGTTGTAGGAAATCTTCCTGTTCTTAGCAATTTCTCGCATGGAATAGCCTTCATTTCTAAGAACAAAAATAGACTGTCGATTTTCAGATGAAAGTTCTCTTTTTCTGGCCATTTTGAGCGTTTAATTGACCCCACAAATGTGATGCTCCAGAAGCTCAATCTGCTCAAAGGAAGGTCAGTTTTGTAGCTTCTGTAACAAGCTAAACTGTTTTCAGATGGGTGAACATGATTGCACAAGGGTTTTCTAATCATCAATTAGCCTTCTGAGCCAATGAGCAAACACATCGTACCATTAGAACACTGGAGTGATAGTTGCTGGAAATGGGCCTCTATATACCTATGTAGATATTGCACCAAAAACCAGACATTTGCAGCTAGAATAGTCTTTTACCACATTAGCAATGTATAGTGTGTATATCTTTAAAGTTAAGACTAGTTTAAAGTTATCTTCATTGAAAGGTACAGTGCTTTTCCTTCAAAAATAAGGACATTTCAATGTGACCCCAAACTTTTGAACGGTAGTGTATATATATATATATATATATAGATTTATTTTCTATATATATGTTTATATAAAGTATTCATCAAATATATAATTAATGGAATAAAATTAGTAGACGCAGTCAACCTGTATATTTTTACGGAAGCATTTTGCATTCACCGAAGGAAAAAAAAATCTGACAGCTTATCTCATAATTACGAGATAATATCTTGTAATTATGGGATCTTTTCTCATAATTACGAGATCTTTATGTCATAATTATGAGATCCTGATCTCAATATTATGAGATAATATGTCATATTTAGGAGATCTGGAAGGGCAGTCATTGCTGATCTCTCCACTACATGAAACGTGAACAATGAGTGGGTTGTTAGATATAATCTGCTTTTATTTCCTTTTAGGTATGCAACACTGGAAAATACAGAGTTTCCTTAATGTGGACTGAAATAATTTGAATTTGTCATCATTGTAAAGTAAGTCCTTAGAATTTGTTTAGGTGAAGAAGCCCACTCTTACTTCACACTTTTCCAGTAGGAGCAATTAAACCAGCACGGGCTGCTTTATGGTTGTAAATGAATGCGTCTGAAAAGCATTAAAGCTGGCTTGGTGGTGTCACATAGAACTTTCCATCGATACCTTCTCAAAATCCTAAATCCGCAAGGAGAGCTGAGACTTCTGTAATGACCTCAGAACGTTGGATCCATAATTCGAGGCGAGACAGGCAGTGGGAAAGTTCAAAGCTTTTATGGCAGAAAAATCACTCCATATCCAAAGGGCAGAAACAGGTTACAATCAGGAAAACAGAACAAGATACAGATCGCTAGTTAATCTCACCAAACTGTTTGAATAACCTGGCGCTGACAGAAGGCAAGCATGCAACATAAATAGCTGAATAACCAGGTGGAAATGATCGGGGTTAATCAGCTGCAGGACCAATTAGACAGGGGAGCAAGGAGGAAAGGGAAAAACGGAACCATCAGTGCCAATGGTGCCGAACTTCATGCAGCAAGTCGATTCATATGAAAAACTAAAATCAAACAGAATCTGTATTAATGGAGCTGTTGATGGATTTTCACGGATATGCGATATGACCATTACTCCACAAGTAGTAATCCCAGGGTTATAGATGAAGTGAAAAACAGGAGCGGAACTCTAACGCATATCATGTTAGCCCTTGGTACAGATGCAGATATTTTTAATAAGTAATCATGAAGACCAGTTTTGTGAGAAATTCTACATTATGGGCTCAAGTAAGCATAACCAAATATATAGATAGGATCTCATAATTACGAAATAAGATCTTGTAATTACGTGATCAGTATCTCATAACTATGAGATAAAGATCTCGTAATCATGAGATAAGCTGTCCAATTTTTTTTTTATTTGGCGAATGCAAAACACTTCCGTATATTTTAACCTGCAGTGTAAATACAGCTGTTCTATGAAGCCCTCAGATTTTCGTTGGAGAACAGTAGTAAGAATCCATCAGCACAGAGATTTTTTAAGATAAAGTGGTTATATTGCCTTTTACCTGTACCTGTGTAATCACAATAATGTTGAATTTAATCTAATCTTATATTATTAGTCACTTAAAAATACTTCAAGTCTTGAACAGCTCAAATTCTGCTTTTCATCCCATTTTCTGAAAAATAAGTCTGGCTCAAAACTGAAAACAAAAAGTTGTGTCCTCGTTGTTTTCCTTGCCTTCTGCTCAGTGATGAATGGAACTACACGGAGGAAAATCTGTTAGAGGCTTCAACCTTCAACCTCACAAATGACCCTAATCTGTTAGAGCAACAAATGGATGTTCATTGCAAAGCATATTCACATATTAGAAGGGGGACACAAAAATCCAGTATAGGGTCAATAGGGATTTCAACATGATTTTCAAAAATGCCTTTAAAAACACATTTCCACATATTCACTATTTCATGTTACAAATGTTAAATTAGTCCTTCATATATGGATGAATGTAAAAAACAAATCCAAAATGCATTGGACAACACAGATGTTTGTGTTTGATAAAACTCAAGAGGAGAAAATGTCTACAAACAAGTGGTAATCATCCAAAGTATATATATCAGAATAAAATTGAACAACTGAACAGGACAGGAACAGATTACCTGAGCAGTTTTTTGTATTCATAAATACATGCATATCTTTTTATTTCAAATTAAATCTGCTAAACTTTCACATTGTTCATCTCTGCATTTTAGTTTGTCTCTCAAAGGCTGGTAAAACAAGTTGTTTTTTTTATAATACATTTTTTTTAACTTTTGGATATATGTGATTAAAAACCATTACGGGTTAGTGACTGATCTGCTTACTTCAAAACAAGAAGCAAAAATATAATTAAAAGAAAAAGTCAGAGTTGGCCTAAACAACTGTTACAGGCCTCAGTTTTATTTATATAGCTTAGTTATGTGTTTGATTAAAAATAATGCATAATTGTTCTTTAGGCCAGTTATTGTAATATCTTTGCATTTGCAATAAGTCTGAAGTGCAGTCTCTTTGTCAATTTCGGAGACTAGATTACTGTTTAGATTTCATTACAGTCTATTAGTGAGACTATCTGCCTGTTTCTTCATATTCCTTCCATATTTAACTTACAAACCTATAAGAACCTATTATTCATCCTTGAGGGCCCCCTGCTGGCCATACAAGGGAAACGGGAAGTTATTCATGTTGTTAGTAAATAGCTTTGCATAAAGTTGTTTATATATTTTTACATAAATTTTACACTTTTTTAAAATTATATCATAGATGAAAATAAAATGTTTAATTTGCTTAATCAATTGAGGATATTCTTCCCTTTAAGTTTTATTTCCTCTTTTTTTTTCTTACATCATCATCTTTTCTATTTCATGTTCTTAACTCATATGGTTTCCCATCAGATATAAAAAAAATCCCTGATGTCTAAATGACAACTGAATGTCACATATACTGCTGCTAAAAAAGATTCTCTAATTCCTCTTTTGTTTTTTGCATTTGAGCCAAAAGAAGGTTAGTTTAGGAGAATGGAAAGGGAAAAGTAATTGCAAAATGCATCAAAATAATTTATTTTCTTATCTGAATGGTAAATGACACAGCTTCCCACTGTCCATTGTTTTCCCAATTACTACTGGATCTTTATTAATGAAAGCGCCTTTACTGATTTCAAGGTGTTATCAAATTATGTTTAAAATGTTCTATACAGTTCAAATGTGTTCAGTTGTTGCTTACCAGTAAATGGATTAATTGAGATAAGGTTTCAGTCCAAAATTTCCCCATTGCGGGACAATAAAGCTATTTTCTATTCTATTCTACTTCATGTTGCCAGACAGGCACTATTTTAGAGATACCTTAATTGTACAGGTCAGACAGAAACTAGGCCTAAGTCTGACTATTTAAATTGAACTCTCAACTTTCAATAACTGGGATTATCAAGGTTTGCTGTTGTTTTAAACTAATCATAATACCAGAACCAGATAGCAGAACCAGAACAGCAACAACTAGTACAAGCAGAAAAAATTAAATCAAATCAAAGGGATACCAGAAACAACATACTTGCAGTAAAATGCAAAAAAAAAAACTTCATGAAGATCATGAAAAAACAGGATAAAGTAAGAATATTACAAGTAGTCATAACTTTGTTTTACCGCTGGCCCTAATCCTCTACCTTAAAAAAAAATAGACCTTAACATACCACAGATTGAAAAGTAGTCTTTATACAGATTTGTTTTTTGCAGATATGAGTAAAACAAAGTAGAACAGACATCATATTCCACTGAACCACACTATGCTGTTTGTGCAGAGTTTTAGTGTAAATCTGTAAGTAGTTGGAAAATACAGATAGCATAGAAGATGTTTTGATGATTTTTTTTGTTCTTTGTTTTTTGCAACACCTACAACTAAAACCTCTGAATGAAAATAAGAATTCTGTGCCAGGTTCCAATAACCTGCAATTACAGTGTTTAAAAAGCAACAAGCACCTTTTCAGGCATCTGACACAGACATCTTTAAAACTACAGTCTGCTGTTCCTCGAGGGCCAACCATGACACCATCCCCAGACATGAATCAAAATGATTTATCATCAGTACCAGAGGAATATCATTACTTATAACAAGTCTTCCTCAAAAGTTTAAACATTACCATCCCATCAATCATATTGTTGTGCCAACAATATGGTCACACTATTCCTGCAGGAACAGTGCGACTTCCAGCAAGTCAGATTAGAGTGGGCTTTTTGCCTAAAATTCCTAGATCCAGGGACATCTTATCTCGTAAATACGAGATAAGATCTCATAATATTGAGATCAGGATCTCAGTATTAAAGCACAGGTAAATGATCACGATCTTCTGAACAGAAGATGATTATCAGAGTGAGTTACTTACCTGATTTAGCAGTTCAGTCCATCCTCTCAATCATAGGCAGGATAGGGCGATGCACTGCAGACAAGAGGAAGCCCTGAGCCATCCAGAGCCTCCCTGTGCAACGACCCCAGTGAGCAGGCAGGAATCCGATCCAGGACAGGGATTTAGATCAGGACTGAGTAGTACTGGAATCCAGAAGTCTACAGTCCACTCAGGGGTTCCGATCCACTCAGGAACGGAAAGATCCAGGCTCCAGGGATCCATCAAAGCATGATAGCAGGTTTAGAGTCCCGTGCATCGAGCAACCAGTTCAGACAGAAATGCACCTGAGAGGCAGAATCCAGCAGGAGTCCAACCGTGGTTCAGGCGAACAGATCGGGCAGGGACAGACAGGGCGAGTGGGTGAGAGGGAACAGAATCAGGAAAACAGAATCACTAGGGAAACGCTGAAACACTCTCACCACTGGTTAGGGAAATAACTCGCCTGAGGGCACTGCCTTAAGAATAAACTCCTCACTGGAACAGGGACATGAACCTTAGAAATAAATCTAAAACTGACGCACAGGACACTAAAAGAAGGCAAACAGAGAACAAACGAAAATCAAACAATGATCTGGCCCTGAGAGCTGGGCTGGACTAAATATAAAGCAGAACCTACAAATGGATGAGATCAGAGATGATCAGGAACTGGGCAGAACTAGGCAGGTGAGTGAAATGAGCAATTAAAGCCAGCTATCAGAGCAAATCATGACAACTTTGGCCATTTGACAAAATTATTTAAGCTCTTCTAAGCCTTGTCAGAATAATTATGTATAAGATACTAAATGTTTGTTCTTATGATGTATAATGTGTGACATATTACTGTTCCAGAAAGGTGTTGCACAAGCAGTATAGGTTAACTCTTAGGAAGTATTGCTCAAGCTTAACGAAACCAGCCGTTCTCGGACCATTTTACCACAAGACATTTAAATGCTCCTGTTCACTGAGGCTGTAAATTGAATTGTCTATCTTGTTTCTGTCAGGAATCCAGTTTGTGCGGTCTGTTTTTGTGTTTCCTTTCCTCCTCCAACAGGTAGTGCCCCATCCTCATTGGGTCTCCCTGCACACCTGCAGCTCATTGCCTCATTACCTGTGGAGTGTTCTTAAGCTGCTGACTGCCACTACCTCGACACCAGAGTGTTCGCTAATACAGGGTACTCTAGCCATGTTTAGTTTAGCAGAGTCTAACCTAAGTCTTTGTTTTGCCAATACTGGGCACTCTAGCCATGCTTAGTTTAGTAGAGTCTAACCTAAGGCTTTGTTTTGCCAATACTGAGCACTCTAGCCATGCTTAGTTTAGCAGAGTCTAACTTGAGTTTTTGTTTGCCAGTTTTGGATTCTCTAGTCAAGCTGAGTCTTTCTGAGTGAAACTTAGTTTTTGTCAACCTGAGTCTTAACTTTGTTTTTGTCTTTGCCTCTCGGTAGGAAGTCATCCTGCAAACTGGATTTGTTCGGTCCTTCTCTCTCTGGAAGGTTCAACTGAGCTTCTATCTGAGCTGGGGTTCAAAACAGGAAGTTTGGACCCACTTTCCCCAAGAGGTCGTTTGAGCTTCACATCAAGCAAAGGTTTCTTCAGCACTGCAGCCCTTTCAAGTACTGCAGGAAATCTGAGTGGCAGTAAGCTTCTCCATTCACCAGGGAACAACCGCAGTCTGAATAACCCAGTCCACCCATCACCAAACAAGACAATCTCTGGTACAACCCTCACAGTCTGGATTCCATAAAGGACACCTTTCCCTGGAGAAGTGAGTCTGCAACCTTTTCCTCCAATTCTAAACCTAAGATTTAAATTTCCCACTGAGCCTGAATTAACCGCAGTGTCTTCCCCTCACCTTTCAGTCCCTGTTGATCAGTGCTCAGAGCAGCACTGGATTCATCACATCATTACTATATAAACCTGTTTAAACTTTTCCCTGGTCTCTCTGTTTGGTCTTCTGCATCTTGGGATCAGACCTTAGTTAAATCATGACAGTTATCCCTTCCTTTAGTACAGCACGCAACTATGTAACTAGGGAACTCCCTGATTTTATTAAATTGTGAGGAGAAAGCTGAGACGAGCAGAGTGGGTTTGAGATTGTAACTGCACGATCTCTTCCTACTTTCCTCGTGGGTAAAAAAGAATTCTGACTCTGTACCTTTCTTTCCTTGTTTTACAGTGTTTTAGGTGTTTGAACCTGATAGCCTCCAGCCCAGTGTTGTGGTCAAGACCACCTAACCTGAGACCAAGACAAGACCAAGACCAGAGTGTACCGAGACCAAGACAAGACCAAGACTTTTAGGGTCCGAGACCAAGTCAAGACCAAGACTTTTAGGGTCAGAGACCAAGTCAAAACCAAGTCCAGCGCCAGTATGTGACAATAAAATGTGAAACATGATCAAAATCACTAAAATTGATGTAAAAGACCCACATTCACATAAAAACACCTAGATATTTAACACACAGAACTGGAATAAACATAAACATCTTTATTTAGTACTTCTGTGTCGTAATCACAGAATCTCAAACAATTAATCAAAGTCGATCAAAATAGTATTTTCTCTGCCTTTCATGAACAGTACATACATTTATGTTGTTTTTAAATGTGCTATTTCAAAACAATATGCAAATGTGTAAAACTGAAAAAATGGCAATCATTTCTCTTGTTTCTCATATACAGTACAGATTAAAGCTATATTATATAACTTTTCTTAAATAAATCCATATCTGTCACCAAGTTGTAAAAATATGTTATGAGACAGATAATTTGTTGAAAAAATTAATTGATCTCCTTCACTTCCTCCCTGAGCTACTACTGACATCTGCAGAAATACAAACCCCACTGAAATACGTGCACAAAAGCCTGACTGACTTTTTTCAGTTCTAAGACCCTGTTGCTGAATCAGATGGTTTGTTTTTGACCAAGCCATGTATTTCTCTAGTAAGTACTGGGAACATGGAGAAAAGGCAGAAGTGCTAAATATTTTCACAGCTTGTCGGTTTCATAACATACTGTCACAACATAATGACTTAAATATGTACGTAGCTTACCTTTCTTTGTGCTTTCTTTCAAGGTGTCGATAAAAGTTGGACGTAGTCCCTACCGTCTCTGATAGTGAAGCACTGCAGAACTTACATTGCGCTGTATACTTTTCTCTCAATGTTGCTTTACAAATATATTCTATGTGATTTAATTAGTCGAATTTTATAACCGATGATTTGGCCGACATCTTATGCCGTTCTCAGACAACCACTTGTGACTTTCAATCAAAGTGCTGCAGCCCGCGCGCAGGTGAAAGGGGGTGGGCGTGACAGCGGTAAAAAACAAAAAACAAAAAAACATGCATTTACCAATGAGACAGGTTATTGCTTGGATTTTAATCCAAGCATTCAATAAAAAGAAGGATCTTAAAGAAACTGATAATATTCAGATGATTAGCGGTAAAAAGCAGTAAAAAACAAAAAACAAAAAAACATGCATTTACCAATGAGACAGGTTATTGCTTGGATTTGAATCCAAGCATTCAATAAAAAGAAGGATCTTAAAGAAACTGATAATATTCAGATGATTAGCGTTATGCTGATGAAGGTTGTCAGTCATCCAGGTCATAGTCATTCCGTAAAAATTCAAAAAATATCCACTGGACTTGGTTTTCAAGTTTTCAAGATTTCAAGTTCAAGTTTCAAGTTTCAAGTTTTCAAGATTTGAAGACGTTTCGCCACCTCTCCAGGAAGCTTTCTCAATTCAAATGTGATTCAATTGAATTTTTACGGGATGATTAGCGTTATTTCCACAGTTGTGGTCTTGAGCGGTCTTGAAATAAAATGCAGAGTCCTCAGCGCCCGAGACCGAGACAAGACCGAGACCAAATGCGGTCAAGTCCGAGACGAGACCGAGACCATCAAAAAATGGTCTCGAGACCAAGACCGATCTCGAGTACTACAACACTGCTCCAGCCAAAGGTGGGATTTCCTCTTAAAATATGTGAAAATTACTCTGAAATCATGGACTGAGACCAGATTGGAAAGCAGGATAAATATTGTTGAGGCAGTAAGGTACCAGGCTGAGTAATTATGAGAGGCTCTTCTGGAGGTGAGGGGGAGATCTACAGACCCTGTGGTGCGAGTGGAAGCCCAGTCTTTGCTCAGGAGATTGGATCCTTTTGCCTTTGTACAGTACAGCAATACTGTATGACTTTTTCTGCAAAATCCATTATATCATTAAACTGCCTTTGGGTTTGATCATAAGATCATGTTTTGATGTTTTTTTTGTTTTATATACGTGCTTTTATTTTTGCGCCTACTCGTTTCTTTGATTTCTTACTTTGAAGTCATATATCTATGTTGTATTAAAGTTAATGTCACTTGTTCACGCTTTTTTGGGGGGAGTATTTAAATGTAATGCTTTATATAAGCTATCTATATTAAATTTCATATGTTGAGTTCTTTTTTGTATTTTTTTTAGTAGTTCTAAGTATTTTGAATATATTGTTTTATGAAAAAAAAAAAAAAACATGTCCAAGATAAATCTATTTAGTTTCTTGTGAATTTAAGTTCATTAGCAGACAATGCAGATACTGTGCAGCGAGGCAAGGGGGCGCCACCTAAAATCTTGCCTATGGCACTAAATTGGTTAGGGCCAGCCCTATCTGGCAGGTTGATACACTGACAAAAAATCTGTTATGTATTTAGTTATAGTTATATCTTAGTGCTGCATTTGATACAGTTGACCATAATATTCTTTTAGAAAGACTTGAATATTTTGTTGGAATTAAAAGGACCGCACTAGACTGGTTTAAATCTTATCTATCTGATCGAATTCAGTTTGTTCATGTTAATGATAGATCTTCAACACGCTCAAAGGTTACCTGTGGAGTACCACAGGGATCAGTGCTAGGACCAATTCTCTTTACTTTATACATGCTCCCAATTGGTAGAGTTATTAGACAGCATGGGATTAATTTCCACTGTTATGCTGATGATACCCAGCTATATCTGGCTATAAATCCAGATGAAGCTAACCCATTACATAGATTACAGGCATGTCTTGAAGACATAAAAACCTGGATGACTCTTAACTTTCTGCTTCTGAATGCAGATAAAACAGAAGTTATAGTCTTTGGACCAGAGTCTCTGAAAAAGAAACTGATTAGCCAGTCACTTCATTTGGATGGGATTAAACTGATTTCAGATAATAAAGTAAAAAATCTTGGTGTTATTTTTGATCAGGACTTGTCATTTAAATCCCATATCAAAGAGGTTTCTAGAATTTCCTTCTTTCATCTGAGGAACATTGCAAAAATTAGAAATATCCTGTCCAGGGGTGATGCTGAGAAACTAGTCCATGCATTTGTTACTTCAAGGCTGGACTATTGTAATTCTTTACTATCAGGAAGTCCACAAACTGTAGTTAAAAGCCTTCAGCTGATCCAAAATGCTGCAGCCAGAGTTCTAATGAAAATGAAAAAGAGAGATCATATCTCGCCTATCCTGGCTTCTCTTCATTGGCTTCCTGTTAAATCAAGAATAGAATTTAAAATCCTCCTTCTCACATATAAAGCCTTAAATGGCCAAGCTCCATCTTATATCAGAGATCTGATTGTTCCTTATGTTCCTAACAGAGCACTTCGCTCTCAATCTGCAGGTTTACTAGTGGTTCCTAGAATTTCTAAAAGTAGAATGGGAGGCAGGTCTTTTAGTTATCAGGCTCCTCTCCTGTGGAACCAACTACCAGTTTTAGTCCGTGAGGCAGACACCCTGTCTACTTTTAAGGCTAGGCTTAAAACTTTCCTTTTTGATAAAGCTTCTAGTTAGAGTGGCTCAGGTTATCCTGAGATATCTCTATAGTTATGCTGCTATAGGCTTAGACTTTTGGAGGACATAGGGACCCCCATTTCATCATTCTGCTTCATTCTCTCTCTGTTCTCCTATTCTGCAGAATCTGTTAGTTCAATCTCTAACCTTCTGCTCTCTCTGCTTTTCTTCAGAGTAGCTTTGCCTCGTCTGTTCCTGTTTGGCTGTGACGTCATCCTGGAAAGAAACATCAGCTGTGCTGCTTCCATCAACACCCTTGTTTATAGATGTTGGAGATCGGCCTGTTTTCCAGAGTGGTCCTGTTTCTCTGACCGTGACTGGATGGATGTGCTCTCTTCGTCCTCTGGCATGGGAGCTGCCTTGGAGCTCGTCTGCCTGGCTGTGTGTTTCCTGGACGGGGCCGCCTTTTACAGCTGCTTTTTGTATCTCTGCTTCTGTCTCCTTGAACCCCAGTCGGCCTCGGCAGATGGCCGCTCACACTGAGCCTGGTTCTGCTGGAGGTTTCTTCCTGTTAAAAGGGAGTTTTTCCTCTCCACTGTCGCTACAAGCATGCTTAGTGTGAGGGATTGTATTTGAGTCGATGCAATCAACTGGTTTTCCTTAGATAGAAAACTTTGTATCAATTTGACTGTATGAGCTGGTTGAACTGTAAAGTGCCTTGAGATGACATGTGTTGTGAATTTGGCGCTATATAAATAAACTGAATTGAATTGAAAATTGAATAGTGAGAATATGGACAGCAGCATTTTAGACCAGCTGCAGCTGTCTGATGGACTTTTTTGGCAAATTTGTGAAGACTGTTGCAGTAGTCAATTCTACAAAAGATAAATGCATGAATGACTTTTTCTACATCATGCTTGGACATTTAATCCTTGAGATGTTCTTTAGGTTATAAAAGGCTGACTTATTAACTGCCTTTATGTGCCTCTGAGGGTCCAGGTCTGAAACCATCATGACACCAAGATTTCAGCCGCAATCAGTGCTTTCTATCTGTACTAGCTGAAGCTGTGAGGTAAATCTGGATCTCTCCTTCTTTGGTCCAAAGATTATTACCTCAGTTTTGTTTTTATTCAGCTGAAGTAAATTATATTGCACCCACATGTTATAAGCATCAGTATTTCCCAGTGTCACATACCTAAAATGAAACAAAAGCATATTAAATCCAACAACACACTCATTGTTAATGTTTCATGTAGCGTAGCTACACGATGAATGTCCTTACTGATCTCCTGAATATGACATATTATAACATAATTGGTTCATAGTCACCTGATGACATTGTGATGTAAAGATGTGTGTCGTCTGCATAGTTATGGTAACTGATCTGCTTGTTAGCTATAATCTAATCCAATGGGAGCATGTACAAGTTGAATAGGTGGGGCCTCAGAATAGAGGCTTGTTCAACCTCACATGTGCTTTTTCTGATATATAGAAGCCCCTGTCCTTCAGGTAGGAGTTAAACCAATGCAGTGTTGTACCAGAAAGGCCGACCCAGTTTTCCACATGCTCTAATAAAATCCAGTGATCAACAGTATCAAGCGCTGCACTGAGGTGCAATAATACCAACACTGTGGTTCTTACACCTTAATCAGTGCAGTCCTTGTTCTGTTGTTGGCACAGAATCCTGAATGGAAGACATCAAGCAGCTGGTCATTGTTAAGAAGGTATTAGCTGAAACACAAATTTTTAAATGAATTTTTCTTGTGTGTTTTGTGAGTTTTTATGGCACTAGTGGCTGGCTTTTATGGACAGTAGGCTGACAGGAAAGGGGGCATGAGAGAGAGGAAGAGACATGCGGGAAAAGGCTACAGGTTGGATTCGAACCCAGGTCTCTCACGTCGAGGACTAAGGCCTCGATACATGGATCGCGTGCGCTAACCATTAAGGCATGCCCAACTATTTTCAATAATCTTAATCATGAGTGGGATGTTTGAGATGGGGCTGTAGTTCTGAAGGACCAATTTGTCCAGGCTTCTCTGTCATGATGGGTTCACTGAAGGAGACCCAGTTATGCAGAACACCACTGACGGACACAAGGATGAAAAGTTGAACAGTTTATTAAAGCACAGAACACACAGAATGTACTGATTCTGGTTCGGGCCTGGGAACTGGTTCACCGGAGTCTGCGTGAGAGACAGCACAGTTAGTGACTGCTGACAGGGTTTGATTTCCACTGGTTCACTGATTGTACCTTGAGGGTTCTTCAGGTTAACCTTGGGAGAGTCACTGTTGGTTCTGGAGAAGGGTTTGTCAGCAGAGTCCGTTTGCTGCTTCAGCGTCTCACGTCTTAGCTTGAACAGACCTTGGCTTAGATTTCCCAGCTCTAGTCCTGAGCTGCTTGGGGGTTCTCTGTGAATCTTCAGGGTTTGGCTCAGAGGGTCGGCTCGGCAGGTTAGCTCTTCCAGAGATCTCACAGAGGAGGCACGGGTTTCCTGGAAAACAGAGACAGTAGTTAGAATCCAGACTGGATTCAAAGTCATGGAGATACACTGAGGATCTAGGCTTTTGCGCTGACCAACTGGAACAACACTGCGGCGTTGAGGCAAGGTCTGAAGACAGCTTATATAGTGGATCCTCTGATGATCTTTGACGAGCTGCAGCTGTGCAGGAGGCTCCCTCAGAGGATCCACGGCGGACTCTGCTGGAGAAAGATGGGATTTCTCCAGCTCCCAACAGTACCCCCCCCTCAACGACCGCCCCTTGGCGGTCCGGAAGAGGTAGATGGGCAGGAACGCTCGTACTCCTCGATGAGTGCAGGATCGAGGATGTACGAGCCTGGGACCCACTGGCGATCCTCCGGTCCGTAGCCCTCCCAGTCGACGAGGTACTGCCATCCGCGACCACGTCGACGGGAGTCCACAATGCGGCGCACTGTGAAGGCCGGATGGCCATCGACCTCCAGGGCGGGTGGTGGGGAGTTGGACGGTGGGCACAGAGGGCTCGAGGAAATAGGCTTGATCTGGGACACTTGGAAAGTGGGGTGGATCCGGAGGGACTGAGGTAACTGGAGACGGACAGCTGAGGGGTTGATAACTCCCCTTGAGGGGGATGTCTCGAGTGGAGAGCCATACCTCCTGGCCCTCAGAGTACTCAGGGGCGGGACGTCTCTTGGCGTCGGCGAAACGTTTTGCAGATGCTGAAGACTGGTTAAGTGTGGCGATGGTTTCCCTCCAGATCCTCTGACAACGACGGATGTGATGATTGACGGACAGCACCGATATCTCTCTCTCATCTGCGGGGAAAAGAGGCGGTTGATACCCGAGACTGACCTGGAATGGGGATTGTCCAGTGGATGCAGAACGGAGGGAGTTGTGGGCATATTCAATCCATGGAAGAAATTGGCTCCAGTCCACGGGGTTATTTGACGTGAGGCAGCGGAGGTTGGATTCCAACTGTTGGTTCATGCGTTCTGTCTGACCATTCGATTGGGGGTGGTAACCTGAGGTTAGAGAGGGTTTGCAGCCGAGAGCAGAGCAAAAAGTCTTCCAAACCTGGGAGATGAATTGAGGACCTCTGTCCGAGAGGATCTCTTGGGGGATGCCATGAAGCCGGAAAACATGTTTAATTAGAAGTTGAGCAGTCTGGAAGGCCTTGTGAAGCTTTCTGAGGGGAACAAGGTGGCAGGACTTCGAGAAGCGCTCAACAATGGTGAGTATAGTGGACATACCTCGGGAGACAGGGAGACCGGTGACAAAATCAATGGCGATATGGGACCATGAACGCCAGGGAACAGGAAATGGTTGAAGCAGGCCAGAAGGAGGTTGGTGTGAGGCTTTGTTACGGGCACATGAGGGGCAAGCCAACACATACTCCTTTACGTCCCTGTGGAGAGTGGGCCACCAGAAGCGTCTGGAGATGAGAGCTATGGTTCTACTGACTCCTGGATGAGCAGATAATTTGGCGGCATGCATCCACTGGATGAGACGGGACCTGACGGAAGATGGGACATAGGTACGATTAGAGGGACCGTTACCTGGATCAGGTTCAGTGGCCAGAGCTGAGTTGATGAGGTCAGTTATTTCCCAGTTGACCACCCCTACGGTACAGGAAGCCGGAAGAACAGGTTCAGGAGTCTCGGGATGATCATCGGAGAAGAGACGAGAGAGAGAATCGGGCTTCACGTTCTTGGATCCGGGTCTGTAGGAGATGATTAGGTTGAAACGAGAGAAGAAGATTGACCACCTGGATTGGCGAGGATTAGCTTGTTTTGTTGAATGGATGTAAGCCAGGTTCTTATGGTCGGTCCACACAAGAACCGGGTGCTCAGCTCCCTCCAGCCAATGCCTCCATTCTTCCAACGCCAGTTTGATAGCCAGGAGCTCTCGGTCACCCACATCATAGTTTTGTTCAGCGGAAGAGAGCCTACGGGAGAAGAAAGCACAAGGGTGTATTTTCTGGTCTGAGTCGAGCCTTTGGGATAGGACAGCTCCAACACCGGAATCTGAAGCATCCACCTCTAGGATAAACTGCTTCGCAGGATCAGGTTGAATAAGGACAGGTGCTCTGGAAAACAAGGATTTTAATTTTTCAAATGCTGCTTGAGCCTCGGGAGTCCACTGAAATGTGCGTTTAACAGAGGTCAGGGAGGTTAGAGGAAGGGCGGTCTGGCTGTAGTTTCTAATGAACCGACGATAGAAGTTTGCGAATCCTAAAAACCTCTGAAGTTGTTTTCGGTTCTCAGGAACTGGCCAGTCTAAGACCGCCTTGATCTTGTCCTCTGAAGGTTTTACCTGGCCGCCCTCTAGCACAAACCCCAAAAAGGTGACAGAAGGTTGATGAAATTCGCACTTCTCGGCTTTCACGAACAGCTTATTCTCCAGAAGTCTCTGTAAGACAAGACGGACATGTTTCTTGTGTTCATCGAGGTTCTTGGAGTAAATGAGAATGTCATCAATGTACACGAAAACAAACACGTTGAGAAAGTCTCTGAGAACATCATTTACTAGAGCCTGGAAGCAGGCTGGAGCATTAGTTAAACCAAAGGGCATCACAGGGGCGTTGCTAGGCACAAAGCAGCTGGGGCACTGGCCCCCTACCGCATATGCCCCTCCTGCCATACACAAATACAGACAAGCACACTGCCCCACCCTGATACATTCCTACCAATATTACCAGTTGAGATATTAATGAGTGTAAGAGCATATTTGTTTTAACATACATGAGCATTTTCAACATTGCAGCTATAAAAAATAAAACGTTTTCTTATACACATTCCAAAGTAATCATTAATTCCTATAGGTTTCAGAGTTTTAGTTCAGGGGAAAGTTTAACTCAACATGAACTAAGTTTTTCTTTTATTTTTTGAGCATTAAAGTGTACCTCCTATTTTTCATTTTTGCAAAGCGGTCAATCACTTGACTGTGACTCAGCTTAGAAAGTTCTTCCTTTTCAACTGATAAAATAGCAAGATGATGGAGCCTGTCTTGTCCCATTGTGCACCTCAGCCAAGTGTGGATCCTTCTCAACACACTGAATGACCTTTCATAACTACAGCTTTTGACTGGGATTGTGAGGGAGATCTGGATGACTTGCGTTAGTGTGGGGAACATGGTGTTATCAAGCAAGTTGAAAACACACTGCATATCCTTGATGACAAGGCTTTATTTTTCAACCAAAAGCTTTCAAATCATTTTGAATTAAATGAAAGTTTTTTTAACTCCAAATTTGTGCTGGGGAGAGTGGGACAACTTCACTTGTTTAGGACCATCATGCTTTCCCCCTAAATCACTAATGTCCCCTTCTTATTTGTGGACGCTGGTTGTTGCTCCCTCATCACCTTCATGGTCCCGTCTCTCACCTGTCTCTTGCCTGTCAGTCTCGCCTCCTCCTCCCTTTCCTACTCCAGCACCTTCATTCTCATCCTCTACAGCAAAAAACGTAAATTTATAATTATGTAAATATCTATCATATTGCTTATAACGTCCCTAATGTAACTGCTTAGCTTAAATCACTAATTCATTACGGTACCTTACCTCCCTCCCTCTCATCTTGTTTTACTGCTTCCCTGTCTCTGCTTCGTGTGAGGAATTTCCTGATATCCATCTACAAACCAATGCCGTAATTTTCAGTTAGTAGCCTATAAATCATGTGGTTAACTGGGAAAATAATAAAATTGACAGGTAAGAAACGTTACCAGAACTAAAAATGCGTCGCGGCCGCACAGTGTCCCATCCAACTCAGTTGAGAGCAGCGCGTTAGTTTACCTGCAATTCATGCAGTGACATGCGCTGACGTGGGGGCGCTAATACATCCTCAATTTGGAGTTACAAACACACTTGCTGCGAATTGGAGTAGAAATATACGTCTCCTCCCGTTGGAATTATCTAAATTGATGCATTAAAAAATGTATCACTGTTGCAAATATTCATGAGATTTATACTGGGGCACAGCTCATTTATACTGGGGCACGTGCCCCAGTAAATGGGGTCTGGCGACGCCGATGGGGCATCACTAGGTATTCGAATTGGCCCAAGGGTGTCTTGAAGGCAGTTTTCCATTCATCGCCCTCACGGATCCTGAGGAGATGATAAGCGTTTCGTAAATCCAGTTTGGAAAACACTGTTGCACCCTGTACTGGTTCAAAGGCAGAGGCGAGAAGAGGAAGTGGGTATTTGTTTTTGATTGTAATCTGGTTCAAACCTCGATAGTCTATACAAGGCCTCAGGGAACCATCCTTCTTCCCCACGAAGAAGAACCCGGCGCCCAATGGAGAGGATGAAGGACGAATTATTCCAGCAGCTAATGATTCGTTGATGTATTTTTCCATAGTTTCTCTTTCGGGCTTGGAAATGTTATACAGTCTGCTGCTAGGAAGAGGAGCACCAGGTAAAAGTTCTATGGCACAATCGTATGGTCTGTGTGGAGGTAGGGACGTCGCACTGACCTTACTGAAGACAGGGGCTAAGTCATGGTACTCAGAGGGGACTGAAGAAAGGTCAGGAGAGTCCATCTCCCCCCCACCTCTAGGAGACCCCAACACGGGGGCAGCAGAACGAAGGCATGTTTCGTGGCACGTAGTGGACCATGATTCCAGATGACGTTTAGTCCAGTTAATGTGAGGGTTATGCTTCTCCAACCATTCGAACCCGAGAACCAGCGGGGAACATGCAGAGGGAAAAACAAAAGATGTTATTGTCTCTCGATGGTTACCTGACAGAAGTAGCTCGAGGGGCTGGGTTTGGTGGGTAACTTGATGGAGTCTTTTCCCGTCAATAGCGGATACACAGAGAGGCTGAGAGAGAGGAATGGTTTTAATCTGGAGTTGCTGGACGAGGTTAGAGTCGATTAGGTTACGTTCACAGCCTGAGTCGACGAAAGCAGAGAAGGAGAGGCTTTGACTATCACAAAAAAGCATGGCAGGCAGTAACAGTCGAGGAGATTTCTTCGTGTTTATTTGGCCCGCCAGACTCCTCAGATCCTCTGGCGGGCCCCGGCTTTTGATTTAGCCGGGCAGGAGGCGATGAAGTGTCCACTCTCACCACAGTAGATACATAGTTTGCTAAGAAAACGCCTCTGTCTCTCCTCTGGAGTGAGCCTGGTGTGTCCCACCTGCATGGGTTCGACATCCCTTTCACCCGAATGAGAGGCCTGAACAGGCAACGGTAGAGACTGGGGCTTAGACCTCTGAGTGGGCAACTGCTCTGTAGAGGGAGAACAAACAGTCACGTTATGTGAGGCAGAAGAAAATGTATTCTGCTTCTTAGAACTGTTTCTGGCTCGAATTCTATTATCTAATCTGATGGAGAGGCGAATTAGATCTTCGAGGGTGGCAGGTTCATCGAGGGTTGCGAGTTCATCTTTAATCTGCTCGTTCAATGCCATGAAAAAGGCTCCTTTCAAGGCGCTTTTGGTTCCATAAGCTGCCGCCTTAACCCGGAAGTTAATTGAAAATTCAGCCACCGAAGAATTTCCCTGTTTAAGGTTGAAAAGAGCTCTAGAATCAATTGTTTGGTCAGTTTCTTGGTTGAAGACCTGGGTAAATTCAGCAATGAAATCAGAGTAATAGCAATTTAAACTGTCGTCAGCGGCACATCTTGCCTGAGCCCATTCCAAGGCTCTTCCTGTTAACTGAGAGAGAATGAAAGTTATCTTCTTGTGATCCGTGGAAAAACAGCCAGGGGAGTTCTGAAAGATCAACCGACATTGAAATAAAAATCCTTTGCATTCTTTCATGTTACCAGAAAATCTTTCTGGAAGACTAGGGCGGAACTCAGATGACGTCACTGCCGGTGACCTCGGAGGTGGAATGGGACCCGGAAATGGTTGTGGAACTGGTGTAGCGTTAGCATTGTTTAAACGACTGGTGAAGTTTCGGACAACATGGTCTTGGAATTCTATACGGGAGTTTAACTCACTCAGAGCTTGAACTTGTCTGTGGATTTGGGCATCCCGTTCCTCCAATAGTTGACGGAGATGTTCTGCTGGGCCTTGAGTTTGGCCGCAGTGTTCTGTCATGATGGGTTCACTGAAGGAGACCCAGTTATGCAGAACACCACTGACGGACACAAGGATGAAAAGTTGAACAGTTTATTAAAGCACAGAACACACAGAATGTACTGATTCTGGTTCGGGCCTGGGAACTGGTTCACCGGAGTCTGCGTGAGAGACAGCACAGTTAGTGACTGCTGACAGGGTTTGATTTCCACTGGTTCACTGATTGTACCTTGAGGGTTCTTCAGGTTAACCTTGGGAGAGTCACTGTTGGTTCTGGAGAAGGGTTTGTCAGCAGAGTCCGTTTGCTGCTTCAGTGTCTCACGTCTTAGCTTGAACAGACCTTGGCTTAGATTTCCCAGCTCTAGTCCTGAGCTGCTTGGGGGTTCTCTTTGAATCTTCAGGGTTTGGCTCAGAGGGTCGGCTCGGCAGGTTAGCTCTTCCAGAGATCTCACAGAGGAGGCACGGGTTTCCTGGAAAACAGAGACAGTAGTTAGAATCCAGACTGGATTCAAAGTCATGGAGATACACTGAGGATCTAGGCTTTTGCGCTGACCAACTGGAACAACACTGCGGCGTTGAGGCAAGGTCTGAAGACAGCTTATATAGTGGATCCTCTGATGATCTTTGACGAGCTGCAGCTGTGCAGGAGGCTCCCTCAGAGGATCCACGGCGGACTCTGCTGGAGAAAGATGGGATTTCTCCAGCTCCCAACATTCTCTTCTTCAACAATAGTTTGATAATTACTATTTTTAAGGCTTGGGGAAAAAACACCCTACATGAGGGATGTGTTTATGATTTGAATCAAATCAGAGTCTAAAACAGGGAAAAATCTTTTTAATAAAACCTGTGTGTAAAACATCAAGACAAAAGGGAGATGAGCTATACTGCTAGACAGTTTCGTCCAAACTTTTGATGTTTATTGGGCAAAGTTTTCTCTTACTGGAGATCACAAAACACTGTGTACAACTAGAGTTGAATCGCATGAAAATCAATCAGCTCCTTCTCAATCAAAGGAGATGCAGTCTGACTCAGTCCAGCAACCACAGACCTCTCCAGAGGGATTTGGCTGCTACTAAACGTAGCTTCTCAACTTAAAGCTGGCGTACTATCTAGTCTTAATCGGCTGCAGGCTACCGGCAACAGGAAATTTGATCTTTGATCTCCCACCACCCCTAAAGTTTTCCCTAAAAACATGGCGCAAACAGAATGAAAACAGATTGAGGCTAACTGAATACAGTAATTGGTAAAAAAGCAAAACACAACTGTGTTAAACAGGTATCCAATGTTTTCATTGATATCTTTAACGTGTGAGCTTCCCGTTTTACAGCCCAAGAAAGGGCTGTCCCCCAGCTTTCACTTATATAACCTACTACAGCAGATTTTTTTTGTCAGTATTCAAAAGATCCAGACAATTTCTGCATTAAGCGATGGAAGAAATTTATACCAATGTGGAACATGGAAAACCTGCTTTCCAAATTACTATGTCTCAGAATGAAAAATTAAAGGAGAGGCAGTCTGACTCAGTCCAACAACCACAGACCTCTCCAGAGGGATTTGGCTGCTACTAAACGTAGCTTCCCAACTTAAAGCTGACGTACTGTCTAGTCTTAATCGGCTGCAGGCCACCCGCAACAGGAAATTGGATCCTTTTGGTCCCCCCACCCCAGGCAGGCTTCATCATCAACAGCAAGGAAAAAAGGGAAATAAGCAAATATTACAGCTCATTTCCCCTTTCAAAATCACCTGCGGTAACAGCTCTGTTCTTGGGTTAATTAGCAGTAGATCCAATTCACATTCCTCATTGTTTTCCAATAAAACTTTGAAAATCAATTCTGCCCCTTTGAGTTTTCCCTAAAAACATAATACAAACAGATAAACAGATTGAGGCTAACTAAACACAGTAATTGGTAAAAAAAACAAAAAAAAAAAAACATAACACAACTGTGTTAAACAGGAATCCCTTTTTTTCATTGATATCTTTAACATGTGAGCTTCCCGTTTCACAGCCCAAGAAAGGGCTGTCCCACATCTTTCACTTATATAACCTACTACTGCAGATTTTTATTGTCAGTATTCAAAGAGCAAGGCATTTTCCGCATTAAGTGATGGAGGAAATTTATACCAATGTGGAACACGGGAAAGCTGTTTTCCAAATTACTACATCTCAGATCGAAGGTAAGAATGATCAGATAGAGAAATGTATGATGTATTTTACAATAATTTAAGACCAGAATGAATTCAGATAATATTAATTTTGTTTGTTAAGGTTCAAGTAGCTCCAAGAAGAGGCCCTTCCTGCTTGCTATTATATTTTTGGGAATCCTAAATGTTTTACTGCTGGTTGGCCTCATCGTCCTTGGTCTCCATTGTAAGTCTTGTTCTAGTCAGCTTAAATATGGACAGAGTAAAATATATTTTGCTAAAAAAATAGCAGAAGCTCCTTCTAAAACAACCTGACTGGGTATAGAAGAACAGAATTTTGTGATTCAAAGTTTTGCAGTGCCTTCAAGGAGTTGGCCATAAAGTACACTGTATGCTACATAACTTTCACTGATGTTCAATCTAAGCCTGTCTTGCATTTCTTTTTAGATTAAAGAAACAATACTTCCTCATTTTCAATCCAAATGTACTTTCCTGCATTTTTAGATAAAATTGTAATGATATCCTCACTACTTTAAGTATTTATACTTTCTCTTTTAATGTGAATTAATTTTAAATGATAAGACATTAAGATGACCTTAATCATTAACATAATTATGTTTCTATTTTCTTTTAACAAACGTTATTGATTTATTTCAGCTTGGGACTTGGCAGCAGGTCTTTCTAACATCAATGGAAATCTTACTGACCGTCTCCAGGACAGCAACAGCAAGCTTTACTCTATGACTGAAGAAAGAAACCTGCTGTATGCTAATCTCACTGAAATGATGAAAAAGCTCAACAGGCCTCAAGGTTTGTTAAAGAAACAAACAAAAATTTATCATGTAAAATCTGCATGAAATGTATAGGTATTTTGGGTTGTTGGTCAGCTTAAATTCTTCACTTTTTTTTATTTGAAACAAAATGTAAAGGAGAACTCATTGTGCTGCAACCCTAAATTTCATAATCCCATTTTAATCTCCGTGTCTATTTCCTCCAAAGTTTTAGATAGAAGCCTTTGAAGACAGGACAACATTTAAACTTAGCTCCTTTTGTAAATAGATTAATAAAAATTTTTTTTTATCAAAGTCCAAACAATGGTATTTAAAAAACTAAATATTCCATTGTTGATGTTCAGTCTAAGCCTGTCTTGCATTTTTTTTAGATTACAGAAACAATACTTCCTCATTTTCAATCCAAATGTACCTTCCAGCATTTTTAGATAAAATCGTAATAATGTCCTCACTACTTAAAGCATTTATACTTTCTCTTTCAGTGTGAATTAATTTTAAATTATAAGACATTAAGATGACCTGAGTCATTAACATAATGATGTTTTTATTGTCTTTTAACAAACATGTTATTGATTTATTTCAGCGTGGGACTTGGCAGCTGATCTCTCTAACATCAATGACAATCTTACTGACCGTCTCCAGGACAGCAACAGCAAGCTTTACTCTATGACTGAAGAACGAAACATGCTGCATGCTAACCTCACTGAAATAATGAAAAAGCTGAACAGGCCTCGAGGTTTGTTAAAAAAAGACAAAAAATTATCATGTAAAATCTGCATGAAATGTATTGATATTTTGGGTTTTTGATCAGCTTAAATTCTTCAGTTTTTTTTTATTTATTATTATTTGTTTGTTTTTTTGGAAACAAAATGTAAAGGACAAATCATTGTGCTGCACCCTTAAATTTCATAATCCCATTTCAATCTCTGTGTTTATTTCCTCCAAAGTTTTAGATAGAAGCCTTTGAAGACAGAACATTTCAATATAGCTCCTTTTGTAAATAGATTAATATATTTTTTATCAAAGTCCAAAAAATGGTATTTCAAAAGATAAATATTCCATTGTTTTCTTGCAAAAAAGAGCAACATGTTAAAATAAAAAAAAAAATAAAAAACTTTTTTCCTTCTTTTTTTCTTTAGCGAAAACATGTCCTACAGGATGGACTAAGTTCAGTTGCACTTGTTACTTTGTCTCTACAAAGAGCGGTTCCTGGGATGAAGGAAGGCAGGATTGCATAACAAGAGGAGCAGATCTGGTGGTAGTAAATGATAAAGAAGAACAGGTGATGTGGTCATTTTTACATTAAAAATCCACTATAATTTCCCACTATGTACCTCATTAAAAATGTTTCACATTAACCCTAAATATAGAAAACACAAATAGGCTATATGCACAATTGTTGTGATATCCCTGATAAAAATGGCAAGTTTACAGGTTTGACTAAATTTACTTCTTACTTTGCCAACTCTTACTAATAAAGAACGAATATAGGGTGCATCCTGAAGGGAAGTATAATCAGAAGTATAATCAGAAGCAGAAGAATAATTCGCCCTTTACCCTTATGGGTCATCATGATGTCTGTTGCTGGAACAGATGAATGCTGTGGATGACTTATAGTTGTGCCTTTTTGTGCAGAGGCCTAAGGCAGAGTTTTGGCTCTTGCTTCCAACACTATGATTTTGGTGATAAGACATGAGACTTTAAATGTGATATTTTGACAACAAACAGAAGCTGTGGATTATAAATGATTGACTTGATGATGAGGGAGCCAATGAACTCTCAAGTAGGTGTTTAGGTGATTATAATGTATAATCCAGGGATCCTGAATGGGTATTCAGTAGTGAGTGAAGCAGGGGATTGCTGATCAGATGATACTATGCCTGTAGTGCATGGAGCTTTAGGCTACTCAGCAGTAGTGACTTAAGTATTCGAGATGCTAGTTGTTAGCATTGTGGCGTGGATCCCAAGCCATCTTGTAGTAAAACAATCATATTGTCTCAGTCTTCTTTTGGGTTTGAATCCACAGTGATGTGAGAGATTTCTTTGGATACTCTAAGCTTCCTCCCACAGCTTAAATGCAGATGCAAACCATGAACGTACACAACTAGATAGATAGATCTGCAGTAGAGAATACAGTGATATACAGTGATCTGTATATTCAGTAGTGTATGGTTCATGCACATTAACATGGTATGACCATCTTCTACCTACTACCCACTAATACAACTTTTGTATGCTGATATTTGACAGGACTTTATTTCCAGTTTTGCTAATGAAGCAGCTTGGATTGGTTTGATCGACAAAGAAACTGAAGGTTCTTGGAAGTGGGTGGATGGGACCTCTATGACTCTTTCGTAAGTGTTTACTTTTTGAGGTTATGAGCAACAGTGATACCAACAATATTGAAGTTCCTGTGAACGTGTTAGTGGGTCATGAAACTTCTGAGAAAATGATGGGAAAAGGTGTATTTTGTTGAATGCATCACCTTAGTAAGACATAGTTTTTCTTTTTTGTGCCAATTTCTTTAACTAGATAGAGGTTGGTTTAGAAAAGAAGACGATTCATACTTACTGTTGTGGACTTTAACCAGAAGGTAATATATTAAAGAACTAGAACTGGTGGTTATAGCTGATTAATAGGCCACTCAAATCAAGGGTAAACCCAATTATTATTAGTAGTTAAAGGATTATAACGGTAACCAATTATTCACCAAGGTTCTTTAGTCTATTGATCAAGGTTGGACTCCTGGACCAGCTGTTAATTGTTCACGACATAAATAACCACAAGAGACCACGGGTTGAAACATTATTACCTTTATTAGCTAATAATTAGTGTTGCACCGATACCAATACTGCAGTAAATTGGTGGTATCGGCGAGTACCAACAAATAGAGCACCGAAACCATTTTGAGAGCCAAAAGTGTATTCAACTATTGTCACCCGATCCAGGTAGGCAATACAAAGTTCTACTGGATTCACTTTGTATTAGTCTTTTTCCTGCTTAACAAAGGTAGGCAGCAGCTTGACAAAGCCACAATGACAATTATTTTATATCCAAGTAGTATGCAGTTTTGCAATTATTTACACACAGACATCAATTTCAAACAGATGGTATCGGCATCGATGCTTGTACACATTAAGGTTAGACGGGCTTCAAGAGCAGCTTTGATGCCCCTGAAGCGTGTACAGTAAAGTCTGTCCAGATTAGTCTGATTCTTCTGCTGCTCCTGTGTTCAACGGCAGAGAGTAGCTTTGCTATATTTGCTTTGATAAGTGGGTAAAAAGTAGTTTAAATACATATTTTTAAGCGAGAAGGTCCACCAGAAAACCTCATCTGTGCAGGCAGTTAATCAAGATAACAACCCTGAATTCAAATATTATTTAGCTATCTGAGCCGTTGACCCGCATTTGGTGCCCATGTAACAGCACATGCTGTTCACTGAGGTGCCAATACAAACTAGCCCAACCACCATCCCCTGGGTAGCTGTTCTGGGCCGCTGCAACTCGAATACCCTCCGCTGCCAGGTCCCCCCCATTCCACCGGGCCAACATAGTTAACCCCTTTTCCCCCTTTTTTCATCTGATGCCTAATAAGTACTCTGCTTGGGTGACAAAAGGTATAATATATATTCTTCCATATGTTATCTTTGTTTAATCTGAAAGAAGCTCTCTGGTTTAACTGCTGATGTTTTTAAAGTAAGACTTCTGAACTGAATGCAGATGCTCAGAAGCAGTTAGTTTACATGCAAAGTCAATGGTTGACACACATCAGGGTGCAGCAAAAGGTCCTGCAGCACGTTTTGAGCAGCAGGAGCAGCACGTCTGACGAGCTAAATTAAGTCAAAATGTCGAAACCTGCCAGCAAAATATGTTCGATTTCATTATTCTGGTGCCTGCAGTTTGGATTACATACATGAAAAGCGCCCTCCAGCTTCCGCGAATATTAGCGGAAAACTGAGAATAAGCGAAGAGGCTGCTGTTGAACTGGATTTCCAGGGATAGAGCACCGCCAGTGTAACCAGAGACTGGGTAGATTCTCATTTGCTTTAGCAGGCAGATTCACAAAACACTTCATCTTGGTTTGAACAGCAGGAAACAAAACGCTATATTTAGGTCTTTCTGAACAGTAGGCAGGATGTAGTCTGGCTTTGTTCAGACTGTTCACCAAGGGGGGTGGTAGCCACATAACATAGTTTCAGCTGAGAACCAGTGTGTCTCCCCGGTCAGACCATTGGCTCCCAAGGCAACATTTCAGACAAAAAAAAAATGTATATATATACACTATATTGCCAAAAGTATTTGCTCACCTGCCTTGACTCACATATGAGCTTAAGTGACATCCCGTTCCTAATCCATAGGGTTCAATATGACGTCGGTCCACCCTTTGCAGCTAGAACAGCTTCAGCTCTTCTGGGAAGGCTGTCCACAAGGTTTAGGAGTGTGTTTATGGGAATTTTTGACCATTCTTCCAGAAGCGCATTTGTGAGGTCGCACACTGATGTTGGACGAGAAGGCCTGGCTCTCAGTCTCCGCTCTAATTCATCCCAAAGGTGTTCTATCGGGTTGAGGTCAGGACTCTGTGCAGGCCAGTCAAGTTCATCCACACCAGACTCTGTCATCCATGTCTTTATGGACCTTGCTTTGTGCACTGGTGCACAGTCATGTTGGAAGAGGAAGGGGCCAGCTCCAAACTGTTCCCACAAAGTTGGGAGCATGGAATTGTCCAAAATGTCTTGGTATGCTGAAGCATTCAGAGTTCCTTTCACTGGAACTAAGGGGCCAAGCCCAGCTCCTGAAAAACAACCTCACACCATAATCCCCCCTCCACCAAACTTTACACTTGGCACAATGCAGTCAGACAAGTACCGTTCTCCTGGCAACCGCCAAACCCAGACCCGTCCATCAGATTGCCAGATGGAGAAGCGCGATTCGTCACTCCAGAGAACGCGTCTCCACTGCTCTAGAGTCCAGTGGCGGCGTGCTTTACACCACCGCATCCGACGCTTTGCATTGCACTTGGTGATGTATGGCTTGGATGCAGCTGCTCGACCATGGAAACCCATTCCATGAAGCTCTCTGCGCACTGTTCTTGAGCTAATCTGAAGGCCACATGAAGTTTGGAGGTCTGTAGTGATTGACTCTGCAGAAAGTTGGCGACCTCTTCGCACTATGCGCGTCAGCATCCGCTGACCCCGCTCCGTCAGTTTACGTGGCCTACCACTTCGTGGCTGAGTTGCTGTCGTTCCCAAACACTTCCATTTTCTTATAATACAGCTGACAGTTGACTGTGGAATATTTAGGAGCGAGGAAATTTCACGACTGGATTTGTTGCACAGGTGGCATCCTATCACAGTTCCACGCTGGAATTCACTGAGCTCCTGAGAGCGACCCATTCTTTCACAAATGTTTGTAAAAACAGTCTGCATGCCTAGGTGCTTGAATTTATACACCTGTGGCCATGGAAGTGATTGGAACACCTGATTCCAATAATTTGGATGGGTGAGCAAATACTTTTGGCAATATAGTGTATATATATATATATATATATATATATATATATATATATATATATATATATATATATATATATATATATATATATATATATAAGGATGTCACTTGCATATTATCCCCATGCAGAGTTGCTTTCAAGGGTGAAATAATGCGAAATTTCAAACTTATGCAGGTGGTGCATTCAGACCGAATACAACAAAGTAAGAGCAAAGCCACACCTGCAATAAATGTAAAGTGAATTTCACTAGAATTGAGGAATCTGAAAATTTCTGTTACAATGTGTTGCAAAAACCAATCAGAGAATATGTCTGTGGTATAGGATGAAGGACAGCAATTTGCCTTGCTGCCCTTCACTGCCTAAGCATCCCTCGCTTAGGACATCACTGAGTCAGTGCCTAAAGATAGCCGCTCTTGCCCACTGGGATCCGCAAAGCCTTAATCAACCTGAGTGAAAACATGAAAACACCTCCACCTCAAAAGATTTAGCCATGATGTAAGGACCAATTTAACTCCACTTATACTCATGCTTCACTATTTCAAGTTTAGCATGATACTACTTTCCTTTGTCCTCGCTAGTGGTGGCTGGCCAATAGAGGGGGTTAGGGCGCTGCCCTACCGACTCAATTACCTTAATTAAGGCATAAAAAAACAAATAAAAACGTATTTATAAATGTTAAATATTTTGAAATATATTAATATATTTTTTTAGATGTGCAAGATAAATATTAATTCTCTAATGACAAGTAAAGCTGTTTCATTCATCGTGGGATTGGTAATGTATTTTCGCCCTGGGGCGCAAAAAACTTCAGCTACAGACTCTCGTTAAAAGTTCTACAAGAGCAGTAGCTCCTCTGCAATGCAAAAGGATTTGAGAGCTTGGGGTGCAGTCCGAGCAGACAGGAACTGTCATCACGGTAGTAGTGCGGCTAACTGACAGGTTAAGTCCCTGAGGGTGAAGCAATACAAGAGAGAAAGAGAGGGAGAGTGTGAGAAATGGCGCAAGAAAAATTTAATTCAGTGAAGTCCCTTAAAGCAAACTTACCAAGGGAAGCTGGAGGATAAACCGTTTGGACCTGATTAGCTAAACGTCAAAATTAATCAGCAGTCTAAAGACAGATGAAGACGGTAGAGGCGGTCGTTTTCCAGGACCTGGTTTAGCTACAATGCTTGGCTAACTGCCTGCAACAAGGCTAATGCTTTAATCTTTATGCTGAACTAGGGTGACCAAACGTCCCTATTTCCCGGGACATATCCGTATTTCATGTCCTGTCCCGGGCGTCCTGGGTTTTTTTCAGAAAGTGAGGAAATGTCCGGATTTTTTAAATTACCTTAGTTGGACCATTACATTTACAGGCACTAGGGCACTGTGCACGACGCTGCTTGTGACGTAATCCCTGAGCCGCGTCAGTGCGGGCAGCCCTGTTCTTAATCAGAATATAGATTGCGTGGCTGTCAGTACGCCAACAACATGCAAAAGCGCAAATGTATGTTTACTGACGATTTACAAAAGAGTTTCCCCGCTTTCAGACCGGATCGAGACAAATGGGAGGCCTTGTGCACAGTGTGCAAAGCAGGCACATATGTCTCCATGTCCAATGGAGGTGCAAGGGATCTGAAAAGCTACCTGGACTCCGAAAGTAAAGAAAGCCTATTGATATGTTTGTTCGTTTTTGGTACATTTTGAATACGTTTTGCTACACAAGAGGTATTTTTTGTTAATTAGCTCTTTTATTATTTATTTTTTCCAATAGCCTACAGAACAGACATTATTTTGTTTATTGCTGAGGCTGAGTATCATCTGTTATTGGGAGTTGAGAGTTATTGTTAACTTTTATTGTTAAGTGAGGGATGTTTAGATGAGATTATTTCTTTCATTGTGCTATTCATTCGTTACAGGAATTGTTAAGCATTTTTAATTAATACATTTTGAATGAAATTATTGTTTGTTATTGGAGCTATTGCTGTTGACTTTTACTGAAAAGCATTTTTAATAAATCAACTGTAAATATCATGTTATTGTAGGATTGCGTAGGTCTATTTTAAGTGAGTGCATGCCACAGACATCTCTATGCAGGGGAACAGAGATCCCCCCCCCCCCCCCCCCCCCCCAGCTGAACCAGCATAGATAAATACAGATAGGACTCATTTAAAGCACTTTTTACTAAAGGCAAAGAAGCATGAACAATCTGGGATTCACATGAAAATAATATAATATAGTGTACTCTTTTCTAGATGTTTCTTAATTTGCATAGTTGCTTTTAAATAAACACATTGTCAGAAAATAAATACTTTATATACAAAATATAAAACTAATAATAGCTAAAAGTACTAATAGCTTCTCCATTATCAAACTGGTTCATTACTTTTTTTAGGTTTTTGACACAATATTGGACCATGCAAAACACAGATTTACCTTCACAAAGCCTCAGAAGCACAAGATTTATGTACAAAAAGTAAACCTGTTCATGAAATTATGTTTTTGTTTTTAAAATTTTTTTTAATTTTTTTTTTTGTTGGCATTCATATAAATACACTGGTGTGATAACTTAGTATACATTTGATTGGTTTTTGGGATACATCTATTTTGAATTTATAGCCCCCCCTGGAGTAAACTCCATCAGCCGCCACTGGTCCTGACCACATCCTATCTTAACCTCCATTGCTCATCCTCACGCCTTGGTACCAACCACTTTAGTGACACTTTTTATAAATTTGTCTGGGTGGTGGGGTCAAACATTTACATCAGGTTGAGTTATACGTTAATGCACTTAGGATACCCTGACCATGAACCTTTATTTTTATGTCTCTTGTAAATTGTAATGCTCTAAAATTAACCTACAATAAGGGGCAAATAAAAAATCCTATTTGATTATGCTTGTTATGTAATAATATTTACACTGTGGAATGACTCACTTTTATTTAAATATTTCAGATTTTGGAGAGACAATCAACCTGATAACTGGAATGGTGATGAAGACTGTGGACAATATATAAACAAACAGTGGAATGACTATCCCTGTGCAGCATCTCTCAAATGGATCTGTGAAAAACTACCGCCATGGAGTGCCTGAAAAATATCTGCTGTTAATGTAATCGAAACATTATAATTGTCTGAATTATAGGTATAGTGGAGGATTTCCGCAAATATTTGAAAAGACCCAGCCTCTTTACTTAAAAAAAAAATGCACATGCACAACCCTGTACCGCTCTAAACCTGTGCAAGAGCATGCATGAGTCCATAATTTCTCCTAGTGCACACTGTTTAAAGTTGCTGTTTACATTGCCCATACAAACTTACGTTCAAAAAGAAGATTAGCAATTTTTCCACTATGTCAGACTCACAACCTTTAAGTGAAAATGAGGACGAGCACGTAGGATGGCTTTACATAAAGACATATCACCAGAGTGATTTACAGTTAGGAGGACCACTTATCAGGATTGCAGCCCTGGTAGCTGGTCTGATTACTCACTTCATTCACCTACTGTTCCATCCCTGCGCTCTAATTATCATCCATCTTATTCACCTGCTCCCCCTGCTTTATATATGGTTCAGCCCAGCTATCGGGGCCAGATCATTGTTCCTAGATTTTTGTGTTATTCAAGTTTTGTTTAGTCCTCGGTTCATGTTCCCGTCCCCGGAGGCCAGTGGATTGAGATGGTTTGTTATTTGTCTCGTGTCTTCTGATTGTATCCCGGCTCTTCTCCGCTGAACCCTTAGGGTTTTGGCTCGGCAAGCGGGGGAGGTCAGTTTTTTCCTGTAATCCTGGCTGAGAGGTTGAGTATAGTTTAAATTTTGGCAGTTATTCTGGTACCATGTCTTGTCTGAGTTCCTTTCTACCAATGAACCTGCCTGTCTATATCTGAGCGTGTCTATCTGAGCTCGCTGCAGGACTCATTGGAACTCTGAACCTGCCTGAATGCTCGGTAGATTCCTGGAACCCTGGATCTGTCTGTTTCTGTACCCCTGGTTGGACTACGGACTCCTGGATCTCAGAACAGTCCTGTTCTGAACTGTTTCCCTGAACTGGATCAGTCCTCTGCCCACTCACTGGTGCTGCTGCACAGGGAACTCTCTGGATGGCTCAACATCGCATCTCGTTGGCAGAGCATCAGCTGATCCTGCCTTTCATGAGAGGATTTAAAGAACTGTTTCACCAGAGTGCCAGTAATGGCTTGTACCCCGCCCCCATCACAGCCGTTGCTGGTCAACTGATCCACGGCAGCCTGCGTTCTGTTTTTGTAATTTCCCACAGTTCTAACTGGCCTTGAATACTGGATACATGTGTCCCATTTCATGACACTTATTTTGATGATCCACCCAGAAAAAAGAACAGCATCGCTATACCCTTAAGCTAATATCGAAATATAGTTTTGCTCTCTGCGTTTATACAGTACTTCCTCTGTTCAAGGTTTCTTTCAAGTTATTGTTTATCGAAGATTTCTATAAAAACAAAAATATTGTACTATTATACTATACTACTATTGTTTTTTTAAATCATGCTGACTTTTCTATAAGGGACAAACAATGACAAAAGAAAAATTAATTTGAAAATGAATAAAGACATATAAATAAAAACAATATTCATAAAATTGTATAAATGAATAGATGAAAGAATATTCTATTTTTTTAAACAAAAGCCTTGAAATTGAGGATTGCTCCATTTCCCCTCAAATGTTGGTTGAGATGTAAAAAAAGAGAGAATGCAAACCAATTCAATTCCAAGGGTATAGGAAATCAAGTCCCAGCAAACTATTTCTACTAACATTGTAAAAAGAGTCTCACCAGCTCAGTGTTTAATACAGTTAACCCTAAGAATAGAAGCCGACACCATGTGGATATTGGTCTCAGAAATCGGATTACAGGATAATAAAGAGAGTATCAGCATGAAGATTTTCTAACATGCTTTCCTTCTCAAATAAAAAAACAACATAAATTAGTGCCTGGAAGTCAGTAAAGAATTGAAATAAATACAAAATAAAATCATAATCTAAACCTGGATTTATAAAAATTTAACAGAACTATAATCACATTTAAACTTGATGAATAGGGAACAAAAAATATTTTCAGACTTAATTAGTTATGTTTTCATCCAGACACCTGAGCTGCTTTGATTAAAGGAATAGTACACCCAAAACATGATTAGCCTTCATTTTCTACTCACCCCCATGCTGAACAACACCCTGGAGTACTTTTTTGATATCTCAAATGCATCTGGAGATCTGGGAGGCTTCTTGCTGTCTGCTGACATTGAAATAATGGAGGTCTACGGTGCCCGAGACAGAAAGGTCCATAAAAGTCCACAAAAACGTGTCAATATTCCTCCATACTGCTCGTCCAATGTATTCCAAGTGTCCTGAGTGGGTAGCATCCAGAATTTACTCGAAACGAAGTCATTTAGAATGTTTTTAGAGCATAAACAGTAGTGTATAGTATTTCCTAAAAGCGCGCGCCAGCGCGTTCAGGACGCTACGGAAGCCGGCAGACCAAACCAGATGAAAGTGCGCATTCAGCGTCTGCTCTGCCGATAATGCAAGCGTAGAAGAAGAAATGTGCTGTTTACCTGTGCAAAGAAAGAAACAACGAAAGAAAAATGTCTGAGGACTTCAGTGTTGAGGAAGAGCATGAGTTCTTTGCCGAGCTGAATGCGCTGGTTTGGTCTGCCGGCTGCCGTAGGCTCGTGAACGCGCTGGCGCGCGCTTTCAGGAAATACTATACACTACTGTTTATGCTCTAAAAACATTCTAAATGACTTCGTTTCGAGTAAATTCTGGATGCTACCCACTCAGGAAACTTGGAATACATTGGACGAGCAGTATGGAGGAATATTGACACGTTTTTGTGGACTTTTATCGACCTTTCTGTCTCGGGCACAATAGACCTCCATTATTTGAATGTCAGCAGACAGCAAGAAGCCTCCCAGATCTCCAGATGCATTTGAGATATCAAAAAAGTACTCCAGAGTGTTGTTCAGCATGGGGGTGAGTAGAAAATTAAGCCTAATCATGTTTTGGGTGTACTATTCCTTTAACTCCGATAGCTCATTGTGAAAAACAGCAGATCCCAGTCAGTTCTCTACCATCCATGCTGTTCCTCTGCTTGGTTAAGCTTGTTTAATTTTTCAATTGGGTCCTCATATAGAAAAACAGATCCCAGCCCCATTTTATTTCACTACCTAAGAAATCAGTCATATCATGCCTGAAAAAATCTCCCAGTCCAGCCATGTCTACTATAGTCCACTGCTGAACCATCAGTACAAATTCGACAAATTTCGATCTTTATGTTGTCTGTCTGACTAATGATTTTCAAAAATCTTTTACAACTATGATTATGCTGAATAGAATGTTTTTTTGTTTGTTATGTTTAGTCAACTGAAATTTTATTTAGCCAGCAGTGAATAATTCTTCACTAGTTTGCTTTTTAGTTGGAAGTGCATCATCTAAACAAATAATAAAAAAGGGAAACTGCTCATTTCAAGTGACTGACTTATCTATAAAGGAATACGGTTTAGAATTCAGAGACTGGATGAGAATATGACTGTGGCATAGAGTGAAGGAGAGTAATTTACTGTAGCTTGCTGTCCTTCACAGCCTAAATATCCCTGGCTTAGGACATCACTTAGTAAGTGCCTAAAGCCAGCAGGTCTGGTCCATTGGGATCCGCAAAGCCTCTATCAACCTGTGGTGAGGAGGGTAGGTGAAAACACCTGCACCTCAAAAAGAATTAGTTTTGACATAACAACTAGTTTCCCTCTGCTAATTCTCACGCTTCACTGTCACAAGGTCAGCTAACTGCTACCTTCCTTTGTCCTGACCACAGCCCGTCTTGACCTACATTGCTCATCCTCACATTTAGCCCTGTCCCTTAGTGTGTCTTGGTACCAACCACTTTAGTGGCACTTTTTTATAAATTTGTCTGGGGGATGGGGTCACACATTTACATCAGGTTTGGTTTTTTAATGCGCTTAGGATATACTGACCTTGGGCCTGAGGTTATCCTGAGCTATATCTATAGTTATGCTGCTTTAGGCTTAGACTTCTGGAAGACATAGGGACCCCTATTTCATCATTTTGCTTCATTCTATCTCTATTCTTACACTCTGCAGAATGTTAGTTTAATCTCTAACATTATGCGTTCTCTGCCTTTTCTCATAGTAGCTACACCTCATCTTTTCCTGTTTGGCTGTGACATCATCCTGGAGATAAATATCAGCTGTGCTACAGCCATTAACACCTTTGTTTATAGATGTTGGAGATCAGCCAGTTTTCCAGTGTAGTCCTGTTTCTCTGACTGTAACTGGCTGGACATGCTCTCTTCATCCTCTGACATGGGAGCTGGCTCAGAGTTTGTCTGCCTTGGCTGTGTGTTTCCTGGACGTGGCCGCCTTTTACAGCTCACTTTTGTATCTCGGCTTCTGTCTCTTTAAACCCCAGTCGGCCTAAACAGATTGCCGCTCCCAATGAGCCTGGTTCTACTGTAAGTTCTTTCTGTTAAAAGGGAGTTTTTCCTCTCGACTGTGGCTAAAAGCATGCTTCGTGTGAGGGATTGCATTCAAGTCAATGAGTCGATGCAATCAATTGGTGTCCTTAGACAGAAAACTTTGAACCACTTTGACTGTATGATCTAGTGAACTGTAATGTGCCTTGGAATCACATGTGTTGTGAATTGGATATTTTAGTTTTATATAAATAAACTGAATTAAAATTGAATTGAATGTAATTTAAACATTAGAATTCTCACAACGCATCCACCCACCTTCTGATCTTAAGGTTCTATCTCTGGAGCTTTTCTTTTAATTATCTTCTTCTTTTCTTTCTACTGCTTTTGGTAAATATAACATTCATTTCCAGTGTTATGTGGATGCAGAGGTGTCAAGTAAAAAGGTACAAATACCTCATTACCTTAGTTAAGTAGAAATTTTAACTATCTATACTTTACTGGAGTAATAATTTTTTAGACAACTTTTTACTTCTCCTCCTTAGATTTTAAAAATGAACTTGTTCGTTTTGTTTCATTTAAGCTATTTTTCTTTATGGCCTGTTGGTATAAAATGATATATATAAAAAAAAGAAAACTTTCAAAATAGTTTTTTTTCATCTAGACAATTATTTCTTTGTGATTGGACTCGGTACCTCACCATCTTGTTATTTAGCACATACCAAAATTAATAGTTTTTCAAGATGATGCAAAGTTAAATTTCATGCTGTTGCGCTTAGTTATAAAACTAAGAAAATTAAGTATAAGGAAAAAGGCATCCGGAATTGTAGGGTAGTGCACTAAAGCATCCGCACTTAAATTTTTTCCTGCATTACTTTTACTCTTATATATTATGGTTTTCTAAATGTTACATTTACTTGAGTAAAAATCTTAAGCTGATACTCTAACTTCTACAAAATTGTTCTTAAAGCAGTAGGTTTTATACTTCTACTAGAGTAATAAACAATAATACTTTTGACACCACTGTGTGGACGACACCCATCTCGTCATAACTACCCAGGATTCTGGCTCTTAATGCTGTCGACCTCAGCAGAGGCTAAACAGAGATCATTCTCATTAGTTTTCAATCCAGAAACGATGTCTCCATTGTTTTCCACAAGAAAAGATGGAGAATCTCTCACAAAAATGTAGTTCTAAAAAAGGTGAAATAAATATTTCAAAGCAGATATAACCTCTATTTAATTGGTATAGAAAGGACTTCAAATGTTATTTTTGAATAAACCTGCCATTTTTAGTTATTTAATTAATTAATTATTGGTATTAATAATTTTTTTGTTATTTAATTAATTATTCTTTGTAATGTTTCTGCTGTTCTTTTAACATCCCTGGAAATCAGAATATACTGTAGTGTTGATCTCTGCATTCATACTTCATCTATTTGAGGTTTCATTCCAGTTATGTTTATTAAAGATTTCTAAAGAAAGACGACAAAAAAATAATGTTTTTAAAATCCTGTTATCCACCTTTTTATGAGGGACAGAAAATGACAAAATAAAACCTAAATATGAAAATGAATTAATAGACCTATAACTAAGGAAATAGACATATGATTGTCTAAATTAATAGATACTAAATTACTGTTGTACTGTTATCACTATGTGTTGGATACACTGTGTATGTTAACGCAGATTAACAGCAAGCCAAACTCAATTTTCATGAGCCAGAAGGCTGAGCGTCTTGCTCCTTTATTACGGTCTTCTTACAATTTTGTACAATTTTGTGGGAAGCTCGATGAAAGCTTTGAGTGAAAAGCCATTGCTTTCTGAGGTTTTGGAAAAGATTGACAACACAGGAGGCGAAGTTTGTACTGTAATAGGCAGGTTTTATCTCTGTGCAAACACCACTTCCTTACTATCGCTGCCTCTGCTACCCACAATGCAATGCTTCCTCAAGATTCGCCTTCAAAATAAAATACAGATAAACAATACTGTAAAGGTTCTTCTTCTCAAACTAAATTATTAATACATACCTCCAACCTATAACCTTGGCAGAACAACTGTAATATGAAAATACTGTAAATACATATATATAAAAATGTCTTAATACATGAATAAATAAGTTAATGTTTTTGTTGTATTTTTTTATCAGTGTTTTTCTTTCCTCTTTGTGTATTTAAACATTTGTTTATTCATTCATTCATTTATGTATTTATTGATATATTTATTTATTTCTGCAGTTATATATTTTTATTCTTACTATCTTATTTACCTATTGAAATTTAGGGTAAATACACTTAATTTAACACATTTGTACTTATTTCCAGTGTATGTTCGCATAAAACTATCCTATCCCTTAGCGATCTTTTTGTATGCATGCACACTTTCAGGCGTATCTGTGTGGTGAGCTACGGTTTCAGCCAGTATTTGAAGTTCACCTTTCTCACCGTGGTTCGTTGAAAATGGCAGAGGGTTGTGAGAGAAAAAGTGTCTACAAAGTGTACGAGATGAAAAGAAAGGATTCAGAGGAGGCAGATATATCCCAGAATGCTTTGCGTGGAGAGCTCTCCTCACAAAGCATTATGGGATTTGCTTTCACAGCCGCCCGCTGTTGCCATAGGCCAGGGGTAACCAATTAAAAATCACTGGAGTCCGAATAAAGAAAATCATCAACCAGTAAAGGTCCGGAGACAATTTAAATTATAATCTTTTACTGTAAACAGAAATTATCACTGAAATAAAATGAGGTTTTTATGCATTCATATTATACATTGAATTTTGAAGTAGAGAACAACAATCGTTCAGTTTGGTATTTAGACAAGTTCCTGATTCACATATTTTATAAAACACCTGAACTGACCGTTTCTTATTTTTTTCTTTTTTCTGTCTTAATGAGAGCAGTGGGCTTTATGCTGACCTGCAAGGCTTTTAAAACTGGGTTTAATTGGCGACAAAGCCATTCTCAAGCTCATATCAAGGTGCTCATTTTGAGCCTGGATCCATATTTATTTTTGGTTCTGTTCATGGTGGAGAATCCTGCTTCACAGCAGCAGGTTGAGCCAAACATACGGTACTCAAAATGTGCAGGGTCATCTTTGAGCACACCATTTCACTTTACTGTCACTAGTTCACCACAGTTCTTCCAAAAGTCCATAATTTCTCTGCTTTCTTTTTCTCACCATTTTCTTCTTCTTTCCCATTGCCCGGCTTGCAAAAGATTTGCCTGCTGTGTCTGAAAGTGGCTTGCAGCAGTGACCCAAACCGACAAAGCTCATTGGCTAGTTTGTATCACGTGCAGCCATGTGCCGAACAATGTACCATTTAAACAGGAGAAGTGGCGCAAGTAAAATTAGACACTGTCGTCGGACAACATGCAATAATTTATTAATGATTTAAATCAGAGTTGGTCCGTATTAGCCAGTAGGTGGGTCAGATTCGAACCGGGGTCCGCTGATCCGTGACCCCTGCTCTAGGCTGTCACTATTCCACTAACTCCACTGGTTGCTGCGTTCCTCTCAACTTCGGAAATTATTTTTTTTATTACGCATTAAATCAGTAAATGGACCATATAGTGACGCTTTAAAGTATAATATTCTCGCCTCAAATTATCTTAAAACGTACTTTCATTGAACAACAGCAACAGAAAGAGAACTTGTAACTTTCATTGGAATGCTGCATTAGAAGCTGCTCCTGCCGCAGTACATGCTACTGTGTCGTGGAGATTTGTCGTCACACCCTCAAAACCCCGCCCACTTTGCATCGAGAAATTTAAAACACATCTCTGTGTTGTGATTGGCCCGCCAGATTTAGGGCCTGGGGCATTGATCAAGGCTAGACTACCTCGGAGGTAAAAATTATTTTGGCCGCTGGTGGGTGGGGCAAGTTTACTAGGCTACAAAGATGGCGCAAGCACCCCTCAGAGGAAGAGGAGCTACATTCCCAAAGGGGAGCAAAACGTAGTGATCATCTTCCCAAATGGTAAGTTAACCGAGTTCGCTATAAAGTCCACTATATAGTCCCCACTCTATGTAGTGCTTTAGAGGTTATGGCGGACATTTGGGCACAATAAGCTTGTATGAGCTATGAGAACAGCAACTTTTAAATAGAGCCTGCACAAGGAGAAATGGGCCCGTGCATGGTCTCACACGCATTTAAAAGGTGTTTCCTCTCAGGAGCAGGTACAGGGCTGTGCATTTGTCTTTTTTTTTAAGTGGAGAGGGCGGGACCGACATACGACAAAAAGTGTCCTTCCACACTTTCTTTATATATTCGACATGACAATTTCTCTAAATTAGTGAAAAGCTAATTTGATCTTATCCCGATTCTTCCAGACAAACTTTGGTTTTAGAACACAAAATCCATCTTAAACTGTAATATGGTTTTCAACCATGTTTCCCCTTCCTCTTTGTACATTGTAGTTTAGTTTATTTGAATTTCACTAGTCTTAGTTGAGTGTTTTAAACTGAAATATGTTTTGTCATCATGGGTCTAATACTTCTTGCCCACATGCAGAAACACTCACATGGAGGTAATAATAGTTTTAATGTTTATTTTTTCACTTGAACAAAAAACAGAAACCGGGTTATCTCGGCTTGGTGGGTCCTGTGGCCAGGAATCCAGGTGCGACTGCACATAAGGAGAGAGTGATAAGGTGAGTTCACAGTTGGTGAGGAAAAAATGCAGAAAACTGCTGCACTGTTCTTACTTGAACTAGGTGGGAGTTGGAGGGTGGTCATAGGTTCCAGTTTGTGGAGGCCTTGGCTGGTGGAAGGTGGATGAGTCGTTGGAGGGCGGACAGGTACGTTTAAGGGGGCACAGAGGAGCAGAGGAGCAGACTGTAAACTCAAATCTTGATGAGGTTGAAGCTCAGATGAGGGAAGTTGAGGGACTCTCAGATTCTCGAGAGGCTTTCTTCCAGGGAGGAAGGACTTAAGGTTTCCCAAAACAGGAACACACTCTGGCAAAGAGGTGATGACAGTCAGCTGCTCATATACTCCTCTGAGGTGATGAGAGTTTTGTTGCAGGTGTGGGTTGAGATGTGTAGGCAAGCCCTAAAAGACAGAAGTAACCAGATGACACCAACCACACAAACTGGAACAACAACATGTTTGACTTGGAGCTGAATGATTTTTGTTAATAAACTCTTATATTTTGACCAGAAGTTGTGGTGAATTTATTCCATGTATGTGCAGAATTAGCTGTATGAACCATGATTAGTGCTCAAATCACTCTTTCATTTATTGTTCTAACACACAGCTTGTAGGGCGTGTGTAGTATATAACAACCAAAATAATATCTGATTAAATATGAAATTGTCATGATGGGTTTTAAAGATCTCACCCACATGCAAAGATTCACTCAGAGAGCCAGGGGAAAAGCTAACAGGTTTATTGAGAGGTTGACAAAAAAAAAAGAGAGAGAGATTATATGCAGGGTTATCGCAGTGGGACTTCAGTGGTCTGGTGAACTGGAACCGGAAACTGTTAGGAGAGATCACAAAGATCAGCTCGAGGTCTGTAAGGTAAATGACTGAGACTGGTGAATAGCTGGAGAAGACACACATTATGGAGATTCTTGGTTTCCCTTGGGTCCAGTTTGTGGGGGGGTTTAATCCAGAGATGGATGAACTCGTTGGAGGCCGGACAGGCAGACTTGCGTTGGGTCCAGAAGAGCAATGGAATGGACTGTCACCGGGTTTTCCTGAAGTGGGCTTGAACAGATCTGGTGAAGGTTTCCCCTTGCTCAGTGTGACTAAAATAATTCCTTCCAAGGGGGGTAGAAAGACCAGGCTTATCCAGTGGATCAGGAGGGCATCTGGCAAACACTCTGGCGTTGAGGGGGTGACAGTCCGCAGCTCAAGAACTCCTCTAGTAATGACCCAACGAGCCGCAGGTGTGCAGGAAGACCCAACGAGAACAGGGCACCGTCTGGTGGTGGGGAGAGGAAAAACACAGAAAAACAACCCACACAAACTGGAACCCTAACAGATATTTTACCACCCCTACCGGGGAGGGCAATAAACATCTTAAAGTATCAGAAATATAAACTCCCAGCTGGCTGAGAAAAGAATGGAATATTAAATCTCAACATTAATGTGACATCCTACCTGGATGGGCATTGAACACAAAATCACGACACATATATACAAAAATGCACATATGATTGCATAAATTAATAGGTAAATGAATAAAAAATTACATGTATAAAAATAAATGAATAAATAAATAAATGTTTTTTGTCATGAAAAGATTTTTTCTTGTATTTCTGTAGTTTTTTGTATGTATTTGTGTATTTCTTTCCTTTTTATGGATTTAAACGTAATTTATGTATTCATTCATTTATTTCTACTTTTATTTATTTATATATTTATGATACATTCATTTTTTTTTACTCTTATTTATTTATTCCCAGATGTATTTTTGTATTTCTACTTGTGCTTATTCAGTTGTTTAACTGGGAGTCCTCAGGGCAGTGTCAGCCTTTTTCTTAGCTTGTTGGTTTGTTTTTGAGTCACTAGCTTTGATGCTGCTATCCCAAAGGACATTAACAGAAGAGATTTCACTTTCCATAGCAGACTAATAGACCTTAAGGATTTAAGCATCTTGAGAAGTACAAGATGCTATGTCCCATTCTGTAGACAGTTTCGGTGTCTCATCTCTAGTCCAACCTATTGTCCTAAAAGACTCACAGCACATAACATTGAGTGATTGCCCTTGCAGAATTAACTCCCTCTGCATAAGCATGTAGAGACAGTGAAGTATTGGTAGCATTGTGCAGAACCAGGTTTGAACGGCCATCAGCCACAACTGGCCAGAGGCCAGGGCCATAACTACCACTGAGGACACAAGGGTTATGTCCTCTTTATTTTTTTATACATATATATATTGTCAAAATTATGATACATCAACTATAAAATGTGTCTTTTGTTAAATTGATCAGCTTAGTGAGACAGAGGTTTTCTTTCTTTCCTATTTCTTTAACTAAATAGAGGTTAGTTTAGAAAAGGTAGAGCAGTCATACTTACAAACTGTAAAAAAATCAAATGTTGTACCATTCACCAGGAAGCGCTAATTCAGAAAAGCTGTAAAGCTGAGCTGTCAAACTGTGGTCTCACTTTTGTGTCTCGACTAATTCAGGGGAAAACCCACTGAAAGTCAGCCAAGAAGTGTCGCACCAAAACATCCAACATCGATACCTTCTCACACAGCCTAAAACATCACCATATAAGGTGATGCTGCAGCCACTCATGCCACCATATGTCAGCATGAGAACGTCTATTTTGGCTGACCCACACGGAACAGTGAACAGATATAGAAATGAACAGTTACTTAAAACAGAAGAGAACCCAATTGATCCTAAACAAGTTCATACTCTACCTGTTCAAGGTTTCATTCCATTTATTATTTACTGAAGATTTCTAATATTAAAAAAAATAAATATAATTTTTTTTTTATAATCCTGTTATCCACCTTTTTATGAGGGATAGAAAAGAAGACATAAACATAAATGTAAAAATGAATGAATAGACGTGTAAATAAGGAGATACACATACGATTATATAAAGGAATAGATAAAGTAATATTGAAATAAATACATACAAATAAAAAAGTATTATTAAATTAATAAATAAGTAAATGTTTTTGTCTGGGAAGAGGTTGTTTCTTTGTTTTTTTTTTCTTATATTTTTGTATTTATTTGTGTATTTCTTTCCAGGTTGTGTATGTAAACATTTGTTTTCATTCATTTATTTATTGATATATTTATCTATTTCTACAATTATTTATTGTACTTTTATTTATTTATTCCCACATTTATTTCTATATGAATGCATTTCCACATTTATTTATTTATACATTCTTTCTCCATTCAATGCAGTTCAGTTCAATTCTGTTGTGACTATTTGATAAGAGATTTGAAGGTTTGTCCATGCTATTTTTAGAACGTAATTTCCGTTCCAAGAAATGAGCCAAACCAATGAAGCAACAACTGTAGTAAAGTGGCCTGCAAAGATATATATAACACCAAAACACAACATGCCGTATGTGGAAACTTTTTGTTGTAAACCTCTAAGTAGTTGAGAAAAACATTTAGAAAAAAAAGATTGTTTTCTAATGTAAGAAGAGGCTTGCAGTGTCTTACAGTTTCAACAAAAGGAGCATCTTGCATAAGCAAAATTATTCAGGAAGCTGAAGATAAATTGTACATAATAGTCAAAAGACTTTCCAGATTTTTCCTATAAGCACTGAAAAAAATGTAGTGATATATGTAAATTAAGCAAATGAAATAAAAAAAGACAAGGAAAAACAAGTTAAAATTAACTATAGACAGTTCTTTTGTTCACTCTCATGTTTAATAGGTTTTGCTTCCTCTTTTACACCTCCAGAAAAGTCTGTCTCATAGGTTTCGGTGAGAATAAATACCACAGCAGATGTTGATGTTAGTAATAAAAAGAGCCAGCCAATTATTGGTGTGAAGCGATGGAGGAAATGTATGCCAATGTGGAACATGGGAAACCTGTTTGCCAAATTCCTACGTCTCAGACCGAAGGTAAGAATGATTGGACAGAGAAATGTATGATGCATTTTATGATCGTTTTAGAACAGAATGCATTCAGATAATATTTAATTTATTTGTTTGTTCAGGTTCAATTAGCTCCAAGAAGAGGCCCTTCCTGGTTGTTATTATATTTCTGGGAATCCTGAGTGTTTTACTGCTGGTTGGACTCATCGTCCTTGGTCTCCACTGTGAGTCTTGTTCTAGTCGGCTTAGATATGAAAAGAGTAAAGCCTCTTTCACTGTAAGATAAATGGCAACAGCCCATTCTATAATCAAACTGACTGACTGGGTATAAAAGAACAAATCTTGGTGATTTTTATGTAATTATATAATTATAAGAAAAAATATTCAAATGCTCTTTAAAAACCTACTAAACTTCTAAAGTATGGCATTTGTTAATAAACTATTTAAAAAGACTAGTTGGCTCATTTTCAGCCACTACAGAGCCACTGTAGACGAACCCAAGAGCCACGGGTTGCATGATATAAATGAACAAATCTTTGTGGCTCAAAGAGGGTCTGCAGGGTCTTGGAGAAGTTGGTCATAGTTAAATATGCTGTATGTTGCATGATTTGACTGATGTTCGGTCTAAGCCTGTCTGGCATATTTTTGATAAGAGAAACAATACTTCCTTGGTTACAATTCAAGGAGCTTTCATACTATTTATTATCGAAATCATATTAATGTCCTCACCATCAAAAATATTTATAGATTCCCTTTTCATTGTGAAATCATTTTAAATTCTGAGACATTAAGATGACCTGAGTTAGTAACAAGAAAATACATGTTATTTAAAAAAAAACAACAACATATAATTGATTTATTTCAGCTTGGGACTTGGAAGCAGGTCTTTCTAACATCAATGACCGTCTCCAGGACAGCAACAGCAAGCTTTACTCCATGACTGAAGAACGAAACCTGCTGCATGCTAACCTCACTGAAATGATGAAAAAGCTGAACAGGCCTCGAGGTTTGTCAAAAAAGACAACAAATACTGAAAAAGATCCATGAAATCCATAGATTTTAAGAGTTGCAGGTCAGCTTAAGTTCCTGTGTCTTTTTTTTTTTTTTTTTTCAAAGGAAAATGTAAATATGTAAAAAAAATGGTTGTGCTGCAACCCCAGATTTAGTTTTGGATAGAAGAATCAGAATAAAGAACAAAATATGAACATAACTCCCTTTTTAAATAGATGAATACATTTTGTATAAAAATGTTTTCTAACTGTATTAAATATTCCATTATTTTCTTAAAAAAAGAGAAACAATGACTTAAAATGTAAAATATATGTATATATTTTTTTTAGGGAAAAGATGTCCTACAGGATGGACATATTTCAGCTGCTCCTGTTACTTCTGCTCTACAAATAAGGGTTCGTGGGATGAAGGAAGACAGGATTGCATATCAAGAGGAGCAGATCTGGTGGTGATAAACGATAAAGATGAACAGGTGCTGTGTTCATTTTAACATCAATAATCCACAATAGTTTACCTCTAATGTACCTTATTTATAGTCTATCACACAAAACCAAAACAATGAAAATACAAATACAGGCACAATTGTATTGACTAGTTTCTGATCAAATTGACAACTTTACAAGTTTGACTAAATTATATTCTTGTTTAACTATGAATAATAAAGAAACAATGGAAGGTAGCCAAGAGGCCAGACACATCTCTTCAGAAAGCAATTGTGTGTAATTTTGTAAGAAGGCTCTTGAAGTCTGGATCTAGCTGAGGCTGATAAAGGGGAAATAAAGTGAAATAAAACAAGGAAGAGGGGTGGACTGGTAAAAATATTCTTGAAGGTAGCCCCAAAGGATCATGAAGACCGATGATTAAGTTCTGTTGGATGGTCAGAGACCAAGCAGCCAAACGCTTGTAACCTTGAAAACACACTAGGCCTAACTCTTTCACAAACTGTAGAAAAGCACCCTGTGTAAAGAGGGGTAATCCTAGCAACAATCTTGCAATCTTATTTTTTTGATTAGCCCAAAGCCAATTCCATCCATCCAGTTTCCGTCACACTTTTATCCCAAGTGCAAGTGGTGCTGGTGACTATCTTCAGCTGTCAACGAGAGGCGGGGTACACCCTGGACAGGTTGCTCATCCTTTGCAGGGCAACACAAACAGGACAAACCATTCACACACACACACTCACACCTAAGGAGAATTTAGAGAAGCTAATTAACCTAACAGTCATGCTTTTGGACTGTGGGAGGAAGCCGGGGTACCCAAGGAGAACCCACGCATGCTCAGGGAGAACATGCAAACTCCATGCAGAAAGATCCCGGTCCGGCAATCGAACATTCTTGCTGCAAGGCAGCAGTGCTACCCAATACGCCACTGAGCAGCCCCCAAAGCCAATTAATAATTACAATTCTTTTTAACATTTACCTTTAGTTTTTCACCATCAAAACTGTAAAGCAACAAAACCTGTTTTGTTTGTAACTTTGTATTGTCCACCAGACCTTTGCTCTTAACATTTAGGTAAATTTTCTGTTCCTATGTGATGTAGTGTTAAATACTCAAAAGTTTATTATAGTGGAAGAATTTAACATTCATCCTGACATTGAGGATGATACAACAAATGCAGCCTTAAATGCTTAGACTTAAGGGGCTTTATTCAAAATAATCCCAAACTGTTGGGAGCTGGAGAAGTACCACCTTCCTCCAGCAGAGTCCGCCGTAGATCCTCCTGAGTCGAGCCTCCTGCACAGCTGGAGCTCATTCCATCATCAGAGGATCCACAGTATTTAAGCTGTCTTCAGACCTTGCCTCAACGCCGCAGTGTTGCTCCAGTTGGAAACCTGTTTTCTCCTGTGAAGCTCAGGAAGAGCTTAACCTGCCGAGCCTGCCCTCTGAGCCAAACCTGAAGTCTCTCTCTGGATACCCATGCAGCTCTGGACTAAGAGCTGGAAACTCAAAAGCCAAGGTCAGCTCATTCTCAAGAATTAAGACGCTGAAGCAGCTAACGGACTCTGCTGAACAAACTATCTCCGGACCCAACAGTTTCCCTCTCAAGGCTTTAACCAAGAACCCTCAAGGTACAAATCTGAAACTGTCTGAATCAAACTGCTCTGAGCAAACGCTAACTGAACTGTCTCCCACGCAGACTCCAGTGAACCAGTTCCCCAGGCCTGAACCAGAACCAGTAGTTAACTCTGTGCTTGTAACAATAAACATTGTTAAACCTTTTACTTCTGTTTCCGTCTCCGTGGTGTTCTGCATAACTGGGTCTCACTTGTGAACCCATCATGACAGAACACTGCGGCCAAACACAAGGCCCAGCAATTCACTTCACTCGTCGATTGGAAGAGCAGGAGGCCCAACTCCATGGACACGCCCTGGCTCTTCGTGAGTTAAATACCCACATTGAAATGCAAAACCAAGTGCTCCAAGGCTATGCTAACTACATGAACAGCGCTAATGCCACGCCGGCAGCATAACCATTTCCGGGTCCAGTTCCACCTCCGAGGTCACCGGCAGTGACGTCATCCGAGTTCCGCCCAAGTCTACCTGAAAAATTCTCTGGTAATATGAAAGACTGCAAGGGATTTTTGTTTCAATGCTGTTTAATCTTTCAGAACTCTCCTGGCAGTTTTCCTACGGATTATAAAAAGATAACTTTCATTCTTTCCCAATTGACAGGAAGAGCCCTGGAGTGGGCTCAGGCAAGGTTTGCCTCCGACGAAAGCCTCGATTGCCGATACTCTGAGTTTATTTCCGAATTTTCTCAGGTATTCAATCAAGAGACTGATCAAACCATTGACTCTCGTGCTCTTTTCAACATTAAACAGGGAAATTCCTCAGTGGCGGAGTTCTCCATCAACTTCCGGGTTAAAGCGGCAGCTTCCGGATGGAATCAAAGCGCTCTGAAGGGGGCTTATTTTATGGCTTTGAATGAAAGCATCAAGGATGAACTAGCAACCCTCGACGAACCTGCTACACTCGAAGAATTAATCCGTCTGACGATAAAGTTGGACAACAGAATCCGAGCTAGAAACAGTTCCAGGTCTAAAAGTCTGGGTTCTTTTTCCTCTGCCCCTGCGTCTAATAATGTGACTATTTTTTCTGCTCCCACAGAACAGTTGTTTAAACCGGGATCTAAAGCCCAGTCTCTCCCTTTGCCGGTTCAGGCCTCTCATTCCGGAGAAATGGATGCAGAACCCATGCAGGTGGGACATACCAGGCTCACTCCAGAGGAAAGACAAAGACGTTTTTTGAGCAAACTATCCACCTACTGTGGTGAGAGTGGTCACTTCATCGCTTCTTGCCCAGCTAAATCAAAAGCCTGGGCCCGCCAGAGGTTCTGAGGAGTCTGGTGGGCCATGATAACTCTAAAAAATCTCCTCGACTGATGCTCCCTGCCACTTTGTTTTGTTCTAATCAAAGCCTCTCTTTTTCTGCCTTCATCGATTCAGGCTGTGAACGAAATTTAATTGATTCAAACCTTGTCCAGCAGCTTCAAATCGAAACTATTCCCCTGACCCAGCCTCTTAGTGTCTCAGCTATTGATGGGAAAAAACTCCACCAGGTTACCCATCAAACTCAACCTCTCGAGCTACTACTCTCAGGTAATCATCTTGAAACCATAACATTTTTTGTTTTTCCCTCCGCATGTTCTCCCCTGGTGCTTGGATTCGAATGGTTGGAGAAACATAATCCACATATTAATTGGACTGATCGTCATGTGGAATCGTGGTCAATGTTATGTCACGAAACATGCCTCCATTCGGCAGCCCCTGTGGTGGGGCCTCCTAGAGGTGGGGGGGAGATGGACTCTCCTGACCTTTCTTCTGTCCCTTCTGAGTACCATGATTTAGCTCCTGTCTTCAGTAAGGTCAGTGCTACGTCCCTTCCACCACACAGAACATATGACTGTGCGATCGAGCTATTACCTGGAGCACCTCTACCCAGCAGCCGACTATACAATATTTCCAAACCAGAACGAGAAACCATGGAAAAATACATAAACGAGTCTTTAGCTGCTGGGATAATTTGCCCATCTTCTTCTCCGTTGGGTGCAGGGTTCTTTTTCGTAGGCAAGAAGGACGGTTCTTTAAGACCATGTATTGATTACAGAGGCCTGAACCAAATAACTATTAAAAACAAGTACCCTCTTCCACTACTCGCCTCAGCTTTTGAACCTGTACAAGGGGCAACTGTTTTCACCAAACTAGATTTGAGGAACGCTTATCATCTTCTTAGGATCCGTGATGGAGATGATTGGAAAACTGCCTTTAAAACCCCCTTGGGCCAGTTTGAATATTTGGTCATGCCCTTTGGTTTAACAAATGCTCCTGCCTGTTTTCAAGCCCTTGTGAATGACGTTCTCAGAGACTTTTTAAATGTGTTCGTGTTCGTCTACATCGATGACATACTCATTTACTCAAAGAATCTTTAAGAGCATAAGAAACATGTCCGCCTTGTGTTGCAAAGATTGCTGGAGAACAAACTGTTTGTCAAAGCCGAGAAATGTGAGTTTCATCAGCCTTCAGTCACCTTTTTGGGGTTTGTGCTCGAGGGCGGGCAGGTTAAGCCTTCAGAGGACAAAATAAAGGCTGTTTTGGAATGGCCGGTCCCTGAAAACCGCAAGCAGCTGCAGAGATTCCTGGGTTTCGCCAATTTTTATCGCCGATTCATCAGGAACTATAGCCAGACAGCTCTTCCCCTTACCTCTTTATCCTCAGTCAAACGAACCTTTCAATGGACCCCTGAGGCACAAACCGCATTTCAGAAACTGAAATTTTTGTTTTCCAGAGCACCCGTGTTAATCCAGCCTGACCCATTCAAACAATTCATCCTCGAAGTGGACGCTTCCGATTCTGGTGTTGGAGCTGTCTTATCTCAGAGACTTGACACTGATCAAAAGATTCATCCTTGTGCCTTTTTCTCTCGAAGACTTTCCTCCGCAGAGCAAAACTACGATGTTGGAGACCGTGAGCTACTGGCCATCAAGTTGGCGCTGGAGGAATGGAGACACTGGCTGGAGGGAGCTGAGCACCCGGTTCTCGTTTGGACAGATCACAAGAACCTTGCTTACATCCAGTCAGCTAAACAAGCGAATCCCCATCAATCTAGGTGGTCCATTTTCTTCTCACGATTCAATCTCATTATCTCCTACAGACCCGGATCCAAGAAAGTCAAACCCGATTCTCTCTCTCGTCTATACTCCGTTGATCAACCCGAGACGCCTGAACCTGTCCTCCCCGCATCATGTACTGTTGGAGTGGTTACCTGGGAGATCACCGACCTAATTAACACCGCCCTGGCTTCAGAACCCGACCCAGGTAACGGTCCAGCTAACCGAACTTATGTACCATCATCTGTCAGATCTTGCCTAATACAGTGGATGCATGCTGCTAAGTTCTCCGCCCATCCAGGGGTCAGTAGAACCGTCGCTTTAATTTCAAGACGTTTCTGGTGGCCAACTCTTCACAGAGATGTCAAGGAATATGTGTTGGCCTGTTCCACCTGTGCAAGAAATAAAGCCTCACACCAACCTCCCTCAGGCCTGTTACAACCTCTTCCAGTTCCCTCGCGTCCATGGTCCAACATAGCTATCGACTTCGTCACTGGTCTCCCTATCTCCCGAGGTATGTGCACTATCTTCACCATCGTTGATCGATTCTCGAAATCCTGTCATCTCATCCCTCTCAGGAAACTTCCCACGGCTTTTCAAACCGCTCAGCTCCTGGTGAAACACGTCTTCCGTCTTCATGGCATTCCCCAGAAGATCCTCTCAGACCGTGGCCCCCAGTTCATATCCCAAGTTTGGAAGGCATTCTGTTCCGCTCTCGACTGTAAGTCCTCTCTAACATCCGGTTATCACCCACAGTCCAACGGCCAAACTGAGAGGATCGACTGGAGCCAGTACCTAACTTGCATAGAATACGCACATAATTCTCTCAAATCTGCTTCCACCGGCCAGTCACCGTTTCAGGTCAGTCTCGGTTACCAACCTCCACTTTTTCCCGCAGACGAGAGAGAGATTTCGGTCCAGTCAGTCAACCAGCACATCAGACGCTGCCAACGCATTTGGAGAGAAACCATCACAACCCTCAATCGTTCCTCCGAGACTACCAAGCGTTTCGCCGACTCCAGAAGACGTCCCGCCCCTGAGTACTCTGTGGGCCAAGAGGTATGGCTATCTACTCGAGATATTCCCCTCAAGGGAATGTCTCGTAAACTCTCTCCAAAATTCATTGGTCCGTATAAGATTTCCCAGGTCATCAATCCATCAGCCATACGCCTTCAACTGCCCCCGTCTCTGCGTATTCATCCCACTTTCCACGTCTCTCAAGTGAAATCAGTAGTCTCAAGTCCTCTGTGCCCACCATCCGACTCCCCTCCACCCGCCCTGGAAGTCGATGGTCATCCCGCCTTCACCGTCCGTCGAATCGTGGACTCCCGTCGGCGAGGTCGCGGCTGGCAGTACCTCATCGACTGGGAGGGCTACGGCCCGGAGGATCGCCAGTGGGTTCCTGGCTCTTACATCCTCGATCCGTCCCTGATTGAGGAGTACGAGGGTTCCTGTCCATCGACCTCTTCCGGACCGCCAAGGGGCGGTCGTTGAGGGGGGGTACTGTTGGGAGCTGGAGTAGTACCACCTTCCTCCAGCAGAGTCCGCCGTACATCCTCCTGAGTCGAGCCTCCTGCACAGCTGGAGCTCATTCCATCATCAGAGGATCCACAGTATTTAAGCTGTCTTCAGACCTTGCCTCAACGCCGCAGTGTTGATCCAGTTGGAAACCTGTTTTTCTCCTGTGAAGCTCAGGAAGAGCTTAACCTGCCGAGCCTGCCCTCTGAGCCAAACCTGAAGTCTCTCTCTGGATACCCATGCAGCTCTGGACTAAGAGCTGGAAACTCAAAAGCCAAGGTCAGCTCATTCTCAAGAAGTAAGACGCTGAAGCAGCTAACGGACTCTGCTGAACAAACTATCTCCGGACCCAACAGTTTCCCTCTCAAGGCTTTAACCAAGAACCCTCAAGGTACAAATCTGAAACTGTCTGAATCAAACTCCTCTGAGCAAACGCTAACTGAACTGTCTCCCACGCAGACTCCAGTGAACCAGTTCCCCAGGCCTGAACCAGAACCAGTGGTTAACTCTGTGCTTGTAACAATAAACATTGTTAAACCTTTTACTTCTGTTTCCGTCTCCGTGGTGTTCTGCATAACTGGATCTCACTTGTTAACCCATCATGACACAAACCTTCTTATCTTCATACTTTGACCTTGTGCTGAAATCTATTGATCATTGACTGTGAAGAAATAACAGTATCTCCTCACAACCCTGTCTTATCTAACAACCTTTTAGGAACCGTAAAGATTACTTTAAGACCAGCATATTTCTCTTCAGGAATAGAGGAGAATAAGAATAATCATAGATTTCTTTTCAATATGGTTGCGAAACTCACTCAGAGCCATAGCTCTGTGGAATATCCACTCTCCCTTGAATTATTCTAGTAAAGAAAGGATCATTGGCACCCCTCTAAATATAAATGCTTTAGCCAGTAATGTAGTGGTCCCTGGAGAATTAGGTATACTTGCCCCTTCTTTTAATGCAGCCCAGAAACAACAGCCCCATTTACACTACCCCCTGAAAACCGATCCGTGCCAAGCTTGGATCAGTCAACAGTGCCGAGCTCGGTTTCTTATGACCATTTACACACCATGTTAGCATGGTTCCTCGCCTTCTAGTGACGATCTACGGTACTACTGCTCTCTAGAGGGAAACAAGCAAACAAACATGGGAGCGCCGGTAATATTCAGGAAGTTTGCGGAGAGTCAGGTGAAGAAGGCAGCTTTGGTGAATTTACTTGACAGTCTCCTTTTCAGAAGCAGATATGACAAATGATAGTCTAAACAGAGCTTACAGACACAGGAAACAATGACAGGAGTTGAGGTTTATCACACAGCTTAGCAGAATCATCACTGGAAATCATGTGGCAAGGTAGGGACGTTTTTTTATTTTAATGATGTCTGAAGTTTCATGATTATGGATGCTGACTGAAAGGAGATGATGGGGTCTGCTTATGCGCTCTTTGTTATCCAAGAACCGAGCCAGAACTGAACCGCACCTAGCCCTACTGCTGAACTAGTACCATGTGAGCGCAGTTTGGTTGTGTCTGGCGCTTCCTGTTCAGTTCAGCCATTTACACTGAACAGTTTTCTCGGTTACCAAGCCTAGACCTATCTCAGCATGGTTTCAAAAGGGTAGTGTAAATGGGGCTATTGACATGTAAGACCGTTCTATGTAGTTTACTCAAAAATTCCTTTGTAGTATTAACTTAAAGTCATCTCATTTCTGCTATTTGATCTCTAATGGAGGAAGGATTATGAAATAACTCAACGCTGGCCCACAGACTAGTTAGAGACAATTATGGATTGTGATTGAACTATTCCTTATTTCTGAGTCCATCCACATGGATGACACCTATTCTCTCCCTTAATGAGTTAGCAGTTCATTTTGTAAGCTGTCTGTTTGAATGGCTGATTCGTAAGAGTTAGTGTGGCCACTATTAAAATAAACATAACTTAATCACGAGCATGTCATGATGGGTTTAAGGTTCCTAACCCACATGCAGAAATCACTCAAGAGGCAGGGAAAAAGTTCAAAGGTTTATTTACAAGAAGCAAAATATATATCATGAACTGGTCCTTGGTAGGTTGACTGGTCACGCAGGGGTTCACCACTGAGGGGGGACAGAGAGGTTAGTATTGATCCAAGCACTGCTGGTTTTTCTGGTGTACAAGGGAGTACCTGTTCTGAAGTTGAGCGGAGCAGTAGAGGGGGGGAACCTTGAGGGTCCAGAGGCTAGTCGGCAGGCAGAGGCCTGAGGGCGGAGGCTTACTGAGTGCAGGCATACGGATTCATGACAGAGTTCCTTCTCAGTTTTCTCTGAGAGCGGGCAGGCAGATTTCAGGCAGAAATAACCCTCCAGGGTTTTACTGAGAACAGACAGGCGGACTCCAGAAAGAGTCTTCACTCCAAGTTTTCGGATTGTCAGGCAGGAATATCTAAGAGACAGAAAAAAGACTGGATCAGACAGGTTCACAAAATCTTGGTTCAGAAAAGCAGGCTGGCTCAGGCTTTGCTAACCATTACTGGCAAACACTCTGGCACTGGAGTGTCCGTCTCCGCAACCCAGTCTCATGGGAAAATGTACCTCCACTACGTTGGTCCACACTGCAAAACGTAGTGGAGGTACATTAATGGCCATTTTTTTGTGGTACTGTTACATTTCTTCTGCCTATACACTTTCTATTGTTTTACGTCCTAGTCACGTGACTTTCAAGATTCCAGCTGGGAGAAGAAAAAAATTTATATATATGGCCGACATTCGCTCATTTTTTTGTGGAAAGATTAATAACTTGAGTTTGTTTTGCATTAAAATGAGTTTTGATTACATTTCTAGTGAGAAATGTATAGTTTGTTGTCAGAATATTTACTCAGGGAATGTACATATTCACTTGCTTGTTCGTTTCTTGCAAAGATTTTTCAAGATAATGTGAAACTGTAACGTTTTGGTACCGTATTTTCACGACCATAAGGCGCACCGTACTAAAAGGCGCAGTCTCAGTTATGTGTGCCATTTCTGTATTTAACACACACATAAGGCGCACCAGACTTTCAGGGCGCGTTTTTTATATACAGGTACATGTCCTCTACTACCTTTAAATAGCTCTACTGTGTATTTAAAAATACAGCGGGGGCAAAACTGAGTATGACTGTGCTTTATTCATGTATTTATTACAAAGTATTAATCAAACCTGGGAGCTGGCCATGAGACAGACACATCGCAGATGACACAGCGCTGTGATTACTCCTAAATTAACTGAAAATCCTGAAACCTGCCGACGGAATATGTTCGCTTTTATTGCCGGTATCCTGGTGCCTGCAGTTTAAATTATTTAGATGAAAAACACCTGCCAGCCGCCGCGGTGAGGCTGCTGTTGAGGCTGCTGTTGAAGGGATTTCTACTGTCGGTGCACCGCTGGTATGTGGGGGTCTGAGCGCCTCCGACAGGAATAGTATAGGCACGATAATAATCTGGATGAACTGACTGCAATTATTAAGTTTTCAGGTGGCCTTTCTCACTTAAAAACATATTAAAACTACTTTATTCCCACTGATCACAGCAAATATAGCTGCAAGATTTAGATTATTTAGATGAAAAAACACCTGCCAGCCACCGCGGTGAAACCAGAGGAGACCCGCCCAGAGGCTGCTGTTGAATTAAGTTTTCAGGTAGAAAAATAGAGCGGGAGCAAAACTGAGTATGATTGTGCTTTATTCATGTATTTATTACAAAGTATTATTTAAACCCATCAAAGTCATCATCCTCTGTTTCTGAATTAAACAGCTGCGCTAAATCAGACATGCCAATTTCCCCTTCTTCGCTGTCAGAGTCACTTTCCGTGCCGTGCGGCTCCTCAGAAATAATGCCGGCTTTTGCGAAAGCTTGAACAACAGAGCCAGCAGACACGTTAGTCCAAGCATCTACAATCCATCCGCAAACTGTGGCGTTAATTGCCCGGCGCTGCCTTCCACTTATCCTGAAACTGTGGTCTCCGTCTGTCATCCATCGCTCCCACGCCGCTCGCAGCCTTACTTTGAACGGCCGCTTCACACCGATGTCAAGCGGTTGAAGTTCCTTTGTCAGACCCCCCGGGATAACGGCGAGCACAGCGTTCATTTGATTCACCTTTTTTTTCACATCGGCTGTGAGATGGGCACGCAGCGATGGTGATGCGTGAAAAAAGCACCTGGTCTCCTCACATACACCTGCCTCAGCCACGCTTTCATCATCTCCTCATCCATCCAGCCTTTTTCATTTGCGTTAATATCATATGTCATCAGAGAGCTGTGTCTGTCTCGCTGTCAGCTCCCAGATCAGCTTCTCTGATTGGTTGATGCGGCGCGTCCAGCAGCAAAACTTAAATTTTTCCATCTCGAGCAGCAGCAGCGCGTTGGCAGATGCTTAAACGCTCCCGACGCGCTGCGCCTGCTGCTCAAAACGCGCTGCGGGACCTTTTGCTGCACCTATACGCGCGTCAACCATTGACTTTGCATGTAAACTCGCTGCTTCTGCTGCACCTGCTGGGTCCGGTTCACACCGATGTCCAGCGGTTGAACAGCGAGCACAGTGTTAATTTGTTTCCCCATGTTTTTCACATCAGCTGTAAGATGGGCATGCATGGAGTTACATATTAACAGCAATGGTGATGAGTGGAAAAAAACCACCTGGTCTCCTTACATTCAGCCACTCATCTCCTCAATGAGGTGGTCTCAAAAGTCGCAGTTACAACACACATAAGGCGCACCGCACCAAAGGGTGCACCGCACATTTTGAGGGGAAAAAAAGACGTTTAAGTGCGCCTTATAGTCGTGAAAATACGGTATAAACATGGCCGAGATTTCTCTAACTTTTAGTGGGAAAATCAATAATTTCAATCAGTTTCTGCATTTAAATGGGTTTTGATTACATTTATAGCGAGAAGTGTAGGGTTTATTTACATAATATTTACTTATTGAACATACATAATCACCCGCTTGCTAGTTTTTGCTACGGTTTTTCGGATCTCGTCAGGATTATGTGAAATTGCAACGTTTTGGATGCTACCCATCGCCTAGCATTTAGCTGCCGCCCCGATTCAACATTGAATTCTTTGTGATTTAACTCCATCTGACGGATCAAACCCTCGCCATTGCGTGCATTTCGTCTGAGGTTGATTTTCAGATCAATGCATTACGTCGTGGCATACGGGAGAAACTAATGTTGACAAAATGATCATGGGTTAAGATCGGATGTGTTTTATTTGGAAATCTACCGGATCCTTTGTGCATTTAACTTCCTGTTTGGTGCGATCTCATTGATGGGTTTTGACCAGATTTTGACCAAAGAGGAACTCAAAAAAACAAAACAATTTAAATACACAACCAGCATATCTGGAATCAATGACAGAGAGCGACTGGGACCAGAAGTTTATTAATTTCTCCCCATTGATTTCCATTCAAAATGTTTTCTGTCCCACCGGGCTCTAGGGAAGGCGCGTGCATACCGCCACCTACTGTTCATGAGTGTGTAGCAACATTGTTTTACATCTATTAAATTCTATTTTTTAATTTTGTATTCTGAAGATAAATAAATAATGCTTTCCTTAATCTATAAATATCTTTTATATTTCCTTTATTTCCCAATAATCCTTTAAGACTCCATTATTGGCCTGTCCTTTCAACTAATCTTTTCAATTTCTCCCTTTCAGGTTCATATGTTTTACAGTTCATCAATACGTGTTCTACATTTTCTATCTCTCCACATCCTTCACATTTATCATTATTTTTCCTCCCTATTAAGTATAAATTCTCATTTAAATAAGTATGACCTACTCTTAATCTGATTATTATTATTTCTTCCCTTCGGTTTCTCTCATTAATATTTCTATTTAATACTGACTTTTGTACTTTATATAACCTTCTTCCTTTTTTATCTTCATTCCACCTTTTTTTTTTGCCATTTTTCAATTTCTTTCCTCTTAATAAATGATTTTCCTTCCCCTTTCCCTAAAGGAATTGTAATTGTTATTGCCTCCTCTAAAGCCCTTTTTGCTAATTTGTCTGCCTTTTCATTTCGTTTTACCCCTTCATGTGCTGGAACCCAACAAAACCAAATATCAATGCCACCCCTGTGTGGTGTTAACCAGTGTTTATGTGATAAGACCTGCCACATGTTATACCAAATGTGACCACTAGGGGGAACCTTACTCCCTTGGTATGTAAGGCAGAGCATTGTATGAGAACGGCAGTTATTCAATACAGTTGAACAGAAACGTAAGCCAGTTGTCCCGTGTTTTCTTTCAACGTTTGTTTTAATCACACAACATGGTGTCAGAAGTGTAGACTTTTACGACCTGCGGACAAGAGACAGCGTGAATGCCAGGATCCAGTTCCAGACGGCGACAGAGGAGACATCAAGCAAATATGAGCGAGCGAGAGCAGCAGCAGGGGCACGTTGAAGCGTCAGGGGACCACCACGAAGATGCTAACGTTACAGACCGTTATGTGGCTAACGCTGTGACGGAAGGCCAAGGAGCGGCTAGCATACCGAGTGGGCAAGGTCAGGCTGCTATCCCGAGTGCAACGTTCACCATAAAGCCACCAGAACCGTTTGACTTTTCCAAACCGCACGAATGGGAGAAATGGATTCGTCGCTTCGAGAGATTCCAGCTGGCAAGTAACTTGAACAGTTCTTCTGAGGCTAATCAAGTTAACACGCTAATTTACTGCATGGGTGATGAGGCGGACGACGTGCTAAGAGGGCTAGTGCTAACCCAGCAGCAGCGTTTGCAGTACAATGCAGTGAAGGCGGGATTTGACGGTTACTTCGTTCCGAAGAAAAACGTTATTTATGAACGTGCAAAGTTTAACCAACGAGTACAGCAACCTACCGAATCAGTCGACGCATTCCTCACAGCACTTCATGCCCTAGCAGAAAGCTGCAACTATGGTTCCCTACATGATGAACTGTTACGAGACAGATTGGTAGTGGGCATTAGAGACACAGCACTGTCTCAGAAAATGCAGCTGGATAGCCAACTCACTCTCACCAAGGCGATCACAATGGCCAGGCAGTCGGAGGAAGTTCGGCGCCAACAGACGGACCTGAGGGGGGAGATGAGCACTGCTAGCAAAGTAGCTATGGATGCACTGCACAAAGCTAAAGGAAAGCAGCGGAACGCGACGCAATTCAAAGCTAAAGGACTAAAAACGGGACATGCAAAAGCAACGACTCACACGGCGACGGGAAACAAGGCATGCCACAAATGTGGAAAATCACCATCTCATCCTGCGGTTCAGTGTCCGGCACGGAACGCTGAATGCCACAGCTGCGGCAAAAGAGGGCTTTATGGCAAGGTATGCAGACTCATCAGCTCTGTGAATGAGTTAGCCGAGGACACAGATGGACTGTTTCTAGGTGAGGTGTCCTCAGGTGAAGAACCATGGATGGCTGACATAGGCTTACAGGGCAGCAAAGTGACTTTTAAAATAGACACGGGCGCCGATGTAACAGCCATACCAGAGACAGTATACAAAAGTACCATGCCCGGTGCCAAAGACATTAAAGCCGCCATGAAACAGCTGTATGGCCCTGGTGGTACAAAGTTGAATGTGCTAGGATCAGTCACCGAAACACTCACCTACAAGGACAGGAGCATCACAGAGAGGATCTACATCGTCAGAGACCTACACGTCGGGCTACTGAGCAGGCCAGCTTCAGTGAGGCTCAAACTGGTTGCGCGGATGGACATGATCGACCAGGAGACGGTGAGGACGACGTACCCAAAACTCTGCGATGGACTGGGGCTGGTGCAGAAGCCCTACACCATCAAACTCAAGCCGGACGCCAAACCCTTCTCTCTCAAAGTTCCACGGCGAGTACCACTACCTCTCATGGGCAAGGTGAAGCGGGAGCTGGAGAGGATGGAAAGCCTGGGCGTCATCAGCCGTATTGAGGCGCCAACCGAGTGGTGCTGCGGCATGGTGGTGGCTCCCATGAAAAACAACGAGTTGAGGATATGTGTGGACATGTCACCAGTGAACGAGTCAGTGTGCAGGGAAAAGTTCATCTTGCCATCGGTGGAACACACCCTGGGCATGCTGACAGGGGCCAAGTACTTCTCCAAACTCGACGCAAACATGGGCTTTTGGCAGATACCGCTCTCAAAAGACTCAGCACTGTACACCACCTTCATCACGCCATTCGGGCGGTACCACTTCAACAGGCTACCCTTCGGGATCAGATCAGCATCGGAGCACTTCCAGAACAGGATGACATCTGAGGTCACGGCAGGCCTGGAAGGCGTCATCTGCCACGTCGACGACATCCTCATCTGGGGGGACACGAAGGAGCAACACGACAGCAGGGTGCATGCAGTCCTGGAGCGGGCAGAATTGGCCGGTGTGACGCTAAACATGGCAAAGTGTGAGTTCGGGAGAGAAGAGGTAAAGTTCCTGGGGCACATCATCTCAGCTGAGGGGGTGAAACCAGACCCAGAAAAGACAAAGGCAGTTCAAGACATGAGGGAGCCGACGAACATCAGCGAGCTTCGCAGCTTCCTGGGGATGGTAAACCAGCTCGGGAAGTTCATCCCCAACCTCTCTGAGAAGGAAAAGCCATTGAGAGCCCTGCTCTCAAAGAAGAACATTTGGTGCTGGGGGCACGACCAGCAACGTGCTTTCCGCAGCCTCAAACATGAACTCTCCACAGCGCCAGTACTCCAGCTGTACGACCCAAACAGGCCACTCAAGATCTCGGCGGACGCCTCATCTTATGGGCTGGGAGCCGTGCTGCTACAGAAGAAGGCAGAAGCGTGGCTACTGGTCGCGTATGCTTCCAGGTCGCTGACCGACACAGAACAGCGATACACCCAGCTGGAGAAAGAGGCACTGGCACTGACATGGGCCTGTGAGAGGTTCAGTGACTTTATCCTTGGAGTGCACTTTGAACTCGAAACAGACCACAAACCTCTAGTGAGCCTGCTGGGAGGCCAGGCTCTGGACGCACTGCCACCACGAATCCAGAGATTCAGGATGCGTCTGATGAGGTACTACTACACGATCTTCCACACACCTGGGAAAAGCCTTACCTCAGCTGACACACTCTCACACGCCCCACTGACGAATGCAGTGACAAGCAGCGACAACGACCTGATGGAGGACACCAACATCTACGTCGAAGCGGTGCTGGAGCACCTCCCGACCAGCGACAGGTACCTCACAGAGCTCCGCATACAGTTGCAGGGCGACAGCGTCTGCACCCAGGTGATGAAATACTGCGTGGAGGGCTGGCTGGACAGGAACCAGCTACAGGGGCCCGCCAAGCACTACTGGCACGAGAGGGCGTTCCTGACTGTGCAAAACGGACTACTCCTGAAGGGCACAAGGTTAGTCATTCCTGCAACAATGAGAGACACTGTGTTAGACAAAATACACGAGGGGCACCAGGGCATAGTGAAGTGTAGGGAGAGGGCTACCCAAACAGTATGGTGGCCAGGGCTGAGCAACCAGATTAAAGAGCTGGTACTCAAATGCAGAGAATGCATCAAGGAGAGGGCCAACCCAAAAGAGCCCCTGATACCAACCCAACTACCTGATAGGCCATGGCAGAAAGTAGGTGCAGACCTTTTCATGCTGAAGGACAAAACTTACCTATTAGTAGTTGATTATTTCTCTCGCTATATTGAGATTGCCCAACTCAGCCCCACACGATCTGTTAATGTGATCACACACCTCAAATCAATGTTTGCATGTCACGGCATTCCAGAGACTCTAATTAGTGACAATGGGCCACAATTTTCTGGGCATGATATGGAAGCCTTTGCCAGTGACTATTGTTTTGATCATGTAACCAGCAGCCCAAAGTACCCCCAGAGCAACGGTGAGGCCGAGCGTGCCGTCCAAACCATGAAGAGCCTGCTTAAGAAAGCCGGCGATCCCTACCGCGCTCTGTTGGCCTACAGAGCGACACCCCTGAGCAACGGCTACAGCCCTGCCGAGCTGCTCATGGGACGGCGCCTGCGCACCACTCTGCCGGTCCTGCCAGAGAGGTTACAGCCAGCACTTCCAGACCTTCGCGACCTTCAGCGGAAAGAGAAGGAGAAGAGGCGAGCAGACGCACAACACTACAACAGCAGACACAGAGCACGAGACCTGGGTAAGCTGTCACCAGGTGACGGCGTCTGGATCACAGACACAGCTGAGCCAGGTATGGTAACATCCGCACACGGCACCCCACGATCTTACCTGGTCGCTGGATCACAGGGGACACTGCGGCGGAACCGTTCTCACCTGATTCCTATGCCAGAGCAGAGGTCAGAGTGCGAGCAGCAGCCACTCAAGGTGGATAGAGGTGAAGAGACTCCTTCAGGAGTCAGACTGACTGTGAGCTCACCTCATATCACAAGAACCAAGGTAAAATGCTTACCTGTATATGACAATCAAAAAAAAAAAAAAGAAAAGAAAGAAACATATACTTACCTGTGAAATGGAAAAGAGAATGTGAAATGCTTACCTGTATATAACAATCAAAAAAAAAAAAAAAAAGAGATTGTGTTTGGTTTAAAACACTGTTTATGTTATGTCAGTTATGTGGCTGAATGCTAAATGTCTGGTGTTATGAGACGTTTGAAATGAAATGAATCTTTTATCTTGAAAGGTTAAAGGAAAGAAAATCCTGTAAGTTGAACGAATATGTTGGTTACAATGTTCTCAGGTTAACAGCAAACTTAAAAAAAAGAGTAATCATCTTCTTTTTAAATTCCAGTAAGGGGGATGTGGTGTTAACCAGTGTTTATGTGATAAGACCTGCCACATGTTATACCAAATGTGACCACTAGGGGGAACCTTACTCCCTTGGTATGTAAGGCAGAGCATTGTATGAGAACGGCAGTTATTCAATACAGTTGAACAGAAACGTAAGCCAGTTGTCCCGTGTTTTCTTTCAACGTTTGTTTTAATCACACAACACCCTGTATAATCTAAATAAACTGTGCTGAATTTCTAATACTAAATCTTTCCTATTATTTCCTTCTCCCTGAATACTTTCTAAAACTGCTTTGGAATCCGTGCATACCACCACCCTGTCTGCTCTAACCTCCTCAACCCATTGGAAACTCAGTATAACTGCCACCATCTCTGCTGTGAAAACAGATAGTTAATCTGAAATTCTTTTAGAAATGTGTATTTTGAACTCTGGTACATATATTCCTATTCCCACACACCCTTTTAAATTCTTAGAACCATCAGAATATATTTTAAGGTAATTATAATATGAGTTTGCTTGTTGGAATCATTAACTGCTTCAAAAAAATATTATTATTATTACTACTATGCTTTTCAAATAATTATTCTTTATTGGATTGTCAGCAAAAATTTAAAAGAAATAAATAAATCTTAATGTTTTGACTTCGGATGCATTTTGACGCTGCCACAAAGGAGGAGGAGGAGGAGGAGGAGGAGGAGGAGGAGGAGGAGGAGGAGGAGGAGGAGGAGGAGGAGGAGGAGGAGGAGGAGGAGGAGGAGGAGGAGGAGAAGGAATAATCCAATTAGTGTTATTCCTCCATGGCTATTTCCTGAGATAAATGTAGACATGAGACTTATTGAAAAATGATTGGAATTTAAACAAAATACGGATACAGACTGATATATATTTAAGAAACTCATATTATAATTACCTTAAAATATATTCTGATGGTTCTAAGAATTTAAAAGGGTATGTGGGAATAGGAATATATGTACCAGAGTTCAAAATACACATTTCTAAAAGAATTTCAGATTAACTATCTGTTTTCACAGCAGAGATGGTGGCAGTTATACTGAGTTTACAATGGGTGGAGGAGGTCAGACCAGACAGGGTGGTGGTATGCACGGATTCCAAAGCAGTTTTAGAAAGTATTCAGGGAGAAGGAAATAATAGGAAAGATTTAGTATTAGAAATTCAGCACAGTTTATTTAGATTATACATGGCATTGATATTTGGTTTTGTTGGGTTCCAGCACATGAAGGGGTAAAACGAAATGAAAAGGCAGACAAATTAGCAAAAAGGGCTTTAGAGGAGGCAATAACAATTACAAATCCTTTAGGGAAAGGGGAAGGAAAATCATTTATTAAGAGGAAAGAAATTGAAAAATGGCAAAAAAAAAAGGTGGAATGAAGATAAAAAAGGAAAAAGGTTATATAAAGTACAAAAGTCAGTATTAAATAGAAATATTAATTAGAGAAACCGAAAGGAAAAAATAATAAAGATCAGATTAAGAGTATGTCATACTTATTTAAATGACAATTTATACTTAATAGGGAGGAAAAATAATGATAAATGTGAAGGATGTGGACAGATAGAAAATGTAGAACACGTATTAATGAACTGTAAAACATATGACCCTGAAAGGGAGAAATTGAAAAGATTAGTTGAATTAGTCTGACCGTGACTGAGTGGATGTGCTCTCTTCGTCCTCTGGCATGGGAGCTGCCTTGGAGCTCGTCTGCCTGGCTGTGTGTTTCCTGGACGGGGCCGCCTTTTACAGCTGCTTTTTGTATCTCTGCTTCTGTCTCCTTGAACCCCAGTCGGCCTCGGCAGATGGCCGCTCACACTGAGCCTGGTTCTGCTGGAGGTTTCTTCCTGTTAAAAGGGAGTTTTTCCTCTCCACTGTCGCTACAAGCATGCTTAGTGTGGGGGATTGTATTTGAGTCAATGAGTCAATGCAATCAACTGGTTTTCCTTAGATAGAAAACTTTGTATCAATTTGACAGTATGATCTGGTTGAACTGTAAAGTGCCTTGAGATGACATGTGTTGTGAATTTGGCGCTATATAAATAAACTGAATTGAATTGAATTGAATTGAATTGAAAGGACAGGCCAAGAATGGAGTCTTAAAGGATTATTGGGAAATAAAGGAAATATAAAAGATATTTATAGATTAAGGAAAGCATTATGTATTTATCTTCAGAATACAAATTAAAAAATAGAATTTAATAGATGTAAAACAATGTTGCTACACACTCATGAACAGTAGGTGGCGGTATGCACGCCCCTTCCCTAGAGCCCGGTGGGACCGAAAACATTTTGAATGGAAATCAATGGGGAGAAATTAATAAACTTCTGGTCCCAGTCGCTCTCTGTCATTGATTCCAGATATGCTGGTTGTGTATTTAAATTGTTTTGTTTTTTTGAGTTCCTCTTTGGTCAAAATCTGGTCAAAACCCATCAATGAGATCGCACCAAACAGGAAGTTAAATGCACAAAGGATCCGGTAGATTTCCAAATAAAACACATCCGATCTTAACCCATGATCATTTTGTCAACATTAGTTTCTCCCGTATGCCACGACGTAATGCATTGATCTGAAAATCAACCGCAGACGCAACGCACGCAGTGGCGAGGGTTTGATCCGTCAGATGGAGTTAAATCACAAAGAATTCAATGTTGAATCGGGGCGGCAGCTAAATGCTAGGCGATGGGTAGCAGCCAAAACGTTGCAATTTCACATAATCCTGACGAGATCCGAAAAACCGTAGCAAAAACTAGCAAGCGGGTGATTATGTATGTTCACTAAGTAAATATTATGTAAATAAACCCTACACTTCTCGCTATAAATGTAATCAAAACCCATTTGAATGCAGAAACTGATTGAAATTATTGATTTTCCCACTAAAAGTTAGAGAAATCTCAGCCATGTTTATACCAAAACTTTACAGTTTCACATTATCTTGAAAAATCTTTGCAAGAAACGAACAAACAAGTGAATATGTACATTCCCTGAGTAAATATTCTGACAACAAACTATACATTTCTCACTAGAAATGTAATCAAAACTCATTTTAATGCAAAAACAAACTCAAGTTATTAATCTTTCCACAAAAAATGAGTGAATGTCGGCCATATATTTTTTTTTTTCTTCTCCCAGCTGGAATCTTGAAAGTCACGTGACTAGGACGTAAAACAATAGAAAGCGTATAGGCAGAAGAAATGTAACAGTACCACAAAAAAATGGCCATTAATGTACCTCCACTACATTTTGCAGTGTGGACCAACGTAGTGGAGGTACATTTTCCCATGAGACTGGGTTGGTCTCAGCCTCCTTAAGAAGGAGCCTCCTGATGAGCATATAGAAGACAGGTGTTGCAGTCAGCTCATGCCCTCAGGAGATCTCGTGCGCCCTCTGGTGGAGAAAGTGGACAAAACCTCCAGATCCCAACAGAGCAGTTTGTTGGTATTACTAATCACACAGGCAGGCTGCATGGATATAAAATATTGATGAGGCAAACATGGTGATTCACTTATTTTAAAAATTTTATTTAAATAAAAAATTTTGGGATTGAATTTGCCTGTTCCCCTCTTACTTGTTTGCCCAAGCTGTTTCCTGACTCCTGCCTGATCTCTGCTTGTGTACCGACTTGAGCGGTTTCCCAACCACTGAGTCTGCTTGCCCTGGTCCAGCCTGTCAGCCCCACCATGTCCAGAACCAAGAACTGTTACCTGTCTCCGTCCTGGATTCTCCTTCGGTGCCTCAACTGATCTCTGACCTTTTAACTCTGACAACGTACCACTTCACGGCTTCGCTCTCAGGATTATCCTGCCTACATCCATCTGCTTGGTTCTGATCTCCTGCCTATGCTCCAACCTCCAAGACATCAGTGTCTGGGTCTTGCTCTGCAGAGACAACTGCGCCAAGTTGGTAGCCAGCTGGCTGGAACCATTCACTACCTCTGGACTCAGATTGAGCTTGTGGAAGGAGGTAACCACTGGAAAAAAATTATCTCTTATGTTAATTGATTCACCTCAGGTCCCTATTTTTCTGGGTTTCACGTTGTGTTTACAAACGTGTTTACACGAACCAGAGCAAGAGGTGTTCAATAAGTGCAGGGCCACTGGACTGCCTCTGCACCTGCCGTATGATTGTGGGATTGACTTATTGCCTGAGACTGCGCCCCCTAGAGGGAGGCTATACTCCTTATTGTCCCCTGAATACCAGGCCATGCAGAAATACATTTCAGAATCTCTTAAGGCAGAGCTTATTTGCGCTTCTTCCTCAGCAGGTGCTGAGTTCTTTTTTGTGGAGAAAAATGACAGCTCACTCAGACCCTGCATTGATTATATGGGACTTAGTGAAATAACGATGAAGAATCATTACCTGATTCCTCTGAATAACTCTGCTTTCAACGAGATTTAGGGAGCTAAAGTGTTCACTAAACTGGATCTCCACAACAAGTACCATCTGGTTTGCCTTCGAGAGGGAGATGAATGGAAGACAGAATTCAAGGCAAATGATGGCAACATACATCCCTGTGCGTTTTTTTCCAGAAGGATTTACTAGCAGAGGGAGGAAGTAGGATGTGGGGAATCGGAAACTGTTAGGGGCAAAGCTAGCCCTGGAAGAATGGAGAGATTAATTGGAGGGGTTCTAATGTTCCATTCTTGGTTTTGACTTACCACAGGACTATGGAATACCTTAAAGGGGAACACCGTTTTTTTTTTCACATTGGCCCCTTGATTTTACTTTATTACATCATGTTCTACTCACCCATATTAGTTTTGTCTCATTTAGAGCTGTTCCGAAGATATTCGTTTTTTATGGAACGCCAGCATTCATAACATGTAGGCGAATCACTGTCATCCAGACATCTGCGGTTATATTTTTTTCTAAACAAAGCGGAGTGTGTATAACGTCATCCGCGCACCAGACTGGAGTTTTGACAGGCAGCCCGGGCCACAGGCGGCTACGCTCTACCCCTTATATTGAATCGTTCAATTCCATTTCGAGAGCGAGATCATCTGTGGTAGTAGCACTAGACATCTTCTAGGCATGTGAGTAAAACTAGTAGCAGTTCAGTGGACAAGATGAATGAATGGTAGCCGGCGCGCGCAGATGACGTCATACACACTCCGCTAGGGCTGCAACAACGAATCGATAAAAATCAACTTTTAAAAGCGTTGGCAACGAATTTCTTCATCGATTAGTTGTGTTGCGCGATTAATGCGTCATCCGCCGCCATCGTCATCACTGCCACTTGACTGAAATGGGGGAAGAAAAAAAAATACGGCAGAGCGAGCCAGCGCCGCAGGTGCAGTGTTGCCAACTCAGCGACTTTGTCGCTATATTTAGCGACTTTTCAGACCCCTCCAGCGACTATTGTTCCAAAAAGTGACTAGCGACAAATCTGCCGACTTTTTACGGTGTCACTGGCGGCTTTTGGAGACTCTTACGTGAAAGCATGTATCGTTCCTACTATTGTCTTCCAGCGGCAGCTGCTGCCGTGGGGCGCCTCCCCCATCCCAACCCCGTTCTGCTGCTCCCGCAGGAGTCCCTCTCAGCGCTGCAGTCAGAGCCGCAGGATGTTTACCCTCAGCATCCAGACTGCAAATGAAGCGCGCATGCGCCGGTATTGACGGCGCAAATTGATCACAATAATTAAAATAGCCTGCGCTTTGTAAAGCGAAAAAAGTCGTAACATGCAATTTTTGTAAAAACAAATTAACATGGCATGGAAGCACCACTGTTATGATGCAGCACCTGAAAAGAAAACACGTTGGAGCCGTCGATGGCAGTGAAGAGAGCTGATCAGCAGGGTGAGCGACCATGTTTGTTTCGTTTTAAAGCAGGGAAATGTAACGTTAGTTTCTCAGGTAGCTCATCTGATGCTTTCCTTACCTTGTTAGTAGGTTACAGACAGTGATAAGGTTGGCTACTTATTTTACTTTTAATTTCATTTGAATTAGCTTAAGCAGCGTTTATATTTATAAATAAATTAACTTGCAAATTATGAGGGCAAGGCTTTTAAAGTTTAAATCTTCTGGCAAAGATAAAGTTAAGAAGATCCTGCAATTTATGAAATTAAAGCAGAATAAAATCCAGCAAGATCAGTAATATGTCAATTAATTGTATGCCACATTCCCATGTAAATATCTGTCTTTGGAGGATGTGTTTTTTAGCACCCCTAGTTCTCTCATTTTTATTCCAAATACAATTTATAATTTGAATCACAGGGCTATTTTTATCTCCATGATTAAGTATTTTCTCAAGTAGCAACTTTAACTGCTATACTTTCCTGTCTTAAAAGGCAGAACTCTGCTAGTCTAAAAACAACTCATTTGTTGAAATGGGGGGACCTATTGTTTGAACCCCTTAGGGGCTTTTAAAAACAAAAATGCCTGTCTTTTTTTGCGCTTTATGAAACAAAGTACCCTATATTTTGTGGATGTACAGCTACATTTCTCATGTATGTTTGCATAGTTTTAACACAAACATTTATTTTTCATATTGCACCAGTACAGTTAATGAGCAACCTGTACTGGTGTGCTTGTTTGTTCTGTCTACAATGTTTATTTTGGAATAAAGAGGTTAATATAAAAAAATGTTTTTGTCCGATTCATTGATTAATCGAAAAAATAATCGGCCGATTCATCGATTTTTAAAATAATCGTTAGTTGCAGCCCTACACTCCGCTTTGTTTTAAAAAAATATAAATATAAAAAATATAACCGCGGATGTCTGGGGGACAGTGATTTGCCTACATGTTATGAATGCTGGAGTACCATAAATAATAAATTATGAACAGTTTAGTTTGTGCCTTCAAGTCGTTTGCCCATAGGAAAACATTACTTGGATTACAACACTGAATATCTTCGGAACAGCTCCAAATGACACAAAACTCATATGGGTGAGTAGAACATGATGTAATAACATAAAATCAAGGGGCCAATGTGAAAAAACCGGTGTTCCACTTTAAGTCTGCTAAGAGACTTAACCCCAGACAGACGAAGTGGGCACTCTTTTTTTTGGAACCTTTCATTTCTCTCTTCCTTACAGGCCCGGGACTAAGAAAATAAAACTGCATGCACTGTCCTGGTTATTTAAGGCAGACAAGGAGAGTTCTAGTGGTCCAGAGGAGTATTTTTTACCCAAGTCTGTGAGGTGTGCCATCACTATGGTTGACTTAGAGAAGGAAGGTAAGGGGGGCTCCCTGTAACCACCAGCCCCGGGAAGCCTGCCCTAAAAATAATTTGTTCTATACTTACTGATAATGAGGGTATTAGAGTTCTACCATGGGTCCCGTTTGTTTGGTCATCCTAGTATAAATAGAACTATCTGTGTTATTTGAGCACTATACTGGTGGCCTTCTCTGTCTGCAGATGTACGGGAGTTTGTGGCAGCTTGCAATCAGGCTAAAATATCCAGAAGACCCCTTCTGGCTTATTTTGACCCATACCCATTCCGTTCTGACCCTGGTCCAATATTGCTATGGATTTGATCACCGGTTTACCCAGCTTTGAATGTAAGACTGTTATTCGGACAATCATCAACAGGTTTACTAAGATGGTCAATCTGGTTCCGCTGCCCAAACTCCTGCCCGCTAAGGAGAGATTCTTGACTGAGAGGTTTTCTGCCTTTTTTTGCTCCTTCTAGCACCACTGGGCTCTCTCCGTTTTATGTTGTTTTTGTTATGTTGTTTATGTTGTTTCACACTTTTGCGCGGTGCAAAAGTGTGTCTGACGCGCATTGGGCGGAGCTTCACTATCCTTTCTCTGCCTTGCAGCTATATTTGCTGTGATCAGTGGGAATAAAGTAGTTTTAATATGTTTTTAAGTGAGAAAATACACCTGAAAACGTAATCAGTGCAGTCAATTCATTCAAATTATCATCCTCCCTTACAATATTTTTTCTGACGGAGCCGCTCAGACCCCCACATACCAGCGGTGCGCCGACAGTAGGAATCCCTTCATCAGCAGCCTCTGGCTGGGTCGCCTCCTGGCGGTTCACCGCGGCAGCTGGTAGGTGTTTTTCATCTAAATAATCCAAACTGCAGGCAGCAGGATAATAAAAGCCAACATATTCTGCCGGCAGATTTCTGCATTTTAAGTTAATTTAGGCGTCAATAAACTGTTTAAGAGGAGTGATCATCAGTGCTGTGTCTCTCTCCCTGCCAGCTCCCAGATCAGCTTCTCTGATTTGTTGATGCGGCGCGTCGAGCAGCAAAAATTCAATTTTTCCATCTCGAGCAGCAGCGCGTTTGCGGCGCGTCAGATGCTTAGTCATTCGTTGCGTTCGCCTGTCTGCTAAGCTCAAAACAACCGCACCTGGCTTGACGGAGAAACCAGGAGAACAGCTGTGCATATTTACGACAGTGCACTTTTACTTTCGCCCTCTGGGGGGAGCCTCGCTGGAAAATCAACACCGGTTGCATAGTGTACCTTTAAATGTGTTGGAATCCTGATAGTATTTGATGTACAACAGTCCAAAACATTTCTGTTATAGACATCTATATGTAAATATCTAAAGGATCTTACAGTCACCCTTCCAAAGAAATATAACATTCTGAATCGACAACTTTGATATACATGTAGAAATAACCAATCCAAATACAGGTGAGATACGGACTAGATCTAACTTTTGTATGTTTGATCAAGCATTGCCATGGCTGAACACTTTAGGCTACCAGTAAAATTTTTCTAAACATTTCAATCCTCGGAATAAAGTGAACTATATTTCTCAATACTGGTTAGAAAACCATTTTCTTTAAAATAAACTAAAACTTTTTTATTAAAATTAAGGCAGGTAATAAAGAATTATTAAATAGGATGAAGTTGTCTTAAGATGCATTTAAACTTAAATGTCTATGTTTCAGGTCACCTTGGATTGCCAACATAATTTTTTTGCTAAATGCAACAATGAAACACATAAACAGGCTATTTTTCAAACTGTTTTCAAATCATTAACACAGAATACTTTGCTATTAGATTAATGAAACTATAATGTCCAGCTGTCTCATCAACCTCACACCTCAGTATCTTGCCCACCCAGTATCTACTCAGCCCCTCTAGTAGGTCTCATTCTTACAGTACATACATCTTAAGCAGCCCTTTTTGTTTGTTTGCCCACTATATGGTGAAGAGCTTCTGCTTCCCATCTCTACTACTGGACATATAACACTCTTTCTTCTACTACTTTATTTGTATGCTCCTTTAATTTACCTTTTAAAATGTAATAATAATATTAACACAAATAAAAAACAGAAAGATATATAGATATTATATAGAAACTCTGAACTCTTGTTGGAGTTGTGATGAACCAGGTATGAACAACCATCAGCCCAACTGACTAGGGGCTTGAGAAGACAGAACATGCACACACAAAAAAGCAAATTACTACTGAAATAAAAGTACAGGAATACATTCTACCGGTATGTTAACAATGTTATTGGCAGACCAGCTCCATAGGTGGCTTTGCAACCACCCTCTCCAGTTTTGACCTTCCATCTGTTCAAGCCATTTCTGACTTCATTCATAAATCCAAACCTTCCACATGTCAGCTCGATCCTCTCCCGTCCACTCTGGTTAAATCCTGCTGCTCTTCATTTGCTCCTCTCATCACCAAAATCATCCACTCTTCCTTAAGCTCTGGTTCAGTCCCCTCTGCACTCAAAACCGCTACAGTCACCCCAATTCTGAAAAAACCTGGCCTGGACCCCACCGACTTCAATAACTTACGTCCCATATCCAATCTACCCTTCATATCCAAAATTCTGGAAAAATCTGTTGCCTCCCAACTCCACAACCACCTGATGTCCAATAATATTTACGAACAGTTTCAATCTGGCTTCCGTCCTCTGCACAGTACTGAAACAGCACTCATCAAGATCTCTGACGACCTCCTTATGGCTTCTGACTCTGGACTACTTTCCATCCTCATTCTCCTGGACCTCACAGCAGCCTTCGACACCATCTCCCATGCCACTCTCCTCAGTCGACTATCATCCATCGGTATCAGCCGCACCCCTCTAACCTGGTTCACTTCATACCTCTCAGATAGGATACAGTTCATACAACTCAAATCTCATAAGTCCATCTACTTCCCTGTTTCTGCTGGTGTGCCCCAAGGTTCTGTCCTGGGGCCCCTCCTGTTTATTATCTACATCCTCCCTCTTGGCTACATCCTCCGTAAGCATCATATCAAATTCCACTGCTACACGGACGACACCCAGCTCTACCTTTCTACTCAGCCATCTGCCTCACTCCCACCAATCTCCCTCACCCTCTGTCTCCAAGAAATCCATTCTTGGTTCTCATCCAACTTCCTCAAATTGAATAGCTCTAAAACCGAAGTCCTCCTAGTAGGCACACCTCACACTCTCTCCAAAGCTAATAACTTCTCGATTACCATCAATGATTCAACTGTCCTCCCCTCCCCTCAGGTTAAGAGTCTGGGTGTCGTCCTCGACAGCACCCTCTCCTTCCAGTCCCACATTAACAACATCACCCGGTCTGCCTACTTCCATCTGCGTAACATCTCTCGTCTCCGTCCCTCCCTCACTCCCCAAACTACCGCCATTCTTGTTCACAGTCTCATCACTTCACGCATCGATTACTGTAACTCACTTCTTTTTGGCCTTCCAAACAAGTCCCTCCAGAAACTACAGCTCCTCCAAAACTGCAGCACGCCTGATCACTCGGACCCCCATTTCTCATCATATCACTCCCATCCTGCAACAACTCCACTGGCTCCCCATCAAACAAAGAATCATCTTCAAACTCCTCCTAACTACATTCAAGGCCCTTCACAGCTTGGCTCCATCTTACATCTCAGATCTCCTTCACGTTAAAACTCCCACCCGCTCCCTAAGATCCTCCCACTCCTTCCAGCTCTCCGTTCCCTCGGCCCGTCTGATCACAATGGGGAACCGGGCATTTAGTCGCTCTGCTCCCCACCTCTGGAACTCCCTCCCTCCGGATCTCCGTACTCTGGACTCCTTCCCTCTTTTCAAATCCAGACTCAAAACTTTCCTGTTCAGACAGTCCTATCCCATCTAGTTCCTACGCATCACTTCAATATTGTTCTCTTCCTTTTCTTCCTTTGGTTTTATTTTACTTTCTGCTGTTTTGTTTTCTGTGGCATCTTATGCTTGTACTTTTTAGCTCCCTGTTTTTAATGTTTTTATCTGCCTGTACAGTGTCCTTGGGTGTTGTGATAAGGCGGTTTCAAATAAAATGTATTATTATTATTACTATTTGTCTAGGAAAGAAACAGTTAACCAAGAAAGAAACAGGACTAAACCCTAATGAATAGAGCCTCTTCTATTATCCATAACATAAAGTTATTGACAGCAATGGCCCAGCTGATGCCTCTTTTCAGGACCATTTCACAGCTGAACAGAGAACCAGGCCAAATATAGCTACTATGAAGAGAAAAAAAACAGGAGAACATTAAGTTAAAAGCTGAAATAACCAACAATGCAAAACTGTAAAACAGAAAGTAGCAGAGTGGCTAAAAGTGACCAGATGTATGTGAGATTAGTTACTCCAGACATTCTCCATGTTAGTTTTAATTCTGCCATACTGTTTTACTCTTTTCATATCTGATCTCCTGTCTATCTGTTCTGTAATGGCCAGCCCCCCTTTCATTGTTCATCAGGTAACTAGAGCTACAGCCCAGTAGAACCTGAGCCACTTTAAATATAAGCTTTATGAAAAAGTAACCTTTTATGCAAGTGCATCTGCTTCACAGACTAAAGCCGGAAGTGTCATGATAGGCTTAAGAGACTTAACCTATATGCAGAACACCACACGAAGCTGAGTAAAAGTTTAACAGAGTTTATTGAATGAACACACACACAGAAATATGAATTGGTTCTGGTACAGGTCCGGGACAGGAATAGCGTGTATTATTCAGATTGTACCTTGAAGAGGTTCTGGCTGATCCCTTTGAGAGGGGGAACCGGTTGGATCCAGAGACTGTAGATTCAGCAGAGAGCTCAGCAGCAGCATCGTCTAGCTTCTGGCTTATGAGTAACAGACCATGGCTTGTTTTCCTAGCTCTTCCTTGAGAGCTGGTGGAGGAATCCAGACTGATATCTTCAGGTTTGGCTTCCTTGGGCAGGCAGGCAGGTTTCCAAGCGAAGCTCATCCAGAGCTTCAGACTTCAGTCGGGTTTTCTGTGAGCAAGAAGACAGAGGCAGGTTAGAATCTAGTTTCTCATCCAGAGTCGACTAAGATTCACTAAGATTAACGGAGGCTCAGATTCGCTAACCAAACTTGGTCAACACTGCGGCGTTGAAGGAAGGTCTGACTGCTGCTTATGTAGAAGGTCTCCTGATGGGCTGATGATCCTCAGGTGTGCTGAGGGCTCCAGCCCAGGAGACCCACGGCGCTCTCTGCTGGAGACAGGTGGTAGATCTCCAGATCCCAACAGGAAGTTGGTTTTCACACATATGAAGAGGGCTTTTTGCTCAATTCTAAAACTTTTAAAAGTCTTGGATATGAGATTCAAACCATAAGAATACAGAATATATGAGCAAGCGTTCTTAATAAAACATGATTATTTCTAAAAGTAGTAATAACCCTGAACCTAACCATTACCAGTGCATATTTCTCTCTAACCCCAAACTAAACATGATTAACACTTTAGCCCAAAACCTAGTCATTAGCAATTAGCTTTTTAGCAGCAAAGCCAATTTATTCTTTTTCCTATATAAATCCTTAATGCCTCCAAAAAGACAAAGATTCTTCTCAATTTCTGAAGTCATCCCTCAAACCATACTAGACGTTCTCACCACTGTTGGTACTTTTCCAAAAACCAACCTGAATGGTTCTGCACTACAACATGGTTAATCGGCAGAAACTCATCTCCCTACCAAAACATTTAATTTGTTCATCAAAGCGAAGTTTCTGTCTCATTCAGATTGTCAGTTCCTTTAAAATGCAACTTTTTTTTGGCCTTGTGTCAAAATGTAAAGATGTTTTGTTACTGTGGCAGTGGACTGTTGCAATATCCCTCATCTAAGCCCAGTTCTCTGTCGATATGGTTACTGTTCTCATTTCTTTTGTCTAGTCAACAGAATATAAGTATAAAAAAACTGGTGAATTTATTACAGGGGTTGAAAGGCAGGATTTGACATTTTATTTATCTAATATGAAGGGAAATTTCAACAGCATAGTCTTCAAGGGAAAAGAAAAAAACAACAGTATTTGTGAATGGCCTGTAAATAAAAGTAGTTTTTTCACAACTTTAATGTTCGCTGGCGTGGATATTAGCCTGGGGATGTCATTTCTGTTTCAGGAAAAGTGCCAAATCAACGGAGAATAAGTGAAATTTGAGGTATTTTTGGATATAATTAATGGAATATAATTAGTAAACACGGTCAAATGTGTGCATCTTAACTTGCAGTGTAAATACAGCTGTTCTATAAAGCCCTCAGATATTTGTTAGAGAACAGTAGTAAGAATCCATCAGCACAGAGATTTTTTAAGATAAAGTGGTTATATACACTCACCGGCCACTTTATTAGGTACAACTGCTCGTTAACACTTAATTTCTAAGCAGCCAATTACATGGCGGCAACTCAGTGCATTTAGGCATGTAGACATGGTCAAGACAATCTCCTGCAGTTCAAACCGAGCATCAGTATGGGGAAGAAAGGTGATTTGAGAGACTTTGAACGTGGCATGATTGTTGGTGCCAGAAGGGCTGGTCTGAGTATTTCAGAAACTGCTGATCTACTGGGATTTTCACACACAACCATCTCTAGGGTTTACAGAGAATGGTCCGAAAAAGAAAAAACATCCAGTGAGCGGCAGTTCTGTGGGCGGAAATGCCTTGTTGATGGCAGAGGTCAGAGGAGAATGGCCAGACTGGTTCGAGCTGATAGAAGGGCAACAGTGACTCAAATAACCACCCGTTAAAACCAAGGTGGGCAGAAGAGCATCTCTGAACGCACAGTACGTCGAACTTTGAGGCAGATGGGCTACAGCAGCAGAAGACCACATCGGGTGCCACTCCTTTCAGCTAAGAACAGGAAACTGAGGCTACAATTTGCACAAGCTCATCGAAATTGGACAATAGAAGATTGGAAAAACGTTGCCTGGTCTGATGAGTCTCGATTTCTGCTGCGACATTCGGATGGTAGGGTCAGAATTTGGCGTCTACAACATGAAAGCATGGATCCATCCTGCCTTGTATCAATGGTTCAGGCTGGTGGTGGTGGTGTCATGGTGTGGGGAATATTTTCTTGGCACTCTTTGGGCCACTTGGTACCAATTGAGCATCGTTGCAACGCCACAGCCTACCTGAGTATTGTTGCTGACCATGTCCATCCCTTTATGACCACAATGTACCCAACTTCTGATGGCTACTTTCAGCAGGATAATGCGCCATGTCATAAAGCTGGAATCATCTCAGACTGGTTTCTTGAACATGACAATGAGTTCACTGTACTCAAATGGCCTCCACAGTCACCAGATCTCAATCCAATAGAGCATCTTTGGGATGTGGTGGAACGGGAAATTTGCATCATGGATGTGCAGCCGACAAATCTGCTGCAACTGTGTGATGCCATCATGTCAATATGGACCAAACTCCCTGAGGAATGCTTCCAGCACCTTGTTGAATCTATGCCACGAAGAATTGAGGTAGTTCTAAAGGCAAAAGTGGGTCCAACCCGTTACTAGCATGGGGTACCTAATAAAGTGGCCGGTGAGTGTAATTAGTTACATAAAAATACTTCAAGTCCTGAACAGCTCACATTCTGCTTTTCATCCCATTTTTGAAAAATAAGCCTTGCTCAAAACGCTGTCATAATTTAATAGAGAACCTTTAAGTTGTGTCCTCTTGAGTTGTTTTCCTTGCCATCTGCTCAGTGATGGATGGAGCAACAAGGAGGAAAGTCTGTTAGAGGCTTCAACCTTCAACCTCAGAAATTACCCTAAACTGCTAGAGCAACAAATGTGTTGGGAGCTGGAGAAATACACCTTTTCTCCAGCAGAGTCCGCCCTGGATCCTCCCTGCTGAGCTGCTCTGCACACCTGCAGCTGATGATATCATCTGGAGGACCTGGACTACTTAAGCTGCCTTCAGACCTTGCCTCGACGCCGCAGTGTCTTAATCAGTTGGTTAGCACTTAAGCCGTAGATCCCTAGTGAACCAAGTTTCCTTTGAGTCCAACCTGGATTCTAACCCTTTTTGTCTCTGCTTCCAGGTTTCCTGTTTTTTTCCTCCTGTGAAGCTCTGGAAGAGCTTAACCTGCCGAGCCAGCCCTCCGAGCCAAACCTGAAGACTCACTCTCTGGATTTCCTAGCAGCTCAGGTTTCCGAGCTGGAAACACAAGCCAAGGTCAAACCAGCCTTTAGAAGTAAGACGCTGAAACAGCTTAAGGACTCTGCCAAACCAAGCTTTCTCCGGACCCAACAGTTCCGCTCCCAAAGCCTCATCTACATTCATCAAGGTACAAATCTGAACACAATCAAGTCAAGTCTCTGCCAAGCCTTCGCTAACCAAACTGTCTCTCTCACAGACGCCAGTGAACCGGTCCCAGCCCAGAACCATTGCATCAGTCTTTATTATATGTGTGAACTTGCAAATAAACTCTGTTAAACTTTCCATCCGTGTCGTCAGTGTTCTGCATATTGGGCCTCCCTGATACCCATCATGACAAAATGGATGTGCATTGAGAAGAATATTCACATGATAGACAGGCCCAGTCACAGGGGGAGATAAAAATCCAGTATAGGGTCAATAGGGATTTGAAAATGATTTTCAAAAATACACGTCTCCACTTATTCACTATTTCATGTTACAAATGTTAAACTAGTCCTACATATATGGATGAAATGTAAAAAACAAAACACCAATCCAGAATGCATTGGACAACAAATATGTTTGTGTTTGATAAAACTCCAGAGGGGAAAATGTCTACAAACAAGTGGTAATAATCCAAAGTATACATATCAGTATAAAATTGAACAACTGAACAGGACAGGAACAGATTACCTGAGCAGTTTTTTTTTTTATTTATAAATACATGCATTTTTTTTTGTCAAATTAAATCTGCTAAACTTTCACATCTTTCATATCTGTATTGTAGTTTGTCTCTCAAATGCTGGTAAAAAAATTGTTTTTATTATAATAGAAATGCTTTACCTTTGGATATAAGAGGCACCTTAAAAGTGATTAAAAACCATTAGGGTTAGTGACTGATCTGCTTACTTCAAAACAAGAAGCAAAAATATAATTAAAAGAAAAAGTCAGAGTTGGCCTAAACTACTGGTACAGGCCTCAGTTTCATTTACATAACTTAGTCATGTGTTTGATTAAAAATAGTGCATAATTGTTCTTTAGGTCAGATATTTTAATATCTTTGCATTAGCAATAAGTCTGAAGAGCAGTCTCTTTGTGCAGTCACTTTGCGAGATTAGAGTACTGTTTAGATTTCATTACAGTCTATTAGTGAAATGATCTGCTTTTTTCTTTATATTCCTTCCATATTTAACTTTCAAACCTATGAGAACTTATTATTAATTCTTGAGGGCCCCCTGCTGGCAAAACAGTTGAAACAGGAAGTTATAAATATTTCAATCTGAAAAACTCACAGAGAGAGAAGATGCAATTATAATAGTTTATTGAGACAATAGTTTGAAATTTGGCGCTCATGCCTCGGCAGGAAACATAAACGCTGATTTATACTTTAATGCAGATAAACTGATGTATGAGAGTATGGATATTTCCCACGGGCCTGAAACTGGTGGTGGAGTTTAGATAGATGAAGTTTGGTTAATCCATAGAGGCTGGTATACAAGGTGATGCTTGAGTTAGATGTCACTGAATGAACAAAGTTGCATAAACTGTCCATGAAGAGTTTATGCAACTGAGTTTATGCAACCATGAAAACTCCCCTTTGGGAAGAAATCTCTGGCAGAACCAGGCTCAACATGGCGGTCTTCTGCCGGACCGTTTAAAGTGACAGGGAACTCCATGAAAGTCTGGAGGGACTACGCACTGGAGGTGAGGTTGAAGGAGCATCGAGAAGGAGTCGGATGAGCTCACTACAATGGTGGAGACGGGGATGGAGGTGGGTTGTCTGAATCAAAGTCCGACATAGCGACGGATCTTGCACTTGTTGAAGAGCAGGCCGAGAGATGATTTGGAGTGGCTTTTAAGGAGAGTGCTGGAAGATAATTGGGCATCGAGGAGATGTAGCTTGAAGCGGATAGGCTGCATCGGAGGCAGATCAGCCTCAGATTGAATGAAAGTAATCAGAGTTTCTTCGGTTGAATTTCCGCCTAAGCTTCATGTTAGCAATTAGCTTTGCATAAAGCTGTTTATATATTTTTACATTAATTTCCCACGCTCTTTGTGTATTTTTTAAATTTGATTATAGCTGAAAATTAAATGTTTAATCTGCTTAATCAGTTGAGGATGTTCTTCCCTTCAAGTTTTACTTCTGCTTTTTTTTTCTTTCATCATCATCTTTTCTATTTCATGCTCTTAACACATTTTGTTTTCCATCAGATATAAATAAATCCCTGATGTCTAAATGACAACTGAATGTCACATATACTGCTGCTAAAAAGGATTCTCTTATTCCTCTTTTGTTTTTTGCATTTGAGCCAAAAGATGGTTAGTTTAGGAGAATGGAAAGTAATGGAAGTAATTGCAAAATGCATCTAAATAATTTATTTTCTTATCTGAAGCATTGACACAGCTTCCCACTGTCCATTGTTTTCCCAATTACTACTGGATGTTTACTTATGAAAGTGCCTTTACTGATTTCAAGGTGTTATCAAATTATATTTAACATTTTCTATACAGTTTAAATGTGTTCAGTTGTTGCTTACCAGTAAATGGATTAATTGAGATACACTCACCGGCCACTTTATTAGGTACACCTGTCTAACTGCTCGTTAACACTTAATTTCTAAGCAGCCAATTACATGGTGGCAACTCAGTGCATTTAGGCATGTAGACATGGTCAAGACAATCTGCTGCAGTTCAAACCGAGCATCAGTATGGGGAAGAAAGGTGATTTGAGTGACTTTGAACGTGGCATGATTGTTGGTGCCAGAAGGGCTGGTCTGAGTATTTAAGAAACTGCTGATCTACTGGGATTTTCACGCACAACCATCTCTAGGTTTCAGTCCAAAATGTCCCCATTGTGGCACAATAAAGAGATTATCTATTCTATTCTACTTCATGTTGCCAGACAGGCACTATTTTAGAGATACCTTAATTGTACAGGTCAGACAGAAAGTAGGCCTAAGTCTGACTATTTAAATTGAACTCTCAACTTTCAATAATTGGGATTATCAAGCAGCTCTCGCTGGATTGGTTCGCAGCCGAGTGTGAAGCGGCCGGGATGGGGATCAGTGCCTCCAAATCCGAGGCCATGGTCTTGAGCCGGAAAAGGGTAGAGTGCCTTCTCCGGGTCAGGGGGGGTGTCCTGCCCCAAGTGGAGGAGGTTAAGTATCTTGGGATCTTGTTCACGAATGAGGAAAGAAGGGAGCGGGAGATCGACAGGCGGATTGGTGCAGCGTCTGCCGTGAAGCGGGCGCTGTACCGGTCCGTCGTGGTGAAGAGAGAGCTGAGTCAAAAAGCGAAGCTCTCGATTTACTGGTCGATCTACGTTCCTACCCTCATCTATGGTCATGAACTCTGGGTCATGACTGAAAGAACGAGATCGCGGATACAAGCGGCCGAAATGGGTTTCCTCCGTAGGGTGGCTGGGCTCTCCCTTAGAGATAGGGTGAGAAGCTCGGTCATCCGGGAGGGACTCGGAGTAGAGCCGCTGCTCCTCCACGTCGAGAGGAGCCAGTTGAGGTGGCTTGGGCATCTGTTTAGGATGCCTCCTGGACGCCTCCCTGGTGAGGTGTTCCGGGCACGTCCCACCGGGGGGAGGCCCCGGGGAAGACCCAGGACACGCTGGAGAGACTATGTTTCTCGGCTGGCCTGGGAACGCCTTGGCGTTCCTCCTGAAGAGCTGGAAGAAGTGGCTGGGGAGAGGGAAGTCTGGGCCTCCCTTCTTAAGCTGCTGCCCCCGCGACCCGACCTCGGATAAGCGGAGGAAGATGGATGGATGGATGGATGGGATTATCAAGGTTTACTGTTGTTTTAAACTAATCATAATACCAGACATTATGTATACAGACAGAACCTGAACAGCGACAACTAGGGCGAGCAGAAAAAAAATAAAATAATCTAAGGGATACCAGAAACAAGATACTTGCAGTAAAATGCAAAAAAAGGGAACTTCTTGATTTTATCTAAACTAAATGTTGCCTTTGCAGCAGCATAATATCTGTGTCCAAACTTTATTAGCTCAAGTCAATAAAGTAGAGTGTTTTTATTCAGGCCTGAAGAACAAGAGACTCTCAAATGTTGACAGATGGTGTGAAAACTGGGAGTCTATTACACCTCTTTAATCGAGAGTTCAAAAGGGTATTATAACTTGTACATGCTACTAGTTTGTATTCTAAACCTTGCAAAGTAAAACTGAAAATGAATAATTCTGAATTTCCACCAAGTGGCATGATTTTCCAGTTATGAAGCTGATCATGAAAAACCAGGATTATCAATTCGATAAAGTAAGAATATTACAAGTACTCATAACTTTGTTTTACCGCTGGCCCTTAAAGGAAAAAACAGACCTTAAAGGAATAGTACACCCAAAACATGATTAGCCTTCATTTTCTACTCACCCCCATGCTGAACAACACTCTGGAGTACTTTTTTGATATCTCAAATGCATCTGGAGATCTGGGAGGCTTCTTACTGTCTGCTGACATTCAAATAATGGAGGTCTATGGTGCCCGAGGCAGAAAGGTCCATAAAAGTCCACAAAAAACGTGTCAATATTCCTCCATACTGCTCGTCCAATGTATTCCAAGTGTCCTGAGTGGGTAGCGTCCATAATTTACTCGAAACGAAGTCATTTAGAATGTTTTTAGAGCATAAACAGTAGTGTATAGGATCTCCTAAAAGCGCGCGCCTGCGAGTTCACGAGCCTACGGAAACCGCGGCAGACCAAACCAGATGAAAGTGCGCATTCAGCTCGGCAAAGAACTCTTGCTCTTCCTCAAAACTGAAGTCCTCAGACATTTTTCTTTCGTTGTTTCTTTCTTTGCACAGGTAAACAGCACATTTCTTCTTCTACGCTTGCATTATCGGCAGAGCAGACGCTGAATGCGCACTTTTATCTGGTTTGGTCTGCCGCGGTACTATTCCTTTAACATACCACAGATTGAAAAGTAACATATATTTATGAACTACTCTTTATACAAATTTGTTCTATGCAGATATGTGTGGAACCAAGTTAAACAGGCCTGCGAAGAACATATCACACTGAACCACACTATGCTGTTTTAGTGTAAATTTTAGTGTAAAGCTAGAAAATAATTTTAGCAAAACAAGATTGATGATTTTAATGGTAGCAGTTTTTTTGTTTTGTTTTTTGCATTGACGAATATCTTACATTTAACAATAACAATTATTTTTCCATAGATCTAAGCCTAACTGTTAGCTGTGTTACAGCTCATATTTTGTGTGTGTTAATAATATTAAAGTATGTTGTATCCTTAATGTTACTGCATATCTTAGCATTCCCATATGCTATGATATATTATACTGCAGTTTGAGAACCACAAAAACACACTTTACCCATGAGTCTCCAGATGAGCCCATTAAAGATTTCAGAATCTTGGAGAAGTGAATAACAAGTTTGGCGTGCTTCTTGATTTCCCCAACTTAGAAGAAAAAGAGTTACTTCAGAAGTGTCAAACCCTAAGTGGTGCTCTGACCCATGGCTGCCAGCAGTACATAGATAGCGCAGCACTTGCAAGAGAAATGCAAAATTTCCCACCACTGCCATCAAAGAATACAACCAACATGTAAGTTTTAACCTTCCTGCATTAGAAGAAGCTAGCAGAAATTGACCCCAACATGTGGGATGTTTGAGAATCTCTTTCACTCTGCCAATTATGTTTGCTGCTGCTGAAAGAAGCTTATCCAAGCTTAAATTGATTAAAACTATGATCCAAGGACTTTTCAGTGGACTTTCCATCACAAGCATTAATCATGTAGTCTCAAATCCATTGTCATATGATGATGTTATGGATGAATTTGCCACAAGAAAATCAGGTCATGTAAGGTCATGTAAAATTAAGAAGGTGATGTAAAGTTATTGAAGTAATTCAGGGTAGGCAGACCAAAAACACCACGAGAGCAGCTCTAGTGCAATTTTTGGTCTTTATTTTGGTTAGATCATAAGATCATGATTTGAAGGATTTTTGTTTTATTGAAATGCTTTTATGTTTGTGCCTACTCATTTTTTGCTTTCTTACTTTGAAGTCACATATTTATGTTGTATTTAAATTAATGTCACTTGTTTACACTTTTTTGGGGGGCAGTATTTAAATTTAATACTTTATATGAGCTTTCTATATTATATTTCATATTTTGAGTTCTTTTATTGTATTTCATTTTCTTAAAAGTATTTCTAAGTATTTTGAATATGAATATTGTTTTATGTAAATAAAAAAACGTGTGCTGTGAATATAAGTACATTAGCAGACAATGCAAATACTGTGCAGAGATGCAAGGGGGCGCCACCTAAAATCTTACTTAGGGCACTAAATTGGTTAGGGCAGGCCTTATCTGGGAGATTGATACACTGACAACAAATCTGTTGTGTATTTAGTTCTAGTGAAAATGTCGACAGCAGGGTTTGGGACCAGCTGACTGATGGACTTTTTTGGCAAATTTGTGAAGACTCTGTCGCAGTAGTCAATTCTACTAAAGATAAATGCATGAATGAGTTTTGCTAGATCCCGCTTGGACATTAGTTATTTAATCCTGGAGATGTTTTTTAGGTGATAAAAGCTGACTTTATAGGTTCAGGTCTGAAAACATCATGACACTTAAGATGTCAGCCACAAGCAGTGCTTTCTATCAGTACTAGCTGAAGCTGTGAGGTAAATCTGGATATTTTTTTCTTTGGTCCGAAGATTATTCCAAATTTTGATCTGTTATGAGCATCTAACCAACACTCTGACGGGTTCATAATCACCTGGTGACATTGCAATGTAAAGCTTTGTGTCGTCTGCATAGTTATGGTAACTGATCTGGTTGTTAGCCATAATCTAATCCAATGGGAGCATGTAAGTTCAATAGGTGGAGCCTCAGCATGGAGCCTTGTGGAACCCCACATGTGATTTTTCTGATATGTAGAAGCCCCTGTCCTTCAGGTAGCAGTTAAACCAATCCAGTGTTGTACGAGAAAGGCCGACCCAGTTTTTCACACACTCTAATAAAATCAACAGTATCAAACACTGAACTAAGGTGCAATAATACCAGCACTGTGTTTTTTCCAATGTCTGAATTTATACGGATGTCATTGAACACCTTAAACAGTGCAGTCCTTGTACTGGAATCCTGCAGAGAATCCTGACTGGAAGACATCAAAGCAGCCGGTCAATGTTATAAAAAGGCAATCAACCTCACAAATGACCCTAAACTGCTTGAATAGGGGGAAATGAGGGATATGTTTATGATTTGAATCAAATCAGAGTCTTAAGCAGGCAAAACCTTTTTAATAAAACCTGTAAAACATCAAGTCAGCATGAAGATGAGCTCAGCTGCTGAACAGTTTTGCATCTCCTTAAGCAGGTGGATTCACGAAAACCTGTGTACAACTCGATTTGAATCTCAGGAAAAGATGGTCACTAAAATCAGCTCCTTCTCAATCAGAGTAGAGGCAGTCTGACTCAGTCCAGCAACCACAGACCTCTCCAGAGGGATTTGGCTGTGACTTAATGTAACTTTCAACTTAAAGCTGGCATGTCTAGTCTTACGCGGCCACAGGCCACTTGCAACAGGAAATTGGACAGGCGCCGGCTCCTTAAATAAAATTTCACTGCAGGAGTGCGTGTGATATCAGAGGGGAGTCGCTCCTATTACACCGATGATATTGATCTCAATAAAACTGTAGCACTGCTGCTCTGTCTTTTAAGCACTTTCAAAATTTTTTTTTTTATTTCTTCATCAAAATATTTAGTTTCAGGCATGCAGGTGGCGCAGCGCTTATCGCGCACGACCCATGTACGGAGGCCTTAGTCCTCGATGCGGCCCACCCAGTTTAGAATCTTACCTGTGGTCCTTTGCCACACATCTCTCCCCCCTCTCTCATAACCTCTTTCCTGTCTGCCTACTGTCAGCTTTGAGCTGTGAACATGTGAGCTTCCTGTTTTACTCTAAGAAAGGGCTGTCCTACAGCTTTGACTTATATAACCTTATACAGCAGATTTCTTTGTCAGTACTCAAAATAGCCAGCCATTTTCCGCATTAAGCGATGGAGGAAATTTATGTCAATGTAGAACATGTGAAACCTGTTTGCCAAATTACTAAGTCTCAGATCGAAGGTAAGAACGATCGGATAGAGAAATGTATGATGTATTTTATGATAATTTAAGACCAAAATGAATTAAGATAATATTCATTTTGTTTTTTCAGGTTCAAGTAGCTCCAAGAAGAGGCCCTTCCTGGTTGTTATTATATTTCTGGGAATCCTGAATGTTTTACTGCTGGTTGGACTCATCGTCCTTGGTCTCCACTATGAGTCTTGTTCTAGTCATCTTAAATATGGTAAGAGTAAACCGTCTTTTGCTGTAATCAATGAAACAATGAGACTGATTGACTGGGTTTAAAAGAACACACAGAATCCACACAGAATTTTGCAGTGCCTTCCAGGTTAGCCATAAAGTACGCTGTATGCTACATGACTTTCACTGATGTTAAGTCTAAGACTGTCTGGCATTTTTTAGATTACAGAAACAATACTTTGTCATTTTCAATCCAAATGTACTTTCCTGCCATTTTAGATAGAATTGTAATAATACCCTCACTACTCAAAGTATTTATTAGTGTTGCACAGATACCAATACCAGTATCGGGCAGGGCCCCAATCCAGCACTAAAATGATGGTATCGGTATCGGCGAGTACTAACAAATAGGGCAACGATACCATTTTGAGAGCCAAAACTTAATCAACTATTGTCACCCATTCTAGGTAGGCAAAAAAATGTTCTACTGGATTCACTTTGTATTAGTCTTTTTCCTGCTTCACAAAGGTAGGCAGAAGATAGACAAAGAAATGATGGAAATTGTTTTACATCCAAGTAGTATGCAGTTTTTAATATATACACACACACATCAATTTCAAATATATGGTGTCGGTATCGGCCGATAGTGCACAGCCAGATATTGGGTATCATTATCGGGGCAACACTAGTATTTATATTTTCTCTTTCAGTGTGAATTATTTTTAAATTATGAGACATTAAGATGACACGAGTTATTAACATAAAAATACATGTTTTTATTTTCTTTTAACAAACATGTAATTGATTTATTTCAGCTTGGGACTTGGCAGTAGGTCTCTCTAACATCAATGAAAATCTTACCGACCGTCTCCAGGACAGCAACAGCAAGCTTTACTCCATGACTGAAGAAAGAAACCTGCTTCATGCTAACCTCACTGAAATGATGAAAAAGCTGAACAGGCCTCGAGGTTTGTTAAAAAAGGACAAAAAATGATCATGTAACTCTGGATGAAATGTATAGATATTTTTGGGTTGTTGGTCAGCTTAAATTCTTCAGTTTTTGTTTTTTTTTGTTTTTTGGAAATAAAATGTAAAGGAAAACTAATTGTGCTGCAACCCTAAATTTTATAATCCCATTTCAATATGTGTGTTTATTGCCTCCAAAGTTTTAGATAGAAGCCTTTGAAGACAGATCAACATTTAAACTTAGCTCCTTTTGTAAATAGATTAATACATTTTTTTTATCAAAGTCAAAAGAATTGTATTTCAAAAAGTAAATATTTCATTGTTGATGTTCAGTGTAAGCCTGACTTGTATTTTTTAGATTGAGTGAAGAAAGAAACCTGCTGCATGCTAAACTCACAGAAATGATGAAAAAGCTATACAGGTCAAGGTCAGGTCAGGTTTCTCAAAAAAGAACCAAAACAATTGTGAAAAGGCTGGATGAAATGTATAGATATTTTGGGTTGTTGGTCAGCTTAAGTTCCTCCGTCTTTTTTAAACAAAATGTAAAGGAAAACTCATTGTGCTGCAATGACTTTCATAATCCCGTTTCAATCTGTGTCTATTTCTTCCAGTTTTAGATTAAAGCCTTTGAAGACAGAACAGAATTTAAACATAGCTCCTCTTGTAAATAGATTAATACATTGTTTAACAAAGTCTAAAAAATGGTATATAAAAAAACTAAATGTTCCATTGTTTTCTTGCAAAAAAAAAAACGTGTTCAAATGAAAAAAAAATGCATATCTTTTTTCTCCTTAGGTAAAATATGTCCTACAGGATGGTCTAAGTTCGGTTGCTCCTGTTACTTCCTCTCTACAAAGAGAGGTTCCTGGGATGAAGGAAGAAAGGATTGCATAACAAGAGGAGCAGATATGGTGGTGATAAATGATAAAGAAGAACAGGTACTGTGGTCATTGTTACATTAATATTCCACTATAATTTCCCACTATGTAGCTCATTAAAATTTTTTCACAAGAACCCTAAATAAAGAAAACACAAATATATGCACAATTGTTGTTACGTTCCTGATAAAAATTTGAGGTTTGACCAAATTTACTTCTTGCTTTGTCAACTCTGACTAATAAAGAAACAATGGAAGGTGGCCAAGAGGCCAGACAGATCTCTTTCACGATGCAATTGCTTGCAATTTTGTCAGAAAGCTCTTTAGGTCTAGATATAACTCTGCTCTGAAATACAAAAGAGGGGTGAACTGGTATAAAGTGTTCTTAAATGCAGCCCAAGGATCATGAAGGTTGCTGATTAATTTCTCATGGTTGGTCTCTGACCGTCCCTGACTTTCCATGTTTTGGCTAAGAACAGCAACAATGAGCCTGCAAAGTTAAAAACATACCAGGCCTATCTCTTTCACAAACAGTTAGGGGGCTGAACATCACTCAACCTCCTTGGTGGAATCAAACATTCAGGGATGGGTTTTTTTCAACCTACTCAACAGGAACAGAAGGTTATGCCAGAGCTACAAGTGATCTGAAGGTTGCTGAGGTTTGTTTGCCTAAAGGTTCTGGAAGAGGGTCACTCTGGTTACCCTGGAAGACAAGGAAGCAAACTATCAGAAGTAGATCCAACTCACATTTCTCAAAAGCTCCAAGAATAGCTGGGCAAACATTGATCCAGAAACAGTGGTACAAGTTTGCATGGTCAGAAAGAGCTGGTAAATGAGCGGGGCGAGGAAGAGAATTACCCTTGGGGGGTCATCGTGATGGCTGTTGCTGGATGACTTTCTTTGGAGACCTAAGGCAGAGTTTTGGCTGTTGCTGCCAACACTTTGATGTTGGTGATATGACACGAGACTTTAACTTTGACATATTGACTACAAACAGAAGCTCTGGAGCATAATTGACTTGATGCTGAGGGTGTCATAATTGAAGGTGACTCTGAACAAGAGAACTACAGAGGCAGGTAGTAGGTTAAAAGGTTTATTGAAAAAATGTAGTGGGTATGAACAAGAAGTTGTATGGTCTGGTCTGCTTTTGTTCTTCTGGGCTTCTGCTGAGAAGATGAGGAGACTGGTGAATGAATGGGAACTGTTGCTGTAGGAATATGCTGGGCTGACACTCACTGTAGAGAGGCTGGGGTCCAATCTTGGGGGGGGGAGTGTCTCCAGTGGTGCGAGTGCTGACCAGTACTCTCTCCCTGGTTGATGGTTCGAGGGTGGACAGGCAGGTGAGCGCAGGTAGGAGGGCTAAGCGGTGGATAAGACCGAGATCACTCTCGGGTTCCTGGTTGCGTTGAAACGGGGATCCAAGGTCTGTGTTTCCAGGCTGGGTCTCAGGGTCAGAGACAGAGGTTCTCTAAGAAAAGGTTAGAGAGCAGAGTTTAGGCTAGGGTTTTGAGTCACAGGAACAAGGTCTAGTTTGGTCTGTACCAATGCAGAGGCGTTAACGAACTGATGCCCTCCTCCTGGTTCCAGCTCTATTAAAGCTACAGTGTGTAATAATTACAGAGATATACAGTCAGAAATGTAATATATTATACATAACTATGTTATTTATCATCATCTACGAGCTCAGCCTCTTAACCTTAATATTTGCGTTGCCTTAGAATTCGTTATTTATAATTACACAGGAGCGGGTCTCGCAGCCATGGAGGCAGACATCTTAGCGCTACGGCAGCGCAGAGCCAACAAACTAGCGATTGCGAGATCGCCCATTACGCTCGAAAGTAACTACGGCAAGTTGAGAGAGATGAACTGAGACGGTACTGAACAAACAGACAAATTAAATACTATCTGTAAAATTATCTATGTAAACAAACCTCATCACTTGAGAAGGTAGGTGATGCGGACATCGTGGAAGACATTTTGTCCCGTAACGCTCGCCGTAATGTTGGGGGGGAGAAGCGGTGGGGGGGAGATGTTCATATTGCTGCAGTCTGCAGTCTGGACGTTAGATGTCGCTGAAAATTATACACTGTAGCTTTAAGAACGGTGGTAATCAGCTCAGATGTAGTGCACCTGCCCGTCCATCCCTGCTGAGGAGAGAGAGAGAGAGAAAACCTGGCCTGCAGCCAGGGCCCGGAGTATGACAGAGGAAGCCAGTAGTTGTTTTGATGATTGTGACATACAATCAAGGGATCCTGAGTGGATGTAGTTAGTTAAGTAGGGGATTGCTGATCAGATGATTCTATGCCTGTAGTGCATGGAGCTTTGGGCTACTCAGCAGTCGTGTCTGAAGCATTCGAGATGCTGGTATGTAGCATTGTGGCGTGGATCCCAAACCTTCTTGCAGTAAAACAACCCTCTCATCTCAGTCTTCTTATGGGTTTAAATCCCCATTGATGTGTGGGATTGATGTGTTCTCTGGGTACTCCAGCTTCCTCCCACAGCTTAAATGTAAATGCAAATCCATGAGCGTATGCAACTAGATAGATAGATCTGCAGTAGAGAATCCCAGTAATCTGTTTATTCAGAAGTGTATTGTTCATGTATATTAACATGGTATGACTATCTTCTACCTACCTCCCACTAATACTTTGTGTATGATATTACATATACAGGACTTTATGTCCAAGTTTTCAAAGGACGTGCCTTGGATTGGTGTGAGCGACATCGAAACTGAAGGTTCTTGGAAGTGGGTGGATGGGACCTCTATGAATCTTTCGTAAGTGTTTACTTTTTGGGGTTACTTGCAACAGTGACATAAGCAATATTTAAGTTCCAATGAGCGTGTTACTGTTTCATGAAACTTATCAGAAAATTATGGAAAAAAAGGTGTATTTTGTTAAATTCATCAGCTTTTTTTGCCCATTTCTTTAAGTAAATAGAGGTTAATTTAGAAAAGTTTTAATGTACTCGATTCGGACCCGAGATGCAACCACGACAAGTCGGCGACGTTTAAAGTATTTATTGAAAAAACAGGGTTTAAACAGCGCTGGCTCTCGGGCGTGCAGCTCTCGATAATGGGCCGGAACGTCCTAGAGGGGGAGGGGCAGGTTAGAGGCTTCAGATGCAGGTTAGGAGGAGTTGACGAAGGACTAACCTGGTAATGAGAGGAGCCAGAGCGCTGTGTGCAAGCCTGAGACAGGCAGGAGGAGGAGGCAGACCATTGAGCGGTCGACAAACTGTGCGAGCTTTCCAGGGGCTTTAGTCCAGAGGCAGTCCAGGCTCGGTAACGGGGTCCAATAAGGCAGCAGAGGTACAGGAGGGTGTAATCCAGTAGATATTTCCGTATCCAGTTCCAGGTCCAATCTCATGATAAACACAGAGTAAAGGGGGCAGGCAGGCCCAGGTACTCACAAGCAGAAAAGGGTTCAGAAGCACGGGTGGTCAATCCGGAATCCAGTATTAGGACTCGGAGAGGCAGAACAATCCAGAGAGGGATCAGGCAGGCTCAGAATCAGGGGACAAAGACAGGTCGGTAGGCAGGCAGACAGGTTCTCAATGTTAAAGGCTGGAAGGTTCTTACTGGGCTGGCTTGAAACGATCTGGCACTGGAGACAGATCAGAACGAAGCTTATATGCAGGTGGCGACAGGTGAAAGCAGTAGAGGTTAGTTGCAAGGAGGGTGGAGACTGAACCAGAGTGAAGCAGAATCAGCTTCAGTGCCAGGATCATTACAAAAGTAGAGTATCCATGCTTACTGTTGTGGAACTGAACCAGAAAGTAATAAATATATTAATAAATATATTAAAGAACTAGAACTGGGAGTTGTAGTTGATTAATAGGCCATTAAAATTCAGGGGGAAACCCAATTAATATTATTAGTTAAATAATTATAACTGTTATCTGCTTATTCACCAAGGTTCTCAAGACTATTAATTAATGATGGACTTCTTGACCAGCTATTAACTGTTTACTGCATGAGTAATCACAAGAGACCACGGGTTGAAACATTAGTACCTTTATTACCTAATAATTCGTATTACAATATTATCGTATCTAATTACTACGCAAACACTGAATGCTGCTAAAAATAAGAAACAAGGGAACGAAAAGCTCATAAAAACTGAAAGAAGGCTTATACGAGTCCAAGAGTCTCTGGGAATATCCAAGTTTTAAGGTTTGTAGGTTAATACGATTAATGTGTCCTTTACAATAGCAGCAGATAAATGAGAATAGCAACATTTGAACATGATAATAACATTTGAAAGTGTCCTTTATAATAGCAACAGATAAAATGTGGATAGACTCTGACAGAGATGTTAACTGCAGTCATAACAGTGAAGTTTCTTTCAGTTTATGGCAGAAAATAAATAATGACTCAGGAATGCATTAAACTCTGATGAAGCTGAAAACCCATTAGCTTAGCTGGCCCCAGAGGTTCTGGTACTGGTCGGTTCCAACCAAAACACAGAGAGGGTTAACTCACTATTTAGCAGATAGCTTCAGCAACACATGACTTGTTCGGTCTGTAGTGAGCATCAGCATTCAGTTAAACCTTTAAAACCATTAGCAGTGGAATCAGAAAGCTTATTTTAAATAAACACACCAACACGTCTATCTATTCTACCTATAGCTCACCCAAGCAGAGCACTTATTAAGCATCAGATGTAAAGAAGAGAGAAGGATGCAGTTATTGTTTTTGGTTGAGTGGAGGGAAGGCCTTCAGCTCGGTCGGGTTTCTGCAGGCCCGTCTTCCCTCCAGTCCATCCGTCCAACGGCAACTTGAAAGAGATTTGGATCAATCCGATGTAAAAATAACTCCAGGCAGCACGGGACGTCTCCCTTGGTTAGGACGTAGCCGTGGCTTGTAGTACCTCTGCGGCGCTGCTCCGTCCCTCCGTCTCATAGGCAGTCACAGTCACAGTCCGGCTTCTTTGGTAAACAACGAGCGTTGTTCGGTGGTTAGCAGAGCTGGATTAGCTCTTCTCTGTTTCTGCTGCAGCAGGATTCAGGATACACTGCATTCAGCTCCTTCTGAATTGCAGGAAAAAGGCAGTCTGACTCAGTCCAGCGAGCTCAGACCTCTCCTGAGGAATGTGGTTGCTACGTAGCATAGCCAACAGCTGGACGCGCTCTGTTCTAGCCTTAAGCTGCGCTTAGCCACCGGCAAAATAGGACGCTAATATGGGGAGCTGGTGTTTTTAAAACCTACGCCAGTGGGTTGTGTCTTCAGAGCGGTGTCGTTCTGGTCACATCAGAGAGAGTGGAACGTAACAAAAGAGACAGTGTAGCGTCCTTTACAGTGAATAACTAAGAATGAGTAAAAAAAAATGCATTAAAATGTACCAGCTTGTAGAAAAACGGAGTTAGCTGAAATAAATCGTGGCTGTCCACATGTATATGTGTGGCTGACGATTAGGTGGCTTGAGGCTTACAATGCTAACCAGTCAAACCATACCACCCTGACTCTTCAGAAAAAAAGAAAAATAAACAGACAGATCATTCAGTCATGCTACGTTCAGCCGTAGCAAATTAGCCTGTGCCCCGAGCTGACAGAACAGTCGTCATGGGCGTAGTGTGGCTGATTGACAGGTCGAATCACGGAAGGTGGAGACGATTGGAGAGAGACAGAAAGAGAAAGAGAGAAAGTGAGAAATGGCTGAGAAATGTTTAACATCTTACTGCTCTATAAGTAACTGACAATAAGGGGCAAATAAAAAATCCTATTTGGTTATGCTTGTTATGTAATAGTTTTTACACTGTGGAATGACTCACTTTTATCTAAATCTTCCAGATTTTGGAGAGACAATCAACCTGATAATTGGAAGGGTGATGAAGACTGTGCGCAGTATATAAATAAAAAGTGGAACGACATTTCCTGTGCAGCTTCTCTGAAATGGATCTGTGAAAAACTACTGTGATGGATTGCCTGCTGTTAATGTAATTTAAACATTATAATTCTCTTAATTAAAAGTATAGTGTAGGATTTTCGCAAATTTCTGAAAAGGCCGGCGCTCTCTACGTTACAAAAAGAAATTGCACATGCTCAACCCTGTACCTGCTCCTGAGAGGGAACGATAATAAAACACGAGTGAGAGCATGCATGAGTCCATTTCTCGTTGTGCATGCTCTGTTTAAAAGTTGCTGTTTGCATCGCTCATACAAGCTTACTTTCTTAAAGAAGATAAGCACTTTTTCCACTATGTCAGTCTAACCACTGTTAAGTGAAAACGGGTACGAGCACGTAGGACGGCCTTACTTAAACATATCACCAGAATGATTGACAGTTAGGAGGACCACTTATTGTCAGGATCGCAGCCCTGGTAGCTGATCTGATTACTCACTTCATTCACCTAATGTTCCCTCCCTGCGCTCTAATTATCGTTCATCTTATTCACCTGCTCCCTCTGCTTTATATGGTTCAGCCCAGCTATCGGGGCCAGATCATTATTCTTAGTTTTTTGTGTTACTTATCCATGTTTTCTCTGTGTAATTTAATTTTTGTTTAGTCCTCGGTTCTGTAATGATCTTGTCATTGATGTTGGTTTTTCTCTAAGTTTTCAGTTTCAAGTTCATCCAGGTTTTTCCTTGTTCTCTAGCTTCATTGGTGTGTTCTAGATTCATTTAAGTTTCTTAGTTTTTTCTTTGTCTGTCCTCTGTTGTCCCCTTGTGTTTTCTTTTCCCTTGGCTTCCTCATCAGCCCTAGTCACACCTGCTCCTTATCAGATCATTAGTCCTACCTTTGTTCAGTCAGCCATAAATACACTCCCTCTGCAGTACCTCTTTGCTGGTTCCTCATCTTACTTTTTCTCACCCTGGCACCTTGATGGTTTTCCCCTGATGTCTCCATGGTTCTGGTTTGTGTTTTATTTTTATGTTGTATTTTTGGATACCTGTTTTTGTTTAACATTTTTAAGTTGGATTTTTTGCATTCCTGTTTTTGCTGCCTGATATTTCATTAAACATTTAAAGAACTCACCCCTGCCTGTCAGCATCTGCATTTGGGTCCTCACAAAAACCTCCAAACAAATCATGACAGGGTCATGTTCCCATCCCCGGAGGCTAGTGGATTGAGAGGGTTTGTTGTTTGTCCCCTGTCTTTGGATTGTGTCCCCGCTCTTCTCCGCTGCACCCACAGGGTTTTCGCTAGGCTTGCGGGGGCGGCCAGTTTTATTTCCTGTAATCCTGGCTCAGAGGTTAAGTACAGTTTAAAGTTCGGCAGTTATTCTGGTACCATGTCTTGTCTATATTCCTTTCTACCAGTGAAGCTGCCTCTCTCCATCTGAGCGTGTCTATCTGAGCTCACTGCTGCACTCATTGGAACTCTGAACATGCCTGAATGCTCGGTAGATTCCTGGAACCCTGGATCTGTCTGTTGCTGTGCCCCTGGTTGGGCTACGGACTCCTGGATATCAGAATGGTCCTGTTCTGAACTGTTTCCCTGACCCTGATTGACCTTCTGCCTGCTCACTGGGACTGTTTCACAGAGGACACTCTGGATGGCTCAGCGTCACATCATGTTGGCAGTGCATCGGCTGATCCTGCCTTTCGTGAGAGGAGGGACTGAACTGGTGAACCTGAGTGCCAGTGCCCCGCCTCCCTCACAGCCGTTGCAGGTCTGCTGATCCACAGCAGCCCACGTTTCTTTTCATTCTGTCTCTGTTTTATTTATTTATTTTTTTGTTATTAAACTTTTTGAAACTTCCCACTGTTCTAACTCCAACATCATCCATTATACCTTTAAGCTCTTATGCTCACAGAATCATTCATATATGTGAATCAGACTGTAGTTTTGCTCACTGTGTTTATACATTACTTTCTCTGTTCAAGGTTTGTTTTAAGTTATTGTTTATTAAAGATTTCAACAAAAAATGATGATTGTACTTAATATTTATTTAATATAATAATTTAATTTTGTGTTTATTATTAGACTGTCATATATTCCTCTTCTGTCTCCAGATGCGCTGAAGATGTTTCTCTGTACTACACCTTAAGTCCTCCTGTTGCCTCCAACTCAGCAGCACAACCCAGTAGTGCTGAAGCAGCCTCAAACAGTCATCATGTCGCTCCAGTAGACCCGACTGACTGACCCTATCCTCTAACCCGTAGGTCTCCAACAGGGGGTCCGTCTGTTTTACAAAAAGGATAACAATAGATAAACGAGAGATGTTACTGGCTGAGGCTGAGAGAAAAGGGTGGTGTGACATTCTACACCGATTAGTGGCAATAATTTAGTCCATAGCTGAAAGAAACATGGGTTTTAGGCAGTCCTCGAGTTGAGAGGTGATGACATCCCCCTTCTTAAAAAAAATCTGAAAAACCATCCCCCTTCTTAATGACCATCCCCTGAGTCATTTTGTTACTGAATGTGTAAATGTCTACTATATATTAATAGTAAATGCAATAATATTGCCCTTTCAAGATTTGGCAGGCTGTGCATTTTCCAGTAACCTGACCAAATTACGGTTGCCCAGAGGGCACATCCCATTTCATTCTTGACCTCAGTGGCGCAACCTGCGGAGCAGGTGACGGTGTTCTGAACAGCATCACGGCCAAGCAGCAAATACAACACGATTTGAGGGAATGTGAAAATAAGAAGGGGAGGGAATCTTCGGGCAGGTTCTAAGTTTAACAAATAAAGTGTCCGAAATGATCTAGAATGGTGTTGATAGCAAAATCGGGAACTGGCATCCACTGTGCAAAGAATTTATTCATCGCACACTGACTGTAGGACATCAACTGAAACATGTCTCTACACAAGTACAATCCTATTAATTGGAATTTATCTGTCCACCAAAACTATAAATTTTAAGGCATCCATATATAATAAATATGAAAACATTAAGAATATGTTTTAAATTTCTCTTTTCGTTTTCATATTTCAATACGTTTTATCATCAATGGGCGTATGTTTAATGTGATGCGCACTCCTGCAACAGGGGAGGGTCACAACAGATGAAACCCGGAGAAGAGATTCGAAGCAGGGGATATCTTTAGTCACATCAAAATGCATTTTCAGATATCTCAAATGACATAATCTGACTCGTCATTTAAAGTGTCACACATCCGGAATTATAATCAAGATATTTCAGTTAAAGCTACAGTGTGTAATAATTACAGGGATATACAGTCAGAAATCTAATATATTATACATAACTATGTTATTTATCATCATCTACGAGCTCAGCCTCTTAACCTTAATATTTGCGTTGCCTTAGAATTCGTTATTTATAATTACATAGGAGCGGGTCTCGCAGCCATGGAGGCAGACATCTTTGCGCTACTGCAGCGCAGAGCCAACAAACTAGCGATTGCAAGATCGCCCATTACGCTCGAAAGTAACTACGGCAAGTTGAGAGAGATGAACTGAAACGGTACTGAACACACAGACTAATGAAATACTATCTGTAAAATTGTCTATGTAAACAAACCTCATTACTTGAGAAGGTAGGTGATGCGGACGTCTTGGAAGACATTTTGTCCCGTAACGCTCGCCGTACTGTTGGGGGGGAGAAGCGGTGGGGGGGAGATGTTCATGTTGCTGCGGTCTGCAGTCTGGACGTTAGATGTCGCTGAAAATTACACACTGTAGCTTTAATTTTAACTAATCAAAACTATATTTTTTCAATATCCCAATTATGAATTATCTCCCCAGTGCTGTGACTGAGCTGTCCTAACAGTTGCCTACAGAATTTTACATGGCTGCAATGGTGCTGGCTCTTCTTGACAGTTGTTTCAAAATGCCACAATAAAGAAAGAACTCAGCAGTATGGGATGTGCGGAGAACAAGAACTTTGTGAACTTTGCGAAGACTTCTTCAGAAATCTGTCATCAATTGCTGCAGGGCAGTTAGTTAGAAGCCAGATATTCAAGCTCCGCTGAGTTAGTGGAACCTATTTAACTGTCGATCCAATTCAGGAGCTAAAGAATATGTATACTTTTTTTTTTACAACTCGACTACTGGTTTTAGTGATTCCACAAACATAATAGATAAACCAGACAATGGAAATTTTCTGAAAGAGATGGTGCTTATTGTCAGATTTGATCCAGTAATGAAGGAGCAAGTCAGTAGGGTGGGAAGTGAAGCTGGTCGTGATGTACATTATCTTGGCAAAACAATTCAAAATTAACTGATAGACTCCATCAGTTCTAAAATAATAGAACACATTGTGACAGAGATCAAAATGCCCTCTCTGTCATAGTCAGGATAGTGTCACAAGAATACATTCCTCAAGTAAAAGAGCATTCTTAGGCTTTCTCATGGCAGAGCAGTCAACTGGAGAACATTCGTCATCTCTAATCCTAAAAAGGCCAGATGAACCATCCCATTCGAGGACGGCAGAGGCCAGTCCTATGACAACAATATTAAGGGAATTAATAAGGGAAAAAATAAAGGTGTTCAGGCAAAGTTTCTTTATTTGAACTCAAGAGCTTTTTATGTCTCATGTGGTGCCCACACTTTAAATCTGGTGATTGGTAATGGTGCAAAAATTTCACCTGATGCCCTTGGCTACTTTTTTAGACGGGACAGATGGACCCGGTAGGTGTCCAAGGTGAGACAGCCAGTAGGAAAGCTCAAAACGTTTTATAATACAAAAACAAAACATCTGCAGATCTGCAGACCCGTAGCGACTACAGGAGGGGTGCGGGGCACCGCCCAATCACTGACCCTCTGGTTTAGGGAGAAACACAGGTAAGTGACCACAATCATCTGAAGAGAAAATGATTATCAGAGTGAGTCACTTACCTGGTTTAGCAGTTCAGTTCATCCTCTCAATCATAGGCAGGATAAGCCGATGCACTGCCAACGAGAGGCGGCCCTGAGCCATCCAGAGCCTCCCCATGCAACAGCCTTGGGTGAGCAGGCAGGAATCCGATCCAGGACTGGGATTCAGAATGGTGTAGTATTGGATTTCAGAAGTCCACAGTCCGGTCAGGGGTTCCGTTCCAGGAATCCATCAGAGCATGATGGCAGGTTCAGAATCCCGTGCGTTGAGCATCCAGCTCAGACAGAAACGCACCTGGGAGGCAGAATCCAGGAGGAGTCCAACCGTGGTTCAGGCAAACAGATCCGGACAGACAGAGCCAGTGGGTGAGAGGGAACGGAATCTGGAGAACAGAATAATTAGGGAAACGCTGAAATGCACTCACCACTGGTTAGGGAAATAACTCGACACTGCCTTAAGAATAAACTCCTTACTGGAACAGGGACATGAAACCTTGGAAATAAATCTAAAACTGACAGAAAGGACACTAACAGAAGGCAAACAGGGGACAAACAAAAATCAAACAATGATCTGGCCTCGATTGCTGGGCTGGACTAAATATAAAGCTGAACCTACAGGTGGATGAAATCAAAGATGATCAGGAACTGGGCAGAACAAGGAAGGTGAGTGAAATGAGCATTTAAGGTCAGCTATCAGAGCCAACTGTGGGCATTTGACAAAAGTATTCAAGCTGTTATAAGCCTCCACCCAAAGGTGGGATGTCCTCTTAATATATGTGAAAATCACCCTGAAATCATGGACTGAGACCACATGGGAAAGCAGGATAAAAAGTGTTGACGCAGTAAGGTATAAGGCTGGGCAATTATGAGAGGCTCTTCTGGAGGTGAGGGGGAGATCTACAGACCCTGCGGTGTGAGTGGAAGCCCAGTCTTACCTGAGGAGATTGGATCCTTTCGCTTGTGCATTTGTACAGCCATATGGTATGACTTTCTATGCAAAATTCAGCATGTCATTAAACTGCCTTTGTGTTTGATCGTAAGATCATGTTTTGATGTTTTTTCTGTTTTATATACATGCCTTTATTTTTGCGCCTACTAATTTCTTTGATTTCTTACTTATTTACATATTTATGTTGTACTTAAGTTAATGTCACTTTTTAAAACTTTTTTGGAGGGAGTATTTAAATTTAATACTTTAAATAAGCTATCTATATTATATTTCATATCTTGAGTGCTTTTTTTATATTTGTTTTTTTTTAAGTATTTATAAGTGTTTTGAATATGAATATTGTTTTATGTAAATTTACAAAAAATTTCCAAGATAAAGCTTTTAAGTAACTTTTGAGTATATGTACATTAGCAGACAATGCAAATACTGTGCAGTGATGCAAGGGAGCGCCACCTAAAATCTTGCCTAGGGCACCAAATTGGTTAGGGCAGGCCCTTTCTGGGAGATTTATACACTGACAACAAATCTGTTGTGTATTTAGTTCTAGTGAGAATACTTCTTTGGCAAACTTGTGAAGACACTGTTGCAGTAGTCAATTCTACTAAATATAAATGCATGAATGAGTTTTTCTAGATCACGCTTGGACATTAGCCATTTAATCCTGGAGATGTTCTTTAGGTGATAAAAGGCTGACTTAGTAACTGCCTTTATGTGCCTCTGAAGGTTCAGGTCTAAGTCCACCATGACAACAAGATCTCTGCCACAGTCAGTGCTTCTTTGGTCTGAAGATTATTACCTCAGTTTTGTTTTTATTCAGTTGTAGTAAATTATGTTGCACCCACATATTAATCTGTAATAAGCATCTAACCAACGCTCTGATGGGTTCATAGTCACCTGGTGACATTGTGATGTAAAGCTTTGTGTCGTCTGCATAGTTATGGTAACTGATTTGGTCGTTAGCTATAATCTGATCCAATGGGAGCATGTAGAAGTTGAATAGGTGGGGCCTCAGAATGGAGCCTTGTAGAACCCCACTTGTGCTTTTTCTGATATGTAGAAGCCCCTGTCCTTCGGGTAGGAGTTAAACCAATTCAGTGTTGTACAGTTTTCCACACGCTCTACTAAAATAAAGTGATCAAAAGTATCAAAGGCTGCACTGAGGTGCAATAATACCAGCAATGTGGTTCTTCCAATGTCTGAATTTATACGGATGTCATTGAACACCTTAAACAGTGCAGTCCTTCTACTGGAATCCTACATAGAATCCTGACTGGAAGACATCAAAGCAACTGGTCATTGTTAAGAAATGCATTTAACTGTTGAAAAAAAACCTTTTTCAATAATCTTAATGATGAAGGGGAGATGTAGTTCTGAAGGACAAATTTTTCCAAGCTTCTCTTTTTCAACAATAGTTTGATAATTACTGTTTTCGAGGCTCGGAGGGAAACACCCAACATGAGGGATGTGTTTATGATTTGAATCCAATCAGTCTCTAAAACAAGCAACACCTTCCTAATAAAACCTGTGCATAAAACATCAAGACAGCAGGAAGATAAGCTGAGCTGCTGCACAGTTTCTTCTAAACTTTTGCAATTTATTGGGCAGAGGTTTTTCTTCCTGGTGACAGTATTGGTACTGTAGTTGGCATTGATGTGCAGACTGCTTTTCTAATATCCTGTATTTTTTCAGTAAAAAGGTTTGCATCTAATTCAGTAGGTGGGCTCACAAAACACTGTGTACAAGTTGAATTGAATTGCAAGGAAAGACTGTCACTACATCAGCTCCTTCTCAGTCAAAGGTGAGGCAGTCTGAATTAGTCCAGCAACCACAGACCTCTCCAGAGAGATTTGGCTGCTAATTAACGTAGCTTCCCAACTTAAAGCTGTCATGTCTAGCCTTAATCTGCCGCAGGCCACCGGCAACAGGAAAGTGGATCCTTTTGGTCCCCCCACCCCAGGCAGTTCGCTTCATCATCAACAGCAAGGAAAAAAGGGAAATAAGCAAATATTACAGCTCATTTCCCCTTTCAAAATCACCTGCAGTAACAGCTCTACTCTCAGTTTAATTAGCAGTAGATCCAATTCACATTCCTCATTGTTTTTCAATAAAACTTTGAAAATCCATTATGCCCCTTTGAGTTTTTTTTTTTAGTTTTCCCTAAAAACATGATGCAACAGAACGAAAACTGATTGAGGCTAAGTGAACACAGTAATTGGTCAAACAAAAAAAACCCAACACAGCTGTGTTAAACAGGAATCCCTTTTTTTCATTGATATCTTTAACATGTGAGCTTCCCGTTTTACAGTCTAAGAAAGGGCTGTCCCCCAGCTTTCACTTATATAACCTACTACAGCAGATTTTTTTGTCAGTATTCGAAAAAGCCAGTCATTTTCTAAATTAAGCGATGGAGGGAATTTATGCTAATGTGGAACACAGGAAAACTGTTTTCCAAATTACTACATCTCAGATCGAAGGTAAGAATGATCAGATAGAGAAATTTATGATTTTATTTTATGATAATTTTAGACCAGAATGAATTCAGATAATATTCATTTTGTTTGTTAAGGTTCAAGTAGCTCCAAGAAGAGGCCCTTCCTGGTTGTTATTATATTTCTGGGAATCCTGAATGTTTTACTTCTGGTTGGCCTCATCGTCCTTGGTCTCCACTGTCTTGTTCTAGTCAGCTTAAATATGGACAGAGTAAAATATCTTTTGCTAAAAAATAGAAAAAAATAGAAAGAAACTGACTGGGTATAGAAGAACAGAATTTTGTGAATTAAAAGTTTTGCAGTGCCTTCAAGGAGTAGGCGATAAATTACACTGTATGCTACATGATCTACTGATCAGTCAGTGAACATCATCAGTCTAAGCCTGTCTTGCATTTTGTTAGATTACAGAAACAATACTTCCTCATTTTCAATCCAAATGTACTTTCCTGCATTTTTAGATAAAATCATAATAATGTCCTCACTACTTAAGGTATTCATACTTTCTCTTTCAGTGTGAATTAATTAAGACATTAATGTTACCCGAGTCATTAACTAAAAAAATATGTTTTTATTTTCTTTTAACAAACATGTAATTGATTTATTTCAGCTTGGGACTTGGCAGCAGGTCTTTCTAACATCAATGACAATCTTACCGACCGTCTCCAGGACAGCAACAGCAAGCTTTACTCCATGACTGAAGAAAGAAACCTGCTGCATGTTAACCTAACCAAAGTGATGAAAAAGCTGAACAGAGGTTTGTTAAAGAAAAAGACAGAAAATAATAACGAAAAGTCTGCATGAAATGTATAGATATTTTGGGTTGTTGTTCAGCTTAAATTCTTCAGTTTTTTGTCTGTCTTTTTGCTTTTTTGCTTTTTTTTTTGGAAACAAAATGTAATGGAAAACTCATTGTGCTGTAACCCTAAGTTTAATAATCCGATTTCAATATGTGTGTCTATTTCCTCCAAAGTTTTAGATAGAAGCCTTTGAAGCCAGAACATTTTAGCATAGCTCCTTTAGTAAATAGATTTTTTTTTATTTTTTATTAAAATCCTAAAACTGGTATTTAAAAAACTAAACATTCAATTGTTGTCTTGAATAAAAGAGCAACAACATGTTAAAATGAAAAAAAAAACTTTTTTCTTTCTTTTTTTTCTTTAGCGAAAACATGTCCTACAGGATGGAATAAGTTCAGTTGCTCCTGTTACTTCCTCTCTACAAAGAGCGGTTCATGGGATGAAGGAAGAAAGGATTGCATAACAAGAGGAGCAGATCTGGTGGTGATAAATGATAAAGACGAACAGGTGCTGTGGTCATTGTTACATTAATAATCCACTATAATTGCCACTATGTACCTCATTAAAAATGAACATGAACGCTAAATAATGAAAACACAAATATATGCACAATGGTTGTCACATTCCTGATAAAAAATGGAAACTTTACAGGTTTGACTAAATTCACTTCTTACTTTGACAACTCTGACTAATAAAGAACAAACGTAGGGTGCCTAAGAGACAAGACAGATCTCTTCAGGATGCAATTGCATGCAGTTTTGTAAGAAAGCTCTTTAGTTTTGGATCTACCCGAGACTGATAAAGGGGTTCCGAAATACAGAGAGGGGTGAACTGGTAGAAAATGTTCTTTATCATGAAGGCCGCTGATTAAGTTCTGTTGGATGGTCAGAGACCGTTTTTTGCCAAGAACAGCAGCCAAGAGCTTGCAAAGTTGAAAACATACCCGGCCTAATGCTTTCACAAAAGTAAAAGAGTTAGGGGGGTTAGCGTCACTCATTTGAAGTAAACATGACAAAATGGTGACAAAAAGTGTTCAACCTCCTTGGTGGAATCATACATTCAGAGATGAGTTTTTCTCAACCTACTCAACAGGAATAGAAGGCTGTAATCTGGATAAACACTGAATCTAAAGGTTGCTGAAGTTTATTTACCAAAAGCTTCTGGAAGAAGGTTACCCTGGTTACCTTGGGAGACATGGAAAGAAACATATTAGAAGTAGATCCAACTCACATTTCTGAAAATCCCCAAGAAGAGCTGGAGCCAAACACAGTGGTACAAAGTTGTCCATGGTTGGGATTAGTATATGAGCAGGACAAGGCACAGACTTAAGGCCAATTTATACTCCTGACGCAGTGCCTCTGCAAGTTCAAATCTGTCTCTGTGCGTGACCACACCCCCAGCGCACCTCAAAAAAATCCTGACTACGTGTTGGACGGTCACAAATCCGACCAAACCTCAAGCGGAAGTGTGCAGACAAAAAGCCGCTGTGATTTATCCTTCGTATGTCTTTCCGGCTTTCTGTGTGGTCGTCCTTCTTGATTCGATGCCGGGTCGAAACTCCCAAGTCTCATACCTGGTCTGATTCAAGGGGCATACACACCACCTACGCGTCCTCCTTGGTCTTTTTGCCAACTCCATTAACAGAACCTGTTCTTCTTCGATGTCTAGGCCTCTGCCTTTTTGTGCAGAGGCCTAAGGCAGAGTTTTCACTCTTGCTCCCAACACTATGATTTTGGTGATAAGACATGAGACTTTAACTGCGACATCTTGACTACAAACAGAAGCTCTGGAGCATAGATGATTGACTTGATGCTGAGGGAGTCAATGAACTCTCAAGTAGTTGTGTGATGATTGTGATGTAGAATCCAGGACTCCTGAATGGGTATTCAGTAGTGAGTTAAGCAGGGGATTGCTGATCAGATGATTCTATGCCTGTAGAGCATGGAGCTTTAGGCTACTCGGCAGAACTGACTGAAGCATTTGAGATGCTAGTAGTTATCATTGTGGTGTGGATCCCAAGCCATCTTGTAGTAAAACAATCATATTGTTTCAGTCTTCTTTTGGGTTTGAACCCCCATTGATGTGAGGGATTTCTCTGGGTACTCTAACTTCCTCCCACAGCTTAAATGCAGATGCAAATCCATGCACGTATGCAGCTAGATAGAAAGATCTGCAGTAGAGAATACCAGTGATCTGTATATTCAGTAGTGTATTGTTCATGCACATTAACATGGTATGACTATCTTCTACCTACTACCCACTAATACAACTTTGGTATGCTGATATTTGACAGGACTTTATTTCCAGTTTTGCTAATGAAGCAGCTTGGATTGGTTTGATCGACAAAGAAACTGAAGGTTCTTGGAAGTGGGTGGATGGGACCTCTATGACTCTTTCGTAAGTGTTTACTTTTTTGTTACACAGTTACACAAACAATATTCCTGTGAGCATGTTACTGTGTCATGTCTTTAACTAAATAGAAGTTTAGAAAAGTAGAGCATTCATGCTTACTGTTGTGTACTTTAACCCGAAGTTAATAAATATATTAAAGAACCATAACTGGTAGTTATAGTTGATTGGCTGAATCAAGGGTAAACCCAATTAATATTATTAGATAATTGTTATAACTGTTATCTGCCTATTCACCAAGGTTCATTAGTCTATTAATCAAGGTTGGACTCCTGGATCAGCTGTTAATTGTTCACTGCATAAAAAACCACAAGAGACCACGGGTTGAAACATTAGTACCTTTATTAGCTAATAATTTGTGTTGCACCGTTACCGATATATGTACCAATGTATCTAAACTAAAATGGTGGTATCGGTATCTGGTAGTACCAACAAATAAGGTATAGATACCATTTTGAGAGCCAAAAGTTTATTCAACTATTGTCATCCTTTCCAGGTAGGCAATAAAAAGTTGTACCGGATTCATTTTGTATTAGTATTTTTCCCGCTTTACAAAGGTAGGCAGCAGCTTGACAAAGCCATGATGGCAATTATTTTACATTCAAGTTGTTTGCAGTTCTTCATATATTTACACACACACATCAATTTCAAACAGATGGTATCAGTATCGGCTGATGCTGCACAGCCAGGCATCGGGTATCAGTATAGGAGACAAAAAATGGCACTGGCGCAACACTGCTAATAATTCCTATCTAAACTACACAAACACTAAATACTAGAGAAAATAAGTATCAATTAAACAAAAAGCTCATAAAAAATGTAAAAGAACGTTTTATACGACTCCAAGAGTGTCTGGGAAATATCCAAGTTTTAAGGCTTGAAGGTTAATGCAATTAACATGTCCTCTAAAATACCAGTAGATAAATGTGAATAACAGCTTATGCAGAGATCTGAACTGCAAATAAACAGTGTAGCATCCTCTGGTTTTACAGTGAATAATTAAGAATCAGTCAAAAAATTCACCAAAATGTAGCAGCTTGTAGAAAAACCGAGTTAGCTCAGATAACATCCGGAGGCCCCTTTACAAGGCTGGGCTCAACTAGAACAAAGAGTTGTTGAGCGTGGCTGCACACACGTATACCTGTGGCTGAAGATGAGGTGGCTTAAAGCTTACAATGCTAACCAGTCCAACCATACCACCCTGACTATTCAGACAAAGAGAAAAATAAACAGGCAGCAACACACAGCACAGATCATTCAGTCATCCTACGTTCAGACTGCAACCACAGGAAGAAGCAAAAAGGTTTCTGCTACATTTTTGATGCTTGTACACATCAAGGTCAGACACTCTTCAGGAGCAGTTTTGATCCTCCTGAAGCACGTAAAGTCTGTCCAGAATCTTCCTCTGCTTCTGTGTTCAACGGCACAGAGCAGCTTTTGCTATATTTGCTGTGATAAGTGGGTAAAAAGTTGTTTATATTTTTAAGTGAGGAAGTCCACCTGAAAACTTCATTTGTGCAGTCAGTTCATCTAGATTACGAACCTGCATTTAAATATTATTTCACTGTCAGAGCCGGTCAGACCCCAGTAAACCGGCGGTGCGCTGTCTAGGGTAGCCATTTCTATAGCACCAAAAAGGAAGACATTGTGTGGCATATCAATAAATTACTAAGGTGTACATAAGAATCGGGTAAAGTCACATTTATAGTACAATTCTTAGTAGTTTAAAGAGGATGCTTGTGTAGCTGAAGAGAACAAAATATTAAAGAAATGTAAAAAAAATAATTGGTTTCTCAGCATTTGTATTTATTTAATACATTGTGGTGCATCTGTGTGTGCAGCAGACCTGTCTTTAAGGTCATCCCTTTAGCTAAGGGCAAATCACTGAAATCCACTTTCACGTCACAGTCTACAGTTCCGTGAGACTAGTAATGTTTTATAGTATAGTCCACCTTACAGCTCTGCACAAGTTATTTTAGCATCCAGGGGCAACAAAACTTAATGTAAAAGCCAACATTGAAGAGTTCGCTGCTGCACGTTTATTACTTTTTATGTTCATCCGTACTCGCACACCGTTCAATTGCAGCTTTTCCTCCACTGCTTACACTCACATCGCATCGACAAAGTGGCAGAAACCATGGAATGATTCTCCACTACCTTTGGTCATAAATTCACGCTCTTTTGTCCATTCTGGGTTAAACGACATCCTGGTTTTCACAGGGCGCTAACTTTAATACTTAGCATCAGTAATTCTGATCCTTGTTTACTTTTGTAACCAATGACAAGCAGATTTTTGTCTGACACCCCGCCACTCTTTGCCAATCATGTGTTACATCAGATAGTGATGCATTTTTGATGATTGAATATTGTGCTGCAGTCCAGCAAAGAAATAAAAAATAAAAATCTGCTCTACAAGCCTAGTGCCTCATAACTGTCCGCCCTAAAGCCGGACATCTGGCCACCCTAGCGCTGTCCCTGGAAATCCTGTTCAACAGCAGCCTGTGGCCCGGTCACCTCTTCTCGATTTTCCTCTAATATTTGCGGCGGCGGCTGGAAGACGTTTTTCACGCATGTAATCCAAACTTAAAACGAACATATTTTGCTGGAAGGTTTCGACATTTTAAGTTAATTTAGCTCGTCAGACATGCTGCTCCTGCTGCTCAAAACGTGCTGCAGGACCTTTTGCTGCACCCTGATGTGCATCAACCATTGACTTTGCATGTAAACTAGCTGCTTCTGCTGCATCTAGTGTGTGTGGACTGACAGTAGCATAACGCTCAGCAAGCATTTGCATTCAGTTTAGAAGTTAAATCAGAGAGCTTTTTTCAGATTAAACATAGACAACATATGTAAAAATCTATTAACCTATTATACCTACTTGTCACCCAAGCAGAGTACTTATTAAGCATCAGATGAAAAGAGGGGGAAAAGGGGTTAACTATGTTGGCCCGTGGAATGGAGGGGACCTGGCAGCAGTGGATAGCTGTTTGACAGCGGCTCAGACAGCAGCAGAACAGCTACCCAGGGGATGGTGGTCGGGTTGCTTTGTATTGACACCTTGGCGAACAGCCTGTGCTGTTCCAGGGACACCAAACACGGGTCAATCAGAGAGACTAGGTAGATTATCATCTGCTTCAGCAGGCAGATTCACAAAACACTTCATCTTGATTTGACCAGCAGGAAACAAAACGCTATATTGAGCTGTTTCTGATTAGTAGGTAGGATGTAGTCTGGCTTTGTTCAGTAAATACAGACTGTTCACCAAGGGGGGTAGTAGCCACATAACATAGAACACATCAGACCAATGGCTCCCAAGGCAACATTACAGACAGATATATATATATATATATATATATATATATATATATATATATATATATATATATATATATATATATATATATATATATATATATATATATATATATACCGTATATATTTATATATATACATACACAACAGGATGTCACATTAGGTGCTAATTCAGAAAAGCTGCAAAGCTGAGCTGTCAAACTGTGAAAATTACCTTGAGGTTAATTTCTGCACTATTAAATCAGCACATAAATTGTCAGGCAATGGCAGATTTTAGACTACAATGATATTTTAAACCTTTCATATTAAATTTGAAAAAAAACTTAAAAGTGTAACTACTTTTTTTTTCGGATAACCTTTAGAGACTGGGCCTAAGGCTCCTTTTTTAAAGTGCTTTTTTTATGTCAAATTATTTTATTCTGCAATGTATGACTCAAAAACGTTCTAATGTTGCCCTCTTAAGGGGTATTTGCTCTGAGTGCGAATGATGTGGCTTGCATATTTTCCCCATGTAGAGTTGCTTTTAAGGGTGAAATAATGCGAAATTTCAAACTTATGCAGGTGGTGCAATCAGACCAAATACAACTAAGTGAGAGCAAAGCCACACCTGCAATTAATGTAAAGCAGAGATGGCAAAAGTACTCACTTTCCGTACTTGAGTAAAAGTACAGATACCTTTGTTAAAAAATACTCTGGTAAAAGTGGAAGTACTGATTAAACTTCTTTACTCAAGTAAAAGTAACAAAGTACAGGCTTGTAAATTTACTTAAAGTATAAAAGTAAAAGTAGAAACCACTTTTTTCATGCCGTTGCCTACATTTTAAATGGATGTCTGCCAATAGGACTAGATCTCTGTTGTGTTCATTTTCAATCATTTCGTCGTCCATACTACTATGCTAACGCCACCGCCATTAAGCTGCAATGATTTGCCGCGAATGAATACTGCCGAATCTGTCGATTCATCTTGTAATGGTGCGTCAAATGCAACGTAGATTCCCATCCAATTAGACTGAATTTGGTATTGATGAAGTGAAAAATAATAACGGTAACTCCATTGAAATGATTCAAAACTAAAGTAACGAGCCAATTTTTTAAAATGTAAGGAGTAGAAAGTACAGATATTTGTGTAAAAATGTAAGGAGTAGAAGTAAAAAGTCGCCATAAAAAAAAAGTAGTAAAGTAAAGTAAAAATATCAGAAAAATCTACTTGAGTACACTAACAAAGTATTTGTACTTCGTTACTTCCCATCTCTGATGTAAAGTGAATTTCACTAGAATTGAGGAATCTGAAAATTTCTGTTACAATGTGTTGCAAAAACCAATCAGAGAATCTGGCTGTGGTATAGGATGAAGGAGAGCAATTTCCCTTGCTGCCCTTCACTGCCTAAGCATCCCTGGCTTAGGACATCACTGAGTCAGTGCCTAAAGATACTCGTTAAAAGTTGTACATGAGCAGCAAAGCTCGTCTGCAATGCAAAAGGTTGGGGGAGTCGTACTGTGGCTTATTGACAGGTCGAGTCACGGAGGGTGGAGACGATTGGAGAGAGAGAAAGAGAGGGAGAGTGAGAAATGGCGCATGAAAAATTAAATTATGTGAAGTCCCTTAAAGCAAACTAACCAAGAGAAGCTTGAGGTTTGGATTTTATCAGCCGACGTCAAAATTAATCAGCAGTCTGAAGACAGATGTAGACGGTACACTCTCTGCTTTCACTGCCTCCTTTTAAAAACCTCAGGATCTGACCAGATAATTTAAAGCAGATTTAAAGCACCTTTTTGAAAAAAAGGCAAAGAAGCATGAACAATCTGGGATTCACATGGAAAATAATCTAATATATTGTACTTTTTCTAGATCTTTGTTAATTTGCATAGCTGCTCTTAAAGGGGAACACTGTTTTTTTGACGTTATTACATCATATTCTACTCACCCATATTAGTTTTGTGTCATTTGGAGCTGTTCTATAGATTCAGTTGGGTTATATCCAAGTAACGTCTTCCTATGGGCAATGACTTGAAGGCACAGTCTGAACTGTTCATAATTTATCATTTATGGTACGCCAGCATTCATAACATGTAGGCAAATCACTGTCCCCCAGACATCCGTGGTTATATTTTTTTTTTATATTTACAGTATATATTTTTTAAACAAAGTGCAGTGTGTATGACATCCTGTGTACCCTGATGGAGTGTGTACCCTGACCATGAACCTTTATTTTAATTTCTGTGTTTAACATTGTACTGTTCTATAATTAACTGACAATAAGTGGCAAATAGAAAATCCTATTTAGTTATGCTTGTTATGTAATAATTTGTACACTGTGGAATGACTCACTTTTATTTAAATATTTCAGATTCTGGGGAGACGATCAGCCTGATAATTGGAAGGGTGATGAAGACTGTGGGCAATATATAAACAAAAGGTGGAACGACCTTTCCTGTGCAGCTTCTCTCAAATGGATCTGTGAAAAACTACCGCCATGGAGTGCCTGAAAAATATCTGCTGTTAATGTAATCTAAACATTATAATTCCCTTAATTTAAGGTATAGTGGAAGATTTCTGCAAATATTTGAAAAGACCCAACCTTATTACTTTAACAAAAAATATATAACCCTGTACCTGCTCTGAGAGGGAATGACTATTAAACCCGTGCAAGAGCATGCACAAGTCCACCATTTCTCCTCGTGCACACTCTGGTCGTTTCTCAATATGCGTTGTCGTGTGCTCGTGTACTCGTGACACGTCATCAGCCTCAGCCCAAGTACCGTTCCAATTCTCAAGAACGCCAGATCGGGAACGCACGAAATCCCCGGATGTTGTTCTCACCCCGCCCTCTTTATCGAGCATGCATCAGAGCAGACTTGTGCGTTCTTCAGACTGACCGCTTCCCCAGAATGCCCCGCGACCGCAGCTTGATTCGAGACAGCGCTCACAGTGTTAAGTTAAACATTCCCTTTTCTGCTGCTGTTGTTCTTCAAAAGTACGTTTTGAAATCGTTTGAGGCGATAACATTATACATTTAAGCCTCCCTGTGTGGCCTGTTTACAGAGTGCGAAATAAAAAAAAAAGTCCGGCGTTGAGCGGACCAGAGTGACCAGCAGACCTCCGAGGGTAACCGCAGCCAGGGCTAATGTTACCCTGTCTGTAGTGCACTTCTCTCGGTCTAGTTATGTGTGAACTACCGCTCGTTCTGATGGCGGTTTTTTGCTTTAATTCGGCCAAACGTCCATTTGTTTTGTGTTTATCTCACTGCCTTGTTTTATACCCACCGGTTCGGTAATTTTTTTAAATGTTTTTTAAGCTTTAGAAATTAAAAATATTGTTTTCAAAATGTTTTGTGTAGGGAATAAATAGTTTTGACTGTTAAAGAAATGCTAAAGAACGTTGCATGTGATGACGTCACGAGTACGCTTCTGTTCCAATACACATACGTGCTTGCGTTCTCGCGTTCTCGTCAAGTCCGATCTTCCTGCGTTCTCGCCAAGAACGGACTTGACTTGAATTGAGAAACGGCTTCTGTTTAAAAGTTGCTTTTTACATCGCTCATACAAGCTTACTTTCCAAAAGAAAATTTGCAATTTCTCCACTATGTCAGCTCACCACCATTTAGTGAAAATGAGGATGAGCACTTAGGAGGGCCTTACATAAAAACAAATCACCAGAATGATTGACAGTTAGGACCACTTATTGGATCAGCCCTGGTAGCTGGTCTGATTACTCACTTCATTCACCTGCTGTTCCCTCCCTGCGCTTTAATTATCATTTATCGTATTCACCTGCTCCCTCTGCTTTATATATGGTTCAACCCAGCTATCGGGGCCAGACCATTATTATTAGTTTTTTGTGTTATCCATGTTTTCTCTGTGTCATTTATTTTTTGTTCAGTCCTTGGTTCATGTTCCCATCCCTGGAGGCCAGTGGATTGAGAGGGTTTGTTGTTTGTCCCGTGTCTTCTGATTGTATCTTGGCTGAAGCATCAGGGTTTTTGCTTGGCATGCGGGGGAGGTCAGTTTTTTTCCTGTAATTCTTGCTTCGAGATTGATTACAGTTTAAAGTTTGGCAGTTATTCTGGTACCAGTTTCCTTTCTACCACTGAACCTGCCTGTCTCCATCTGAGCGTGTCTATCTGAGCTCGCTGCTGGACTCATTGGAACTCTGAACATGCCTGAATGCTCTATGGATTCCTGGAACCTTGGATCTGTCTGTTCCTGTACCCCTGGTTGGACTACGGACTCCGGGATCTCAGAACGGTCCTGTTCTGAACTGTTTCCCTGATCTGGATCGGTCTTCTGCATGCTCAATGGGGCTGCTGCACCAGGGACACTCTGGATGGCTCAGCGTCGCATCTCGTTGGCAGTCCATCAGCTGATCCTGCCTTTTATGAGAGGATGGACTGAACTGTTGAACCAGAGTGCCAGTAATGGCTTGTGCCCCGCCCCCCTCACAGCCGTTGCAGGTCCACTGGTCCACAGCAGCCTTCCCTTCTGTTCTGTGTCTGTGTTGTTTTTTTTGTCATTAAACGTTTTGTTATCTCCCACTGTTCTAACTCACCTTGAATACTGATCCATCTGTCCCATTTCATGACACCTATTTTGATGATCCGCCCAGAAAAAGAACATCATTCACTATACATTTAAGTTATAATACTCCCAGAATCATTCACATAGGTAAATCTATTTGTTTCCACTGTACTTCTAACATCTCTGGATATCGGAATGTAGTTTTTCTCTGTGCATTTATACAGTACTTCCCCTGTTCAAGATTTCTAAAAAAAAAAAAAAAAAAAAAAAAAGAGTAAAAAAAAAAACAAAAAAAGACTATTTCTTTTAAAATCGGCTGTCCACTTTTCTATGAGGGACAAATAATGACCAAAAAATGTATTCGAAAATTAATCAGTTAATGAAATTAATTAATGAGACACATATAAATAAATAAATAAATACACATACAGTTGTATAAATGAATACATGAATGAATGTAAAATATCTAATAAATTATAATTAAATACTTTTTTCAAACAAAAGCCTTGAAATTGAGGATTGCCCTATTTCCCCTGAGATGTTGGTTGAGATGTAAAAAAAAAAAAGAGAGAGTGTGCAAACCACTCCAATTCCAAGGGTATAGGAAATCAAGTCCCAGCAAACTGTTTCTGCTAACATTGTAAAAAGAGTCTCATCAGCTCAGCGTTTGATACAGTTAACCTTAAGAATAGAAGCCGACACCATGTGGATATTGGTCTCAGAAATCGGATTACAGGATAATAAAGAGAGTATCAGCATGAAGATTTTCTAATATGCTTTCCTTCCCAAATGAAAAAAAAAAAACATATATACTGTTTGTTGCCTGAAAGTTAGTAAAGAATTTAAATAAATGCAAAATAAAATCATATTATAAACCTGTATTTATAAAAATTGAACTGCACTATAATCACATTTAAACTTGATGAATTGGGAACAAAAAATATTGTCAGACTGACTTAGTTTTGTTTTCATCAAGACATCTGAGCTGCTTTGATGAGCTCAGATAGCTCAGTGTGAAAAACAGCAGCTCACAGTCAGTTCTCTACCATCCTTGCTCTTCCTCTGCTTGGTTTGGATGTGTGTCCAAACCAAGCAGAGGAATTTACTTTTTGTTTTTTAAAAGCTTGTTTAACTTTTCAGTTGGGTTCTCGGAAAAAAAAAAAAAAAACAGATCACAACCCTATTTTATTTCACTACCTAAGAAATCAGCCACGTCATGACTGAAAAAATCTCCCAGTCCAGCCCTGTCTACTATAGTTCACTGCTGAACCATCACTTCAAATTGTGCAGTTTCTTATATAAGCTTACATTTTATCTTTTTTAGTCTCACTAATCTGTTTTGAAAATATTTTACAGCTATGATTATGCTGAATAGAACGTTTTTTGTTTTTTATGTTTAGTCAACTGAAGTTTTATTTAGCCATCAGGGAATAATTCCACGCTCGTTTGCTTCTCAGTTGGAAGTGCATCATCTAAAAAGATAATAAAAAAGTTAAACTGGTCTTTTCAAGTGACTGAGTTATCTAAAAAGGAATAAGGCGTGGAATCTAAAAGGTCAAAGGACGGTATGACCCCACTTTACACAAGGTTTAGACGATTTTGTAGAGATTTATCAATTTATAGATTATGCTTAAACAGGGATTTGTTAAAAAACAGTATTTGCAATTTTTTCAGTGTATTTTGGCTAAAACGCTCATCATACATAGGTCATGCATTGTTTCTCCAGTCAAAAACATTAATCATGGCAACTTTTGATTGGAGCAGAAAAAAAAAATTTGATCAGTTTGGTCTGATGCGCTGATGCTGACCATGTGTGTTGGGCGAAACTACCCTATCCTTTCTTTGCATGTAACAATGGCAGCTATATTTGCTGTGATCAGTGGATAAAAAGTAGTTTGAATCTATTTTGAAGTGAGAAAGTCCACCTGAAAACATTGTCAGTGCAGTCAGTTCATCCAGATTACCATCCTGCCTTCAAATATTAATTCTGTCTGAGCTGCTCAGACTCCTACATACAGGCGGTGCACTGTCACAACGAAACCCATTCATCAGCAGCCTATGTTTATTAATAAACTGTTTCAGAGGAGTGAATATAGCTCTCTGCATCATTAGTGCTGTGCCTGTTTCCCTGTCAGCTTCCAGATCAGCTGCGCTGTTTCAGCTGCTCAGACACGCTGCAGACAGCATGGGCCTTCAAGTGTTTGAAGGCGTGGTTTTGAGGAGTGGACTGAAGGGAGAGGCATGGTTGTGTATGTTCAAAAAATAGCTTGCTGGATCCGTTTTTCCATGATCTCCCACAGTTCCTTAACCTATTCAAATGTAATGTCCTTCCCATGAACTGCAGCTGTGGAGCCAAAATAAAAGGGAACAAAAGGTTTCTATTTCAACAAAGTCATCAAACTCTTTTAGGAACTGAGAACAAAAATTTAGTGTGTATTCTTTGCAGATCAAGATCCTTTTTCTCTTCTTCTTTTCATGATTTGCTGTTAAAAGGCAAAAAAAAAAAGCATGCAAGTGCAGCAGATGTAGTCAAAGCAAACAGAGAATTGCGTAACAGTTTTCAGTAACTACTATGGCGAGAAACAATATCACACATTTTAACTGTTCAGGAAATGTGCCTTCAAACTGTTTCAGAAGACAGGCTTTGTCACCATTGGCATATGCAACTTCCTCAAACAATCAGTATGTATTTCTTCCTCAATGCAAATGCTGCAGATCTGACAATAAAGCAAAAGCGCATCACCTCCCCAGATGATGGAAAATGTCTATTTTAATACCAGACCTATTAAACCTGCCCCCAATGCCTCCAGAAAAATCTTAGAAGGTAAGAATTGTCTTTCTGTTTTGTTGTTTCTGTTCCTGGCAACATTTTTATTCTTGTGTCTTATTTCTAAAGGTTCAAACAACTCTAAAAAGTCAACTTGTCTGTGGGTTATCATCATCATCATCATCATTTTGGTGCTAATAATTGCTGTTCTGGTGGCTGGATTCGTCTACCTTTGTGAGTCAGATGATCTGATGTAACTATAGGAAGAACACACCCAACATATCAATACTTGGGAAGTCTGATCTATCTATGGAACAGTTTAGTGTTCTTATATACAAAAACATGGTTCAAATACCATGGTCCCACTGTATTTACCCCAAAATCTAACAAAGGAAAAAAAAAGACATGAAACATGAAACCAGGTATTTATGCACTACTTAAAAATTAAAATAAATAAAATGTAACTTTTTTCATATTTTCTTCCTATTTGTCAAACTGTAGAATAATGGGGAAAATGATCTCCTGTACTTATTTTAACAACTTTTCTCCACTGCAAAACTGGAGTTTTGTAACTATTTTAAATGGCTGGAGCTCAGAAAAAAAAATAATAATAATAATAATTCTAATAAACCAAAAGAACAAATATGTCAAAAAGTTATACGGTATAACTCTATACCCTTAATCAGTTAATGCCTAGCGTGTTACTGTATTATTTCAATTCAATAATAATTTTTCTAAAAGGAACAAATGTTTCAGTGAAAAAAGTGTTATCTTCATGGGATTTCTCTTTTTATCACATGTTCTTTTTTAATCAGATTTTTTTTTTAAGAAAAACAACAGCTGGTTTATATTCTTCAGTGGGACCTCAGTTCAAACACTGCATCCACTTTTTTTTATGCTAGATTACCATGTATATCTATTCATTTTAGATCTCAGACATAGCAGTTTGGCAGCAGATTTATCCACCAAGCTTTCCTCAATGACTGAAGAGAGAGACTGGCTGAATGCCGCCCTCGCTAACAAGACTGAAGAGCTGAAGAGGCTCAAACAGAGTAAGTCCTTAGCTGCTAGTGAGAATACTTCTTTAATTGACACAATATGTTTTTGTTATAGGAATGGGAATTTACCATTCAAAATTTTTCTTTTTTTCTAAAATCATATATATTTGAATATGAAAAATATATATTTTGTATGATTTTTTTACAATATACAATCAGAGTTTAAGAATATGTAATTGGAAACGTCTCTTTTAGATGAAACATGTCCTCTAGGATGGAAGAAGTTCAAGTACTCTTGTTATATTTTGTCTGGATGTGGTTCCTGGGATGATGCTAAAGAGGAGTGCAGAAATTTAGGCGGTGATCTGGTGGTGATAGACAGCGCTGATGAACAGGTGTTGTATTCAATAACCAAAATTTTTTGTTCTGTATATGAGAATTTTACATGATTTATTGGCTTCTATCTCAATTTATTCTGTGTCTTTCAAATCTGATGTTCTTTATTCAAGCCAGCATTTTATTAACACCTTGCAAGCGGAGAACAGATGCAGTCTGACTAATGTTGCTGTCTGTTCTGGTCACAGAGGATTTCACTGACTACTGAAGAAGCGCAGGGAGAGAGAGATTCTCACAGACAAAAAAGTTTCTTACAAAGCAAATTGTTGATGAAGGTTCTCAGTCATCCAGGTCATAGTCATTCCGTAAAAATTCAAAAAATATCCACTGGACTTGGTTTTCAAGATTTGAAGACGTTTCGCCACCTCTCCAGAAAGCTTCCTGGAGAGGTGGCGAAACGTCTTCAAATCTTGAAAACCAAGTCCAGTGGATATTTTTTGAATTTTTACGGAATTACAAAGCAAAGCATTTATTGACTAAACTTGAGTCTAAATGAGTCTAGTCTCTTACAAAGACATCTAAAACTGAAAAACAGCTTCTGAGGCATCAGTAAGATAAGACCCGTATTCAGCTTTGTTTAGTAGCTGCTCTGTTAGAGCAAATACTTTAAAAAGTAAAATAAATCATAATTAACAGGAGAGGGGATGTGAAAGTAAATACATTTTTCTGATCACAGAGATATACACCCATGCACTCACACAATTTAACCCAAGGACAATTTAGAGGCACCAATTAACCTAATGCTCATGTTTTTTGGCTATGAAAGGAAGACTGCAATCGAGCCCAAGACCTTCAGCTGCAAGGCTACAGTGCTACACTCTATGACACCGTGCAGTCCCAGCTTAAGATCAATGCAACTTTTATTTTATATTTATATACATACAAAAAAGATTATTATGTTTTTTTCAGTAGACATAAGGTGAAGTAAGAAAACTGTGAGATATAGAATAATTAATAAGAGGTATAATTAGTAATATTTATAAGTAAAACTGTAAAGAAAAGAGTTTCACAAAATGCATTCCTCTGAGTCATACATCTAAGCCTATTATAATTTAAAACTAATTCTTAACTTTTACCTTTGACAGACATTTCTGGTTGCGTATACTAAGAAATCCTTTTGGATCGGTTTGAATGATAAAGAAAATGAGGGTTCATGGAAGTGGATTGATGGAACGTCTCCAGCTCTGACGTAAGTGTTCCCTTCATCGCATTGCAATCAGTGCATGTTGAAAATGTTGGTTCTCTTTGATTTACACTTTAGGTCATGTTTATTAAGAAAGTCTGAAGTGTGAGGAATTTTTTATTTTTCAATTTGTGGTCCACCTGGAATATGCCTTAAAATTGTAGCTCCTTAGCAGGTCAGTTCAACAATCAATCTGAATAAGTTTATGCTCCATCAGACAGACACATACTGCACATGTCTGTAAAATAAGTCACATGACCCTTCCTTGTAACTAAACATTTCATAGTTAGTTGTTAGTATGTGATAACCTGTTCAAAATTATAGTTCCCAAAATGCAGATGCTGTGAAACACGATCACCTTAGACCACCAGCTTAGACCTTAGAGTCAATAGTCGTATAACTCCAAAATTTAGGCTTCGGAATGATTTAGGAGTGATAACAAAGAAAACTTCATGTAATTGGTCTCCATATCAGCTGCAATCAAGCTTTACATTAGCATCAGCTGCAATCTCAGGTTCAGTTCTGTGAAAATGTCCACTATTGAACCCCAGAGCATTGTAGAAACATGATTTCTGAAGAGATAAATCCTTTCCCATCGTCTGTCAATCTAATTAATAAGTCTGGCCTTGCAGTTGATAGTAAAATAGCACTTTCCAAACTTGGTGTGAGTGGATTTTGGTGTGGGTCTTTGGTTAAAGGAGCATAAAGCCATTTTCGAGTCATGTTTCACCCATTAAAAATAGCACAGTGGTAAAAAAAAAAAAAAAAAACGACTGTTCTCTCAAAACCACACAGTCAAAACAGACAGCGCTGTCATGCCTTTTAGCAGCAGGAAGACAGATACTACGGCCATATGTCTGAAGTGGTGGCTAGTGTACAGCAGTCTTTTCAGTTTAAATTGTTATTTAAACAAACTAAGTTATGTGTAAGTTTGGCCCTAAAGTAAACTTTCTTTTATTTGCTCTCATAAGGTGATGCAGCCTCTCCATGTTATAGGTCTGTAACAATAATAACACTAACTGAGATTAGTTTTGCAGCCTTTATTCTGTTTGAAGTCTTGCAGGGGACAAAATGCCCAAATGCATTCTCATGTAAGTCCTTTGCTAATTAGATTGTCATTTTGCTTTTCATTTTTCTAATCTAACAAAGGGTTTCTTTACCTTTTTCTATGTTGGCTCTGATATATCATTAAAAATACAATAAAAAAACTGATCTATGATAGCTCCTTTGTTAGTGAAGTGCAAGCTGTGTATGGCTTTTAGTGCCAGAGGCCAGTAAGCTGGGTGCAATACTTGAGAATGAGAACAGAGATGCACCGGGTTGGTGGCACAGAAACTTGCAGTGAAGCTTTAAACCAAAACGCAAAATATGCAGCTTGGATGATAAAGAGGAGAGCTCTGTTCAAGCTGCTGAGGCTGTTGTTAGGGCAGGTAGAGGAGAAGTTTCTGGGGGAGTCTTTTTGTGCTTAAGGCAGTTACAGTGGAGCGAGATTATGATCTTATAAAGTCATGGAGCTAAGGCTTTTGCTCTACCATTTTTCTGCTTCTCCGACTACTGGTCATGGCTGAGGCAAGGAAAAAGTTTAATTCTTGAGGAGGCTTAAAAGAAAAAACATGAAAAGGATTGTGCATTAGAAAAAACAAGAGGTGATCATGGCAAGGAGTTTATTTGTTGGCGCAGGCTGAAAGAAGAAGCCAGATGTAAAACCGCTTCTCTTTTCTCAACTTTATTATTAGGCTGGAAAGTTAACACTTTGCTCCTAGTATACAGACTTATGTCTTTATTATTTTTGACTTTTAGATGAAGCAAACTACGGGCAGTTAAAGGTCTATCATGCCTAGTAGCCAAAAATTACATAGTGTGCCTTTAACCAAACTCTTCAAAGGAAATTTCAATTAAAATGACCCATTTTAAGAAGGTGTTAATTTACAAGACAAATTTTAGGTGAATTTGTAAAAGGTATCCGATCAATATAGTCTGAAACCAGCCTTTATTTGACTCAGTATCAGTTACGAAGAGAAATTGATGGTATCGGACATTACTACTTTCCAAGTGTTGAGGTTTGACTTCCCAAATGGGATTGCAAAAGAATGCAAAGAAATTCCCATTAACACACTCCCACAACCGGGAAGCCTTACTGAAAGGTTGAAGATGTTGCAAAGGTTTGGCCAAGGTCAGGTTAAAATCCAAGAATTAGGATGGGATGTAACTCAAGGATATATGTGTGTGAAGATTTTTAAAAACTTTTGGCATAATCTTTTAATAAACATAATCTTTTCTTTTCCTTTATCAACTTTCAAAGACATGATGATCAATGTTTTCGTAAGAAATAAATAACATTTTCTTTTAATATATTTATTAAAATTGTTATATGTGTTTGTTGCAATATAATCGGTTCATCTGTAGCAGACAAACTCTTTAATTTGCCAAACCAGGAAACCTTGCTTTATAAATAATAATTATAGTCTCTTTTAAGATTAACAGGTGTTCTTTGTCTTTCAATAAAATGATTAGATCTTGTTTTTGGTCTAACATGTAATAACAGTAATTGTTTTTTTTTTCTTTTTTCCACAAAATGTTCAGTTTCTGGGTGGAAAAACAGCCTGATAATGGTGGGAAAGACTATGGAGCCAAAGAGGAGGATTGTGCTCACATTAGAACTGGTGAAGGATGGAATGACCTTCCATGTTCTTATTGTCTGAACTGGATCTGTGAAAAAGCAAATCATTTTACAGTCTAAGTATCAACAGCTGCTTTACATAAAGGTCATAATTCCATTTTGAATTATACTGTGCATGTAACTAAAAAGAGACAACTTTAAATGCCTTTTCAAATATTTTAACCATTGTTTTAGCAGCCTCTGTAATCTTTGATCAATAAAACAATTTTCGCATAAGACCACTGAAAAAATAAAATCCACAGGTAAAGCCTTACTGATTATTCAGTGTTGCATTAGTAAAATTACACTTTTAGGTATCAGTAGGTTATAAGGAGCTATTTGTTAAAAATACCTCAAATTACAAACCATCACTGTTTCTGCTGCAGTTAAAAATAAATTCTCCTTTATTTTTAAATACTAATTGTTTTTACTACTGTTTATTAACTGAGGCACATAAAAAAAAAAAGAATATGTAATGTCAGTCTTACTTTTATTATGTTGTTAGTCAAAATGTATTATCTGAAACTGAAACCCTGCAGGGGTAATTATACAAACCCTTTTCTAGCTGAGGAATAATAAATGATGCCATCTGCTGGACTCTGTCACTTAAAGTATTGCTGAATGCCTCACTGGATAAGTATTGCAGCTCATTCTTTAATTGTATCCTCGTGAAAACATGCAATGTTTTTATTTTAACACCTAATGTGTCAAAAGGGCTGGGTAAATGATTTCCGTTTTATTGTTTGCAAAAAAAAAAATTTGATTGATTGCACAACTACGACAGAACTCTGCTTATCAAATGAGGAAATAAAACAACTGATTGGCTTTAAGGAGGGTGGAGACAGAGGACACTGAGTTTACTGAACAAAACCTGCTTCCGACCAGTTTAGCTCTGGGAAGAATGTTGCTATGGTAACAGAAACAGAGGTTGAGTAAAATCTCTTGATGAAACGGAAAACTTTCCCTCATTCCTGTAAACATGCTTTGTGGCTCAAGTCCGGAACCCAAAACCAAATCATGGAGAAGCAGCTGTTAATGTTCCAGTGTGTTTCAGATTAAGTATGTTCCACTAATCTGGAACACACTTCCAAAAAACTGTGAAAGTTCTTAAACCCTAAGTTGCTCTAACTGGAGACTTGAAACATATTTGCTTATAGTAACCTTTGACTAGCCTGCCAAGCCAGAGTAATATATTCTCTGTACACAGCATGTACAGCAAATCAGTCTGGTAAGGTGTAAGCCCCATTCTAAAGGCAGGACTAGCAGTCAGTGGAAACAGTTTAGAAATAATCACATAAGTACCGATGCAAAAAAAAAAAAAAAAAAATGTTTATAAAGTAAAGCTCTTATGAAGAAAGTTCTTACAGCAGTCACACCTACTTCTACATCCTGCTTTCTTACTGAGACGGTCCAGTCATCGCTGAGTAGTAAAACCATAGATGGCTGTACTCTAGATTAGTGACCTAAAGATAGTGTAAAATGTTACCTCCCTTCTTGTGCTGTCTGAATTTTATTCTTTTAGCATGTTGTTGAAGACTTGTTATCTTTTAATGTGTTTTATACCGTATGGTGTTACATGTACTGTTTTATCTTCTACTGTATGTTTTCATCTTCTGGGGTTTAATGCTTGCTTTCATTATAAAGCTCCTGAAAGGGGCCATGAAAACCTATCTATACTTACTTCTTTTAATTTCACTATATTTTATCAAAGGAGGAACTTTAAACATCTAGACATACTGTATCCAAACCTAAATAACAGTTGTTGTTTTTTTTACAGTGTAATAAAAAAAAATTAATTTACAGCAGATTTATCCTCTTTACATTTTCTAAGGGTTCTTTGAATACAAATAATTTTACCCCTCTGGAAAATCCATGTGAATCTTGTGAATAGGTTAGGGCTAGGTTTGTGGGACAATTTGCAATAGAAATGGTCAGAAAGTAGAGTCTTTTTATATTGTATCTATATTTGTCATTCTTACAATGTTCAACTTCCTCATATGACCAAGCCAGTTTCACAATGCTTATATGCTACGCACGTTGGTGCATACGCCATATGTCAAAGCAATGGAGGAAATGTATGCCAATGAGGATTCTGCAAAACGTACTACTAACAAGAAAGGTACGTCTGACCTAAGAGAGAAAAACACAAATATATATTTCATTATTTTGCAGTATTGCATAAAATGTATTTGTGAGATTATATTTTATTTGTTAAGGTTCTAGCAGCTCTAAGGAGAGGCTGTATTTGGGTGTTCTGATCTATCTGTGGCTCCTGAATGTGTTCCTGCTGATCAGACTCTACAGCTTTGGTGTTTGTTGTAAGTCTGGTTGTAAATTCTTATCATTTTACTTTAATAAAAAGAAAGACTTTAAATACATTATTGCAATTGTGTATAAGGTTTTAGTAGATTTTCTGTGTGACAGATTTGCTTTGACAAGCCATTTGAGAATATTTGCTGATCAAATAGGAAATAAAAAAGTCAGCAAATTTCAGTGGTATAGTTGCTGTTAATGTGATAGTTTTTTCTTTTATAAATTCAAGTTTGATAAAATATTTAATTAGCCTTAAAAAGAGGTTATTTTTTCTCTGAACTAATATCTCTGGGGGTTTTTTAGTCAAGGATCAAGGCCCTTTGACAGGAGGTCTCTCCAACATCAAAGACAATCTGACTCATCATCTCCAGGCCATCAATGACCAGCTTGCCTTAATGACTGAACAAAGAGACCTACTGAATTCAGACATTACACAAATGTCTAAACAGCTCATCAGATTTCAGAGTTTGTCCACTCAAGGTAAGGCCTCATTTAAAAATCAGTTTTGGGGGGGTTGAATTGACATCCCTGCCTGCAGCCCTTTTTTTCTATCTACATCTCATCTCATCTCCCTTCACACTCAACTTTTAAATCAATTTATCTCTTTCATTGCCAATAGTAAGAATATTGACAATTTTTTTTTTTTTTATGTTACTTTTAGAGAAGAAATGTCCGAAAGGATGGAATATGTACGGGCATTCCTGTTACTTCCTCTCTACAAACCCTGGCTCTTGGGAGGAGGGCAGAAATGACTGCAAAAACAGAGGAGGAGATCTGGTGGTGATAGATGATGCTAATGAACAGGTAATGAGGTTGGTTGGGAAAGCTACATATAAAGTTTGAATTTTCCAGTCAGATTCAATCTCCCTCCGTTAACCAGGCAATAATGGCTCAAACAGCATCCTATTTATATGGGAGAAGCTCAATAAGGTTACATAACAAAGTTTTCCAAAGAAAAACAAACTGCATTCTGTTCACATATAATTTCTTTTTTTTGTTTTACACTTTATTTGCTCAGTTTACCTGTAAATAAAACCCCTCTGCATATATTCAACAGAACAACGCCATATAACCAGAAATGTAACAGTCCACAGTGGCACGATGTGAAATCAAGGAATTATGGGGTTAAGCCAATTTACAGCTCACAGCAAAACTGTGAATTAATGAAGGAAAGTTCAAAATACAATATAGAAAAAATGTGTTTCCAAGAGGGAGAATATTCAAAAAGTGTTTGAAATTAATTTTCACAAGGTCTCATCATTTACCAAGATACAGCATTTTGATGTGTTTCACTATGCATTCATTCCAAGGAAAATGTTTTAGTCTAGGTGTTTTTTATTATTCAACTGATATACATGAGAGCTGTAAGGCAATTAAAATAAATATCTAGTTAATTAGATAATTTTAAAGTAATGCATCTAATTAATCACATTTTTATTTCATATCTGCTTAAGCAGTCATGGGGAACAATGGAATCTCGAGGCAGCAGCACCTACTGTAGAGTCAAAACCTGCATATGTCAGTTGGAAACAATATTTCTTTTTTGTAATTTATCTTTAGTTTTTGAAATGACTTTGGACTGCATCACTTAGCCTACTACAAACTGATATATATCTCAATAAAATGTTTGGCTATGTTTTAACAATACTTGGTTTTTAATGTGAAGATTTTTTTTATTATTTCAAAACTGAATGTATGAAAATTATATTTTCATTGATCTGATGTTGCATGACTATATGCTGCACGGGGTGGAAATCACCTGTTGTTGGCAACCACAGATGAACAAGATGGTGGAAGGCTAATGCTTAGCAGATCACTCACCCTGCACTGTTATACTGACAATATGCTGCCGTTTTCGGAACATTTAGTCCCATTGTCAAAGCAAACAAAACTACAAGTTTTTGCGGTATGACTGTTTGTTTTTCAACACACACGCACATTTACTAATGTAACTTCATAAATATACTTTATCATAACTGCAAAAACATATTGTCAATAAAACCAGATTAGGATATTTAGCACTGATGTAGGGCCTTTGAATAAACTGGTGTATGCAATTTTTCAACTGGGATCTGTTGGTTTCCAACTGACATTACCCGTTTCCAACTGGCCTATGCCACTTTATAAAACTTGCATGCCAGATAACACTTTTGGCTTACTCTGTCACTCCCTCAAGGGCCACAGTCCTTTTAGTGTTCCATGCAACCAGCTCCAACACAGCCTATTGAATTCTGAATGGTGACTAATCTATTAAAATCAGGTGTGTCGGGGCAGAGACACGAGGTAACTGTCATGATGGGTTTTAAATGTTTAGCCAACATGCAGAAGCAAAAACTCAGAGGCTGGGAAAAAGTTTAAAAGTTTATTGAAAGGTGGGAAGCTCAGAGAGACAAAACAATGGTTTTCACAGCTTGGGGGATATCCAGTGGTCTGGTGAACTGGAAGCGGAAACTCTAGGAAGAGATCAGAGTGATGAGTTCTAGGTCCTGTAGAGTCAGTTTTACTTGTGAGAAAGTGTGCCTTTTCTCTTTTCCTGAATAGGAGTGAATACTTAGAAGCTTTGTTCTATGATGAAAGGAAGTTTTCCCCTAGGGGATAAGCTTCTAAGTATTCACTCCTATTCAGGAAAAGAGAAAAGGCACACTTTCTCACAAGGAAAACATATGACTCTACAGTCCATAGGAAAAAACAGGTAAATACTGAAAAGAGCCAGATAAGGACTCACTGTAGAGGTCTGTGGTTGCTCCTTTGTTCCTGTTTGTGGGGGGGCTTGTTCAGTTTAAGAGATTACTTGCTGGAGGGCGGACAGGCAGACTAATGGTGGTCAAGAGGAGCAGCGGCGCAGACTTTCACAAGCTTTCCTGAAGTGGACTGTGTACTGATCTGGTGAATAGTTTCTTTCTCTCAGAGAGACTAATTAATTCCTACCAAGGCTTGAAGGTCCAGCTTTATCCAGTTGATCAGGATATAATCCTGCCACAAGAGAGACAAAGGGTTAGAACTAGAGGACTCATAGAAACGAAAACTCAAAGGTTAGACTTGGCTAAACTCAGAGGGGCTAGAGTACCCAATACGGGCAAACACTCTGGTGAGGGGATGGTGACAGTCCGCTGCTCATATACTCCTAAGATGGTAATGACCAGCGAGCTGCAGGTGTGGGTAGTAGAAACCAGGAAGAAGCCCTCCAGGCCAACAGAGAAACAATGGAGACACTAAAAAAAAGAACACAAAAACAACCCCCACAAACAGGAACCCTAACAGTAACCTCGCAGTATAAGTTACAAGGTTGCCCATCCCTTTGCTAAAGGTGCCGAAATAAATAATTTGAATTCTATGATTACAAAATTTGTAGTGCATGGCTAAACATTCTGCCTGTGATGGCTCTTCTCATTCATCTACCACATTCAGCGAGCATGAGCAGGGGAAGTGTGCTCAGCAGACAGCAAGAAGCCTCCCAGACCTCCAGATGCATTTGAGATATCAAAAAAGTACTCCAGGGTGTTGTTCAGCATGGGGGTGAGTAGAAAATGAAGGCTAATCATGTTTTGGGTGTACTATTCCTTTAAGACCAAATTTAGCAGGGCCAACTGCCAGTGGTTTTTTAATTTTTTTTATTGGGGCACCACATGAATAAAAAAAAAAAAGAAAATGATGGCTCATTGTTTGAAATTTCAAGGAAATCAAAACCCATCTGCAGCTTTGGAAACAGAAATAGCAGATGAAAACCGTGACCATGCCTCAATATGATCAGAGTTTCGCAACACCAGCCGTTAAGTACCTCCTAAACACCCCTCTGCATAGGGATAACATTGAAATCCCTTGCTCCTATTACATCTTTGTGTATAGTGTGAACTTAGTGTAGTAAGCATTATGGTTATTTTTGTAATACAATGTCTCTGTTGGGATCCTCAGGCTTGCCCACCAGAGGGCGCCGAGGATCCTCTTCTGCTCTCTTTGTTTTTTCCCTTAGGTTTGGAGTTACTGTGGGGATCTGGAGATTACCCTCTGTCTCCAGCAGGATGCGCTGTGGGTCTTCTGGAGCTGGAACCTTCCTGCACACCTGTTCCTAATCCTCTTATTAGAAGACCTCTCCTTTATAAGCTCCTGCCTGACCTTGATCCCACGCCGCAGTGTTGATCTTAGTTGGTTAGCTTCCTGAGCCTCAGCTACTGAAGAATCTTGTTATCTCTAGTGTGAGATTAGATTCTAATTCTTCCTTGTCTCTGTCTCACAGGAATCCTGTCTCTTCGTGAAAGCTCTGGATGAGCTCCACCTCCTGTCTCCTCGTGAAGCTCTGGATGAGCTCCACCTCCTGTCTCTTCGTGAAGCTCTGGTTGAGCTCCTCCTCCTGTCTCTTCGTGAAGCTCTGGTTGAGCTCCTCCTCCTGTCTCTTCGTGAAGCTCCGGAAGAGCTGTCTCTCTGGCAACCTGTCTCTGGCCTGCAGCTCTGGGAGAGTTGCATCACTGGTGACCAGTTTCAAGCCTGAAGCTCAAAGGAGAACTAACCAGCTAATCTGCCCTGGTGAGCCAACCCAAGATTCCTACGTGGTGAAACCTGAAGACTCCTATGTGGAGTTTCCCTGGAGGTTCCTACGAAGAATCAGTTTCTAGAGTCCTTCGTGTATCCCCTTGTTCTCTGCAGTGAGCTGGAAGCTCAAATCAAGGACTGCCACGCTAGCCTGAAGCTAGAGGCTTAGCCCCTCGTGATCTCTGTTATCCAGCCATTTCACGTTCCCTGCACAGACCCCAGTCAATCAGCCTCCTGCCTGAACTGTTCCTTTCCCACTACTCATGTTTGTGCCACAATAAACTCTTTTGGACTTTTACCCAGTTTCTCCGTGAGTGTTTCTGCATCTTGGGCTAGCACTAATACCCATCATGACAGTCTCAACACATTAACAAGGGAAATATACACTTAAACATTAAATTATCCTTAGATCTCGAGCTACTGTTTAAAATTTAGATTGTTTTTAACCGAGGAACAGAACTTAACACCTTGTTCTTCCCAACATCTCTTCTTGTCCAGTCTCCTGTATATATATATATATATATATATATATTATTTTTTTTTTATTTATTTTTTTTTTCTCTTACCTTACTGTCGCTACAAGCATGCTTAGTGTGAGGGATTGCCTTCGAGTCAATGAAACGATGCATTCAACTGGTTTCCCTTAGATAGAAAACTTTGAATCAATTCGACTTTATGAACTGGTTTAATTGTAAAGTGCCTTGAGGTGACAGGTGTTGTGAATTGGCACTGTATAAATACACTGAATTGAATTGAATAGATGTTTAGAAAGGAAGTTATGTCCATTGAAGTGAAAAAGCACTGGGAAAAAGTATTAAACACGTAAAGAAAGGGAGGTGCAAAAAAGCATTGAAAGCCCAGACACCACCAATTGTCTCCCAGTAATTAGAATACAATCCTTCTTGTCAGTGCAAATTAATATCAGCTGGTTTAGTCCCAAATGATGGCCTAGAAAAAAGTGTCTCGGGTATCACACAAGAAACATCTCATGATGGGTAAATGCAAAGAGCTTTCTCCAGACCTTCGGAACCTTATTGTTGCAAAACATAATGATGGCATTGGTTACAGAAGGATTTCTAAATTTATCAATGTCAATCTATTTCTTTATTGTCAACCAGGGGCGTTGCTAGGCACAAAGCTTTACTGGGGCACTGGCCCCCTACCGCATATGCCCCTCCTGCCATACACAAATACAGACAAGCACACTGCCCCACCCTGATACATTCCTACCAATATTACCAGTTGAGATATTAATGAGTGTAAGAGCATATTTGTTTTAACATACATGAGCATTTTCAACATTGCAGCTATAAAAAATAAAACGTTTTCTTATACACATTCCAAAGTAATCATTAATTCCTATAGGTTTCAGAGTTTTAGTTCAGGGGAAAGTTTAACTCAACATGAACTAAGTTTTTCTTTTATTTTTTGAGCATTAAAGTGTACCTCCTATTTTTCATTTTTGCAAAGCGGTCAATCACTTGACTGTGACTCAGCTTAGAAAGTTCTTCCTTTTCAACTGATAAAATAGCAAGATGATGGAGCCTGTCTTGTCCCATTGTGCACCTCAGCCAAGTGTGGATCCTTCTCAACACACTGAATGACCTTTCATAACTACAGCTTTTGACTGGGATTGTGAGGGAGATCTGGATGACTTGCGTTAGTGTGGGGAACATGGTGTTATCAAGCAAGTTGAAAACACACTGCATATCCTTGATGACAAGGCTTTATTTTTCAACCAAAAGCTTTCAAATCATTTTGAATTAAATGAAAGTTTTTTTAACTCCAAATTTGTGCTGGGGAGAGTGGGACAACTTCACTTGTTTAGGACCATCATGCTTTCCCCCTAAATCACTAATGTCCCCTTCTTATTTGTGGACGCTGGTTGTTGCTCCCTCATCACCTTCATGGTCCCGTCTCTCACCTGTCTCTTGCCTGTCAGTCTCGCCTCCTCCTCCCTTTCCTACTCCAGCACCTTCATTCTCATCCTCTACAGCAAAAAACGTAAATTTATAATTATGTAAATATCTATCATATTGCTTATAACGTCCCTAATGTAACTGCTTAGCTTAAATCACTAATTCATTACGGTACCTTACCTCCCTCCCTCTCATCTTGTTTTACTGCTTCCCTGTCTCTGCTTCGTGTGAGGAATTTCCTGATATCCATCTACAAACCAATGCCGTAATTTTCAGTTAGTAGCCTATAAATCATGTGGTTAACTGGGAAAATAATAAAATTGACAGGTAAGAAACGTTACCAGAACTAAAAATGCGTCGCGGCCGCACAGTGTCCCATCCAACTCAGTTGAGAGCAGCGCGTTAGTTTACCTGCAATTCATGCAGTGACATGCGCTGACGTGGGGGCGCTAATACATCCTCAATTTGGAGTTACAAACACACTTGCTGCGTAAGTGTTTTCATAACTTAATCTATAGTTTGATTTCTTTGTATGCCAGTGAAGATTATCAGTCATCCAGGTCATAGTCATGCACAAAAAGTAAAAAAAAAAACAGACAATTGGACTTTGTTTTTTTACTTCATCTTCAAACTTGGAAAACAAGATCCAGTGTTTTTTTTTTTTTTTTTTTTATGTTTTAGATTTATTTGTATATGTGCATTGCATGGATTGTCACCAACATCTGGTCAAAATGTCACCTTAATAGCACCTCTAGAAATATATTTATTTAGAAAAATGGTGGCGTGTATTGAATACTTATTTCACCCCTGTATATTATTGACTTCATTAAAGTCATACAAAGGAAAAAGGGAATAACTGGACAAAAGAGGTAATTTCAATGTGCTGTAAAACACTAATATCATAATAAATCCTATCTTTCAATAATCTTTTAGGAACTGGGAGGAGGATCAGCCTGATAACGGTGGAGGAAACCCAGTGTGGGGTGAGGAGGACTGTGTACATGTCAGAGCTGATAAGAAGGCATCTTGGAATGATCGTTCATGTGAAATTTCTTTCTTCTGGATCTGTGAAAAAGTACCAACATTAAGTGAATAAAGCCTTTTTTTCTTGTTTAAATAAATGAAACTCTCCAACAAATGCTTAACCCTCTTCTAATTTAATACCAGAATCAGAATCGGGTTTATTGCCATTGTTAGTGAAGGAGTTCACAAACTAGGATTTTTTTATGGTACAATCGTGCAACATGAAACATATAATATGAAATAGGTAAATAAAATTATAAAAATCTCTAAAAACACTGGGGTATAAGGCATGCAAAAAATAGACTAATATATACACTTAGGATAAAAATATGGATAAAAAAATATATAAAAAGTAAAATGTACAAGGTAGTGCAAATAGAGCAGTGTGCAATACAGCAGTGTAAATGGCATGGGCAGGTTATGGAGTCTGACATATAGTTATGTGTTCATGAGTCTTATGGCAGAGGGGAAGAAGCTGTTTTTATGGCGGGAGGTTCTGGTCCGTATGGACCGTAGCCTCCTCCCTGAGGGGAGAGGTTCAAACAGACTGTGTCCAGGGTGAGAAGGGACATACAGGTCCTGGAGTGATGGCAGCTTACAGCCGATCACCTTCTCAGCGGAGCGCACAATGCGCTGCAGTTGGTATCTGTCCCTGGCGGTGGTGCCAGCATACCACACGGTGATGGAGGAGGTGAGGATGGACTCAATGATGGAGGTGTAAAACTGCACCAACATCCTGGTTGGCAGCTTAAGTTTCCTCAGCTGCCGCAGAAAGAACATCCTCTGCTGGGCCTTCTTGACGAGGGAGCTGATGGTCAACTCCCACTTGAGATCCTGGGTGATGGTGGTGCCCAGGAAGCGGAAGGACTCCACGTTGGAGATGGGGGTAGGGCTGTCTGTGAGGGCAAGGGGGGACGGTGGGGCTGTGACTTTTCTGAAGTCCACGATCATCTCCACTGTCTTTTGGGCGTTCAGATCCAGGTTATTGCTGCTGCACCAGGACACCAGCCGGTCCACCTCCCTCCTGTAGGCAGACTCATCACCGTCCGAGATGAGCCCGATGAGGGTGGTGTCGTCCGCAAACTTGATCAGTTTAACGGACTGATGGCTGGAGGTGAAAAGCCAGAGGGAAAGGACACAGCCCTGGGGGGATCCGGTGTTGATGGTCCGTGTGTCCGAGACAGTTGTTCCCAGCCGCACGTGCTGTCTCCGGTCCGTCAGGAAGTCAGTGATCCACCTGCAGAGGGAGCTGGGCACGTTGAGCTGGTACAGCTTGTCCTGGAGCAGACCTGGGAGGATGGAGTTGAAGGCAGAGCTGAAGTCCACGAACAGAATCCTGGCGTAGGTTCCTGGGGAGTCCAGATGCTGCAGGATGAAGTGGAGGGCCAGGTTGACTGCGTCGTCTACGGACCAGTTGGAACTGTAGGCGAACTGCAGCGGGTCCAGGAGGGGGGCGGCGATGGTTTTTAGGTGTTGCAGAACCAATTGCTCAAAGGACTTCATGACCACAGACATCAGCGCCACCGGCCTATAGTCATTTAGTCCAGTGATCCTTGGTTTCTTCGGGACAGGAACAATGGTGAAGGATGTGAAGCAGCCCGGCACATGGCATGACTCCAAGGAGATGTTAAAAATGTCCGTGAAGACAGGAGACAGTTCGCTGGCACAGTGTTTCAGGGTGGAGGGAGAAGCGCCGTCAGGGCCAGCAGCTTTACGGGTGTTCAGCTTCAGAAACTGTCCGTGCACGTCCTGCTCCAGCATGCAGAGGGCAGGGGGGGACAAGGGGTGGATTGAGGGGGCCTTTGATGGAGTGGCCTCAATTGTGTTGGGGGAGGAGGGGGTGGCTGGAGAGACCAGAGAGGTGCTAACGGCTCTGGGACAGTCGAAACGGCAGTAGTGTGTATTCAGTCTTTCACACAGTGCCCGGTCATTCAGAGCTCGGGGGGCTTTGGGCTTGTAGTTGGTAATCGGTCTTTGTCAGTCACGTGACTGACACGCCCCCTAGCGCCATTTTTGTGGTGAGCGGAAGAAAAACAAAACAGCAGAAAACAAGAGGAGAGCGCTGCAAGCCAGCAGCGAGGATTATCAGTTAAATGGAAAAGAACAAGAAAACTGAACGGATACCCTACCCAGACAAACTTTCTAAAGCTGCTAGGGAACGATATTATATATTATTATTACAGTGACAAGGCAGATGTTGTGGGCAGTTGCACAGATAGCTGCAGTTATTAGAGTAGTTTGTGCTGCTCATCAGACTGAACGAAAAAACTTGTCATAATTTTTGCACATTGATAAGTTGCACACTGTATTTGCTGTTCACTTTACCCAGGCCTGTTTTCACTGGGATCTGCAGTCTTCTTCACAGATATCACCTGTTAGGTAAGATCTCTACGGAAGACCACAGTGAAAACAAGTCCAGGGAAAATGAAAATCTTCTAATTTATCTAAAGAGCAATCTGCTATATACGAGGGAGGAAGACAAAGTAAAACATTTGAAGCTTTGCACTGTTCTGCATTATTTATGTATTTCAGATTTTGTATTGCATTTTCATAAATTCTCTGCTTGATTGAGAAGATAATAACAACGCTTGTTTCAAATTTCAACTCCACTCTTTATTGTACAGACATTTTTACAACTTCAGAAACATTGTTAATATTTGAAGTGATGGTGAAACTTATATTTGTTTTGCTGTTATTTTTCAAAAGTAACTTTAAAAAAAGCAAAATTCTATTTGTGTGAAAAGAAGAATAAAAAAAGAAGAATAAAGTTGAAACAGTTCTTGATCTGGCATTCATTTATTAGCTGGTTTCTCTGTGAAAATTTCAAAACAGTCAATAATCACTGTGACTCTATGTCCAAAGGCCTCCACAAACTGGCCACACAATTGCACGCTTTAGATTTGCATATAGAAATGACACCATTTCATTGAATGTTCTGTACACTGTCTTTGGTGAAACACGGAAGAGATAAGCAAGGTGTTGTGAGGGCAGATCCAATCTCAGATGCATGAAGGTTAGCAGAAGCATTTGAAATGGACTGAGAATTTTATTTTGAGCAGACATGAGAGGCAGCAGAAAATTAAACAAAGCCATAAAGGTTGCCAAGTTTGGTAGACCCGTATAGTACTTGACTTTTTCATTACTGTCTCCAAAGAAGCCATCAGAGATCCGCAGCTCATCAAGTTCACGCCGCAGCTCTCTGTTTTCTTCCAAAAGACGGTTCATCTCTGCACACCTGAGCACACACAGGTTACATTCTGTCTGTCCTTCCTGACGACCACCTTCTGTGTCATCCTTGGTGTTTGGCCAGCCAACGTTTCCAGCAGCCTTCTGCGTGTCAGTCTGTTGCTGGTTAGGGTTCTCTGTCGCCTCATGTGTAACTTCATCCTGTTGCTCAAGGATTTCATCAGCCTGATGGAGCCCCGTTTCAGTTGCTTGCAGGGCATTCTTTTTCAGCTGTTCCCGATAACCACATCTTAAAGAGCGTTCTGTGTCTGTTGGTCTGATGTCAGTGTGGCCCAGATGCAGGGATGGAGCCCAGTCTGGGTCAGTCTCCATCAGCTCATATGCGGGTTGACCTGCAAAGTAGATGAAAGGTTGAGTGTTTTACACATCTATTCAAAACACTATATAAAGCACCTTAATAACAGAGCCCATTAGATTAGATGTGTAATAAAATAAGATAACCTTATGTTTCCCACAGTGGGGAAATTTGCTATACCGAAACAGCACAAGTACATCGGACTAGTAAGGCCAGAGGTAAATAAATAAACTGAAAAGCTTACAGACGAACAAAGGATTATAATAAATAAACTTCAGTAGATTGCACAGGATGAATAAATAGAGTGAGTTGGCTGATGAGTGGGTATGTACAGTGTTTTTATATGTACAGTGTATTTATATATATTTATTCATTAAAAAATATATATTTGTATTGCAGATTGTGTAAATGATTATATACAGAGAATGCATTATTTATCAAATTTTAGCAGTCTAAAAAAGAAATAAACAAAACAAACATCACTTTCCGCTTCTCTTCCACAGCATGTTTCAGTAGGTTTACATACACTCCTGCAACTTTATAAGCAAACCATTTCAGCGTGTTGATTTCTATTAGTGTATATTTATAAGGACTTACCTTTGTGAAAATGCCGAGAGCAAACACAAGCATGAGGAGATATTTTATGAAACGTGATGTCTTTCCTTCTTACAGCAGCGACCCATGCAGCCCGACGCCTCTTTGTCAAGTCCTCTGTCTGCGGTCCGTATTTTTTTTTTCCAAGTGGGGAATACGAAAAACCGTAAGGCACCATCTGCTGTTTTCTGTTTAGAATTACTATTGCATCCTTTGAAGCAGCACCAGTGTGCACTAGAACACTTTTACTCTCTGTTAGTTTTCCTTTGTTTGTTGCTGCTGTCTCTTCACCACAGAAATGGCGCTAACTACCCTAAATGCATTGCGCTTTTGCGGAAGTGACGTACACTGTCAAAGACCGATAGCCCTGAGGCCCCTCCACACTGTGGCAGAGTCGTTGGCAGAGAACTGCTGCTGGAGGCGATTTGCATACACAGATTTAGCCTTCCTCATCTCCCTCTCCTCTGTTTTTTAGAGGGGTTACTAACTTTCTATATTTAAGGTGTTACCAAGTCAGCAGGTCTGTTATTTCATTTTCATATAGAACTAGACATGTAGTGGCTTAACATATATGCATATTGATTGCAAACATTAACTTTGAAGTGAACCTTTTAGTGGGCATGCATGTATGGAGGATCAGAAGAGTCTCTGAAAAAGAAAAGCAGTCGTTTCCTAACCAGAAGGGTCACAGAAATGTAAGTGGAGAAGGTAAAATAAAAAGAAAACGCAACTATGAGAAGGATTGTAAAATGCAAGGTGAAGAGGAAAATAAAAATGGGATTACCTTTTCAAATGTGAGATTAGGAAAGCTATTTATAATCAGATTCATGAGTTGTGGTTATTTAAATATACATTTAGAAATAGGATTTTGAAATACATTTTTAAATTGCAGTAGAAAGTAATGGATTATTTGTCAGAGTTGGGTTGAGGTTTGTGGACCGAAATGCAGAGGCAGGGGTGAGTTTTTGTCGATCTAATGCCAGGTAAACAAACAACAGAGGCAGGAATTCAAAAATCCCCCCCAAAAAAAATCCAACAAGAAAAAGGTTAAACAAACCAGAAACCAAGGGAACATCAGGGGAAGACAATCATGACGAGGTAAGACACTGTAAGATGGTGTAGGTCGAAGGAACCAGCACTGAGGAACTGCAAAAAGGGTGTATTTAAGGGAGACAGAACAAAGAGAGGACTAACGAGCAGATTGGGAGCAGGTGTGAACAGAGCAGACAGGTGTCGTGGGAAAAAAGTATTCAACTATTCATCCTAGTTAAATAAACGGAGATCGATGGATTTCACTCAGTTGGCACATTTATTAATAATCTTTGCAAAGAGAGAAAAGTCATCATGAAGCCTTCATGGCATAGCATTCTGCTCTGTTCTGATCTGGGCAGGGTTCGCCCCCCCTTACTTACAACAATGGAACACAGTCAGAGTCATAACAAATTACACACACTTTGGTTAATAGTAACATGTTATGAATAAACCTTGAGAAAGAACCTGATTTGTTATGGGAAGAAGCTATGTCTGTTCTACAAACACCAGCCAACAAGAGAAATGTGTGAGAGAGAAACAGACTGAGTGAAAACTTTTAATGTGAGTAAATATGATAAATTAATATAAAATAGAAGAAAGATAAAAATTTTCCCACAACACAGGGAAGGAGCTAAGGAAAAAGGAGAACACAAGAGGGCAACAGACCACAAAAACTAGAAAACATGGAGCAAAGTAAAACTGAATACTCAAAAGAAAACATAACAGAACCAAGACTGTGACATAATAAATGCAATTTACAATTCCTCTTTAAAAATTAAATTCATATGTGCAATTAGAAAATGCTTTTCAAATCGGATTTCTAATTGTATGATTCAAATTTCTAATTTTAAAGGTTTTTATTTTTATTTCTATTGATTGTCAATATGCATTTGAGGAACTTGGAAATGACATCTTAGTTAACATCAAGACATCTCCAGCAGAAGTTTCCAAGTGTAGGCGGAGGTTTCATGTACTTTCTTTATTCGCCACCTTTCCACTATAGTCTCACAGAATTTAAAGCCCATTAATTAGTTTTACTCAGGTAAAAGGAATTCTGGGGAATCTTTCAGCCTGGTGTTCCCATTAGTCTGAAATTCCCTGGAATATTTATTTAAATCAGCCTGAGAAGAACTCGACTACACTTTTATTCCAGTGGGTGAAATAAGTGCACACAACTTGTTTTACACTTTACCCACATTGCCATATCAATTAATTTCAATACTATGTTTACTTCCTTTAAAGATGCTTTATTTAGTAGCCGTTGTTTCAACTGATAGGAATAGACGACCTATGTCTCTTTACGTTGTTCTTTGTGATTTTGTTTATGATTTCACCCCTTTGAACATTATTCCTATACAGAAGGGCTGAACTGCTGGAAACACAGCCAGTGTTCCAGCACAGCATTTTTAGGAAGATTATACTGTATTGGATTATATTACAACCCTGGCATACTGCTCTGCATGTTCCATTAGTTTTTTCAGCTGCAGCACACCTGATTTAATTTGATGGGGGAATAACAGACTTTGATGAACCGAAAGTGTCTGCATCAGGTATGTTACCGAAGAGAGACGTCTGAAACAAACAAGGCAGCATGATAAGCAGGATTGAGAGACACTGTAGTGTAGTAAACAATTGCTGTTTCATTTAGGAAAAGACAAGAAATTTAGGGGTACTTTAATGTCAGTCCTAAGGAGAGATGGGACACAACTCATTAGTATCTGTCAACATCAGCTATGCGTGGACAACTTTTAAGAATCGTTAAAGGCAATCAAAGAAAAGCAACCCAAAGACATGTAGCCGATCATTTGAGTCAAAACCATTTTTTGACTATAGTTTATTGATCTCTTTCATCATTGAATGAAACAGCTTTAAACGTAGTTCATGCAGGTAAACAAATTCATCTTGCTATTACGCTCCCCTTTCACATTGTGGAGCACCAACCATTCAAGCCAGCTGAATGGCACCAGTTCAAGAGCAAGAGTTATTTTGGTGAAAAAGTGGCCAGTAATTGTGAATATTTGATCATTGTGAAAATTTTGTTTCACTTTAAGAAATGGAAATGTTATGAGAGCTGTACAAAACAAAATTTTGTACACACCCTGTGTGTACAAAATGACAAGTCTAAGTCTATCTAATTTAGAATATCTGGCAGTGTCATGCAGAGCATTTTGACTGGATACAGAACTCATCTTCTAACCAACCACCAAGAAATAATGATAGGTTGGAGATTTTAATCTCAAATTCATGAAGTTTCCAACCAGAAACCACAGTAAATTAACACAGATCTACAGCTACTACAGATCAAGATAAAGCAGTTCTTGCTTGTGAATGTTAGATTACACCTTTGCGGACCTGATCTCTGCCTACAGACCGATTTGCAGAAAGGTGCCAGAACCTCAGGGTGAATCTATACTGCTACAACAGGAAAATGAATGAGCACGTCCATGTTAGGAATCCAGTCTGTGTGGGTTGTGTTTTTGTGTTTTCCCCCTCCACCACCAGGTGGCGCCCTGTTCTAGTTGGTCCTCCCACACACCTTCGGCTGGTTGGCTCATTACTGAGGACTTCTTACGAGGTGGACTGTCATTACTTCGACGCCAGAGTGTTTGTCAATTTTGGGTACTCTAGCCAAGCTGAGTTTAGCTGAGTCTAACTGAGTCTTTGTTTCTCTGAGTCTAACGTGATTTTTGTCTTTTGCCTTTCGGCAGGAAGTCATCCTGCATACTGGATGTTTGGCCTTCTCCTCCTGGAAGGATTGTCTGAGCTTCACACTGAGCAGGGGATTAATCTCCACACGTCCCGTTCAAGTTCTCCAGGAAATCTAAGTGGCAGTCTGCTACATTGCTTCTCAGGAACCAACCAAACCAAAACCTGTCCGCCCTCCAACAAGCCCCTCTATCTCTGGAAAAACCCACGCCGACTGAATTCTGGGAAGAAATCTTTCTCCGCAATTGTGAGTCCCGTTTATCTCTGTTTTTGCAAGAAGTCGTTCAAAGTTCCCACGGACCCTGAACTAACCTCTGTGAGCTTCCCTTCTCACCTCCAGTTCCGGTTCACCAGCTCTTTGAGTTCCCCTGAATCCAACCCATTTGAACTCCTCAATAAACCTGTTAAACTTTTACTCTAGTTTCTCTGAGTGGTTTTCTGCATGTGGGTCAGATCTCTTAAAAACGTCATGACAGTCCATATTTTTCACTAAAGACAAACTAGATTTTTCTAAATATCTGACTGATAAATGGAATCATATATTTGTTATATTGAATGCTTTGGGTCTTCCTCAGTTAGCGACATTTTTTCCTGAAGCAGCAGTTGTGAGGAAGATTCTGCTTTTCCAGTGTTTTAATATTCATATTTAATCTTTAAATGTAACTTTTGTCAATTTCACTTTTTATTTATTTTTATTTTTCTGTCAGGCACTGTTTTTCTCGAGCCTGGTTGAAAGTTTCTGTCATTTGTTTTTACTGATTTCCTTATTTCTCCACAATGCCTCTAACTAACAATCCAACAAACCTGACAATTTTAATTATTGGAAAAAATAAGATGGTAGGTGGAGAAATACCTAAGAGTTTGTTATGTAAAAAGTAAAAAATATATTTTTCCTTACTTCCAAAAAACAAAAATGTGATATAGTTTAACTAAAAAAACAACAACAACCGAAATAGAGAGAGAAAAGATCCCAATATAGTGGTGTAAATATGTGAGTGTATGTGTGAGCATCAATAGTAAATTGGCATTTTTTTCTAATGAATGATATAAATAGAACTGCAACCTGAAATATCAGTCTTCATAACCTACACAATAAAGTAAACAGGCTTTGGGCATGACCTTAAAAGATTTCAAATAAGGTTTGTTAATCTACAGCAGAGCACATGATCCAAAATAATTATATAGCTGTAACTCATTTAAAGGAGATAGTTATCTGTAAGAACTAAAAACCAAATTTTTTCCAATTTTTATTTTTTTTTTTTAGTTATTTAGGCCCACAGAGTGTGCAAACACTATGGCTCTGATCGAAATCCTGGGACACGTCCTTAGAAGGCCAAATTTGAAGGACGATTATGTCATAGCGCGGCGCCGAGGTCTGGTCGGATTCGACTCCTCGTTATGCGGCCTTAAAATGTGTTCTTCTTTTTGCCCGATTTGAAGGACGGGTCTGATGTTTTTTTGTTTGTTTTTTTTGTTTTTTTTATTAAATGAACTTTATTTTAAAAAAGTAAGTACAAACAAGTAAGGCATAACAACATTACAATTCTATGGAAGGCATAGTAGAGGCAGATTTTTTAAATGGAAATACAAAGTAACATTGATAAGGAAAATAAAGAATGGGTGAATATAATGAAACAATAATTAATATAAAAACAAGGGGATTTATATGTTAGGATTAATGTACATCAGTGGGCAGTTCCATTAGTATTTCAGTTAGGTATTTGTAAGGTTCGATACATTCAAGAGATGTCAAATATAACTTGAATTCAGATAAAAACATACTTAAGATTGAGGATGATCTCAATACTCTCTGTTTATGAATAAAGAATTTTGTTAAACATAAAATTAGGTTACAACAGAGTTCTATTGTTTTGTCTTTCAATAGTATTCCAAAAACTACCATATCTCTAGAGATAGAGTTAGGGAGTGCAATTTTTGATTTAATCCATCTTTCTAAGCATTCCAAAATGTTTTAGTCTGACTGCATTCATAGAAGACATGGTCTATAGTTTCTACATCATTTTCACAGAATGAGCATTTATTGTCATCAATATTAAAACGAATTCTTAGTAGTTCTTTTGAGGGGTAAATTGCATTTAAAATTTTAAAGTGAGTTTCTTTAGCTTTTGGCTGAATGGGAAGTTTAAAAAAAAAAAAAAAGGTTCTTAGTATTTCAATAGATTTTTGCTAAAATTTGCAAAGAATGTTATTTTTATTTTTTTCCCCAGGGAACAAAGTTTTGTTTAGACAGTTTCTAATTGTGTGGTTATTGAATTTTTGGTCAGTGATTGATATTCCATTAATAGATAAATTAGGTAGTGTTGGGGTAATTGGATGATATATTATTATATTTTGAATCTGATCAATGAATTGTTCTGGCAAGGCGTTAAGTAATCTTGTAAATTCATCTTTTGGAGGGAGGAACTGATATTTTGTACAGAATTGTTCGTAATTTAATATGTAACCATTAGTGTCCATTAAGTGTATAATAGACCAAATATTCTTCTCCATCCAATCTTTGTAGAATAATGATTTATTGCGATGTAGAATAAATCTATTATTCCATATGATAGAGGAGTGTGGTGAGTAGTTATGAACAAATATCTTTTTCAGTATAGTAATACTTGTTGATGGAACTCTGATAGTTTAATGAGTAATTTATGTATATTGTAATCAGCTAAGAGTACAAGTTTTAGACCACCTATTTTGTTAAATATATAATTAGGAACACAGTACCAGAATAAATGAGAATTTTTAATCCAGGATTTCAACCAGTTAACCTTAAGTGTTCCGTTAAGACATTCAAAGTCAATTACTTTCAGACCGCCATCTTTAATTTCTTTGACCATATGACTTTTTCGTAAGTAGTGTGGCCTGTTTCTCCAAATAAAGTTCATGTTCATTTGGTTAATAGTTTAGCTTGCTATTTGGGATGGCAGTACTATAAGCTCAGTAAATTAACCTTGACAAACATTCCATTTTGGATAAGTAAATTCATTCTAAAATAGAGAGGTCTCATTGGAGCCAAGAGTTAAGCTTGGATTTACTTTCTTGGACGGGTCCGAGCTATCCTCGGTATCCTTGGATATCCCAGGATTCATTGCGAGACCAAGCAAACCGGCTGCTCCGTGATTAGAGGAAAGGTTACTTGGCACTGAACAGTGGTGAAACTTGGAAGTGCAGTTTAATATGATACAAGTCTGTGAATAGTTCCGTCTGAGATTAATAAAAATAGTTGTTTTAATGGTTACTGAGTCAGATATGTGGCGGTAATGTTTAGTTTATCTAAAAGTTTTCATCTGTTACTGTGTAAATGGATTTGGCTGTGATTTAAGGACAGATTCTAATATATCTGCAGAGTGGGATCTATAAATCTGATCGGGTTTTTATTTTTTTTTTATTGCTATTTTGCACAATATGCTTAACAAAGACATTTTTTGTGGAATATTAGAGATTTTGCAGATACATTCTTTATACATACATTGTTTAGATTTACTTACATATTTCTACCCCTTTCATAGAGTAGAAAATCCCTTTATTGTCCCACAATTTACAGCAGCAGAAAGATTATTGAAAATAGTCACACAAATGTGGACCTTAGAAAAATGTATAAGACTAACATAATAGGGAAAAGTTAAAATATAAACAATAAAATACTAGAAAGTGTTTTAACAATATAAAACTGGAGAATAAATAACCAATATCCATCTATGGACATTTTTACAGTAATGAATATTTGAAAATAGCAGCAACATCCGAGATGTGCAAAATGACAACAGCATGTTATTTAACTGACTAAAGTTTCTATCATTACATTTGATTTTATTTGTTAATATCCCAGTGGTTGGAACCTTAATTCCAATAAAAAAGAAAGAAATAAACAAAAACATTTTTAAACTTAGGTATTCATTCTTTTCCAGCTTTGTGCGCCAACTATCACAGTTGCTAAGCCACTTAGCGTAATCCGGTAACACCTACCAAAAGGTAGGCCTGTTCGAATTCACAGCCAAAACTCTTCCGGTCTCATTATTTTCAAGGACTTCGAAGGATCCAGTCCAAGTAGACCGCGTCCTTGGAGGATGCAGCCCATAAATTCAAACAGAGCCTATATACTCACACATATTTAAAAGTGAAGAAAGAACGGTTTTGGTGGGTAGTCAGGCACTGAGTTGCATTTAGGGAGAAAAAAAAATCCTTCTGACTTTAAGCACTTTCAAAAAAACTATTTAAGTTTAGTCGTGGTGTTTTTTTGTTTAGTTTTTTTGCTTTGTTTTTTTGCTTTAGTTTGATTACATAACATGCATTTGCTTCCTCCTGCATTATTCAATGCCACCCAGATGTCTTTTTCCCTATTGATGCTGTTCAACTATTATAATTTTTAACCCTGCAATATGTTCATATGCCTACAGATTCTGACTTTATTGTCGGTCATCACTTCAGTGCCTACAAAAAAACACAGAATTATTTGCACCCGATTGTTTTAAAGGTGATAAGTTAATCCATTTCAGGTCTGATAAATCACTTTGCAGGTGGTAATTTTATTTGCATATCTTTCCTTTAGCACTACTTGACCTATTAAAGTAAAACATGTTTGCACAATCTGTTCCATTCATCTACACACAATTTACTCTTGTTGACTGATTTGCATGTATTTTTCTACATGCAAACTGTTTTAAGATGACGATCTTGTATGCTGCTTATAGCATCTTCTATGTTGCTTACCGGTATTACGGTAACTAAAATGTGTCCTTTATTATTAAATCTGTAATACTTTTGAAATTTACCAAATTATTTATTCATTGAATACTGATTGTACTGCAAATTTAAAAAAGAATCACTAATAAATTATAGTAAGTCACAATATGAAAGGTTTAAAAAAATGTCTTGAAACAATGTTTTAAAAACAATAAATAAATTATTTACTGAGTCAGCTCACAATGACCTGCATCAAAACTCTGAAATGTATTTAATTTAAAATGTAGAATTTTATTTTTCATGTTCTTATACTATACATTCGCTGACATTTATTTTTATTTCTGTAAACAGCATGCTGCTCTGTGTCCTCAATGTTCTCCTGTGCTTGTTGGTCATTTCGCTGCCTTTACCTGTTCAGACTAAATTTTAATGATGGCTGCATTTAAATAGTATTGAGAATGACCATGTAAACAGGTGGATTTCGGCGTAAACTCCGAACTGAACATAACCAACAGCGTCATGACAACATCGAACTGAGACTACAGAACATTTGGCAATAAAAAAGCAAAATAATAAAAAAAAAAAATGCAAACACACAAAAACTAGGTTATCTTAGCTCAAATTTTATTTTAACTGGTTTTAATACACATAACAGGGCACATTAGTATTTGGCAGCCCTCACAAACATAATCTTTACTTTTTAATGTGGGAAAGATGGCCACATTTCATCAGAGAGAAAGAGCTTAAAGCCTATATACACAAACCAGACAACATATCTGCCAATGAGAAGCAAATCAGGTAATGAAACATCTATGTGGAGGTCTACAAGTAACAATCCAGTGAGCAACAGAGGAAAGTATTTTTATTTTTTTTTTTACAGATTATTAAAATAGCAATATTTTTATATATCTTTCTTAAACATCTAATTTCAGTTATAGCTTTAAGTGAAGTGTAAGTAAATTTTCTGCAGGCATACAGAAAAAGTGCTTGTCCAGATCAACAGTTGTTCATTGTTTGCTTTGAGCTTTTCATTATTGTCTGCCTGACTGCTGTAGAATTAAAAGAATCTCTTAAAATAAAGTTGGTATCTTTTCACATATCCAAAAATTGGAATCATGACATGATCTATCATTCCACACCCAACCGTCATCATTCTTTCTTATTTGGGCACAATCCTTCTCCTCCTGCTTGGAGTCTCCATCAGGCTGATACGTCTCCGACAACCTGGAAGAGAGAATTATGGTACCGTTTTTCCTTAGCATCAGAATTTAATTAGATTTTTTTTAAGTGCTCAATTCTAGAATTTGCAAGGGAGGAAGATGTTGCAACCATAAAAATATTTGGTAGAAGTTTTTGTTTCATTGTTCAAACATCTTAAGACACTGAGGCAGAACAGTATGGAGCTGCATTGTGGTTATTTATTAAGCTGATGCTTAATGCTTAGGCTGCTCCAAAATTTCATTAAAGAATGCAATTTCGTCTGTAAATCTTTTAAAGGAACAGCATCAAATTATGTTTTGAGCAAAAGTTACAACAGATCATAAATTATTGAGACACAAAATAGAGCTTAAGTGCATAGAAGCTGACGTACTGTCAAACTCAATATAGCTTGTTGAATTTAGAAATGCCTTGAGGCGCCGTCAAATTGACCATCATAAAGAAACTCTTGTTTTGTATATATTAACATCTAATGAAAAAACTGATATGTTATGCTGCAGCATCCTGAACTTTACTGCTTTGTTACTTGGAATGCTGTGGAAATGTGGTTTTCAACAGATTTATTTATTGATATCAGACTAATGGTCAGTATCAAGGAGTCAGTGATACACTGCTGATAGTTATTGGGAATAAAGATATGCTGGTTGGATTAGAAAATTAGTTTAAAAACAGTAATTGGAATAAAACATTAAGGATTTAAAGCAGTTACATATTTTAAAGTAAGCCCTTAAGTTTGCACTAATGGCTTTTTTGCATACCAAAACCATGGTGCAAACTAAAAGAAATTACCATCCTTAGTTATTGATACTTTAGCACCAAATGAAAATCTGGATCTCACTTCGAAGTCATAGAGTATCCGTCTAGCCACTGCCAGGATCCCTCAGTTTCTCTGTCAGTCAGACCAATCCAAGCTTCATAACCAGGTTTCTGTTTCTTTTCATATAAACGATTCTGTCAAAAAGAGAAGGTTTCATGTTAGATATGATCTATTACAGTTTTATATCTCTTTTTATGATGTTTTGTTATTCATTTAATCCATTAAAAAGTATTGATATCTCTGGTACCTAATTTCGGATATTACACCACTGAACTTCTAACTACTTATATAAATGTTTCAATGAGAACATTCACAATTAAGAAAATAAAAATCTGACTTCTCATCAATGAATAATAAATAGATACAGCTGTTGAGGGTCTTATATTTATATTATGTTTAGAAAATACAAGCATCAAAATTTCAGACACAAACAGTTTTAGAAAGTGTCTCTTTTGAAACACTTTCAGGAGCATCCAAATAAAAAAAATGCAGATTACCAGTTCATCTTCATCCTCTATCACCAGCAGATCTCCTCCTTTGCTTATGCAGTCCTTTCTGGCTTCATCCCAGGTACCAGGACCAAAGGTTATGTAACAAGAACAATTTACCTTTTCCCAGTCTTCAGGACACGATGCATCTGAAAAAGGATAATCAGTTTAGTTTCGTATTTATCTGAAAGTCAGTTTTAAATGTTTATTTTATTGGGTCAAATTATTTTTCCAACTGTTTAATAGTTAACTTATAAAAGCTTCCTTCTCCTTGTTAAAGAGAAGGAACAGAGATTAGGAGAAACAGAGATAAAACCCTTAGAAAATTGAATATACCTACAGTATGTCACACTGTCACATTAAAGCTTTAAGCTATTACAATATATTTATATTGTTTATAGAATGTTGTGTTATTTTATTGTAATATGCCTACTTATATAATGACAAAAAACCTTTTCACTTGTGATATTAAATTGTAGCTAAATCATAATTTATTGCTTAATTTTAAAAAAATATCTTATTTTCAGTGCTCGTTCAATTCAGAATATAAAACATGCATGTTTATGAATGCCGTCATACAAAACAACATATAAAATATTTGGTCAAATTTTCTACTTGTATATGTACAGATTTTTTTATTAAATTTGAAATATTACTTATTTTGAGATAGCATTATATTATAATGTTGAAATATTAAAAATAAATTGTTATAAGGTATTGGAAAAACATAGAAAGTTTATTTTTTAAAAAGTTTTAATCTTCTATTATTGTAGCTCTATGTCTCTTTTGCTTGGGTGGCAGCTCTATATCTCTATAAAGATAAATTTCTACGTCCTTCTTACGTTCAAAGAATGCTTAAGAATTTAGTCTTTAGATTCTGAAGAAAGTGACTGATGAGGATAACGGTTTTAATATTTCAATAATAGTTGGGACATTTTTTTTTCTATGGATAAACTTTGCATGCACAAATGCACCCTCACAAACAATTACAGGTGCTTGGCTCCAGGTACTCAGAGATTCACTTCCATACAGAAAGCCCACATTCATATCTTCAGGTAACACAGAGTACATGTCAGACTTAATAATATTACTTTAGTGATAGTTTCAAGGTGTTGCTTTATTGTATATCTCGTACCATGTCTTTCGGTTGTGCTGTTCTTTTTTCATCTCGTTACAGGTGATGAAGCAGACTGAAAATGTTTTGTCATTGTCTCCTTTCTCTTCTTTCTTTCATCTATTCTCTTTCTTTTTTCCTTTTCTTCTTCTGTTTTTCTGCTCTATTTACATTGCAGTGTCCATATAAACTGTAAAACTCCCTGCATAATTATAATAAAGCAATTTGTATGCATGAAACAAGTGGAGCTATATAAAAAAAAAAAATTATAATAATAATAGTTGGGACTTTTTATTACAAAACAAGGAAGAAAATAAGCCAACAAATATATAAAAAAAAAGATCGTAAGTCAGTGGTGTCTTAAGACCGGAGGTAGGTAGAGTACCGAAAACTAAGAGTAAGTACGACTTCATCACATGTTACGTATGTAAAAGTAAAAAGCAGCAATTGTGAAATTACTGTAAAGTACAAGTAAAAAAAAATAAATTAATAAGCAGGTTTTTGAAGTACGGAATAATGGATTATAACATTTCATCTAACATTTAAAAATGCTACAATCGGACAGAATCATCAAATTATGAGCTATAATTTTTAGTTATACTATTTTAAAGAAAAAACAAAATAATACAAAATAAAAGCATACTTATATATCTACTGTTTGCTGTTTATTCACTTGATCTCAAAGCAGTTCAATAAAAAATTTAAATAACACCAGAACCATAAAACTGGAATAAAAACAAGAAATCTCACCGTAACATAAATTGTAGGTGTTACTATCTCGTAAAGTTTTTTTTTTTTTTCTCACTGGATTGAGGAATCCCAAAATGAACAATAATAATAATATTTCATAATATTATAAACCAAGTAAATGAGAAAAGTAACACACATAATACTAAGGGTACGTTTTTCAAAATTCTTTTTAAATAAATGTAACTGCAACTAGATGAACTTATCATGCATCCTAATAATATTAAGAAAAATTGATCCATCTTTCTTCTTTTTTTATACCAAGAAATTAAAGACTTACTTTTAAAAAGATGGCAAAGCCGGAGCAACTCTTCACTTGTCTTTCTGACCTTGGTGTTCAGCAGGGCTTTCTCTTGGGATATGAAAGAGAGTTTTTCATCTCTGTCTTCGAGACATGCAGTCAGATTGTCTGAGAGTGTGGAGAGCTCATTTTCTTCATTCAAAATGCATTCTGAGCTATCTGAAGTAGATCAGAAAAGGACATGAGACACAAAGAATGTCTCATTTACATCAGATTTTAAGCAAAAAACTTCATGAGTATTTGTGATTTTCTTCCAAATCAATAAATTAAAAAACAACAATAAGTGAAATGAGATGTTCAGGACTTACTCTGTTCAGACAAACTCTGGCTGCTTCCCTCTGTATTCTGTTCCCTGAGCAGGACAATCTGCCGCTTCATTTCCTCGGTCCTGTTGAGCAGGGCAGCATCACAGGCACGGAGTCGATCCGTCAGATTTTTTTGGAGCTCTTCGTTTGAAATACATTTATTATCACCCTCTGAAAATAAATAAATAAAAGAGGGCCAGTGAGAGACACAAGAGATCTGGTTAGGTTTAATCATATTTAGTATAATTCTTGTCTTCTTTGTGACACTTATTCGTAATACTTCTACCGGTATGCTTTAAGTTGTTAAGATGTGCTCCTTTAAAAGTCACATCTACAAAAAATAGTAGCAAAAAAACATAAAATGAAGAAGAATATGTGGTGTTTTCCAAAGAGCAATGATCAGGGAAGTTGTTTAAATTGAGGGAACTTACTCTTGTTAGCCAAATTCAGGGCACTCTCCAGCTCTGCCGATTCCTTCTTTAGCTTTAAAGTTGTTTTTTGAAATCGCCCTTTGTCATATTTGTCTTTATTAGAAATGAAAGAAAAAGAATAAAGTTTTTATTATTCCTGTTTTTTATTATTGATAATCATTAACCATGAAGGACAAGCAAAAGAAGAATATATATATATATATATATATCTATATATATATATAGATATATATATATATAGATATATATATATATATATAGATATATATATATATCTATATATATATATATATATATATATATATATATATATATATATATATATATATATATATATATATCTATATATCTATATATATATATATATATATATAGATATATATCTATATATATATCTATATATATAGATATATATCTATATATATATCTATATATATAGATATATATATATGGAGTTTTTTAAATTTAAAGTCTGTGACCTTACATTTTTTTTATTTAAAAAGAAAAGAAAACAATAACGCATATACACCATGGGATCAATGTAATCCCCTTATGGGCTTAGTTAAATTATAGTAGTTATATACAGCTTGGGGTTAATCCATTAGACATAACATAGAATAACAAGTAATATAAAAAAATGAATATATTTTTTAATCAGTGAAGCTAAAGGATGTTAGACATAGGGTCTTAGATTTGTGGTTCTTAAAAAAAAAAAAGAGAGATTTTTTTTTACTAATTCTGTTTGATCTTGAAAGCCTATATTAACTGAAAAAAAGATGTCTTTAAGTATAAGGAAAACAGTTAAAATAAAATACATTTAAGGTTTCTAAGCAGACTCACACTGATTATTCACGATCAGAAGTCCAATGAGGAGGCAGATGCAGAACACTCCAAAAAGCAGAATAACACACAGATGGAAGCTCCTCTCTGAACCTGCACAGAATGAACATTACAACCAAGACACTGAACAGCAGAATAACATCAGCTGTTGGTCTAAACCTACCTCTGCAGTTGGATAAATAACGGGAGTTCAAAACTCTGCTGTGGCGAACATGCATGTGCTTTTTCTCCATTGCAGAAAAGGATGTAACCTGATAAAAGTGAATGTAAAATATACTGGAAAATTTGTCTGCAAAGTGTCTTATTTGGAGTAAGACACGCCCAACAGACATGATAGGAAGCTGCATCTGACAGGAATCTGCTGCATGTGTTTGTGCACTTTTTGGTTTGCAGTTTCATTTGCAATACATTTATTTTCGTCTTTTAGTTTGCTTGAGAAAAAAAAAAAAAAACCCTCCTACAAAAAGTCAACATCCTGTTTTCTCTGAGATGTGTAACACAGCATGTTTAAGAGGTTTGTGGTATATCTCTGGTATGGAAAAAATGTAACCTGAATCTTATGATGTTAGTTTTAGCTGATAAAAAATACAAAAGATTAATGACATGCTGCAGTTAAGATTCAAAGTAGCAAAACTAGTTTAGAAAACCAGAGGTAATTACATTAGGACCTACTTGGTGTTGAAAATCTTTTAATGCAAGCAGTTGTTTCCCAAAAACATTTCTTCTGATCTTTTTAACAGTTTTTTTTTATCATGTTATCATCAGAAAAAGGTGTATTAATCTAAAAAAAAAAAAAAAAGCAGCAAAAAGCAATAGTAACTTTGATCTAATTGGTAGATCAACCTTTGGTAGCAAGAACTGCAAAGTGTTTTTGTCTGTTTGTTTTTATATCAGCAATCGACAATTTGCATGACTGTTATGAATTTTTCTTAACTGTTTCTTGCAAACTTGTCATTTTAGTCACACAGAAGTTTTTGTAGCCTTTTTACGCTCAGCCTAGATTTTGACTAAGTCACTTTAAAATCCACAGCAATATTTTTTTAATTTCTGAAGCACCAAGACATATACCATAGCTACATTTTTTTTTTAAAGCTTTAAGTTTTTTGTCCTTGTTTCAAAGAAAGCAAAAGTTACAACCGTATAACTAAATTATAAAGCTAAACATTAATATTATTACTCCCCATAACAATTTCAGCTTTAAGGGCTTTAATCTTGAACAATTATCTGATGTTGCCAGCGAACATACATGCTGTATACCTCAAAGAGAAAATATTCAGCGGTAGTTAAATATTAGGGGAATGGTAAAAAGGGCTTCCAACCTCAAAAGCTTTCTGCTAATTACTAAACATAAAATGCCAAAATTAAAAGAAAGGTGAAATCCCTGGATGTTTGTCTGAATGCATTAAGTTCAGTTTATGGAAACACAGTGACAGTTATACTGTCACCAGCACACCATTTTCCATTGACACAGGAAACTGGGGGTACTTTTATAGATCAAAGTGGAAGATAGAAAGTCAGTCTAAAGTTATCAGTTTCTTATCATGTGCTCTGACTAAAGACAGTTTTAAACATCTATGATAGATTGAAGAAAATAATTTTAAACTATTTTTAAGTATCAAAAACTAAGATAGCACTATCAAAACATGCTTAATGCTTGATTATTAGTTACTTAATTAAAACAAGAAGATCAGGTCTTTGCTCAACAATCGATAATGAAAGTAAAAATAACACAAACAATAAGTTTGAGTTTTTCTTATTAATGTCAAGTATGTTTCCAGGGTTTAACCATTTCTTCCTTTTTATAATGTAGACACATTAATAAACCTGTTTATTTCTTGTAATGCTTTGCTATATCTTAGCTTCAGCTGCTCAAATGGTGACTGACTGGTCAACAATGTCTAAAATAAATCAAACTAACACACTGAATTCTTACTAAACACTTACTTTAAGATAAAAAGGTAAATACATTTTTTTAAATAATTTAATCTCATTTACTTATATTTAATAAATTTATATTACCTTAGATAATACATTATCTAAGGTTTCTATTTTTAGTTATTGTATTTTATAACAAATATGTCCATAGTATTTCTTTTATATGGTGCAGCATCAATCAAAAATGCCTACATGACAAAAGATATTTTTACTCTTACATGCTGGTGCAACAGAAGAGCTGTTGAGCAGATCTCAAATTTATGCAATATTTACATACATCTGTATGTCTTTAAAAAAAAAGGGTTATATTTTTCAGTTAGGTTTCTACCTGCCCAATTCAGTCTTATTACTTTTATGTTATACAGAAAAGGACTGAACATCCTCAGTGTATCTCATGTATTCCTGGATGTACATGAGATAACTTCCAAAAAACCGGAAGGCATTTTTTGTTTAAATAAAATGTTCCTCTATCTTACATTCATCTTACTAGACTCATTAGACTTTAACAGATAATATATTTACAAACGTACTCAAAAATAAACTGTTGGAGCTATTTGTTCGTTATTTCTTACTCCATTTGAATTGTGTTCATTCCAAATGTATATTTTCTGTATTATTTACAGAGTTTATTTGCAGGTTAATAATTGTTGATTCTATTTATCTTTTTTTTTTTTTTTGTTCTGAGGTATGACAAGAAGCGATGTGGATCAGTCCACTTTCTATAAGTGTAGGGGCCTGGGAAAGGACCAGCAGGCATTTTGGGTTTGGGGCCTATGGTTTTTACCAGTGCAAGAGAGGTAGGACAAAAGAAAAGTTTGTACTCTTTAATTGTTGGCAAATTAGAAAATAAACCATCCAGATCCATCATCAAGACTGGACATCGAAACTTCTTTTTGCCTGCGTATAGAAACTTGACCCCATTGCCTTAGTAGTGGCTTCAATTGGATGTTTGGACCGGCAAATAATCACCACTACATAAACAATAAGTGGACTTTCCATTACGGTAATTATGAATAGTCCACTTATTGTTACAAAACAAAAAATTTGTCCCGCTATATTTTTCAAATATTAAAAGGAAATCCAGCAGTAAAATAAATACTCTTCATGTTCTCCCTCATTTTTTATCAGTATGCAGTGAAACAAAGCACCCCCACTCCCGTGAAATTGCAATAAATTGTTTAGTGCTCAGCTCCTGCATCCAGTGCTGGCCTAAAGCCTCTTGGGGGCCCGAAGCAGAATTTGATTTGCAAAGCAAACGTAAGAACAGCAAGGGTTCAACAATTACCTCAAAATCGTTCCTTCCTAGTTTTTTCTGGAGGCAAAGTCACTGATGATATCATTGTATGGTATTGCTTGGCCAATTTTGTAATTAATACTAATAACTGCAAGTCCACTTAGTCTTTCCTGGGCCATTGATGATCTCAAGTATGATTTTATTAATTTGAACTTGGAAAAGCTCCTCTCTGCTGAGGCAACTGTCACAGGCAGAGTGCAGGCTATTCTAAGAGCTCCCCGAAGATCTGGGTACACACATCTCATTTTGTGAGAGGTATGTGAGAAGCTCAAAGGTAGTCTTCATAGTTTGGGGAAGTTCAGGAAGACTCTCCATCTCTAATGCCAGTGTGCTGCCATCAATATCAGCCTCCTCTCCACAAAAGAGTTCTTCCCCAAGAAGCTCACACTGTTCCCTCTGGAGCTTTCGATCAAGCTCCCTAAAATTGAGCAGCCCTCCAAAGTTCTCTTTAACCTCACTTAGAGATGTAAATCTACCCTCCAATGACTGAATGCTACAGTCTACTACAGTATTAAAAAAATGACACTTCAAGCCTCTTCATAGCATCCACTATAGGATCATCTGCAACCTCATGTTAAAAGTGCTTATTCGTAGAACGCAATAACTTCTCTTTCAGCACTGCTTCTGTGTTCATCCGATAAGAAACTTCTTCAGCAGATGTCGTTGCATCACAGGAGCCTGTTTTTCAGTAACTGATAAGTTCGCCTTTGTTCTTTTTTACAAGGTTAACCGCTACATCAAGCAGCATGTTTGTTGACTGTATAAGCTTTCTTGTGATGTTAATTTTAGACAAAATGTCATACCAGACAACCCAAAAAAACTCCACACCACACCTGACAGTTTATATTCTATTGACAAATGTGGCATAATTGCCATATGGTGAAAACTTAACATGGTGATCTACTGCAGCCTAAATATGAGGAAACCACTGCGTCATCACTCACCACCATGTTAATACAATTGAAGTCTATTTTCATTTTTTTGGTATATTTTCTGATAACCCCTCCTTGAACCGCCACCTTAACGTGGTGGAGGGGTTTCAGTGCCTGGGTGATCCCAGAGGCTATGTTGTCGGGGGCTAAATGCCCCTGGAAGGGTCTCCCAAGGCAAACAGGCTCTGGGTGACAGGTCAGACGAAGAGCGGTTCAAAAACCCTTATGACGAGGACTCAAACGAGGCACGTGACGTCGCCCGGTACGGCGGAGCCGGGACCCCACCCTGGAGCCAGGCCTGGGGTTGGGGTTCGTCGGCGAGCGCCTGGTGGTCGGGTTCTTCCTCGCGGGACCCGGCCGGGCCCAGCCCGAAGGAGCGACGCGAGGCCATCCCCTAGTGGGCCCACCACCTGCAGGGGGAACCATGAGGGACCGGTGCAAAGAGGATTGGGCGGCAGCCAGAGGCGGAGACCTCGGCGACCTGATCCGCGGGCGCTTGAACTGGCTCTGGGGACGTGGAATGTCACCTCACTGGGGGGGAAGGAGCCCGAGCTTGTGCGGGAGGTGGAGCGATACCAGCTAGAAATAGTTGGGCTCTCCTCTACGCACAGCCAGGGCTCTGGAACCCAGCTCCTTGAGAGAGGCTGGACTCTCTTCTACTCTGGAGTTACCCGCGAGGAGAGGCGGAGGGCGGGGGTGGGGCTGCTTGTCTCCCCACAGCTCAGCCGTCTCGTGTTGGAGTTCACCCCGGTAGACGAGAGGGTCGCCTCCCTTCGCCTTCGGGTTGGAGGGAGGACTCTGACAGTTGTTTCGGCCTATGGGCCGAACGGCAGTACGGAGTACCAGGCCTTCTTAGCATCCCTGGGGAGGGTGTTAGAAAGCGCCCCTCCCGGGGATTCCATCATTCTGCTGGGAGACTTCAACGCCCACGTGGGAAACGACAGTGACACCTGGAGGGGCGTGATCGGGAGGAACGGGCCCCCAGCTCTGAACCCGAGTGGTGTCTCATTATTGGACTTCTGTGCAAGTCACGGATTGTCCATAATGAACACCATGTTCAGGCATAAGGATGTCCATCGGTGCACTTGGCACCAGGACACCCTAGGCCGAAGGTCGATGATCGACTTTGTAGTCGTATCTTCTGATCTTCGGCCGCATGTCTTGGACACTCGGGTGAAGAGAGGGGCGGAGCTGTCCACCGACCACCACCTGGTGGTGAGTTGGATACGCTGGAAGAGGAGGAAGCCTGAAAGACTCGGCAGGCCCAAACGTGTAGTGAGGGTCTGCTGGGAACGTCTGGTGGAGCCCTCGGTCAGAGACGTGTTCAACTCCCACCTCCGGGAGAGCTTCTCTCAGGTTCCGAGGGAGGTTGGAGACATGGAGTCCGAATGGGCTGTGTTCTCTGCCTCTATTGTCGATGCGGCTGCCCGTAGCTGTGGCCGTAAGGTTTGCGGTGCCTGTCGTGGTGGCAATCCCCGAACCCGGTGGTGGACACCGATAGTAAGGGATGCCGTCAAGCTGAAGAAGGAGTCCTATCAAGCCTGGCTGGCTTGTGGGACTTCTGAAGCAGCAAGCAGGTACCGTGAGGCCAAGCGTGTCGCGGCCCGGGCGGTTGCAGAGGAAAAATCTCGGGCCTGGGAGGAGTTTGGAGAGGCCATGGAAAAAGACTATCGGTTGGCCTCAAAGCGATTCTGGCAAACCGTCCGGCGCCTCCGGAGGGGAAAGCAGTGCTTCACTAACACTGTTTTTAGTGGGTGTGGGGAGCTGCTGACCTTGAAGGAGGATATTGTCGGGCGGTGGAAGGAATACTTTGAGGATCTCCTCAACCCGACAGACATGCCTTCCGTGGGGGAAGAAGAGACGAGGTGCTTGGGGCTGGGTTCGTCCATCACCCAGGCTGAAGTCACCGAGGTAGTCAAAAAACTCCACGGTGGCAAGGCTTCGGGGGTGGACGAGATCCGACCTGAATATCTCAGAGCTCTGGATGTTGTCGGGCTGTCATGGTTGACACGTCTCTTCAACATCGCGTGGAGGTCGGGGACAGTTCCCCTGGATTGGCAGACTGGGGTGGTGGTTCCCCTCCACAAGAAGGGGGACCGGAGGGTGTGTTCCAACTATCGGGGAATCACACTTCTCAGCCTCCCCGGAAAGGCCTATGCCAGGGTGCTGGAGAGGAGAGTCCGGCTGATTGTCGAACCTCGGCTGCAGGAGGAGCAGTGTGGTTTTCGTCCTGGCCGTGGAACGGTGGACCAGCTCTACACCCTCTGCAGGGTGCTTGAGGGTTCATGGGAGTTTGCCCAACCAGTCCACATGTGTTTTGTGGACTTGGAGAAGGCATTCGACCGTGTCCCTCGTGCTGCCCTGTGGGGGGTGCTTCAGGAGTATGGAGTCAGGGGCCCTTTATTAGGGGCCATCCGTTCTCTGTACAAGCGGAGCAGGAGTCTGGTTCGCATTGCCGGCATTAAGTCGGACCTGTTCCTGGTGCATGTTGGACTCCGACAGGGCTGCCCTCTGTCACCGGTCCTGTTCATAACTTTTATGGACAGGATTTCTAGGTGCAGCCAAGGACCGGAGGGGGTCTGGTTTGGGGAACAGCGGATCTCGTCCCTGCTTTTTGCGGATGACGTAGTTCTGCTGGCTCCCTCCTGCCAAGACCTACAGCGTGCGCTGGGGCGGTTCGCAGCCGAGTGTGAAGCGGCCGGGATGAGAATCAGCTCCTCCAAATCCGAGGCCATGGTTCTCGACCGGAAAAAGGTGGCTTGTCCCCTTCGGGTTGGAGGGGAGTCCGTGCCTCAAGTGGAGGAGTTCAAGTATCTTGGGGTCCTGTTCACGAGTGAGGGAAGAATGGAGCGGGAGATCGATAGACGGATCGGTGCGGCTGCTGCAATAATGCGGACGCTGCACCGGTCTGTCCTGGTGAAGAGAGAGCTGAGCGAAAAGGCAAAGCTCTCAATTTACCGGTCGGTCTACGTTCCTACCCTCACCTATGGTCATGAAATTTGGATCATGACCGAAAGAACGAGATCCCGGATACAAGCGGCTGAAATGAGCTTTCTCCGCAGGGTGGCTGGGCTCTCCCTTAGAGATAGGGTGAGGAGCTCGGTCATTCGGGAGAGGCTCAGTGTAGAGCCGGTTCTCCTCCACATCGAGAGGAGTCAGTTGAGGTGGCTCGGACATCTTCTTCGGATGCCCCCTGGACGCCTCCCTCGGGAGGTGTTCCAGGCATGTCCCACCGGGAGGAGGCCCAGGGGACGACCCAGGACACGCTGGAGAGACTATGTCTCTCGGCTGGCCTGGGAGCGCCTAGGGCTTCCCCCAACAGAGCTGGAGGAGGTGTCTGCGGAGAGGGAAGTCTGGGAGTCTCTGCTTAGCCTGCTGCCCCCGCGACCCGGTTCCGGATAAAGCGGGAGACGACGAGACGAGAGACGAGACGAGATTTTCTGATAAAGATAAATACCATCTCTCACCATAGATCTTAGCAGAGAGTGCACGTGCTTTGTAGATGAAGATAGTACATTCACTTCAACACAAACAGCAATTCTAGCTAAGCTGGCATCTGTGTTTTCTCCAACTTAAACCGATATCTATCACCTGCCTAGATAAATGTATATTAATAAGTTATTAATATTAATTTATCTAGGTAGGTGTTTAGGGGGGAACTGATTATTTCGGGCAGCTGAAATATAAGGTTCCCCTCCTTTAATTTTGGCAAATAATGATCAAATGCCACCAAACCCAGACGGTTTGTTGTTGGTGGTGAGAGGAATAGGCAGTTAAAGACTTGCAGGTGAATTCATTTCTTCCCATGTTATGGATGGGGGATTAATTATTTCAGGTAGCTGAAATATCCATTCTCTCCTCTTCTCCTCCCATGTCTTTGGGAAATAAAGAGCAACTGTGTGCAAATTCTCCAAAATTGTGATGTGTGTTGTCATATGCTAGAAATATCCTTAATCCAGTAATTTGTCATATTTTATCTTCGCAGGACGTTTTAATTTGTGTGCCCTGCTATCAGCCAGTTTACATCCTCTTATATCACCAATGAAAAATTAAAAATAAACAGTAGAGCGGGAAATATTTCACTGTTAATGGTGGGGATTTCACTCTGATGATGGATGCCTGATAAATATCACGACATGAGTTATGACGAACTAGCTGTTACCTTAATTGACTTGAGCACAATTTGTGCTGCTGCTGCACAAAACATACAGTGAATAATCATGCAGACATACCTTTATCTTTTTTTTTTTTTTCGGCACCAGAGGGATACATCACATCCTTTTTTGTGACATGGCTTAGGCCTTTTTATTAATGTGACGTGCGCGCGCGCGCGAGCTGCGAATGCCGTCGCAAAGTGGGACCAGTTGTGGACAAATCAGAATTTTTAATCTTGAATTTTTCATTGATTAATTCATATTCATTCATTTATTCACTTATATCACTTGTTTAAGTAATTTGATTGTAAAAAAAAAAAAAAAGACAAAAAAAAATTAAAAACGATTGACCAGGACCTGGTCATTGTTTTTGGGGCCCCCCTGCTTGCGGCCGCTTAGTTCGCTTATGCATCGGGCCGGCCCTGCATCGCATGTACTTGGGGTTAAATGCCACGCACACGTCATTTGACATATTGATAATGAAAGAAACAAATGAACAACAAATTGTCTAAATAAGCAGCAGTGTGGTAAAAACGTCAGGGGATGACAAATGCAGCGCCCCAAAGTCTGGGTTTCAAAAAGGAAGAAGAAAGAGGAGAGTGGGAGAAGGCATCGGATACCGACCTTTCAGAAAGGTTTCTTAGCTGAATAGTTTTAAATTAATGTTAGATTATTAACCTGTTGAATTAAATAAGATCAGCTGGATACAACTACTTAGTTATTCTTCCTCAATGTTGGAGGGGAATCACATCAGTTTATTTTATTATTTTATTGTGTTTCGTTTTTAGTTTTCAAGAAAAATCAAACAAGGATTAATCCAGTGTTTAATGAGCCTATTGCCTGTCTGTAACAAACACAGAGGCCAAACAACTAAGCCAGAAAGTTTACAGAGTTCTGAATTTATCTTTACAAACCAGACCAAGCAACAGGAAAGTCATCAGAGGGTTAACATCAGCTAAATACTAGAAGATGATCCACCAGCTACATTGTGTTCAGGGACAGGCCAGTTTGCATCAATACAGTGTTGAAATTTCCAATTTTAGATTACATATATATATATATATATATATATATATATATATATATATATATATATATATATATATATATATATATATATATATATATATATATATATAGATAGATAGATAGATAGATAGATAGATAGATAGATAGATAGATAGATAGATAGATAGATAGATAGATAGATAGATAGATAGATAGATAGATAGATAGATAGATAGATAGATGCATATATATATACTTCTATATCTATATTTTTATAATGTTCTAAGAACAGGAAAAAAACACCTTGTGTGTTTTTATAATGATTTTTAAATTCATGTATTGAACTATTCTTTTTTCCCCTTCCCATGTATGCTGCCTCTCATCCACTGACTTAAAGGAAAACCAGTAAATACCCAAATCCTTTCTTTAAATTTAACTTTAAAGGTTGCAAAGTTGACATCATATAATTACATAATTTCATTTTTGTTGCATGGCTGCCAAGAAAAAGACTTGGAAGATAAAAAAAGATTTATCTGACATCCATCTGCTCGAGTACAATTGGATGTTAGATAAATCTTTCTTATCTTCTCATATCTTTGTTTGTCTATGGTTAGGTATGCAGCGAGAGGCTTTTCCATGCAAGCAGAAAACCAAACTTTAAACAAACAGGAAGCTTTTGCTTTGATAACTAAAAAAAATGTCAGCTTTACTGAGGACTGCGATACTTTTATATTATTTGCTATAATTAATTAATATTCCACTTGTTGTTTATTTTTTGGACGTTTGTAAATATATTATCGGTTAAAGTGGCAATGTGAGAAATAATTCTACTGGGCCTGGTAAATGTAAGACAGAAGAAAAATTTAATTTAAATGTAATTTAATCTAACACAAAAAAATGCCTCCTGGTTTCTGGATTTTTTTTGGAGACGAACGCATGAGATCCACCAAAGATGCTCGGTCCTAAACTGTATTACACTAAAGTAGTATGACTGAATTGGGCAGATAGAGACCTAACAGAAAAGAGGCGCAACATTATTTAAAGATATACAGATGAATATATAGAAATCTGCTCAATGTATATTGTAAGAAAAAAAAAATTGTTTTTCATGCATGCATTTTTGACTGAAGCTGCACCGTATTAAGACATTTTTTTTTTAATAAAAGAAATTTAAATAGAGCCCTAAATTTGAGACTAGAAGTTATATAGTAAATATATGCAGAAAATTAAAAACGATTGACCAGGACCTGGTCATTGTTTTTGGGCCCCCCCTGCTTGCGGCTGCTTAGTTCGCTTATGCATCGGGCCGGCCCTGCATCGCATGTACTTGGGCTTAAATGCCACACGCACGTCATTTGACATATTGATAATGAAAGAAACAAATGAACTACAAAATGTCTAAATAAGCAGCAGTGTGGTAAAAACGTCAGGGGATGACAAATGCAGCGCCCCAAAGTCTGGGTTTCAAAAAGGAAGAAGAAAGAGGAGAGTGGGAGAAGGCATCGGATACCGACCTTTCATAAAGGTTTCTTAGCTGAATAGTTTTAAATTAATGTTAGATTATTAACCTGTTGAATTAAATAAGATCAGCTGGATACAACTACTTAGTTATTGTTCCTCAATGTTGGAGGGGAATCACATCATTAATGATGCTGCCCAACTGGGAGCCCTCTGAAACGGAGAATGATTGCAAGTTTATTTTTATTATTTTATTGTGTTTCGTTTTTAGTTTTCAAGAAAAATCAAACAAGGATTAATCCAGTGTTTGATGAGCCTATTGCCTGTCTGGAACAAACACAGAGGCCAAACAACTAAGCCAGAAAGCTCACAGAGTTCAGAATTTATCTTTACAAACCAGACCAAGCAACAGGAAAACGCCACAGTCATCAGAGGGTTAACATCAACTAAACACTAGAAGATGGTTAGCAGAATATTTACATTATATAATTGTCTTTGTCCCTCTGTCGTCATGTGAACAGATGATCCACCTGCTACATTGTGTTCAGGGACAGGCCAGTTTGCATCAATACAGTCTGTTGAAATTTATAGTCTGGGCTATTTATATATATATATCTATATGTATCTAAATAAATATATATATATGTATATATATATCAAGCTATATATATATATATATATATAGAGAGAGAGAGATTTTAATATAGATATATATATACACACACAAAAAACGTTGTTTAAAAAAAAAGTTTAAATTATAAAACAGCTAGATTTTTATCCTCAGATTAATCATTAAAAGACATCTATAAATCTTAATTATTCTCATGATCAGCCTGAAGCTGCCACACCAAAAATACATGTTTTGTCATTACATGTACAGATTAATGAAAAATATGCTCTCAGGGCCAGCATAAAAAAAATAAAAACTTTAAAAACCCTTTAAAAAAGTTACAGTGAAGCCTAAAAGAAATACATTTTCATCATCCTAAGCCTATTCTATATTCGTGTGTACATAGATACAGTTGGGTTTTTGTTTTCAATAAGTTGTTATTATTTTGAAAGAACTAAATGTAGAACTTAATTTATATTTACCTTTTTCATGTTCTGATTATTTTCCTCTGTAGAAATATTACAATAAAAATTACACTGTAAACGATAGTCTTCAGTTCATCCTTATAGCACTTTTAAAGCTTGGGTTAACTTTTTTTGGGGGGGTGGGGGGTTGAGGACCCAATATCAATGTCTTTCATGGGCCCCAAATTCCATGGCAACCCCCCTGCTTGTGACCATCTATCAGTTCTTGTTATATTTGACAGCAGAAACCAAACAAGATAAAGATGATACTAGACAAGGGTTTAAAAGAATGAGGCTTAGAGGAGATGATTAATGCATTTAAAGAATAGCTTTAAAAACAGAATCAGAAGGCAAAATTAGGTGAGAACAACATTAATAAAGCATATGAAATATTTTTTAACAAATTCTAATTATTATATGACAGAAAGTGCCCAAGCATTGATTTAAAAAGTGTGACAGCAGCTGAAAATGTGGACAGAGTTATAGAAAGGAAGTTTGTGGCTGTGATAATTAACGTCACATTCAACATGTTAAAACCAAATTAGGTAAAAGTATTCGAGTTCTCAGTAAACATTTTTTCATACATCAAACTATGATATATATATTGCTCACTGACTCTGACGTATTTGAATTTCTGTGTGGAAGTTCGAGGCAAAAACCCACAAATCTTCACTCCAGTCATTAAACACACTTTAGAAAAGAGCCGTCTGGGTGATTCTATGACCGCATGATTGAGTTATTTAGACATTTCAGCGAATTAAACATCAACATGTGTAATGGTGTAAATTCTGCAGTGTTGCTCAAAGTGAAAATCTCAACTGCTACTTTATTTATATGCAAATAATAAGAAAACAAGTGAGATCTAAAATAGTTTTGTCATTGTACAATGAAATTATTTTGATGTAAGTATAATTTAGGCTATTTAAATAAAGTATTACAAAGTTTGTGTAGTGACTGTGTAGTCCAAGGCCCTAGCAAAGCTGACGGCTGACCTGGCTCTTAATGAAACAGTATAATATTATACTACAATATAATTTTATTTCTTAAGGTAATACGAAGGGTTTTAACTATGTGCTTTACATTTTTTATGTGCCTAAATAATCTGTAATAATAATAAGGGATCACCCAGCCTATCTCATTCTACAAAACTGCTGTGAAGGTTTTTATTTATATATATTCATACAATAGAGAAAGCTTTATTCCCTAGGCTTTTTAAAATGTTTTTAAAATGTTTTACTTTGTAACACCGGGGGTTAAAGGGCCTCTTTGAATCAAAAGTAAAAGGTTGTTGACTGTATTAAGGAAAAGATTAATTTATTAGATATTTTGAGGAAGAATTTTGGGAGTAAACATATGCAAATAGTTATTTGATTTTTAAAGAAAACTAAATTATTTAATGTATGTGTATGTGTGTCTGTATATATATATGTGTTTTTTTCTTTTCCTTAGAAAGTAATAATAATAAAAATAATAAACAAATATATGTTTATTAGTAGATAGTCCATCACGAGCCACACTCCATACCAGTAAGTGGAGGTAATGCTACTAAATGTTTGTTGCGAACCGCCAATAAATCCAGCAAGAAGAAAGAAAAGGTTGAAGTCAGATCTGTGGTCCAGGAAGTGGGCAGAAATTCTTTAGCACGGAGTTTTATTTTGAAAGAACTGACCGGATATGATGAGTTCGTCGTTACGTCAGGAAGGCAACATGGCGGGCACCGGCGGCTCAACACTGGAAGAAACGATGCGATATGCGGAATATTCCTCTAAAACAAATGTCAGGAGTGATGCAGAAATAGACAGGCAGTTGGTAAGTTAGCGAGCTGCGGTTTGTGGTGTTTATCGCGTCTATCATCCTGAAATAATCTGATTTTAATAACAAGGTCTGTAGGTTTAACCTGGTGACCGCTAAGTATCATCATGCTCAGTTACGTCAGAAACATGAGATAAAGCACGAAGACGAAGCGCGTTTGGTGGTTTTTATTATTTATTTTCAGTCATTTTCACACGATTTAAAACTGACATAGGTAAAATATTTATAACATTAGTCAGGGTTTATTGATTGAAGGCCATTGGATTCTTGTCCAGGGCTGGAGCTAGATGGGGGGCCAGGGGTGGCCCTTAGCCAATCATTGGCCACCCCTACCAATTTTTTCCCCTCTAATACAGACAGTGGCAACAGTAATACTCTCAAGTGGAATATTAAAAACAATAAAATGTTTCATTTATTAACAATTACTTGACAACAATAACACTGTGGTTAATTATGCACATTATATTACTAACATTAAATATGATAAGTTCAGAATTCATGCTCTTTTCAGAACATAGATATTGTGTTATATGGGGTAAAGAGAAAATTACGTGAAAATTACCCCAGAACTCAAAGCTGAAAGAATTTTATTCACTATACCTTTTATCCAAAAAGCACAGATGTTTAAATATATATGCGTCTATTTGTTAACAAAGGCTGTAAGTAAGTAAAGTTAATCTTTATTTAGAAAATATTGATGTTATGCTCATTACTTTTCCTGTTAGAACAGTGTAGTTTGACCCTGAGGTTCTGGTGCCTATCCACTTTCGGTCACCCCTCAGTATACATTGGTTTTTGCCTGGCCACCCTTATTAAAATTTTCTAGCTGCGCCTCTGTTCTCATCGCTCACCACTAGGGCTGGGCGATATAGAAAAAAAGCTTATCGATAAAAAAAAAATGCATATTGATCGATATCGATAATTATTGAAAAGATTTGAAACCTTATTTTATGTGCAGCTCTGCCTGGACATTTTATGATATTGCTAAATGATTTAATTTTAATAAAGAACATAAACACAGACTTCCAATTAAATCTTTATTTAACCAACTTTTTTAACCATAACAGAATTGTTTTAAAGAAAAATAACTTAAAAGACCTGAGTTATGTTATTAAATACTGACAAAGAATAAACTAAAGTGACCAAAATAAATATAACAAATAAATAAATGGACACCCCCCACCCGCATTCTTCTAAGCTGAAACTGGTTCGGCTTAGTTTCCTGTTTTAACCTGAGTTATTACTTTGAAGTTGCTGGCCCCTCAGCATTTTTCTCTCACTCGTTAGAACTACGTGGGAAACTGCCCAGAACTGAATATATATATATTTTCCCGAAATTCCTGAAGATTCCTCGGAGGAGAGCCGCGCCGGGGCCTACACAGCTCGTACTCCAGCTGGTGTGAGCGGCTGAGATGATAAAAAAAAAGTTGGTTGTGTTATCAGACTTCGTTTTCACTGGTTCCCTACACATTTTACAGATGACTGTGGTTTGTTTTTTGTCCGACTTGCCATGACCGAAATACTGCCAAACTGCCAAAACCCTTTTTTGAAACAGTTTCCTCCGCCTCTCCTTGCTGCACATCTTCATGTGCTCTGTGTTGTGGTTTGAGAGGGCGGCGCTTTGTGACGGCATGCCTGGGTCCTCGATTGTGATTGGTTGGGAGGAAGTAGTGACTAGCATAAACCTACATGCTAGGCTACAATGAGAAGGAAGGAAAACTGCGTTTCTTTATCGAACTTTTATCGACCCTCTTTTTTTCTATTGCGCCACACGTCTATCGATCGATATATATCATTATTGAATTATCGCCCCGCCCTACTCACCACTGAGCATGGAGACATAAAATATTTACACTATTGGCAGAAATAGAGATAGAAATCAAATCCAACCATTATGGCTGTTGGAATAAATCACTAATAATTGTATTTTTTTTTAAACCTGTGGCAGTCGATTTATTAGGTTTAAAGGGAGTCTGAGAGTTATTTAAAAACTGTAATAATATTTTAAAAAAATCTAAAAATTAAAACAATTTTTTTTTGCCCAGTGAAGTTAAAAACCTAACATTCTAAAAATAAGGACAAAATATGGGCTGTTTTTAATTTTTAGGTTGTGACATATTTTTCAACCATAGTCTTTTGTCCACTGCTGATAACCGGATTATAGATGTTCATAAAGCTTTAATGTTTGTTTTCCGAAGAACTATAGCTGCAAAAAAGTCTCTGTCTAAACTTAACATCGTTTCAGCTGGGAAATCGGTTTATAGAAATAGTCTGTTAGCCATCTTTCTGTGTCAATCAGCTTTTAACCGTTGTTTACTTTAACTATTGAATGACTTCACTGGTGTTTGTTCGCATAATGCTGTTCTGTGATCAGGTTACACCTTCTGATCTTGACAGGGTTTATTTACCGTTTGACTCATTGATTCATGAACCTATTAGCTGTCCATCACTTCATTCAGCGATACATTAATTAAGCCGTCCTCCTAAGTTTCTTCACATTCCATATTTTAATCCAACCTAATGTTTAAAAAAAAAAAAACATTTTAGTTTTATTATCTTTGTTTCCACTTTAGAATTGGCGCATCTTTACAGTTAAGTTTTGAAAAGTGTCAAACTTATAAAAGAGAAATATTTAGAAACCTTACATAGTTTAACCAATAGGGCCCTTTGTTGCCCAGATTAAAGATGCACCGATCCGATACCTGGATCACATATTGACTCTGAAGTTGGCTAATTAGCTGGATTGCATTTCAGCAAATTAGACATTGGATATCATAGATCCAATCCAGTAAACTTAACATTGAACTGTAAGTTCTTTTTTTTTTTTTGCAGTTTTTTGTTAATTGATAATATAAAGTGCATTTATATTTGTCTTACTTTGTTGCTTTTTTCTTTTAACAGTGTTTATTTCAAGGCTAAAGCCTTCATTCATATGCCAAGATGTATGTTTCATTCATTAAATATTTGAATCGCTTCAGATATTGGCCGATACGCTCAGTACAGCTATCTCACTGGATCGGTATATCTCTAGCCTTGATGTCTTTTTTATTTAGCAGCATAATGACCTGTTATTAATACAGGTGTAAAAAAAACTGCCACATAGAGGTGAAATGTGTTTCATCTTTATATTTCATTTTTTTAGCCTTGTGTCATTATCTAACATCCTATGACAGAAGATGTAATGCATTAAGCTAAAACCTTTGTGTTGTTATGGTTACCGACCAGTTTAACCTTCTCATTGACAGGGAGGGACTCTGATTGCAGTGGGCCTTGGTGTAGCTGCTGCAGGATTTGCAGGTGAAATAACCTGAAATAAAAAGCAGCCTTCATTTACATTTATTCTATTAAAGTTTATCACTTCTGCTGTTAAAACTGTTTGTGTAAAAAAAAAACGCCTTTTATTTTCAGATGTTTAACATCAAAGAGCTGAAGTTACGTAATTAACTATTTTCCTTTGTCCTCAGGTCGTTATGCATTCCAGCTGTGGAAGCCACTGGGACAGGTTTTCTCTGAAACAGTCAAGAAGATGCCCTCATCAGTAAGCAAACACCTGAATATTATCTGTGCTGTTTAATTTATATATATTCAATGGAACTTTCGAGTTTTTCTCCAGATTTAAAATGGTAGATTTTAATCCCCAAAGAAATCTGGATTTGCTCTAAAAATCAGTTTCCTCTCATATCTATTACATATAAAAAATATTGCAAAAGTATTAAGACTTTCTTTTAAACAGATACTTCCTGTTTTAGTAGATTAGCTCATAATAAATGTTTCAGAGTAGAGCAGATTTAGGAAAAAAAAGAGTCTTGAAAATGTTCCATGAGGGAAAAAAGTATCCAAAATGTGTAAAAGCTCTGATTGCACAGTGATGTTTGGTTTGTACATTATATTACAGTATTTTAATCGAGATTGACAAATCTGCTTTATTAAATTAACAATAATCAGCTTTTTATATTTTTGACCTACAGAATTCATTTGATATTTTTAAGTCATTTTTTCATTTCCACTCTTTATCTAATTGTGGTCCATATGAAATATTACCAAAGCATATTTAAAGTCGTAGGGAAATCATATTTAAATGTCAAATCATTCTGGCTTAAACATGTATATAAATGTATTCTTTATCAGACAATATCGTCCCAAAATTGAGAAAATTTCTATTTGAAAAAAAAAAAAAATCCTGTCTTAAAATCTGTTTTTGTTTTTTTTGGTTATTTTATGCAGGCCAGTTAGTTATACGTCAGCCTGAACACCTAAATTCAGCCAATCATATATCAACGGTCATCTGTCAATCTATTTTTTTCAATGTTAGCATCTTGATTTATATGTCGCAGCTAATATACGCAACGGTTGAAATTAGAAATAAGAATAATTTACTTTCCCATTGAGTTATGTCCCAGTGTTCACGGGGATGGACGTCTGCATCTTCGGCAGGCGTAGAGCTAACAGAACTGGCAGCGTTGCAAGGCAAGGGCTCAAACATGTACGGCTGTAAGCCTTCTACACCAAACCAAGCTTCTGCTGCCCTGGCGTCCTCTTCCACAACAACTTTGTCCCCATTTTCCTCCTCTAAATAAAAAATGTATGTCAGAGGAGACTCACCCACGATCTCCGACACAAAACTCTCCTCCTCTTGCATGTTTCAGCTGTCCATAGCGTTCCTTAGCAGTGTCATTTCTAAGTCACCAATTTGGTCCCACTTGGTCCCAATGTAATTTCCCATTGGGAACCTACTAGCACTAAGTTGCTAACTGGTTAGCAGGATGCTTCAGAGACACTGACCACAATCAAACTTGCTTGTGAACATTCCGCCACAACAACCCTGCCCCCTTGATAAACACGTGTAAAGTCGGGCACAACTTAGGAGAATTCGGAAATGCAACGATTGGAACATCCGCTTCCCTGCGACTTTAATAAATAGAACTTTTAAATGATTCTCAGTCGGTAACTGAACCTCCAACCTTCTGTCCTCTCAGGCTTTCTCATCTTATTACAAAGGAGGTTTTGAGCAGAAGATGTCGAGGCGGGAGGCAAGCCTCATCCTGGGCGTCAGGTAGGAGGCAGAGTCTGGTAATGTGAATGTTAAGTGTTTTCCTATGAAAGAAAATAAACTCTTTTCTTTGTGTGTCGTGTTTAGCCCAGCTGCCACAAAGTCTAAAGTACGTGAGGCGCATCGGAGGATCATGGTCCTAAATCATCCAGATAAAGGTAAACTAAGTTCCACTGGTTCTGTTCCACAGCCAGACTTTCTGCAGTTATACCATTAAAAACAAGAATGACAGAGAAATCTAACTAAACCTAAGATGTTCTCCATCTTATGCTGTGGTTAAACATCCCTTTCATTATTTAACAAGCTTGTGAGCAGCTAAATCTTAAAACGTAATAGGATTTACCCCTGAAAGGTAGATTATTATGGTGTACATTTTTATCTGTGTGGGTTGCTTTAAGTGTCATAGGTCTGATTCGTGTTTGTGTGTAGGTGGCTCTCCGTATCTCGCTGCAAAAATCAACGAGGCCAAAGACCTGATGGAAAAGGAGACTCGCCGATGATGATTATTACTGCTGCATTAACGTCAGAACTACAGCTACACTTCCTCTCAGGCTCATAGAAAGCAAAGTACAGATTATGAATTAAACACATTGTTTTTGTCTTTGTTTATACAAATAATCTTTTAAAAGGAAATAAACTGGTTGTAAAAAATGTAAAGTCACCCCCTAGTGGTAGCTGACTAAAATGCAGCTGAGCTCATTTATTGTGTATTCTGATAATAAATTATGTTAATAGCAATGTACATATATTAGCATGTAAGGTGTTCAATAAAGATTTGCTTAAAGAACTGTGGAGTGAGAAATGTGTATTTGTACATAAAAAAAAACAACTTTTAAGCATGTGCAACTGTTGCTTGTACATTAACAGTGTTATACGAGCCTCTTGCTTCATGTTAACAGGGATCAAAATATTTTAATCAAACTTCTCAGTGAATCAGATCAGTTGAGCTTAAAATTAAGTGTCTGCTTTCATCACCACGTGGCGTTACTGAAATTATCTTAAGAGCCCATCCTTAAAGATGTGTCAGTTTTCTAATAAACTGCAGAGAGATATAAAAACATGTTCTATAGATATTTTCTGTTTTTTTTTAAATACAGTAGAGCTATTTTATAAGTTCTAAAATATATATCAAGGCTCTAAAGCTTAAAAAACATTGCAGGGTAAAGAAATTTGCTTGTGGTCCAGGTTAATCATAAAGAGCAGTTTTAAAAAGAAAAATTGAGCAAACTTTGCTTCACAAGCCTGGTTAACAAAACAGGATCAGTGTTTTCAACCCTGAGAGCTTTGCTGACAGCTATGCAGTAACGCTAAAATAAACACTTTTAGTGTTTAACAACTCAGAAATCTAGAGCATTGGGGCTTTAGGTCATTGCTCTGTACTTTCCTTGGTCCGCTTCAAGACAGCAGTAAAAACAAACAAAGAAAACTAATTAATTGTACTATAATGTTCTACTACTCAAAGGTGGACAGCATAGAGCTAACTGGAGATTGAGTTGGATTTCCAGCTACAGCACTAAATGCAAGGTTAGCAATGTTGAACTATATAAACTTCTACACTACCGTTCAAAAGTTTGGGGTCACATTGAAATGTCCTTATTTTTTAAGGAAAAGCACTGTACTTTTTAATGAAGATAACTTTAAAGAAATACACTCTATACATTACTAATGTGGTAAATGACTATTCTAGCTGCAAATGTCTGGTTTTTGGTGCAATATCAACATAGGTGTATAGAGGCCCATTTCCAGCAACTATCACTCCAGTGTTCAAATGGTACAATGTGTTTGCTCATTGGCTCAGAAGGCTAATTGATGATTAGAAAACCCTTGTACAATCATGTTCACACATCTGAAAACAGTTTAGCTCGTTACAGAAGCTACAAAACTGACCTTCCTTCCCTGCTACAAACAGGCTCTAACCAGAGTAGAAAAAGTAGTGGGAGGCCGCGTTGCACAACTGAGCAAGAAGATAAGTACATTAGAGTCTCTAGTTTGAGAAACAGACGCCTCACAGGTCCCCAACTGGCATCTTCATTAAATAGTACCTGCATTAGCCTGTTTGTGTTGTCCTCTGAAGGGAGTAGTTCACACCGTTGTAGGAAATCTTCAATTTCTTAGCAATTTCTCACAAAGGAAGGTCAGTTTTGTAGCTTCTGTAACGAGCTAAACTGTTTTCAGATGTGTGATTGCACAAGGGTTTTCTAATCATCAATTAGCCTTCTGAGCCAATGAGCAAACACATTGTACCATTAGAACACTGGAGTGATAGTTGCTGGAAATGGGCCTCTATACACCTATGTAGATATTGCACCAAAAACCAGACATTTGCAGCTAGAATAGTCATTTACCACATTAGTAATGTATTCAGTGTATTTCTTTAAAGTTAAGACTAGTTTAAAGTTTTCATTGAAAAGTACAGTGCTTTTCCTTCAAAAATGAAGACATTTCAATGTGATCCCAAACTTTTGAACGGTAGTGTATATAATCCAACTTGATGTCTTAAACAAAACTGCTCATACTGTATTAAAACGCGTTTGAGTCACTGAGATATTTTCCCAGCTGTACCTGAATGCAACATTAAGGCTGTTGGGGAACAAACACCTCATCAGCTGAGATTCAAAGTTAAATGGAAACGATCTGACTGGATGCTGCAGGGATCCACCTGACTATCAGCTGTTCTTTTCTCCACCAATGTTTAACATTTAGGTGAATAATGGAGAGAAGGAGCTGCAATTCTATTTCTATTACAACTTTTTTCTTTTTTTTAACAGATTTGGTTTGGTTCATCTTTCTCCAATGCAGCTGCATGAGGAACCTCAGTGTTGCCAATTACAAAGTTTAGCAAATTTTTCAAAAAGTTGCAGTTGCAACACTGCATATATTCAGATATAAACTAAGCATTGCTCAAAGCAAGATGACATGCTAGTTTTGGTACTCAGCATGTCAGCATGTACGGGTGATTTTCCATCTTATTCCTCACACACAATGAAAGGACCAACTCCAAAAAGGTGTCTTATATACCTTTATTTAGAGGAGGATGTTGTTTTTTGCCATTGGACGGTAAAGACAGCGGGACAGAGCGATTAGCAGATATACACTGACAGCAGCAGATTTTAAGAAAAGACAAACCAGTAACTCAATGTTTGACCTAAAGAAGAGAATAAATAAAATAAAAAAGGAATCTGACCTTTTCTGAAGTTTCCAGGTTTATATCTGATTTCTTTTTTAAAAACTAGACTGTTGTCACAAGCTCATGTTTCACATTTGCAGTAAAGCAAGCTGTGCGTTTGAACCCCATCAGAATATCTAAGAGAATCCTGCAGGAAAAATGAAATACATTGACATATACATTTTTTTTAATGTATTTTGTTGCTTCAGTCATTATTTGATCAATGATCACCAGAATAATAATCTCTTGCAGATTCTGCTTTAAAATATTTACGCTGCAAATTAAAACTGATCTGCAGGATAAAATGCAACACACACACAAAGAGGGATAAACTCGACCAAACTGCACAGAGATTTAACAGCTGTGCTTCTTTGAGCCTAAAGGTCCTATCAGTTTGGCTTTTTTAGGTTTAATGTTATGGCTTTATTTAACTGCTCATGTTTCTGAGTTCCTGGTTTAGTTCCCATGTCTAATAACTCAGACAGCAGCTTCTGGCCTGCTGTTGTGCAGCCATGTTGTAATCATTGTTGTACCTTTAATCATCGTTTTCATCTTCCTCATGTCTGGCTACGTTATTATCCTTTTTTTAGAGAAGCGGATAGAACACTGCATCCTGATTACAGATAAACTCCTCCAACTATAGTTGATAAATTCAAAAGAGGAAAATAAAATCTGATCAGTTGTAAAATATTGCACCAAACAAGATAAATGTTTCCTTTCAGTGAGCTGCTGTGAAAGTAAACCGATGTAGATACAAATGGGAAAATGTCCCAAAAGGTCAACAAGAAGCTGGGTTAAGCACCATGGAAGATTTTCTCAAGTTGTAAATGAGGAGGAGGCAGCAGCGGTGTTAGGAGCACTGATCCACAATGATTATCTTCAACAGAGCGGAAACACAAGTTGCAGTTATTCCAGTCAGAGAAGCAGCACGGTTTTCCTTTTCTTTTTAAAGTGACCGGGACTAGGAGTACGATCCATCGGGTTAGTCCAGTTGCAGGAAGGTTACGTAGAGAGGCTGAGGAGAGACGCTGTCTGAACTGAAGGGAAGGCAGACAGGCAGAAAAATAGCTTTTTTTTTTCATATGATTTGTGCCACAGAAGGAAATCACTTCAGATGTCAGCAGCCCTTCACCAACAAGCTTCATCAAGGCTGCAGCTTTAACAGCCATTAGCAGTCCTGCGTGGCCCTCTCCAGATCCTCATCTTGCTCCTCTTTCTCACTCAGTTCCTCTCCGATTACATCCAGCCTCCCTTCCAGGCCGTTCACCACTTCCTCCTTTTCCTCCTCGTTGTTAAGAAGCCGCGCCTCCTGCAGCTGCAGTCGCCGCTCTTCAATCAGTAGGAGGCGCTCTCTGACTCCCTCTGCTGTAGATGCTGTGTCGATGGGACTCCCAAAGAACTGCTCGCTCCTGAAAGGATCAGTGTTATCGATTACATCTGTCAGGTGTACTAGTGAATAATCCTGAATTAAAACAAAGGTTTTCTTCCTATAAGATAATTAAGAGTTTAATAATCATATATTAAATATTCTATTTAGCTATTCTATCTAGTCTCTATTTAGCAATGCACTTAAAATAATTTTGTTTCACCAATAAAATAAAAATAAAAACTGTTCCTTTAAATAAAAAAAGTCATCTTAAATGTTATATAAGGAGGAAAATAGTGCATTATTCATACATTTGTGTCCCACACATAAAAAAGAAGTTATAGTAAAAAAAGAAAAAGGTAAATGTGTGTTTGTACCCATCTGGGAAGATGATCGGTAAAGTGAGTCTGTCCAGCAGAGTTCTCCCTGAAGAGTCGACCTCATCCAGAGATTCCACCTCAACATGCTCCTGCTGCAACACCTGCAGCATGAAGGAAATAAAATCAACACAATGGTTCTGATTGTTTTTGAATGCTTCAATAAAGACAATTACATCTAAATGTAAGATTGCTAGTTAGTAAATTCAAAAATAAGGAATTTATTCAAGTGATATATCATGTTCTAACACTTAGAATAAAGTGAAAGGTATAGAACTGAGGAGATTTGATTTGATCTATTCTAATATAAAGCAGTAAGAGCAGGAATAGCGAACGCCTGATAGAGATTTCTAGATATTAAACAGTCATTGTAAATGTTTATAAAATGTAAATATTGTTGCACCCTTACTTCAAACCTTCTACATCATGCAGCAGCAGGTTGTGAACAGATACAGGCAGAGAAGGTTGCTAAAATCCAACAACTGAGAAGGATGGAAGCTCAAAAATGTTTCTTTTTCCGATCAGCGAACGCCTCACCCCTCCCTGCTCCAATGTAGTGTTAAAAACAACACTTCTTAGCGTACAAGTTACTGATGGGATAAGACTCCAAATTTCAGTGAGGTGAAGCCAGAGGAGGCACAGATATGCATGAAGCAATTACAGGGTTTATACAGGAATGAGTAACTAATCTAATGCTCTTAGAAATCATTTTAATGCCAAGTACCCATGACTCTCTGATATATCTGATGAAAATAAAGCATTTTAAATGCCGCGATAATCACAATTTTAATGCCAATTAAGGTCTTAATTTAAAAAATAATAATTTAATGACTTTTAATTACCGGCAGAAACCATGTATTAGAAAAAAAACATTTTCTAGAGAAAAAAACGGTTAAACGCAGCACAGCAGCAAGGTGCTCTCTTTTATTATCATTTGTAATCTATCAGTTAATTTTAAATTGTGCACAATTAATTAAAATTTGTTTGTAATCTATTGAACAGAATAACGAAGAAGGGTCTACATTGTCCAGGCAAACAATCCTTACTATGCTAATCCTGCTAACTGCTAAAACGGGAACCAAACAGTGATATTTGTGGTAGAAAAAAATAGCAAACCTTAGTATCAAACCATATGGGATTTATCTTCAGTCAGCCCAGACAGGTAAGAGCTTTTAATTTTTTTCCATCTCCTATCAAACGTGTCCTACTCACTCTTTCTGCAATGGTGTGAAAGTTCAGGGCCAGCTCCAATCGCTGCTGTCTCTCGTCTGCGCTGACGGTAAACTGCTTCCACACCCGGTTGAGTCGCGGCAGAGTATCGCCGGAGGAGCGAGTGGTGCAGCGCAGGGACTGGCAGAGAACGACGGTGGCCTGCAGAAGCTGACGGCCGTAATCGTACGTGCTCTGCAGAGGAATTCAATAAAAAAGAAGCGATTTAACAAAAAACTTTTATATAATAAATAATAGAAACAAAACTTCCCTATCAGCGTATATAATTCCTACAAGCCGTTACTTAATGGCATCTCTCACCTGAGCTACATCCACAAACTTCTTGTGTTTGTCCAGCATGGTCCGTGTCTCCTGAGAGTCATCTCCCAGTCTGACATGGGTCTTCAACAAGGCGTCCAACAGCTCACTGAGCCACTCAACCGCCTGAACGCACACATACACACATAAAGCTCATCATCTGATCAATACAGGAAGTACACAGCATCGTTTAAGTGGTTGCTTTTAAACCCATGTCTGTCTGACCTGTAAAGCATCCTCTTCACATTTAAACAGCTGGACCATCTGCAGCATCTTGAGCCTCCTCACATCCACCATGTCCTCACACCTGTAACACCCCAAGGTTAATGTTATGTTATTATAAACTTTAATATAAAATGTGATCTATATTTCTTTAAAGATATTTGTTTTGTGTTTTGATCAATTTGTTCTTCATCTATCCAGGGTTTTTTTTCCCACATCAAAATGTTGCAGATTCCTCCAGAATCTTGGCAACGTTGTAAAAACGAAGACTGAGATTTACAGACATGATCCGATGTTAACTTTTTGATGATAAAAGTATTTAATGGCCAATTTTTTACAGACCAGAAAAAAGAAAAAAAAAACAACTTGCTCTCATATATTTTCAAGGAAACATTATTTCACTAATGAATTATGTTAAATGCAAAAAAGTTACAGTTAAAGGTTTTCTAGTTTTACTGGATAAAGTTATAACTTGGAATTTCAGGATATTTTATTTAAAAGAGTGCAAATGCAAAATACATTCATTTGATGATGCGGCCATAAATAAAACCATTACAAAAAACGGAAAATACTTTTATTTGTTATATTTTCCTTAAATAAAAGTGTAGCCTCTCTTTCAATGACATAGGCAGTGCAAAACAATATCTTCATCTTAGTGTATTTGTGTTGATTTAGCCATCAGCGCTCACAGTTGCTGTGAAATGGGTTGTTTCAATTGAGCCTGTGATATGGACATACATGGAATGTGGCATTTACTGTGTTTGTGTTCATGGATGCGCTCAGGGTTCATAGATTGACAGCCAGTGAGAAATTAATAAGTTTCTCATCGCGTATTAGCATCATCGTATCATCATCGTCATAAATAAGCCAGTCTCTTGCGAAACACAGGCCGTTTCTCAATTCACAAGAACATGAGTATGGACTCGCGTTCTCGCCAAGTATGTTCTTGAGAAGAAAACAGGAAAGTTTGGACTCGGGGAGAACGGGAGCACGCAGCATAAATATGGGTCAATAGGAACAGAATCGTACTCGTGACGTCGCCACGCGCTCAGCTCTTCTGGAGCTGGATTTCACCTGTTATTAATAGTCTCTAGATAATAATGAATTCTTACTTTTTTCTAAATAGTGGGGGAATAATAATTAACAGCTGCCGTTACCCTCGGCGGTCCGCTGGATGACCGGTCCTCTCAACTTTGGAAGTCCTTAAATGGGCCATATAGTTACACTTAAAAGTATAATATTCTCACCTTAAATGATCTTAAAACTTACTTTTATTGAAAACGGCAACAGAAAAGAGAACTTTTAACTTCCAATGAAGCGCTCCATTGAAAGCTGCTGCTGCTGCAGTGCATGCTGGGACAGCTGTCAATCTCAACAACGGACAAGTCTGCTCTAGGGCAAACTCGATAAAGACGGAAGGGCGAGAACAACATCTGCAGAGTTTGTCCGTTCTCGGTCTTCTTGTTCTTGTGAATTGGAACAGTACTAGGGCTGAGGCTGATGACGTTTCACGAGTACACAAGCACAAGAGAACGCACAAGTACATATATGGAGAAACGGCCACAGTCTTCGCAAAAGTGCCATTTTTCAGTAAACTTTCTATTCGCCTTGGAGGCTGTAGATCCTCGCTCCCCCTGCTCCTCATGGGAATGTTGTGTTTTAGAAGACCTGGTTACTCCAACTGTTTACTCCCACAGTTTGCCCAGCGGTGGCGTTGTTGTTAAATCTCAGGGTGTTAGTGGTTCTCTCTCTGTACGTTCGTCTGTCTATTGGCATGTGTGGAACAGACAGCAGAGGAACAAAGCAACAAAGGGGAGACTTACCACAATAAAAGATGAAAGGACATAACTGAAGCACAACTGTGGTTGGCATCAACTCGCCAAATGAAAAACTAAATCGTATTTCACAAGTGGTGAGTGTTAATTTCGGACCCTCTTTGGCTCCATTAAATACCTTCCTTTTTTCTTCTTTTCCCTCAAATGACTCAAAGTTATCCAGACTAACAGAAATTCTGCAACTTGTTTTGAGATTAGCTGACCTAAAGAGAAGAAGATAGAAGTTACCTCTGCTTGCGGAGCTCCATCTCTTCCATCACAGCCTGAACATGCTGCACGTTTTCCTGATGCTCTCCAGGAGGGCTTTCTGCTTCCTCCAGAGACCAGGACGATTGGCCACACATCTGCTCGAACACCAGTGTTCCCTTCTGACGGAGGGAGGACAGACCTGCCTCTACATCCGGTGAGATTTTAAAAAGTTATCATAACGAAAGTTTAGGAGGAAAAACAGGGAGGATTGTTTAATCAGATACAAACCAACAGTCTGCAGTTTCTCCTCCAACAGTTTCAGGTTCTGCTGAATGGATGTCCCGTCAGCAGGGGACACATCGACACAGAGCATGCCCAGGAGCCCGTCCAGCTGCTGAGACAACTGTAGAGACATGGACGTCACTTCATCCTGATCATCTCCAGCTTATCAACCACATTGATCCATCTACGCATGCTTTACCTCCTGTGTGGTGCTGTGGAAGGCCTGTGCTGCCTGCAGGACATTCTGACGGGTCTCTAGCTGGGACGCCTGCTGGTAGCAGACGTCACTGAGCTGCTGTTGTAGCGCCTTTAGTTCCGCCACCTCCTCTTCCTCCCCGGTACTGAGCAAGGCAGCGATCTGTTGGTTCAATTCCACGTACACAGCAAACCACTCCTGCGAACAAAAAAAGATGACGTACAGGAACAACATTAACACCCACTTCTTCAGGGAGGTTTTTAGGTTTAAGGAAAGGTTTACTGAATAATAATAATATGTCAATAATAATGTGACGTAAACAGGGTTTGATCAAAAATTATAACTGGGAGCTATTATTCCCAGTTTTTCTTCCACGTTATTTATTTAGGTAAGAATATGTGTGAAGTTAGCTAAGAGGAAACTTAAATAAAATATGTTTACAGTTAATCCATCAGCAGTAAACATCATTCAGAGAAGTTAGCGATCATTTTGTTGAATGTTGAGGTGAGTGTGTTTCCCTACGCTGTGCTGGCTCTCGATCTCTTCGTGCTTCTGCTGCAGAGCCTGTGCAGCTCGCATAGAGTCCCCGATTGTCTGCTGGGTCTTCAGAAGCTCTGAACCAGGACCCTGCAGCCAGTTCACCACCTGATGGGGGATACAAAGAAACTGGTGATCTAAACTATTAGGTAGTTACCTTCTATGTTAATTCCACATCTTATAGAACAGTAAAAGCTTCAAACATGACCTGAAATATCTACTATGACTCTCATGCCTGTGAGCTACAGGCAGCAAGAGGCTACCTTAATATTAAAGCAGTTCATCATTAATTGCTAATGTTAGTATTGATGTCTGTTTCATGTCAGAGCAGATCATGGATTTCTCCTTCCTTCCAAAGGCTTTCTGGTTAATACATTTAATGAAATTGATTTATCTGAAAGTCAGTAGATATCTGTAAAAATTTATGATTGCTTTAAATCCCAATAATTTAATTCAGTTTGCAATTTCATAAATAAAGTGTTTAAAGGGGTTCTAAAAAAAAACCCATCCAGTTTTGGTCGATTTTGGCTCCCCCCAGTGGACAAAGGCTGTATTATTTTGTATGACAGAAGACAGCATTTTCTATTTAGACCTGTGCATTGATTGGTTAAATGCTGATCTCCTGCCCGCCTGTAGTTGGATTTAACAACATTTCTCCATTTTTCCAGTGGCTGTGTGAAAGATAAACAACGATGACGTAATCAATTTAATTGAGGTGAAACAATATCATCTCACCAGACTCGTCAGCGACTGATGTGCTGAAAAGTTTAGAGCCTTGAAACAGATAAATGCAATGTTATGTTTGATCATTTCACAGTAAACACACGTACAGATCCCAACAGGAAGGTGCAGCATTGCCTGAATATAAACTCTGCACGATTTGCAGCAATATACAGTGAAATTTACCGTATTTTCTGGACTTTTTGCAGCTACTTTTTTCCCCACACTTTTGAACCATGCTGCTTATACGAAGGTGCTACTTTTCTATGGATTTTTCCTAACTGCCAGGGGGCGCAAGTCCAAGCAGAGGGGGCTAATTTCCATTTAGTACAAGCACATGCTAGCTGCAGCCACGGAGGAGAACAAATGTCCAGAATTCACACAATTTAAATTTATTTGCCGCACTATAAATGTTGAACCAATGAAGAGACTGCATGCAACTCCTGCAAAGATGAAATAAAGAGCTGATGAAGCCCCATCTTTCACTAGAAGTTCTTACTGCTGCGGGTCATCAAGCTAACAGGAGATAGCATTCTTTTTCCCCCTACTCTAGGGGTGATATGTAGAGCTCCCCCTACAGGTTTGGTGGGGTACAGTACAGCACAGTAGATATCAGTAGATTATAGCCTGTTGCTGCTTATATATGTACATTTTTAGTTTAAAAAAAATTCTCAGTGCAAACTATAGTCTACAGAATACAGTAGTCGCATTGAGTTCTGTCTTTATAACAAAAAGAGAAAGGAGGAAGTGACGTATGCTGTGAAAGTCTTTGTAGGTTTTTTGTGTGGCATGGTTACTGCAACCCTCCTCAAAGCTGCTTAGTGCCAGAAAAAGCCATACAGAGCCCCTCAGGCCATGAAAGCTGTCATTCAACTAGTTTTAATATGACCAATGATCACAAAAGTTATGAAAATATTTTATGAATGTTGAAAAGTTACTTAGTGTCACCCAGGCAAGACATTATTCTTAAATAGCACAGAGGTTGAGTCAAAAACTACCATCCAAGTTCTAGAGGCCAAAAAATCTGCAAAAGGAAAATTAGTTAGAAGAATTTAACCAATGGTTCTCACACACTGTACCAAATATTCAGGAACCTATATACGCATTCTTAAGCTCAGAGGTTTAAAAAGTTAAAAGAGCATGGGGGAAAAACAAAATATATAAATCTATCTTATCCATCTTAGATAAATCTAACCTCAAACATCTGTCTATATTCTGTTGTCCTAATTGCACAGTTATCCAGACCTAGAAAATGCTAATTTCTTTCTAAAGTTTCAAATACTGCACTGGATCATTACTGGGAATAATCCAACCTCATCATATATAAACAGTATTTTCTCCAACTTATTTTTCACCTTTAGGTTAGTAAAAAAAATATATATATATTAACAATTAACTTATATTAATATTATACTAAGATCTTAGAGTTAGTGATTAATCCATCCAACCTGATGCTGGGCTGTATTTAATTTCATTGTACTGGATACAAGAAATATTTGTAACTACAATCAGCTGTCCAAATACAGAGTTAAATATAAATGTAAGATGATACTGGTACCATCACAGATAACATCACTGCAAGTTGATGTTGAACCAAAGAATTAAACGTGGATTTGGGGGCCATTTTTTATTGTCTAATCAATTTACTATTAAAAACAATGAAGGAAGTGATCTAGATTCTGCATAGCTGTGTTGTTAACAGAAGTGTAAATCATCATATCTCTCCAAGCAGAGCACAGCACATCTCTGCAGATGTGTGTTTGGCTTTTCTGTCAGGATCATGAGTCAATTGTATTTATCAGGTCAGCGATGCCTTAAACAGCACACAAACAAGGCCACAGTTTGATCTAAATCTAGGCCAACCCACCGCCTCAAATCCTCAGCTATTGGCAGCCTTGTTGCAGTTACTATAGCAACCCCAGGCCCGTTTCCAAGATGATCGTGTTACCCATCAGCCCCTGTGGCTCTAAGACCTTCAGTCAGCAGACAGTACTGTTCTTGGACTGAAGGGCTCTGAATCTGCATCTAGACACAGTTTCTAAGTGGAAGAATAAAATGGCTAAATGCACCGAGGACTGAACCCTGCAGCTCATTCAGGTATGCAGAAAGCAATCAGAGCGTGGAGAACAACAGAACTACATCTTTATAGCTGGTTCATGAACCTTAACCCGAGACTTTTAAAAGGTATATGGGGGAGAAACTCTGTTGCAAAGGGACAAAAGTTTTGCATATTCAAATGACAGCAAGCTGTGATATTTTTAGGATTCCTATTCATTTTATCAACATTTTAGTCTTTTAAGCTTAAAAACAGAAAAAAAGAATGAAAGAAAGTAAATAGATTAGAAAGGAAAGTGAACGAGCAAGGGAAAGGATTAAAATGGCCAAAAAAAAAGGTAGGATACAAGGAAGGCAGAACATTCAGGAAGGACACAAGAGAGGACACAAATAAAGGAAAAAGGATGAAGCAGAGAGTGGTAGTAGGAAACAATGCAACAAAAAGTCGTAGGAAGAAAGGACCTAAGAAAAGGAAAGAACAAAGAAGGTTACAAAAGGGGACAGCAGGAAGAATCACATAAAATCAGAAAGAAATAAGGAAGGATGCAAAGAAAGAGCTCCTACTGTATAGAAGAAAGGACACAAAAGAGAATAGGGAGAAATTTCCATGCACACATTCTCATTTGCTGTACTGATCAAAATCCAAGAAATACAAAACCACACTCCATTCTTTTCTACATCACATTGGACCTTTCTGATAATATTCATGACCTCTGTAATCGTGCGTCAGTCACCTGCATGACCTTGGCATGGATCTCGTCCAGCTGCGCCCTCTTGTTCCGCTGTCTGCACAGCTCCTGGTATTTAGTGTAGCGCTCCCTGAGCGAGTCCAGCAGCTTCATTACCTGAGGCTGGGCCAGCAGCTCCTCATCCATAGGGCACCATGCTGGAGCTGGGGGAGACCAAGACGAGAGCCACAGCATTTCTACCACCTGTTTGCCTCAAGGCTTGCATACTTTTTTTATTGATATTTTTAAATTTAAGGAATATTAACACATTAAAGGAATAGTACACCCAAAACATGATTAGCCTTCATTTTCTACTCACCCCCATGCTGAACAACACTCTGGAGTACTTTTTTGATATCTCAAATGCATCTGGAGATCTGGGAGGCTTCTTGCTGTCTGCTGACATTCAAATAATGGAGGTCTATTGTACCCGAGACAGAAAGGTCCATAAAAGTTCACAAAAAACGTTTCAATATTCGTCCATACTGCTCGTCCAATGTATTCCAAGTGTCCTGAGTGGGTAGCGTCCATAATTTACTCGAAACGAAGTCCTTTAGAATGTTTTTAGAGCATAAACAGTAGTGTATAGGACTTCCTAAATGCGCGTTCACGAGTCTATGGAAACCGCGGCAGACCAAACCAGATGAAAGTGCGCATTCAGCTCGGCAAAGAACTCATGCTCTTCCTCAACACTGAAGTCCTCAGACATTTTTCTTTCGTTGTTTCTTTCTTTGCACAGGTAAACAGCACATTTCTTCTTCTATGCTTGCATTATCGGCAGAGCAGACGCTGAATGCGCACTTTCATCTGGTTTGGTCTGCCGCGGTTTCCGTAGGCTCGTGAACGCGCTTTCAGGAAATCCTATACACTACTGTTTATGCTCTAAAAACATTCTAAATGACTTCGTTTCGAGTAAATTATGGACGCTATCCACTCAGGACACTCGGAATACATTGGACGAGCAGTATGGAGGAATATTGAAACGTTTTTTGTGAACCTTTATGGACCTTTCCGTCTCGGGCACAATAGACCTCCATTATTTGAATGTCAGCAGACAGCAAGAAGCCTCCCAGATCTCCAGATGCATTTGAGATATCAAAAAAGTACTCCAGAGTGTTGTTCAGCATGGGGGTGAGTAGAAAATGAAGGCTAATCATGTTTTGGGTGTACTATTCCTTTAACACATTAATAAAATAAGGCCCCAAATAACCTTAAAATAATTCCGCATATTTGGGTTATTTTTTTTTTTTTTTTTGTTTTTTTTTTAAACATATTTGACCAAAAAAAATGTGTAATTCTGTTGAGTGAACACCATGTTGAGATAAAAAAGGGTTTTTTCATGTTGATAAATGTACTTTTTATGCCTTTCATTATTTTGCGTTTTTAATTCTAATGACATGAAAAACGGTATTGAGCATAAATTTTTTTTCTGGGTATATGTTTAAAATTTTAGTATCTTGACAACCTTAACTAATATTCATCTATTCTAATCATATAATTGAATTATTAACTTTGTAAAATGCAGTTTATGATAACCTTAACAATGAAAGTAGCACAAGGTTGTTTAAGTTAAGAGGTCAAATTTTAAAAAATCAACTAAGTGTTAAAACCCTTTAAAGGAAAATTCCGGTTTTTTACACTTTTAGCTCATTTTCTGTAGTGTCCAGGATGAAATCGAATGATCGACACCAAAATTTTGACGATTGGTCCTGTCTCTGCTATTTGGCTCATGCAGAATCCCCCCCTGGCTGCTTCAGAATGGCTTCCATAGTGCATGTCCGATAATGTCCTTAAAACAACCTTAAACGTTCTTTTTTTTAAATATGCTACTCACCGGGTCGTCAGCGCTGTTCAATAACGTTCCAAAAAAAGTTTCGTAAAGAAAAAACATTCCTGTAGTGTTTTATTTAGCATTTTGTAAATCCCATTGAGTTCTGTTGGAATAGTCAATATCCCTCCGCCACCGGAAACGGAAATGGGGCCTTTATTCACTTAGTTGTAGTCTTTTCGCAAGGCCCAAGTGTTTCTGCTTCACTCTGTGTACTCCGACGTCGAGGTGCTAACATCTCTGTTAAACACTTTAAAAAACTCTGAAAATGGAATACGAAAGGTGGATTCTTGAGGAGGACATATTGGACTTTGAGTTTGACGGTAGAGGATACCGTCGCCAACTAGTGGTCTGGAGTGTGCAACGCTTCAGATTCGAACAGGAATCTGAAGCGGTTGTGATGTATCGGGAAAAATAGTTCTGGGATTTACAAAATGCTAAATAAAACAAGACAGGAACGGTTTTTCTTCACGAAACTTTTTTTGGAACGTCATTGAACAGCGCTGACGACCCGGTGAGTAGCATATTTTAAAAAAAGAACGTTTAAGGTTGTTTTAAGGACATTATCGGACATGCACTATGGAAGCCATTCTGAAGCAGCCAGGGGGGGATTCTGCATGAGCCAAATAGCAGAGACAGGACCAATCGTCAAAATTTTGGTGTCGATCATTCGATTTCATCCTGGACACTACAGAAAATGGGCTAAAAGTGTTAAAAACCGGAATTTTCCTTTAATTAAGCTCCAGTTTATTTTGCATCAAAGCAGAAGTGATACACATAAACATGAATAAAGATTTCTAGATTTCCACTGCTTCTTTTTAAGGGAGGGTCAGTTTCTTCCTCACCTGCCTGTCCGCCTCCTCCTCCTCCCTCTGAGTCGTTGAACCGGCGCTGTTGCAGCTCAGACAGCAGCTCATGACCTGCGTACACACATTTTTATATTTAAAAGCTTTACATAAATATGTGAAACAACGAGATGACAGCGTTTGTTAACATGCTGTTAGATTTTGGATGGAGAATGGTGGTTCCATAAACAAAGACTCCTTTAACCTCTGCCCAACACTACACACACACTCAGGCTAAATCTAATCATAAGCACATCCACAAAGCACATCCAGATGTTGTTTGTGACTATTTGGCTTCAGGATTAGAGGGAAATTGGCCAAATGGTGTCAAACATCTCCTTCTAGGACTCTGTGGCTCACACAGTCAAGAAAAAGCTTTAAAATGACAAAATCCTGAAGTAGGAAAAACTACAGCTATGAAATAGGCTTTCCGTTGTCTTCTGTATTTTTTTGTACCCGTATTTCAGATCGTAATACCATTTAGAAAATTAGGAAAAGATAACCAGAAAAGTGAACTATAGAGCGCACCTAACTATAAGCCGCGCCTATGGAAGTAAAACAGTCTCATAGAAATCTACCTTTTATTTTGTACACCGAATTTTAAACACTGAATTTTTTTACACATTAAATTCCTTACACCGAATTTTTATTTGGTGAAAATTCAGCTGCAAAAAACTCAGTATGGGGCCAAAATTGTTGCTTTATTAGTTGTGTATCTGTATCTCGATTTGTGTGTGTGCAGTGGGATTTGAAAATTTGTAAATCAGACTGTGTGTGAGGAGATTTGTGTGTACTGTACGTGACATTACTGCAGCAGATCTGAATACAGATTTGTGGAATTTTTACATATTCTCAAATCTCAGTACATATTGGTAAATCTGAAGACAGATTTGTGGATTTCTTACACATTTGCAAACCGGATTACACACATAGTAGTTTTACACATCTTGTTTTACAGATACACAATACTCCCCACATATTTGCAAATAATAAAGCAACAATTTTGGCCCCATAATTCAGCTGCAAAAAATTCAACTGCAAATGTGTTGACCTTTTGGTGAACTCAAGCCAAAGCAATCTACACTCAATGCAGTCGAGCAGCTTCTATCCAATAAAATTAGCTCATTTTGTCAGAAAAAAAAAAAAGGAAGTTTGCCATTGGCCGCTTTTTCCAGATCAAACCAAGAGCGTTGGCAGACAGGGGTGCTGCACTAGCTGTGATCGGCTCAGTTATTTCACCCAGTCCGATTATATGAAAAACCCTAATGGTTGTCTATTAGTAGCTAAATGGCGTTTTGTAATCATATCCTTTTAACAAGAAAACTCCTCATTCAGCTTCATTCAGCCTGGAACAAAGCTATACTGTTGTGTCATGTGACCAAATGCGCTCATTTCATTGGCTAGAAGCTGCTCGACTGCAGCGAGTGTCGATTGCTTTGGCTTGAGTTCACCAAAAGGGCAACACATTTTCAGGTGAATTTTTTGCAAGAGAATTTTTTGCAGGCAAATTTTTACCACATATAAATTCCGTGTTTAAAATTTGGTGTTCAAAAAAATCACTGTTTAAAATTTGGTGTACAAAAAAAAAGGGAGATTCCAATGTTTTTCTCCTATACACGCCCACTAAGATTCTTGGGGAAAAAAGCCACTGTTGTAAGCCACTGATATCTACTAAACTGTCTCCCACCAAACCTGTAGGGGGAGCTCTACATATAGCCCCCCCGAGTAGGGATGAAGAAGAATGCTAGCTCCCGTTAGCCTGTTGGCTCATAGCAGAAAAAGCTTCTACTGAAAGACGGACATTCTCCAGCTCTTTAAGTCAGCTCTGCAGGAGTTGAGCCCAGTCTCTTCATTGATTTGGCAACTTTAATGCTTCAAATAAATGTCAAAATGTGTGAATTCAGAATATTTGATCTCCGTCGTGTCTGCTGCTAGCATGTTCTTGTGCTAAATTAAAATCAGCCACTTATTCTTTAATATCCAACTATGACGTCCCCCGTTGGCGGTTAGGAAAAATCCACAGAAAAACTAGCCTAGTAAAGTAGCCCCACCTGCTAGCCTCAATCAATGCCCCAGGCCCTAGAACTGGCGGGTCAATCGCAACGCAGAGATGTGTTTTGAATTTCTGGATGCAAAGGAGGTGGGGGTTTGAGGGCGTGACGACAAAGCTGCGCAACGCTGGAGAAAACTCAACAAGGAAGATGGCAACGACTACTGAACGGTTCTCGTTTGACTTTGGAATCAGTTTTGGAAGGATTAGACTCTGGGTTTTCACTGAAACCTGAGCAGGAAGAGACTCTACGCTCATTCATGTTTAAGAAAGACGTATTCGTCTTCGTAAAGACGCCACTAGCTTTCTGTCGCTCTTACTACATCACAATCAGTTGCGCTCATTGGTCAGAGCGTTGGCCAATATGCACAGACAGGGTTTGAAAGATATATTTCAGACATTTAGTCTGGTTTATCAGGCAAGAGAAAAACCACACCTTATAAGCTGCATGGTTCAAAACGTGGGAAAGAGCTAGCAGCTTATAGTAAGCAAAATACTGTACTTTTATTAAAGGGTAAAAAATAGTTATGCAAACCAACTTAACCCCTAGTAAATTTAATAAGAGCCATAAATTCACCTCCTAATGGTTAAGGAAACAAAAAGGGTGTGCAGTTAAAAAATTAAATGGGAGGAAGAGACTTGAGTAAATAGGATGTTCATGCTTAAAAAGAAAATCTATCTCTATCAATTTGTGGCTGACTTAAGACAAAAAAAGACAATTACAGTGACCCCTTCCGGGGCGCGCACAGCCACTAATGAATCAAATAATCCTTCACAAACATCAGGAGCAATACCATGTTTAGTAATCTGAGACACATAAATGTGGCAAAAAAAGGAAATAGGGTGGAAATATCTGGGGCAATGACTGTATCATTCAGACTCAATATTCAATACTTCTCTCAGTTCGTCCTTGATGTGTGGTCTGAAAACATCCAAACTGACAAACTGAAAACCTCAAGGTTATATCACCTTAATAAAACCTCCACATCCGCGTGTTTTCAGAACATATATTCTTAGTGGGGGAGGATTTTTTACTTATTTCTTTAACGATTCCCTTTAGCTGTAACTGTGATGCTTCTGTGAAACGCTCTGTTCTAATTATTTTAATTCTGGGAGAATAAAGCCTGTTTGTGTCTTGAGGACAGAAAAGTGATTGTCTGGTGAAGCATCAAGTCTGTGCTTCATTATGAGGGACCCTTTATCCTCATGTTATTTGTCTGACCTGAAGCCTTGAAGCTGTTTCTAAATGCATTCTGCAATTTCATCCTGGTGTGTTGATCAGGGCTGCAACTAACGATTATTCTGCAAATCGAAATAGTAATAATCAGATAGCCAAAGATTCCTAAAGATGATTTTTTATTAAATTAAACCAGGGGAAACTAAAATTTTTCCACTTGAGGAGTTCTGGATAGAGCATATTGACAGACGGAAAAAAAAATAATTTAATCTTCAATGCAAAATGTTTGTATATTTCTTTTACAATTTTGATATAATTACTGCTCTAAAAGGCAATTTTCCAGTCTCTATACTCCATTTAACATTTCAATTACTATTAGTTGACAATTGTTTCAATAATTAACTAATTGTTTCAGTCCTATTGTTGATAAAGAAAACTGACTAGCTAGTCATTAATATTAATCAGATCAGGGCTGCTATCTGCTAAAACGACAATATATCATAATATCACTAAAACACCATTTGAATAACAAACAATCAGAATATTTCATTTCCTGGATTATTTTACATGTTAAGCCTTTTTGAACTTCTTCTACTTCTAGTGCCTGCCTGTTAATTTCAAAACAGAAGAAAGAGAATAATAATGCCTCAGACTGATGACCCCCTAAATAAACATTAAATGTATCCATCTATACGGTTAAATATATTCATTTATAAATACAAGTAATTTTAAATGGCTTAGATTTATTTTATTTATTTTCATTTTAGTTTTTAATTATCTAGTAGGACATCTATCTTTTAATGTTCAATTTTATAGTGATCCATTGAATGTTAGATAAATTAGACAGGAAAAAAAGATTGATCTTATATATAAAATTTTGATTGTTTCATATATATTATTATCTATCAAAGCCATATAAGGACTTTATCTAATATATAGAATCATCTAATGTGTATTAAATTATGATCCATTACTTTAGACCAGTGTTTTTTAACCCTGGTCCTCAAGGTAAACCTCCCTGCATGTTTTGGATGTTTCTCAACTTTCACACCCCTCATATCCATTCATAGCAAATTAACAGGCTTTGCTAAAATGCAATACTCTACATAAGGTGTTGAAGCTGAGAAACATCAAAACCTGTGTGCTTGAGTTGGGCTGAAAAACACTGCTTAAAGGGCAGATTAGACTTCTGCAACCGCACACATCAAATGTTGCTTGCATCTGGTCACGAACCAGTTTTGCTGGTCTGCTTCTGCACCGTCAGTCTGGAATTTCTAGGGACACACAGCAGTTTCCAGCCAAAACACAAGGGGGAGCCTATTCGAGAACTCGCGAGAACTAAGACGGATTGCACATCCTCGATTAACCTTTCGCCGTCGTCCATTGTAGTTGTTCCTCAGTTTTTAAAAATGGTGTGCCCCGGCACCGAATCGAGAAGGACGACCACACAGACAGCCGGAAATGGCTTTCCAAGGACCAATCACAGCTGCTTTTTGTCAGCGCACTTCCACTTGAGGTCTTGAGGTTTGCGACCGTCCAATGCGCAGTCAGGATTTTTTTGAGGTACGCAACGACAGTTGTAGGACCTCAGCGCGGGGGGCGTGGTGTGCAGGGGACACAGAGACAGATTTGAAGGTTGCAGAGGCTATGCATCAAAGCATAAATTGGCCTTTAGACCACTATGGCCGTAGATGCTGCATTGCTGCATGTGAATGGGTTGCATAGTGTCCGCTTCAATGTTAAGCCATATACTTCAGGAATCATATTAAAAAATAAATCATGAAAAACATCTCTGGAGCCCACAATTGCTGTCTCACAACCCCACAGGGGTTCTGAAATCTGCTTTAAATGTTTTAATCTAGGAAAAAATGTTTTACCATTCTGTAGGACAGTTTCAGGATCAAGTGATGGCAATAGAGCTCCATCGGTTGATCTGCAATGGCAAACAGACCATAATTCAAAACAACAGCTGTAAGATTAATCACAATAATTACGGGCTGCGGGCCTACTTGTCTTTGTCCCCCGAGGCACTTTTTTCACTGTCGTTGATGATCGTCAGCTCGTCCAGAAGCGCAGTCGACTCTTTTGTAAACTTCTCAAAAACCTGAAATGAAACGAATGACAAATAAGTACCAAGCTTCCAGTAACCATGGCAACATCCACTTTAGGATGAGCTGTAAAAGGTTTCAATATATTTCAGATACCAGTCTCTTGTTGAGCCAGTCGCTGTGGTCATAGTCCAGACTTCCTCCGAAATCGTCTGTAAGCTGGCAAGGTTCGATGTAACGAGTGAGCTTATTGGCCGAAACCAGGATCACCTGAACCAAAGCATTAAAAGTCAGCATAAAGTCAGAAATCAGCCTGATCAAACACTAAAAGTAAAATTTTAATCATGTTGAGACTATTCCAGTGTGGTATTCCAATTACAATATGGAAAAGAAAAGGAGCCCTGCAGAGGATAGTGAGGGGAGCTAAAAAGTTAGGGTTACTAATATGTTTCTATTTTCAAAATTTTGCTTTTCTAAATGTATTTCATAATATTTTCAGGCGGTTTGTATGAAAATGATAAACATTAACATTGACTATATTTGCCTATATTGCTGAAGCTGGCTTCCGATTTAGCAATGTGCTAAAGAGCTGTATCCCTTTCCTGAAGTACCTGAAAGAAATTTGCAATAAATCAAATTTAAGAAAGTAAATCTTAAACACAGACCCTTTCAAATCAGACATTATTTTATCTCAAATAAATTCCAAGAATATAAACTGCAATACTTAACCAAGTGGAAACTTGGAAATATAATTTTGTCCAATTAAGCAGCCAAATGGTTCCTTTTATTTTGAAAGGGTGTCTCTTTATCAGTCAGTAATTCAACAATAAAAACGATTATTGAGTTGGAAAAAATCATTTATTTTGTAATTTGGCAAAAAACATAAAGCATACTTCTTTTTTTTTTTATTTTGCATAAAAATGACATTAAACTAGAGATGTTTTTTTTTTCAGTAATAAAAAAAAAATCTTTTTTTTCTCTTTTCTTTTTAGGCAATGCAAAGGTATTTTTTTTCCCAGACCAATGTACATAAATCAAAGGATATATTTCAAATGTTATATATTTTCATTATGTTTTCTATTATCTTTCTGATTATTTTTTTTTTTTTATTATTTGACCTAATATTTTTATGGATCATTAACATAAACATCATTTAAAAAAAAAATGATGAATTGTTACATTTTTGGTTTGCTTTAATAAAGAAAATCAAATAAAAAACATTTTTTTTTTTACCTCAGTCAGGAGGGGAAAAAAGCTGCTTTTTTATTTCTGAAATTCAATATTCTCTAAAGTGGTGGGTATGAAACTAGAGATTAGGTTGTGGTTGTTTTTTTATGTACATAAATATAGCCAGTGCCAGGATACATAGCTTCTAAACCAATATGGCGACAGTGATGTGGTTATGTTGATATCAAAAGGACTTGATATAAGACTTTAAAAAAATTGAGTACAGAAACACATTTAATTTTTCTTTGATAATGATAATTTTTGGTTAATTAAATTTAATGTATTTAGACTCCATATACCTCCTATCAAAGTAGGTTGGTTTCATTAAGAATTTCTCACTTATCTTGTGTCTGCTATGAAGAACCAGCTTTAAATATTTATTTTTCCCAACAGCCTCTTTATCATACGTGCCCCAACAACTGCATAGCCCTGAAAGGGACAACTATGATTACAGGTTTTATAACAACTTGAAGCATTTATTGCTCGCTCACATCTGTTTTCTACTTTTGCTAAATAACAGTTATTAATTGTCCACTCATCCCTGATCCCATTCTCTAGGTCTCTGATTTACAATGGAGCAACAGATAAAGTGGGAGAAGGCTGTCCTCCTTTAGGCTGTTTAACGAATACAGACTGCTGACATCCTAAAAATACACTCAGGAGTTGAAATATGCTCTGGACCTCCAATAAACTCTGCAGAGTTATTACATTAGAAATGCTTTGAGGTTAAAAAATTAATCATAACTGAAGAGTTTTGCTCTCAGAATTTCATCATCTTTATGAGTTGTTGTCCAAACACTGACTATATAGATCACCTCTGTTTCCATAATTCTCATAAAAAGCTGTCTGCAAACATCAGTACAGATATTTAAGCTCTAAAATAATGTAATTTATCATTGCAGGAACATTGGAAACATTGTGATCATTCCATTCCAGTGAGGCAAAGGAGCGTTGATCCTTATAAGTCAGGAAATGGCTGTAAAGAGTAGCTACTTGCCTAAACCTGCAACAGTCAGAGCAATAATTAATGACTGAATCTGTGACAAACAAGACCTTGAGCTATAGCAACATTGTTTAATACATGTGAATGTAAACATAGCATAAAATTTCAGGGAGTTTGTGTTGGGTTGATTTATTTCTTTGCAGGAACATTTATAAGGAAAATGGATTTGTAGAAGGAGAGAAATATCCAGTCTGACAAACCAAAACAGCTAATCCTCCTATTGCCTCTTATATGGAGCCCTTTTTGTCACTGCATGATTAAATACTGCACAGTACCAGCATTCTTCAGTGTGTTGCTGCTGACATCTAATGTTCATCACCATCCGGTTCAAACCTCTCAACTACGTATGTCGCGATCTCGAGATCGGAATCGGCCCGATCTTTTCCTATTTTACCGTGATCGGAGATCAGCTACATTACCTGACTAGTCGCGGCGAACTTTACAGCAACTGCAGTAAAGTACCGGCTAGTTACGGTTGATGGTAGTTGCACAATACAAACCTTCGCAGCTGCTGCAAAGCAAGCATGTCAGAAGTGTGGGAGTATTTTACTGTAGTGAGTAAGGGTGTAAATAATAATCGTTTGGTACGATTTGGGGGGGGGGGGGGGGGTCTGGAGCCGAGGTATTGCATTGCACTCATTGCACTGATTCTGTGCAGTATTTTCTGATGCAAAGCCTTGCAGAATCTATAACACTTGGGCATTATTATTTTTCAGTGGAAGAGGTTTAAATAGGGATAGATGGAGTGCAACTTTTCTACTTCAGTTTTTTTCTGTAGTTTCTCAAAAAAAAAAAAAAAAAAAAAAAAAAAAAAAAAGCACAACGATATTACAGCTTTCATTGGTTTATTTCAAATTTGAAACATTGTCTAGCCTGTATGCTGTAAAAAAAAAAAAAAAAAAGAAAAAAAAAAATTCACCAATTAATCGAATCGTGGTGTATTCTTGAGTATAGAAAATAATCAAATCGTTGGGTCAGGAAATCGATACTGAATCGAATCGCCATGATGGGTGGGATTTACACCCCTAGTAGTGAGTGAAGACAGTCCTAAAGCTACTTGCAATGTCTGCTACATAGGAATTTCAAGAGGAGGTAGCAGCAGAGCTACATTTAACACCATGAACTTGATTCGTCATTTGAGGACAAAACATGACAATGTGTATGAAGCGTTTTGTAAAGCTGCAGAACGACTGGGTTACTAAAGCAAAGCAACAAAAGCTGGACGAGGAGAGACAAATACTCCAACGAAAATAATAGAGCAAAGAAGATCACAGAAAGGTTGGTCGAATTTATTGCTCTTGACTGAATTAGGATATGTGATTGAGGCATAACTGGAAAGAGCATTGTGGTTATTATAATTAAGTATTCAGGTTTGGTTGTTTAGTTGTTTTTAGGGCTACGTAGGTGTTTGTTCTAGACTGAAGAATGGTCTTGTTGATTTTGATCATGTTTCAGTGATCATGCTACTTTAAGTTGCAGTCCTGAAGTTTTGAATTCATTAGATTGAATTCTGTTTACTTACTTTTTTAAGTTGTATTGAGATTTTTCAAATTTATTTACTGAATTGTGACTATTTGTCTTCTATCTGTTTATATCACATTTAAGATGAGCAAGGGCATTTTAAATTTGCTGAGTGGTCAGTGCACTTTATTTTTATTGACTTTTTGCCAGCCTATATTAATCACTTATAAGCTAAAAGTGGATCTTGGATAGCACTTTATTTGATAATACTGTACCGTCAGTCAAAATTGAAGCTGACCTTTAATCTTGGGTAAGATTTTGATTTAATGGGATTTACAATAATAATAGAAATGCTTTTTGATCAGATATTAGTCTAATAAAAAGTTGAGTTACTTACTCAAAATATATTTGAGCTTTATCTATTTCACTACTAAAGAAAAATTATCGGATCGGGACTCAAGATCGGATCGGATTTGAGGTTAAAAGATCGGATAAGGATCGGAGGCCTAAAATGCTGATCGGGACATCCTTACTCTCAACACATTTGAGCGCAACGACAATCTCACTCACTGTGGTGCCGTAGCGCAAAGATGTCTACCTCCTGGCAATGCAAGACCCAATTCTATGGAATTATAAATAGCAATTTCTAAGGCAAGTCAAACACAATGATTGAGACTTTCAGTTCGTACATGACAACAACACATTTATGTATAACATATTACATAATATATATCTGACAATAAATCCTGTAATTATTACACGCTGTAGTTTAGAACCATTATTAATCCTCAATCAGCTTCTACAATAATACAAAAAACTCTAAGACAGATTTCCTGTAGTTGGGATTTTAAAATTGGGGTGCCACAAGATTATTCGGGGTGGCATTATAGTGAATATTATGCCTTATGTATGCAGAATATTTATAATTATAACTTAAACGTTTTCTTTTTCTAAAAGTAGAATGACAAGAAAGCAACCAATCATGACAACACCCAGCGTTATGAGAAAGTCGTTTCGAAAGGTACTCTATTACAGTAATATGCTAAAGCTTTGTAAGGTAGTTAGTTGGCATCAGCCTCATTAATTGGACAGCTGGAGTGAATTAAAGAGCTTTTTGACAGCATGCTGTAAAATTCACCGTTTTACATCTGCGCTATTTAAGGGGTTCACTTATCAATAACATACGCGCCAGCATAAAACCATTTACATATCCTCTGCACTGTAATGCTGTTGCAGAGAAGCAGCAAGTAGCTTGAACAATGAGAAGGTAGAATGAAGCCACTGCTGTGTGCTGCATGATGCTGCATTCAATTGCGCTGAAAAGGTGGAAGTACTGACTAGAATCGTTCGTAAAACTCAGACCATTGCAACACAATGTATATATATATATTTTTTTTTGTTTATTAACCAAAGCAAATTGCTGGATCATAAGATAAACTCCAGCCCGAGTGTCTCTGATGGTTTTCTAAATCAGAATACAGGGCGTTGTGAGTTTAATATCAGACTACAAGATAAAAGCAGGATTTATAAGGAGAGAAAAGAAATCAAGCAAAGTAACCTTTTTCTTCGTTATCACATAAATCACACAGCAGTTCAATTTTGCCCATAAATAAACCTGAAAAGACAGTTGGCAGAGAGGCTGTCTTCCAGTTGTCACGGCAAACGATGCCAACAGCAAACCTGGACTCAATCCATCGTGTGTATAAGTGTGTTTTTGATTTAAGTGCCAGGTCAGGCGCTACAGCAGCTGTAGATCACACACCCCGCCACCAAAACTCTCCATGGTTGAGATGAGTCACATTTCAGCACCGTCACTGGGATCTCCCTCACAGCTGCTGTGGATGTTATCTGCTATTCAAGGATGGAAAGAAAACTAGAGGGGAAGCCACCCCACAGATTGGTTTAACTAGAACATGCTACCTCAGTAAAACTGACTTTAGGAGGTAATGAACTTAGTCTATTGCATTTTAACCTGCATACTGCCTCTTCAAGCAATCAGAAACATCTTCAGATTGGTTAAAAATAGGCTTATCTTCACATCTACTGCAAAGGATTATCCTTCTTTAACAACTTTCAAATTACCACAGACCAGCTGACTTGATCCGGTTACCATAGAAACCATGGCTGAGCCAACATGGCTGCAAAAATTTGGGTCAGCAAGACTACAGATCTATATTAGCAAAACCATCTGTCAATGATAGAGGTGGTGGTGACCATAACCACAGATGCCAACAGACACTATGAAGCATCCAGGTTTCTGTATGATGCCAAAAGTTAGTAGACGCTGACTAGGAAAAGTCAAACTAGTTTTAAAAACCAAACTAAGCATTAAAAGAAGGGAATATTTAGAATATCGTTGAAAAACTATTGATTACCATTTTCATAAAGCCCAAACGCATTATATTAATATGGCAACCTACTCGTCTTCTAAATATCCATGTCTGCAATTCTACCGCTGGGAGGGGATTATTTGTTGCAATATTTGGTAGCCTACTTTACTTCCAATACTGCACATTATTGCTGTGCTTGCAGTCTGATGGGTTTTCAACACATTTAAAACTGGATACACAGTTTATTGAAAGACATGCTGAAGCTAAAGCAGAGTGGTGGGTGTATGGGGAAAATAGTTACCAGCAAAAAGATAAGGGAGGAAATGTGAGTGGTCACAAGAACATACAAGTATTCACAAATAATATATTATATTCATTTTCAGTTTTTCTAATATGTTGAAGCCTGACTTCATTTAATTATCATTTTAGAATGATCCAATCTAGGTTTGTTTGCTACAGATCTATATCTTGTCTGGTTCTGAGAGAACTAATATTAGAAAAAAATGGATCTATGGCTACGTTCACACTGCAGGCCTTGATGCTCAATTCCGACTTTTTTTGTGAAAACCGTTTTTTTTTTTTTTGCGTTGCCGTACACATTTTCAAATATTTGAAACTTGGATGTGATCTCCTGTGTGAACTGCAGTCATACAACGCAAGTGTCCTACATGCGCAGTAGAGGACGCAATGACGTCACAAGCAAGCGTGCTCTGTGTTTAAGGAAGTACCATGGATGGTAGTGCCGGAGCGCATCTAGCGATCTTTCCCAACCTTATAAACACAATCTTTTCAATATAGATCTGTGTTGTTCAGACTGTCACGAAAAGATCAGATACAGGTCACATATGGGCAAAAAAAAAAAAATCGGATTTGGGTCACTTCAGGCTGCTGTGTAAATGTAGCCTATGAGCCATTAACTGTGTTTTGAAGAATCTCTCAAAAAGCTCTGAGCTGGATTTCAACCTTAGCATCACAAACAGATTGATTGTCCTTCTGTCGATGCTTCTTTGGTAGTGAGACTAATGGCGCCACCAAAAGAGGTGGATGCCTCATCAATGTTTTAATGATAAAGCGTCATCAGACAATGTCAGACAAACAAAGTAGAAACGACACATTAGCGCAGTGATTCCCAACCAGGGGTACTCGAGACCCTAGTGGTCTGCGTGTGCATTGCAAGGGGTACATGTAAATATTTTATTTATTAAGTAGTAAAATAAAATAGGGCTGGGATCTGTTTTGCTTTGTGAGGACCTAATTAAAAAATGAAAGAAACTTTTATCAACCAAAAAAATTACATTTTCTTTGAGTTCACCTTCAGTTTTGACCCACACCAAAACCAAGCAGATGAACAGACTAAATGTAGAGAACAGCCTGAGATCAGCTGTTTTTCACACTGAGCTATCGGAGCTCATCAAAGCAGCTCAGATGTCTTGATGAAAACAAAGTAAAATCAATAAGTCAGTTTGACAGTAACTGTTGTTCTGTATTTGGTCTCGGTTCATCAAGTTTTAATGTGATTATAAGGGAGTTACTCAGATCAGCTCCAGATTTATAAATCCATGTTTATAATACGATTTGATTTTTTATTTTGATTCCTCACTAACTTCTAGACAACATATTTATGTTGCTTTTCTAATTTGAGATGGAAATAATAAAATGCCTAAGATATAAATGGTCAAATTAAAAGATTAAAACAATTTTTATTTTATAATCAGATATTGTACATTCCACTTTTGGACATTAATCAATTTAATATTGTTTCCCCATGTAAAGATTTGAACATACAGAGAGGAATAAACTGACTGAAACTTCCTATACAATGTGCTATATTTCATATTTATGCGAGCTTTAGGAAAAGTAAAAGCCTGTTTGCCTCCAGCAGGTGAGGCACTCACCTCAAAGCCCAGGCGGTCTTTCTCCTTCCAGAAACAGAAGTGCGTAACCTTCTTATCCCAGAATTCGTCAGGCTTCACCACACAGACCAGCGACACCTCCGCTGGGATCACGTTCTGAAACATCCACCCACACGCCGCATCTTTAAAAACCTGCACCGACAACCAAACACCACAATCCTCGACGGAGGTTCGATTCCTACCTGCAGCATGAGCACCACCGTCTTCACAATGTTCCACTGAGACCTCCGGCCATCCACGATCACGGTGAAACCACGAGCCTTACACTTGTCACTGAAAGTGGGAGATGAGTTTAACTTGATGATAGTTCAGACACACATTAGGCTACCTTAGCTAGCATGCCTGTACCTAGGGATGCTGAGTAGGTAATCCAGCGTGGCGCTGAGTTCCTCCATGCTGGTCTGATCTGAATTGAGGGGGATGGTGAGGATCAGACCGCTGCGCCGGTCCTTGCCTCCTAACAGACGCCAAGAAACATTGAGTTACTGAAGGCGAAGATTTAGCACTAAAGGAGCATGAGGACACTGGGTATTACCTGAGAGGAAGGCCAGCTTCTTTTTTAGGACCGGGAGGATGGAGTTTGCTTCCATGGTGATGGCAGACATCTAAAAAGATGCAAGAATATTTAACAACAACAAAATAAAAGATTTTTCTTTTACTAGGAGAGCACATCATACACATACAATACCACCTTCAGAAGCTTAAAAGGTTTTAGAAGAAAAAGTGAACTCCTTCTGATAGTAAGATTTACTACAGCTGAGATTTCTAATTTACTGCCATCAATCACAGATGTCTAGAGGAGTTGTTGGACAGCCTGATGTAGCACTTTGAGTAAAGGGAGGGAGAACATTATAGAAAAGATCACTTTGAAAAAATATTCCAGTGCCTGAAGTAACAGGCAGCTAAAAAACAGTAAAGAAACACTTCAGTTTTCTTGCTTCATTGGTGTAAAAGTACATCATTTCTCCATGTAACCCATTCATTCATTCATCTATGATCCATCAAAGATTTAAATTCAAATACATAGACCTTAATAGAAAAAAGAAGAAATTATTAGTATTCCTTCAAAAGTATTTGGTTAGGCTCATATGCTGCTAATTCTACATTTACTACATCTTTCTAGAGACCAGCAGCATGTTTTGATCTTTACTGTATTAAAATAAAGTCTTAAAAAAGCTAAATCTGTGACTCTTAAAATAAAATCAGGCCTTTCTTTATCCGGTTTATTTCCACCTACAACTTGGAATCTTCCGTCGCCAATCAGCAAAAAGTAAATCATTTGCTTAATGATTAATTTGTTTAGTCACTGAACAAGTTGTGAACACAACAAGGTACACTAAATGCTAAAATAAACTTTTAACTATTAATCCCAAAAGAACTGAAAGACAACAATACAAATTTAACCACAGCGCATGCAGTATATTAACTGACTGTTAAGCTGGGGACGTCGGCTCTCTAATGTTTAAAAGAGTACTGAGTGTAATGTGACTGGATAAGGCCTTAAAAGATAAACACAATGAGGAAGGAAGGGGATGAGTGCGTTTGCAGAAACACCACCTAAAACCACCTGCAAACAAAAGAGCTGGAAACATACAAAAGAATAGTTAGCCGTCGGGTTTTACAGATGTTTCGACGAAATCGTGTCACCTTCCTTCAGGGAGCTTCAGCAGCGAGGAGCTGAACTGATTTTTTTAAGCAAAACAAAACTGAAACAAAACTAAAAAAATATTCAAAAAAGTGTGAAATGTGAGAGTTTAAAAAGATAAACATTAGCGCTCTGGCTGACATGCTGTACAAATAAGACAGGGACAGGACTGTTATTTTTCCCTAACAGATTTTCTCCCAGCTGGCATTCTTCCCAGCAGATTCAGATGCTGGCTCCAGCTCGGCCCATGATTTACTGCTTGTTTGATCAGGGCTTTTTTTTTTTTTTTTTTTTTTTCAGGTCGCACTCAGCAGTCAGCTAGTAAATCAGCAGGTTTTTGTTTCTGGATGAAACATCTTTGATGCTTAACTGCTCACCCAGCACTTCTCATCAGTCAGTTATTTCTTCTGTTGGCCATTCAATTGAATTCGGTTTATTTATATAGCACCGATTAATAACACATGTCATCTGAAGGCACTTTACAGTTCACCAGATCATACAGTTAAATTGATTCAAAGTTTTCTATCTAAGGAAAATCAGCTGATTGCATCGACTCGAAGGCAATCCCTCACACTAAGCATGCTTGTAGCGACAGTGGAGAGGAAAAACTCCCTTTTAACAGGAAGAAACCTCCAACAGAACCAGGCTCAGTGTCATCTGCAGAGGTCGACTGGGGTTATAGGAGACAGAAACAGAGATACAAATGGAAACTGTAAAAGGCAGAGGATGAAGAGAGCACCCACATCATAGTCTATGAAGGTGCTCCTTTTGGAAGTTTGGGGCCTGGCTGCACTAATAGTGAAAAATCAAATACCAAATGTTAGCAAAGAGTTCAGAGATAACAATAATTTTAAAAAATCCCTTTAAAATTAAGCTTGTGATTTTATCTTCAAACATATGAACCATTGGCTCAAAATGTTTAAATTTAATCATAGCTTAAAATAAAATTTTCTTAAACAAACGTATTCCTCCTACAACTGAGACATTCTTAGTGTTTAAGGTCTTTAAACTAGGGCTGAAACAATTCATCAGATTAATCGTGATTAATCGATTATTGAAATAAACATCGAGTAAATTAGTAAGCGGTTAATCGTTAAACAGGAGTGTAGAGACTAAAATATGCCTATAGCTGACAGAGTGACCCACCTTGAGCAGCAATTATACCAAAATTGCAAAAAACATATGCACATTTGCATTTAAGATTAAAAAAAAAGCTTTTTTGTCTGTCAATCTGCTCTATCCAGAGTTCCTCAAGTGGAAAGAGTTTTAGTTTCACCTGGTTTAATTTTGCAAAAAATATTCTTTAAGGAACCTTTTACTATACAATTATTAGAAATAATCGACAGATTAATCGATTTGCTAAATAATGGTTAGTTGCAGCCCTACTTTAACTGCCTATCCACAGCTAGAGGTACACCTAAAGGAAGGCTAATATAATTTTCCTTTCTTGCAAAAAAGATAAAGTCATCTTTAATTATAAAAAGATTATAGCAGCAATAAACTAGAATAGAAAGGCCATTCGGTGGAATTAAAAAACGGCTGCAACCATCTGCTAGCATGATGGTGTTGCTGCTTTCCAACTACAGCTGTTTCACTCTGATCAGCATATCTGTTAAAAAATATAGCTAATAGCTCGACTTATTAAGTAGCTGTTATACTGCTGTAATAAATATTTTTAGTGGCAGAAAATGTTTATTAGGTTTGTGAAGCGTATTAATAGTGATAGTAGTGCAGACAATGATTAGACTTTAGGATACAAAAAGCTATAATCCAAATTTACCTGTTTAGTTTTTAAAAGTTCACTATTTTGGATTCAATTTGGGGTTCAAAAGAGCAACCCTACAGTTGCAGGAAGAACTCTTGCTTCTTATAACACTAATATAATGTGACAATAAAGGGATTTTCTATTCTATTCTATTTCATTCTACTAACTCCCTTTGAATATGGCTAATTGTCTTTTAAAAAGCTACCATGGCCCGTTTTTCCACCACTTTAGCTACTTTATATCATATCTAATATAGATAAAAACTCTAGGGGGAAAACCAATGCATCTGTTGATATTACCTGGAATTTTTCTCTCTCTCTCTGCAGTTTTTTTTTTTTGTAATTTTTTTTAAGTCCTTTTTTTCTCTGCAGTGTTTTATTTGCACGTTTTTTATGTTCATTTTTTCTCAGTAGTTTTTTATTTTCTGCCTTTTTTTCTCTGTAGTTTTTTTATTTGCACATTTTAATTTTCTTTCTTTCTTTGCAGTTTTTTTTTTCCATTTTCATGTTTGTGATCAAACTGTTAATAGAAAATGTGAAATAATACCAGCTGATCACCATGGTTCGTGTGCCTCTTGTGATCTTACAGACCCAAATTTATACAAAGCAGAAGTATAATTTTTCCCCCTTTTTTTTTTAGATAACTGTATTATCTAAAAGCATGCATGTTTCATTTCAAGGCTATTTTCATCCATCTCTTTACAAAGCAGTTTGTTTAACTGTTTGAATTTTAAAATCAATATAACACATGTGTGGTCTCATGCATTTTATTTCAACATTTTTTAGCCTGTCAGGACGATTGCTGATTTGTAAACAAGAGCCCAGAGGTCTATCCTGCTGCAGGGCATCACCTTCCTGCAGCCCCCCTGCAGCACCGCTCGGTTCGGCCCAGCTGGTCTCGGCTCCGATCGTTCAAGTCCGACCCAGCGACACAATGACCTACATTCAGCAGCCGCAGACTGCGGAGGCTGCGGCTGTAAACCTCCATCACCACGTCTTCCTTCCGCCCACAACCGACAACTTTGAGCTCAACCAACAATGAGTATTGATCCGCTGGCTTTCCTTACCTTTTAGTCAAATCCGCAGCATTTTCCACTGTGTAAAAAAAATATCCTCCCCGTCTTCCTCCTTTTCTCTTTCCTCTTTATGCCCTCGATTTCGTTCTCCCTTTTCTTTTGTTTCCAGACTCTGTGAAAAACCAGAAACTAGACGCGTTTTATGGAATAATGTACTAAAATCCTCAGTTTGCTCACTTCTCCCCTTCTAACACCAGAAGCTCACACGAGCCAGGCGGTGGAGCTGGTCGCACTGCGCATGTGCAGTAAAGTCAAATAAAATACAGTAACTTCCGGTGTTTGATTACCGTTGTATTTTCAATAATCTGACTCAGGGGGGCGCTGTTGCTTCCTAGATCTCATTTCGCTTAATTTCTTGGCTTATCCAGATTGGATCTAACAAATAATCTCAATTGATCAAGAAATAAATAAATAAAATAAAATAAAAGACAAAAAAAGAGATAAAAATGCTCTTTCCCCCAAATCCACTTCAAAACTCTCTCAAAAGATAAACTTTCGAAATAATTTCTTGGATGTCTTTTGAATGATAATGCATTTGCATTTTATGAAGCAGAAATCAAATCATCATCCATCCATCGACTTACTAACGCTTAATCCCAAGTGGGGTTGGAGGGGTGCTGGTGCCTATCTCCTGATGTTTACAGGCAAAATGCGGGGTACACCCTGGACAGGTCACCAGTCAAATGCAGGGCAACACAGAGACAAACAACCATTCACACACACACTCACACCTAAGGAGAATTTAGAGAAGCCAATTAACCTAACAGTCATGTTTTTCAACTGTGGTAGGAAGCTGGAGAGAACCCATGCATGCTCAGGGAGAACATGCAAACTCCTTGCAGAAAGACTGGGAATTGAACCCAGAACCTTCTTGCTGCAAGGGGTGGGTATCCACTGATGAGCCGATATCAAATCAACTAATCATATTTTTTATGCATGTGTCCACTGTGAAATAATATGGAATGAAGTGCACCACTTGCTTTTTCCATATAACCCCAGAACAGAGGTGTCAAGTAACAAAGTACAAATACTTCTTTACTGTACTTAAGTAAACTGTTTAAGTATCTACTTTACTCCATTACTTATATTTCTTCCTACTTCTGACTTCTACTCATTACATTTTCACACAAGTATCTGTACTTTCTATTCCTTACATTTTTCAAACAAACGTTACTCCTTACTCTTGGCTTCGGTTTAATGTTTATAAATATTTATTTCATGTCATGTGCTCCATCCAATGCAGTTGATTGGCTCCATCCACATCTAGTGAAAACTAGTGTAATTGGATGAGTCATGTAGCGCAAACACTCATTAGTTAGCTATTCGTCTAATTTGTGCTGACCCCAAAGGAAATCATCAGAAGCAAGCAGGTGTTTTTCAAACTACAAGCGTGAATTGTCTATTCAATGCTACAATGTTGGATTCAGATAAAGATGTTGAAATGTCTGAAAGGTCGGACACAGGCGAGACCAACAAGACCTCCCTCATCCTTGGCCCTATATCAAAGAATTTTTCCGAAATAGTCGAAAAATGTAGCTTTCAGTTTATATATTGGCATCTGGCTGTTTTTATTTTTAAGGTTACTTTATACTTTTATACTTGAAGTAGTTTTTGGAGGAAATACTTTTTCACTTTTACTTGAGTAAAAAGGTCAAGTTGATACTTCTATACTTCTACTTAAGTAACAAATGTGTGTACTTGACACCACTGGTATTTTGTTCTATTCTGGGGAGAATAAATTCCAAAGTCTCTGAGAATTTCTTTTTTGTGACAATCAGATCACAGTGTTGTCATATATCTTCTATCTGATTTGACTGTAATGTTTTACAAAATGCGCTAGGATGTGATTTGTCGAAAAAAATAAAACAATATGTGTGATACAAAATTAAGGCAACTTTCAGAAAATTGTTTATTTGTATTTATAATTATTTGTATTTATAATAATGGTAATGCAATTGACAGCAGAATCTGATTTGCAATATTGTCCTATCTACAGACAAAAAAGTGATATAGATACATATTTACATGTTCATTTACGATGATAATGGTTCGAGGACTGTCAGGCCAAATGACTGGCCCCCATGCATTTTCATCTGAACAAATCTGGCCCTCTTTGCAAAACGTTTGGACACCCCCCATTTACATTTTTTCCTTAGTAATAACATCTGAAAACCTTCCTAGAAAACAGTTGTTTTCACAAGATGACAAATGTTATTAGAAATATTCACCATAGATTTTTCATGCACCATAATCTGACAGGTTTTTTTTTTTTGTTTGCTTGATTTTCTGTAGAACATCTTATTTTTATATCGGGTGCCTCATAAACGAGTTGTACAGATAATCTCTAGTGATGTACACTCCAGCTCTTTAGAGCATTTTCCTTCATCATTCAGGGCAGCTTTGGAGGTCCAGGGCCATGCAAACCTGTAAATCAGAAAAGGAGAACTGCATCAGTTTTTTAGTTTTCACTTGCCTCTAATTTTATTTTATATTTCTTATACCTATTTTCTTTACAAAGGATTTGTACACTTTTTTCATTTTGTAACAAAACACAAACATCTGTTTTCTTTCTTTTATAATAAACTTATTTTTGCTTTTGTTTTTAATTTTTTCATTTACAAATAAAAGTTTATTTCTCAGACGTTTCTCTGTCTTTCCACTCAGAGCCCTGCTGTCACCAGGAGTAGAAATAAATACAGATTTTAAAAAAATGCACCCATGCTGAATCATTTACATTTAACATATTCAACTTTCTTAAAACAAATAAATGAAGAAAATACCTGAAATTTAAAGTTTAAGACTAGGATTTAACTCAGTCCTTTCTTACTCGACTCTTGAGGATAAAGATGGAAACTGTCTTGCAAAGCAGGGGTGGTTTTTCACCACACACTAGTGCTTTTATTCAGGCCATGAGAGGAATTCTTGTTTAATTGGACCAGATTAGCTCCTTCTGAATGATTTCGGTCTCTTTCACTTGTGTAGTGGAAAACTACAAGATATTGTAGTTGTAATTTTCTTACAACAGCTTTCCTCTCACTACTTTTTTTTTTATATAAGCTAGATCTATGGAGAATATTTTATAGTTATCCTGTATCCAGATTCTCTCACCTGAGCTGTGAATCTAGATTCAGATTCTATGTTCAGATAATTATAATGCTGTTTCTGTCAATCTTTTCATTTATGAAAGACGGCCAACTCTTATTTGATTATCAATTGTGCTATCTACCATATGGATGGAAAATAACTTCTAAAGCAAAATAGTCACACTGGATTTATTAAAGGTATTTAAAGATAGTAGTGGAACCCACATGTACACAAAACTTAATTTATGTTTTTGCACCATATCTTTGAAATGTTTTTTATGCATTTGTTTGTGTTAGTCTGTATCTCCATAATGAAAATGTTAAGGCACTGTGCACACTCACCACTGTGAGGCTGGCATCTGCTCTATGGTATCAGGCAGTGGCTTTCTGAAAGTTTCTGGCAGGAAGATGCAGAGAAGAACGCTGAGAAGTGACAGGACACCTATGATGATCCATGGCAGGAGCTCATTGAACTTAGCTGGGGACAAAAATCAGGCCAAATCTTTTCAGATCGAAGGATTAAATGTTTCCAAGTTTAGTCCGATCAAATATTTAGGGAGTATAAAAAGGAGGGGAAAAAAAGCACTGGAATTTTAACACAAATGGATCTCCAGTTCTAATTATTTATAAATGTAGAGAAATCTTATTAGGTAAAATAGCATTGCTGTCAATCACAGGCAACTAGATTTAAAGGTCTCACCCATTTCCAGCAGATATGGCGATAAAGAGGATCCCACTCGTGAAAACATGGCACACGAGGACATTGCTGTATTCCTGATCACTGTGGGAGACAGCTCTCCTGTGTAGGTGTACATCATCCCAGTCGCAGCCAGAACACCAAATTTACCCAACAGCACCAGGGACATGGTAAGAGCTTGATGACCTGCATGCAAAAAGCAGGTCCTGTGAGCTCACAAGCTGATAAAAAGATCAACCAACATATTAGCTTTTCAGGTACTGGAATCAAGCTTTCAGTTGACTTTCAAAGGCCACATATTTATGAGTGAATGTGTGTGTACAATTGACAATCCGCCAAGTCCTCATCTATGCACAGAAATAATGATTTGATTAATAAAAATGAACCATGAAGGGAAAAAAAATACTATATACTCTAACCAATGGTCTACTGGATGAACTCTGAGCTTACGTTCTTTCCAGAGGTTTTTATTTGGTTGAACCAATCTAGTTTTAGTTCAGTTCTCTCTGAAAGCACTTATAGGTTTCCTTAGATGCATGTTTTGGGATCATTAACCTACTGAATCATCCACTCATGTTTAAACATCATCACCATCTGCAGCAGGTTTATGTCTAGAACATCTATCTCCATTCTCTCCTTCGTCTTTCTTCAATTACATGAAACCTGCTGAAAGACAGCCCCACACCATGATGTTCCCATCTTTAATCATTACTGTTGGTATGCAGGTTTTGGGTGGATATATCCGTTGTTTTTTGACTTCCAAATCCATTGTGTATTACTGCAGCTAAAGAGTTTTATTCGGTCTCATCTGGCCAGATTGTATTTTCCCAGTATTCCACTGGCTTTTATAAATATATGCATTTTCTTCCACAGTAGAATCCTTGTGGTTACCTTTCTCAGGCTCTCCACAAATACTCATTGGCCCTCGGACATTTCTGATAATTATTTCCTCTCCAGTTGCACGGAGGACATAATCTTAGCACTTTTAAAACATTTTTTTTTTTGTAATTATCTTCTTCTTACTTTGAAATTGTATACTTAACAGAACCGAGTAGCAGTTTGGACATTTTTCTGTAACCAGAGCCCAAATATTTTGCAACAAAAGGCTTTAACATCTTGATAAGTTTCTTTTGTTACATCTTGGCAATGAGACACTTTTTTATAAGCCTTCATTTGGGACTGAAACAGCTGATTGTTTTACAAAAATGATCACATTTCTTTGCATTTACTGACATATTTTGAGTTTCCATGCCTTTTGTCACCTCTCTTTCTTCATGTGTATAGTACTTTTTTCCCCCCTGTATCTTATTCTATTTCATTACTCATTCTTACAAGGGTTTTATTTTTGCACATAAAGGCTGGATTGGGTTGTTATCATCATCTGGTGATAATTAAGTATCACTTTTGCCATTTACAAAAACATTTATTTAAAATTCTGATGATTATATGCATATATTTCATTATTTGAATCACTAATGTAAATTTAAGGCATCGATAACATTGAACAAAACTAAATACCGTTTTCCAATGACAATTCGATTCATTAAGGAAAAACATCCTAATATTATTATATATATAAACAAAATTATAATTATCAATAATCACATATTGTAAAAGGCTAGAATTAATGAAGCCACACGAAGGCAAATGCCATATGATAGAAACTGCTTAAACAAAAAACATGCAAAATGATAAATAATAAAATATATAAAATCTGTAAAAAGACAAAAATGAAGGACAATAAAAAAGAAACGGATTTATCTATCAGTCTAGAATCAGAAAAGCAATTTTAAACAAAAATCATAACTTATATCTCTTTGGAATGTGGTAATAACATTGAAGCTTAAAGGGAATCTAAAGCATTAATTGCTTCAGTTCGTGATCAATTTTTATGATAAAGAAATACAGAAGATAGACAATGAACCACTGTTGACCAACAAGAGCACATGTATTGTTTTATATTGTTGGAAAAAAAATTGAGGAAATATTTCACCCTATTTAGAGAAAATGAAGGTTTTGGAAGTTTTTGTTACATCTAGTATCATCTAATTATGTGAAATGAATGCCCTCTTTTACAAAAGAATACCATGCCAAAGGTCAAACGCATTTGTGTTAAAGTGATGGTGATTTGCTGCTTCAGAACCTGGACAAGTTACTCATTAAACACTTTAATGTGGTTGACATAAAAATAAAAAGAATGAAAGAATATAAGTTCCTGCTCAGTGATGTAAATAACTAATTTTTATCGCTGAGTCGTAGCTATTCGTGCAAAGTTTGACACAATCAACTTTTAGGTTTAGGAGGAAATTACTTTCTCACTTCAGGCCAAGATCATTGGTGTGACTTCTTAAAAAAATACAAAGAAAATCACTCTTTTCTCAAATAAGTTTGTTTTATATACAATCAGCATTTATAACTTCACTGCACAATCATTTGTCACCCTTGAAATGATAATTAATTGATAAATTGATAAATGAATCCTGATATACTTTATCAAAAATAAGCACAGTGATAAAGTGGTAAATCAGTTACTGACACATTTTTTACTTGATAATACCAGTTAGAGGTATACGAGGGCGTTCAATAAGTAATGCCCCTGGCCCACTTCCAGATGTTTGTTTGAGCTGAAATTTTGTATGTGAAGTATTTTAAATCTCTATAGATTAAAAAGCAAATTACAGCTCTGAACTAATTGTGGTTTCTGATTTACTGGTGTTAAAACTGAGTCAAGTCTGAGTTTTTGAATTTGAAAGTGGTAGACTTTTGATCAAATGAAAGTAACTTATAGTGATAATTTCCCATAATATAACCTTGTATGGTAAAACATTTTGCAAGGTCATATAACGGGCATCATCACCATACATTACTTTAATTTCATCAAAAGTCTCCCGTGGTGTGAATCCTTTTCAATAGAAAAATGGGATCAATGCTCAACACTCAACAGGTTCCATTTCAGACTTTACTCAGTTCAAACACCTGTAAGTCAGAAACCACAAATAGTTTAGAGCTGTAATTTGCTACTTAATTTATAGAGTTTTAAATAACGTCACGTGCAAAAATTCAGCTCGATCAAACATCTGGAAGTGGGTCTGGGGCATTACTTATTGAACGACCCTCTATCTTTAATATGTTTCTGAAAAAGTCAGAGTGTTCGGTGATAAAGGTGCTTCTTATATACTTATCACACTCACTGTTCATGGTGACCTGGATAAGAAAAAGTGCCAGCGCCCCCAGAAGGGAGAAGCTGACAAATGAAAGACGGCGAGGACACTTTCGGGCAGCCAGCCAGCTGGCAAAGTATGCTGGGATCTCCACAGCTGTGAGCAGGAAGTAGTTCAGATAGGGGTTTCCATACAAAGAAGAGGTACTAAAGGACAGACCAAAGTAGCTGACACTCACAGAAAACCTGGAAAAAAACAAGACAAACTGACACAGCTTTAATTTATTCATTTTAGATCAATAAAGTAACTGAGTCTGTAGCATCATATAGAGAAAAAAAAACGGTTAAAAATATTGCATTTTTCTGTAAGATTTTTAGCTTGGCTGCAGTGATCATAAAGATGTTTTCCACAGAGTTTGCTTTATTTTTAAGGAAACCTTTGCTGCTCACCAAATAATCCACAGTTTTATCGTTATATTTCGAATTTTTGCCTTCTTCAACAGGTCCAGGAACCTGACCGACTCTGGCTCCTGTCTTTCAGTTTTTTCAGCCTGCAGAGTAAAACAGAAACACATCAGTATCCCACCAACAGCTAATTGGAGCTTCTTGAGCTGAAGTTCATTTGGTGTGTTTTTTTACTTTGGAAGTGTCGAAAATGACAGGTGGGGCTTCCACTCTGTTCTCCAGAGCAGCTAACCTCAGCAGACTTGTGGCCTCTTGCAAGCGGCCATGAGACAGCAGCCAGCGAGGAGATTCTGGAATCATCCTAATGGATATTTATAAACATTTAGAGCTGGGCATGAAATTATACTAACACAATCAAAAAAGGAAAAATGCACTTCAGTTCCAAAAAACAGCACTTTGCAAATATATTTAAAGTATTGTGTTAAAAGTCACTCCTTCAGCTGAGAGAGGTCTTTTATTATTTTTATCTCTCAGCAATAAAAACTACAGACAGTAGAAGCATCTTTATTGCAGTGTTTCAGGAGATTTCACTAGTTTGTGATTAGGATTATGCTACTTGATGTTAGACCAGTCTTCAATGCATTGTGATCCACATTCACCTTCCACAGGGAAGTAAATGTTGTAGTTAGACCATCTTACCACCAGAGGGGGATACAAGCCAAGCCAGGTAAAGCCATGATGAGGGACAGGTATCTCCAGCTCCTGACCAGGTATGCAGTTGCAGTCAGAAGCATCATGGAGAACACAAAGGCAAAAGGCTCACCCAGACTGCAGAAAAGGACTCTGCTTGAGCCCACAAGGATTTCTGAGCCTGTGAATAAAACACTCGCATAAATCGAAGGATTTTACTCCTATTTTTCTTTTATTATTATCTAGCATAAGAGATGCACTGAGCCCATTTTTTCCCAATCTAATCTGGTACAGATACAGTTGGACCTAAACATAATTCAATCATCCAAAGCGTATCGACCGTTATCCGATACCGATCCAATTCAACTTTCTAATGGATGAACCACGAAAACATTGTTCAAAACAGGTATCAAATGAACACAGATATAAATGTACTTTTTATTATTTCTTAACACGTAAACAGAAAAAAAGAAAGAAATAGCAGTTTCATTGGAAGTGAACTTGATTGCATCTCTGATATCCAATCCAGCTAATTAGTCAATATCAGAGACAATATCCGATCCAGGTATCGACTCAGTGCATTTCTATATCTAGCATAAATTAATTATTCAGCTCATTGTTAAAGTTTAATATATAATGTATGCTAATCATTTACAAAATGACAGAAAACCCAACATTCAATCACATTGTTTAAAAACAGCTAACATGCTCTTTATATACAGCTTACCTTCGTTCCTTCTAAATATTCATATTCCCCTCTTTATTTATGTTAATTGATTATTTATATATTGTGTAGGTGCATAGTACTTATATTGTTAAAACACTTTACAGTACAGTACTTTACTTGTTTTTTTTTTTTTTTTACTCTTCACTATTGTTACTTTTCATACACTCTTCTAAGGTCCACATTTGTGTGACCATTGCTGCTGTAACACCAGTATTTCCCAATTGCGGGACAATAAATTGTTTTTTCTATTCTATTCCATTCTATTCTGTTTCCTTGACTATGTGTAGAACCACTACTTGTCAATAAGGCATTTTTTAATTTTGATTCTGATCAGAAATTTGATGATTTAACTTTGGTGACCGGTTGACTGGTTTCAGCTGCTTTGACTTGTACATTAGGATACAGAGAGATTAAAGATGTATGATTATACCTACCCAATACAAACACAGCTATGTAGGAGGCAATCTGACCCAGACCCTGCATAAAAAAAAGAACAACGAAGATCGGCCAGGATGGTGCGAAAGCCACGGCGCTGCTGAAGACACTGAGGATGGCGATGGATCCAAAGAGGACAGGCTTCCTGCCGAACCTGCAGCACCAGCACAGGGAAGGATGCAGGCATAAAAACAACATTTACAGTCATGGGAAAAAGGAGTTAGCCTTATAGTTTCAATCACAAATCATTCAACCTGCACTGGAAATTTTGTTTATTAGTTAATTATGCATAGTGCAATTTAACCTCAAATTTAATGTTGAATTTGGATAAAATACTTATTTTAGATCTACCAAGCAAAATAAAGCTTTTTTAATTTCTTTTGCAAAGATATAACAATTTTAACTTTTACAAAAAGCAAATAGACAGTTTTACATTTCAATCTGAAGAAAACGCACAAAAAGAGAAAAGACAATTAGGAGAAATTTATTGATACAATTACTTTGTCTTTGGCACTCAGACCTCGGCAGGAGACATAGCGCTTAATTTTGATAGATATGCATGAACAGGAGCAAAGAACAGGGCTGTTTCCCCCCCAGGCCTGAAACTGGAGTGGAGATAGATGAAGTTGATCAGTCTGTAGACTGCTAGTTAGCGAGACCGTATGCTGAGCTTTATGGCGAGATCCAGTGGACTGCGTGAGCTGATACTAGAGCTTCACTCAGGGACCTGGAAGATGGAAGTCCAGTTTGGAGAGAACCTGTCTATGATGAGCAAGCATGAAGCGACAGTGGAGAGGAAAAACTCCCCATTTGGAAGAAACCTCCGGCAGAACCAGGCTCTACATGGCGGTCTTTTGCCGAACTGGTTAAGATGAGACAGGGAACGCAGTAAGAGTCCAGGAGAAATGACACTACGATGAAGCTTTAGCTACGATGGTGGAGGAGGGGCTGGAAGTTGGTTTAAAAGGTGTCATCTGAATGAAGTCACAGCGCATCCGCCGCCTGTGCACAGGAGAAGACAGGTGCATATCGGAGGCCTTTTAAGATGAACTTTGGATGCCGTTTGTTTTCGGGGAGGCGTGGTTCAAAGTTGATTGGCTGTGTCTCAGGTGGATGAAGGAAAGCAATGAGTTTCTTCAGTTGAACTTCCGCCTATTTACCCAAAAAAAAGCTTACAATTCAGAGTTGTTTAGGACTAAGACAGCCTAAGCTGCTTCCAAAGGTTAGGTTAATTTTAGGGTTGAAAATGTTACCACCACAATAAGTTTGAAAATATTTGGAGTTCATCAATTTTAGGAAATGATTTATTGATACTTCATGTATGTCAGCTTTTGAAAATAAAAACCAAACCAGAAGTTTGACCATGACAAAAAGGGTCCAGTTTAGAACAACCTGCAAATATTGGTTTTAACATTTTCCTTTAATAAGTGTGTTTAGATTAATAGATAAGCTCACTGTCACAGTGTGGCAATTCTTCAACAAAATAGTTGCAACATGATTCCCTTTTGCATACTATTTATCTTTTGGAAAAATATTCCCTTTTGCAAATAATTTAATGAAATAAAATGAGAAATGTACCTGTCGGAGATCATTCCTGAGATAAAACACCCGGAGAGTCCTCCCAGAAAGTAGATAAGTGAAGACAAAGGCTGCTTCCACTGGTCACTACACACCAGGTTAAACTAGAGGGCAAATATAGAGCATATATATATATATAAGTTAATCAAAAACAAAGAGAGTGTACTAAAATGTTTCAGCTGTGCTCATCTCAACCTATGGCCACATTTTAATGCCATTTTCATACCTACTACATTTAGATACATCTCTCTCATTTCATGCTGCTGCAGCGGTTTTCTCAATGCAGCTTTTAAACTGCTTCTAATTTCTTTCCAAGCTGTTAGTTTCTGCATTTCAGAGTTGCCTTTATACAATTTCAAAATTAATTCAAAATTACTCTTTTTATCCGACAGGGATTAATGTCATAATATCAGGGTGTTTTTCCAGCTAGCTGTTGTATAAGTTAAGAGCTGTTGGCAGGAAATCAGAAGTGTTTGAAAATGAAAACTCATTTTCTTTATTTTGTTCGAACAAAACTGAAATTCTATAGAGTCTTTCAAAAAAAAATCTGAGCCTTAAGTGATTACACTGTTTAGAGACGACAGGTAAAAATGATGCAGTCAATAATTTCTGTTTACTTAGAAAGGTCACAACCTCCGGGGGATTGCACAATAAAAATCTTTCCAGAATGACTGTCTGGCCATGAGCTGAACTCTATGTTAATGAAATGCTAAAATAACCATTAACCATCATTTTCCTGGTGCTTCATATTCTAGATGGGCAGTGATATACCTCATTGACCACAGTAGAATTGAAGTACTCAGTACTGTACGTCCATCCATCTTTGCATCCCTCCTGTTTCAGGTTTGATAGAAGGACCTCTGGCATGGATTCCTCCACAGACTGGTTTTTCATCCAGTTTGGACTGGTCCCCATTGCAGACAGGTTCCTAATCGAGTCCAGCTCATATCGACTGCAGCTGTTTCTCTCTGTCTGCCCAGCCACCTGCCAACCAGGAAGCATCATTATTATGTCACTTATATTTTCTTTCCCTGATTCAGAGGACAAGAAATCAGACTGCATCATATCAGGTATTTCCAGCATTAACCAGCATGAGGACTGCAAAATGATTAAAGCATTCTATGTATTATTTTAAAAAAATATTTAACTCACTACCGGAATGAATATCTTTATATTTTGGGGGGGAAAAAGCAGAGCTGTGCAGGTTTGTCAGAGGAATACAGTCACATGAAAGCGGATGAAGATCATGTTCAGTTGGGATGCAGCGAGAGACAGCAGAGCAAAAGGCTCTCTTTGTTCAGATGTATCTCAATGTTCCTTTTATAATTTGTTATGTAAATTTTAAGATTTACTGAGTTGCATTTACTTAAGTAACTTTCAGGAAAAAAACTACTTTTAGTAGTATTTTGTTCTTTTCCATATTTTTCACTTTTAGTGAATGCTTTTGTGGGGATATTGATAGTTTACTCTTATCCTACCCCACCTTGAGTAACTCAAACGATTCAGAGATCAGGTGAACTTAAAATAAATATATAGTTTAAAAAAATAGAGATCATATCTCTCCTATCCTAGCTTCTCTTCATTGACTTCCTGTTAAATCCAGAATAGAATTTAAAATCCTCCTTCTGACATATAAAGCTTTAAATGGCCAAGCTTCATCTCACATTAGAGATATGATTGTTCCTTATGTTCCTAACAGAGCACTTTACTCTCAATCTGCAGGTTTACTAGTGGTTCCTAGAATTTCTAAAAGTAGAATGGGAGGCAGATCTTTTAGTTATCAGGCTCCTCTCCTGTGGAACCTACTACTAGTCCGTGAGACAGACACCCTGTCTGCTTTTAAGGGTAGGCTTAAAACTTTCCTTTTTGATAAAGCTTATAGTTAGAGTGGCTCAGGTTATCCTGAGCTTTCTCGATAGTTATGCTGCTATAGGCTTAGAATGCTGGAAGACATAGGGACCCCCATTTCATCATTCTGCTTTGTTCTATCTCTATTCTTCCACCCTGAAGAATTTGTAAGTTCAATGTCTAACGCTATGCTCTCTCTGCTTTTTCTTATAGTAGTTTCATCTGGTAGTTTCCTGTTTGGCTGTGACACCATCCTGGAGAAAAATACCAGCTGTGCTGCTGCCATCAACACTTTTGTTTATAGATGTTGGAAATCTGCCTGTTTTTGTTGTAGATCTCTTGAAATCTCCTTGTTTATAGTTTAAACTAAAATAAGTCAATCCAACATGGAAAGACTCACACAGGGAAAAGTTGCAATTACAAGTAGCAACCATTCAAAATGGCCCTTCCAGGTCAAACCCCAGAAGAATGGCAGCCAACTTCCAGCCACTTGAGTGACCTCATCTTGCATATTTTTCTACTCTGACTCAACCCTTTCTCTAAATTACAGGGTCTGACCAGGAGAAAGTGCTTCTCTTTAGATCTTAATGACCAAAAATCATGACAGAAAGAATATTTTAGTAAACAGATAGATTTTAAAAAAAGGGCCAGCCAAGGACCAGCTAAGGACCAGCCAAGGACCCATTGAGGAAAGGAAACGGCTACGGCTACTACTGTAGAAAAGTTTTAATCAATTCAATGTATTTCCAATAACACAGTCAGATTAGTTAAGATTTACTATCTAAGAAAAAGCAGCTGTTTGCAAAGACTCTTTGACTCTCAAGAATCCCTCACACTGAGCATGCATGTAGCGACAGTGGAGAGCAAAACTCCCTTTTAACAGGAAGAAACCTCCATCAGAACCACGCACGGGTTCAGAGGCCATCGTCTGAGGCATACTGGGGTTCTAAAGACAGAAGCAAATATTGACATTATGAGATGTGATCTTTTGCTCTCGGACCCCGGCAGAAAAGTGAAAAAAAATCTGCACAGATCTGTTCACCCTTTCTAGTCAGAGCCTCTTAGTAACTACCCACTGCTGTATCTCTAGAAGTGGGTAGTAACTAATTACATAGGTATATAAACTTACAAAAACATTAAACTTTTTTAAGAGTAATTTTAATAGTAACTAAAGTTTATATTCATATTAAAATAACTGTTCTCTTATTGTACATAAGCTTATTTTATATCTGAAGTGACCGTGTTATTTGGAAGTTAAGCTAGTAATTAGAGTAAGGAGTGAGTATTGCCACTTCACTGTTATTAAACGTTTACAATGCCTGCTATGTCGCCTGGTTTCAAACGTTTCATGCAGTGTTTCTTCAACGAGGATTTCGGTCATTTATGTTATTCATCTATTTTAATTGTTTTATTACAGTCTTATAAATTCCAGAATTTATACATAATTTTTAATTATCATCTCTTTTATAACATGATTTAAAATAGTGAATCAGATGTTATGATGAATTACTTTGTACCTAAGTAGCTTCTTTGCTAATAATTTATAAATGTTATGGTTGACCACTTTTAACACTTAATTATGTAAAACAATTGTTCAATTAGTACTCTTACACTAGGAAAATGTCTCTGACTTTTTCCTTTTGGGATGATCTCCAGATTCACTAAAACTTGAATATGAACACGAGTGACAATCTCAACAATCACCATGTAGGTAAAATTCAAATATCTAAAGTTTATTTATTTTCATAAGTTAGTTAGTATAGCAACATAAAAGTAGTTCCTTTAAGGTTTAAAAACATACTGTTACAGTTAATGATCTCATCCAGCTGTTGCAAAGCAATCCTCTTATTGGTCAAGTCTCTTTTAGCCCTATATTTAGTATCTACCTCTCACTAATGACACTGTTTACATACAGTTCTTGATACTGTGTATATTTGCTACTTGTTGTCTTTGAGTCTTACAGCTGATATTAAGTGAAACAATCTATTTGGAAATTGCTATTAAATGTTTAAGGGCTGATAACCAAACCATCCTAAAATATTTCGTCAAGTTAGCAGAAAAATATTGAAAACAGCATAATATTTGGAGACATAACATGAGGTTAAGAGACAAAATGTTTTATTAAATGGTTTATAGGGGCTGTATAGGCTTAGACTATTGGAGGACATAAGGGCCCCTTTGCATCATTCTATCTCTTTTCTCCCTCTCAGCAGAATTTGTTAGTTCATTCTCCAACATTATGCTCTCTCTCCTTTTTCTCACAGAAGCTTCATCTGGTCCTGTTTGGCTGTGACACATCAACTGTGCTACTGTCATAAACACCTTTTTTTTTTTTTATAGATGTTGGAGCTTGGCCTGTTTTTGAGTGTAGTCCTGTTTCTCTGACTGTGAATGGCTGAATGTGCTCTCTTCATTCTCTGACATGGGAGCTGGGTAGAAGCTCATCTGCCTGGCTGTGTGTTTCCTGGATGGGGCCACCTGTGGAGCTGGTTGACATTTACCTTTTCTATCTCTGCTTCTGTCTCTTTAAACTCAGTCGGCCTCAGCAGATGGCCGCTCACAATGAGCCTGGTTCTTGAAGGTTTCTTCCTGTTAAAAGGGAGTTTTTCCTCTCCACTGTCGCTACAGGCATGCTTGGTGTTTGATATTGGCTTTGATGCAATCAACTCATTTTCCTTAGAAAACTTTGAATCAATTTGACCGTATGATCTGGTTGAACTGTAAAGTGCCTTGAGATGACAGGTGTTGTGAATTGGTGCTGTATAAATACACTGAATTGAATTGAGTAGATGTTCAGAAATAAAGTGATGTCTAGTGAAGTGAAAAGGCACAGGGAAAAAGTATTAAAGACGTAAAGAAAGTTGTTGTGAATTGGTGTTGTACAAATAAACTGAATTGAATTAAATACAATTCATTAAACTATCATTCATGTAATATTCAAGGGAGACATTGGAGAACATGAATGTTTTCGTCAGAGGTGTCTATTAACAAAGTACAAATACTTACATTACCTTACTTAAGTAGACATTTTGGCATCCATACTTTAGTGGAGGAATTATTTTTCAGAAAACTTTTTACTTCAGGTCCTTACATTTTTTTTGCACTTATCCTTACATTTTAAAATAGACTCATTAGTTCTGTTTCATTTAAGCTCGTTTTAGTTATTGCCTGTTGGTATTTAAAAAAACCATCAAAATGATTTGTTTCATCAAGACGATTTATTTGTGGTTGGACTCTTCTGCTTCGCCACATACCAAAAGGAATAGTTTTTCCAACATGATGTAAAGTTACATTTGACACTGTTACCATTAGTTCTAAAACAAAGAAAAAGATCAACTCTAAGGAAGTTATCATCCAGAATTGTAGAAAAAAATTCCTTTAATAAGGTAGTGCAGTAAACCATCTGTCCTTAATAATTTTCCTGAATTACCTTTACTTTTATACTTTAAGTATTTTTTTTAATTTACTTTTACATTTTAACTTGATTAAAAAGCTTAAATTGATAATATAAATTATACAAAAAGATTTTTTTAAACAGTAGAATTTACACTTCTAGTTGAGAAATAAGCATGAATACTTTTGACACCTGTGGTTTAATGTAGTTTGGCTACAGTTCTGACCTGTAATGAGATGTTGGCCTGGATCCATTCCAGGCTTAGGTTGCTGCTGACTGGGCTGTTGCAGTGGTGTGGGGGACTGGCCAGCAGAAAAATGACAGACAGGATGTTGAATCCACAAGGAAAACAGGTGATGCAGAGAACAAAGAAGATCTTCCTCTGGAATGGGCCCCAGTCCCCCAGAAAGGACACAGACTCCTCATAATCCTGCATTATTCTGGTTTGAATTTAAAAACTAATCCAAAAATTTCAGATTACTGTAATTGGCTCTGTTATCAACCAGGGACCAGGCAGGTTCCTATTTCTGTCTGTCTGGAAACTGAAGAAATTCTGTATTTTATCTACATAACACAATACTGCTGTAACAGATATGTATGCTGTCTTCCAAATAATGCACATAAAAACTACTGAAACAATTGTTATATCTAGAAAAAATGTTCATAAATAGAGGCCTGTGCTCCATCTGCTGCCAGTCAGAGTCCATCTGAAGCTTCATATCTCCTTTATTTCACAAGTGACTCAAAAACTCCTCCTCTTATCCAACCCCTCACATCCGCCTCTTTAAAAAGTAGGATTTCACACATTAAAGCTGGTTATAACAGTGCAAAGGGAAACTGCTTCTTGGGGCTAAAGTTAAGAGTTTAATCTGAGGAGGCTCAAGTACAACAGAGGGCCAGATTGTAATTTTGTAACCACAGTTATCTTCTGTTTGCCCGTGGGACCTGATATACTAAATAAAAATTGAATTTGACAAAAATGTAACAATCTTAGCTCAACTAAACAGTTTATAAAGAATGTTTTAAGACAGTAATGATACATTACATGCTGAGTTTATACACATAAAGATCCATAAAAAAGATTTCAAACCAACTAAACAGGCCTGAATGCAATAGAGAAATATAATTTTATTTGAATTAGTTTGTCTACTTCAACTTATGTTTTATTCTCCACCAAATTGGTTATGTGCAAAAGGGACTATATCAATACTTTGTCCTATTTCACAATCTTTTAGTGTTTTGTCTTAGTTTTAATCATAAGAGGCTCATATCAAGTTGTTAGAACCTCTGGGAGCATTTTATTATTAAAGGAAATAAATGCACAAAAATAATTAATAATTCAATAGGTTAAAGTCTGAAAATTACCAGTTCCTCCTAGGTTACTGCAGTATGCCTCTGGTGTCATTCACTGCCTTGCATGTCCAAAGACTGAATATTTCTCCTTATTTTATGCAAAACAGCTCAAACTCAGTCAATCTGGGGAAAATCTCTTCATATTTTTAATTTTTAATCCTTGCAACAGATTTTCCTGTTTCTCAATTCTGCTAATGAAAATTATTTCCTGTGCACAATTTCACCACCACAATGCCTCACTCCATTTTTACTTGTAAGATATTTTAGTCATGTCTGAGTGAAGTACCCCCACTTCGCTGTGAATTATACTTCAATCTGAATTTCTGTTTCTTTTTCCCCTGCACTCATAGTGAAGAGGGATCTATCTGTAACTCAAGTGGAAACACTCCAGCCACAATATACATTGAAGTGATGCGCAACTGGGCCTTCTTTGGAAATTGCATTACAAGGCAGCAACAATTTTTGTCTTAATGTTTAATCTAGGATCAGTAATCGTTTGTCTGCAGCTTGAATGCATGAAGTATTTCTCAGGTTTGTCATACTTTTAAGCTCCATGAGTCACCTAGTCATCATTTAACTCGACTTAAAACACATGTTCGCAAAGCATGAGATGCTGAGTGCGCAGTAAATCATCAAGCTTGATAAAAGCTTCCAGTTCAGTCTAGTTTTCTTGGTCTGTTCCCAGCAGGACCAGTTTGCACAGGTCTCCGTCTAAATTTCAGAACAACGTGCAAAATAATATGTAACACTTTGCAACCCAAACTCCAATAGTTTTTTTTTGTTACATTGGTTACAAGCTTCAACACTGAATTTTTCAGCCATAAATAGTTTATGGCTGGATTTTTAATGTTACACTTGTGTTTTTTTTTTCCTTCCTGTTTAGAAAATCAGTCTGCAGATCCAACATTACAAGAAGTGGGAGGAGAAAGGGGAGCACCTTCCTATCAGGGCACATGTTGTCCTCTCAAGGTAAAGCCTGCAACTTCACTGTATCTCAATGATTTAGTCAAAATGTTACTTTGCTGATTGGAAATTTCAGAGAGTAGCATTGCTCCAGTGCATACTCAACCTTTTGTTCATCTTTCTTTTACCCATTGATGCAGCTGCAAAATGTTCATCCCTATTGAACTTTCCCAAATTTTACCTGGTTGATGGACCAACTTTTGCATATTGCATGATGGCAGATTGCTTATTTTACATTTTTCATATCTTGAGTTTGATATCTTTGCCCATTATTTCAGAATTTGCAAGAATCAAACAGCTAGTCAGGTTCTATAGAAATAATCTGTAATAATTCTAATATTTTGTAACCAACAATAAGATTTAGGTGCCATTAGCAATTTATTCCTTGCTCTGAACTGTTGCATGTTCTCCCCACTCATATATGGATTCTCTCTGGGTACTCCAGCTCCCTCCAACAGTCCAAAAACATGACTGTTAGGTTAGTTGGCTTCTCTAAATTCTCCTTAGGTGTGAATGTTTGTGTGTCTGTGTTGCCCTGCGACAGACTGGCGAAATGATGGAATAAGATGGATGGATGGACTTAAACCGTTCTAATGTAGTATCTGTATGCACTACAAGTATAACATGGAAATAAGAGTTACACAAGGGAAGGTAATAGGTTTTTCTTCTTTTTTTTTTAACTGATGCAAATCCAAAGGAGAAGTAATCGATTACAGAATTATCCAATGGTGTCTAAATCAAACATCTGTTGACTGAACATGTAACAAAAACAAAGCATTACCCACTATTATTTAAGCTGTAAAAACTTACAAAAACATTTCAGGAGCAGATTAGGGTGACATTCGCTGTATGGTTAAAATGTAAACTGCTTAGCTTATACTGCTGTTATTTTTTTCCTCATCAAAATTAGTTGTTTTAGATCTGCTACTTTATGTTTTTGCTTGTCTATCTTTTTTTTTTTTTTTTTATGAAGAGATTCCATATCATGAATGCAACAAGATTCAAACCAACCTCTAAGTAGTCTTAAACATCTACGCTTTTAGTGATCATACCATCATTTCTTTGTATAACTAACTAGTATAGTCATGTGAATATAATGTTTTTAATTGAATTAGTTGGGCTATTTATTTTTTTACAATGAAACCATCATGTTTGTACTCTTTTAAACCCTTAAACATGATATAACCACTCTGCCTGACTCTTTAGTCAGAACTATATCGGTCTGCAGAAGATAAAACCATGTCAAAAAACCTACAGGATCAGAATTTCAGCTGTGTCGGATCAGTAAACATTTTAGATGATAAATTTTACAGTATTTTACAAAGAATGATATTACGCCCTTTAGGTAAAATTACATCTCACAATCAATAGTCAGTAGTATTACGAGAAATTCTTTTTTTCCCCATTAAGAGTCCTTTCATAAACAAGAATAATTCTGAGAAGAACTTTTACCCTACATTGTGTGCTGTTTCTCATAAAACCCAACCCCCCACCTCCACCGTATCTCCTCACTGGTTATTCACTTTGCTTCATCTTCAGGCTCCAGACTGATCTGCAAACCCCCTGACTAAACATGGAGAAACTATCCAGGCCGTATTTCAAGGAATGTACATTGCCTTGAATTAAGGTTTAAACTCTATTTTTCTTTAGATCGGCCCTTGGCCGAGTTAATTCAACTGTAGGATAAATACCATTACTTTAAGTTTGACTGCATTTTTGTTTTTCCTGTTTTGTTGATGTACTAAACTTTACTTTTTCTTTTTACTGAAAGTTACTATAGAAATAATTTGGGCTCACCTTAAACCTACCGGTCCTGAATCTGGGCTATTTAGCCACGGGCAGGAAAATCAGCTGTTTCACAAAGCCCTTTAGGTTGGACCAGCAACACAGAGCTATAAGGTGAACAGTTAGTTTCCTGGTAATGTGGCTGTTTTTCATGCTTAGAAAAGAACGAGGCTACGGTCATCTCGAGTTACTCAGTCATAAAACCATATGCAAGTGTTTAGTCAAATACCTCTCCACTGCTTTAGTCTATAAAAAAAAAAATCATCCTTTTCATTTCTCCTATTACCCAAAAATGTTTGTCTAAAACCTAAGAAAATGTTTTGTGCTAACATTAGGCAAACCATAGTTATTACAACTAGAACTATTGATGAATCGGGGCCAGTTTCAAATTCTAATTTTAGTCAAACTTTGTTGTCTTGTCAGACAAAAGATAGGAATAATTTAGGACCAATGCTTTGATACAAACATGGGGGAAAGTCATGTTATCTCCTGACTTGTCTCTCTCTCTCAGTAAGATTCAGCTCTATCCTCCCTGCCAAGCGGGGTTGGCAGTTGTTCTGTTTGTTTTGTTTGTACTTCAATCTGATGAAACTGTTTTGTGATGAAACCGATTGTGGTTCTCTCACTCTGAAAATCAAGAAGGTGAAAAACAAGCTTCTACCTGATATGGATCTAGTCAAGTATTGTCTCTGAATAGGGAGCGCTTTTCCAATTAGTTATTCATTTATTATGCAAATCTAACAGATTAGACTATGGCTGTGATAGGTTGAATAATAATAGTTGTATACAACTAACAGTTTTGTATTTTGTCAATTGTAGTAATGGATGGTTTCAATTTAAAAACGGTTCTACGCATCTCGGAATCTGAGCAAAATACCAAACTTCTCATTCCCAAAGTATCCTCCGGGAAATTATATACAATAACAAAGAGTGTCATAACACATATGATCATTATTTACACAATTTGGATAAAGCAACTTTTATTGTTTCATGATTGGTAATGATTTTAAAAATGATTATTGTGGTAAAGTTTACAAGAAACCCTACACTGTTAGGAAAGCATAATACTTTTTCTTTTTTTAATACATGTATGAAATCCAAGGATTGATTTAGAATCCAGCCCTACTTTCTGTAAGATTGGTGTTAAAATCTTTCTGTGTCCAAAAAATAAAGTTAAAGGTTAATTCCAAACTTGTCATTGCTAAAAGTGCTTCTTACAAAGGTGGTGTGATAGGAGAAGATCCATCTAAGAATGGATTTCTGAGTTGATCCTGTTTAGAAAGAAAAAGATCAGAATGCAAGACTAAAATCTTGTTTATTCATTAAATGAATAAACAAGATGTTAGTCTTGCATTCTGATCTTTTGAAATGAAATTTTGTTCATTTTCTTAATATGTAAAAAAAAAATGCTTCTAAAACAAATTGTTGCACTCTCATTCAGATTGTATGGACTGAAAACATGTTCCTATTAGCTTGCGTAAACTTTTTTATTTCAACAACTTAATAAAACAAACATTTATCCTATGACCGCTTGGCAGGGAGGATAGAGCTGAATCTTATTGAGAGAGAGAGACAAGTCAGGAGATAACATGACTTTCCCCCATGTTTGTATCAAAGCATTGGTCCTTCCTAGTTTTTATTAATTAGAATTTAACGACGCTCTGAAGCAAAGATCCTACCAACTAGTAAAACATTTTATAGACCACCAAAACAAAATAATTAGTTGTTGCTCGATGACTGAGAATAAATCAATAGTCAGTGCCTAAATTCTGAGTCATCAGTAAAGATTTTACGGTAGAAAGAGTAAAAATATGTTTTTGGGAGATAATGTTGGGAGCTGGAGAAGTTCCACCTTTCTCCAGCAGAGTCCGCCGTGGATCCTCCTGAGTGAGCCTTCTGCACAGCTGCAGCCCATCAGATCATCAGAGGATCCACTACATAAGCTGTCTTCAGACCTTGCCTCAACGCCGCAGTGTTGATCCAGTTGGTCAGCGCCTAAGCCTAGACTCTCAGTGAATCTTTGTGACTTTGAATCCTGCCTGGATTCTAACCCTTGTCTCTGTCCTTCCAGGAAACCAGTTTCTCCTCTGTGGAGCTCAGGAAGAGCTAACCTGCCGAGCCGACCCTCAGAGCCAAACCTGAAGAACCTCAGTGAACTTCCATGCAGCTCAGGACCAAGAGCTGGAAAACCCAAAGCCAAGGTCTGCTCAGAACTAGAAGTAAGACGCTGAAGCAGCTAGCGGACTCTGCTGATCAACTCCTCTCCAGATCCAACAGTGATCCTCTCAAAGTTATCTACAAGAACCCTCAGGGTACAATCAGTAAAAATCAAGATCGCAAGCTCCAAAGTGCAACACTAACTGAACTGTCTCTCACGCAGACTCCGGTGAACCAGTTTCCAGGCCAGAACCAGAACCAGGCAAATCAGTGTGCTTGTGAACAAATAAACTTGTTAAACTTTACTCCTGTGTCCGTCTAGTGGTGTTCTGCATATTTGGGTCACTCTTCGTGCACACATCATGACAGAACACTGCGTCCAAATTCAAGGCCCAGCAGAACATCTCCGTCAAATATTGGAGGAGCGGGATGCCCAAATCCATAGGCATGTGCAAGCTCTCAGTGAGTTAAACACCCGCATTGAATTTCAAAATCATGTTCCCCAAGACCTTGCTAACTATTTGAACAGCGCTAATGCTGCACCGGCACTTCAACCATTTCCGGGTCCAGTTCCCCCTCCGAGGTCATCAGCAGTGACGACATCCGAGTTCCGCCCAAGTCTTCCAGAGAGATTTTCTGGTAACATGAAAGATTGCAAAGGATTTTTGTTTCAATGTCGTTTAATTTTTCAGAACTCTCCAGGCAGTTTTTCCACGGATTATAAAAAGATAACTTTCATCCTTTCTCAGCTAACAGGAAGAGCCTTGGAGTGGGCTCAGGCAAGATTTTCCTCCGATGATAGCCTCAATTGCTATTACTCTGACTTCATTTCCGAATTTACCCAAGTATTCAATCAAGAGACTGATCAAACTATTGACTCTCGTGCTCTTTTCAATTTAAAGCAGGGAAATTCTTCTGTGGCAGAATTCTCCATCAACTTCCGGGTTAAAGCGGCAGCTTCCGGATGGAACCAAAGCGCTCTAAAGGGAGCCTATTATATGGCATTAAATGAGCACATTAAGGATGAGCTCGCAACTCTCGACGAACCTGCTACCCTCGAAGAACTAATTCGTTTGACGATCAGATCGGATAATAGAATCCGTGCTAGAAGCAGTTCTAAATCAAGAAATCAGGGGACTCTTTCCTCTGCCTCACATAACGTGACTGTTTGTTCTTCCCCCACAGAGCAGCTGCCCATACAGAGACCTAAGACCCAGTATCTCCCTCTGCCTATTCAGGCCTCTCATTCTGGTAAAAGAGATGTCGAACCCATGCAGGTGGGACACACCAGGCTAACCCCAGAGGAAAGACAAAGACGTTTTCTGAGTAAATTATGCATTTACTGTGGTAAGAGTGGACACTTCATCGCTTCCTGCCCGGCTAAATCAAAAGCCCGGGCCCGCCAGAGGATCTGAGGAGTCTGGCGGGCCAAATTAACACTAAGAGATCTCCTCGACTGTTGCTTCCAGCCACGTTGTTTTGTGCTAACCCCGCGGTTCTCAAAGTGTGTGGCGCGACCCACTGGTGGGGAATTGAGACGTGACAGGTGGGGCGCGCCAAGTTCCGGTGTGTGTGTGTGTGTGTGTGTGACTATAAATGTAGAACGTGTGAGAGCAAACTGTCCTTATAGCTGTATGTTGCCGCTTTTTAGACCAATCAAACCCACAAAGTAATCATTACTAGCCTACATGCAGTCTAATTAAAAGAACATTAGATATGAGAAACATTTCACCTGGAACTGAAGTGCCAAAATAATTATTGACGTGACGTCGGCATATTATTTGTAACGGAATAAACTTTCGCGCCCCAGTGTTGCCAACTCAGCGACTTTGTCGCTATATTTCAGACCCCTCCAGCGACTCTTTTTCAAAAAAGCGACTAGCGACAAATCTAGCGACTTTTGGAGACTCTTACGTGAAAGCACGTATCGTTCCTTTTCTTGTCCTCCAGCGGCAGGTGCTGCCGTGGGGCGCCTCCTCCGTCCCAACCCCGTTCTCCCCCGCTATCGCAGGAGTCCCTCTCAGCGCTGCAGTCAGAGCAGAGACACAGCATGTTTAACTTTAGCGTCCAGACTGCAAATAAAGCGCACATGCGCCGGGATTGACGGCGCAGGTTGATCATAAATAACTGAATTTGAAATATTTTATTAGTTTATTATGCAATGAAAAATAAAGTAAGTCTATTTTTTCCTATTCTGTCTGCAGCACCTGCTGATTTTAGGTCTGCTGAGGAGGACCAGTTTATTGAAATGACGTCTGACTCCACCCTGAAGCTCAGGTTTAATGCTCAGACTAATAGTGAATTCTGGTTAGGAGTGGAGAGGGAGTATCCACTCATCGGGCAGAGAGCTGTGTGCATTCTTCTTCCCTTTGCCACATCATATCTCTGTGAGATGGGCTTTTCAGCTGTTGCTTCAATGAAAACAAAATACAGATCTCAGCTGAACATTGAGCATGACTTGAGAGTGGCAGTATCAAGCCTGCAACCCCGTTTTGAGAAACTGTGCAATGCAAAACAGGCTCATTGCAGCCACTAATGCAGGGATAAATAGAACTGTCTTGCCAGATGGATTTCACTTCTTTTCTTTTATTAACAGATTGCAGAGTGGCACTTTAATTTTTTTCTATCTTTGAGCTTGATACAAATTTTGACACAGCTGCATTTTTATTTTCTTTATTTTTTAGCTTGCTGTTATTTGATGTAGATAGTTTGTATTTAGATACTACTTGTTACTTCAGTAAAATTGGAACATTTTAAGATTGTTGCATATTTCATTAGCATTGTGTTGGGGCGATGGGGACAGGCGGGGCTTGAAAATTCCCCCTTGTCCAAAGTGGGGAATGACAGAAAAAGTTTGAGAACCACTGTGCTAACCAAAGCCTCTCTTTTTCTGCATTCATCGATTCAGGCTGTGAACGAAATTTAATTGATTCGAACCTCGTCCAACAACTTCAGATAGAAACCATTCCTCTGACCCAATCTCTTTGTGTTTCTGCTATTGATGGGAAAAGACTCCACCAAGTTACCCACCAAACTCAACCCCTCGAGCTACTTCTTTCAGGTAACCACCGAGAGACAATAACATTTTTTGTTTTTCCTTCCGCATGCTCTCCCTTGGTGCTTGGTTTCGAATGGTTGGAGAAACATAATCCACACATTAATTGGACTGATCGTCACCTGGAATCATGGTCTACCTCATGCCATGAAACATGCCTCCGTTAGGCTGCCCCCTTGGTGGGGCCTCCTAGAGGTGGGGGGGAGATGGACTCTCCTGACCTTTCTTCTGTCCCTTCTGAGTACCATGATCTGGCTCCTGTCTTCAGTAAGGTCAGTGCTACGTCCCTACCTCCACACAGACCATATGACTGCGCCATTGAGCTATTACCTGGAGCACCACTACCTAGCAGCAGATTATACAACATTTCCAAACCTGAACGAGAAACCATGGAGAAGTACATTAATGAATCCTTAGCTGCTGGAATAATCCGCCCATCTTCCTCTCCATTGGGCGCCGGGATCTTCTTTGTTGGCAAGAAGGACGGTTCCCTGAGACCATGTATTGACTACAGAGGTTTGAATCAAATTACAATAAAGAATAAGTACCCACTTCCTCTACTCGCCTCAGCATTCGAACCTGTACAAGGGGCTACTGTTTTCACTAAACTGGACTTAAGGAATGCATATCATCTTCTTAGGATCCGAGATGGAGATGAGTGGAAAACAGCCTTCAAAACCCCCTTGGGTCAATTCGAATATTTGGTGATGCCTTTTGGTTTAACTAACGCTCCAGCCTGTTTTCAAGCCCTCGTGAACGATGTCCTCAGAGACTTTTTAAATGTGTTTGTGTTCGTCTATATTGACGACATACTCATTTACTCTAAGAACCTTTCTGAACATAAAAGACATGTCCGCCTTGTGTTGCAGAGACTACTGGAGAACAAGCTGTTCGTAAAAGCAGAGAAGTGCGAATTTCATCAGCCTTCAGTCACCTTTTTGGGGTTTGTGCTCGAGGGCGGCCAGGTTAAACCATCTGAGGACAAGATAAAAGCCGTGTTAGAATGGCCAGTTCCAGAGAACCGCAAACAGCTACAGAGATTCCTGGGCTTTGCAAACTTTTATCGTCGGTTCATCAGGAACTATAGCCAGACAGCCCTTCCCTTAACCTCTCTGACCTCTGTCAAACGCACTTTTCAATGGACTCCCGAGGCACAATCTGCATTTGAGAAATTGAAATCTTTATTTTCCAGAGCACCAGTGTTAATGCAGCCTGACCCAGCTAAACAGTTTATTCTCGAAGTGGACGCTTCAGATTCTGGTGTTGGTGCGGTCCTATCCCAGAGACTTGACACGGATCAAAAGATCCATCTATGCGCCTTTTTCTCTCGTAGACTTTCATCCGCAGAGCAGAACTACGACGTGGGAGACCGTGAGCTGTTGGCCATCAAATTGGTGCTGGAGGAATGGAGACACTGGCTGGAGGGAGCTGAGCACCCGGTTCTTGTATGGACTGATCACAAGAACCTGGCTTACATCCAGTCAACCAAGCAAGCAAATCCCCGTCAATCCAGGTGGTCCATCTTCTTCTCACGGTTTAATCTCATTATTTCCTACAGACCCGGATCCAAGAATGTCAAACCTGATTCTCTCTCTCGTCTTTACTCCGTCGATCATCCTGAGACACCTGAACCAGTCCTTCCTGCTTCCTGCACTGTAGGAGTGGTTAACTGGGAGATCACTGATCTAATCAACTCCGTCCTGGCTACAGAACCCGATCCAGGTAACGGTCCAGCTAACCGAACCTATGTGCCATCTTCTGTCAGGTCCTGTCTCATCCAATGGATGCATGCAGCCAAGTTTTCCGCCCATCCGGGGGTCAGTAGAACAGTCGCCTTGATCTCAAGACGCTTCTGGTGGCCGACCCTCCATAGAGATGCCAAGGAGTATGTATTGGCTTGCTCCACATGTGCCCGAAATAAACCCTCACATCAACCTCCTTCTGGCCTGCTACAGCCACTTCCGGTTCCCTCGCGTCCATGGTCCCATATAACGATTGACTTCGTCAACGGCCTCCCTGTTTCTCGAGGTATGTCCACAATCCTCACCATCGTTGACCGTTTTTCGAAGTCCTGTCATCTCATCCCTCTTAGGAAACTTCCCACGGCCTTCCAGACAGCCCAGCTCTTAGTTAAACACGTCTTCCGCTTACATGGCATCCCCCAGGAGATCCTCTCGGATCGGGGTCCCCAGTTCATATCCCAGGTTTGGAAGGCATTCTGTTCCGCACTCGGCTGTAAACCCTCTCTGACATCAGGCTATCATCCTCAATCCAACGGACAAACTGAGAGGATGAACCAGCAGCTAGAATCAACCCTTCGTTGCCTCACCTCCAACAATCCCGCCGACTGGAGCCAATATCTTACATGGATCGAATATGCACACAACTCCCTCAAATCGGCTTCCACTGGACAATCTCCCTTTCAGGTCAGTCTCGGTTATCAACCTCCACTTTTTCCCGCAGACGAGACAGAGATTTCGGTCCAGTCAGTCAATCACCACATCAGACGCTGTCAGAAGATTTGGAGAGATACCATCGCAACGCTCAACCGTTCATCTGAGACCAACAAACGCTTCGCTGACTCCAGGAGACGTCCCGCCCCCGAGTACTCAGAGGGCCAAGAGGTATGGCTGTCCACTCGAGACGTTCCCCTCAAGGGAATGTCTCAAACTTTCGCCCAGGTTCATAGGTCCATACAAGATTTCCCGGGTCATCAATCCATCTTCCGTCCGTCTCCAATTGCCTCAGTCTCTCCGGATCCACCCAACCTTCCATGTCTCCCAAGTAAAACCTGTCATCTCGAGTTCTCTGTTTTACTCTTTCTACCGTAAAATCTTTACTGATGACTCAGAATTTAGGCACTGACTATTGATTTATTCTCAGTCATCGAGCAACAACTAATTATTTTGTTTTGGTGGTCTATAAAATGTTTCACTAGTTGGTAGGATCTTTGCTTCAGAGCGTCGTTAAATTCTAATTAATAAAAACTAGGAAGGACCAATGCTTTGATACAAACATGGGGGAAAGTCATGTTATCTCCTGACTTGTCTCTCTCTCTCAATAAGATTCAGCTCTATCCTCCCTGCCAAGCGGTCATAGGATAAATGTTTGTTTTATTAAGTTGTTGAAATAAAAAAGTTTACGCAAGCTAATAGGAACATGTTTTCAGTCCATACAATCTGAATGAGAGTGCAACAATTTGTTTTAGAAGCATTTTTTTTTTTACATATTAAGAAAATGAACAAAATTTCATTTTAAAAGATCAGAATGCAAGACTAAATGAAGTCAGAGTAATAGCAATTGAGGCTATCATCGGAGGCAAATCTTGCCTGAGCCCACTCCAAGGCTCTTCCTGTTAGCTGAGAAAGGATGAAAGTTATCTTTTTATAATCCGTGGAAAAACTGCCTGGAGAGTTCTGAAAAATTAAACGACATTGAAACAAAAATCCTTTGCAATCTTTCATGTTACCAGAAAATCTCTCTGGAAGACTTGGGCGGAACTCGGATGTCGTCACTGCTGATGACCTCGGAGGGGGAACTGGACCCGGAAATGGTTGAAGTGCCGGTGCAGCATTAGCGCTGTTCAAATAGTTAGCAAGGTCTTGGGGAACATGATTTTGAAATTCAATGCGGGTGTTTAACTCACTGAGAGCTTGCACATGCCTATGGATTTGGGCATCCCGCTCCTCCAATATTTGACGGAGATGTTCTGCTGGGCCTTGAATTTGGACGCAGTGTTCTGTCATGATGTGTGCACGAAGAGTGACCCAAATATGCAGAACACCACTAGACGGACACAGGAGTAAAGTTTAACAAGTTTATTTGTTCACAAGCACACTGATTTGCCTGGTTCTGGTTCTGGCCTGGAAACTGGTTCACCGGAGTCTGCGTGAGAGACAGTTCAGTTAGTGTTGCACTTTGGAGCTTGCGATCTTGATTTTTACTGATTGTACCCTGAGGGTTCTTGTAGATAACTTTGAGAGGATCACTGTTCGATCTGGAGAGGAGTTGATCAGCCGAGTCCGCTAGCTGCTTCAGCGTCTTACTTCTAGTTCTGAGCAGACCTTGGCTTTGGGTTTTCCAGCTCTTGGTCCTGAGCTGCATGGAAGTTCACTGAGGTTCTTCAGGTTTGGCTCTGAGGGTCGGCTCGGCAGGTTAGCTCTTCCTGAGCTCCACAGAGGAGAAACTGGTTTCCTGGAAGGACAGAGACAAGGGTTAGAATCCAGGCAGGATTCAAAGTCACAAAGATTCACTGAGAGTCTAGGCTTAGGCGCTGACCAACTGGATCAACACTGCGGCGTTGAGGCAAGGTCTGAAGACAGCTTATGTAGTGGATCCTCTGATGATCTGATGGGCTGCAGCTGTGCAGAAGGCTCACTCAGGAGGATCCACGGCGGACTCTGCTGGAGAAAGGTGGAACTTCTCCAGCTCCCAACATTATCTCCCAAAAACATATTTTTACTCTTTCTACCGTAAAATCTTTACTGATGACTCAGAATTTAGGCACTGACTATTGATTTATTCTCAGTCATCGAGCAACAACTAATTATTTTGTTTTGGTGGTCTATAAAATGTTTTACTAGTTGGTAGGATCTTTGCTTCAGAGCGTCGTTAAATTCTAATTAATAAAAACTAGGAAGGACCAATGCTTTGATACAAACATGGGGGAAAGTCATGTTATCTCCTGACTTGTCTCTCTCTCTCAATAAGATTCAGCTCTATCCTCCCTGCCAAGCGGTCATAGGATAAATGTTTGTTTTATTAAGTTGTTGAAATAAAAAAGTTTACGCAAGCTAATAGGAACATGTTTTCAGTCCATACAATCTGAATGAGAGTGCAACAATTTGTTTTAGAAGCATTTTTTTTTTACATATTAAGAAAATGAACAAAATTTCATTTCAAAAGATCAGAATGCAAGACTAACATCTTGTTTATTCATTTAATGAATAAACAAGATTTTAGTCTTGCATTCTGATCTTTTTCTTTCTAAACAGGATCAACTCAGAAATCCATTCTTAGATGGATCTTCTCCTATCACACCACCTTTGTAAGAAGCACTTTTAGCAATGACAAGTTTGGAATTAACCTTTAACTTTATTTTTTGGACACAGAAAGATTTTAACACCAATCTTACAGAAAGTAGGGCTGGATTCTAAATCAATCCTTGGATTTCATACATGTATTAAAAAAAGAAAAAGTATTATGCTTTCCTAACAGTGTAGGGTTTCTTGTAAACTTTACCACAATAATCATTTTTAAAATCATTACCAATCATGAAACAATAAAAGTTGCTTTATCCAAATTGTGTAAATAATGATCATATGTGTTATGACACTCTTTGTTATTGTATATAATTTCCCGGAGGATACTTTGGGAATGAGAAGTTTGGTATTTTGCTCAGATTCCGAGATGCGTAGAACCGTTTTTAAATTGAAACCATCCATTACTACAATTGACAAAATACAAAACTGTTAGTTAGTATACAACTATTATTATTCAACCTATCACAGCCATAGTCTAATCTGTTAGATTTGCCTAATAAATGAATAACTAATTGGAAAAGCGCTCCCTATTCAGAGACAATACTTGACTAGATCCATATCAGGTAGAAGCTTGTTTTTCACCTTCTTGATTTTCAGAGTGAGAGAACCACAATCGGTTTCATCACAAAACAGTTTCATCAGATTGAAGTACAAACAAAACAAACAGAACAACTGCCAACCCCGCTTGGCAGGGAGGATAGAGCTGAATCTTACTGAGAGAGAGAGACAAGTCAGGAGATAACATGACTTTCCCCCATGTTTGTATCAAAGCATTGGTCCTTCCTAGTTTTTATTAATTAGAATTTAACGACGCTCTGAAGCAAAGATCCTACCAACTAGTGAAACATTTTATAGACCACCAAAACAAAATAATTAGTTGTTGCTCGATGACTGAGAATAAATCAATAGTCAGTGCCTAAATTCTGAGTCATCAGTAAAGATTTTACGCTAGAAAGAGTAAAAATATGTTTTTGGGAGATAATGTTGGGAGCTGGAGAAGTTCTACCTTTCTCCAGCAGAGTCCGCCGTGGATCCTCCTGAGTGAGCCTTCTGCACAGCTGCAGCCCATCAGATCATCAGAGGATCCACTACATAAGCTGTCTTCAGACCTTGCCTCAACGCTGCAGTGTTGATCCAGTTGGTCAGCGCCTAAGCCTAGACTCTCAGTGAATCTTTGTGACTTTGAATCCTGCCTGGATTCTAACCCTTGTCTCTGTCCTTCCAGGAAACCAGTTTCTCCTCTGTGGAGCTCAGGAAGAGCTAACCTGCCGAGCCGACCCTCAGAGCCAAACCTGAAGAACCTCAGTGAACTTCCATGCAGCTCAGGACCAAGAGCTGGAAAACCCAAAGCCAAGGTCTGCTCAGAACTAGAAGTAAGACGCTGAAGCAGCTAGCGGACTCTGCTGATCAACTCCTCTCCAGACCCAACAGTGACCCTCTCAAAGTTATCTACAAGAACCCTCAGGGTACAATCAGTAAAAATCAAGATCGCAAGCTCCAAAGTGCAACACTAACTGAACTGTCTCTCACGCAGACTCCGGTGAACCAGTTTCCAGGCCAGAACCAGAACCAGTCAAATCAGTGTGCTTGTGAACAAATAAACTTGTTAAACTTTACTCCTGTGTCCGTCTAGTGGTGTTCTGCATATTTTGGTCACTCTTCGTGCACCCATCATGACAGATAAGGAATAATGGTTAGATTTAAACAAAAGAACAAACAAAGTGTTTCATTAGTTATACACTTTAACAAATTCTAAATTATTCCTATCTTTTGTCTGACAAGACAACAAAGTTTGACTAAAATTAGAATTTGAAACTGGCCCCGATTCATCAATAGTTCTAGTTGTAATAACTATGGTTTGCCTAATGTTAGCACAAAACATTTTCTTAGGTTTTAGACAAACATTTTTGGGTAATAGGAGAAATGAAAAGGATGATTTTTTTTTTATAGACTAAAGCAGTGGAGAGGTATTTGACTAAACACTTGCATATGGTTTTATGACTGAGTAACTCGAGATGACCGTAGCCTCGTTCTTTTCTAAGCATGAAAAACAGCCACATTACCAGGAAACTAACTGTTCACCTTATAGCTCTGTGTTGCTGGTCCAACCTAAAGGGCTTTGTGAAACAGCTGATTTTCCTGCCCGTGGCTGAATAGCCCAGATTCAGGACCGGTAGGTTTAAGGTGAGCCCAAATTATTTCTATAGTAACTTTCAGTAAAAAGAAAAAGTAAAGTTTAGTACATCAACAAAACAGGAAAAACAAAAATGCAGTCAAACTTAAAGTAATGGTATTTATCCTACAGTTGAATTAACTCGGCCAAGGGCCGATCTAAAGAAAAATAGAGTTTAAACCTTAATTCAAGGCAATGTACATTCCTTGAAATACGGCCTGGATAGTTTCTCCATGTTTAGTCAGGGGGTTTGCAGATCAGTCTGGAGCCTGAAGATGAAGCAAAGTGAATAACCAGTGAGGAGATACGGTGGAGGTGGGGGGTTGGGTTTTATGAGAAACAGCACACAATGTAGGGTAAAAGTTCTTCTCAGAATTATTCTTGTTTATGAAAGGACTCTTAATGGGGGAAAAAAAGGATTTCTCGTAATACTACTGACTATTGATTGTGAGATGTAATTTTACCTAAAGGGCGTAATATCATTCTTTGTAAAATACTGTAAAATTTATCATCTAAAATGTTTACTGATCCGACACAGCTGAAATTCTGATCCTGTAGGTTTTTTGACATGGTTTTATCTTCTGCAGACCGATATAGTTCTGACTAAAGAGTCAGGCAGAGTGGTTATATCATGTTTAAGGGTTTAAAAGAGTACAAACATGATGGTTTCATTGTAAAAAAATAAATAGCCCAACTAATTCAATTAAAAACATTATATTCACATGACTATACTAGTTAGTTATACAAAGAAATGATGGTAGGATCACTAAAAGCGTAGATGTTTAAGACTACTTAGAGGTTGGTTTGAATCTTGTTGCATTCATGATATGGAATCTCTTCATAAAAAAAAAAAAAAAGATAGACAAGCAAAAACATAAAGTAGCAGATCTAAAACAACTAATTTTGATGAGGAAAAAAATAACAGCAGTATAAGCTAAGCAGTTTACATTTTAACCATACAGCGAATGTCACCCTAATCTGCTCCTGAAATGTTTTTGTAAGTTTTTACAGCTTAAATAATAGTGGGTAATGCTTTGTTTTTGTTACATGTTCAGTCAACAGATGTTTGATTTAGACACCATTGGATAATTCTGTAATCGATTACTTCTCCTTTAGATTTGCATCAGTTAAAAAAAAAAAGAAGAAAAACCTATTACCTTCCCTTGTGTAACTCTTATTTCCATGTTATACTTGTAGGTCTCCCATAGAATGAGTCAACAGAGTAATGCCTTTATCTAAAAATTTTATTTTGTGCTTGTTTGTATTGAGAAAAGTTAGGGAAATAAAAAAGTAGCTGTTTATAAAAAGTGGTAGAAAAATAGGTTCTCCGGAAAAGATATAAAAAAAAAAGATAATTTTTTTTCACGGTCAAATGATGAAAACAGAGATACTGATTATCTAAAATGCTAAATACAGTCCGTCATTTCGTAAATAGAAAGATCTTGCAAATTGCTTGATTCATCATGTCATACAGCTACAGTTATGAGCATACAATGTGGTTTTGCCTACATAAGCATTTGTAAACAAGTTCTAGGAGAAACAGTCTGTAATGTGAGTTTTTGCTTGTTTATAATTCACTATCTTTCAAGGCACAAACTTTCCTCCAAGTGTGATATTAATACCAGAATGTTTATTTGATTGTTCTTGTGTTGGGTTACAGGAGTATGGTGGAGACATAGGACAAGGATATTTGAGGATAAGGAGGCAATATTATTGACTTTTATACTGTGAATAACCTAAAATTTATACTGAATAACCTAAAATTTCTACTTAAATGGGATTTTATTAAAGACTTAAATATAAAATATATTTCTTCCAAAATAAAGCAAAGGTTTTAGACAGATTACTTTACTGCAAAATGAGGGTTGTAAACTGCAGATTTGTTTTTTAAAAAATGCAATGAAGTAGCAACTAGCACTTTCTGCTGCCTGCATTTCTTGTAATGACACATAAAGACAGGAACTCACTCTACAACAAAACTGACGGAGAAGCTGGTAGGGTATAGAAAACAGATAACTGGGTGGAAAATATTCAATACTTTAAGTTCTGCTCCTCAAAAACCTGCTTCAAAATGATGACGCTAGATAGAGCAAAAGTTCTAATTGCTAGATGGCTCCATCAAATTTGCACTTAAAATGTCCTCCTGTTTTACAGAATTCGCCATCTGACAAAGGTGCTTTAAAAAAAAAAAAAAAAAAAGATAAACAGGAATAGAAATTTTTTTTTTTAGGTTCTTTTCACATAATAACTAATAAGACAGTAGCTACATTTGGAGGTTGAGATGTGTTAAAAACTGCTTGGTCTTGTCAAACTAAAAATTATAGGCTGAATACTGTATGCAATTACTTTTTTTTAATCTATGCTATTTGAAAACCTTTCAGTAATAAAAGTGAAATTACCATATAGCTGATATATCTGTTAAATCTAAGTTAACAAGGTTCAGGTGCTATTACCTAAAGCGTTTCTCTGATTTCTGCTCAGGAAAGGGTTAACAATTTATCAGTTTGCCACAATATCAAATCTATTATTAGAATTAAAAAAAAATCAAAAATCTAGGGATAGATAAAAAAAACATTAATGATTCAGTAGAGAAATAAATGTTTGAAGAAATCAAGAGATTAATACAAAAAAAATGTTAAAAAAGAGGACAATTTTGTTTTAACAAGATATAGTTTTCCCAATCAGTTGGTTTCAAATTAAGAATATAATCAAACATATGGATAGATAAGCCTTTAGATACGAATATCACTATCCGGTTATTGATACAATTTTAGTAGAGCTGAAAAACCGCTCTGTCAAAGTTGCTCTCTGTGGACAGCAGAGAAAAGCAGAAAATCTTTCCTCAGGCAGCAGAATGCTACAAAACATTTGCAATCCATAGACTGTCATCTATCAGGTTTGTACGATAGATATTCCCATCAATGACTGAATAGTGAAAAGAAAAAAAAAGATTCTGTCTATTTAAAAAACCCAGGCAGTGAATTGAGTGAACAAAAACTAACTTTAAACATATTGTGTTTCAGACGCTTTGTGGCTCAGATCGTGACACTGTGGCTCCACCTTATCAGCTGATCGAATCAGGATTTGCCAAAGACAGATACCGCGACTTTTGAATGTATATAATGCTACGGCTGTTCCCAAATCTAATAAAGATGCTGACACATCCTCTTCCGTATGAAAATAAATCTGATTCAGACCATGGTCAGGAAATCCGCAAAGAGTCTCTCATCTTTTTCTAAGTGGTGTATTTTTTACCCCCTCCCAAGGTCCGAGCCCCTCATGGTGGACACTGTCGCCTTTGTATAGAATGCCCCGGTCAGCCATCATTAAGTCACCCATCTTAAATGTTTCCTGAGTGAGAACAGGTCTATCGAATTAGTTAAAACTGTGGCGTGGTCCGAGCTCCTCATTGGTGCAACCCCTTGGCATCAGGAGACCCTAAGACGGACACTGACGGTTTTGTATAGAATGCCCCGGTCAGGCATCACTAAGTCACCCATCCTTGCTGGAGAAAGGTTGGGTTCACACAGCAGCCTAAAGTGACCCAGATCTTTTCCACTGCAACCTGCGTCTGAGCGAGCACAGAAGCGGCTAGAAACACAACAACCATGGTGGATGATAATGTAGGGGAGCATTTTATTTATTTATTTTTTTCTAACCATCTTAAAAAGATTGTGTTTTTAAGTTTGAGAAAGACTGCTAGATGCGAGCTAAACCTTCCCTCCATATTTACTTCCGTAAACGTGGAGCAAGACAGCTTGTGACGTTATTGAAGTCTCTACTGCGCATGTGGGACGCTTAAACCGTATAAATGGACAAAATTACACATTTGGTTTTTTAATAGACCGATACATATACATGTGCATCATGATTGGTTGTATATATATCTACATATATATATAGATATATATAGATATATATATATATATATCTATATATATATATATATATATCTATATATATATATATAGATATATATATATACATATAGGATTCTAGTCAGTGAGGCAGACGGCCACATAGAAAGGCACAGGGCAGAGTGAGGGGGCCGCAGCCGCTGCAGCTAGGGGGGTTGGTGTTGGGAGCTGGAGAAATACACCTTTTCTCCAGCAGAGTCCGCCCTGGATCCTCCCTGCTGAGCTGCTCTGCACACCTGCAGCTGATGATCTCATCTGGAGGACCTGGACTACTTAAGCTGCCTTCAGACCTTGCCTCGACGCCGCAGTGTCTTAATCAGTTGGTTAGCACTTAAGCCATAGATCCCTAGTGAACCAAGTCTCCTTTGAGTCCAACCTGGATTCTAACCCTTTTTGTCTCTGCTTCCAGGTTTCCTGTTCTTTCTCCTGTGAAGCTCTGGAAGAGCTTAACCTGCCGAGCCAGCCCTCTGAGCCAAACCTGAAGACTGGATTTCCTAGCAGCTCTGGATACCGAGCTGGAAACACAAGCCAAGGTCAAAACAGCCTTTAGAAGTAAGATGCTGAAACAGCTTAAGGACTCTGCCAACCCAAGCTTTCTCCGGACCCAGCAGTTCCGCTCCCAAAGCCTCATCTACGTTCATCAAGGTACAAACCTGAACACAATCAGTCAAGTCTCAACCAAGCCTTCGCTAACCAAACTGTCTTTCTCACAGACGCCAGTGAACCGGTCCCAGCCCAGAACCATTGCATCAGTCTTTATTATATGTGTGAATTTGCCAATAAACTCTGTTAAACTTTCCATCCGTGTCGTCAGTGTTCTGCATATTGGGCCTCCCTGATACCCATCATGACAGTTGGGGGATGGCTGCACTGTGAGTGTGAGTGAGTTGAGATCACAAAGCTGCTCCAGCTGCTGCTGCAGGCAGAGGGCTGAAACGGAGTGCTAACAGTGATTATATAAGAAATCAATACAAATACTTAAAAAATAATAATTTAATCATCATATCCGTTATTAAAATAACAGTTAATTTTTGTATAAATTTTATATAAATTTTATATTAACTTTATATTAATTTTATATTAATTTCATATTAATTGAGGCGGGACTTCCGGCTGTCACTTTGGAATGTGGGCGTGGTTTTCGTGAATTGATGAAAGGTAGGGTATATTCTTTTTTATCATATTTAGTTACTTCAACACAATTGTTTTATGTCCTACCCTGTTAACATGAAGCAATTGTGTTAAACTAAATATGATAAAGTAAATGCAAAAGCAGTTGCATTATTTTTTTAGGGTTGCAAGTAAAAATCATCCAAAACTCAATATTTTAGAAAATCGTACTAGATATTCTTCCAGGATTTTCCTCTATTCATATCCAATAATACTTAAACTCTGAGCATCATGTCAGGGAAAATAGATCAGTGAAATAAAGTTAATATGTGAACTGAGGTTTAGGAGCAAAGACAGGTCTCAACCAGACCTCTAATAACCCTGCATTCTGCTAGAACTCTGCTCATTCACCCACTTCCCTTTGTAACTTTGGACCAACGACGCCCCTGTCCCCTGCTAAGGCAGCTCTTCCTCATTTATTTTCTTCTTACTCTTCTCGTCGTCCTGTTTTATCTTTTGGAGCAAGAACTGGATGTTTTTGCATCTTTACTCAGATTTTTCTTCAGACCATCTTCAAAAAATAAAAACTTTAAAACTCACTTCATAGCAGCAGAGGGAAATCATGAAAAAAAAATCTAATTTGAATAATTACTACAACCACAATGTTTTCGGGACAGAACTGTTTAGATAAACTATATTTGTGTCTGGTTTTTTTTTGTTTCGTTTTCTTAAATATTGCTGATCCCAAATGCCCATTAAAAACTCACAATTGAAAGCCGTCCACCTATTTTTAATGAAAACAAACTGACGTAAAATGTGACATCATTTTGACTTGACATGTTTTACATTTGCATATTTTTCCATTTTATAATTTTGCATTAAAAAAAACAAGTTCAGAAGAAATAAATACTGTACATATATAGACCGATAAATCTGCAGACAGAAAAAGAATTTTAGACTCTTTTTTACATTTAAGGAAGGAGAAATTCAAAGCTTAAATCTGTCAAATGCATATTATACAAGAAGTATTTTCTGTCTCTTAAAAAAAAAAAGTCACACAAGGTTTGTTCTTGCAGTTCAGGAAATTTTGCGCAGCAGTGAAATTAAAATGCTCATTTGAAAGTTTTTTTCCACCCTGGCTCCAGGGCATAGCTTACCAACAAAATTCAATCGCTGTCATCTGATCTTTGACCTCTTGCATCATTAAATAACATTTCCTATTGCCTCCAAGTTAATGAGTAAAATTAACTATTAAGAATTTCTTTCTTTACTTTTAGAATATTAAATAATTCCATCACCTTTATACAAAAAGTACACATAGACAATCTCAGTTTTGCCAGTGCATCTCTGCTAACCTCTCATCAGGTTTAGACCTTGGGTCCAGTAGCAGACCGCTGCGGGTACTAGTATTGCTGATGAGGAAGGTGAAGTAGTATAAAAGCAGCAGCTGATATACACATTATTGCATTATGACATCAACATAGTAGGAAGATGACGGCCATGAGTTCCTTTTCAGACAGTTTGTTGGTGAATCAGCATGGATTTGGCTTTTACATACATGTTCCACATGGACAAAAGGGTGCATAGATAAACACACAATAAGTCCTTCAACCTGTCAGTTCAATACTGGAAGACTGGGATGCTTCAAGTTGTTCAGGAGGAAGAAAACAAGAGAAACATTGATGATTTGAAAACATAACAGAAAACAAGACCACTCCGCTTCAAAAACATTTGCACTAATAATACAGTTTTCTTTTAAAATCTCCTGCTAATATTTTTAGTTCAGTTATACTCTGGTAGTTAAAGATGTGCATCTTTTTATCAACCTGTTTTCAGGGCAAGTAAAGAGAAAGGACACTTAAATTACATCTATAAATCCTGTACATACAAGTTTCTCTGGGGTGAGTTTTTAAAAAAAAAAAATTCAAATGTTTATGAACATAGGCAAAATATGCTTATTTTGTCTCTTAGTCAGATTTTTATAAAACATTAAATATAATGTCAAAGGATATGCAGTTTTATATGGGACACAGCTGGAACTGTTCTATTTCATTGTGTGCATATTTTCTGCTGACGTACTGATAACTCCAGGCAGATACATTCACACCTTCAGTTATTCTGAATTAGGACATTTATGTTCAGCAAACATTCGAGCTAGATCTAATAATAATAGATTTAAGTCCATTTAGTAATTTGGAGATTTTATTATAAAACAAGTCTTACATTTATATTTATTATAAATAAATATAAATTCACAGAGTATCGACTGAAAATTCCCAAAGCTGAAACAGCCTTAAATGTTTAAAATCTAAAATTATTTTAGCCCAAGAGGAATAAGTAAAACTTCAAGCGGTGTGCTAACATATTATGCTATATATATATATATATATATATATATATATATATATATATATATATATATAGTTAATATGCATGGACTTTACCTCATTGAATATTTTAATCTGATTAGATGTGTTCTTGATTAACAATCAAACAGCAAACACCCCTTATAGTTTAAATCAGGTCAAACATCAAGATAAGAACAACAATGAAGTGGGCCGAGTTGAACAAGTTTATCGAATAAGATGAATTAGCTGGGAGTCAATATGAGATGATTAAAATCTTGAAATGGTTATGGGGAAATTTATTACTTGAAGCAAAACAAGGTAAATAAATTCTATTTTATATATATATATATATATATATATATATATATATATATATATATATATATATCTCAATCAATGACACCAAGTTCACTTATAGATTGTTCCATATAATGTCTAACTTTAACCATCTGCTCTGAAATAAAAATGTGGGTCAGTGATACATAGACAGGCTTTAACCAGGAAGTTCAGTTTAAAATTAATCTACTGGATGCAAAAGCAGCAACAAAGACCACAGCTGAAACATCAGACCCATTAAGGTTCTCTGTGGTTTTAAACAAGCTGCAGGCTGATCCGACTGTCAGAACCATGAACCATTCCAAGTCATCTGACAATCAGTTTTCTCCTCAAAAAATAAAAGGTTATTTACTTCGCTTTTTCTGTAAGGTAGGGGTTCCTTCATGAATGGTGTCCAGGTTTTTCAGCACTTTTAGCCTTTATAACATTTGATCCAGTTATGCCTCCAACATCCATGAACAGATACATACACTGCAAAAAAAGATCTAAAAATAAGCAAAAACCTCTGAAATTAAGTGCATTTCCATCATGGAATGAGTATTTTTACTCTTGAAATAAGATTAGATAATATGCACCTGAAATAAGAAAATGCAATTGTTTTTTTTTATTATTTTAATTGCCAATAGTCTTGTTCCATTGGCAAACTGACTTACCTCCTCAATTCAAGAAATTAAACACAGTTGTATTAAACACAGTTGATTTGTCAAATGATGGATTCAGTTTTTGTAAAACTGTTACAGATGCAGACCAGAAAAATCCCGACGGTACCGCTTCGCAGAACATTGAAAAATAGACTTAAGTCATAAACTTCAAACTTCGGTTTCAACAACCTCTACTTTGTAACGATCCAATTTAGGCTAGACCAGATCTCGAAGGATAGATAAAGATCAAATCCAGACAGGAAGGGAAATAAGCCCTTTAGTTCAATGCAGAACCATTGAGTCATTGTGCCACTCCCAGCAGGATGCTGCCCAGGGCAGAGAACCATTTCTGCCCTTATTGAAAACCACCACTACCAGGAGAGACGCCCATCAAAGTATAGATTAGCTTGATTGCTGTTATTTGAAGATGTATGTTACTGGAGGAAAATGACTTTCACTGCTGTTGTAGTTTAAGCTAATATGACACTGGTTGGTTTTATTTGCTCCTCGCCTAACAGAACAGAAGTAAACCATCAGTTTACTTGCATTGCAAAATTAGAAAAGGTTACATCAAGGTTGGCAGAATATCAGAAAAACAAAACGATAATCGTCTTCTTCACTCTTGGTTTTAATAATGTTGGGATGATCAGTGTTAAGAAGCAAACCACCAGCAATGTCTGAGGGATAACAGAAGGACAGCAGTAGTTTTCTTTGTTGCCTTTTTGGTTTGTGACCTCAGTGGGAGGAAGAATAGTTTCTAAGTGGTTGGATTTTTTTTTTTTTATTCCACCTTTGTATAAAAACCTAAAATATGTGGATTATCAAAGTGTTTTCACTGCTTTGACATTTAGATTACTGAATTCTGTGTCTGATTCTTACCTCGATCAATACTGACTTTTGTTTTAAGAACTATAACAAATAAGCTGGGCCGACGGTTCTTTGATAAAAGGTAAAACAATTACAATATCCCCATTTATGAATGTAACTGTATGGATCTTATGGTTTGAATTTTGCCATTTGCCAGAAAACCCATCAAAGTAAATGCTCTATTTAGTATTCATTGATGGAAAATATATATATATATTTTTTTTTTAATGAGAACTCTTATGCCAATCAGCTCCAATTAATTCATAATACAAAAACATTAAATCTGATTTTCTCTACTTCTTTCCCCATTAAATGGACAGTAAACAGGAATGATCTTTTTTTTCTCTTCCAATTTCAACAACCCTTATTGCTTTCTTTAAAATGCTCAGTAGATATTTTTGAATTTTCAATAACTGCATACAGTTTTCCTTCTTCCCAGTACGTCTTTGAGCTTTTCACACTCTGGTTCAGTTCAGTTTCAAGTGAGTGGATTCATCAAAGACACAGCCTCCCCTCTCCATCAGATGGTCTCTGTCCCTGGCAGAAGTAGGACAATGTCATCCGTTCATGTTTCTGAGGGAAGATTTAGTCTGGTGAGCAAGACGAGGCAGCAGTTGAACCTGCAGCAAACAGCGGGGCAGTGGTTGCTAGTTCAACTCCCTGCTGCTTTTGCTGACATCAGTAGGGCGTGAAGAGAATGGATCCTTGGTTGGTTCTGATCGGTCCAGGAGCTGGACGCAGGAAGGAGGCAGTGAAGAGGGACGAGGAAGACGGAGGGCGAGGATGGAGGGAGATGGTTGGGGCGAGGGGTGAGGAGGTGGGTGAGAGAAGAGCAGAGGAGGAAAGAGATGATGGAGGGAGGGAGATGGAAGATGGGAGTGGGGAGGATGGGGAAGGAAAAGGAGAGGAAAGAAAGGAAGATAGGGAAGGCTTCACCAGCTCCTTCTGAGGAAAGAAGGAGAGGAGTGATGAGGTGATGGCAGGAGGAGTCAAAAAGGAAGAGGAAAGCATCAAATTAAGGAGATTAAATAAATAGAAATGGAGAAGCAAAACTCCAAACAGTAAAAATAAAAAAAATGGTCACAAAAGCATAAAAATAGGCAAAAAGGAGAATAACAAAGAAACAAAAAGGACAAAAAAGTATAAAAGAGGAACGCATGACAGGAAATGATTTGATGAAAAGACAAGCAGGTAGAGGAGAAGAGATGAAATGGAAAAACAGAGGAGGAAAATAAAGATTTACAGAGAAAGGAATATTTAAATAAAGGAGCACATCAAATGAGGACAAAAAGTAGAAAATTAGATTCAGTTTATATCTATTTTTCTTGGTGAATAAGATATTTTCAGATGAAGGAAAAGTTGCCAGAGGATACTCACAGTAAGTGAGCTGCGCTGCTGCTTGTTGTAAGGGCTGTATTTGGGTTTGCTGGGTTTTCCTGCCACTCTGTCCTTGTGTCTTCTGCTTGAAATGTGCTGCAAAGTTCCAAACAGCATAATCAGAACATGAAGCTTTACCCAAAGATTAAGTTTTTCATACTCATATATAAAGTACTTATCTATAATCAGCTCTTAGTTTATACAGTAGCTGGATTAAGAATGGAAGTTCTACAAGGACGGTTTGATTGTTTAAAAGGGTTATTTGACTAAAATAGTCATTACAGACGTTAGTGAACTAGGAAGCCATGTGAAATCTTCAGCAAATAATATCCAACGTAAATTATATACACACACAAAAAAAAAAATCAGATCTCCATTTTTTTTTTTTTTTTTTTTTTAAACATATCCAATTAATCTGTTTTATTAATTAAGCTTCATAACAAAAATGACAGGTTTCAAGCATCCTCATCTGGGAGGGGACCTTAATTTAAAATGTATGCTTTTAAACATGCTTGTAAAATAATTTCCCCAACAAACAATGAAAATATAACACTAAATGTTTGCAGCATAGTGAGTGACATCACTGATCAGTGCAAATTTAGGAACCAAAAGTTAAGAACTGATGCCACTGTCAACCATGGTAGCCAAATAATGGATTGGTAAAACCAAAAAATATGATCTTCTCAAAATTAAATCTTCATAAACAAAAATTTCAGTAATTGATTTAAACAAATAATTACCCAGCTTGGCTGTTTTAGTTTTTTTTTTGTCTTGATAATCAGATTCTTAACCATCAGCAGAATTAGACTGACAGGCAATAGCAAATATATAAATAGAGAAAGGAAAGTAAAATCGGACCAAAATGGCAAAACATGAGTAAGATCAGAGGGAGCAACAAAAATCAAGAGTCTAATCATCACATGACTTTGGCCTACCTGTTTGAGCTGTATTTCAGAGTTGACATGAACGTCACAGATCTGGCAGTGGAAGGTCTTGTTCTGCAGGCCTGAGCCCTTCAGGACTGAGCCATTGGCGTTTTTCAGCTTGGCTCCTGGTCGTGGGTAGGCTTTGATTGGGCCTGCACCACTGCGAGCCTCCAGCATTGTTTTGTGCTTTGATCCTTAGAAATAAAAAAACCCCAAAACATTAGGGTAGACTTTACACTGCGAGACAAAAAGAATAGAAGGTCAAAGAATCAAGCCAGGACAAAAGACAGAAAAAAAAAAAAAAGATTTCAAACATGCATGCACTTATTTCCTGGAATTATTTAGAGAAGAAGCTAAACTTTCTTTGAACTGTAACTGAATAAGGAAAAAACATCTTATTTATTTAGGCAGTCATGCTATTCTTGATGCCTCTCGGGCAGCTTATTTTTGGCCCATAACTTGATTGTTCTTTTGCATTCATTTTTATTAGTCATTGTCATGCAATTTATTCATGGTAGGATGTGATAGAAATACCTGCATGAATAAAGATATAAAAAAAATAAAGGTAACACTGAAATAATACATTATAGATCTGAATAAATAAAAATACTTTGTTCTATGTGTTGAATACTTTGCTGAATGTGCTGACAACAAAAATCATTGATGGAAATCCAATTTAACAACAAATGGAGGCCTTGATTTGGAGTCACACACAAAATTAAAGTGGAAAAACACTACAGTACAGCTGATCCAACTTTGATGTAATGTCTTTAAAATAGGTAAAAATGAGGCTCAGTATTGCGTTTGGCCTCCATGTACCTGCAGGACCTCCCTACAACACCTGAGCATGCTCCTGTTGAGGTGTGGATGGTCTCATGAGAAATCTCATCCCAGACCTGGACTTTGTGATTATAATGTGATGAAATGTCAAAAGAGTAAGTAGTTTGGCACATCCCTATGCAATTAAGAGATTCAAATAAGCTTAAAAATGAATGAACACAGATTGTCTGGCACTGTATTCAGAAAGGCCTAGGCAATCCTAAGAGTAGGGCGAAGTTAGGATCGACAGTACAAAGATCTCATTAAAACATGTGCACACAATGCCTTAATGTGTTCAAGCATGGGGGTGATGTGGATAATGAGATATGACCCATTTAACTCACATTTAATCTGTAATGAAACCAAACATGCAAAACTAAAATTAATAACGACACAAAATGCATCTAGTTTCTTTCCTAACCTGCATTATGAGCCTCCAGCTGAGACAGAGAGTTGACGGCAACTTTACAAAGTGAGCAGTACAGCAGCTTTTTTGCCTTCTCCTCCTCAGACTCCACCGACAGAGGAGCTTCCTGGGAGGAGGAGGTCGTCTTTAGAGAAGGAGGTGCAGCGCTGGATGGGGAGGAGATGACTGAAGATGCGGGGCAGGATTTTGAGGAGGAAGAGGATGAGGAAGAAGATGAGAGGCCAGGTGCAGGAAGAGCAGAGGGTGGACTTGATGGTGGAGGCTCACTGCCGACTCTGCTGGCAGAGGGTGAGGAGGAAAGAGGTGAGGTGGAGGAGGGGAGGCAGGATTTAGGAGAAGACAGAGAGTCTCTGGAGCTCGATAGTAGTTCTGCATAGAGAAGGAGAAATAGGAGGAGTGAATCTCATATAAATAGCTGGAGTATTCAGCTTGGAGTTAGTTATCTGAAGATAAATTGAACCTGTGCACTGACTGTTGTTGCAGTTGGAGGAAAGCGGATGGACCGAACCAGCAGGACCACAGCTGTTCCCATTGGTCTCTGGGGTGCCCGACAGCTTAGCTTTGGCCTTGTTCAGCTTCTTAGCATGGCGACTGCCTCTATAATGAGCCTCTGCCTGAGACTGAAGAGAAAAAAAAAAGAACAGAGAGCCAATTTGCTTTCCCTATTTTTTATTATTTCTTTTAATCTCATTGACCTTTGTCACCCTTTTGGATTTATTGATCTCATTACTCATTACACTCATTACTTGTAATTCACATAGAACAAGCAAGCAGAGTGTTTCATAGCAGCACTGTCAGCAAGAAAAAGTTGATCGGCGATCATGCATTTTACTGATCATCATAACATTCTACTACAGTGCAAGACTGCTGATTATAAACAAGAATCCTCAGTTTTCTTTGCTGGAAATACAGAAGATTTCTGCACCTCTACCATCAGTATCAGCCTTGCTGTGGAGGATGAGGCACCATTCTTACATCAGGTTATACCTTTTAGAGCTTAGAGAGGGTTTTCCTGACCTTTTGGTTTTGTAAGTTCTTTTATACTTGTTTAGCAACCAGCATGTATACCCTCATACATCTAGTAGGTAGAAAGCATTGACAAAACCCAACATGACAGGAGGCAAAGGGCCATTTAAAACCCAATGAGACATTTCAAAATATGAGATCCTTGCAACTGATTTACTGTACCTTTTAAAGCTGACAGAATAACTTTAGTCAGATGTATTAAAAGAAAAAACAACCAAAAATACTTGGTCTACAAACAATCTATAAAGTCCAGCCTATGTGCAGTTTAGATTTGTGTGTGCTTCTGACAAGTTCTTGACCGTTTAGAGCATTTAATGTAACAGGAACTTAAAGTGTTCTCTATCTGCTGAAATAGAGCCTAAGCAGCTTTGTAGTGTTTGGATCCAATTATTTATTTGTTAATTTAGCATCAGTTGGGTTCTCTTTTAAAATCAAAAATAATCACACTCAATAAAATTGAATAATTTTCCACATAATCGATTCAGTTTTCTGTGACAAAACATAATTTCCTTTCATCCATGTGACCCAGAATGGCTTCTTAGTAACCTTCCTGAAGGATTTCCATGCATCCAAAAGGAGAAGGGTCCTTGTATGAGATATGAGCAAGTTTTCCTTTATGGGAGAAGTTTTAAACCTCAATCTAATTTCAATAAATCATGTCTTGAAATGATTAACAGCACCTTCACAAAACCATTAAAGTCTGTTGCAAGATGTGACAGCTCAGTCACATGTCATAGCCAATTGGTGTAAGTGTAGAAGAGTGATGAATCTGACTTGAGGTCATATTCTGTGAAATATCCTCATCTTACTGCCTCTGCTGAAACGTCAATGTTCAAAGCCAAGACAAGCAGAGAGGAGCAAGCAGGACATTGAGAGAATCAATAAAAGGGAACTTCTCAAGTATGAATTAAAATATTTTTTATTTTTTAATTCAGTTTGCTAAAAGCCCAAATATCATTTTACAGCTAGAGAACAAAATTCTTTCAATCTCACGGTTATAATAGATAAAAATTAGCTTCGAACATGTCTAGAGAAGAATAATAAAGTATGATATATGGGTATGAATAAAGAAATATTTGATTTTAGTAAAAAAAAAAAACTTTCAAATATTGTGACTGAATGTGAAGCTTTTTAATGGAAACAAAACAAGGAGTACTTTTGCTTTTCACAGAGATCCTCTACATACAAACCTGTGCAAGCAGTGAGCATAAAGGATTTGTGTTCATCCATCATCCGCTCTGTTGGTAACCTTTCTGCCTAAATAGTTAGAAACCAATGAAAACAACAAGCCTGAGAGACAAAGACAAACACGTCGTGTCAAAGTTAACACGGACAGCTTTGATTCAGGAGCCTGGCCAATGATGCGTTCACAGATGGAGAAATGTAGCCTCGTGAGACCATCCTGATCTCGCGTGCTTTCAAGGTTTCACTTGCAGATCAGTCTGGAGACTTTCCGTTAAAGAAAATTTGGAGCCGTTCACCAAACGAACGTCCAATCAGCGTTGGCTTTGAGGCGGGTTGAGGTGTGACGCAACGAGAAGCTCGACAGTTCAGTCTAAAGAACATGGCGGCTTCAGCCGATGGAACTAGCGTTAGCATGGCTATCGAGCAAGTTTTATCGGAATTACAGAGTATTTCTTCACTGAAAGAAGAGCAAAACACTGCTCTGGAGGCTTTTCTCAGAGGAAAAGATGTTGTTGCTCTTCTCCCGACTGGTTTCGACAAGAGTTTGATCAATCAATTGGCTCCTCTTCGTCGTCGCTCTGTTAGGTCATATGCTTCGTTGATCTGATTGGTTTATTTGGCCCGTCTATCACCAACATAGTCCAATCAGCTAACCAGTATTTTCGCCCCTTCCCAACTTCAACGGAAGGTTTCCAGATGGATACGCTGAGCAAATCCATCTGGTGGACTCAGGTTAGGAGAAATGCTGGTTTGTCACAGATTTTTTTATTCTCGTTTGAATTCTGTCAGTAGAAACAATTACTGATGTCTGCACATCATGATAAGTAATTGTTCACTGAATGGTTTTTAACCATAATTTATATGTTGTATCAGCCAAATGCAGGAGAAAGTGTCTGGCTACAGTGGCAATATGAGTAAAGAAATTCTTAAAATAGGAGTATTTAACCTTAACATGAGTTGGTAAATAAGATAATCTAATAGTGGTACGAGTATATTTCCCCTTAAAGATAGACTGCAGTTGTTTTTTTCTTATTTTAAATGTAAATTGTCTTATGCCATTGGTAAAGTGATGCATGTAGTGCTCAATTCAATAAGAAAAGCAAGAATTTAAAGAAACAAAAAATACTTTTATAGATTTCTTAGGTTTTTGCAGCGGGGGAGGATTTAGCTCATCTTAGCTTGAAATTATTATTTTTTAAGCCAACCAGCAAGTTGTCAGAAAGCTAACTGCAGATGTATTTAAATATTTCCAGCAGAGTGAGAGAGAGGTTTGTGCTTTAAAATCTGCTGCTGTGGAGGCAAACCTTTACAGACTAAAGATCTTTTGAAAAGAAAGACTTTTTTATTGTACTACTTTTGTGGTCTTTTAAATAGCATTTGGGGGTTTCCAAAAATAAACAAAAAAGGCTTTTAAATCCCAAGATAAAAGGGCTAGACAATAATAGCATTTGCAAAAGAATCTGGATTCAAGCAGTGCCATTTCCAAATTACAGAGGCACTCAATTTTTTGTAAATGTCACTATACATTTACCAGAGAAAGACACGCATTGCTTTTCACTCCAGCCTTTTAGATGGAGGTAATACACTTGAAGTGGGTTTACTGCTGCACAAAGGGGAAGAGAAAATTACAGCTAGTGCTGAGATCCATTCATGAGAGTTAGAAGAAAGTACTAGTTCAGAAAACAGTCACTCTGGATAAGAGAGCATTGAAGGCCATGAAAACAATCACAAATGTGTCCAATAAGAATGAAATTCATCTCAACAAGCTGGATTAAAAACTTAGGAAAAAAGTTACATTTCTAATTTTAATTAGGCCTCATCTCCAAACATGCACATTTGTATAGAATGTATTTGTTGCATATTTATAGTCAGTGCAGAACAAAATCTAAAAATTACTATTAATATTTGATTTTGGCATAATTGCACAGCCTTAGCAGGGAGGGTGCTAATTTTTTAAGTCAAATTACATCTGTCAGACATTTTCCCTCACCTCTTCAACGGACATGATTCCTTAACATAGGAGCTGACGTTTGAGCCACTGTTTGTCCTTTTGTAATGTGTGGGTAATGGAGGATGCATGATGCCTGATAAGGTGTTTCGATAGCAACATAAATCATTCTTTTGGACTTTTCGTGCTGCCACCTGGATCTCATCCTACTTTTCCATCTCAAGATGAAATACATCTTGAGATGTAAAGAAATACACAAAATATGCTATATGACCAAAATATCTAAGTTTTGATCTCATTTGCCCCCCCTTTCTGTAGGTTACGCCTAACCCCAGGGTGTTGCATTCCTTAAGACACTAGAGGGCACCCAAACACAGATAGTGGAAGGGTTATTAATTCTTTTATAGTGTCCCATGTTTATTTAGTGTGTAAATGTGTAAGCTTACTCAAAAAAGAATCAAGTCTCCCTACAGAGCAGGTTATAATATAACTGAGGGGTAAACAAACCTAACCCATTTGCAATAGGTCTAAGGAATTCAAAGACCACCTTCATATTTCAATAACAGTTTTCACCAACGGTATCCCATGCACCCGAGAAAACACAACGCATCCCTAAATTTAAGCTTCTTTTACTAACCAATGAGGACTTCAGTCTGAATCAGCATTGCAGGTATAGCATGAGAAGCACATTAGGAGAGCAGGCCTTGCAGCAGCTGGAAGAGTTCAGGCGTACCACTCAGTAAGGTTTGCCAGCCCACAGCTCTCACAGCATTATCACCATTATTTTACACCTACAAAATTAGGCACTACTCCTGGAAGCATAAAGCTGCGCCTCAGGTTGTGCTTGGAGGCTTAGACCAAAAAAAAAAAACTTAAACAGTGGACTGATTAATATTGGAGTGTGTTTGCTTGAGCACACATCCGGACTGATGAAGCGGAAAGAAAATCTATTAAACAGTGAGCGGTTCAATCAGAGTGGCAAACATCAAACAAGGAGCCTGGAAATCTAGTTTGGGGTGTATATTTAATACCAACTCAGAAGATGAGATCCTGAAGAAGCCTACTGCATCTTAGAGCTGTTATATTACTAAAAGCTGCATAAGGAGGAATGGTTTACATTTAGTGTTCAATAAGAAAAAACATAAGACTGTAAATATCAAAGAAAAACAAAAAAAAAAACACCAGGATGATAAAGTGTTAATTGTCTGTCACGCATGTTATTTTAATGCCAAAAATGTTTAATTCTATTCACATAAGACCAGGGCATGCCCCCCCCCATAAGTTTTCTTTGTTTCCTACATTGCTTGTCAGAAACTCCAGGCTGCTCCTCTAATAAATAAACAGCCTACTCTTTGGATAGCCAATCAGATGACAGCCATGTCTCAGTAGATTTGCAGTTGTACTGTACTCTGCATTTTTAAAATGACAGGCTGATTAGTGTTGTGTGACAAGTTCAAAGATTGGGAAATGTTGGGATTTTCATAAATTAATTTAAATTCTGAAAATGATTCCTCACATCCTTTCTAATTATCCACCAGAATGTAGATCACTGGATTTGAAAAGATAAGGGAACCACTGAACAAATTGTTCTGTTTTTCGCTGATTTTTTCCAAGTGAATCAGCTCACTATGACTCTACTCGTGACTTTTTGGCATCCCTATTACTCAGCCTTTACTTAGCTTGTTAGAATGAGTTAATGCTCCTTGTTTATTTCCTTTTTAATCACCAGTAATACCTCTATTCATGTTCGCTCATGAATAATGCTACCATCTCGCTGAGAAGTCATGTTTGATCGACATGTTAGTAATGAGGCAGCTCATTAAGGTCTCAGCAGACATAAATAGCAGACTGCTGAGCATCATTTACACAGTGCTGTGTTAATAAAGCGCAGAGGAGTGTAGCTTACACCTGATTATCAAACAAGCAACAATTAACGAGCCTGGAGAAGCGTTCCCCCTACAGAAATGTAGACCTTTCATCATATTTCTAATCATCACCTTCAATTGGTTAAGGGCATGAGAATTTTTCATACAAGGTCAGAATGTATTTAATCCTACTTAAGTTTCCTTCTGCAACAAATATTTTCTCTTTCATTAACATTTTCCTGCATATAGTTGGTGAATTCAATTTAACAGTACTGAATTGCATTCAGAAAAGTTTTTTCTGTTAACACCAGAATTAGCAATATGTTTAGAGATGTATAATGGAACTTGTTCTGAAGGAAAAGAATCCATTGGAAAGTAAAATACATCACCTATTAAAAAAAAAAAAAAAAAGCCCAATTAGCACCCTCAAGTGAACATATTTTGACAACTTTATTCTGGTATTCTGGCTGTGAAATGGAGAGTTCCTCAATAATCCATTTTTGGGTCAGTAGCAAGAACAAGTATTTGTTATGGTGCTGATTTTGCAAAGCATGCAGAAGTCTTTCATTTTTATCACAGGGGGTCTGAAAACTCAGGAACAGAATCCATCTAGAAAAATCACAAGAAAATAGGCAAGCTGCTTGATAAGAAGGCAACAACTGGCATAATTATAAGAAATTGGAAGAAGTTCAAGAGGACTGTCAATCTCCCTTAGTGTCAGGTCTGGACACAGGCTTGCTCTTCCATGCCTGTCTGAGATCCATTAAGATCTGGATAATCGAAAGCAGGAATGGATCATGTGATCAGACAAGAATAGACTTTTTTTATCTAAAATCCAATGGTCAAACAATCCCAAGAACAGCATTCCACCTGGAAACAAAGGTGGAAAAATCAGTTGCCGGGTTTTTTTTTTTTTTTTAACCACAAATCTGACAGCACAACTGCAGGTAAGGGTGAATGGGGCCATTGTTTGGGAGATCTTAGCCAACAACCTCCTCCCCTCAGTAAGTACATTAAAGATAGAGTTATGGGTGGGGGTGGATGGGTCTTCAAGAATGACAAGGACAAGAAATGCTCAGAAAAGGAAACTAAGGAGATGCTCTGGAAGAAGGATCTACAGATTCTGGAGTAGTCTAGCCAATCTCCAAACCTCCAGAACAATTTTCAGAGGAAGCTGCCCAGCTACAGCCTCAAAACCTAAAGGATCTCGGGTTTCATTTATCAAGGATTGTTTGGAATCTGTACAAAAAAAAAAGAAAGAAAAAATAATACATTTATAAAACTGTGCATACTCACTAAAACCAGGCAATTTTCATTTATAGATCACAGCTGTACTTTAATGTCTGCATACAAGGCTGATAATGCTCTGCTCTCCACACACCAACATTACACTATAAATAGTCCATGTAAAACACTTGAATGTCATTCTATATTTAAATGAGCCAGCTTATCAAGGTTTTTGAAAATGGTTACCAATGGCAACTGTAGCCAAGAGAGCCAGAAAATGAAGTTTAACCAAGATGTTTGTTTGCGATTCTGAAAGTGAGATAAATACACTGCTCAAAAAAAAATAGAGAGAACACTCAAAAACACATCCTAGATGTGAATGAAGTATTCTCAGCGAGTACTTCGTTCTGTAAAAAGTTGGATATGCTGACAAACGCCACACAAAACCATCAATGGAAAACAAATGTATTAACCAATGGAGGCCTGGATTTGGAGTCACACACAAAATAAAAGTAGGAAAACACACTACAGGCTGAAAACTGATGTCCCTAAAACAGATGAAAATATGGCTCAGTGTTGTCTGAGGCCTCTGTGTACCTGTATGATGAGATAATGTCACAGATGGGCTTAATTTCTGATGGTAACTGGTTTCAGTTTTCGTCATCTGTGTCGCCAATTTCCCCCTCTCTCTCCAAAATGTTTGTATCAGTATGGATGGGTCAGAGTTGCTGTGAGCTCCTAAACATTTCCAAGGCAGGTTTGTTTATGACAAATCACAACATTTAGAATGTGGCATACATGAGTTTCAGGCCCTGTGTTGTGCATCTGTAAGCTTGATAAATAAGGCCTCCAGAAAAGCTCTGTATAGGAGGTCCAAAATATCTGCTACACTGTGTGCAACCTTAAAGGAAACATGCAATATCTATTTTTTCCTAATTTATCAAAAACTTTTTTCATAAAGTAAAATGCAATCTAATCAGAAAAAAAACTATGATTTTCTGCAATTTCTTTACCTAGATTATGTCACTGAAACCTCTAGAAAGCTTTGATAAATATTAAAGGCTTCCATTTTGCAGTCAAAACCTGCAAAACCTAATTTATAATTTCTTTCATATTTAATGGGAAAAAAACTGTTTATCACCAATTATCTAAGACAATTTTGGTATGCATTAAGACTTAAAAAAAGACACTTTCCTGTATGCTTTTACAGTATTTCTTACTAGATCAGATGACTAAATTACACAAAATTTTAAAACGCACCAATGAGGCAGTCGAGGCTCATTTAGAAAATTCTGCCACAGTCCTGACTGACACCAGAATAATGGAACATTCCACACAATTCCTTAATTAACCCATCGAACTAACTCACTATTGGTGAAAGTAAAGTTTTTAAATCATAATATTGGTCTTTGAAGCACTCTTTACGTAAAGCCAAGTGGTGAATATTTTAACACAAAGATTACTTAATGAAATTAGCCCTTAATGATTATCTTTATCACTACTTTTAAAGAAATACAAATTTGCCTTGCCTATTAATGGGGCTATACACAAACCTTCCTTGCCTTCAACTTAGATCAAACAAATCTGTCAATAATTTGAATGACTCCTTAATTTAAACATTGCCAGTAATTCATGAATGTAGTTTTCAAGATTAGGTATTTTGGATAATCCCAACTCTGCAATAAATCCAACACATTCTTCAGTGTGTGATCAATGAAATGTTTGACACCGTGAATCCCTCGTAGTTCAGATTTAACGTTTCTTTGTTTTAAAACATAAAAAAAACAAAACAGAATTTGAAACAAGCCCAAGATGTTTAACTTTGATCCATTGGCAGAGACTTCACTAAATTATGGCTCTCATATACCTCCATATAACAACAGTGACACAAACTTACATCAGAGTTGAATCTCAGTTGGCAAACACTACAGGAGATGACCTGTTTCTTCTTGGGTACCATGGTAACACCAAATGTGTGATTGATGACAGCCTTCTGCACTGGATCCATCTGCTCAAAACAAACAGGATATAGAGAACAGCAGCTGCAGATGATTATCTGAGCCGTGATGACAGCTTTTTTATCTCAGTCAGACTAGACAGCACACAGCTAAGACAACATGCACACGTTTATGTACCGTGTTAAAGTTTGGAAAGAGTCCGACTGGTGACGGTGTCTCCATGGGAAACGGCAGGAATGGTTTCATCATCACTGAGGGACTGGTGGCGCCAATTAGACCAGGCAATGGCCCGCCCACTGCACCGCTCCCACTTCCTGAAAATAAATTAATAATCTCTTATTTTACTGGTTCAGAAGATCAATATGAATAAGAACAATGTGAAGATGTGTAACAATATCCAATGAATACATTTATTGTCAAGTTAGAATTATAAACGATGATCAAATGTACAAATAAATACCATAAAATACCTTAAACTTTCATGAAATTAGCCCCCCAAAAAACAACATTCTCCGTCAACTTTGTGTTAAAGTTTCACTTTAGTTTCGGTAAGTATTGTCAGGTCTGCTCTGCTTGTGTAGCCTTTTTTTCCTCTTCTTTACTCTCCCTGCACAGATGGTCTTAATTTGGTAATTATCACACCTGTCTGGAAATGGGCCCTGCTTCAGGTTTCACACTACATCGCTCTATGAAGTGTGTCAAAGTGTACGTAAGGGCTTGATTGCTCAGATTACAAGCGTACAAAAGTTGGAGAATTTGGACAGAACAATTTACTCAGTACTTGAGCCTCTGTGTCATAAGTAACAGAGGCCTTAAAAATGTAATGTTTTGTTAAAGTTAGTGCTAAAAGGGATTTTAAAGCTGCAAAAAGAACTTACTTCATACTCACACATGTACAGTATAGTAAAGAGGAATTATTTCAATGATTACTCCTGTAACTCCTTTTATTGGCATGGCACTGGAGCTTGTTTTTGGAGCTTTAAAAAGTACAATTCAAAGGACAGATTTAGCAGTACAACACATGTCTTAAGTGAGGAGAAGGTAGAAGAATATACCAGAACATGGGGGGGTTAGGTGTAGCTGGAGCAAAAAGCAAGGAACGAGAACAAGAAACTGTATTAATGAAATAAATTATTTAAAAATAAGTGTTTACACATGTCGTTATATTTTTTTTTAATAATTTGATATGTTTTTCAATGTTTGATAAAGCAGGAATTATTAATGTCCTTTAAAAAAGGCCTATTTACAGGAATTAATTTGGTATTTTCACATGAAAAAGGACCATATTACCAATTCTAAATTGTGTTTTTCTAGACAGAATGTAGAGCAAATGTGTCAAATCAAAATTGATCATGTAATTGAGACTAGAATAAAAAAAATAGATGGCCAATTTATTATTATTATTTAGACAGATTTATTAAATTATTTTAATTAATTTTATTTTATTCATTTTAATAAATCTGTCTAAGTCTATTTAAGCGAAATATGGAGGAGAATAACAGAACAGATTACAAGGACGGCAGAAGTGCGAATCCTTCTGCCGTCCTTGTAATGTAGGTAGGTGTTACATATGCAGCATATAGTGTGTTGAGGAGAAAGTAGCTAGTAGAGATAAGTAAGCTTCTTCTATCTGTACAGATCCATATTCACAGCTTGTAGAAGCTCTACAGAGAAATCTTTCATAACAACGGGGCGTGGGTGGAAACACGGAGGAAAACTGAATCAGTCCTGACACTGAGTGGGAGGGAAAGGAGGGAATAAATATTAAATTTATTAGATACAATTCTCCTACTTAAGTAAACATATCCGATCCTCTTAAAACATTAAGGTGAAAGAAAAAATATTGTTGCTATTTTTACATTTATAATAACCCTTTAATAAATACATGATTTATAAGTTTTAGTTATAAAAAAGTATGAGGGAAATATGACATATTTCACCTTAAAAAATGATTTTAATCCAATAATAACTTACAAAAAAATAAATGTAGGTAATCTTAGCTGGGTTAAATGCGAACATTATTAAAATTATGGCTCACGGTCTTCTTATGTAACCTTTCAAAATATCAATCCTTTATGAAAACAGGTCAAAAATAAATAATGTTATAAAAGAAATACATGACTGAAATGTAAGAAAAATGCAGAAAACCACAGCCCCACTTATAATACTAATGAAGCAAGAATAATAATCCTAATAAAAATCATTACCATTATAAAATCTGTGACTCCGAATTTCTTCCATGAGTACATCTCACCTTAACAGCTGCTATTTTATCTTAAAAAAACATACAAAGTTAAGTCAATTTCATTACCGTTAATGGCATAAATGAAATGTTAATTATTAATTGCATCTTCTAAATTACAAAATCTAAGTCTCTATACCCTGAAAAGCACTGATATTCTTCTAATGAGATAAACACTCTGAATCGCATGTCAAAAGCAAATCAAGTGCATTCAAAATCATAAAATGTTCCTTTGGGGCATTTATAAAACTAGATCTAGTTTTATAAATGCCCTAGATACTAGATGTAGTTTTATAAATAGATAAATAGTATCTATTTTTTAGATACTAAAAAATAGATACTATAATACCATCAGTTAAATTGTTTAAACAAGAAAGGTCAATTCTAATAATATGTGCAGCCACAGACTCAATGCTTTGCAGACTTTCTGGAATATCCAGTATGAGGTGTGGCCTTTGAGGTTCAATAATAATCAAGCTAAATGGGTTAATTAGTTTTGTTTTATTTATATTTTCCTTCTAAGATGTGTGTTTATATTAAAGATGCATGTATCTGTATTAAATCTGAGAAACCTGCTCCATTCTTAGTCTATTTTCTCCCAGCACATCAGGACGTCAGTGTCTGTTTTTATGAGAATCAGTATCGGCTCCAGAAAAGCATGACTCAACACAATGCTGTAATCAAACACATGCAGCCTGCCACTCACTTCACTCAGCTGGTTGGGTGGATCAGCTGCTATGAGCTGAGATTATTCATGGTGGTAAAAGCAGATTAGCTTCTATTTTTATAGATAATGTTTTGTGCCACCTTTGCTAGACTGCCAAAAAACTAATATCTTTATAGAACTTTGTTAATATCCGAATAGGATGCTGCTTATTTATGGTTAAGCTTACTCATTCATAATGTTTTTTAAAAAGAATGCAGTAAGGTAAGAATTGATTCAACCTGAAGATGTCTAAAAATGCTAAAAAAAACAAAACAAACACCCATCATAAAGTTCTTGCGTTTTTCAACCAAATCATTATCTAAATGTAATTGTTACCATTGGTAATTGTTTACCATTATCTAAAGGTAAATGCATTAACATCTGAAAAATATGTTAATATATCCCACACACACACATATATTTTTAAGCTTCCTGAAAAAAACCTGTTAGATTTCAAGTGTTAAAACTCGCTACTTCTCCACAAAGAGAAGTCCGTTGTGTAGTTAAAGATTTTTTTTTTTTAAACAAATCTTTAAAAGTTTATCGAAATAAACTAGAAACAAGATCTTAAACATCTTTTTCTCAACTTTGCACATCTATAAACTTAAAAAAAAGGTCAAATCTTAGGTCCTGCTAATGATTTCAGAAGTGTTCTTCTCTTAAAGGTATAGTGGAGGATGCTCTTTTTCCAGGTGGATCATCAAAATAAGTGATCCTCCTAATTGTCAATCATTCTGGTGATATGTTTAGGTAAGGCTGTCCTACGTTCTTGTCCCCATTTTCACTTACCACCATAGTGGAAAAATTGCAAACATTCTTTTGGAAACTAAGCTTGTACGAGCGATGCAAACAGCAACTTTTAAACGAGCGTGCACGAGGAGAAATGGGCTTGTACATGCTCTGACACGCGTTTAATAGGCGTTCCCTCTCGGGAGCGTTTACAGGGTTGTGCATGTGCATTTTTTTTTAATGTGGAAAGGACGGGTCTTTTCAAAAAAAAAATTGTAAATACTCCACTATACCTTTACGACACACCTGAATTAGATAACTAAAGTTCAGAAAAAGCATTGTAATCACCAATGGCAACCAGGTGTGCTTAAGCAGGGAGAAATCTAAAATATACAGACACCAGCCTTTGAGGACTGGAGCTGGGAACTCCTGATCTAAAGCATTCTCTTGTACCTTTGTCAATATCCATAAGGTAATTGGCTGGTTTGAAGTGCACTTTCACCTACATTGTCTTCTATGGTTATTCTGTTTTGATTTCCATCAACTCTAATGGGTTCGACACACAGAAAGCGACGTTGTTCCTTCTCCATTAATTTCCCATGGAACTTGTGCAATGAGGCGACAATTGCTTGCCCTCCTCCAGCAAAGCGTCCGTTGAAATTATGCGTGATATCTTGAGCTCACACATGTAGACGTGCACCTACAGGCTTGCATCGCCATGCAAGAGGGTTGAGAAGTGTTCAACTTTTGTTTCTCAATCTGTTGCTTTTAACCAATCAGTAAAGAGTGTTCAATTACAGGAGAGTTAACTACTCTACCACTTACAACATGGAGGAATATGTTTTTGCCATGTATTGCATGATTTCACAGTAACAAAAAAAGTCTCCTGGGTCTTCAATCTTTGCTGCCTTGTCTGACACGCTCTGCTCTAAAAATATCAAAGTCCCTTTTTTTAATCAATAAAATAAGGATTTTGGCAACAAGAGGCATCTGTCACTGTTTTTTGTCTCTCCCAATGCATTAATACTATTACTATCCTCTTAGTCCCAGGTAAAAAAAAAAAAGTTCCCCTCAGCATGATTCTGCTGCAACCATGTTTTTAATGGTGATGGTGCGTTTAGGATAATATGGAATGCTTCATGACATGCACAGCCTTTTCCTTGTACAGTAGGTCACAATGCTAATTATTAGTATTATCTAACCAGAGCACTTTTTTCAACACCTTTACTGTTTCTTTTTCATGGTTAGTGGCGGAGTGCAAACTGGACCTCACCTTTTTTAATCAAGTCCTTCTTGCCTCTGAGTCATAAAGATTAGATTAGTTCAGGACTAATAGTCGTTTTGTGGACAGAACTTTCCTCCTGAGACGTTGATCTCTCTTTGAATGTCTCATCTCTCAAGGTTTTTCTTTTTGCAGATAATGGGTAGATGGGTCCCAAACTTTGGATATTGCGTCATATCAGTATCTCACTTTAAACTTCTCTACAACTTTATCCCTGACTCTTTACTAATTAGGTGATGTTTAAAGTGAACTGGTTAAACTGGATTTTAATTAAGGGTATTAAAAAAGCTGACTACAAACATGTAAAAAAAAAAAGTGTGAGAATCTTTTACGTTAAACTTTACAATAAGCATGAGCTTTTAGTGTGATGAGTAAACAAGTTTAAAGATTATGAATATTTACGCTATAAACTCATCACTGCCCACATTTCAATTAACATTTTATTCTGCCATATTTTCTTGGTCATCATTAAGCTTTAAAAAAATATTTTTTTCCAACTCTCAGCCCCATATTAGTTTTCACTTTTTAATTTAGTTGAAGTATTTACACAGTCAGAATGAATGGCAGGCCAAACGGTTCTAAGAACCCTTCAACATTTATCAGTGACAACTTAAACCTTTTCAAGGACCCCCAAGTACTATTTCTACTTTCTTTAATACCCTTAAGCCTTTAAAACTTCATACCACCAGCAGTTTCCTTGCTGTCACACAACCATAGACACCACATTCCTCAAAGCTAGATTGAATTGTCTGCTTTAAAGTAAAGATTTAAGCACTAAAATACATTTTTACTCCTTTTAACACATTTACTCCTCACTATTACCCCAGCCTGTGTATTATTTCCAGAAAGTGAAGCTAATTTTCATTGGGTGCGAGTGTGATGAATAGCATGGTGACAGAGTCGTCTTAATTCTGTCCTTCTGTCCTCTGCGATCTGGTTACAAACCACATGTACACAGAAAAGAGCACACACTGTGACCCTTCTCCTTTACAGTAAGTCTCTGTTCTAAGAAGCTGCTATAAATACAAACCTATACATCTAACATGTCTTCACTTGGGAACAGGCTGCATGAAAACCAGCCAGCAAAGAAGCAAAGAGCCAGTGTGCCTTTTTTGAAGTCACTGGTGTTTGGCCAGAAGATCTGTTAACAACTGCTTTGTTCTTTCAGAGAACCTCCAAATAGCTCTTATGAATCTAGAGCCAAGCATGTTATACCAAATGGTGGATGTGGCAAAGAGTCAGACAAATATAGAGCTAGCTGATGGGCAAGAAGTACTATCAGAATATCATCAAGACATCTGGCTGCAAGTTAACCAAGCTAGTTCAAAGCATCAAATCAGTCAAAAAGTGGAGATTTATTTGAAAGAAAAAAGTAAAGTCATGAGGAATTTAGGATACCATAGACTATCGTGTGCATTTTTCCTTATACATTTTGGGTATTTTTGCTGCAAACCCTGAAGACCCTAGGCCTCCTAAAGAAGAACAGTCTGCTCTGTCCCTTGTTGAAGACAGCTTCACCTTTCTGTCTCGCATCCAGTCTGTTCTTTAGGTGAACAATAAGGCATTTATACTCCCCCATAACCTCAACTTCTTTTCCCATGATAGATATAACGCTTGGAAACTTCTGTTTTGCAAGAAATATAAAATCTTCTGGGTTTTTTTCCATTGTTTTCACACCATACGCCACAACAAATTTCTCAGCCCTTTGTACACAGCTTCTTCATCATCACTTATACATCCCAAGAAAAATCAAATGATTACAAAACAACAAATTTGGACAAAAGAACCACTTTTCCCAATCAATTATTTAATGTAAACTTAAAAAAAATCAATATGTACAGAATGTTAAGCGTTTAGTTATATTACAAAAAGATAACGAACTTCCAGAAACATCATCTACAGTTTATTGTATTTCCACTCGATCTTGGCTCATGTTGGGTATTCTTAAATAGATATTTCTTATGTAAAGTACAAGTACAAAGGACTCCAAAGTACAAATACTCCCTAAAAGGGGTGAATGAATGCTGTAGAGTCAATGATACAATGCAAGCAAATGTCTTCTGTCGCCATGTGCTCATCGAACAGAAGCGTATCCTGCAAAGTCAAAGACTTGATGCAATCAGCTATTAGAAGATTTTTAACCAATCTGGATGATCAGATTCAACGTGTCTGTAAAGTATGTTCAAATGACATGTGTTGTAATTAGGCGCCTATATAAATAAACTAATTTAAATTTAATTAAAAGTATTACGTAAATGTAACCAGTTACTACCCGTCTCTGGTTATATGCACTGGAAAATTCTAAGACCACGTTCCACACTGTGATTCCCGCTTTATCCAAATGACAGTGGATTTTTTTGAAGCAGGTGTATGATGGTATCTTCGACTCGGTAATAAACAAAATGGAGAGGGTTGTGATAGTTGCTTGTTTACTTAGTGAAACAGACAGGAAAGCAGGAAACAGGAGTCTCTCCAGGAAATTCATAATGTGGGAAGTCAAGGCAAAACACTGATGGTTTCTTGGACTGCATATCTTTCACAATCTCGCCTGAGACAGACAAAAGCCAAAACGTCTTCCTAGTTCAAAAGATAAATTCTCAAGTAGTATTATGACATCAAGTGAATTGTTATTCAGCATTTTGAATGAGCTTTGCGCTGTTTAAACCTTGGATGTGTTCTGTGAGCTCCTGCCCCAGGAAAAGAGAGCAAACACCAAGGTGAGAGCAGAATAGTGGCTTGAGGCGTTCTGACAGAAGATTGTTACAGTTCATGGGTCTAGTAATGGATTTTAAAAAGTCTGGTAAAGGAAATAGTTTGCAATAGGAGAAATTCAAAATAGCTGCCAACATGTAGGGGTCTATGTTTCAAGGGCTGTTCTCACTAAGAGCAAACTGTTAAAAGAAGTCCCCATAAAACGTAGAATTTTACAAAAGAGGAAGCCTTTGCTCTAAAACCACAGAGGGCTGACCTAATTTTGTCAAAAAAAGCTTAGACAAAGATCAGAACTGCTATAATAAAGCTCATCAGAAAAATCAATCTCAAACTAATTTGTTCAGACACCACACAAGAGGACGATGTTTTTGACAATCCAAACACAGCATTCAAGATAATTAAGCTCATATCATCTGTATAGTACATATTTAGAAGTGTCATGGTTTGGGAATGATAAATCAGCCAACTCATCATTAGATATGCACCATGACTTCTACCATGAATCATAGGACACTTGATTAAAAGATGCCCTGTAAAAAAAACCAGAAAGAAATTAAAGCAGGTAAATCTGCAAGGGACTGTTTAGCTAGGAAATATGAACTCCTCAACATAGTCAAAGATCATATCTTTATCAGCTTGTGATGTGTGGTGACATGATATATATTATTTGCACCAGAAAACCAAAGATTTGTGTTATGAGTTGGATTAACCTTAAAATTCAAACCCCTCTGAGTAGCATTCTGCTTTTCAATAAGGAAGTTAAGGATAATAACCCTTCAACAAGCTAAAAATATATCTAAACAATACAACAAACACCCCAAAGAGTAGGAACACTAAATGATGGGCCAATCATGCCAATCTGATTTTTATAAGATAATTTTCGAACTTTTGCTCAAGAAAATGGTTTATGTTTTATTTCAAAATATATATTGCTTATCTAATATGAAAAAGAACCAAACAAAGCTGTAATATCCATCTCCTTCTTTATAGTCACAATTTAATGACTAATAACTAAAATGTATTCGGCTAGCATTGTTTTTTTTTTTTTTGTCTTTTCTGGGTGTGTTTCTGAGAGAAAAACGGCTAAAAGGCCCATATAGATTAGTTAGAAATAGCTGTCTCCTTAAATCATTGAAGAAAGAAGCACACAGAATCCACTCTAAACTTTTCCTTTTCCCAATCATTAATTTTCTATAAAGAAAATAGGACAAAAAGAAAAAACAAATATTCCTCCAGAGGATATTACTTCCTAAAAAAAAACTCTCTGGTAAATAAGAATTTTTAGAATACTAAATCCTTTAGGTGTATGAATAGCAGGTATAATCTCGGCTTAACGTTTTATTCTAAATCTAGTCTCAATTCATCACAGGGCCAACACAGAGGAATGGAAGATAATTCGGAATCCCACATATAAAGGGCACACTGGCTTCCAGGATGACTGAGGAAACCTAAGAGCAAGGAGAAAGTCCACAGACGCTTAGGCAGAACATGCAGACAGCAAAGGACAGCGGTGCTGACAGCTGAGCCACTGTGTTGACTTCATGCCAATATTGTACCTCATTAGTCATTAGTCAATACACATATTTTAGTTTATTTTAATCACAAAATATTCACTTCTAAAGAACTAAAGCACTACTTATCACCCATAGCAACAATAAATTAGATTTAAGGCAGCCAATTAGACGCTTTGCATTTTAACATTGTTTCTGCTACACAACTGGTTGTTAAATGTATTTTAAAAAATGCTGTGGCCTTTACAATGGTCAACTGTATCATACATTTAACTTCCTAGTTAAATATGGTCAGTTTGACTAGCCAAGCTTAAACCCCGCTGCTGGTCACTATATAAAATATATATCCTGTCATTTAACAGTCTGAATAATGGAGATTTAGGTTAAATAATTAAGTGGACAATACTTTTTCTATCTTAGGTCTCTACTTTGCTACAAGCTTCAATTTCCATATCTAAAAACATTTAGTCACAGCAAAGATCAAGTGAAATCATGGGCACTTTGCTGTGCTGTAAAATCAGTCTACATCACCGTTAGTCGCATTAATCTGATCGCAGTTTCCCTCCTGATCTGTCCTTCCTTGACTTCCACAGCTGCTGAGATTTAACGGCCAATAAAGTGATTCAGATCTTTTTCTCTTCAGTACTTTCCAGTGTCCTGCTGGTCAGATAGCAGTTTTCTCTACAGTAATCTGAGGAAACTACTATCTGCCTGATTTATAGTTCAGGCCTCTCTGGCATTAACACCTCTCTGGCTCACACACACACAGACATATTTACACCAACAGTGAGCTGGACTTGGAAGCTCACGTGAAGGAAAATGTCCTGCTGTGTTCTGCTGTACAGCGAGGGGCAGACTGAATCTGACCTAGATGGCTCTGTACAGGGGGTTTTGTTACTAGAAAATGGCTGACATCTCATGCAGCCTCAGGGTACATAAATTAAAATGGGCATACTGAGTTTGTTGCAGGGCATTTAGTTACATTGGTAGTTTTATTGGGTAATCAAAGCATTTTGTGTGTTTTAAACATGCTAAAAAATTTAAAAACAACATGCAAGAAATTAGTTTAATATCAAAATTGATTAAATCAATTTAGCTACTTTACATTTTAGTTATTTAACTATTTTCTAAACCATTACCAACATTTCCTTTATAAACACACTTCAATCAGTCAATCAAACTACTAATACAAATTACTTAAAAGTAGACTAAAAATAAGACAAAAAATTAAAAAAGCCGTAAACAGTAAAACAATAAAAACACTAAAATAAAAAATATAGGCAGTAGATGAAGATGGAGGCAGTTTCAGAACTGGGCTACTAAAAGGCTGATTATACTCTCGCAGCAGTGTGTTGCAGTGAACTTGTCGCAGGTATTATACAAATATTTTGGATTTATGCCCAATTTGGAAGCGTGGTCTGCGCTATGTTATTCCACGCCACAACACAAGGGGGACAATGATTAACTAGCTGTTGGTCTATATACGGCTGTGATAAATTGGTAAGAAAGTGGAAAAACTCGCTCTTCTAGCTGGTCCAACTTCAGAAGTCGTTTTCCACAATGGCGTTCATACAAACAAAACAAGCCGGTAAGGTACAAAACAGGAAATACGCTAATGTAGAGCGGATATAGATTTGACCAATCAGAAGCCTCCTGTCTGTGAGACTGTCTGCGGTCACCTACAATCTTGGTGAGGTGCACGAGAGTGTCTGCGGAAGGGGCGGGGCCATATCTGCGTAAACTGCGACACACAAGCAGACAACCTGGTTTCAGAGCATAAACCAGCCTTAATGCTCCCTGTTAAAAACCAGCGTAGATAAATGTGTATTTCAAAGATTTGATTCAATAAAAAGACAGAAATTTTAACATTCAAAGTCAGCCACAATTTGTACTGTTTTTGTTGCATATAGAGCACAGTGTGCTCCCATTAAACAAGATGAAGCGTATGAGCTTTCCAATGCTTTAAGCATGTGCAAAACTTCCATTGTCAGGGTGTAAAGGTCTCTTATTCCAGAATAGTCAAACTCCAGTCCTCCAGGGTCAATGTCCTGCATATTTTACGTGTGTCTCTGCTTTAACACACTTGAGTCAAATAATCAGGTCATTAACAGGACTTTGCTAAATTTGGCTCGATCCAAATACCTAAGATTGCAGCTCTTACCTCCTGTACATCCCATTACATTTTGTGGGCTCAATGGTAAGAACCCTATCCCTTAAAGGAGGGAGCTTAAGACTACTGTGCAGAATCTAGACAGCCTTTAGCCTTACAGACATCATTACAGCTGAAACTGTCTGCTAAGAAACCCAAAACATATTAAGATGCATATCATCGCATAGCTCAAACACAGTTAATGTCACAAAATAATATATTTCTGTTAAACTGTGAGGAAGGCTGTATCTATACGTTATGTCAAGCAAAGGATTGTGGGCAACCATCAAGGTCTCAGTGGTAGCTTAGAACACTAGGAGGTCTCTATGCTCAATTATTTGGCGCTAGGAGGCATCCTATTTCCTCTTCCAGGCTTCCTCCTTACTGCCAGCACTGTTTGGATGGCTCTTGTTATGGTGACTGTGGATCCACTTCCCGTTGTAGCTGAAGTGTCAGTCTAAATTCAGGCTTTGATTTAGCCTTTGACTACATGCTAAAGAGGTAATGAAGCCATTTGATTGAGGTGTATTTGGAGCAGGGAAAAATGTAGAAGTTGTAGGACGCCGGCCCACAAGTACTTGAGTTGGACACTCCTGCATTATTCCATCATGGGGGTTGCTCTATATCAGAAAAAAAAATGAACAAAACAATTTATATATTAGAATGTGTGCAGGTGCACACAGAAGAAAAAAGAAAATGGGAGGTTGGTTTTGCAGGACACGTCTTAGAAAGCCAGACCTCTTAGGTGTGAGAGCAAGATAGGATATCTTTCCTTAGTTGTTTAATTTGATCTGTTCACCACAGTTATTGTTTGCACACAGTGATTGGTATTTTAGAAAATGGGAATTTATGAGTCCAAATACTGTCTAAGTAAATCAAAGGAATACCCAAAAGGCTCCCCAATCACCATATGGACACTTTTTATGTTTTTGGAAGTTTAATACAATTCTTCTAGGATCCATTCTGGCAAATGCAATTTGACAAACTCAAATTGAAATACAATAATTTGGTAAGACTCAGAGACGATCAATAGCATTATGTGCTAAATAAATATCAAGCACAAGCATTGTAATATGATTTTCTAATACAGTACTATTTTCTGAAACTGTTTTTTTCTTTAGATTATTAAAAAAATGTAAAATAATATTTATACAAATCTCATTTTCAGGAGAATAGTAGCTCATGTTTTGTTCAAAGTAACAGGGTTTTAAGCATCACCATGAATATATCCAACAGAGAGTAAAAAGCAGCATCTGGTGCTGCTAATCAGGCTGTAAAGTGATTTGAACGGATGGAGTTAAAGTGAAACAAACGGAAACACACGCAGATCGGAGCATATGGAGGCTGAGGATGAGGACAGGATCTATGAAGCTGTTGATCTTTACGCTAAATTAAAAGTCCTACCTGGACCTCAAGTCTTTTTGTCTTTATCTTGATACTTCTCTGCTTTGTGGATCTGTTGGATCTACAACATAGCCCTGTAACAGAGCTGTCATACTTTTACAAACCAAAGAACGGGCAAACACACCCACAGTTTACACCCCATGGGTGTGTGTGTGTGTGTGTGTGTGTGTGAGAGAGAGAGAGAGAGAGAGAGAGTGAGTGAGTGAGTGAGTGAGTGAGTGAGTGAGTGAGTGAGTGAGTGAGTGAGTGAGTGAGAGAGAGAGAGAGAGAGAGAGAGAGAGAGAGAGAGAGAGAGAGAGAGAGAGAGAGAGAGAGAGAACATATCAAGTGACTGGAGCAAGAGTGGCATGTGTCATCGCTATCTGAGCCCTGAAACCTTCAACATGTGTTTTTGTGTGTGTGGGTGTGTGCTATTTCCTAATCCCCGCTGCCGTTCTTTTCCTCCAGCAAGAGGAAATTCAATCCCTGGGCAATCGAGAGCTGAGGAAAGAAAAGACAGCCACACTTACAGATTATACCGGAGGATTAAAGATTAAATTACCCTGCCGCAGACGCCGTTGTGCCTTGTGATCAGATCAGAAAGTACCTGCTGGTTCACAGGTTTCCTCTTACAGTGTCTGTGAGTCTGTTGGTGTATTAATATTTTATAACTGGTGTTGTTGGTACCTGCCTCCTTTTTAGAAAAAAAAAACTTAAACATATGTGCTGTTAAATATTTAAATAAAGGCTAATTGGATGCTTTAATTGGACTGATCCTGTCCTGCAGGTTTTACAGGTTTCCCTGCTTTAGCACAGCTGATTCTGATTATTCCAGTTCAGCACAATCCTGTTAATCAGCTATCAATGAAAATCAGCTGTGCTGCAGTAGAGAAACCTCTAAAATCTGCAGGACAGTGGCCCTCGAGGACCGACTTTGGGGATGCCTGGTTTAAGGTGAGGCAGTGGCGGCCGGCCCATAGGGGGCGCTGGGACACCGCCCTCCCTGATAAGAAGAGAGAAACGTAAAATATATTTTTAGAAATTAACTCATAAATGTCAGTTTTACTCTCTAGAGTGTGTACCTATAAGCAAAACAAATTATATAAACTACATTTCCCTATCTACTGTCATTCATTTGTGGATTTCCACAGACAGACTCCTACCGTCTCTGTTCTGGGGGCGCTGATCAGACAGACCCACATTTGCAGAGAATCTGTCAATCATGTACTATTGCTAGGTGAATTTAATGGCCAATCAGCGTCTCAGAACTTTATGGTCTTGGGGCGCTGAAAATACTGCCCTTTAACAGGCTTCTGCACCCATGTGCAGGTGCAGACAATTAGAGGGATGAGGGCGTGCGTAACGAGCGAGATGCAGCTTCCACCGAATTCGGTGAGATCCTTATTTATCTACCCGTTTGCCAGAAGAACATCCCTGTTGTAGGATATGAAAATTTCCTGTCATGGTTATTGTGACTGCGACGAATCCACCTCGTCGCTTAAAACTTTGCGTGCCACACACACATTCCTGTTATACTGTGCTTGTGAGGACCAATCCGCTCGCGCTGAGCCCAGTAGCTCCATTAACTTAAAACACACAAGCTGTTCCTGGTTACCTGCTGGTTTATTGAGGGTGCACACTTAATATTTCAGTGGGGTTAACCATGTGTGTGTGTGTGTGTGTGTGTCCTACGGGGACTTGTCATCTTCAGTCTGGCTGCGTCTTTGCTGGGTTCAAACCCAGTTTGGTGTAATTGAATAAGTCAATGAATCTGTGTAAAAGAATTAAGTTGTAAAAATTATTTGTTTGTTTTTGTACATCAATTGTTTGTGGAGGTAATATATGGACAAAACTGATTTATGAGAAGAAATCAGAAAAAAGAGAGCCCGATGGTAGGGGCTTAAACTATTTAATGAGGGCTGTGGGAAGAAGAGCGGCCATTTCTGTTTTCTGTTTCTTTGTTACATTGCTGGTAACTGGAGGGAGGCTGAGGCCCAGAGGATCTGGTATATGTTTAATTTCTTTTGCACCCTGTTTTGAGTTTTTGAGCACAATAAATCACCAACACTGGTAACCCGACTGAGCCTGGATTCCTGGAGGCCAAAGAACCCCGTCACAGTGACCAAAATCATCACTGTTACTGTCATTATATAGTAAATTAAATCATTACTGTTAAATTGTATGTATTGTGCAATTGTTTATTTGAATTCTTATTCCGGATTAGTTGGAGACATACACTAGGCTATATCAGCCCCACCAAAAATATTTTTCACCAGCCGCCACTGAGGTGAGGAAAATAAATAATTTTGTCATAAATGCCAAGCCTCTACAAGATTACTCTGAGTCCACAGTTGGTGTAAATTAAAACTTTATTATTTAATTTTTCTGTTTTCATGGGTTCCCATATATGAACCAGTTTTTCAACTGGTTTGACCAACTCTCCACTACTCTTCTTCAACGACTGACAACTTCATTTCTCCCAGCTCCAAACCTTCTGTTGGGATCCAGAGGCTTGCCCTCCAGAGGGCGCCGAGGATCCCCTCCTGTTGTATGTTTTTCTGTTGCGACTTGGGTTTCTGTTGGGATCTGGAGATCTGCCACCTGTCTCCAGCAGAGAGCGCTGTGGGTCTCCTGGGCTGGAGCCTTCAGCACACATGAGGATTGTCAGCTCATCAGGAGACCTCCTACATAAGCAGCAGTCAGACCTTCCTTCAACGCCGCAGTGTTGACCAAGTTTGGTTAGCGAACCTGAGCCTCTGTTAATCTTAAGAGAATCTTAGTTGGCTCTAGAGAGAAACTAGATTCTAACCTGCCTCTGTCTTCTTTGCTCACAGAAAACCGACTGAAGTCTGAAGCTCTGGATGAGCTTTACCTGGAAACCTGCCTGCCTGCCCAAGGAAGCCAAACCGAAGACATCAGTCTGGATTCCTCCAACAGCTCTCAAGGAAGAGCTAGGAAACCAAGTCAAGGTCTGAAACTCACGAGTCAGAAGCTAGACGCTGCTGCCGCTGAGCTCCCTGCTGAATCTACAGTCTCTGGATCCCCAACAGCTCTCAAGGAAGAGCTAGGAAACCAAGTCAAGGTCTGAAACTCACGAGTCAGAAGCTAGACACTGCTGCCGCTGAGCTCGCTGCTGAATCTACAGTCTCTGGACCCAACCGGTTCCCCCTCTCTCAAAGGATCTGCCAGAACCTCATCTAGGTACATTCTGAATTAACACACTCGACAAGCCATCTAGCTGCCTGGCTAATCAAACTATCCATCTCTGCAGATATCAGTGATTCCAGTCCCAGACCTGTACCAGAAACAGTTCATAATTACTCTGTGTGTTTTTCAATAAACTCTGTTAAACTTTTACTCAGCTTCCTGTGGTGTTCTGTATGTGGGTTAAGTCTCTTATGCCTATCATGACACCTTCATCCAAGGCACGGCAAGGCAAATTTATTTGTTTTGCACAATTTAGTACAAAAACAATGCAAAGTGCTTTACATGACTAAAATAAAGAAGATAAAACAGAATCAAAGCAAGTAGGAAAAAATAAAAAAAATAAAAAAAATATAATAAAAAATGCAGAAACAAAAAAGAATATTAAAAACAGTTGGACTAAAGAAAATATGTTTTAGTTGAACTGTTTAACTAGAACAGTAGAAGGCAATCCTAAACAAATGTGTTTTTAGTCTTGATTTAAAGGAACTCAGGCTTTCCGCACTTTTACAGTTTTCTGGAAGTCCAACCAGAGAATTCCATTACACAGCTCACCCCGTCACTTGCAATTTTGTCACTTTCAACAACACAGGTCACAGAAAGATCAAGGTGAGAAAAGCTGCAGGTCCAGAAGGCATCAGGTCCAGGCTTCTGAGATGCTGTGATGCCACACACTCCAGTTGACTGTGTGGCATCTTGTGCTACATGTTCCACTTAAGCCTGAGGTTGGGAGAAGTACCACAACTGTGGAAGACATTTTGCGTGGTACCAGTCCCAAGACAAATCATCAAAAGGACCTCAGCACCTACAGGTCAGTAGTGCTGACTTCACACCTGATGAAGACCCTCCATTGGTTGGTCTTACACTATCTACACCCCCTGGTGAAGACTTCATTGGATCCACTGCAGTGTGCCTATCGTCATGGGATTGGGGCATATGATGCCACCATCTTCCTTCTGCACCAAGCTCTGACTCACCTAGAGCAACATGGAAGCACTGAGAGGATCATGTACTTTGATTTCTCCTGTGCTTTCATAACCATCCATCCAGGACTGCTAAGGGACAAGCTGGAGCTGTCAGGAGTGGACCAGCACATGTCAAAGTGGATTCTGAACTACCTCAATGGCCACCAGCAGTATGTGAGGGCACAGGGCTATGTCTCAGATAGGTTGGCTTGCAGTATACGGGGGTCCCACCCTCTACACTGCAGACTTGTCCATCAAGTCCCCACGCTGCCACCTCCAGAAGTTCTCTGACGATTCTGCCATAGTTGGCCTCATTACAGGTGGGTACAACTCCCAGAAGCAGATCCACCCCACTGACACCGGTGAACATTCAGGGAAGGGACATTGGTGATGAGATAGTGGACTCTTATAAATACCTAGATGTTCACCTGAATAACAAACTGGACAGGACTCACAACACTGAGGCTCTGTATAAGAAAGGTCAGAGCAGATTCTTCCTGCTGAGGAGACTGAGGTCTTTTGGAGTGCATGGGGTGCTCCTAAAGACCTTCTATGACTCTGTTGTGGCTTTAGCCGTCTGCTATGGAGCTGTCTGTTGGAGCAGTGACTTAGCAGCTAAGAGAAAACGGCTGGATAAGCTGATCATGATGATCACCTATGTGATTGGATGCCCTTTGTACTCAGTGCAGAGGGTAGGAAACAAAAGGATCCAGAAATTAACATCTCTGTTGGATAATGTTTCCCACCTCATCAGACCATGTGAGTGGAGCAGAGCATGGAGTGAGTGGTGGAGCAGAGCATGGAGCAAGCGGTAAAACAGAGCGGAAGAAATATGGTGGAGCGCAGATCAGTTTTCAATTCAAAGGCTGGAGTGAGAACTTTGCTCTGCTCCAGTTCGCTCCGACTTTATTTAAATACATGTTTGTTTTAAAACCTAGGCCAATGCCTATGCTGTCTGTGCCTATAATCTGCTATATCCATGTTTCAACTTTACCACGGAATCGGCGAGATGAGGATTGAATATTGTGTGATAAAAAGTTGGATAAAATATCATAAAAACATACACTAACTAATCCTAACATTACAGAGTGGGTTTACCTAAAGTGATTCTTGTCGTAAGAGCCTGTTTTCGAAAATGGATTGGATACATACATTACATGCTGTTATCTCATTTGCAATGGGATACGAAGTGACCTTTTTTAATGTACTCTGGTAAAATAAAAGAATAATTGAATAGGAGACACGGGACAACATCAATGGAGCCAGGTGTTACGTTCACAGCTGGGAAACAGTGCGATAATTTAACAGACAGTTACATAAGACAATACACATGTATCGGTCACATCATTAAATCAAACGCCGTGTGTCCCAGGGCCCTGGCATAATTACATGAAGGAAAAATGTCAGAAAATGCCTTCTCCTAAAAATTTAAGCGAGCATGGAGCACTTTGCTCAGGTGGCAGGAAAATTAAGGTGAGTGTGGAGCAGATTTTAAGCAGAATGTTCTGGCGCAACTTTAAGCGGCGGAGCTAATGAGCGAACAATCCCCTGAGTGGGGAACGGAAATTGCACAGCGCTCCGCTCTGTTCACATGCTCTGCCCCCATTCATGAAGCTGTTGCAGAAGTGGAGAGCTCCTTCAGTGACAGACTGCTGCACCCTAAATGCACCAGGGAGCGTTATCACAGATCCTTCCTCCCAGCAGCTGGAAGACTCTATAACTATCACTGCTCCCAACAACCTCAATAAGTTGTTACATTCATCCTGATTTTGCACATGTTCTACCTTAGTCGGTCAAATAACAAGCTGCTGTCATTTTGCACATGTCCATTACAGTAAAAATGTCCATATTGGTCATTTACTCTCCAGGTGCACAGTATTTATATTGTTAAAACACTTTTACAGTACAGTATTTCATTGTTTATTTTTCAAATCTTCACTAATATTTTATTCTTATACACTTTTCAAAGGTCCACATTGTGTGACCATTTTTTCTAGAATTGTTTTGATGCTGTAAACACCAGAATTTCTCCATTATGGGATAATAAAGGGATTTTCTATTCTATTTTATTCTATTCTATATCTTCAGAAATCTGAAAGGGGAGAAGGGGATAAGGCGAGAGTTTATATGTTGTCCCCTTCACCAAGGCCTGGATATTCCTCCTAAAGGTATCTTTCCAGTAAACCTCCAAAGCAAAGCACCCAGCACACATCCTGATTAGATGTCCGGATTGCCCCTAACTGGCTGCTTTTGAAGCAGAACAGCTCCAGTCATAGAGCTTAATCTCCCATTTTTTAAGGCAAAGACCAGCCTCTATGTATGGATTTAATAAACATGCATGTATCAAAGATGCAAGACCCTGATTCACAAAAATTCTCAGAGGCCACTCAGAGAAATACTATTTTATCCTAAAAATTCCAGAAAGGTGTATTTCAAGGTGATTAAGGTTAAGAGAAATTAACGGGGGAGATAGGAACCGATAATCAAATTCATACCTTATTCATAAGAAATGTTTCAAATAATTATGCAATTTAGCAAAATTAAATAGTATTTGAAGGCACGTAATAAACTCCTCATTGTTATTTTGATTTGTTTATTGTTTACTCTCCATGTTAGTCATTATACAACTTCATCTTTTTTTTTTATAATAATGTGTTATTAAAGAGTTTTACTGTGACTACTGGTGTGTTTAATGTGGTTAAAATCAGTGATATAACCAACATGGAATTTTAAAAAAAGTTTAGAAAACTAAAGTGGACAGAGGAACAGTGCTCCATCACAGCTCTGGGAGGATAATAAAGAGGATAAAAGGTAAAGTAGACCCCCAATATTTGAAAACAGACTTTAAGGGCCTTACTGAGCAGATGTTTCTATCAGAACAAGCCCTACCTGCAGCAATCAAAAGCCAGTGAGAAGATGATATCCCACAGGTGGACTTTTAGGTGAGGTATGGATACTGACATTGGCCTGTATAATATAGTAAATGCCCCCATTTTTACATTTATGTATATTCTTTATTACTTTTTCAAATTCTTTAAAACATTTTTTATCATTAAGAGCACTTTACAGTCTGTAATACTGTTCATTTCAATTCACTACATTTTATGGATGATTAATAATGTTATTTTCTAGAATTCATCCATCCTAAACAAAAAAACATAAGCAGTTTTCCTCTAACCTGTCGGACCGCTGAAATTAACCCTCCTCTATGGGGATGATAAATTTTATCTTACAGGTATCTCTGTATAATGATTGTGCGATTTTTAAACAAGTTGGTCATCATGCATTTCACTTGTTAAGCTGTTGATCAGCCAATTAGCTCTCTATTACTGCAATCTTCTCTGCCTAAAACACTCTTAGGTTCATTAAACATCCTTCCCACTACTCCTAACATCTGTTCACTTTAGGAACTCTCTTTTGCTTTAAAAAAGAAAAGAAACTTTCAATTTGAAAGATTTAAGTAATTTTCCTGAGACCTTACTAAGAGTTTTAGGATTCTTTCTGAGTACAGGCCATGTTGTTTTGGTTTTAATCCGTTTTTGCTGATCATAGGGATGAGTTGGAGTAAAGACCAAACCGATATATATAGTGTTTCAGTGTTTTCCACTGCAGCAGAAAGGAGTAGCACACCGGAGCAGTCCTTTTGCAACAGCAGCTAAAGCCCAAATCAGTTTATTTATTTAGCTGCTGCTTCATCCTATCATGAACAAATCAAGACACTGATTCACTAATGACAAGGTACCAGTTTAAAACACGCTCACAAGAGTTAACAGTGCTGACTCTGATCCCAACTGCCTTACATTCAGCTATAAACAGGAATTAGATTTTTTTTTTTTTTACTTCTTCCCCCTCAAATATTATTAATTGTAATTAAATAAAAACTGAAGTAAGATCAAATCTGCTAAAAGTCTTAAATGGCTGCTCAGTGCTTTATGAAATTTGATGTCTGAAATTCACTACATAATTTTTCATTCCTTAAAATGATGATAAACTTTGTAAAAAAAAAAATAATAATGTTAATGATTCATGGACTTCAGCAAAAGAATATCTGGGTGCGATTCAAACTTTATTTCCTCATCCGGATATAAAAATAGATGAAACCTGAGGAGACACAGCTTTGCAAAAAAAGCTAATAAGCCTTTAAGTCTCTGTGTTCTACTTCTGGAAGAGATGGATCATCTCACCGGTGAAGATAGTGCTGCTGTCATACAGTATAAGCTCTTTCAATGGACCAAATTGAACTTGAGACTTGACAAAAATTTTAGTCACTCATCTACCTTTATTGTCAAGAAGAAAGACATTAACAGCTTAATATCTTCCCGTCCTTTAACCTCTATGTAACAAAAAGTTTAAAGTATCACTTCCACCATCCTCCACCTGCTGAAGGTTGCTTTAAAATCAAACCTGGGACTAAATGATGTATCAGTGCACCAATGATCCTGAATGGATGACAGTCAGCCGAGCTACTTTCATCTGCTTCTTAAACGTTCCTTATTCACATAGCAATGGGGTCTTATAGAAAGAGGGGTGGATTTGCTGATAGAGGCATTAGACATCACAGTGCGTTATTATTATGCAGGGAAACACACATTAGCATAATAAGCCTGGGTGTGTGTTTCTAAGTAGGTCAAATTCAGATCCTTCTTTATCCAAAACGAACATAAAGGCACGTACGCACACATACAAACATCCATCCATCCAACCGATCAGGGATATTAAAGCAGACAGGAGCGCTCCTGTGTGAGACACAGTGAGAAACAGTGGAGACAAACAGAAGCAGGACACTGCAGTGGGAAAAAAAATGGAATCTGGAAAACGTAAGCAGTTTTTAAAGATGTTGGACAGAACAAACTTAATGACTGTGCAGTGCTGCGTGAAAGGCAAGAAAACTAATCATTAATTGTATCTATATATAAACAAGCCTCAGTTGTTAATCCATTTAAAAGTGTTTCTGATATAATCTTGCATTTCAAAATTTAAACACTTCTGTTACTACAACCATCATAGCTTAACATTAAAACAATCCAAAATACATTAAAGTCTGCAGCTCCAGAGGCACAGGAGACTCATTGAACATTCCACCATGGGTCTAAGTAAATTTGACTAACAAGAGAAAAAGGACCAACTAATATCTTTGAATAAAGATGTATTAATTAATGTAGGTTTTCCTCTTGTTTTCAATAAATATTTGAAAAAATCCTATAGTTTTTCAAAAATAGAATGTTACTAAAAGCACAATTACTTTTAACTTAGACATAGATATAAACATCTCCTACAGTATATAATATTGAAACGGATGAAGATTGAAAACAAATGAACAAAAATGGCAAAACATTTCCTACAGAAAGTGTTAAAAAATTTGAATCACTCATTGCATTTTGCTATGCTGCAATCACAAACTCCATTGTATTTGATTTCAATGTAATTTGACAGAGCAACACAAATTGATGAATAATTAAGGATAAAGATGGATGGTTTTAAAACTCCTTTAAGCTTGGCATCTTCTCTTGCTCTTCTAAAGAAAAACATCATACAAACATGACAGTGCCATGACCATGTGTCACATTGAGGATGGTGGGTTCTCAGTGATGTGCACCGCTGGTTTTCTGCTATAACATTTTACAGCCAAAGAATTTAAATATGGTTCCATCTGACCAGATCACCTTCTTTCCCCTACGCTACTTATGTTAAACTTAAAGATGGACATCTTTTATTAATCTTTCAAAAAGGGCTTCTTGGTCTTACTCCAACATTAAGACCGGATTTGCGGTTTTGCAGAACTAAGCTGTAGCTGCTTCCCAAGATTGTTCTTGGCTATACTGGCTGCTTCTCTTATCAATCCTCTGCTTGCCTGGTTGTTAGTTTAGGTGGATGACTATGACTTGCAAGGCATGCTGTTGTGTCATGAGTTAATGAGGAATTCTGTGACATGTTCAAGCTTTAAAGTTTGTTTTATATTTCTATCTCCAAGTGTTCTTTATGTGTATGTGCATATTATATGTGCTTCTTGAGCCAGTGTGTCAACAAAATGTTATCATGGTTACAAATGGACATTAGAGATGCTTGATTCTTATAACATTACTCAACTAAAAGCTTCTCACATCTTTGATCCTGACTCTGTTATATGCATTCGTCTTCTTGATGGTGCTTTTTTCAAGTTCTCTGATCAGCATAATTTATGTTACAGACAGGTAGACTTTAATTACAGATTAGCTGACTTTTAAAGACAATAGGTCACATTGGATTTAATCCAAGGCTGCAAAGGGGGCCAGTTACATTTATAGTATGAATGTATAGATGGCCCTGGGGTGCAAACGCTGTGCAAATACATGAACTCACAAAAAAAAATCAAAAACCCAAAATGAGAGAAACACACAAAAGACATCAAAGATATTCGTTGTGAAGGAAAAATGCTGCAACCACTGAAAATAGAGAGGTGCGAAGTGCAAATTAACTTCAAATAGAAAACCTGCTGCAAACACATAAATGATCCTAACACACAAATCACACACAAAATGCTGCAACAAGCAAAAACAACTTTCAGTGAGGAAGAGCTGCAAAGCATAACATAAATGCTCCACACCACTAGTGGGAGGCAATCATTAAATCATTTTGGACCAGACCCTTCATTAAGACATGAACCAGATGCTCAGAGTGATAAAGTATTAAAGAAAGAGTAAAATGAAAACTTTCTTAGTTCCAAATGTCCTCTGGTCAGCATACCATTCATGTTTTAGCGAGACACCCGGTCCATAAACATTAATGTTTACGGTCTAATACAATGTGTTGATACTCGTCTCCCCCTAGTGGTCTGAAGTACCTCCGTTATGCTGAGTTAGTTTGCAGCTTCTCCTAACTTGACATTGTTTTTGCTACTTTGAACATCTTTCTTTTGTACCTGTTTTTTTTTTTTCTTTTAATGTAATAGCCTTGTTTTGGGTTGCTAGTGAAATGTTTGAGTTCTTTATTATTGTGTTTGTTTGCAAATAAAATTTTTGTTTTTGCACTACTTTTTGAATTTGCTGTAAGCTCTTGTATTTATGGAGTGTTTATGTCTCTCAGCCACCAGAGGAATATCTCATTAGAACCAATGTAAAATAGCTATCAATTAGAAAAATGCATATGTTGTTTATTGCACTTCAGTAGAAGATGACGTGACTTATTATTTTGCATGTCTAGTAATCATTGTGCGAAATCTAGATGAAAGCAAATGTTCTTAAATTTAATGTTTTATCTTTGGCAATAAGCACCAAGTATTTAAGGATAAAAGACCCTATTTAGCTCCCTCCAAAGGTTCTCTCTCAAGTCAGGATTCTTCTTGGGGCACTTCGAAATGTTATTATCTGCAGTCAGAAGAACATCTTGGTAAAAATGAAACATTTTACCCACAATTTCTCCCTAGATTTCCGTAATTTTAAGCTTTTTATAATATATGAGACATCTAAATAATGTTCTCGTGATGCAGTCTTGATCTGTGTCCTGTTCTTTGCTCAATGATAAATAACATCCATTTATATTAAAAAAACAGAACAAACAGCTGTTTCGATGAGGTATAAGGCCTTTGTGACAGTGACAAACTGTTCCAATTGCCACAGGCTAGATGTTATTTATCATTTCTTGACAAGAGATGGGGAGTCTGAAACCTATAAACATATTTTATCATAGAACCCTGTGTGTATATATATGTTTTCAAAAATTAATCAAGTTGTCTTAGGTTACAAAGATCTAAAAAGGAGAATCCTACTTAACCGCTTGCTGATGCCAACCTTTGCATTTTTCCAAGTTTAACACTCTTATATTGTAGAACCACTCTCAGTCAAAGGAATCAAAGTTCAAATTTAATATAGTTTATCATAAGTCATAAGTGTTAAACATGTCTTTACACTCCGGCATTGTGATACAAATATCCAGAGATGGCAAAAGTACTCACTTTCCGTACTTGAGCAAAAGTACAGATACTTGTGTTAAAAAATACTCTGGTAAAAGTGGAAGTACTGATTAAACTTCTTTACTCAAGTAAAAGTAACAAAGTACAGGCTTGTAAATTTACTCAAAGTATAAAAGTAAAAGTAGAAACCACTTTTTTCATGCCGTTGCCTACATTTTAAATGGATGTCTGCCAATAGGACTAGATCTCTGTTGTGTTCATTTTCAATCATCTCGTCGTCCATACTACTATGCTAACGCCACCAAGCTGCAATGATTTGCCGCCAATGAATACCGCCGAATCTGTCGATTCATCTTGTAGTGGTGCGTCAAATGCAACATAGATTCCCATCCAATTAGATTGAATTTGGTGTTGATGACGTGAAAAATAATAACGGTAAAAGTAACAAATTTTTTAAAATGTAAGGAGTAGAAAGTACAGATATTTGTGTAAAAATGTAAGAAGTAGAATTAAAAAGTCACCATAAAAATAAGTAGTAAAGTAAAGTAAAAATATCAGAAAAATCTACTTGAGTACAGTAACGAAGCATTTGTACTTTGTTACTTCCCATCTCTGCAAATATCAGAGTGGTGTTAATGCAACCGAAACAAAGAATAGAGTGATTAAAGTAATCTTTCCTCCAGAGAAGGAAACTATGGTCTATTTAAAAGGCAGGCTGAATTAATACAAGTCAAGCAAACAGTCTGTTCCCTAGAACTGATGTTATCTACATAAAACAAACCTTCTTAAAACTGCAGGCAGGTGAATTTATAATTTTACAGAATTTGCTTCAGACAGAATGAGTAATTCCCACACAATTAATAAAAAGATTGCAGAAATACAAATTAAATATAACATGCAAATAGTGTGGGCTGTGCAGTGGGTAGCACTGCTGCCACTGAGCACCTGCCTTGCAGTAAGAAGGTTCTGGGTTCGATTCCCGGCCCGGGGTCTTTCTGCATGGATTTAGTACGTTCTCCCTTTGAATGTGTGGGTTCTCTCCGGGTACTTCTGCTTCCTCCCACAGTCCAAAAACATGACTGTTAGGTTAATTGGCTTCTCTAAATTGTCCTTAGGTGTGAGTGTGTGCATGAATGGTTGTTCGCCCTGTTTGTCTGTGTTGCCCTCGGACAGACATGCGACCTGTCCAGGGTGAACCCCGCCTCTCGCCCGTAGACAGCTGGAGATAGGCACCAGCACCCATCGTGACCCCAGCTGGGATAAAGTGGATGGATGATGGATGGATGTAAACAGTGCTGCAAAATTAGATATAACAAAATTATATCTGGTTATACATACGGTTGTGTGTCATTTTAATATTTTTTGAGGGGAAATGAAGGCCTTTTTTAGAAACAGTTGTACCTAAAAATGAGAAATGAGAGACAGCTGGGAAGATCTAAAACACTAAGCTGTTGAAGAATGAATATAAGGGATATGTCTGTCTGGATTCAGCAAAGTAGTCCCGATTAAAGTATTTTTTATGTTGACACCATGAAAGGTGAAGGAACAGGAGGTAGGAGCTACAATTTGCCCAATTCAGAATCAGCTAGGTTCTCCACACTCCCGATACAGAGTGCTGCCTGATTATTTGACACAGGTGAATAAAAGCAGAAAAAAGGTGTAGAACATTGGACGCCGAAGATTGGAATTGAACATCTTTACTATGATCGCAATGAAAACAAAATGAAAAACCCAAACTTTTGCAAAAAAATAAAATAAAGAAAAACAAGTTGAGCAATGACAGTTTAGATATGATGAATATTAAAAGGTATTTTTCTTTTAAATTCAAATCTAGCTCTCAGTGACAACTGCTGTCTAAAAATAATTCAATTCTCTGAAGAGAGTTTGCAAGAACACATTTTGGTGATCCAGATTCCACTGGCGCACATGATGCAGCCAATCAGGGGCACCATTGGTTGCGCCAGGTGTGCTTACGATAGAAAGCAATGGGTAGAATCTCTAAAAAATTGTACTTAAGGAAGAGTAAGACTACTTCTTCATATATTTATTGAGGTAAAAGTAAAGAGTGGCCTTTAAAGAAATTACTCAACTAAGAGTAAAAAAAAGCATTTGGTTAAAAACACTACTCAATTACTGAGTAACAGATCTACTTACTACCCATGATCATAACAACTAATTTAATATTTCTTGAGTTACTTACTAAATCAATAGTTACAGTCCTCATAATAGATTAAATTACTGCTTACTGTTTACTGTATTTTCACTCAACCCTCCAAATACATGAGATGGAAAATAACATTCGACAAATAAGCCTTGAGTACAAAATGAAGAAAGTGTCTCTCAGTGGGGAATATTTGTTTAGAACAAGCTTGTTTTGTGTCATGATCTTGGTGCTAATGACTGATCTGATCACTCATTTCATTCACCTGCTTATCCATGCCCAGTTCTCATTACCGTTCATCTGATCCACCTGCTTTATCCTCTACTTAACCAGCCTTCAACCAGTCAACAGTGCCAGATTATTCTAGCCTTTGGTGAGGGCTCTCTAATGTATCTGAGGGTTTCTGATTACCTGATCCTGACCTGTTCTGCCTCTGGACCTCTGAGCCTGCTCCGTTCTGATCCGTTAACCTGACCTGTCTTTGGACTCCTGCCGGATTTCTGCCTGTGAACTGAACCTGGAACTGATTCCTGACATCGCTCTTGAATTCCCTTCAGTACCTCTGCAGAGCTCTAAACTTCAGTACCTCTACGGAGTATCTGACTCTAAATACTGAGCACTTCTTGAACACTGGCTTTGGTTTCACCCCTCTGCTCTGTTCTGATCTCCTGCCTGTCCTCCGACCTTTGACACATCAGCGTCTGGATCTCTCTGGGCGGCTCCCGCCATGTCTCGATGGCAGTCAACAGGCTGGAACCAACCTCATCCTCTTGGCACGGACTGAACTATAAGACCAGGTTAGTGACTCACACGTTCATTATCCTCTGCCCATATAGACGTGGTCACTAACCTGTGGTCTCCTCCTGCAGAGGTTCCTGTCTTAGACGCCGTTGTTGTTCACTTCACTGCCTTTAATAAACGTCTTGATAAATCTAACTGTCTGCCCGCCTTAAATACTGGGTCCCATTGTTCTGAGCCATCACAATAGATGGATTAGCCAGAAAGCTTACTCAAGTAAGAGTAGTGATACTATCATATTTTTACTCAAGTAAAAAGTACAACACTGTAAAACCACTCCTAAAAGTAAAAAAAAAAAAAAAAACACATTTTCATTGTTGAGAGGACACAATTTACATCTTTTTATGGCTGTGACAGGAAACCGATTATTGCTTTACGCCAATAGAACAACAAAGGAGCAAGCAGATTTTAGCAGCAGCAGATAGTCCACAAGTGTTATGTTAAAGGGCAATTGGCTGAAATTTGGTTACAACAGGAGCAGAAAGCCTGCACTCTTAATCAGGCAGGTTGTTCAATACCCTTAATGGTCTGCAAAGGACCAGCAGACTACAGAGGCCTCTGTTTTTACAGTACAGTACTGTACATCATAAACTCTAAAGGCTTCTACATCTCCAAGACAAAAAAAATAAAAAAAAATCTAACTAAATGTAACTGTATTGAATGGTAAAGAAAATACTCTCTTTCTGTGAAGTGGTATTTAAATTTCTGCTAAATGTCTTTCTGACCCCCATTTTGAAGTTAGACAAGAGTAGATTTTCTTTCTTTTATCACATTTGTTGTACATTGTTTTTTTGCTTTTTGTTAAAGAAATGAGTCAGACTTTTCCTCTCACTTTTATATAATATATGTGAACAATCCATAAAAGGTTTTAAAATTGTTGAGGATAGCCATGAAACAATCATTATTAAAGAATGATTTTATTTTAGCACCAGAACAGTAGAAATCTTACCTCAAAACTCCACAAGTTTGTCGCTTTGAGTTCACAATAATCTTGCGACATTTAAGCTAAATAAAACATAGCTGATATTTATCTAATGCACATCCAGCTGTGATCCATTGGACACAGCTGCCACAAATTAAATAAAATTAAACAGGAAATGGGACAAGGGAGTTCTCTGTGTTTGTTTTGGTGTGTCCCATGAATGCACATGTTGCACTGCGAGGATGAGCAGCAGTGTGTGAGTAATCACAGCAGTCATGCTACCCATAATCAGAGGAATTTCACAGAGACACTAAGGATGTGAGCTGCAGATTCTAGACCAAATACAGACCCTTTTCATCTAAAAGTTAAAGGGAAATACTCTAAAGGAGGGTATGACTGTAGAAATCCCATGGCATTTCTTTTTGGTGTTGCCATTACTGGAAATTCTTCCTTCTTTGAGCGAGTCCCAATTCCAGGTCAAGCATGCATAGCAGGATCATCATAGGGAGTGAGAAAGTGAAGCCTGGAATACTGCACAGTGTCTGCAGCATTTGAGAAAAGCATTTTATTTTCCATTTTGGAACTTAAAATTCAACCCGTATTGAACATATTAAAGCTGCACCAACAACATAATAAATATCGAAACAAATTATTTTAATTACAGATAAATATATATGAACAGACTCTACACAATAATCATAGTTCTGTTACTTTAACCCACTATATATGAATCATTTATATAGGAGAAGAGCTAAAAAAAAATTTATAAACCAGATGTGCTTTTAATGTAAAATCTGATAACGTGACATTGCCATTTAGGTTGCTGTCAGAAGCAGTTTTCTTCACCTGTCACGGCATCTTTTCTTCAAACAGCCGACTGGGAAACATTGCAGATATTCTAGCTTTGTGGGTGGTGTGTGGGTCTAAAATTTAAGCCTAACTTAAAAAAAACTTGCAAACTGAAAAAAGTACATAAAAAAATCATCAATAGAACATAAAGAACCTGATATGATGTTCTGTGCAAACCTTGAATCACTATAATCAACTAGTTATAAAAGTCTATACTGGTACCAGAACCACAACAGATCCAACAAGTGAGTTAATTTAATCACTAAACAACTCACTTGTTTAGTCTACGACCTCAGTTCAAGGCTCACATTATGGTTTTGGCTGCTGAGGCTTGTAATTGTTAACATTCTCTAAATGCAACACTGACAAATTGCACTCACCACCTGTCTACACACAGGGTGAAAGAAATACCCAAACCAGACAGGAAAAATAATGAATGTGAAGCACACAGAGAAAATAAACCCATGGAGGATTTCCTACCTCGACTCTGGAAACTACTCCACATCACGGACAGTAAGACAGCTGTCTCACCTTCTCCACCACCTCCACCTCCACCTTTTTTGCTCTTTCATCTGCTCCCACGGTAACTAAAACCCATGGAGGAGAGAACCCAAAACAAATTGCCGAGGCTCGTTGTCTGACTATTCAAGCATGAATATATAGACGCGTGTGGGAGGGTAGAGTAGGGTGAGCGACGGACAGCCACAGAGAGACAGTACAAGTCTACAGTGGGAGCGAATTACTGAGGTAATGCTATCCAGGGTGAGCAGTGATGACACCCCCTCCGTCTCAATGAAAATCTATTTCTCCCTCCCTCTTTGTCGGTGCAGCTCAATCACTCTCCTGCTTCATGGCTTTATAGTTTAAAAAGTCAACTCTTACCTTTTTCAGTGATTTCTATCATATTTAGGTTCTATCAACAAATTATCAATGATACAAAAAGAAAGTCTGGTAACTCGTACTATCCAAGTTTTCTTAAAGATAGTGATAACCATGAGAAGGGAGGATCTTCTGCAGCAACAGTTCCTAATGTTCCAAGTTGTATGAATAATTCTTCCTTGTAAAACCTCCAGATGTTCTATATGAGTTCATAGAACATGGTAGCATTGCTTTATTACCTTATTGAGCTTTTCTATAGTGTAACACACCCCAAAATCAACTTATTTTTTGAAGAGGAAATCGTAACTAATGTGCCAAAACATGTTATTTTATTCATAGTGTGAAAAATTGTTTAATTTTTTCAATATTTGCAGTCTAAGTGCTGTACTCTTAGGGCTGAAAGGAGGTTATTACAGTTTAAGTTTCCTATTGGTGGTTATTTCATCATAGCCCTGCATTTGAGTATAAAAGCCTCTCAGTCAGACACTCAGTACTTGAGTTGAGGGGGGATGAGGGGGGATGGCATCGTCCTTCTTAAAAAAATCATCCCCCCTTCTTAAATGACCACCCCCCATTCCATCCCTGTGACATTTTATTTTTAAATATGTAAAATTTCTACTATATATTAACAGTAATGGCAATAATAGCACCATTTCAACATTTGGCGGGCTGTGGGATTATAAGTAGCCTGAGCAAAATAAATAAAATCAAAGACGTGTCCTACCATGACTATGAAGCTGATCCCAGTGGGAAATTTATCCTCTGCATTTGTCCCTAACTATGTAGGGGCAGTGATATCCATGCCAGTCCAGGGACTAACTACAGTTCTACAGTAAGGTGCCTTGGTCAAGGTCAATGACTGGCGTACCTGACACATGTAACAAACATACCATGCATATTGCTTTAGGTTAATAGACTGTATTAATTAGGCTATGTATGCTTCCAAAAAAAACAAAAAACAATTCGACAATTCCCCTTCTTTTTTTTTTACAACCAGACTACTGCAGACACTAAACCCCTTAAAGAATAATCCTGTCCTCCACTGTCTAAGCAGTCCCGGCTTCAGGGTTCACGAAGTCAGCGCCCATAAGACCATGGCCCAATGGTCAAATGGCCCAAAAGATCCTGCACCTCACAAGATCTAACTGTGGTTTATGACAAGTATCCAACTACCGGAGTCCCCCAACTTTTCCTGTTGACTCCTCAAGTTTCTTCTGGTTGTCCTGTTTTGTGGTATGTTTCAGATCCTTAAAACATTGCTTAAAGTGCTATCAAACCACTGATCTAAGAATTAAGTTTTGAAAACATGATTGAGGGAAAGAAATTATGAGGGGAAAAGATGGCTATCCAATATCTCTTACCCCCTAAACAATGAAAGACATGGTAAAAACCAACAAATGTGCAGATTTAGCCTTAAAGCTTACTTCCATCTGTATTTCTAGCTAGTTAATGATACTTTAGGAAGGGGAGAGAGTTAAGAAGTCTTGCAAAAAGACTTTCCCAGGAGTGGATCTTAAGAGTTGCATAGGATCTTCATTGGGGGCATTAGCCCAAAACCAAAAAGTTAAATTTTTTATTAACTGTATTATATCTAAGTACTTTAAAACCTAGTAAATACAGGGCATTTACAAGTTGTCTGCAATGGCTGGGCTTGATTAAAAGTAAACACATGACTCAAAAGAGACTCAAAACAAAAATGCTTACAATAGTTTTACTTTGTTTTTATATATTTGTAGGTACAGTATAAGGTTGAAGAGAAAAAACAGGGTTTAGGATTAATGAAAAATATGTTTTCATCTCCCTAATATTTTTTTTATTTTTGTGTATGTGCAGAGACTATAAATCTAATTTCATTTTTTTAGGGGGGTATGTCATTTCCACCTATTGGGTTTACAAATGCTTAGAGTGGGTTCCTTTAAAAATAATGCCTAAAGCATTTTAACTTAAACTGTAGCTCAGGTGAATGTCCCTCACTACTCTGATAATGCTCATTGAAGTAAACATCTACCATGTATCTTGTTAGACATAACTAGCTGTATTTACCTGTAAGTTACAACAAGATCATAAGGAGTACAAAAATCCTAATCGTAATTTGCATATTAGAAAATTCCAAACCTAAGGTCAGTCCTTAGGTTAAAGGAATATCTTTTAGCATCCACACAGATCTCTAAATGTCTTCTTTAATGAAATCTGTAGCTAATTAGAAAACACTGGAGGTCAGAAAGTCCAGCTATACTAATAAATTACACCAACAATCCACAGGTGGACTTGTGGGTGTGCTTCTGATTGACCAGAAGTACTAGAACATATGGTGATGACTCCATGGCCCCACCATCTTCTTAGGATTTTCCTCCCACCAAAAAAAGCTCATGCTCATGGTTTTACCCCTGGTATAAAAGGACCCACAGCTTGTGTTACATCAGTTCACATAACTAACAACACATCCATCTTCTCCCACTCCATCCATCAGGTCAGAGTGGGGCATCTCCTGCAGTCTATGGGTGAACAGAAGGGCAAACCCTGGACAGGTCACAGTCCATCTCAGGGCAATAAAGAGACATATAACCATACACACATACACACCTAAGGACAAATTAAAGAAAAAAAATTAACCTAACAGTCATGTTTTTGGACTAAGGGTGGAAGCCGGAGTACCCAGAGAAAATCCACATATATATGGGGAGAAAATGCAACCTCCATGCAGAAAGACCCTGGACCTGGGTTCAAACCAAGGACCTTGTTTAGTTTTGAACAGACCTTTGGTTTTGGTTGGTGATTTCTGTTTTTCCATAATTTTTTGCTGAATGAGAAACTTTACAGAAAAATTATTATACTTTGAATGTTAATCCATGTCTTTGGTGATCTCCAGGTTGTGTTGTTGGAACTTTCTTGGAGGGATTTTGGTAGCTTAGCCACCCCGTGAAGGATTACCAGTTTGGTAATTCAATAAGGGGGATTCTGATTTGTTCTAGTAACTGCAAAGTTCAGATTCACCACTTAACTTTCTACTGAATTTAGTGTTACACATTGCAGATCTGACACCACATGTTGGACACATATATAAACCATGAAAGTATCACACGTCTCAGGACCCGAGAATGGAGCTGGGCTGAAGATGGTACATGAAGTATACTTCTTATATGACCAGCGAATCGCTAAGGCTCATGCTGATCATACCAGACCTCTCCTTGGTGTAGTAGTAATCAGAATTCTTGCTGTGTCTTAGTTAGCATTAGACCAAGTATGACATGTGCTTTGGTCTAGAATGTGAGTCAGGTGGGCCAAGTAAACTGTCATCCAGGTCCTTCCTCTGAGCCTGCTGTCATCGCCATATGGCCCTTATGAGTATGAAAATCCTTCGGTGAGGTCTATTCATACACTACTGAATACATCATCCAAAGACTGCACATCAACACCTGCTCAATCTCTGCATCTCTCACACACACAGAGAAAAACACACACAGCTGTGATACATCTCTATTAATATCTGTCCAGTTCACAGCTTATTATGAACAGAGAATGAACATAACAACAAAGTGACCTTTATTAGCCAAGGAGAGCTAATTAATGCATGCTTGTTCAAACACACACAGGCTTTCATAGAGAAAGAAAATGTGAGCAGACTCCTTACAGTATAAAAAAGCTAAAAACATTAGCCTCCAGTCAGAAGCTCTAAGATTTTCTGGTAAAGGGCATGAAGTTATGACAAAGGGCAAGAAAAAAAGGAATAGAAATAAAAATAACAGGCAGAGAGGGCTGGTGAAATGAGAAAATGACAGAAGCTGTGTCACTGTTAACATTATTGGTCTCATGTAAGAGAGGCTTTTTATTTGAGCTGGGCATGAGGATCATGGGAATTCACTTTTCTCATTACTGACAATCTGTGAGTGTATAAGTGTGTGCACTCAAGCCTGTTTGTGGTGTCTCTACTGCCTCCTAGTGGTTACACTGAAGTAAATAAATGTTTAGAGAAAACATCATTACAGTCCCCCACCCCATTACCCTCCAAGGCTTAGTATGAATTACCCTCTCATGCTTAATCCAGCTTTATTTACTGTGTTCATAAATTGTGCCTTTGGATAGTCAACAGCTTGGGGTTGTTTATTCCTCGTGTGACATGTGAGCACTTTTTAGATATAAACGACCTTACAGAGGTCATGTGGACATGCAATTTCATTTAACAACTATTCTCAAAAATGTCTATAACCTTTAATTTTTTTTCTTTTTTCATTTACTTATTTCCTACCAGACCTCAATATGTGCTCGCATATTAAGGCAGATTTCATTTTTGCAGGAGAAAAGTAAAAAGGAAGAACTGTCATTGCAAATTATAACTAAGTTTATTTGCATTTTGTGAATGTTTCAAGAACTCACGTTCATGATGATTTTTATGCTAGACTCAGAGATTGAATGGCAATCCATAATATATTTTAATTACTTTTCTAAAAAAGAATGAACTGTCATTTTTTATCAAGACTTTATGTATTTTGTATATAACCTCACTGTTATTCCTAACTACCAGATACATTCAGTCCTAATCATAGTTGCATCCTGTGGTGCTGTTGCAGTAATTAATTTGTTGTAATAATTATTTTATCAGATTCATTTATCAGCACCAGCAGTTTGTTGATCAATAATAGCTCACTGTTTTTATATCTAGAGGAATAAAAACAATTTAGTGAGCTAGAACAGGATGGAAAGTTTGACTTAACATTACAATTTATGACAATGAACTTTTTAGATGCAGTATGTCCTGAATCCAGTAGAGTGTAGCTGTAAACAAGATCAGAATCTAAAGGATTACAGTATGCCAACAATTTTCTAAAGCAGAATGATCATGTGGGGCAGTGTTATTTTGTGAGGCACATTCTATGCAACCCAATTCTATGTCCTTACTCCCTTTTACCTGATTTTTTTGTTTTTTTTCCTAAGATTCATTATGTTATACTGTAGAGTTAACACCTTTAATGGTTTTAATTGTAAGTAAAAGAAGCACTGTATTTGGTTTTTAGGATACAGAAAAAATATGGCTTTGGGCTGTCCATCAAACATAGTGCAAGTGAAAACATGGCTGAATCCCAAACCGCTCCCTGACCACTAACAGAATCAGCATCACGTTTATTGTGATGTAGGTTTGCACTTACAAGAAAATTGACTTGGTGTTTATGGTGCAGACAAAGTAGATATATATTCAAAATAAAACAGAATCTATAGCTATATACAACATAAAACATACAATATACTAGTTTATGCAATATATAGTATATAGCTATATAGGGCCAAATATATACACGGTAGACTGTGTGTTAATGTAACGCAGAATGTCTGGAGATGCTCCGTTAGTGTAGCTTGTAGCTCCTGAACGGTTTGAGGGAGAGAGGCTGTGTCAGTGTCACTGGGATCCCTGGGCCTTGTTGATAAGGCTGGTAGCGGATGGGAAGAAACTGTTCTTGTGGCATGAGGTTGTGGTCCTGATGGACCACAGCCTATTGAAAGAGGGAAGTGACTGAAATAGTTTGTTTCTGGGGTGTGAGGGATCAGCCAAAATCTTCCCTGCACGCCTCAGAGTCCTGGAGGCGTACAGATCCTGAAGAGATGGAAGATTGCAGCCAATCACCTTCTCTGCAGAGTGGAAGACATGCTGAAATCTGCCCTTGTCCTTGGCGGAGGCACCAGCGTACCAGATGATGATGGAGGAGGTGAGGATGGACTCAATGAAGGAGGAGTAGAAGTGCACCATTATTGTCCTTGACAGGTGGAATTTTTTCAGCCTCTGCAGGAAGTACACCCTCTCCTAGGCTTTCTTGGTGAGAGAGTTGATGTCCAGCTCCCACTTTAGGTCCTGTGAGATGATAGTTCCCAGGAGGCGGAAAGACTCCACAGTGTCAACTATGGAGTCACAGAGGCTGATGGGGTTGAGTTCATCCTGAAGTTCACAACCATCTCCACCGTTTTTAGAATGCTGAGCTCCATGTTGTTCTCCCTGCAACAGGTCGCCAGATGGTCAACCTCCAACCTCTAGGCAGGTTTTTGTGTCACCTTGTTAAATATCAGAGCTCTGTATGTCTCAGAGCACAGTACTTTATTTCGAGACTGAGACTGATTTTCTACTTTCGGCTACTTTAGATCGCTAATGAAATATAAAATAATAGCAAATATAGGTAATAATATGTTGGGACTCTAGAAGAGCTCTGATTCTTAAGAAACGGAAGCAGTACAGTTTGTCCGACTGATGTTGACATATGCTGACATTATAAGAAAGAGCAGGGCCCCCCGGCAGATCTGGTACCTACAGCTGCACTCACGCAGACTCGCTGTTTAAGGGCTTAATGGTTCACTCACCCTACCCATGACACTTCAAGAGGCGGACCCTCCAAGAGAACGTGCAAACAGAGGACTAAGACTAGGTTTAGTGTTTGTGATTCAGCCAATATCTCAAACAACAAGGCACTTGAACAGAACATTCCCATTTGTCTGAACAACTCTTTGACATGTAGTTTGTAAACTTTAACTGAGGGTCGTTTCAGCTCTGTCATTCCAGCTCTGTTGGGGGGAAGTCCTAGGCTTCCCCCCACAGAGCTGAAGGAGGTGTCTGCGGAGAGGGAAGTCTGGGAGTCTCTGCTTAGTCTGCTGCCCCCGCGACCCGGTTCCGGATAAAGCGGGAGACGACGAGTATGAGTACGAGTACGAGTTTCTATTTACCTGTTAAATAAAAGTATACACTAGTTAAGATGTTAAGTATGTGTTTATTAAAGGTTACCCCTCTTTACACAAATTGAGAACTTTGCATTAACTCATCTAAATCATTTCAGAATTTTTTTTTAAGTATAAAATTATTATTTTAATCTTTGGATTTTTCTATTCAATTAGAATTTGAAAAATCTTGATCAATCATTTCTGCTATATTGCCCATGCCTATGCTACACATCCAATGCAGAATTAGCCAAAATTGGAAAATGGTTATTTATTGGAAATAAATAGTTATAAATAAACTAAACCTAAACAGAAATTACATTCAGCTGAAGGGTTAAAATGACTGAAAAAAGAAAAAAATAATCAGTAGTAAATCATTGTGTCAGATGTGAAAAGTATTGATTGCGGAAATCAGGGGGTAACGGCCCACAGCTAAAGCATGGGTCTGTGCGTTTACAGTGATGTCATACAGTATGACCTCACTGCTGATAGGCTGCCTAGCCAGGTCTTTGTCAAACACGCACGCATGCATACACTCATAGCCACAAGGGAAAAACACTCCGACTGGCCTGGAGAAGCACTGAGTTAAGGCCAAAGAGCTTTTGGTGGCAGTGAGTGTCTCATAATGGGCAAAAAGAAAGGAAAGGATACACTCATTCAGTCTCTGTGTGTGTGCAGAGAGAGATTTAATCTTTAATCAGAGTTATTGTAGCCTGCACAATGATATGGATTACAGTATGTAATTACAGCTGCTGCACACACACTAACTAGGTGTGTGTATGTGTGTCTCAGAGTGTGATTTTCTCAGCTTTCTTCCTGTATCCTGTCTGCAACTATTATCCGACATAAAGAAATATCATTGAAGGAATATTTTTTGGGACTGCTAAGGTTGTCAATCAACCTTTTAAATTTTGATCAATATTGTGTGAAGCTGTAACTCAAACAGATTAAAAAGATGTCATGATAGATATGTATTGAGATTAACACATTAGCGGGCTAATGAAGAAATTAGCGAAATGTGGCAGAAATGTCAGTGCAGTATCAGAGCAGAGATGTGTCCCAGTTTAATGACCTGCTGCTGCCTGCTCTACTTTTACTTCTTTACATCTCAGTATGTTCTTACTCTGATGACCTGCAATCTGACTCAGAGGGACTGCGTCTGACTTTCTGATGATGCTCTGAAGCTCTTCCAATCACATCTAACTATAGAACAGAAGATGGCTGAGGAAAAGTGATGTGGTTTAGCTATATCTCTTCTGCCAGAGGATGATCAGAGTGGTTATTTCTTCAGAATGTGAATGTGTAAAAAAATCGAGGTTTCAGTAATTCTGGAAAACTTAAAAGGGTCCAAATAGACTTTTATTCTGCATTCGCATTATTTGACAATTTCAGTATTGAACTGTACTTCTGCTTTTTCTTTAGAATTTACCTTGCGATATTATTACTGATGGGTTCACGGACTTCATTTGGGGGGGGGTGTTACAGGGGAGATGCCCCGTGCACTTTTTAAATGTCAGTTTTTGTCCTCTGCACCTTTTACTGTCCAAAGAACAATGTCACGCTACAATACAGAGGTAATCGTCGAGCACTTGGACCAAGCCGAAAACTGCAGCTCAAGCTGACCCCGGAAACCTGGAAGGAAAAATATACAAACTATCTTTTTTATAAATCCAAGCTCATAATAATTGTAAAACTAGGTGTTTTTAATCTACATGGATTGCTGCACCCCAAATTGTCCAATTGTTCATGTCATGCATTCATATAATTTGTCAGGATCAGGATAGGAAAGATCCAAGAGAAAGTGGAGGAAAGCAACACAGAAGATCCACTAGAAAACAAGCTGACCTTATACAGTAGTTACATTAAAAAATACTTGTGTCCCCCCCACTTCTGAAACGAAAATTTCGACCCTGGATGGGTTGTTAGATACTATGAAAAATACAAAAAAAAGGTAAGATGGTAATAATCCATCTAAGTACTAGAGGTTGACAATAAAGGTAACTGCATCTTTTAATATGAACGGCCATTCGGTTTTATGAACTCTGGAGTTATGCATTTGGTTTTTGACACATATTCATGGCAGAATTGTTTACTATCTTGTGTAACTGAAAATCGAAGTGGCAGCATTTGAAAGATGCTTCAGTGGCCATAAAGAACTATGCTTCTGTGACACAAAAAAGGTCAAACAAAATGCATTTAAAAAAGGCAAGATGACATTAACAGTAACATTTGTGTTTTTCTTATAGAAATTGTCCTGCCTCACCATAGTAACAAGTAGTAGTACTACTAGTAGTACTAGTAGTACCATAGTATCTTAATTAATTATAGGCCAATGGCTAAAAATAGTAATCCATTTTATGTTTGAGTGTCCTGTCCGGTTTGGGGTTCCATACATATCCATATGAATGGCCTGGACAAAAATGTTGATACTTCTAGAAAAGACTGAAAATAATCCAATTAAAGTGACTGGTTAAATCAAGGTGTTTCTACTCATAAGCCACACAAGCGTCTAAAATCTTGTAAATAGTCAGTGGGCATATATATACATAATTGAAGCATATAAAGAAAAGACCACTGACCCTACTGTGAAACATGTAGGAGGCTTTGTTAGGTTTTGGGGCTGCTTTGCTTCATGTGGAACGGGGTATCTTCACTATCTGCAGAGAACATGGAAATCTCAAGAATATTAAGTGCTTCCAGAGAGAAATATGCTGTCCCGTGTCAGAAAGTCTGGTCTCAGTTGCAGGTCATTGGTGTTGCAACAGGATAATGACTAAAAACATACAGCTAAAAAAGCCAATAATGGCTAAGAGGAAAATATTGGACTAGTCTAAAGTGACCCTCCATGATCCCTGGCTTAAATCCTATGGAGCACCTTTCGTAGAAGATGAAACATGCCATCTAGAAAAGGTACCCTTCAACCCTGAGACAACTGGAGCAGTTTGCTCATGATTAGTGGGAACAAAATACTTGTTGAAAGGTGCAGAAGTCTCATTAACAATTACAGGAATAGTTTGATTGCAGGGATTACCTAAAAATGTTCACTTTAAATTTAAGGGTACCATCATTTTTGTCCAGGCCTGTTAAATGAATTATTTATTAAATCCATTGTTTTATCGAAAAGTCATGTCTGATTTCCATTTGTTCATTTTCATAGTATTTTTATACAGTAGATTGTTATTTTTGCCAGATTTACCTTGGGCTTTTCTTTCAATAAATAAGGGGCACCAACATTTTTGTCCATGTGTGTACATCCTCTGACTTTTCCAAGTTGGCAGCAGCTGTTAGCTAGAATCCAATGTCATGTTCACCCAGTAGCCATAATCCTTAATTTTGCCTTTGCTCACCATCAAAAGCTGGATGCCTTTAAAAGAAACACTAAGAAAAAAACAAAATTTCAGCAGCTTGCAGATCCCCTTTAGCAGCACTCACTGTAGCAGTTGTTTTCATTATGGTGTTTAACTCAACTCAACTTTACTCACTGGGGTTTACAGATCTTTATAATTTTCCTGCCTGTTTGGATTTTGTATGGACCGTTACATAATTATCTTCTTTTCAGACCATTTTGATGCATAACCGGTGATGTGACAGAGAATGCTGCCCTTACAACAGCCCAACTGATGTGATTCCAATTGTTAGATTACTCCATCCAACTGGAAATGCAAGCCATTTCAAACTGAGCTCTGAAAAACACAGGAAAGTTTATCCGGCTCTCGGCAGACAGAGGAAGAATAATAAGGGACCCAAAATCATGTGGGCTGGGATTGAAAAAGTTGTATCTGACGGTTTTTGCAAATTGAAAGTGGGTAAGCGATTCAAGTAAATGAACAAGATGGTATTAATCTGAAGTATGTTTTTATCACGTATATCATAGTGTGTATGAATATTTTTAGCCCATGCCAGCACACTGCTTTGGATGCAGTTTATTAAGCAAAGCATATTTTTCTGAGCTAAACACAAACTTTTACTGCCCAATAAGTGGATTTGCTTGTGTGTTCGTACCAGCAAACAACGGATAGCTTTAATGATGACTATTGTATGCGGCTGCTCATAGGGTAAGCAGACCTTCTTTAACTTTTTTTTAAACTTGTTTTCAGTTTTTGAAAATAATTAACTGTGCACACCCTTTAAATGCTTTGGGTTAAATGTATCTGAATTACATGTTCCCCATTCACAGCATTTAGCTGTTTTTTTCCTCAGTGTTTAAATGAAATCCCCATGTCCGCTATGTGTGAGTAACGGAAAAACCTGATAATCCGTCCTAGGTAAAATGGTTCCTGCTCCTGTAGGTGAGGGGTGTTGGACCTCAGGAAAGGCCTCGCTGTTGATTGGTCAGTTGCTAGAAAGCCTCCAGGATTGATTGACAGATGGTGTCATGTGAATAAGGACCTAGCATTGGCTACAGAAGGATTTTGTCACATCTGACACTATCAACCTTGTCTACCTCGATGACTCAGATGACACTAGTTTTAAGGTTTAACTGAATCCTTATGATCTCGGACAAGCTTTTTTTTTTTATACCCTTGCAAGTCCTAAAGATGCTTTATATTTCTGAAATTAGCTGTAGATTAATAAAAAACAAAAAGCAACTCTCGCCCGTACTGATCAGCTCTCTAAAACTTGTGTCTAAATTTCCAAACATAGTGCCCTGTGTTATGGCCAAACACCTCTACTTTGGTCTATTCTATCAAAAGAATATTTTCCCCCCTGAACTTTCCCTACAGTTCACGCTCCTTTGGTCTCTATTTTCTCTTGCAGAACTATAAACTTTACAGTTTTGCAGAAACCTTTTAGAATCTGATATCTGTCTTTTCGGGTAATTTGCTGAAACAAAGTCTTTTCTCTTTGGCATTTTAATGATAGACATGGAAACTCTAGTCTGGATTATTTTTACAGCAGAGTAGCTTTTATCCTACCTGCAGCTGTGTTGGAAGCACTGAGGATCCGATTCAGTCCAGTCGTCTGAGATAGTCCTGCAGGCTTAGTGTTCAATCCTGTGGCCTGAGGAACTGACCTGGTGTGAGCTCCTGCTGGAATCAAAGACAATTCGATCTGCTAAAGCTCACAAAAAGCTGACAAAATCAGGCTTCTGCTGAAGCTAAAGTTGCTACTGATACTAAAGCTGAAAATAACATTCCCTCGTGGAGATTACACTGAGACTCCTTAATTCGGTCTTCAGCATTAATGCACCTGCTGCCTGCTGCTGTGCCTCTCCAGCTTGGAGCTGTCTCACTCTCCGGAGGTGTGACCTGCCGTTGTAGTGCAGCTGGGCCTGAGCAGTCGAGGTCAGCTGCAGGTTACATACCTCACACAAGGAGAACGCCCCATGCTGACCTGGAGGAAACAGCAGGGGTGATTCTTGATTAGGGAGACACCGAAAAATGTAACATATTACTAATCCTGGATAATAACAATCACCTGGGGATGAGGTCTGCTGGATGGGATGACTGAGGGTTGAAGGTGTGGGTGCATCCATTAGATCCTGGCCCATCCCACCAAAGGCAAAGATCTGCCCACTCTCCAGGAGCAGAGACGGGCTGAGTGGAGTCTTCATCCCTAAGGAAAAACATCACAAAGATGTATTATAACACTACAGATGTGTTTGGTATTCAGTTCGAAATGGATGGGCTTAGATCTTGAGAGCACCATCAGGATGGAGACACTACATAACACTAAAATGGGCCACTCTTTAGGGGAGAATGGACAGCTAATCTGCAAAAAGACGGACAAGAATGAAGGCTGAATGACACTGGATGCAATACATCCTCAAAGGGAGAGTGATGAAGTAATGAGTAAGAGGACAGAGGAAGGGTGACATATGTGGATATATGCCTATGTGGGTAATTGTGTGTAGGTCAGTCTGTGACTGTGTCCATCTGTTGTCCCATCAGCTTTGCCAAGTCACATGGCCACTGACAAGATGCACAAATATACCTCCCCCATTCACTTAAAGGGTAAAATTCAAATTTTGAATCATATTACAGAAAAACATTTAAAAACAGTTTGGAGAAATAGGATGTGTGTGTTTTTTTTGTGTGTTTTTTTTACATCGTTTGGGTTCTGTTGGTCCTTGAAGTTTTCTTTTTTTTTATTTCTTTTTTTTTATTTAAGGATCATCACAATCAGTACATACAACAAACTCACAGTAGAAACTACATTATTAAAAAAGACAATAAAAACAAACAAAAAGAAATGCTTAGTGTCTCCTCATCTTCAACATGATGGTTGTGTTTTAATCTATGCTTATAAAAACTCATCTGCTAGAATGATCCATAATCATGAAGATCTGTTTTCTGAGATTCTTTTTTTAAGGTAAACATACAATTAAATACAGTATATACAATCTACTTGATAAACTACAAACAAGACTATCAAGATTACCTCACTGTAAAAGAGAATCAGTTCTACTTTAACATGCTTGTATTGGTCAGTCAGTGCCATTTTCACTAATTTTCCACTGCAATATAATAATAGCTTTCAGCAGATGGTATTTTCTCCCTTAACATTTCAGTGTTCATATTACGCTATCTCAGAATCCAAGCAGATCTGCTGAGGCTGCATTTTGCCTTAATGAACATGAATAAGTTTGAAATAGATGTCATCGTCAACAGCATGAATTCTGGAGCAAGTTACAAGTTGGGTTGAATATTTGCTTTGCTAATTGGTCTGTGGGAGTTTTAGAACCCAAAGAGTAAAATGCTGCAGGAAATCATCAAGATCAAGCCTAAGGATAGGTGCAGTGTCTCAGATAGCATGGCTAATAGAGGCCTTTAAGCTGTAAAGAAGTTCTGGAAACAGTTTTTTTTTCTGAATTTGCAAGAAATTTGAGCTTACCGTTTGTCAAGTTTGTCAAGTTTGTCAATTGTTAGAATAACTGTTAGCTGTTTGTTTCTGATACTTTAATTATGTGATAATTGATCAAATAATGTTGATGCAAGTGACATCTAGAATTGATTTGTATGATAGTTAGGTGCAGGAAAGTGCAGTTTCAGCCTTTGTTGAAACAGCAGAATACGTATATCTAAGGAGAAATACAATTATTTTTCCTTTATATAACACCCAGCAAACATTCAGACTATTCAGCAGTTTTGTTAGCTCAGTGAAAGCAAAATGAAAAGAAGTAGCTCACAAGAAAACTCCCAGATTCCAACATTCAAGGACAATTGACTCCCTGTGGAAATGTCCATGTTTCAATTATGGTTACAAATCATGTTCCAGGAAACCACCATATTCAAAGAGGAGTATATAACATATAAAAAAAAAAAACCCAGACAAATCATTGAAGAAGTCCACAAGGTTAGAAAAGAATAGCTGAGTATGCACAGGGGGAACTATCACACTCCCCACCGGAGAATTGTGTTGTGCATGATGTGGATGAGTAAAATATAACAGGCTTGTCAATTCAATTCAATTCAGTTTATTTATATAGCGCCAAATTCACAACACATGTCATCTCAAGGCACTTTACAGTTCAACCAGATCATACAGTCAAATTGATACAAAGTTTTCTATCTAAGGAAAACCAGTTGATTGCATTGACTCATTGACTCAAATACAATCCCCCACACTAAGCATGCTTGTAGCGACAGTGGAGAGGAAAAACTCCCTTTTAACAGGAAGAAACCTCCAGCAGAACCAGGCTCAGTGTGAGCGGCCATCTGCCGAGGCCGACTGGGGTTCAAGGAGACAGAAGCAGAGATACAAAAAGCAGCTGTAAAAGGCGGCCCCGTCCAGGAAACACACAGCCAGGCAGACGAGCTCCAAGGCAGCTCCCATGCCAGAGGACGAAGAGAGCACATCCACTCAGTCACGGTCAGAGAAACAGGACCACACTGGAAAACAGGCCGATCTCCAACATCTATTAACAAGGGTGTTGATAGAAGCAGCACAGCTGATGTTTTTTTCCAGGATGACGTCACAGCCAAACAGGAACAGACTGCTTGTCAGGAAGAAGAGAGGGATTTCCAAACATGAAGTCAGGTAAAGCCCTTCTAGGGACATCTGATACACAACGGTTTTCACAAACACACGATGGGAATGCATTCATTTTCTGGAGAGATTTCTGCAGCCTTTACTCCTGACGTCTTAACATTATTTCCTGGATTGTTGTGTTAAAAAGAAAATATATCAATTTGCTGCCACAGCAGAGGTAGCATGTTCTGCCTCCTCTCCAAACAAAACACATTACCAACTCCAGTTGGAGAGCTCATATCCTGCAGTCTTTGGATACATCCCCTGCTCCGACATACCTGATTCTAATGGCTGAAAAAACTGCTCAGCATGTCATCAGGTTCTGTGCCAGCCTGGTAATGAATCAGTCATCTGATCCAGATGTCTTAGATCAGGGAGGCATCTAAAAGCTGTTGGATAGAGACTCTTAAGGACTTGAACGGGTTGTCCCTCAGTTTTTATTCCCTTAGTAGCCCCTTCCTCTCCTCCTTTGGATAATAGGTGAAAAATAGTGCACTGTAAACTACACAAATGGTTTTTTTGCTCATATTTTATGCAGATAGCAATGCAACTTAAAGACTCTGGCTGCTCACCAGAGTCCGAGGATTTAATGTTTGATCTGTAACTGGATGACTAAAATCAAAAATGAAATATTTTTTCAGTCAGTGAACACATCACACTTGATTGCATACTAGGACATTTTAAGATAGAAGGCCTTAAACATTGCTTCCCCTTGCTACTTTCCTTTTAGGGAGAAGCACAGTATGTGGAAGAGGCTCCTAGAGCATAACCTTTTTTTTTTTTTTTTTTGTCCCAAACCAAGTCCAACCAAAGTCTCCAAAGCATTTTTCTCATCAAATGCATGCAATCTACTCTTCCAATGCCTTTAAAGTTAGTCATTAGTTCTAAATTAACACATGAACTTTAACTTTTGAAATCTTCATTAAAAAAAACATTATTCAATCTGTGTCTGATTCAAAAAGTAGTTTAAGTTGCTTTCTAATTTTTAAACTGATATAGCACAATATCTACCACATTAGAAATGCAACTCCGCGCTCATGTTCCAAAAAAAAAAAAAAATGCCCCACAGCAGAGTCATCAGGATGATTTTTCACTTTTACCTATTAGGAATATTTAACGGCACACTCAATTCTACATGCATTAAAAAAAATTTAAAAAAATAAATAAATAAAAAATTAACTGAACCTCTCTGTTGACAAATGCAAACACCAAATAGTTTAAAGCATGCCAAAAATTACAACACAGTGGCCAATTTCCAATAAGAGAAAGCCAAGAAATCAGCAAATGCCTGTCCAAATCTCAAACCCCCATCTCTCTGTCTTACAGGTGTCCCAAAATGCAGTTTGAAATCAGAGAGGGTGAACATATTACAGGAAAGATGTTTTGTTTTATTTTCCTCTGCGTGTTATTGAACATGATAGTTTTTGAAATGTTTTTAATTGGAGACTTTACAGAAAAAATAACAGTTATTAATGCCAACTATGTAAGTCCTCCATCCATCCATCCATCCATTTATTTTCTGATAGTCCTTGTCAGGTTCACGGTGGAGCCAATGCCTATCTACGGCAATCTATGGGCGAGAGTCGGGGAGCACACTGGACAGGTCGCCATTCTATCGCAGGACCATGCAGACACACACTCACACCTAAGCACAATTTAGAGAAGCCAATTAACCTAACAGTCATGATTATGGACTGTGGGAGTAAGAGCTACCCACTTCACCACCATGCAGCCTTAATTCAGCAAGTATTGATGCTAAATATAAATATATGCAAATAAAAATGCTAATCTTAAAAACTCAGGTCTTTGCCGTTTAACTGCAGATCAGTGTAACATTGACAGATCCCTTTTAGGAATTTAAAATGTACCATATTGCCTTTATATAAATAATTAGTGATTTATCAAATATAACTAAATGCTCCTACATAGTTGTCATTTTTTATTCTCTATAATAGTTAAGTAAAGCTGTTCTACTTTGAAGTGATCTTGTGAATATATGTATTTGTTGTGAAATGTTGTATTGCTTCATTATGAAATGTCAAAAAAATTACAATAGAATAAGAGAAATGTAATGATTAGCTTTCTAATTACATATTTTACTGTAGCGTTAAATTCAGACACTGCAGTTAAAAAATACAAATCATAAAAAAAGTCATAAAAAAAATCAAAAACATAAAGAAATAAATATAAAAAGAATATATACACATTAAAAAATGCAGAAAACAAAATAATTGAGACTGACAGCCATTTATGTTTTGTCTAGTCTTCGGAAATAACTTTTCAATCTTTCATTGTTGAAAGTAGTTAATCTATAAACAAAGAAGAATAAAAGGTATCCAAATGTGTAATCAGCAGATTAAAACTTTTGGAAACTGGTATTCAAAAACTCTCTTGAATTCTCTGATCAATTAATTTTCATGTCTTTAAGGAAACACATAAGAATAAAGTAATTAAAACTTTTTTTTAAAAGATCAAAAACTAAATCTTTAGGTTTAAATCAATCGAATCACAATTGAAATATAAATTATGTAAAACCTAACACTGATTAAAATGCTAAATGACAATTTTAGAAGGCCGATAACACCATGCTTATAACCTAATTAAATCAAAATTATATAGAATCATAAAACAAAAAAAAGTGTTTAGTCAGGAAACATTCTGCTTAGCTCACATCTTTAGTTATTTTGTGTTGTATCTCGTTTGTATTTCAGGTGGTCATTAGGATTCAGCGTTCTGCAGATTCTGGTTAATCTGACACTGTGATGAATTAGCTACACTCATACTGTTACCTGTAGAAATAAACACGGACATACACAGACTGTCACAGAGCCAGCTGATGCTGACATCAGCCTCAGCAGAGGAAGGATTAAATATATCTGCTGTACTGAGCAGGGAATTACTCACATACACACACGGACACACAGCCGCAGAGGTAAATACAGGAACAGAAACACTCCGCTGCACATGACATACTGGTAAGATTCCAACAAAGACTTATGGTGAAGAGAGCATTTAAGATTAAAATAAAGTGAAATGTGTGCATTTACCTTTGCCTTCGGTCTCGTATGTGAGTCTAATACAGGCTGACCAGGCAGTCAGTAATCAGGCAGGCCAGCTGTGGGTTATAATCCCCCCCCCAGAAACCCACACATAAACACACACGCACATACACAGCCGTCAAGCAACAATGTAATTCCTGCCTGTAGAGGGAAAAGAGGAGTTTTTTTTTCTCCAGTGAAGCCTCTCAATGACAGCTTCAAAGAAGCAGCAGGATGAGTTTTAGCCTCATCTCAGTTTCTTTCATGTAACGGTTAAATGGAGTTCATCATCTCTGTCCCGGCGATGATCCCAGGCCACCCTTTGACGACTAAATCCAGACGGGGAAGAACTGGGATCAGGAGCTCTATGACTGTGTCAAAGCTGACGCCTACCCATTTTAGTAAAAAACTTACATGATGCAAATTCTTTAACTTTTCATTATAAACATTGATGAGAAGGAGTCCTGGACGGTACTCTAGAAACGTGGAGTAAAATACCTAAATTAGAGCTGCGTTCCTCTAAAATTTAACACTTCCTACTGTATGTAGAATGTGTCTGCAAATAAAGTCTCATTTGCTTCTAAATACATCTACAAACAGATGTTTTAGAAGCCAAAAGGACAAAGACAACTCTGATAATCAGGTTTAAAGCTCAGAATCTTGGTTTATCCATTAATTCTTTATAGTCTGCCAGATTAAGAAAGCATATAGATTGCAGGCTGTATATTTAACAGGCCTCCCCTTACAAATTGTACATTATCTAGCATTTTAAGATAGTTTACAGATTCTACCACATCATAGATCATTTTCTGGCAATTTAAACTGAATGTGAAAACAAACCAAATAATGAATTTGAGTGCCTGTTCTTTGATCCTTAGGGTTTGATATGGTGCTCTGCTGCTTGGACAGCCTTAGCTTGCCTAAAAAAGCTTTAATCACTGTTTTATAGTGTGTTTTTTTTTATAATTCCTCTTGAAGTGCTTTTGTTGGGTCAGACACTGATGTTGGACATAAGGACATATGAGCAGGCCTCAATCTGCATTTGTCTCTCATCCATTTGTTTATGGACATCACTTTGCTTTTATATTATGCACAGCTATGTTGGAACAGCAAAAGACATCCCCATTTAGCTTAAATGTTTTGGTACGCTAAACTAAAATGTTTGGTTCAATGGAACTACTGTAACAAACCCAAATAAAAAATACTGCTCCTGTCAAAATCCCTTTGGTGTAATGATCACAGCCCTGATAGCTGATCTATTTGCTCACTTCCCTCACCTGCCATACCCTGCCTGCTCACTAATTATCATTCATCTTATCCACCTGCTCCTTCTGCTTTATATACGGTTCAGCCCAGCTATCGGGGCTAGATCATCGTATGCTGTTTGTCTGTTCGTTTGCGTTTTTTTCCCCCATAGTTCAAGTTTTCGTTCTCAGAGGCCAGGGGTTTGAGAGTGTTTTTAGTGTTTTCTCATTTTTTTGTGATCGTGTCCTGGCTCTTCTCTCCTGAGTGTGCCATGTTCCTGTTTTGTCTCAGTGGGAAAGCTAGTTTAAAGCTCTGTATTTCTAACTCTTATCCACCAAGTGTACCAGTATCCTGTTTTGGCTTATTAAAAGGAGGCAGTTTAAAGTTCCATAGTTTTCCTGGTGTCATGTCATGCTTCTAACTTCCAACTGCTGATTCTACCTGTCTGCATCCGAACTTGTCTGCCTGAACTCTCTGTTGGAATCTCTAAACCCTGAACCTGTCTGAACCCACTGTGGATTCCTAGAACCATGGATCTGTCTGTTACTGTCCACCCCGCCTTCCCCCGCAGCCGCTGCGTATCCGCAGATCCACATCCGCGTTTCCGTTTCTGTTTGTTACTCTTCTGTTTTATTTTCATTAAACGTTTTGAAACTTCCCACTTTCTGTCTCGCCTCAAAACTGGGTCCTACATTCTGTGTTCTTGACAGTTGGTTGGTTCTCCAAACAGTTCTAAGGGAACTTTCTCCTCTTGTACTTGTTAACTTCCTGTCAAATAGTTGTCTTTTTTTTTTTTTTACCTTTATTCAAAATTATTTAGGGAGTAAAATTGTACAACTGACATGGAGATGAAAAGGGAGGTGAGAAAGAAAGAGGGAATAAGAATTAAGGGGTGGGAGAAAGAGATAGAGACAGGAAAGCATGCACAAAAAGAGAAAATAAAACAAATCCCAACAGCACTTCTAATGTATCAATGTATACAAATTTGTCCCTATTGCATTACTTATGTAAAAAAAGGGAGGTGGATTTTTGCTAAAGAATAAATATACATTTTTTTCGCCAATATCAATACCTGAAGAGAATATTGCTTTTAAATTTCCTGATATATATATATATATATATATATATATATATATATATATATATATATATATTATGAACTTTTAGACACCATGCAGCAAATTACAACACTGCTGACATTACTTATCTGATAAATGTACTATTACCAGTAATAGTAATTCCTGTTACTATTACTGATACTAATCCTGAGCTTTATCTCTATCACTTTCATTTGCCCAAACTAACACCACATGGCCAGTCTCCTTCCCCTCCAAAACACACACACAACTGGTAACAAGATGGAAATAAATGTGCATCCCAAATTTTCTCTATGCAAATTTGGTTAGAGAAAAATAGGAAACATTAAAACTTATCTACCAACCTGGTCACATTCACTGTAGTGTCCTTGAAGTAGGTGACTTCAGACTAAAATCCTTTTATAGGTAGAAGGTTGACTTTTATGGTATGTGCCACAAAGTTCTGCATAGTAACAAACAATTCAATAGCTTTTCCAATTAAAAAATAAAATTAAAAGCTTTCTGTTTAGGTAACACATTTGGAATCCAAAGAACAGAAAGAAAAAAGCACTTCTCCTTGTTAGATCTCTTATCTTTTCCTATAGTGTCTTTATGTTAGAGGAGTGGGCAATCAGGACCTCAGCCAATAGGCTGGATGCTCTGGATCCTGCTGGTGTTAAAGATAAAAGGACAGAGGGCAATAATGTATGGCCAGTTCCCTGAAAGAGACTGCTGTCCACAAAAACACACACACTCGCTCACCCGCCCGCGACGTGCACACATTTCAACCTGAGGGAACGACAGGACAAAGAAACTAATGGAAATGTGACAAGACAGAGAGGGGTCTGAGAGTGGCTCTCTCTCTCCCTGAGGCCTGGAGCTGGTAATAACAGTGACCAAAGACAAACGCACGCACACACACATATACACACATTGCAAGACATCCTCACCCCTACATACACCCACTGAGAAGAGCAGGGCAAACAGCAGAGGAGATGCTGGAGCAGTCTGAGACACAGTCTGATGTCTATTCCTGCAGGATTCTGCGATGGAAAGTAGCTGAAAATGAAATTCTTTTACACCTAAGTAATTTAACCTTTTTGGAAATAACTATAATCTTGTTTTGCATGTGAAAATAATACGCCTTATTTTCTGATCTAGCCCCGATTTAAGAAGCACCTAAGAAATAGAAATAAAGGGCATTAGAAATAAATTTAAAAAATTCCAGGTGAACATTTCCCATTACCTTATAAGATAACCATCAGAGAAACGAATCAATAGCTTAATATCCAACCAACCATTCACTTCCATGTCAGCATTCACAGCTGTTCATGACCTTCAGTATGTTACATAAGGTTATATCTGAGCACAATATTTCATACAGCATCTCACCTAAATAAAAACTGGAGCAGCTCTGACCTGAAACTATAGGAGTAAGAAATGCATTTATGGAGTCTTTTCAGAAAAATAATCACTTGTAAGGGTAGATTTTATTAAAAAGCAAAAAACAAAAACGCTGCCACCCTTTAGAAAAAGACAAACAACCAGTGTGTGGGTCAAGCTCACGTTCTGGCTGGGCTGATTCCTAAGAACCTGCAGGAGGCTGAAACCTGAAGACGCTTTGAGGACACATATAGGGATCTCCATTCAGATAATTATGCCTCTTCACTCCTCCAGATAATGATACAGGAAATGAGGCTGAGTGTTTATATGCATGAGGAGTTAGGTTTTTAACCTCGTGGAAGCAACAGTAATTTATTCACATTCAAATAAAATAAAAACTACCAATAGGATATTTGAGTAATTCATCAATAAACTGCTGTTTGTATCCAAATAGTATATTTAAAATATATTTTTAAAAAGCTTTTCATTCAACTTAAAAATTTGAAACTTTTTAATCCCTAAGTTTAAGTTTATCTCAAGTGTTATAAAAACAACAAAGTTATTTAGTTTACACATCTAATATTAAATTGTTGAGATGAAGTGAGAAACTGGCTGATGAGAAGGTAGTTTTAGCTTGATCTGTAAGTAACCACCAGCTGGTTGGGAAACAGAGATCTGGGCCCATCTTCACAAAGATACACAGGCTCCCTTCAGAGAGCTCCTGTCTAGGTTTGGTTGTGGTTTTTGAGTGTCCAAATGCAGAGGCAGACATGAGTTTCTTGAAGATTTAATTGAATGATCACAAACAACTGAGGCAGGAATCCAAAAAATGCAACTTAAAATGTAACACAAACCAGAACCATGGAGACATCAGGGGAAAAGAGCACATGGAGTCAGGGAAAGGCGAGGAGAGATGAGGTAAGACCAGGAACTGCACAAGGAAAGTATTTATGGGAGACTGAACAAAGAGAGAACTAACGAGCAGATTGGGAGCAGGTGTGAAGAGAAGAGTCTAGAAAGGAGCTAGGGAAAAGGAGACAAACACAAGAGGGTATCAAATAAAAACCGAAGAACTCAAATATATCCAGAAAACACAACAAAATAGAAATTAAACCAATAAAACTAGAAAACATGGAGCAAAGTAAAACTGAATACTCAAAAGAAAACATAACAGAACCAAGACGAGACAGCTCCAAACTTAGCTTTAGGATTTCTGGCAATGAGTTTTAGCTTAAGAGGGACTCAGTAAGTTGGTGAAATTATCATAAAATGGAGAGAAAGCGATCTAGTTTAGCGAACTGGAAAGAGGACATTCACCTACTTTTGGTACAGCTCATGGAGGAGCATAGTGCAGCCCTGGAAGATCGATTTGGTTCCAACCTCATGGTGCAAACAAAGCGTCACATTTAGGAGTGCAATGTAAGAGACACAAAAGCCTGAAAGGAGACAGTAGCACTCAAGCACAGTTCTTGTTGAAAGTGGAGTGTTGCACACAGGGGCGGATTTAGGAAATTTGGGGCCCTAGGCAAAGACAGGCAGGGGGCCCCCTGAGAAGAAAACCCATAAAACAGACCCATTCTACAGATAGAGAAATGTTAATAGAATAGACATCCATTATTTGTTCTAGGTTTTGTCCCTCTCTTCTTGTCCCTTTTTCCTCTCTATTTATCAGCGTTCTGATGGCATTTTAGCCAAAGGATTTTTATCAAAAACATAATTAATGTGCACAAATAAGGATTAGTTGTATTAACCATACATGGAAACAGAGTTTTATGGGGCCCCCAGGAACTTGGGGCCCTAGGCACCTGCCTAGTATTGCCTAATGGTAAATCCCCCCCCTGGTTGCAAATGAACATTTATAAATATACAGTATATATTAATTTAGAGCTCCAATTGTTTTCTAAATGCTTATTATCGAAAGCATTTTAAAGTATTTTAATAAATTTTTTATAGTATTTTCTGTATATTTCCTTGGATCATCTGTAGTTGTTCATTATAACTACCATTATTAATTTTTCCTTCTTAAAATCTTCCACTAGAGGTGCCCTTTTAAACAACTATTCTGCTTCAAATATTTTATTTCCCCCTATGAGGATGATCATGTTTATATCTATACTTAATTGTATGATTGCTATAGAAGCTTGGATTCCATTTACTTGATACCTCAATGAGGTCGACCTCAATCATAATCCTTACATGAATAAAGTGGTAGCACCTTATTTATTCATTGTTATTTATTTTATGGAGATGATCTCTATTCCGCCTAAGAATTCCGGTCAGCAAGAAATAATCAATAGATCATTATCTATATCTAAAACTAACACGTTGGCTGTGATTTAATGAATTTTGCGTTCAGTAAAAACATAATAATAACATAAAAGTCATATTTTTTTCGTCCCAGTCAATGAGTCTGGGAAGGCCATTTTGGCCTAAATATAGTAACACCTTGCTCCTGACATCTTCAGGCAGTGACGTCACGGTGTGGTAAGACCAGTGCCATTCTCCCCGCTTTACAAGCAAAATCAATGGGAACTACTAGACACACCTGCAATCAACAGCAATTATTTAAGACTTCGAGAGGACTTCACCATTGAAATTCATGAAAGCTATAGTTAAAGTGCCAATGCCCACGTGTATGGCAGTTGGATGTTGCGATGCATTTGATATAAGTGAAAAAAATGAGTTATTTCACCTTTCCGATTCATGATTCACAACTTTGTCATTGGATTGCCAACTTGAAGAGGGAGGATTTGCAATTGTAACCTCTGGCCAGAGAAAAAACGCGTAATATGCAGCCAACATTTTGAAGAAGAATGTTATCAAGATGAATTCGATAATAGCGTGTTGTGACAAACACCAGATACAGCATTGGGACTTGCTCAACAGCCGATATCTCAGTGTGATGTCACAAACCGGTAGGTGGCATTAGTGTTCTCTGACAAACATGGATGTCTCCAGTAAAGCACATTCAAATGAAAATTACTCTTAATTAAAAACACTTATCATTTATTGAACAGTATGTAATAATTTCATATCTAAAGTTTTTTCAGAAGTTTGAATTCTAAATATGACCAAACTTCTCGTTTAACAGCGTTTCTCCTTTGGAGCTTTCTTAATTCCTAAGGTGCTTTGAGAATAACTTTTATTTTACTAAAGAGAAATTATAAAAATTACATCACTGGGAGCTACTGAGTCTTTTTCTATCAATTGAAAACTTACAAGATAAAATTTTATGTTAGCCATTTTCAGTCAGAGGAAGCTAATTTAAAGGGATTAACTTTATTGCGTCATACTTATCTAGTGAATATTTACATTGCTTTAGAAAATCTTTCTCATTTAAAAATAAAAAAATAACCACAAACTTAGCAACCTTTTCTTGTTCTTTGTGAGACTTTGGTTGAGCATGTTTTTTTAGTGAGTATTGCTGTGCTGCCATGGGCTGCATCCTAAAACACTCACAGGTGGCCCAGTTCTACTGCAGCAGTCTCATCAAGCTGCAGTTAGAGTTGCTCTTCACCGTCACTACTGCATAGCCAGACTGCAAAAGTACCACTGTTTGAGATAGGTAAAAGTACATTTAACTTTGCTTTCAGCTAATTTCTGGCTGTACTTACCTACAGTAAGATGCATACTGGAAGTCGTAGTTAAAATATAAATCAATACCGGTAATCTACAATTCATTTGTAGGTCTAAACATATTTCAGTATCAAACTTTAAACTTTTAGTCCATCTTAAATAGTATTAACACTCTCCTGAAAATATGCAAATGTGCCTTTTAAGCGACCTTAGGCATAAAGCCTTGTAGCATTTTCCTGTAGCTTTTTTCCTTACCTAACAGCTAACAGTAAGGCTGAACCTATTCATACATGTTAGATTCTTTTAAACTTCTGTTCTTTTTTCTTTCTTTTTTTTGTGCAATGTGCAAAACTTTGGTTTTCTGTTGTTACTGTAACGTTCTACTTATTCCAGGCAACAAAAATATTTAATATCAAACTTGTTAAATGCTAAAATAACCTATCTTTAGTATCTCAATTTAGAGATCTTGTCAGTGGCTAATTCTTTTTACTGGAAATGTTTGTTTTTAGATAGTAAATCCCTGTTTTGGCTGTTCTCTACATGCAGTGTCTCATTCCATTTGCTTCTAGTAAAAATAGTTAATAACAGCTAAAGGGCAACTCTGTGGAAAAAGCACCTGAAATTTTATTCAATCAGCATTAGTAGGTTAAAGCCTTACAAAAACCTGAAAGTATATATAAAAAAAACGAATTAACCTAAAGGTCTAATTGGTTCATTTCTTAACAATGCCAATCAATTTAAGGATGCTAATCCATTTAAGTAACAGATGAAAACGAATCATCTGTTGGGTATTTTTGATATTTAGGTTTTTCAAGGACACAGCAAAGCTTCAATCAGTAAGATGAAATAGAAGACACAAGCAGGGCGAGAAAATATCCGTGTCAGCAAAATGAAAAGCTCCAAGTCAGAAAGGTGGAAAGACGAGTCTGCAGACAGTCTAAGATCCTGTGTGTTGGTTGGCTGGTTGTTATAGAAACTCTAGCTAGTAAAAAGATGACCTAAACAGTTTAGTTTCCATCAGATGGGATTATGGTAACAGACGCTCAGATCCTGGAGACCTTTCCTATTTTATTTTACCGCAGCCTTTCGTCTGTCTCCATCCTTGATGGCTGTTTTTGTCGCTGTTATATTTCCATCTCTTTAATTAATGTCAATAAAAAATACCTGTCATATTGTGATTTCTTTTTGACAGTGCTGCAATCTACAACCATCTGTATGAATGCATTTCACACATGAGAGTTTTGATGGACAGCATGAGAAATGTAATAGAGGAAAGATGTTTAGACAGCAGCTTATCGGGGCCAGTACCATGGATGCAGGAAAAAAGATTTTTTTTAAATCCTTAAAAAAAACATGTAGAGCACAAAATAAGTAAAGTATTAAACTGTGATCAGAACTGGTTTCTATTAGCTAAGAAAAAAAAATCAGGTATTTTGAGGATCTGGAATGTATGTCATGATGTTCATACAATTTTTAATATTTTATTTCAGCTATTTTAACATCTAGTTTCGAAATGTAATGGCAAAAACTCAAAAACAGCTTTGAATCATATATACGGTAGAGTTTAAGTGAAAAGAAAATTCCTTGTGTCAATTTCTTGACACAAAGTTTAATAGTTAGTATCTACTTCAATTTTATGGCATGCTATTTTGCTCATTTACATTAAAATCATGTCTCAGTTGCGACCTAGTTTCATATATATGTAAAATAAATGTTCCTAAACACCCTGATCAACTTTAATAAGTATAATGTTTCTACATTGGTTAGTGGTGCTTATAACATGGACAGAGATTTCTTTAAAAGACATTTCTTTAAAAGTTGGATTATCTTTTCTATTGGACAAATACTGCAAAACATTATGAACTAATCTAACGCTTTTTTTTAAATGCAGCTTTACCAGAAGCATCAGCATTTTTGCAGGTGATGCAGAAATCTCATCATTCAAGTATATTGTTAATTTACCCTGATAGGTCTACATCTTGATAGAACCTTTGAAAGCCTTAAAATATTGCAGGTGTTTCGAAATTTGAAGCTGATCCAGTTTCCTCTTATTTGTGGATTTGCTCCCCCAACATTTTCTAGTTGTGCATTTTGTTTTATGAGTTCTAGGCATGAATCTCTAAAAAAAGAAAAGAAAATCAAAGGACTGCATTTTGTAAAACTTCTACCCAACATGTATCACAGAATTCCCAACACATTTGCCACTGTACTCCAGTGTACATGGTTGTTTCTAATAAAGCATATTAATTAGATTGCTTAGCAAAATTCAGGAGATCATATTCAGATTAAGAGAGGTGGTCTAGTGTGCTGTTTCTATCTTAATGTCTCACATACAATAGAAGATGTAACATGGTTTAAACACAGGGTAACACTGTGATGCACACTGGGCTTGTTCTGTCCAACCTTCACTTCAGGACACTGTGACTTAAGTTCTTTCTTTAAATAGCTGCTCTGCTCCATTGCAAAGGGACTGTTGCTGCTCAAGGTGAAGTGCCGATGCTCTTTTAAATTCCAGGACTGCACTGTTCACAAAGGCACCTCAGACCCAAGGGGCCCTCAGCACCGACAGCCAAAAGCTTTGCTTCACTTGATGTGCAAGGAAACTAAAGGCTGTGCAACAAAAAACAATTCACCTGTTGGAACATTTATAGCAGTGATGAGGACAGGGGCACTTTTACCATCATAATGTAATGTCAAATAGATTTTTGTGTTTACAACGCAACATTTTAAGTAGATTTTCATTACTTTTCACATAATGCATAAACAGCTCTTTGCATTAAAATTATGTAAATAAGAAAATTAAAATTCTGTATCTTTTATAATATTTCTTTTTTTCAAAATGTCTGCCATTTACTTCGATTTCTGTAATGATTCTGACCAGTTTGTCTGCACTGCCACCATCTGCTTCTGATCATCTCAGTGCTGCAGCAATTTGGATATTTGCTTCCAACTGTGTCTCCCCTGCCTGCATCCTAATCATGTCTCATTCACTACATTTGTTTACCTGGCTCTATATGCAGCTCTCTGGCTGACAAACGGTGCCAGATTATCGAAAGCCTTGTGTGAGTGTGTGTCCGGCATTCTTTCCTTGCCTGCCTCCCTGTTCTCAATCTCGATTCTTTCCCCTGCATAACCTCGCATCTGTAACCAGAATCTGCATTCCCATGTTCAACTTTATTTGTGTCCCCCAGCTAACATTTTAAGCCTTACTCTCGGATCATGTCACTGATTTCTGCTTCCACAGCTTTGACTCAGTTCCTTTCTCCTGATTTCCAATAAGCCAACCTCCCAGGTAAGTTGACCCAAACATCCTTTTCTGTGTGTTCTGATTGTGGCTGTGTTTTATCAAACCATAAAGTCAAAAGAAAGGAGTTCCATTCCTTGTCTGTCAGTCCCACAGAGACGTCAACCTCCTGTAACCAGCCTGTTATACTAAGGGGCCGAGGTTCAGCCACCCTGCTCCCTGACAGAGTCTGAGAAGGTTTGTAGCTTCATTATTAAACTTCACCTTGCATACAAATCCCTGCTCATCCACAAACCTATATCAGTCCCTTACAAGGTTCCTAATCTGATTGAGACTTTCTGTCGTCATACAAACTCCTATTTCAATAAATAAACACTAATATATATATATATATATATATATATATATATATATATATATATATATATATATATATATATATATATATATATATATATATATATATATATATATATATATATACATAACATATACTGTATGTTTCTACCTAGCAATAATAAACAATAAAGGTGTGGTCTAGAACTTTTTTTTTTACTTTTGATATTGGTTGAGAGAATTGCAGCAATAATGGCAGAAGAAGTAGAAATACGTCCAATTATGTGTGTTCCTGAAATAGAAAATGTAGTACGTAGTGCCTACTTCACAAATTTTGCAAGTAAGAATTATGTTTAAGCATGAATTCCATAAAGTGAATCATAGGGTTAGTAATCCAGCAGGAAATGTCCCTTCAGTTTGCTTGTCATTTATCAAATATAATTAACTCACCATGCTGTATCCAAGCATCAATCTACATTGTGTTCCAAATCAACAAATTATGACAGTAACAATTGACATTCTGAATATGCATGGGCTGTTTTTCCAAGGAGGAGTAGAAATGTCATTGTGCTAGACAGTGGTAAAATGTTTCCTTATCTTATGTTGTGATATGAATAGCTTTTTTCTGTCTGTTTCTACCTTATGGAAGATGTTCACACTGCTGCAGTAATAAGAACTCCAATCTGCAGCAGTTAATGTCCCATGCATTTCTTGCTATTTCAAGTTAGGGATTAAGAATAATGATCGCTTGTTAGAGAAAATCAGGAAAAATGTATCGTTATGCAGTTGTTGAAGTTATTTATTGAGAACTTCTGCTGGCAAAAAAAATAATTGTTTAAATTTTACATTTCTCTTATAAAGTACACACTGCAAAATAGTCTTCAAGAAAAGAACAGAAAAAAGAAATACTTTTGTGCATTCAGGGGATGTTATATAAAACAATAAAAAACAGATGCTTCCATCACATCATCTTGCCCCTAGAAATTGAAAGAATGACAGGTTGCAGCAGTTGAAAGGCACATTCATCCGTCCGTGTTTGGGCCTCAAAGTAATCTTATTGTTGTTTTAATTTCTCCGATTGTTCTCCAATCTGTTCTCTTCATTTGCTCAACTTAGAGATCATACATGCCATCTATGTGCAGTGCTGTTATAAATTTTGGCTGCCTTTGACATGTGCAATGTAAATCCACATTGGTCTTAACTTAAATAAGGTAGTCTTTACCACTTTTGCATATGTATGCACAAACTCTTATTAGATTAACTGCAAAGGGCCCAAAGATTGCACATGCAATTTTTTGGCTTGCATCAGCAATTTAGAGCTCCCTGCATGGGATCTTATAGATTAGACCTAATGCATTCATTAGTCTTAAAGTATGGTTTTGTAGCTGTTTCTTATCTTTGCTTGTGTATAAATAATCAGTGGCAAGAGGTTTAAGTGAAACCTGCACTGTTATACCTATGAGTCCTAAAGCAAGGCACTCACAGCTTCATATTGGCTAACTAATATAAGGGTTTGCAGGATTCTTAGCATGAGGGAGTGATGTAGTCATTACAGGATCTGTGTGGGACCAGTTGGCTTGTCACACGAAGCAAACCTCACCTGAGATGGAGAGGTATTAGTATGCTGATGAAGGTTCTCAGTCATCCAGGTCATAGTCATAGTCTATGAGAGGTATTAGTGTTTTACACACATGCTCTCTTGCATTACACACTGGACAGGTCTTTTGTAAGGTTGCAAAGACAGAAGAGTTCACTGGACTTCAGCCGAGGAAAGAATCCTCTATATTGGCTTACTATAAAATACAACAGTGTGAATAAGATGCCAAACTCTAGTGATTTAGTTTAACCAGTCAGAACATATAGCAAGATTGAAAATCAGCTTGTAAAGACTCACCATCTTAGTCTATAAAAAGCAGAAAAAAACTGTTGCTGTATATGTATAATCAATATATTTAACTGAAAACAATTTAGGTTTGAGTATATTTATTTAAATGCAGCTTCTTTATCTAAATCGATATGTTTTGTATTTATATATTGAAATCACAATTAAAGGCATAGTGGATGATTTTTTAGAGTTTTTTAAAAGACCCGCCCTCTCCACTGAAAAAAAAATTGCACATGCATAACCCTGTACCTGCTCCAGAGAGCGAAAGTATATTACACGCATGCAAGAGCGTGCACAAGCCCATTTCTCCTCGTGCACGCTCTGTTTAAAGTTGCTGTTTGCATCGCTTATGCAAGCCTACGTTACAAAAGAAGATTTGCAATTTATCAATTATGTCAGACTCACCACCGGTAAGTAAAAATAGGGAAGAGCACGTAAAAATATCACCAGAATGATTGACAATTAGTAGGACCACTTTTTTAGATGATCCACCCAGAAAAAGAACATCCTCCACTATACCTTTAAAGAAGCTGAACATGCTGATAAAGATGGCTGCCTTTGTCCTGTGAAGCTCCTCTAGATCTGCAGAAGATGATTATTTTCAAAAATGAAGAATATTACAGTTAACCCTGAGCATCCCCAGTGTTAAAATATCTAACCTTCCCTTCTTGCTCTATTGTATTAGGAGAAACAATAATTTGCCCATCCCCCACATATTACTGTGCACTGATCAGTGCGATGCCTGAATAGAGGCTAATTTTTCTACCTACTGCAAGAATCAAAGGCTTGGATCTTGGGGAAAAAGTTTACTTCTGAAAACATGAACAATCATGATATAGAACCTACAGAAGTGCTTTTTTTAAACCACAATATAAAGGATATGAGCAAGAAGCCAACACTATATACATAAGCCAATAAATCTAGCATGTTTGTTCTGTAGTCTTGGTTTAGTCTTTATATCAATATCTAAATAATCATAGATAAGGGTCATAGTAATTTCGTAGCATTCAAAAGTCATAATGTTTATATATAGATATATTGCAGCACATTAAATATTTTTTGTTTTACTGTTCAAAATTAAAAAAGGAAATTAGATCAAATTGTAAATTTTTGTCTTAAAGGTTTTTTGGTAACACTGCAATAGAGCACACACTTGGTTTTTACTCAATATATATGACAACACAGGGATCTATTTCAATCTAAGTAACAACTAACAAAAGTAAACTGAAATTTTCAGGAGTCTATAATCAAAAAAACACAAAAAAAAAAAAAAAAATTATCACCTTAATTTAAAAATCTATACGTCGTACTTTTCCTGCCGAAACAGGATAGAAATAGACCAGATGTTTCACTGTTACCGCCTGTCAGAGATTAACACACGCAACATACTACATTTAGGTTATCCAGCAGGCTGTGTAGGATTTTGTAGGACATGATTGGTCAAGCCAGAAGGAGATTGGGGGATTGGGATTACAAACCGCAGATAAATGTCTCTTAGTATCTGCGTGTGTGAGTTTTAGCTCAACCGGTATAATCTGTGCTCCGATATTAGAGATTACCACTCAAACACATCAGAGTGCCTGTGGTCTGATTTACCCTCACTAACCTGGTGGATGTTTCCTCATTAAACATCTCTGACCTTAAAATACCTGGGATGGCATAAGGAAGATGAGCACTACAAGACAAGGAAACTAAACACTAAGCATCGTATTATATTCAATACTGACTGGTGTTAATAAAAGTAAAAATCAGGTAATCCACCCAAAAAAGAAAAAGAAGATCTTCACAATTTATAAGTTAACTCGCCTACATAGTAGCCAGACTAATATTTATTTATTCAGGTAAAGACAAAACATAAAGTCCTGATAATAATATTTAAAAATACATGTGATTTAAAATCTTTTTTCTTTCTATAGTTCATGAAAATACTTGATATAGAGTAGGTAAAGAGACATTGTGTAAGTTTTTATTGGAAAATATCTTTAAAATAGCCTTTTTTTATCCTATATGATGAAAGCATTGTTTGATTTGACTGACATCTCAGTAGTTCGGCGCCGACGCATCTATAAGCATGTAGCCTACTTTCCTGAAATTACTAGTGATGTTATGAGATGAGCCGAGGCTTCGAGGCGTGTGTCAATTAATGGAGGGGGCGTTTCCCCGAAGCGCGAGGCATGATTCATTTAGAAGAGGGGCCAAAATTGATGACGTCTGAGGACTCGCTACCGTGATACCATGTGACCACTGCGGGAAGTGGTTCAGGAAGCGCAAGAATTTTGACAGGCATTTAAACAGCTTTAGGATTCATTCAAGATGTGGGAGTTTTTGTAGAGTTGCTGTCAGTTGGATAGAGTTTGGATAGATTCTAAGAATAGATTTGTTGGAAAAACAACCAATCTAGTTGGTAAAAACTATGTTGGTTATAAGAAGCAATGTAATGATCAAAATTTGAGCAAGCCACCGGACACACTGTAACGTCAGTGTTGAGTAGTATTTTTTCCATTGATATGTTATCCACATAAGTCATCTGTAAAACACAGACTCCCTCTCCTGAGGTTGATGGTTCAAGACATACCTTAGGCTTTTGAAAGATGCGATGATACGTAATTATTTTGGCTAATGACACTAATTTGCATTGGTTTGCCCTCGTAAAAACGCTGCCAAATTAGGTCAGTTTAGCCAAAAGATTGGTTGAACAATACTTCCAACCAGATTAAAACCAAAAAATGTGGAAAAACTAATACCGGTATGTTTGAATGAAAATGACCAACACCTTTGATTTTTGCTCATCATTGCCCAATTTGCACAAACACTTTCACTGTCTGCTTGAGTTTATTTCACTAAAATGGCAGAAAAACTGTGCACCTTAAATGCTTGTTTTAAGACATTTTACACTTAAAAAAAACGAACAAAATATTTTATTATACACACCAACCATTAACAATTTCAAAGGAACTTAAAAGGGGGGAAAAAAAGAAAAACAATTGCAAAAAAAAATAACAAATTTTATTACAAACTGTAGTTCTGCACTCCACCAGTAGGTAGTGACATGTTCACTTGAAGCTTCATGAACTGTGGGGATAGTTAAAGCAATTCGGCCAAACGCTTCAATGCCTCATGAGGCTTCATCTCACCATCGCTAGAAATTACTGACCTAGCAAATAATCGAAGGGTGTTACAGCCTCTGGCCTTTTAAGACTATGTAGGCTTGTTTTGTTATGCAGGTTCAGCTGTGACAGAACAACTTTCCTTGTCGGTTGCCTGAAGGCTGCAGAGGAGCAGTGATCTCATTGAGCCAGCAGAGGATTGTGAAGCCAATCAGACATTGATGAGGCCCACCTGCCCCATATAAAAGGCTCCTGAGATCATTCAATTGGGGGACAGCTAGTAGGAAGAGGTTTTGTTACGCTGTTCCCCCACCTTTGGTGTTCATAACTGCTTTGGGCAATTTGAACTGTTTGCTCTCACTTGTTCTCTATGTTGTTTGAATCTGCTTTAAGTGGACTTTGTAGAAGCTAGAACCTTGTCTTTGGGAGGTTTGGTGCTCCCTTTTTCTTTTCTTTTGTGTTGTTTTGAAATTACTTTAGAATGACCTGTTTGGACATGTTGTAATTTACTTTGCACTTAACCATTCTTGGATTTGTTGTCCACTTTTCTTTTGTTTTAATTGGGTTAAGTTGTGTTTTGTTTTCTTTTGTGAAACTTTCTTTTGTAGTAAATCATTTTATATTTTATTAACTTAACTCAAACACTGACTGTAACCACATCAGGTGAAAAAAGTAGAAAAATTAAAAAACAAGCGGAAACTACATGAACGAGCAGAAGAGTCCTGTAGTTCTGCTTTTTGGCCATAAGTGGCAGTATCATTAGAAAACTGTATAATGCCTCTTTAAACAAATAGGTACAAAAGAGGCAAAAAGGTGAAAAAAAGGTACAGAAGCTGGAGCGGTTGTTTCCTTCCAATATTTTTTCTTGCTGGTGTTCTCGAGAAAACGGGTTAATTTTCTCATTATCTAAAGATAACGAAAGCCATTTTATTGAGATAAGGAGATGATTGGTGTGTGTTAAAATTTCAATACCACAACAGCGGGCGAGGATTTATAAGTCATGGCAGCCTATGTGTAACTCTGTAAATAATCCCGTGTTTAACCTTTAGGTGACGAGACAACGTTGTTGATTTGATCATTGGCTTTCCCTTTTCATTCATTAGCAATTAGACCTGTGCGGTGTTCTGTCACCGGTTGTTTTCTGAGAAGCCCCCGTGTTATGCCTGTAATGCGAATAAGATGCATTTACCTCAAAAATTAGTCTAGATTAAAGATTTTCATTAAAAAACAGTCCGATTGGTTTCTATTGTATTCCATGCAATCCAATCATCCACCACGACCTGACAATGAGTGAAAAGAAAAAGGAAACTAAAAAATGTATTATTTGCGCACATGCAGTACCGCGGCCGCACAACTACGGGCACCGCAGGCATGGATGGACTGGGAATCCAGGGCTGTTGGCCAGCCTCATTCATTACTCATACAGGTTAATCATCTCGTTATCTCAAGAAATCAATAACAGTTTTCTCATGATAAGGGGATAGTTATCTCATCATCTCGAGAAAACAATTAATGAAATAACCGTGATAATGAGATAGTTATGTCGTTATCCCAAGACGACAAAGATAAAAAGAAATCGAATACGGCCGCTCTCAGCTTTCGTATAAACGTACCTCATTTATATAGCACTTTTAGAGTCGTGCTCACACAGTCAAGGATCTTTACACTACAGTTAAAGTCATCCATTCCCAGTTTCTAATGTAAAAACATTCATATGACAAACAGATCAGTGATCAATTTTCGATTAGATGCCTTACAAACAGAAAGGAGGAAGACTGAATCCAATCCAGATTTTTCAAATTGTACAACGTAAAAATTGTATTGTGTGTGTAAACAGACCTAGAGGTGTTTGTTTATGGTGCCACACATGAAGTTGATGACATTTTCTTTTACAGCAGTATTATTCCATTTCTTTAACCTTGTTTCCCTTTTCATTTTGTGAATCAGCCTCTATATCTCCTTGATGTAAATCCCTTTAGCCACTGTCTCTAGCTTTGTGGTTGTCTCAGCGATGCAACTTACTTAGCATATTTTGTGTTTAATACAGTATGCTCAGATGATGCTTGGCTGAGGTGAGCTATTTAGAGATAATACAGGAGATTAGAACAGCTTGTCTTATTGCTCTATGAAGCTTCCTGTTGCAGCCCTTTACCACTAACAGTCCTCTGAACACATTTATTAAATGCTTAAATTATGTAAAACATTTGACTCCAGGGGTCCCCTCAACCACTGTGTCTTTGGACCTGACACTGATGTGGGGTGACAATCATCTCTAGCTACATGCAGGGACTTTGGCAGCTGAAGCAGAGAACTTTTGGTATGGAGAGTGTTTCCTAAAAACAAATCAAATTCTGCCGATTTGCATATCCTAATTTTATCATTTTGGTTTTATGATGGAATACTCTGTGCAGAAATTCCCAATCATTATAGCTACATCCCAAAAAAAAGACACCTCTTTCACATGTCACTTTAAACAAAAAATCCATAACATGTGATTTTCAGCTTGTACTGCTAATAGCAGTTAGCCACCTCAACAATAATTCATTAACTCGACTTTCAACTTCCAAATAAATGCTTCCAACTTTCCTGTGGCATTTTTTCCCTGCTCAAAGATCATTATTATATTAAACTTTTTAATCAAATTTGTTAAACAAAAGGCAAAAGGAAATTAAATTAGCCCTTAGAAAAAGAAAGCGTGTTTGCACAGTGTTGCATACCGGTAGATCTGGCACCTCTGACATCAGACACAATATGAGAATATGTTAGTGATCACAGCCAAAGGTTGGGTGCAACCTGGACACACTGTTAGTCCATCACAGGGTGGCATGGCAGCATGTACCACACTGTCTCTGTGCACTGATCAGCCGTCTGAGCAGGAACAGTAAGGGAATTAAAGCCACAGCCAGAAAACATTAACATAGACCGAAAGAAGAGAGGATGTCTATGACATCACTTCCTTCTCAACATGCTGACTCATCAAACATTCAATAGCTGTTCCACTCAACTAATGGAAGAAGAAATGTGAGACAAACACAGAAACACACACAATGGTGCAGAGAGTCTCCTAATTAAGGTATTTCAGGACACAAAGTGAAGCTTCAAGCTGACAGAGTGACATCATAGAGGACGGCATGTTGACAGCGAAGGCGTGTCTCACTTCTATTAGATGACCAGCATCACCTTGACATTTAAAAGACTGACGTGTTTGACTTGATTAACTTTACTGTCCTTCTGCTGACGCCAGGAACTTGTGCATCTTCCTGATTGACCCAAAGTTGTGTCTACAGAGCCAATTTCCTTGTAGAACAAACCACCATTTTGAAGGGTTTTTTTTTAGCAGTCTTGCAGAATTTACTGTTTTTATTGCCTTTGTCTATCAAGAAATTTTTACTTTTTCTTTATCTTTGTTTGCACAGCACATCCTGATAATTGTTACCGGACTTCAGGTCTTGAACACACTACTGCTGTAATTTTTGGATTTAAAAAATCTCCCTGATTTGAAAAAAATAAAATAAAAAGAATATCCATCCATTTACTGTAATATTACAGAGTATACAAAGCTTATAGCAAAAAATAAATAAGGATCCCAATCATACCCATAAAACACACTCTTTAAAATGCATGAATGCATAAAAGTATTGTGGCTCTGTGTGACTACTTGGTACATCACACTCTAGTATGGTGGGCTGCAAGATCATTGCCACCCAAAATCTCTATTTGTAAAGTTTGCAATGTTGTGCTAGTGCTGATTATGTAAAGAAACCTTTGCTTTGGTAAACATTTGTTAAAATACTGTTTCCTTAATGTTTTCTAGGTTAACTTACCATTTAACGTAACAGTTATGTTTCAGGACTAAGGGATTTAGTTGGAGGACCCAGAGATAACCGTTGCCAAAACAAGGAGAGAACATGAAAACTATGCAGAAAGACCCCACCCAGACCAGGAGTCAAACCCAGAGCCTTCTTGCTATAAGGCAACAGTGCTACAAACTGCTCCACTATGCTGACCATAAAAAATTATATTTTAACAACTGCTGAAAGCAATGAAATAAGTGCATAAACATCTCTGCAAAAACAGCCGCCATTATTAAATATTTAGAAAAATATCATCAATATTTTCAGCCTCTTGCACATTTCTTTGCACTCTAAATCCATGTAGCATAATTTTACCTAAAACATTTTTACCTGTTTACCTCCCTTTGCATCCTGCTGACAGCACCCTTCTTTTTTCTTTCATTACATCAGTTTCAAACCTTTTTTATTGCTTTGACTGCAGATGTGAGCAAGAGTACATATATAGCCTGGGTCACAATGAGATTTTGTTGGTCTTACACTCTTGAAATAAATGCTGCGATAAACAAAAAACTATAACACAATCTAGCTGGATCTATCTAAATAAAGAAAAGCTACAAGTAGCAATCTAAATAAAAAATCTGTTCTTTACAGTTAGGATAGTAATTTCTACATATTTATTGTTTAATATTTTTCTACATAAATATGCATAAAAAATGTCTGGCATTTTTCTCATGAAGAGCAACTTTTTCACTTGCTGCTATTGTCTTAATTATGAATTGAGGATGAATAGACATAAAGGCTGAAAAAATGGTATTTTCTTGTCTTTGCATTTTGAATAAAAGATATGCAACCCCTACTAATACTGTTGCTCTAAGGAAACAGGTAACCATAGATACCCGAATAACATTTTCTAGAAATTCTGTTCAACTTAAAAAGCGTAGAATATAAATTAAAGCTTGCATCTTTAATTATTTGTGCAGCATGAAGTTACTACAGAGCAATAGGAATTGAAGGTCAAAATTTGAAATAAAATGTATTTTGCACCAGAGCAGATACATTCTCATTCACATTAGATGCTTTGATGTGCACGCCAGATATCTTCTTTTTTGCACCAGTTACATTTTCCAGTTCATTTCTATGTATAATTTGGGTTGTTGTTGGATTGTAGTCAATCACTGTATGCTGTTTTGCATGCTAGACAACATTATGCTGTTTCAGTATAAAGGTTAAAACTAATTTATGATGCTGTTGTCTATGTCAGTAAGGTGCAGTTGAAAACATGTGTTGCACATGAGAAAGTATCTGTTGTGAAAGTAAAAAATAAATTCTGTAATTTCCCTTTAGATGCTCTTCAGTTACTGCAATAAAACAAATATTTAATTCAATAGGTTTCACAAATCGTTAGGTAAAAAAAGTAAATTGAAGGTGCTATATGTACTTATTTTTTATTTGGTTGCATCATGAGTTGCATCTAAAAATAAATGTGTTATTTGGTGTGAGGTTATTGAAACGCCAACTTAAACAATGTCACTGTAGTCATTCACTTCCTCAAGGCTGTTATTCAATTTCTAATTTGCAGTTATGATTTAATGTGACATTTTATTTATTTTTTTGGTCACAGCCACAGGTTAGCCCTTCCACTGGAACATTGGCAGGGAACTCCTTAGGGATGTGGATGTCAGGATAGGGTCACGCTGGATAGGCCTCTCCAACCACATCCCACAGATGCTCGCTCATATATTCATCTGGTAATTTTTGGATGCCACACCAAACCTAGGGCTCTATGCGCTGTCACAGGGGAGCAGTGGGAATTCTGGCATGAATGGTGCCCTGGGTAAGCCTCTGTTTCCTCCTGTGACCCTCAACACAACAAAACACAAACCCTCTCCCTCATTTAATCCCATTCTGTACACTGTTTTTAACATCTCACTTATCAAATGCACCAGGGTCTAAAAACAATTGATCTCATAATAATAGTGAGTGGGTTTTTATTTAACAAAAACTCTGGCTTATGCTGTTTTATATTCTTGTTTTCCCTTTATTAAATAATACTTCATTATCTAATAACTGTATTCTGTAGGTACCTCATATTTCTGAAATGAAAACGCATGTTATCCTCTCAAATATCTCAAATCGTAAAAAAAAAAAAAAAAAAAATAATAACTGAATAATTCTGGAACTTAAATAGTATTTATAGTGCTTTACATATATTGCTCTATATCAGTATCTACTATATTTAAAAATATCCCTTTGAGTTTCCTTTTAGTTTTTTCTTCTCTCATGAGACAAATCAGATCCATTCTTTGCTTGTCAGGTTAATAATAGAATTGAGTGTAACCTAACTGTTAACCCATCATATAGTTCATTTAGCCCTTCATACACACACTACCTTTCTTTAAGATCATAACTGATCGAAACATCTCACTAACAACCAACACAAAGCAAGTAGATATAACCAATAAGGTCAAGAGTCGTTTTACCATTTGAACTTTACAAAGTAAATTTAATACATACGGTTAGAAACCTAGGGTTGAGCATCGCAGCACCTTTTTTTCGTCTGTTTGTTTTCTTTTTTGTTTTAGCCAGCAGAGTAGGCAGGTCACCCATCCCATATGTTGTCTGTTATGAACACAAACACCAGAAGATCCCATGGGAATTTAGCCTCAGCTGCTCAATGATAAAATGGGAGATTTGCTCGTCATTTTCCCATTTAGATGGCTGAAAACATGGTCTGACAGGTGAAAGTCCTCACAGGTTCCAGGAACCTCCCAGGTATTGTTTCATTGTACAGGAGTGTGTGTTGTTATGACCTTCACAACCTTAGTGTGTGTAATACCTCAGAGATGCGAGTCGTGCAAACACTTCATCACTGCTGTCCTATTTACACACACACAGAGACACTGGCTCACACTAACTGATAACTTCTACTTTGACAACTTTACCCTCTATAAAAAAAAATGCAAAGCTTGTTTTGTGTCTAATTATGTTATTCATAATAATCATGCAATCACATTTCATTATTGTCAGCTATTCGTCTTTCACACATGACAGCCAATTAATTTAAAAAAATCCTCAGACAACATGGTGAGGAAGCGGAGACACACACACTTGCACACATACAGGTAGCTTCATAAATCACAGCAGACAGAATGGGAGTAATAAAGTGGCTCGCTGTTAGCACTATGTACTGTAGGCACTAGCACACTACTTTCTGCACGTAGTGCAAAGAACTATGTGTAACTACTATTGTGACATAAAACTGCCTTTGAAGGGAAACAAGTTGTTTCACAAAAAGTTTAGGTGCAGAATCACCAGCCTGGAGTCTAGATAAGTGTCTAAATACAATTTGGAAACTAGTTTTGATGGGGCATGAGCTTTTCAGCATCAACATTTGTACAATATTCACACTGTAAGTAACCTTTAGAGTCACAATGGAAGATCTGTGAAATTAATTTCAATGCAAAAATGCTTTATTAGTCCCAGATAAAATTTAAACGCTGTTATAAGTTATATTATATAATTTCTTTTAACAATGCTGGTGGCTGTAGGTAGGAAGGATTTCCTTCAGCTGTCTTAGCGTGCATCTGGCGAAGCGTTTGACTAAATATACCGTTGATGTACAAAAGTCTGATGAAAGCGATGCTCAGGGTTAACTGTAATGTTCTTCGTTTTTGAAAATAATCATCTTTAGCAGATCTAGAGGAGCTTCACAGGACAAAGCCAGCTATATTTATCAGCATGTTGAGCTTCTTTAACGGTATAGTGGAGGATGTTCTTTTTCTGAGTGGATCATCAAAATAAGTGGTCCTCCTAATTGTCAATCACTCTGGTGATATGTTTCTGCGGCTGCCCACTTTTGGGTGTATATGTGTGGCAAGCTACGTTTTCAGCCAGTTATTGAAGCTCACCTTTCTGACAGCTGCTCTTTGAAAATGGCAGAGGGTTGTAAACGAAAAAGTGTCAACAAAGTTTATGAGAAAAGGAGAAAGGCCTCAGAAGAGAGAAACAAGACCACAGGGTTTTTGGGAGTCGGGCTTCCCACTGATGCCTTGGTTGCGAAGTTTCTATTCCACATATAAAGTTGTTCCCTGTCGGGAGCAGGTACAGGGTTGTGCATGTGCATTTTTTGCTTCAAGTGCATAACACCTGGTTCAAACGACGCAGTTTCAAAATTGTCGACTCATATTCATGACCTTAGAGACTCCATATGATGATGAAACATTGCAGATAAAACAGCCTTGGCCTTATCGTTTTTGGTATAAAACCAAACAGCAAGAATAACATAATCTCAGAAAACCTCTTGAGATCAAAATATGGTTTCAGAGTGAATAAACACGGCCAGTAAGGAGGAAGCTATAGCAAGAGCTTGTGAAATAAATATAACAGTGAAAAAAGAACTTTACTTTCAACACTATGCTATGTTGAGTTGTTTTGGTTTTCTTTTCAATAAGCTTGTTTATCCTTAAGGAAACACCAAGCACTGGGATCTTGGGCTTAGACAGTCCATCATGTTTAATATCCCAGATTGGAGGTCTAAGTAATGGCAAGCAGGTGCAAGCAAATTAGATCACTCTTTACATACCTCACACAGCTAGAATATCGCTTATGATTATCTTTAGAGCCCTCAAGATAATCTGGGTGTGCTTAATATTTTTTGAAGGGGAGATCTGGTCAAAAATCTGCATAATTGTCTCATGATTAACCATCTGAACCAGCCATAAGCTTCCTAAAGATATACAATCTTCTTTGTCCCTTCAGCTGAGTTGTGTTTCTCTAATAGCTATGCTAAACACCATCTTTACCAGAACAGTGAGGTGCTTCCACGGTTACCCTGGATCACCAGTGATTTGAAGGAACTACTTAACAAGAAACAAATAGCCTTCAAGGAGGGAAATGGATAATTATTGCTGAGTAAATAGTATGTAATTGTACAGTGCTTTATCAAGCTCAAAGGCCACATATTGCTTTTCACTACATCCAGTCATTCACCCATCCACACATTAATGCATTGATGGTGACAAGCTAATTTGTAGCCATAGCTATCCTGGGACTGACATAAGTCACACAGCTTGTACATCTGCTCCACTGAGCCCTCTGATCACCAGCAACAGGCAAGGTTAGATACATTTCTTGCATAAGGACACAATGACAGAGACAGATGGAGCAAGGGCTCCATTTGCCACAACCTCCCCCTGTATACAGAAGCTACTTAAAGTCATGTTAGGAGACAGCAAGGGGGCAATCAACTAGAAGCTGGAGAGTAATATCCAGTAGGACAGCATCAGAGATGCCTTGTAAGAGATCAAGATCAAAGGCTTTAAGTGGAGGATCAAACAGGTGAAAGTCTGGTCAAAGCCAATGAACTAATCACATTATTAAATACCTTCATGTGCTCACCATCCTTCTCTCTGACCCACAGTTCAATACATCTCACCATCCTTTGAACAAAAGCTTCCCTCTCATATTTCAGTTGTTTCATCTTCCACCTCTGCCACCTTATCAAGAAAACAACCATATATAAGAACCCACTGCATTTTTCTTATGGCCATAGTTGCCATTGTACACCTGCTTTAACAGACCCACTGTCAGGTAGACAGCAGTGTTAGGGTTGCATTATGGTTTCTCCTGTGCATTTGACACAATCCAGCCCGATTTGCTTTGTCGGAAACTCAAAAAGACTAAGGTATATGTCTCGAAAGCTGTCGAGATCAAAGGCTACCTAACAAATAGATTGTGGTTTGAGAGACTGAAAAATCAAGTGGTGGTCGGCAGCACAGGAGCACCACAGGGTACAGTTCTTTCACCAATTCTTTTTACTCTGTACACCTTTGAGTTCCAGTACAAGAAAGAGTCCCTAGATCAGTACTTGGATAACACAAACTGCTCAACAAGCTAATAAAGAAGGATTACTCTGGTCTTGGAACTTCTCAAGAATCTAAGCATCCCCAGAATGTCGAACAACAACAGTCTTCAGTCAGAAGCTTCTTCCTGCCTTCAACCATTTACATCTAAAAGATACCCCCATGAGGGTTACAACATTTAATTCCCCTTGGGGATTAAGAGTATTTTTGAATTGAATTGAATAGTAAGCCCACAGATAAGTGCTATGTTTCTGATTGCTATTCTAAACCAAAAACTAAGCCCTTTGCTTCTGATTGTTTTACTTAGCTTACTGCTAAGCCACATGTTTTGAATGCATTTTGCAAAGCCATAAACAAAGGTCATGTTTGTAAAACCAACGCAAAATTAAGTTAACAGCTAAGCCCCATATTTCTGATTGCACTCCTGTGTCGAAGATAAAGAACAAAAGACCGCAGCTGTGTGAAATGTTACTTTTAAATAAAAACAGATGTTAATTATTTGCGCCAACAGAACAAGAGCAAAGTTGTTAGCTGCTCATGACACCTGCCTGCTGCTGTTTGGCCACACATACGCAAACACACAAATAAGGATATTAGAAAAGAAATGACAGTTTGTGTGTGTGTTTTTTCATGTTTGTGTGTGTATTCTCCCTGCAGGTTTCCAAACTGATCTGCCCTGACGTAACAACATGCTGCTTCTCAATCTGCCCACTGTTGGAGTCCTGGCACACAACAACACACATGCAGACATTGTGTGTAGAGATGCTGTCATAATCTATAAATAGGTAAAAATTGATTAATGTGGAGGCGAAAAAAAGCAAGTGTGTTGCAGGAGGACGACTCCACCTTTTACTGCAAGTATATTACTCTGAATTCTGATTTAAACCTTTACATGCAGTCTGTCAGTTAAAAAAGACCTTTAGGTTGGTACAGTCTAATACCAGGTTATTTTTTTAACATTTGAGTATTATTGTCTGCAAGTGACTGAATGCTGTCCATCATCAGGTTGGGATGCCATAAAAATAATGCCATCTTGCTAAGCTTTACCATTGACCTACAGCTCAGTGGCAGATTTATTTATTTATCCAACAGCCATTTGTTTTCTAAATCCCATGAACAGGTTTATCTGCAGTATTAAAAGCAGGAACAGAGTGTTTATCCAGCCAGCCGCAGCCCTATCTTAAAACAACAATGGCTCAGAAAGGGCACCCCTTTATATTATTTCTAAAACAATTTGATCTACATCAAATTGTATCTTTATAAAATTGTCTTAAATAACAAAACAATTAAGCAAGTTATTGGACTAAAGTAAACAGTCACAGCAACTCTATATGCTTGCTGTTTATTAAACTTCATCTGCCTGAGTAGGTTTGCATCATGTTTTTGTGCTCTAATAGCACGAATGTAACCGAACAGGTGCTCAGTGGTAAGTATAGTGAAAAAATGTATATAATTTTAGATAAGGGCAATATGGTACAGTCTCATTACAAATACTAAGCAAAGAAAGCCATTTTATTTCTATAGTCCCTCATAATTAAGTTAAAACAGCAACTTGACAGAATATTATTCAAGCCCTTTCTCTGCAATACCTTGAAGCCTGGCCACAGATGCCTTTTAACTATCAAGTGTATGCCAAATGCCCTAATGTAAATAGGGTAATAAAGCTGATTGGGATTAATTACCACTAATTTATCTCTGAGCTGAAAGTGGATATATTATCACTGCTGAAATGTTTCTAATGTTTCTGAGGTAGAGCCATAAACAAGACTCAATGATGTGACACAGTGGAGACATAGTGTGTAACCAGTCGTCCTGATGATTTAATAAAAGTAGGCAATCAGCTTAAGAATCACATTTCTGCAAGTAAACTCAGCTTTTATTTAGGCCAGTTGTCCCCTGATCTCGGTTCTGCATTGGGCTGAAATCCTGCATGTTTTAAATATGTCTTTGCTAGAGCATAGTGTATGTAGGACATGTCCTCAAGTTTTGAAGAGACCTGGAACTGATCCATGCAGTCAAATCCAGTGTGTCGAATAAGGGAAACATTTGAAACGCAAAGCCCTCAAGGACTAAACTTAGACAACATGTTCCCTCCATCCCTGCTGGATAACTTTACTGCACAATAAAGAGCATCTTGACCCAATGGATTTAGAGTGTGGCATGAGGGAAGAACTACAGAGAGTTATCGAGACTATCCCATGTAACCCTTGCTCCTGATTCTGTCTAAAGTTTGATTTGAGCGGTCTCATCCATTGGCATTACAGCTTAATGAATTGACTACTGAACAATGTTGACACTAATATTAACACAGACTGTTTATCTAAAAAAAACTTTACTATATCTGAAATTAGCAGTTTTTCCTATATTATACTCAGTCTGATGTAAGAAAATCATCACAAGCAGTAGGCCATCTTCTTCTTATTTTTTTGTATCATAACCCCTGAATCAGCCAACTGGAGATAAGACAAAAAACACAAAGTTTTGAAATAATCATTTCAAAACAGTACTGTGTAAACATGTGAAACAACAACTATGGGCATTAGACTTGTGACTTTCAGGTTTGGCACCCCTTAAACCAATGCTGCATATTCATAAATTTAAACAGCCTTCCTCCATCCTTTGAAATCTAATAGCGGACCATTTTGGAACAGCTGATTGAGAAGTCATCGCTGTGGGCTTAACACATGGAAGGCGGCGTCAATACCTCTTTATTATTTTCCTATAAAATCTGTACAATGAGTTTACAATCACTTGCCAGTGAAGAGCACAAGAAGGTTAAAAAAAAATCTTTTCGTTGTCACGCATCCCAAATTAAGTCAGTGAGAGATTCACTGACTGATCCTAAAGTAGAGTTTGTTACATGACTTCCAACATGTCCAGCCTCCCTATGATTTACTTAATTTCAGTAATATTGCCACTCTTTATCGTTGCTGATTTATTTGGCATGGACTGGGTTAGGGGAGTGCTGGCCTAGTGGTTAGAGCAGTGCACTTGGCCTCTGAGAAGGCTGCAAGCACCCAGTTCAATCCCCACAGCCTCAACTCTGGGTCCCTGAGCAAGACCCTTAACCCCACACTGCTCCCCTGACTGCACACAATGGCAGCCCACTGCTCCCCAAGAGGATGAGTTAAATGAAGTGAGTGAATTTTCCCATTTGGGACAAAAAAGGGATTTAGATTTAGATGATTGCTATTAAAATGTCAGAAATTCTACAATTTCATAACTAATCGTATTTCTTGGAGACAACTGACATGAGAGCGCAATTTGCAACCCCTTTGGTAGCTGTTGTCCGCCATTGGTTGGGTTTCAAAGCAGTGTTGATGAAAATTCATCTGTTTATTTTTTTATCGCTGGAGAAAAATACATTTGTAAAGGCAAGGCAACATTCGCCCTCTAGATTAAATCTTACAGCAGAGAAGCAAATGTCTTATCAGGTAAGTAAGCTGTTTGTTTTGGTGCCTGACAACAACTTTTAGCTAATTTATCTCTCATGTTTAAGGGGTGCTAAGACTGCTGTAAAGGGCTATTCAAGGTCACAGGACCTATTTAAACACAGAAAGACCAAGACTGATCTAAAACATTTCAAAATGACACCACTTGTGATAGATGATATATGATAGATAGGTAACAAATAACTAGGCTTGCAGAGAGGGTAATCAGGGCTGACCTTCCATCCGTCCAGTACTTGTACTGGTATCTGGTAAGCAGCTTACATATTTGCAGATCCCACACATTCTAGACAAAAACTGTTTTGACTTTCACCTTCAAATTAGAGCAAAAAAGCAATAACTATGAAAAAACTGATTAACATAAATAACTCCTCACAGGCTAAGAAGTCACTCTACTATTAAATAAAATAAGCATAATATTACCCTGATCATTCCTTACTTCTTTTCTTTATATAAAGTATATGAAAAGTGCTGTACACACATATATACGTAATGGCTTTGAGGACATGAAAACAAGACAAATTCCCTGTTTGTACACTTAGCCAATAAAAGCTCATTCTGATTCTTATCTTTTTGGATCCTGGTTAACTTTTACTGTTCATCTTTGAACTGAAACAATTAATCATATTAATTGTGATTAATCGATAATTTAAATAATCATAAGTAATGAAGTAATCGATTAATCGCTTACAGGAGTATAAAGATTCTAAAACAATATGTCAATATGTCCTATTCGGAATTCCTCAAGTGGAAAAGCTTTAGTTTAATAAATAATAAAAAATCTTCTTTATTAATCAATTAGCCAAAAAAAATAATCGACAGATTGGAAAGATTTTGTTCTCCTTTCTCGTTTTTGTTCTCTTTTGTTCTCTAGAAACAAGCATCTCGGCTTCTAAAACTTTGCCTTTTTTAGAAAGTATCGTCTGATGGATCATACTGTTTTTTAATTAAAAGAATCAATAAATTATTATTTCTAACACACCATTGACCCTTAGGCATGTTCCAACCCAAGATTGTAAGTGCTTCTCTCCTGTCAATGCAACACAAGACTTCTACTTTAATCAAGGTGAAAATTGAAAAAATTAGAAAGGGGGAGGCCTGACACAAACTGTGAGAGGGTCCAAACATCCAATCAAAGAGCAACAGCACAGCAGGAAAAAGAATGAAGCACTGAAGGCAGTGTGGAGTGATGAAGGGAACAAAAGGAAAGGTAAGAAGGGTAAAAAGGACATAGTGATTGATGCACAGTTTATTCCACATGGATGAAAAAGAGTAAAACTGTAGAAGAAAAGAGGTTGAGGTACAGGGAAGAGGGAATAATGAGGAAAGGAAAGGAAAGGAAAGGAAAGGAAAGTTTTTATTTTTTCGAGGTCACAGACCAGTAACACATTCATGTGCTTGTCTATTCGACCCACAGTTTTTCTGACATAAAGATGTTGTTCATTTTCACCTAAGCGTCACTATGACAGAAGCTTGTTAGTGTATGTTTACGTGGGAGGGGATTTCAGTATGTAACTTTTCATGATAATTAATCACATCTAAATTTTAACATTTTCTGAGTCTCATGTTTGAATAACAAACCAAAGTATTTTATTTGTAGTTAGCTTTCAATTTTTTTTCCAAGTTTGCCTCTATAACAGAATATAATATCTTTAGTATGTGTTGGTACGTTAGATGTATAAGAAAGAATAAAGAAGGAATATATTGAAGTTTAAGTGTTTTAGTTACATTAAACTTTTATTTGAAGAGATCTAGTCTATATTTCTTTTAAAAAAATCTTCAAATATAAAATAAATCAATATTTTGTGCAAAAACTTTAGTCATTTTTCTAAAGTCATGAAACCACATTCCTTTTATTTTATCTAAAAACTTTATTTTCACTCCCCAAAGACTGTGAAAAAAGAACAAAATCTTTCCAAATAAAATAAACCGAGGACACTTATTCACTCATAAGTTAACATTCATCTTATTTTCTAACTTCAGCAGCACACACAAAATAACCACACTGCTCTAGCGAGAGAAATTAATCCAATTTAATCAAACATGTTACAAAAACAAAACCAAAAAAAATTTCTTCTGCAGGGTATTTTATCAGAGAAACTTTATATCCCAAATGAAATTCATCTTGGTTACAGACTCTGGCTGCTGCATAGTCCAAACCATGGCTCTTACTTTATACTCACACAAAAACACAACTATAATAACTCCATTAAAATAATGTTTCTATAATAAATCCATTATAAGAAAACTGAATACATGAAAAAAGCATGACCATTTAGTTACGATTACCTACTACCAAAATATCCTGTTAGATACTGTTTGATACTATAAGACGTCGACCTAAAGAAGGAGACTGATACTCTGAAAAAAGAAGATTTTCTGAGCATGCCTTGTTTCATATGGAGTAAAGGTAGTAAAGAATTTTTTTATTAAATTAAAGGAAAAAAAAGTGATTTGAAAGAGGAAAATAATTTTGAAAGTAAAATAAATAAAGTAAAGTAAAGTAAAATTTTTCACACTGCTACAAAAAAAAGTACAGTGGGCGCTGGTTGGAAATGGACACTTCACTCACGCTCCCCGTGTTTCACAAATTGCGTGAAACACGCAATGTTATGTTATTTGAGACTGCTGAAAAGGATTTGAGAGACAGTATCTTTTCATGGAATAAATATATAAGTTGACATTTGGAAAATGATTTCCGAGGGGAAATCGCTCTCTCAAAGTTAGAATGTTTAATTTTACCCTCAAAATTATTTTCCACTTTCAGATTGTGTTTTTCTTTTTTATTTAATAAAAATACTAAAATAACTCTTCAGCTTCATTGATAATGGTCAGAATTAAGGGATGCTGCTTGACTTCCATTAACTTATTAAACCTTATGCCAAGATTGTAAATATGCTATATTATCAGTGGGTTACTGTAATGATTTTATTTTACTTTTTGCTAAAGAACAACTTTGGATAGCGTTTATGCCAGAACAAACTCTTAAATTAAGGAGTTTGACATAATTATTCAAATAGACAATATTTTATGCTTATAATATTTCTAGCATTCATTGTGTTTTCTGAATCCAATAAAATGTAAATAAAATCCACAGTAGGTTTACTGGTCCTTACACAGCAGTATCTTCACCGCCCAACCATAAGGCGCCTAAAGACCTTCCACCATTTCTGCTGAAGTTCTTGTAAGCAAAGAATGTCCAGCTGCTACTGCTATCATTTATGTTATTTTAATAACGTAAATATGTCATCTAATGTTTTGTAATTTTGCATATGTCCATGTATTAAAATGGCTAGGGTCTTGAGTCAAATGATGCATTCCAAAAACAAAAATACACATGCACAACCATGTTCCCACTCCTGAGAGGGAATGCGTGTGAGAGCGTGCACAAGCTAATTTCTCCTCGTGCACGCTCTTTTTAAAAGTTGCTGTTTGCATCCCTTATACAAGCTTACTTTACAAAAGAAGATAGATGATTTTTTCCACTATGTCAGACTCACCTACCGGTAAGTGAAAATGGGGACAAACACGTAGGACATTTATGTAGCTATATCACCAGAATGATTGACAATTAGAAGGACCATTTATTTAGATGATCCACCCGGAAAAAAAAAAACATCCTCCACTATACCTTCAATTATTGCTTCTGCAGTCCCCCCAAAAATGAATTATCCACACTAGAAAACAGCAGACGTTCCCATTCAGTAATTCTTAAAAAAAAAAAAAACAGTAAAAAATAATAATTGTAATAATAAAGCTTTGCTGCTGTTTTCTTCTACTTCTGACCTGATCTTTGTTTTCTTCATCTGCTGTGTTTGGCGCCACACTCTGATTGAGTTTATAACATCCCCTGATAGAGCTGACAGGCACACACACCATCAGTAATGCTTTAACCATCAAGACATAAAGTCAAGGTTTGCGTCTCTATTGTTCAAAACTTCTATTATTTTGTTATGTTAAGCTGAAACAAAACCACTAAAGACTGATCTTTCATTTGCTTTACTCTTTGAGACTGCCCTTCCAACAGTGTGGGCTGAACTTGAAATATGTACCCCCCAATGCACAAGTGACAAGATGAGTGTTTTGACCTTATTCCTCCTTCTTTTCTTGATAAGTAATTTTGAAAAAATTCAAAAGGGTATAATAATGTTGATGTGGCTTCCTCCCCCAATCCAACAACCTGCATGTCTGCCTCTCCAAAATTGGAGGTCAGTTAACAAAACATTGAACTCTCAGAGGTCCTTTGTTTCAAGTGTTTATGGGTATGACTCTGAGTGCTTGTTTCTGTATTTCTCTGTGAAAGACAACACACCCTGAACAGGTTGACCAGGGTGCCTCACCTTTAACCTATTAACTGCTGCAGATAGACACAGCCCTACTTCAATAAGGCGGATATTAAAGACATTGGGATGGATAAACAGGACCAGTCTTTCCTTAACCATATTTATTCTTCTATTCTTCTGTTATAGGCTCCTTTTCAAACAGATATTAGACCTTTTAACCAATTATGGGTTGAAAACCTAATCCTGTTATGTTTGCAGGATCAAACCCAACCCAAAAGTCTTGCTGCTTTAGAAATGACTATTTGCTCATAGGAGGGATACAATTATAGACATACAACTCTATAATAACAAGGATTTTTTTTCTACCCAAAAATTTTAAGTTGTTAAAAAAAAATGACCTATGCATTTAAATGGATCTATTAATGTATGCTTTTTGTCACATTTTTATAGTAACATTTCATGTAACTTTTAATGTAGGCTTCAGTCTACATCTTATGCTTATGATTTCTGTGACAAGAAACTAAAATCAGCAGATATACTAAATAAACACATGCAAAAGCCCAGCAAAAATGTAAAAAGTCGAGCTTGATTTTTGTTTATGACAAAACAAACCAGCATAATAATAAGGCAGTATCATACTGTGGGCTATAAAGCATCGCTGCAGGTGATCAACCCTTATTATAACCTTCAACTAATCCAAAAAGAAAGAAGAGAAAGGGGTGGAGAAAAAGACGCGCTGTTTAAGCGAAAAGAAGGAGCAAGGTGTCTTACCGGAGGAAGGAGAGGTGATGGATGGATGAAGAAAGTACAGTCCTGTTGGTCTGAAGCGCCAAACTGCGCGCTCGGCTGCCCGATCAGTCACTTCTGATCGACTCTGACTCGATCAGCGCCTCCAGCCTGTAGGATCCTCAGCTGATGAGCCATCAGTCAGTCAGTCCGCCATCCCTCACGTATCCGGACACTCTGGGAGTCTGTTGGAGCCGAGGACTGCCGTGCGCTCTGCGCCGCACAGAGAGCAGCGTGGGCGCACTGCGCATGTCTGCCCTCCAGCCTTTACTAACTCGCTCAACAAACAGAAACAATTAAATATAGAATAATCAGAGTCAAGATACACACAGTTAAAGCCTCACGAACGTAAAGCTGATCAGTAGGGAAGGAAAAATCCATTTATTTATGCTGTGTGAACTAGAAGCCCTCTGTTTATTGCAAGGGCGTAGGTTTGATTTGAACTTTGGTAGGGACACTATTGGTCTGGTGTCATTGGTGCTGCAATATGCGTGCCCTTTTTTATGCTCGATGTGAGCATCCGTACTGATAAGAGGAATTCATTGTTAAAAGAGAAAAGCAACATTTTGCTACATTAATAAAAAATGTTATAAGCTCTACACTCATTAGATGCTGTTTATCAATGTTTGAAGCATCACCGGCTCTGAAGAATGTGGAATTAGGACTGTTTTCCACTTTGAAAACGGTTTGATTTGAACGACTAAGAGAGAAGGTAAATACAGTATTTTCTTTTGAAGATATAGAATTGTGCAGAGTTAAACCCCACTCTAATATTTGTAGCCTACCTACTATGCTCTCTCTGTATCAAGCAAAATAATACATTCATTAAAATATTAACCTCACTATAAAAGTTGAACATCTGGGCTGTAGTTATTCTGTGTAGCCCATTTCATGTATTTCATCTGGGGCTGAAAAAAAATGAATCATATTGATTATTTCAATAATCATCAACTAATTTAGTAGGTGATTCATCATTAACTGGAGTATAGAGAGACTTTAAAACATACAGTAATATAAATGTAAAATGTGTGTGGGAAACCACAGAGCAACCCACTTAGATAACTTATATCAAAATTGTAAAAATAAAAACAAAAAAATGAAAACAGTAATATCAACTAAATATCGGTAAAAAAGGAAACCCTCACATTTTCTTTCTTAATTGGCTGTTGCTAAGAATCAGAAATGTTGATGCTTACAGCCTTTATTTGCCCATTTTTCCAGCAGTCTTCAGAACTCCTGGCTGAATCAGAATATTTCGTTTTATAAAAAAAAAAAAAAAGGGTTTTGTTTTTTAGTGTACATGATATTCATTTTTTTTTATCGGGACTAGTTTTGTAGCCTAATATTAATTGTAGTAACCGCTGCATTCTAGTGTGAATAAATGTTCAACGTTGTGCTCCAAGCACACGCGGACTAGAAAACAGCCAATCAGAGGGAGAGAAGGCGGAACCTAAGGCAGAACAACCAATGAGAGTGGAGTTAAACAGCGCAGCACAGTTCCATGCGCTGCTGCGTGTAAGGGACAGGAGAGACCAGGCAGAGGAGCTGCGAGAGGAAAATAAGCCACTGCTGCAAGAACTACTGCTGTAAATTATAAACATGTTGCTCACATCCAATTATTGGTAGGGACAATTAGGACGGTTCAAAATTTTGGTAGGGACATGTCCCTATGGTCCCTATGCAAACATACGCCCATGGTTTATTGTAGAAACTGTAAATACTGGCATCAGTTAGCCTTCCACTGTGGTTCTTAACCATGGGCGGTTCTAGACAGGGGCCAACGGGGGCAAGTGCCCCTGTAACTCACCTGGCCCCTGTACTGAAAAAAATAATACTTAAAGAAATTCTTATGATGATCTGTGCTGGAACAGACATGGTTACTGATAGCTCCTTTGGATCTATTTTCCTTTTTTTCTTTACGAATTCTGTTTTACTTATAATTTTAAAAAACAATAAGGTGATAGCTTAAGTGGGATTGAGATAGGATCCCAGTTTTTATCTCCTAAATGTTTTTTTTTTTTTTTTTCAAAACTAATAGCTTTAATTTTTACGGGTTCATTTTTTTTTAGTTCTAATTCAGATTTTATAGAAAACCGTAATTTTATTTAAATTAAGTCAAAAATATTTGACATTTCTAAATTCTGAATGAATATTGACCTTACAAGACACAGAATTTCAATAAGATAGCTGCATTTTCATGCAGCTATCTTACCCTTTCCCTGTTTTTTTTTATTATTATTATTATTATTATTTCATGCTTTTCTGTGCCCCCATGAAAACACTCTGGCCCCCTCCTGGCCCCCTGGTACAATTGGTGTAGAACCACCACTGTTCTTACCCTGTCTTTGTTGTTTACTGTCAGCTCAGTTGTCCATAAGGTCCGGAGGAAGTATCATAATGAGGGATCTCTCCTAGTTCCTAAGTGGGTTTGCTGTTGGTCTCTGTGCCATTTCACTTAGACTGACCCTGATGTTATAAAGCCTGATGTGTAATCAGGCTTTATATGAGAATACAGAAGTAAATCTGCAGCTGCTGAAGCACTTAGTGGAAACAATAACCCTTGAACATCCCCATAAAGGCTCAGACCAGCTTCTGAACATTCGTTATAACTGAAAAATAAAATTATAGAATTAAGAGACAACACAAAATATCATTGCAAAAATATTGGATTTAATAGCAATATACTGTACAACCTCAGTTGTATGGCTTTTTTTGGTAAAATCTCGTTTTGTGTTTGGTTTGAGGTGAAATGCTAATCTGAATACAGAAAAAAAATTAGTCATATTAAAAGTGTAAAACTTCCTACAAAGGGACACAAAAGAAGAACTAATAAGAACATAACAGGAACTGCTAAACAGGAGGCTTAGAGTATAGTTTAAAAATAAAGTGATGCTATAAAAGTGAGCAAACTTTTTTTTTAAAGAATAATTAAGATTTTGACCTTTCTTTTTCTATCTTTACTCCTTTTATCACTAAACATGAAAGAAGTAAATGGAAACCCAGAGGTAAAACTTTAATCACTTTGACACAATCTGCAGAAAACATTTTTCACTTAAACATCGGTCGACCATCAGACCCAAAAGCTGTGAATGCTTGATGATATGATACTAATGCATAATCTATTGAAAGTATCCCTTACAGTAGAAAGCTCCCATTTCTCTGTAATAACAAGGAATCAGATAAATAAATGTGACTGAACATATGAGTGACAAGGTCATGCTTTAGAGGACATGTTTTTTGTTTTTGTTTTTGTTAGTTTTTTTGGTAAAGACTAAAATCCTGAAAGGGATTATTAATCTCCTGAATATTAAGTTTAGGATTTTGTAAAGAAAAACTTTCAGAGGAAAGACTTTTGCTTTGTAGAATACAGTAGTGTAAAATACAAGTGTCACTGTGGTGTGGATAACGCTTTGTAGTCTCAATGGTTTTGGTCATGAAATGTTTGGAACTTTAATTGAAATATAAGAGGAAGCAACTATTTGCAATAACCACCAATAATCAATTATCAAAATACTTGTCAAGTAATTTTAGTATCTGAACAATCATGAACTGGAGCATACCTTAAAACCTGTTCTCTAAAGAAAGAACAGCCCACTCAGAGCAGTTATTAAGCTAAAACTATAAAAACAAATGTATCCACTCGGCAGGATATACTGATACAGGAGATAAAAAACAAAATTTTTATCTGCAAATATACTCTACTCAAGAGGCATTTATGAGCATTGAGATTGTTCCTTTTTTACATTGTGCTCCAACACACACACACACACACACACGTACACACACATTTTTAAATGTAATGCATTTAAAATGTGCACAAAATTTTAGTTTTTTTCAAGTGTAAATATGTATTTATTAAGGTATGTTTATTAACTAAAGCCATCTGTTTTATTAATACTTTAAACAAAAATAATTGCTAGATGAATGTATTACTAAACTATTGATAGCTATTGATAACTTAGAAGCATTAGTACAAAACACTTCTTAGTTCATTTATCTGTGAAGATTACCCTGGTTTGTACAGGCAGGCCAACCGGATGATAGGAATAATTATTCATTACTTTAATAAATTCATGAGCAGCACAGTTATTATCATAAATCCTGATTTACCTCTGTATCTAAGGCCTTTGACATAGATTCTCGAAAATAGAAGTAAAATCATTTTTTATTTATGTTTTAGCTCTGTCTCAGTGACTGACGCGAACACAATTAGTCCAAGTGGATTCTGCTTAATCTGGATCACAGAGATAAAAATATGACGGAGTCGTCTGTAAAACTGAATCCATCAGTCCTCAAAAAACAGTCATTTTGAAATAAATTAGTCTGCCATCATTTTACATCGTGTTAGAACTGGTCATATACAACAGAAAAGGAGGATAATCCCACTTCAAGGTCATTTGGCTTGATGGATAAAGCAGAGTCTTCTACTGGACAACCTACAATCTTAGAACAACTGCTTGAACTTTACGTTGTTTTTTTAGATGATGGTTTTGTATTAACTATATGCATCTGAGAAGAAATATTTCACGTGTACTGTCCAGTCAAAAAAAAAAATAATCTGCATATGTGCTGCTCCAACCCTGATCTGTCTGGCAGGGCTGTACTCCTGCACGCATCAACACCATTTCTGGTTCTCAAAGGAAAAACATAATTTGCAAATGTGTGTGGAATGACTACTAATGAGAGAGCATGCCAGGTTTTACATATGGCTTCAATTCACCCATAACTCATCGAACATGGGCTTTTTAAGAGAAGGCAGTATATATTGAATACATTATCGATCAAAAATACTATAGATAAATAGTTTGGTTTGAGCTCTCTGGATTTTAAGGTGGATGGTTTTAGGATTTCTCTGTTATTTCTGTGTAAACAGAGCACAGATTCCTCAGTTTTCAGTAGCCGTAAGAAAGCTGGATGGCGGACAGGCTCAACATATCACACTTAGGTGCTTAGAAAATAGTTTTCCTCATTTTTGTGCGTTTAAGATACATCTCTGCTTCAACACAACTGAGTCAAACATTCATCTCATTAGCAGGACTCTGGAGATCCAATGCATACTGAGGTGGTTATTCAGCCTTTATTTCATGTGTGTAGAGGCAGAGTCACATCTAAAAGAGGACAGCAATGAAGGAACCATGTTATAGAAGTCTTCTCTTTATTACAACAAGTTCATAATCCTCTTTCAGCTGTTCTTTGACATTTTTTTTCTTCCTAAACAAAAGCATAACATATACTAGCCTTCATTTGTTTGTATGTGTAAGTAAAGAACGGCTTTAAGTGATATAATTTTGGTGAGGGGGCTGTCTGATTACACGATCACCAAAATAGAAGTAGTATTTGTTATGCTTCGTACCTTACGCAACAAATTTGGCAGACTGGAGTTTGGGGGGGGGGGGGGGGGGGGGGGGGGGTTTAGAACAGGTTTAATCACATCAGAATTACTTACTTATGTGCATAAAGCTGTTATTTACTGAGTGATTTACCATTCTGGCCTGCAGAAGATTACCAATGCAATTAAAGGGTTTATTTTTCCTTACTCTGGCTTCAAAGTTAGTCACAGACTGACTTAGTAGGTATATTTAATTAAAATCTTAACTACATATGCAGTCTGGTAATATTTCTCATTCTGCAGCTTCACAGCACAAAATCTGACTCTAGTAACTCAAACTGTGTATAAATCCATGCCTTAAAATCTTAAGGTGTATGACACAGATAAGAAAGTTTCCAGCTGTTTTAGGGCTTTGCTTGATTTACTTATTTATAACTGCAGGTTTTTTCAGTTGTAGTTGGAAAAAACAAAACAAGAAGTTTAGAAACAAGCTGGAGGAAAAGGGAAGTAAAGTCAGAAAGTGCTGGAAGACAAGCTTCCTGTTGATTTTGCCCTTTAGTGTGATTTGTTTTTGGCAGAGAATGTTGATACATACGGTGAATTTGGCTCTGAGCATTTGGTGCCTCAGGTGCTTTATAAAAAAAAAAAAAAAGGTAGGACTCTATTTCACATTATCTGAAATAAAAATAGAAAAAACTAGACAAACAGTGCTGTAAAAAGTATATGCCGCCTTGCAGGTTTTGGTTGCTTTCTTGTCACATTTTCATATTTTAGAATATCAAAAAAAAAAAAAAAAAAAAAAAAAAACAGATAGAAAAATTGTTTTAAAATAATTATTTAAAAAATGTAAAAAAAAAAAAAAAAGAATGCCTTTGACAAAGATGCCCTCTGTAAATACTGAATGTAATATACAAATCCCAATTTTATGTCTGTTTTTGTTTTGTTTATCAAAACAAAAAACTGAACAATAATTGCCCCATTGTTGAGGTATATGTTAAACTGATTCATTTCAATTTTGGGGGTGAGTTTAGTTTCCAAAGCCCTACCCAGACCTGCTAACCACCCACTTAGATAGAGCTGGTCTGGCAACATGAAGTACGCAAAATATCTAAAAAAAAATAACTTCAAAAATGCTTCTACACCTGTTCAATAACAAGAGCAGATGACAAACAAAGCCACTTATTTTAGTCTTGAAAGGACCACAAAAGCATTTCTAAGGTTTGTTTTCCAATAAAGCCTTACTAAGAACCAGTGAGGAAAAAAATGGAACAGTAGAAAACCTTGCTGGGAAGGCTCAGATGTCCAAACTCACGCCAAGGGTGAAACTAATTTTCGAGAGATCACAGAAAAGGAAAAAAAACAAAAGACCTTAGTTAAGGTCAGTGTTCACCAATAACAACCATACTCTTTAAATACCTTTCTGTTCCATCTGGTCTAAAATTAACTAAGCATTTCAGAAAAAGAACAAAACATATGCAGTTAAGTATGGTGTTGGTGGTTTTATGCCCTGGGGTTCCTTTGTTCTGTTCAAAGTCACACAAATAAGTTTTCATAGAATAATCATCCCAAGGTACTTTGCAATTCAACCAGATTATACACTCAGATTGGTTAAAAGTTTTCTGTCAAAGGAAAACCAGCTGATTGCATTGACTCACTGACTCAAGGCAATCCCTCACACTAAACATGCTTGTAGCAACAGTGGAGAGGAAAAACTCCCTTTTAACAGGAAGAAACCTCCAGCAGAACCAGGCTGTGTGAGCGGCCATGTGCCGAGGGTGACTGGGGTTCAAGAAGACAGAAACAGAGATACAAAAAGAAGCAGAGATAAAAAAAAAAAGGCAACTGTCAATCAGCTCCACAGGAGGCCCCATCCCAGAAACAAACAGCCAGGCAGAGGAGCCCCCAGCCACCTCCCATGTCAGAGGATGAAAGAGAGCACATCCAGTTAGTTACAGTCAGAGAAACAGGACTACACTGAAAACAGGCCAAGCTCCAACATCTATAAACAACGAGTTTGAGTGTCTAGCAGGACTAGAAACACACCCTTAAAAAACAGAAAATGACCATCGTGGATTGGTCTAATTAGAGCCCAGACTTTCTGTGCCATTATCTCAAACCATCCCATTTCTCAGAAACCCTTCAATGTGTCTTAATTAAACACTGTATTTTAAGAGTGGTCCAAATTGTCTCCACGTTCACATAATTAAATATTAAAGGCTTCCAGATCGATCTGACTGCATCAAGCTCCAGCTGCTCAGCCTTCTGTTAATATAAGCATCTCTTATGAGTCCCTTGACTGTTCTACTCTATCATATGCAGCTTGTTCTAGAATGAATACAGGTGCTGGTCATAAAATTAGAATATCATGAAAAAGTAGATTGATTTCAGTAATTCCATTTAAAAAGTGAAACTTGTATATTATATTCATACATTACATACAAACTCATATATTTCAGATGTTTATTTTGTTTAATTTTGATGATTACAAATGACAACAAATGAAAATCTCAAATTCATCATATCAGAAAATTAGAATATTACTGAAGACCAATAAAAACAAAGGATTTATAGAAATGTTGGCCAACTGAAAAGTATGAACATGAAAAGTATGAGCATGTACAGCACTCAGTATTTAGTTGGGCCTCCTTTGGCCTGTATTACTGCAGCAATGCGGCGTGGCATGGAGTCGATCAGTCTGTGGCACTGCTCAGGTGTTATGATAGCCCAGGTTGCTCTAAAAGTGGCTTTTAGCTCTTCTGAATTGTTGGGTCTGGTGTATTGCATCTTCTTCTTCACAATACCCCATAGATTTTCTATGGGGTTAAGGTCAGGAGAGTTTGCTGGCCAATTAAGAACAGGGATACCATGGTCCTTCAACCAGGTACTGGTAGCTTTGGCACTGTGTGCAGGTGCCAAGTCCTGTTGGAAAATGAAATCTGCATCTCCAAAAAGTTGGTCAGCTGCAGGAAGCATGAAGTGCTCTAAAACTTCCTGGTATGTGGCTGCGTTGACCCTGGACCTCAGAAAACACAATGGACCAACACCAGCAGATGACATGGCACCCCAAACCATCACTGACTGTGGAAACTTTACACTGGACTTCAATCAACGTGGATGAAGTGCCTCTCTTCTTTTCCTCCAGACTCTGGGACCTTGATTTCCAAAGGAAATGCAAAATTTACTTTCATCAGAGAACATGACTTTGGACCACTCACCAGCAGTCCAGTCCTGTTTCTCTTTAGCCCAGGCAAGACGCTTCTGACGCTGTCTGTGGTTCAAGAGTGGCTTGACACAAGGAATGCGACAGCAGAAACCCATGTCTTTCATACGTCTGTATGTGGTGGTTCTTGAAGCACTCACTCCAGCTGCAGTCCACTCTTTGTGAATCTCCTCCACATTTTTGAATGGTTTTTGTTTCACAATCCTCTCCAGGGTGCGGTTATCTCTCTTGCTTGTACACTTTTTTCGACCACATCTTTTCCTTCCCTTCGCCTCTCTATTAATGTGCTTGGACACTGAGCTCTGTGAACAGCCAGCCTCTTTAGCGATGACCTTTTGTGTCTTGCCCTCCTTGTGCAAGGTGTCGATGGTCGTCTTTTGGACAACTGTCAAGTCAGCAGTCTTCCCCATGATTGTGTAGCCTATAGAACTAGACTGAAAGACCATTTAAAGGCTTTTGCAGGTGGTTTGAGTTAATTAGCTGATTAGAGTGTGGCACCAGGGGCCATCAATTTTGAACCTTTTCACAATATTCTAATTTTCTGATATGATGAATTTGAGATTTTCATTTGTTGTCATTTGTAATCATCAAAATTAAACAAAATAAACATCTGAAATATATGAGTTTGTATGTAATGTATGAATATAATATACAAGTTTCACTTTTTAAATGGAATTACTGAAATCAATCTACTTTTTCATGATATTCTAATTTTATGACCAACACCTGTATATGGATAATAAAAGAAAAAAAAAAAGCTGAAGCAGTATAAAATAACCTCTACTTTTGAATCTGGAATTTTCCATTGAAAGGAGTCGTCTACCTGTCCTACTATGGATATAAAAAGAGTGAACAAACCAGTTAGGGTCAGAGCAGTGTAAGGTGAATGAATCAGGTCATGAAAACTAATATGGAGACATCTTCTTTCAATGTAACATTTATCAATTTTGCTTGAAATTTGTCATGTTAGGGGGAAATCATAAAACACATTTTGACTGAATATCATCATTCAGCCTCCTACAACAAGTAGCATCCATGTATGACCTTAGATATACAGAACTGTTAACTGAACCAAATTATAGCTACAATTGAAAGCATTTCTTCCGTCAGGCTTTCAGTTCACTTCAAGCCTAATTTTCATGATTTGGTCTGGTCTCACCGTAGCCATTAGCCTTTAAAAAACATACAACTTATTATGGCAAAAGTATTATTCTGGATGTCTTGAAATGTATTCCGATTTCATCTACCTTGGCTGAAATTATGTTTCTGTCAGGTTTAAGGTTTAAGCGATCTGACCCACATGCAGAGAACCACTCAGAGACCAAGGGAAAAAGTTTAACAGGTTTATTAAATGTAGATGAATAACAGAAGTTGGATCTGGAACTCAGTGGGCTGGTGAACCGGAACTGGAAAGTGTGAAGGGGAGATCACAGTGATCAGTTCAGGGACCGTAGGAAATTTGACTGAGGCTTGGATATTACTAGAGAGGGACTCACGTTTGAGGGGGCTCTTGTCAATCCTTGAATCCAGCTTGTGGGGGTTAATCCAGAGAAGAGGGAACTGGTTGGAGGGCGGACAGATAGACAAGCGTTGGACTCAGAGGAGTAAAGGAGTGGACTGTTACTTGGATTTCCAATGAGGACTTGAACGGATCATGTGGAGATTTTCCCTCCTCAGTGTATACTCAGTTAATCCTTCCAGGGGGAGAAGGTCCAGGTATCCAGTTACTCAGGAAGGCTTCCCAAAACTGTCAAACACTGTGGCCTTGATGTAGTGACAGCCTACTGCTCAAATACTCCTACAGTAATGATCCAACGAGTTGCAGGTGTGCAGGGAGGCCCAACGAGGACAGGGCACCACCTGGTGGTGGAGAAAGAAAAACACACAAACAGCCCACACAAACTGGATTCCTAACAGTTTAATGCTGATGAATAGAATAGAATAGAATTTATTGTGCCACTATGAGAAAGTTCAGGTATAGCAGCAGCAAAGTGAAAAGCAAATGGATTTGTACAGATGCACACGAAGAATTAAAAACTCTGCAATGAGGGCAAATTTACATTATAAGAAAAATTATTCTGTACAGTGATTAAAAAATAGTATAGTCAGATTAAAGGAAAGACGAGAGAAACTGTGTTAGGTGATATAAAATTTACAAAATGTGCATGTGTATTAGTGCATAGAAGACAACATTTATAACAAATTAATAACTGAAGAAGAAGCAGGAAAGATGAACTTGTTGGGAGCAGTGATAGTTATCAAGTCTAGCAGCTGCTGTAGGGAGGGATCTGCTCTAAAGCACTAAAGGAGGTCTTCAGTTTTCCAACAGCTCTTATAAATAGGGCAGGATACCTTTCCAAAGATTGATGTTTTATTTGCCAAAGCAACCCCACAGCATGATGCTGCCACCACCAAGCTTAAACCTTTGCTATAATGTTTTTTTGGAGACGTATAAGCTTGTGTATTTAATAAAAGCGTCTTTTTTCATTATTATAAATAAAAATGTATATATCATATATACATATATATTGGTGCCAATATTCTACATCACATCCTTCAACTGTATTTTGGGATTATTTTAATAAGGCCTGGGTGTAGAACTTAAGAGTTGTGGCACAGGATACAAAGGCTTGTCTGACAACTGAAGGGTTGCTAGTTTAAATCCCAGCTCAGTTCATCTCATTGTAATTTTAGGCAAGAAACTTCACTATTGTGTTGTGTGTTTTGACAGTGTTAGATAAATCTACTCTGATACGTGTTGAATCACAACTGTCAGGAACGTTGTTCAAACTTTGTCGCAGTTGTATTTTAATTACATCTAGTGTGGACCAATATAGACTCTGTTAAAAATGTTAAATTTAACTATTTAAGAGTTGAATTAATACTTCAAAACTTGCTGTGAATTTGTTGAAGATAACCGGTGCTTGCAAGCAATTCCAGTTGCTACTTCAGGTGTGCTGACTGACTTAACAGGAGCCTCTAAGATGAGTTGGATGATAATTAATACCTTTTTTTCACACAGATAAGGTATATCCTCTGAATAATGACAATACAAGATTGTCTCTTTTTATCCTTGATCCATGCATCTTCTGCTGCCTGTCAGTCAGGATCAGTAGTGTCGAAAGTACACACTTTTGTTACTTATGTAGAAGTATAGATACTGCAGTTTAAAAACACTCTGGTAAAAGTTGAAGTATCAACTTGACCTCTTTATTCAAGTAAAAGTGAAAAAGTATGTGCTTCAAAAACGACTGTATTTAAAGTATAAAGTAATCTTAAAAAAAAAAAAAAACAGCCAGATGCCACTATATGAATTGAAAGCTCAATTTTTCGACTATTTCGGAAAATTTCTTTGAGATAGGGCCGAGGATGAGGGAGGTCTTGTTGGTCTCCCTCTCCATCTCCCGATACACCCCCGCCTGTGTCCGACCTTTCAGACATTTCAACATCTTTTTCTGAATCCGACATGGCATAGATAATTCACGTTTGAACACCTGCTTGCTTCTGATGATTTCCTTTAGCTAACCAATGAGTGTTTGCGTTATATGACTCATCCAATTACACTAGTTTTCACTAGATGTTGACGGAGCCAATGATCTGCATTGGATGGCGCTCATGACGTGAAATCAATATTTACAAACATTAAACCGAAGCCAAGAGTAACGAGTAACGTTTGTTTTAAAAATGTAAGGAATAGAAAGTACAGATAACTGTGTGAAAATGTAATGAGTAGAGGTCAGAACTAGGAAGAAAAATAAGTAATGGAGTAAAGTATAGATACCTAAAAAGTGTATTTAAGTGCAGTAACGAAGTATTTGTACTTTGTTACTTGACACCTCTGGTCAGGCTAACAGGTTAACTGTATCAGCGGTCCAGGGGTAAAACCTGGACAAGTCGCTGGTCCACTTCAGGACTACAATGTCTTTTGTAGTCCTTTCTTTGTTAAGCATTTCGAATGAATGAAAAATAAAAATTATCCAAAAAAAAAAAAAAAAAAAGGGTAAAAACTGGGTTTATATTGGTGTCATTGTTTGCACAATTCAAAAATTTTTTGTTTTGTTTTTTTCATTGTACAGGTTATCTCTTTTTTTTTTTGTCTGCAAATGTATTCCTGGTTATCTGTAGTGATCTGATAGAGTTACATTTTCAGCTAATCCAGACCATAATATAACTGATACAGTTTTATTCTAAAATCTAATCTAACTCTAATCATTTGTACAAGGATTTTAGTTTTAGTTCCGTTTTTTCACATTGTTTCCGTGTAACTAAAACTTGATGCGTGGTAGCAATAGATGATTTCAGATTAGTGATTAGGATTATAACACTTTTAACTGGCAGTCCACACCCAGCCCTTTCCTTGTCTTCATGCAGTATCTCTATCAGTGCAGGGCCTCCGTATAGTTTCCCAGAATGCCTCTCAGGTCCCGGTGGATACGTTCCCTTATTTGCTGTAGAGCAGCAAATCCACCCCATCCCTCTGTTCCTTTGGACCTGCAGCCAATCACAGCACAGCTTGGAAATGACCCAGTTGCACACGCCACACTCTGGCTCCCCTCCTGCTCTCACCTTGAGCATCAAGGTTGGACAAGGATATATGTGAGAGAGACTTTAACAACTGGAGGAAACTCCTGTGAAACCAGAAACAAAGATAAAGACAATTATTTCATCTTGGTTTGTGTTTCGGTTCTGCCCACTCTAATGATAGAACCTCGTTTTCACTGTTTTGTGCTCAAATTGAGCCCGTGAGACAGATTTTTGGGGCAAATAATGGAAGCCTGAATCTGAAAAACACTATAATTTATTTTCTTCTCATTTATTCAATTCCACTGTTGATGCTGACAGGCAATCATCGGACATCTGCTCTGATTTAACAGAAAATATGACAAACAACCTGTCAAAATCTGTTTTCTCTGACAGCTGCTGTAAAGGAGGAATGTTCCTCTAATGAGGAATGTGCTGATTTAGAGCGAGTCTGAAACTACGCATCAAATGAATTAATTATATTCTGAACAATGAGGACTTGACGTGTGTAGCTCCAGCCCACAGGTGATACAGGCATGAAACCACTTCAGAGAAAAGCTGCAGTGTTTGAGGGAATGATTTTTTTTATTCTCTGGCTCAGATCCACTACTTTCTGTCTATTTGGTCATAATATGGTGGATTTTTCATTGTGATGGTTTGCTGCACTGCGGAGGGGAAGCCTAAGCACCAAGTTATCTCCCAGTTTTACTCATTGACCCGTTTTGTAAGGACAGTAGGCACACATAATTGGACCCCAGCTGTGCAGATTGTAAGCATTTAGAATCCACAGTTGGTAAAAAGATATGTATAAAGTAGCACAATCAGCATAAAAAATAAAATGAACCACATGCTTAATAATGTATTAATAAAAAAAATGAATAAAGCCAGGAGAGTCCCAAATAAGGCTAGAATAAACTGAAAAAGCTTTGGTTAAATCATTAATAGTTCAGAGGAAACACTTTCTTTTATATCCCTTATTTAACCGTTTATGCGGGACTAAGTGAAATACTTTGAAAATCAACATTTCAAGCAAATAGTGTTATAGGATTGCAGCACAAGAACTTATTACCTTTGTAACATAAAAAAAATATGGATATTTTGATGCCAAAAATGAATGTCAATGTAATAACAAGAAACGCTAACCCGGCCAAATATATTAAGAAAAATAACAAAAGTGATTCTATAAGAAATTCATGAAAAACACTCTGAGTGAAAGAAACACTTTTTCTTTGGTCCAGCATTACCTTGGAGGCATTAATGCCGATACTGGCACATACATTTTTTTAGCTTATAAACCTAAATATAATTGTTAACTAGGCTTATTAGCTTTTTAAGTTTACTTTTTAACTTTTCAATTAGCTTTTTACCTTTTTTTCTTGACTCAACTTTTTTTTCCAACTTAATTTACAGTGGGTAATATATCATTCAAGGGCTCATCTAATTGGTCAAATTGCAAAATAAGATGTAGAGCCATGTAGCAGCATCTTTGCTGAATGACTGGATATAGATCTTGTGCTTCTAGACCTCACCGAGGGACAGGGACCCGATTTGAACGGGGATCAAAAACAGTAACTTGCCCTATAAAGGGTTAAAGTATTGGAGCCACAATTTCCATAGATTTTTTTCAGTAATTGTATGATATGAGTTTTAATAAAATGAAAACAGGGTTTAACATGGAATTGTTTTGCTGTAGAGCACATCCAAACACACAGCTGCAATATTTATCAGTCGCTGCTCAATGTTCCAGAAAACCTGTTTCCTTATTTCTCCACATCTCTGATCAGTCAGTTGTTGCTTGGTGTTCATCTTTGCTTTCTGTTCACCAATATTGTCAGCAAAACAACCTGGAACTTTAAATAAATTACATGCAGATGTCTTTAGCTAATTAGACTACTGTCAAAGGAAGCTGGTTGCGCTGAACTTTAATTAAGAATATCACAGTAAAAGGTGGCAAAAAAAGCAATTTTCAGATTTTTATTGGGAAAAAAATATTGATAACCATATGTATCCTTTATCATTTTGTACTTCGTCTTTTACATAAAAACCCAATGCAAAACAATATACCAGCACAAATTCTATACATCAACACGAGCAGGTAAGCAAACAGTCTGTAACTTCACTGGGTACTTTCAACCATTTAATGAAAACAATGCATCAGTGCTGGAGTCTTTGTCATTTGCTCATCTGCAGCCCCTGGGTGTCGTCTCTTCATTCGTTGACCTGTTCCGCTGCGGTATGCAACAAACACCTCCATGTGTCCAGTGTGTTATAAGTACTCTGTTGCTTCACAGCGGCTCGGTCTTTGATCAACTTGTATAAAATAGCTCTTTTGACAATGAAGCAAACCCTTTATTCAGCTATGGTGGCTTTGAAGCTGGAGCTCAGACGCAGCTAAAACATCCCGGGGCCAAACTGCTCAGTGTGAACAGATGTGGACATAATGCTGCTGACTGCAGGGGACTTTCCTCACACGCAGCAATTTGGAGGAAACCGCTGTTACTTTTGTTAAAAGCTTCAACATATAAAAATGATCAGTTTACAAAAGTGGAGTTAGTTGAAAATATCGATGTTGATGGATTATTTAGGTCAAGGCCATCGATTGCAGAAACAAGTGCTGGCAGCTCTGGACTGAATATGTTAAACTCACTAAGTCGGTGTGACTGCAGCTCTAACAGTATAAAGTTCTCTGAAAGTAAAAGTCAAAGGAAAAAAAAACAATCAAAAACATCTACAACAACTTTAATGGTTTTGTATTTATCCTGATTTTATAAACAACAAAAATCAACAATAGAAAAATCACTTAAGGGGAAAGAGGATGACGGGTCCGAGTTTAGGACAAAGGAATCGGGACGGGGTAAAGAAGGACGACAGAAGAGAGGGATGGAAGTTTCCCTCGTCTGTCAGTCATCAGTCCATCATAGTTTCATCTCCTCCTCCTCTCCTCTCTCTCTCTGTTCCTGTCTCTGTTCTCTTTATTCCTCTCTCTATCCCTCTCCCTCTCTCTCTTCTCCTCATGCTCTCTCTCCCTCCCTCGCTCCCTGTCTCTATGTCTCCCTCTGTCCCTTTCACCTGCATCATCTCTTTGTCTGTCCATTTTCTGTCTCCTGCCATCCTCCTGCAGCTCCTCTTCCTCGGGTCTTTCTTCGCGCCTACGTCCCCGGGTGTCCTCACGTGTGCGTTGGTCCAAGTCACGTTCACGCTCCCTTCTGTCCCTCTTTGCCTGCTTGTCCACGTTGTTCTCTTCTTTATCTTTCCTGCCTCCCTTTTGCTTCTTGTCCAGTTTCACCTTCTTCTTCTTGCTCTTTTCTTTCTTCTTTTTCTCTTCACCGCGTACCTTTCTCTTCTTATGTTTGTTGTCAGAATCTGGAAGACATAAATAGAAATAAAACAGAGTAATTAATTTTACCAACTGCATTTAAGGCTGTCCTTTTATTCTAAGAACATACTCTGATGTGTTTGACTTGTTGCATTACACACGTTATAACAGAACAAAGCACAATTGAGCAGGTTTTATTTCTACAATCAAGCAGCAGCAGACTCTCAAACCATCCGCATCTCTTAGAATCAGCTCTAAAAGTTTCCCTGTAGTCAGTTTAACCCAAAGGCTTTTTTAATGTGTTCTGCAGTGAAGCAGGAAGAAAACTAATGATTCGTAAAACAAGTTTACAGCATTTTTTCCAACAGGAATGGAGAGGGGAAACAAAAAAGCCAAGAATACAGATGATGCTCTCTAGACACCAGTTTGGCAAATTCTACCTGAAATTAAAACATAAAGGGTTATATTAGTCGAATATTACTTCAATAATAAATAAATCTGTTTGACAGAATAATGTTCTACTATAAGAATGAATGAATTTATTTAAAGATTAACAGTTCCAGGCAACGTTTAACACCATATGAAAAGGTAAAACTCGTAGAGATCCCATAGTTTAAGGATTCAGCTTTCTTCTATTTAAAGAACCTTGAAAATCCTGAAAACATTACACCTTTTATCACATCACAACCTCGACTCTTGTTTTTCAAGCTGGACTTTAATGAGACATATTAACACAAATAAACATAACAAGAGTTAAAGGAAAACTAAAATTTTTACCATTAAAAAAAACAGTATCACAGCCTCCATCTGTATTCATATCTAACAACTGAATTAGTCTTGTTTCTGTTTCATTCTGTGATCAGCGTCATTGTCTCTGCGGTGTATTCCCGCTGCACAACTCGGTCACAGTCATGTTTCTCCATGCAGATAATATTTTGTTTTTTATTAAAACAAACCCTATAATAGGATTTCATAATCTTAATCTATCTAAACCTCTGCTGAGTTCATATTGCTACTTAGTTAGCGATGTTCTCTAACGGGTCTCAGAGGCCTTTGTAGGACAGCAAGATTAATACCGACAATAAATTATGCACAATTATTAAATTATGGACTCTATTTATTTGGGGACATTCTAAGTTGAACGGTACAAGAGGGTAAATGCGAATGCATGACAAGTTAAATTTTTTCTTCTGAAAAATTAGTAAAAATGCAACCGCCCCGCAAATGTACTAGAAACAAAAGCATAAAAAAAAAAAAATAACAACAAGATTCAGCCTGGTGTACCTGAGCTGCTGCTGCTGGAGGAGGAGGAGTCAGAATCTGAAGAGTCAGAATCTGATTCGCTGGAGGAATCAGAGGACGAAGAGTCTGAAGATGAGGAAGAGGAGGAGGACGACGAGTCGGATGATTCAACTTCCTGGTTTTGAGTCATGATCATCTTTGGTGCGTTCTTCAGGTGTTCCCTCAACTCGTCGCTGTTTGAACAATGATGTCAAACATGATGTTGAATAAATAATGATACCAGATGAAGTGAAGCCTCAGACATGGAGCACCTGACCTCTGTGTTTGTGGAAAATAAAGTAGAGAACTTACGTCAAGCCTCCCAGTCCTATGGAGGTGAAGAAGTTGATGGCAAAGCGAGTGTTTCTGGGATTGTCACGAGGAAATAGACCTTCGAAGAAACTCTGCAGGGATCTGCAATAAAACCAACAGATTAGCAATTACTCAAATGAGAACCATAATAATGTTCGCTTTATATAGATGTTTATTAAAATTAATGAGAGAATATTGAGGTGGTCTTTAATTGTTTAATACATTATTCTTAATTTGTGTCTTGCTACTCAGAAACTGTCCTTAAATGTGAAGTACTACAGCTTTGTTTGATGTGTTTATCTCTGATAATAGAAACCAGGTTCCTCTGAAGTGTGTGCCTGTTTTTTCGTACGGGTCTTTAAGCCGCTGGTTGAGTTTTGGGAGGCCCATGTAGGCACAGAGCTCCTGGAAAAGGATTTTGACAAAAATCCTGCTAGATGATGTTGTAGTTTCTTCACTCATTCGGATGCACTCCAACACCTGATCAACAAACAACGAGAGCAGAGAGGGGAAAAAAAGGAAATGATTGGTTCACCCTCGATTTGGACTTGATTGTGCTGATCAGTGTTTAAACTGGACTGTGTATCCCTTACGCTCCACGGCACAGAGTCTGTGTAGAGCAGATGAGCAAACAGTCGGGCCACGTTCCTCAGCTTGTTGGTCTCCAGCCGATGGATTGTATCATACTGCTCAGAAAATATGGCCTCAAAGCTCTCCATGTACTCCTTTTTCAGCAGACAAAATCTCTGAACAAATAAAAACACAAAAACAGCTTAAAAATGCCTCAATGTTTAAGCTTTCATGTAAACCGAGTAGCAGGTTATCTTGGAGCAATATTACCTCAGCGGTATTCACCAATATAGAAACAAAGTTCCAGGATAGAAATCTGAACCTGACCAGGACCCTAGTACAGAGATCATACTTTAAAAGCCCTTCAAAAAGGGTTCTATAAATTTACAAAAGGAAGGGCAGAGCTAAGCATTTTCAAATTCTACATTTATATAATCAGGTCAAGTCAGTTAAGAAAAAATAGACTAAGATTTTATGTAACATTTCTCGTTTTATTTAATATCTTCAAATTTTTGCAACTTTCTTCCACCTTTTTTTGAAGTGATAGCATGTTAACTATGTCATAAAGGCTAGTCTTAATATCTAACGGTAATATACAATCTATTAGCATAGCGGACTCATCTAAGCTGCAGTTAGCCAACATGCTTTTAACAGCATGTTAGTAACAATTTCATACTAGTTAATGGTAGAATTAGACTGTGTCCGAATGCCCGCCCTAATCACTATATAGGGCACTAGATAGTGGTTAAGACATTTTAGATGAGTGTCCGAACGTCTAGTGGAGGAAAAAGTAGTGGACTCGAAATCCCCCACAATGCACTTTGAAAAGTTCTGATCATCCATGGCCACTAGAGGAGCACATATATCCCGGAATGCTTTGCAAAGCATTATGGGATTCGTTGTCACAGAGGCCCGCTGTGGCTGTAGGCTGTCGCCAACCAACAGTGGTGGCAAATAGAGATGGCGAAGGCATCATGTAGGGAGGCGGAGTTACGAGCCTGAGAAGTATTGATCCTCTGTTCAAATGGTCAGTTAACGGTGATCACTATAAAGTCCACTGTATAGTCCCCACTGTATAGAGTGACTGAGGGATTTAGAAGTTAGAGTGGATGTTTGGACAGAGGCTATTATTTAAAATTTTCAAAACATCACTTTTCCTTTTTAGGAAACATGCTAATATTAGCCTGTGGTATTAAATTAACTTATTTTGTCTAATCAGATGTTAAATTTAAAAGAACTAATATCAACCTTTTAAATTTCAGTCAGGCTAATTTTAGCTTTTTGCATATATTTTCCCAGTACTATAGTTATTTTTGTTCCATTCTTATGCTTCTTCAAGCTAAGCTGTACACATAAAACTCATTTTCAACAGATTTTATCTTCTGTTTTCCACTTTTCTGCTATTCTCTCTCATGACTATATTTCTGATTCTGATATGCTAAAAGAAAAAGCGGATCCTTCACCTTCCAAAGTTTTTTCTGCTTTCATCTCAGCTTCCTGTGACTTTCTATCCATGATATTAATTAAAGCTTTTAAATGTGTCAGTCCGTGTCTCTAACACAATTTTCCACCAAGATTATTTTCATCGCTTCATATTCTTTAAAAGTGTTTCTGCTTCAGTTCTAATCATTGTCCACATTTCTGTGCATTTAGTCAACATCAATGTTAAAAAATGGCTCTCTGCATTTTCCCCACATTGAGGATAAATGCTAATCTTCATAGTTGGCAATGCAAGTTTAATTTAAAATCAAAAGCCTTATGCAATACAAAGTAGCAAGCTTCTTAACCAATCCTAAAAAAAGCAACCAAGTGCATAAGACTTTAAATATGTCAAATCATAGTGTGGTGGTCGAGTGTCTCACCCCAGCAAGTAGGCCGAAGAACTTCTCATAGGTCCTCTGCTGAGCACAGCAGTCCAGGATCATATTGCACAGCTCTTTCTGCTCATAGAAACACAATAAAAAAAATATTTAATGCAATTTAGTCATTTTCATCCAATTAAAAAATATATACATACAGTTTACATCACAAGAATATATTTTTTTTAAATTATACTGGTTATGAAATTTAAGCAAAACATTTCAAAGACTGTAATTGCTATGTTACTATAGGGGGACATTAAGGTCTTGCTATGGGACCACAACCTTAAAATATACTTCTTCTAATATAATAAACAAACACAAAGTGAAATACAATGACTTTAATCTTTAACTTAAGTCCTCACTAGTTATTGAAGTCGAAATTAAAGATATAAATACGTCTGGAGGAACTAAAAGCAACATATTGGTGTTTAAGGTGAGGGATGCTTTTTGTATAAATTTGTTAAATCATCAAATAATAAAGTTACTATCACTAAAATGCATTGGAATCTACCGGGTTGATCGGAATAAAGTTTGACTACAATGTCTGAAAATCTAATTTCTTGTAAATGAATGTTATATAAAAAGAAAAGGAATTAAATTAGTTAGCTTAAAACAACAAAGCCTAGAGTTAATGTAGTGATGTCAGCTTGACAAAGCAGTTATGCTGTAATTTTCACCAGAGTATTAACCGGCTGTCTGGCTGTGATGTAGATCTACGTTAATAGCCTTCTCATCAGCAACATCTGTCCCACACTGAGAAATGGGAGTCCAACTTTTGGCAGCTATAACTAAGTGTTGCTGCAAGTAAAGCAGCAGCTTTCGTTTTTGCTGAACTGAAGAAGGTAGTTAAATATGTAATTATATCTCTGTTGAGCCCTGCAGTGAGCCAGGCAACGTGGCTTAACAGAAGCCGGGCTTTAGCACACGTCAGGCGAGGAGTCATCAGCTGCCTATTTGTGGCGAGTTGGTTAAAGGAAGAGACACTTATTTTTCTAGACTTTGATGTGAAAGTTTCAATAAACAGCAGGATTCTCTGCAGTAAACACTTGAGCAAGCACTGAGGTGTGAGCCTTCAGCAGAGGAAAGGCGTGTCACTGAACAAAGATCTCCGAAAGCGTGCGTCGCAGCTGTTGTGAGAGATTCAGTCATGAAGAGTGACAGGGCTGTCGGCTCCGACCTCTCAAACACGCAGCGTTTATGTCTAAGTGCTTGTGAAGAAAGTCCCTGCCAAGCATGGCAGGTGTTTGCTCTTTGTTCAAGGACATTCTGCGTAAAGCAAGTCTGAAATAGTGAAGATGCATCTGAAGGGCAGGGGGGGGGGGGGTGTTGGAGAAGAAAAATATATTGCATAACATTTCTAACAGAAATAACGTAACAGAAACTTTGGGGTTTGAAACATAAAAAAATATTAGTCATTGCAGGTGAGTTTTGGAGCCAAAAAGTATTTAAAAACCAAACAGAAGAAAGCAACGATGTAATTAAGGAACATTTTTTCTACTTTGCCGAATGATAATAAATAACAATTAAAATTATTTGTATTAATAGCCTGGAATACCTGTCAGAGGTAAACAGAACAAAATTTTTTTTTTAGTTAGTGAGTAAACATCTTCCAAAAAGCTGTTACAAGCCTTCAATTCACCAAACGGCTCTCACCAACCAAAGTACATCCAGACAAAGGATGGTAGCCGTAGCCTTGTACTTTCCTTTTATGAAATAAACACCTTTATCTGCCTAGCTATTATATATAATCTGCCTCCAGCCTTCTCAGTTTCCCTTCTTTCATTTTATTTTAGACCGTTAAGCTGCGTCTCTGTAAACTATATGGTTAAAATTGAGATGGTATTCAATTGTAATGTAATGCAAACTTATAAGCGTAAAATAGTATTTGCACTAATGGAAAATTGGTCTAACTGGTCAGGCTATTGCATTAACACTAAGCACATTGCGAACACACTCAACTTGTAACCAGTTCTAATTCTTTCATCTTAAGATGTGATTTATTTCTAATTCTGAGGAAATAGTTGCCAAGGCTATACCCGCCAAATAAAACGCACGTGTTTAAGGTGATAGCTCAGTCACACGAATAAATATGTTTCAAACTTATGCTCTTTCATCCAACATGTGCTCTAACAGATCCACAATCTTCTAACTGATCCCTTGCTGAAGCCACACTGTCCATCAGAAGATCAGACGGACCACAGGGTGTCGACAGCCTTTGTTCTTGATGTTTAGGTGGCTTTTTTAAGTTTTACATATACAAACCTGCTCTCATTTTAAAAGTGCATGCAGAAAAGTCTCCTAAAAGGATTACTTTTCAAGATGAACGCTTTTTGAATTTGACATACAGCTGCTGACCTTAGGCAGTTTGCACTGGATGAACTGAAGACCATTTATGGAGGAGCAGTGGTCTATAACTAGTAACTATGGAAACATGTTTTAACCTTTTACAACACTTAACAAAACCTGACAGTGTAGAAACGTGTAGAAAGATACTGCACCATTAACACACACACAGATCTGTCCTCACAATCACAGAGTCACGCATAGCTGACCTGCACCTGTCTGAGTATAAAGCTCATAATTACTAATACACACGTGACCTGGAGGACCACACACACACACAGAGGAAGCCTTTAAGCAGCTGACAAAAGGGATGTCACTATAAGTTTCCAAGGAGCACATGAAAACTTTAAGACTGGTTTAAGATTGGTTTAAACATCTGGTCTAAAAGAGTTGAGACTTAGCTAAATGAACCACAGGATAGTATAGAGTATAATGGAATAAACGTATTAAGAATTAATACTAAATACCAACTAAAAAAAAAACTCTTTGTTTCAACAAATAAATATAGAAACCATCTTGTCTGCATAATAAATCAGAAAGGACACATTTATGGTGTAATGAGTGAAGCTACAGAGATAATATAATTTTAAGACATTTTTAACACAAAATTTAATAAAGTCTATATCTAATTTTGAAATAAAGACTAAGAACATATTTAAATATGATGGAAAATCATTATAGTTTATGCTCTCGAATCTCAGAATTCAAAAACCTTAAAGCCTTAAATAACAGGCTATGCTGGTGTTAAAAGAATGTCAAATAATGAATCGAAACTTTGAGATGATGTCATGATGTGGGATATTTAGCAGATCAACCTTTTGAGAGGAAGGTGAAATCAAAGCTCAAACAAATAAAGCCCATCCCTTATCCTCAGATTAATCCTCACTAGTTGAAAACTAAAGTGCACAATGCTAAGTACGTATTCTGAAAACTTAGTAAGGTGAAACAGCGAGAGTTTGACATGATTAGTAAACTTTAGAGAAAATTATGTCAAACAATGAAAAGCCAAAATGTAAGCAATATGAAACCAATTTCAGTTTCAACTCTAGAATGTTTAGCTCCTGTATAAAACCATTTTAAAACATAGGAATAATAAATGCATAATTAATATTAATTAGGCATAACGTGGATGGATTAATGGCTAATTTACCCCCACAGCATGGCATGAAGTTCAACACTGGCCTAATAATTAGCCAAAGGATGTATTTGGCATGTAGTCTAATTTCCTGTTTGTCACAAGCCACGCGGAAGTTATAGAAACCATGTAGAAGATAGCATTTTGCAATTTTATGGATATCGTTAAAAAACGTGTTAAAAAAAAAAAGGGGAAAAAAGCCGTTCACATCAACCTTAAAACGCCACTGCTATGGTGAAACAAGGTGGTGGCAACATCATGCGGTGGTCCATCAGTGGTAGGAAAAGTCAAAATTCAGTGGATGGAGAAATGCAGGGTTATCTAGAGAAAAAGCTGCTAAAGGCTACAAAACATTTGGTTAAAAGTAATGACTTAGTTATACTGAATACAGAAACCAGCCACAACTATTAGCTTCTGTTTGTTTATACCATTGGAAGTCATACATCAGTGATCTTCTACATTGCACTTAGTTACTGCAATGTTTGTCCAGCACATCAAATCTATTTGATGTGATATTTGTGAGAAGCACTTTATGTGGGTTATGCTAGTAATTAGGTCCCTTTTCTCACCATAATAATATGGAATACAGAAAAAAGAAAGAACAAAGATAAATGGCAAAGCCAGAGACTCACCCTTGACATTTTCCTCTATGTGGATTGAGCATTAAACTCTCAGATATCCAGTCTATGATGCCTATGACCCTGATGCTGCTGTATGCCAACAAACTATCACCACAGTTTTTTACTTCTACTCTTTAGTTGTTTTCATATCCAGCAGTGAGAGACTGTGACAGAGGAAACAAATCAGGTAGGTGTGTGTTGTTGTGTTTGTGGACTCACAGTTTGGCTATCAGGAAATTCCATCTTGATCAGCTTGTGGGCGCATTCCTCAAAGTCCAAGCTGAAAAATAATTTCATTAAATTAATTTATATAGTGAAAAATACCACCTCAAGGCACTTTACAAATATATATATACATACACACATATATATACCGCACACCTATACATGATGAGCCAAATGTTTCAAATCTAAAAAAACATTTAAACTCTTTATCAGTAAAACCATGTAGCACAGGCTAAAATTTCTTTGGCCATATTATGTGGATATCATTTCTATGCCATTAAAAAGCAACAACACTCCGAAAATCACTCCACCACCAGATTTCTTAAATTAAAACTGGCCCTCCCAATAACAGCCTCACTCTCTCAAAGCCTTAAATAACAATCCAACTCAATCAAATATAGTAGGAGCTGTAAGTAACAGCCAACACCCAGAGACATAACTGAGTCACCATCTGTGCCAATGTGGATTTCTAAAGCACCGTGTTGTTTCTGTGTGAGAGTGTGCAGGAGTACCTGGACTGAATAGCAAGATAAATGGTTCGTCTGAAAGCAACAAGGTTGACCTCTGTCTTGTCAAAGATGGTAACCTTCTCATCTGAGAGGGAAGCAGAGAGAGGGGAGAGTTTTTAGTGATGTAGACGACGCGGCTTAAATTATTGCCAAACATTTCCTCCCTCAATATTCAGCTGAATACAAGCAAAAAAAAACACTTTAGGGACATAAGTTAACATCCTAAATGATGATGTTAAATCACAGCAGCACTTGAACAGAACCTTACAACCTTAAATACTGAATATTGCAGAATGTAACAGATTCTAGTTTCTCTTAATCTCTGCCCTGCCAATCTGGATTATGACCGACTTTAAATTTCTGCTGAGATTTGAAAATTTGTTGTCATGAACTTTGTTTTAGTTTTCCAAAAGTGAAAAAAACAAAAAGCAAAAAAAAAAAATAATAATAATAATCTAATCTAAAGGCTTCTCTAGGGGGCCCTTAACAGATGTAGACGTTTTATACCAAAGGACTATAAAGCTGTATCAAAAATGTTTTTAATTGATGCATCCATTAGTCCTCATTTGGCTCTTATTACAAAAATAAAAAGCTATGAAAGCATTTGCTATAAATTGATATGTTTGCAGACCAGAAAAACTATAAGCTTGCAATTTGGTAGTCAGCATTTTCAGGATCTAAACTTTTGATCACCAATGAAGGCAGATAGACCAGACAGTACCACTTGATTTTACTGTTAAAAGCTTCAAAAAGTTTATTTTCGTTATTGTTAGTCAGGCCTGAAACCCTTGGGGAATATCATATGCTTAAATAAAATATTAAGAACCAATGTGTTTAAGAATAACAGACAAAAAAGGAGCAAAATCTTATTTTTTTTATTTGGGTTAAAGTATCTTTGATTTGAATTTTGTCCTTAATTTGTCAAAAAAAAACACAAAAAAAACAGAATTTAAATAAGTTAGCAAACATTTCCATAGTTAATAGGTTTATAAAGCTAGCTGAGTCTAAAAATACAGGATTTTTAAATCAAAATACAAAACAAATGATACTAAAAAGGTTACAAAGACCCTCACTAACATGGTTTTCATAGTATGTGGTAAAAATGAGCATAATGACCCTTTATTGAAATCATCAGAGACTTTAATCTATCAGTCTTACCTTCTCCCCCTTCCTCGTTCTCCTCTTCCTCCTCCTCGTCTTCGTCGCTGCCATCTCCCTCCTCTCCTGAATCGCTGCTGCCCTCGTCTAGGATATCTGATAGAAGGTGACAGCTGATTGGTCAAACTGTGAGAGAGGAAATAACTGAACTAAACCTCAAAATGAAGGCCTTTCTAACCTCTCTTAATGGTTTTGTATTTCTCCTCGTTCTCCAGGAAGTCTGGGTCCATCTTGAAAACGTCTACAAGGACACAAACACTGATTAAAGCGGACCCAAAACATATATATATATATATATATATATATATATTGTTAATTGTGCTCCTTTTTCTGCATCTTACTGAGAATATCCTCTGGGTTATACTCGTCATCCAGAGGCAGCATGTGGGTGAACTGGTCCTCTTCGTCCACCAGGTCCAGGCCGTCAGGGATGACAGGGTGATCTTTAAAACCATCCTTCCTGATGGCAAACATCACCTCAATCATGTACTGGATCCTTTTGTCGATGGTCGACTCATGGAGGATGTTCCTGAGACGCTCAAATATGGCTGCAAAGAGAGAAGGAATTTTTTTTTTTAGATATTCCGTACATTTCAAATGCAGAAATAAAATGAACATTTTCAAATTAAAAGAACAAGTTTTAGATCAAATCTGCCCTTTCAATAATAAGTGTACGTTAGAGTTCACAAATATGTTTCGTTTTTTCCCCACCCTTTAATTTCCTTTTATAGCTTTTTTTTTTTATAAACAAAAAAGGTCTGCAATATTTTCTAATAATTTCTAAAATCCAATTAAATTAGATGCTATGCAAAGACCTGATCTCTCTATAAATGTAACACTGAATTCCTAAGCAAAGCAACTTGGAACATAAATACATTTCTTCCTTTACATAGATTGTTTTCGTGTAACTAAACTGGGATGGCTAAAGATGCAGACATAAAAGTCAAATGATGGAATAAAATAGATAAAAATGTTCATTCATATTCTGGGGAGATCTTATCTGTGGGTATATCTGGGTGCTTACCTCAGATATTTACTATTACCACTGGTCTGATCAGGTCTGGACAGACCGTAGGAGAACAGAAACTGTTGAAAGGGTGTCAATCGAACAAAGAGCAGCCATTTTGACTCGGTTGAGTAAGAAAAATAATATTTCAAAAATAAATGGTAGAGTACTAAAGTTATAAAATTCACTTCATTAGATTGCAACCCACATACAATTTAACCAGCAGGAGGCTAAAGAGGTTAATTTACTAGAAAGATAAGCAGACAGACTAATGAGGCATGAACATTTTTTGGATTTGTATGAAATATTTCTTCAGCTTCAAGCCTTTAAAATAAATAAATTACAAAAACTTAAAACTAGAAGGAAGGAGAACCAAAAGCGATAAGAAAGGAAAAAGCAAGAAAGGAGGGAGATAGGACATAAGGAAGGAAGAAAAGCATTATATGAAAAATAGGGAATAATGACAGTTAAAGACACAAGCATTGGAGGTAAAAAGGACACCAAGGAAGAAGGATGCTTATCCATTTGATCAGATCACATTATGTTAAAGTGAGTGATGATGCCCACCATTGATTCCTCGAGGTGAGACCTCGGTCAGTTTGAGTCCGCACTCCTTCAGGAAAGAGATGGCCACCTCCACGCTGTCGTCGGTCGGACGCTCCAGCAGCAGAGTGAGCATTTCCAAACATAAAACCTCATGGGCCTAAAGAGGGAACGAAGTCAGAGAAGCAGGAAGACCATGAACAGAGATAAACAACCTCACTGTATGCAACTCCACCGAGTTACAATAGAGGAATGAGAAAGCAGAACCTACCACATTTTGGTTGATGAGATGAGCCACAAACTTCGAAGCTGTCAGGCATTGTTGCTGCAAAAGAAGGTTTTAATGAACAAAAGGTAATAAAAACAACAACCTTTTAGACACATTTAGTGTCACAGTGAGGATAAAACTGTTCCACTGCCCAATTAACTGCCTCAACCAAAGTGAACATATTGCACAAACTTCAACAGGTTAGGTTGAAAAGCTCCCCCTACTGCCAATTACTGCTCTTATTTAGCTCCAGACCCATCTCCACTCAGTGCTTTGGACTCAAAAGGCTTCAATCTGTTCACACTGGAAAACTTCTACCTCAGGGAATTTGGGTGCATCCATTACACTAAAATTGCTCATTCATTCGAAAGCTACTAACAATTAATGACTGACTAACATTTCTAACCATTATACTTCGACTGCATATTGATGATAAATGTTAAACAATTTAAAGTTACTTTGAACCCAAAATTAAGCTCCTAAAAAAACTGAATGTTCCACAAAAAGAAATAAATACAAAATTTTAAGATTGAAATATCACATAACAGCTCGTTAATTCACAGGCTATTAAGTATGCTAAATTAAAACCCAACTGGTTACCAAACACATTTTTTGACCTCAGAGAAGATTAAAAAGAGACGTAGGAGTGCAGTTAAGTGGTGACTACACATGCTGTGACTGGCTTTTAGTCACCTTGAGGTTGCGGCGGTAGCTCCTCCTGAAGTTTAGAATGAGGCGCTTAAGGATCAGCTCTCCAATCTGTGGGAACTTTGAGTTGATGATGGCCACCACAGCAGCATAGACATGAGTAAAGATGGGGGAAGCTGCCTGTGCCTGGAGCACTGACCGAGCCAGGAGACCCCTAACAGGAAGACAGAGGAGTGGTCAAGTTACAAGAGCAAACCTCTTCCTGCATGTGATTCCAGTAAAGGCTGTTTTATATTGTTTAAGAAACATTTAAAAGGTTAATAAGTAAATCAGAATGTGAATTAGCGCACTTATTGTCGTTGTGTATCTGAAGTAAACGTTTACCTTCCTCTGACGATGTTTTCCTGCAGCAGCTCCTGGATGATGTTTACAATGTTGGACACATTGACCTTGTTGATCAGACCATTGATGGACTTCTTCAGAGCCTCCCAACTCATCCTCTGATAGGCCAGGCTGTAAAAAAGACAACATCAGCAGTCTTAAACTCCACTTATGAACATACATTTTACATTTAATGCAACGCACTTGACTGTTCAACCAAGCAATGTTTAGACTGAGATAATACATGTATCTGTGTGTTATTTAAATGTAGAGAGTCAGGATCATAATAATCATACCCTTCAGATTCGATTCACCAAACAACCTAACAAAAATATTGGGTTGAATGACGTCTATGGGACTCTGTAGACCAGCGGTCCCCAACCTTTTTTGCACCACGGACCGCTATATGTCAGACAATATTCTCATGGACCGGCCGGGGGGAGGGGTTTGTACGATCAATTAAATTTATACGACTGGCATAAAATCAAATACAAACAGCATAAAAATAAAACAACAACCCGGTCCCATCGAGGCGTAATTGGAGAAAATGACAGATGAAGTGTGCTCCTGGTGTCCAGTCTGCTCCGTAGCTTTGTTTTGGTCGCTGTAACCGCAGAAAATCCCGCTTCACAAAGATAGGATGTTATAGAAAGGATGAGTCTTGAACTGAATTAACCTGCGTCAAGAGGCACAGATGCACCGACTGATGTAATTGGGAGAGAATGCCGCAATTTTTTATATTTTTCAAAATAAAACATCACTCAGACTCTGATCGTCGATAAATTATATATATATATATATGTATATATATATATACTTTTTTCTGTGCGGCCCTGTGTCAGTGGTTGGGGACCGCTGCTGTAGACTGCAAAGCCTCCAAGTGTTCAATCAAAGCAGATCGGCGGTCTATTTTGATTGGACCTTTGCAGAAATTCAACAGTAATAAAAAGAGCCAGACAGGAAGTAAGACAAGGCATCCATTTTTCTTCTACCCCTTTTCTGACTGCAGAATTTAAGCACCGTTTACAATTCTGGCTTTTATTTCCTGATGAGGATTACCAGTAACATACTCTCATATGAATACTCAAACCTAGAGGTGAAGAAAAAAAATAGATTTGAGCTCAAATTGCGTTTCTAACATTTAAAGATTCGGAATCGATTCTCATTTTCTTTAAAAACGATTTTTTTTTTGTGGGTGCGGATGTGCCTGATCAGGCACTGTAGTGTTTGGTCAAACTAATGAGCAGCATGAGCTATGCACATGCATGCAAGCGTTAGCCTAGCAGGCTACAGCGTGGTGTGTAGTGTTGTGTGCGCTACTGTGTTTGTTGCCGCTAAAGTATGGATGACGAAGAAAAAGAAATTCAACCGCCTCTGCGGTCTTTAAAAGCAACCATTTGGAAACATTTTGGATTTTACTTTCAACCCGGCCCGGGTAAGAAAGGGTAAGAAAATTTACCGTATTTTCACGACTATAAGGCGCACTTAAACGTCTTTTTTTTCCCTCAAAATGTGCGGTGCGCCCTATGGTGCGGTGCGCCTTATGTGTGTTGTAACTGCGACTTTTGAGACCACCTCATTGAGGAGATGATGAAAGAGTGGCTGAATGTAAGGAGACCAGGTGTTTTTTTCCACTCATCACCATCGCTGTTAATATGTAACTCCATGCGTGCCCATCTCACAGCTGATGTGAAAAACATGGGGAAACAAATTAACCCTGCGCTCGCTGTTCAACCGCTCGACATCGGTGTGAACCGGACCCAGCAGGTGCAGCAGAAGCAGCGAGTTTACATGCAAAGTCAATGGTTGACGCGCGTATAGGCGCAGCAAAAGGTCCTGCAGCGCGTTTTGAGCTGCAGGTGCAGCGCGTCGGGAGCGTGCCGCCAACGCGCTGCTGCTGCTCGAGATGGAAAAATTGAAGTTTTGCTGCTGGACGCGCCGCATCAACCAATCAGAGAAGCTGATCTGGGAGCTGACAGCGAGACAGACACAGCGCTCTGATGACATATGATATTAACGCAAATGAAACGGGCTGGGGAGATGATGAAAGGCAGGTGTATGTGAGGAGACCAGGTGCTTTTTTCCACGCATCACCATCGCTGCGTGCCCATCTCACAGCCGATGTGAAAAAAAAAGATGAATCAAATGAACGCTGTGCTCGCCGTTATCCCGGGGGGTCTGACAAAGGAACTTCAACCGCTCGACATCAGTGTAAAGCAGCCGTTCAAAGTAAGGCTGTGAGCGGCGTGGGAGCGATGGATGACAGACGGAGAGCACAGTTTCAGGATAAGTGGAAGGCAGCGCCGGGCAAGTTACGCCACCGTTTGCGGATGGATTGTAGATGCTTGGACTAACGTGTCTGCTGGCTCTGTTGTTCAAGCTTTCGCAAAAGCCGGCATTATTTCTGAGGAGCGAAAGTGACTGACAGCGAAGAATGGGAAATTGGCATGTCTGATTTAGCGCAGCTGTTTAATTCAGAAACAGAGGATGATGACTTTGATGGGTTTGATTAATACTTTGTAATAAATACATGAATAAAGCACAAACATACTCAGTTTTGCTCCCGCTCTATTTTTCAACCTGAAAACTTAATTCAACAGCAGCCTCTGGTCTCCTCCTCCTCTTCAGCGCGGTGGCTGGCAGGTGTTTTTTCATCTAAATAATCTAAATCTTGCAGCTATATTTGCTGTGATCAGTGGGAATAAAGTAGTTTTAATATGTTTTTAAGTGAGAAAGGCCACCTGAAAACTTCATAATTGCAGTCAGTTCATCCAGATTATCTATTTCTGTCGGAGGCGCTCAGACCCCCACATACCAGCGGTACACCGACAGTAAATCCCTTCAACAGCAGCCTCACACGGCGGCTGGCAGGTGTTTTTCATCTAAATAATTTACAGTGCAGGCACCAGGATACCGGCAATAAAAGCGAACATATTCCGTCGGCAGGTTTCAGGATTTTAAGTTAATTTAGGAGTAATCACAGCGCTGTGTCATCTGCGATGTGTCTGTCTCATGGCCAGCTCCCAGGTTTGATTAATTTGTAATAAATACATGAATAAAGCACAGTCATACTCAGTTTTGGGCCCGCTGTATTTTTAAAATACGCAGTAGAGCTATTTAAAGGTAGTAGAGGACATGTACCTGTATATAAAAAATGCGCCCTATAGTCCGGTGCGCCTTATGTGTGTGTTAAATACAGAAATGGGACACATAACTGAGACTGCGCCTTTTAGTACGGTGCGCCTTATGGTCGTGAAAATACGGTACCTTTCGGTGTTTACATTATTGCAATAGGTAAATAAAACATTTAAAATGATAAATTCTTTATAAATGTACTCTTCTTTCATGCCAGCAGACTGGAATAGATCCTGAGAATTGTTTTGAATCGTAAATTAATCCTTTCTGAATTGAATCGTATGGATTTAAAAGAATCGGGAAAAAATCTAATCGTGATCCCAAATCGAATTGTGGGAATCCCAAAGATTCACAGCCCTACTCAAAGCAGCCCATCTCTTGGTTTGCACTGAGTGGTTGAAGCCTATATGTTTCGGATCGGAGCCTGTAGAGTCGGTCACAGGTGTTGCGTTTTGAGTGTAAAACAAATTTCCAAAAGACAATCAGTAAATGGGTTTGTAGTTTATAAGACTAAACTATAATCTAACACTGCTGTAATCTTCCTGCATCAACAAAGAGATTAAGTAGGATCTAACCTGCTCTTGTCAGTGATTTGCTGCTGCATCATGCGCAGTTTGGCAGGAGGGATGTAAGCGCCACCAGTCCTCGTCAGGATTGGGTCCAATTCCTCTTTTTTCTTCTTGACAGGGGGCTCTTCAGCTGCATCTGGCTCCTTCTTCGCTGTAGGGGAGGCAGAGCGGTCCCGCCTCCTGAACTCTGAATCCTCGTCTCTGTTGCCTCGTCGATCAAAACGTCTATCCCTATCATCACGTCGATCATGATAGCGATCCCTACAACAAAGATAATAGAATTAGGATTAGGTTATTTCTATAGGCATTAATACAAACTGTATTCATTAAATACCTGTCCAATGGAAGGTCTCTTTAATGGAGGTCTATCAAAACGTGTCACTGTTTCTTACCGTGCATAGCGTCTTCTGTCGAAGCGGTCTCTGCTCCGGTCTCTTTCTCTAGATCTCGAACGGTCCCGTCCTCTTGATCTGGATCTGTCTCGTCCCTTAGACCCAGACCTGTTCCGTTCCCTAGACCTAGATCTTCTCCGCTCTCTGGATCTCGAGCTTTGTCTTTCTCTGGATCTGGACCTCGATCTTTGTCTTTCTCTGGATCGGGACCTTTGTTGTTCTTTTGATCTGGACCTTGACCTTATTTGTTCCCTTGATCTGGACCTCGACTTTTCCCGTCCCTTGGAACTTGATCTGTCCTTTTCAGTGGATTGGGATCTGCTTTTTTCTTTGGACCTGGATCTGTCTTCTTTCCTGGAACCCTTACTCTCTCTGGAAGAAGATCTATCACGTTCCTTGGACTTGGATCTCTAGAATGACAACAAAAAAGGAATCAGCATTTATTCACCATTTCCAAGTAGTAAACCAACAACAATTATCTTAATGCAGGCTGAAATTGTCACAAGACAATTTTCCTGCATGTCACGAGAAATGCAGGAAAACATGCTGCCTTCTGCTAAAGAGTATTTGCGACAGTTTCGGAATTATGTAAAGGCCTATAGCTAGCTGCAGAAGTCGAGTCTATGATGCCAGTCAGGTAGATGCATGATTTGTATTCAAATTGTTCTTCTGAGGTGGTTTTCACAAATAAAGAGATAGTTCTCAGTCCTATGATTCAAACATGGCAAATGTCTGTAAGAGAATCCAAATTATGCCTCAGATATTTGTGGGCAGTTTGACATACACTTAACTATCTCTTCATACAATTATTGGATAATATCTATCTTATACAACTCCTGAAGAGCATAACCACAGGTCATGATGGACACCCTGAGTCTGTGCAGGCACCAGGCATTAAGTCTGAATTCTGATCAGATGCTAACAGACCCATCCTCATCAGTAAACAAGGAAAAGCAATAGATATTTATTATGTCTATGATGGAGGCAAAGAACACATGCAAAAGGTCAGGCTATGCCCCCCTCCAAGGAAATATTGTACCATTTAATTTAAAAGCACCAGTCTAAAGCACTGCATCAGAATCAGAAATACTTTAATAATCCCAGAGGGAAATTACTTTTGTTACAGTTACAGTTGTTGCATTACAACATTTAAGCAAAATTAAAGGATAGTATGAATCTAAAGTAAAAGGAATTCAATATTTTCCAGCCATATTTTCTCTGACTCCCTTCAAAGACTGAAGATATTCTTTATCTCAAGACTATTTCTCATAATTCCAGCTTTTTTCCATTTTTCCGTCACTTTATCTTTAAATATTTTAAATATTTAATATTTTAACAGTGCAACCTCATTTTAACACCCTTCACAGTTATAGAAGGGATATTTTTTATTGGTATTATGATAAAGAAACTTGCTGGGGATAGATAGGGTGTTACACCAAGAGAGCTCTTTGTTTGATGAAATAAACTTAAAAAAGGGATTTATTCAAGCTGTGAATGAATAAAAACTTATCTTTTACAATAATACCACTTTTGCTCTTTTAAGAACACCTTTTGATTCACCCAATGTGGCTTGATTATACAAATTACACAACGTCTTCAAGACTCTAGAAAGCCATGAAAATGTAAAACTTAATTTAAGTAAAAATAGAAAACATTATTAAAGTACATGTAAAAATGTATATTTTGTGTGACTAAATAGAAATACAGAAATTATGATACCCCTTTCCCACTGGCCAAAAAACAAAACAAAACAAAAAAAAACATTTAAATGTGGGAACAATCCGCTTTTAGTGGCAGTAGGAACAGGTCACTGATGCTACCGAGGTCAAACGACTCGGCAAGACACCGGCGTCAAAATTGCATCATCTCTGATTGGCTTGCTGTAGGAAGACCAGAGCCTGATTGACCCGTTAAATTACGTGACACCATTGAACACAACATACAGACATCAACACACCGCGCAGCAGTGTCTCTTTCGACTACGTAATTAGTCGAAACAACTGGTTAAATTTGTTAAACATGGACAGATAAAAGAGCAGAACAATAAAGAAAACTGACTACGCCCCATCTTCCTTTCATGTTGCTCTCCATTGTTTGATTTCTAATTTTTAATGATTTCTGTCGCAGTGGTGACATCATCAAAGCTAACCCAGCGTGATGGTGTCACCACACCCACAGCTGTGGGGGGACAGAGCCCACGCAGCTTACCAGCGAGGAATCAGACCCAGCTTTTTCTGCCAGTGGGAAGGGAGCCAAAAGCCGATTTTCAGTGGGTCGACATGTTTGAAAAACCTGGTTTAAAACCCTAATTTCAGTGGGAAAGAGGCTTAAGAGAGAAATATTCCAGGGATGTCCTTACGCCTTTTCATCTGGGGCTATGTCTAAAACTCTAATATAAAATAATGAAAACTTAATTTTGGATATAATATAAGCATCACTATAAGCATAATTAGACAAAATAATTTTTCATACTTGGTTGGTGGCATAGCTCGTTTACATGCAATTTATCAGGCCGCCAATGTAAAGACAGCCCAGTGCACAGCCGATAGTAAGGGGTCTTTGAGACAGGACAACACACACCGCTTTGCTCAAGCTAGTTCCTTCAACAATCGTCCAAGTCCAAGCATCCAAAACACTGAGTCGTAACTCACAACTCCCGCTTTGGTCGGCTCAATCCAATCAGGTAGTAGCATCCATGCTAATATTCCGATGATCTAGCTCTAATAGTGAAGTGCCTTAATGAAATTAAGTCTCCCTTCATGGATGCCACATCTCAGCTCACTATTAGAGCCGCTCTCTAGTGTAACCAAAGCCATAAGGAAACTGTTTCTGAGATAACTACCAACACCCATTGGATCTACATGATTCAACATAACAGATTTGAGATTCAAAACAATAAATCTTTGCTGAAATTTGACTGATTTTCTTGTCTGATGCTACAATCGGCCCCAGTTTTCGTAACATCTATCGTATACACACGCAAACATATATATTGTAGTGGGGAAAAAAGTATTCAACTATTCACCCTAGTTAAATAAACGGCGATTGATGGATTTCACTCAGTCGGCACCTTATTTTCATATCTTTGCAAAGAGAGAACAGTTCATCATACAGGCGTTACTGCTCTGTATTCAGCCCTGTTCTGACTAGACAGAGTTTGTCTCCCTTACTTATGTTGATGAAAAAACTGTGAAGATTGTGTCAGAGTCAAAACAAATTACACACACTTTTATATATATATATATATATTAGGGCTGCAACAACGAATCGATAAAATCGATAAAAATCGACTTTTAAAAGCGTTGGCAACTAATTTAATCATCGATTAGTTGTGTCGCGCGATTAATGCGTCATTCGCCGCCACCGTCATCCGGGGGAAGAAAAAAAATATGGCGGAGCGAGTAGCGCCGCAGTTGCAGTGTTGCCAACTCAGCGACTTTTCAGACCCCTCCAGCGACTATTTTTCAAAAAAGCGACTAGCGACAAATCTGGCGACTTTTTACGGTGTCACTGGCGGCTTTTGCCTGCCGTGGGGCGCCTCCATCATCCCAACCCCTTTCTCCCTCTCTCACAGGAATCCCTCTCAGCGCGGCAGTCAGAGCCGCAGGTTTTTAGTGAGGAGTTTACCCTCAGCGTCCAGACTGCAAATGAAGCGCGCATGCGCCAGGATTGACGGCGCAAATTGATCACAATAATTAAAACAGCCTGCGCTTTGTAAAGTGAAAAAAGTCGTAACATGCAACTTTTGTAAAAACAAATGAACATGGCACGGAAGCACCACTGTTATGACGCAGCATCTGAAAAGAAAACACGTTGGAGCCTTCGATGGCGTGAAGAGAGCAGATCAGCAGGATACAGACAGGGATAAGGTTGGCTACTTATTTTACTTTTCATTTCATTTGAATTAGCTTAAGCAGCGTTTATATTTTCTTTATAAATAAATTAACTTGCAAATTATGAGGGCAAGGCTTTTAAAGTTTAAATCTTCTGGCAAAGATAAAGAAGATCCTGCAATTTATGGAAGTAAAGCAGAATAAAATCCAGCAAGTTCAGTAATATGTCAGTTAATTATATGCCACATTCCCATGTAAATATCTGTCTTTGGAGGATGTGTTTTTTAGCACCCCTAGTTCTCTCATTTTTATTCCAAATACAATTTATAATTTGACCCACAGGGCTATTTTTATCTCTATGGTTCAGTATTTTCTCAAGCAGCAACTTTAACTGCTATACTTTCCTGTCTTAAAAGGCAAGAACTCTTCTAGTCTAAAAAAACCTCATTTGTTGAAATGGGGGGGCCTATTGTTTGAGCCCCTTAGGGGCTTTAAAAACAAAAATGTCTCTTTTTGCGCTTTATGAAACAAAGTACCCTATATTTTGTGGATGTACAGCTACATTTCTCATGTAAGTTTGCGTAGTTTTAACACAAACATTTCTTTTTCATATTGCACCAGTACAGTTAATGAGCAACCTGTACTTGTGTGCTTGTTTGTTCTGTCTAAAATGTTTATTTTGGAATAAAGAGGTTAACATAAAAAATATTTTTTGTCCGATTCATCGATTAATCGAAAAAATAATCGGCCGATTCATCGATTTTTAAAATAATCGTTAGTTGCAGCTAGGGTTGGGAATTGAAAAGATTTTCACGATTCCGATTCCCTTTTCGATTCTATGAAACGATTCGATTCTTTATCGATTCTTTTTTCGATTCCAATTTGGGGGAAAAAGGAGAACAAACAGTTTGATTATCAGAATCAACTTTGTTTACTTAACTATTGCACAATCTTACAAACTCAACAAGATCAAGATGTCCACAGGAAATGTGAAACTGGAGTAACATCTGTGTTTAAATGAAAAATAAATATACAAGAACAAACTTAATAACCAACAATGTCTAATAACAAATGATGGGATAATAACCTATTTTAAATAACAAAAAATACTAATTATAAAACAGTAGTAGGGAAAATTAACAGTTATTTTGCAGAAAGATGAGCATATCTGCTTTTTCTGGAAGGATACAGGATCTTTCAGGGCTTATGGTGTCTCCAGCCGTGGAGAACACCCTCTCAGATGGGGTGAAGGAAGCCTGCACACAGAGGTAGTTTTCAGCCAGTCAGATAGCAAGGGCAGCACATCTTGCTTGTTCCACCACCACAGTGTGGCGCTATCCCTGCAGGGGATGGAGGGCAAGCTTTTATAGAGCTGGATTTCCTGATCTACCCTCTGGGCTAAGGAAAGACGGGGCTTTGATTCACAAAGTGACCGCAGCTCGTTGTCTTCCTCCTCGAATAGTTCTTCCAACTTGCGTAACTTGCGTAACTTGCGTAACTTACGTAAAAAACGTGACGTAAGTCGTGCTCCCCAGAGCCGGCGCTCTAGGCTCTGGTGCTGCGGGAATCGGAAAAAGAATCGTTCAGTGAGCTGCCAAACGATGCCATGGAATCGGAAAATACGGAACCGGTTCTTAACAGGAACCGGTTTTCGATTCCCATCCCTAGTTGCAGCCCTAATATATATATATATATATATATATATATATATATATATATATATATATATATGTGTGTGTGTGTGCAAGCGAGATGGATGGTAATTCTGACGTAGCTCTGTTTTTAGTGTGATCCTAAAATTAATGTAAAATTTTTTGCTGCTAGCTGCACCTTGAAACCAGTGGTTTAACTGCTCACAGAGGAATGTAAAAGCTTAGCTTGTCATGAACTGCATTTTCACATAAAAGCATTCACCTCTACTCTGCTTATTGCTTAAAAATATTTTGCGTACTGCTGTTAACCTCTCTAACATCACAGCAGAGTTATGCTGTTGCGTTAGTCTAACTAGTCATCAGAGCTTTGTCATGCAGCACAGCTAAATAGGCACTTCTTAAGTGATAATTTAAAATGTTTATCTTTAATTCAACATTATATTTACCAACAGAACCACACTTAGTCTATTTCACGCCTTTGTTACCAAGCAACAAATATAATACTCCCGGATCAGACTCTCGATCCATTCATTCTTCTGTTCTAGCGTCCCTCCCTCTGCTATGGCAGCACTTCTCTTACAAAGATCAGTGAGGATCCGCTTAACAATGAACAGTGGTGCCCTCTACTGGACGCCAGTAACATCTCAACACTTAAAGAACGTCCTAAACAGAGCTTATCAACTAATTGAATGGAACACATTTTAATGTAGAAAAAAACAGAAAATAATCTTAAATTGATTGTTTGTTTACATCCCTAATTGGCACAAACCTATTGTGATGCTGATATATCGTCAATCCCTACTAATGACGTTGCATAGTGGCGGCAGTGATTGTACCAGTCTATCATGGTAAAGCCAAAGCTGACCTGAAGAATGATGCTTTGATCAAGGTAGAGGAAACCAATTTAGGAGGGAGGTTAAAGTTATTGATATGGCAGCGGATTCATTTTTATTTCGTAGTTTACACTTTGAGAAGTCGAGAGAGAGCTTAACTCTAACAAATTGATCTTACTTGTACGTGAGCAACACTGCTCCTAATCTTCCTTAGAGCTCTTGAATGTTCATCGTCATCATCACTGCTGCTGCTGCTGTCTGAGCTGCTGGAGTCAGAGGCCTTTGACTGGTTACGACCTGCAGAACTGTCCTCAGGAGAGGACTGCTTTCTAGGGTCTCTCTCACTGTCATTAGCCTGCTGGGGTCTTTGTGCTCCTGGACTAGATTCATCCTCTGAAGGTCCTACAATCAAAAAGTACAATATATTTGTTAGATACATACAAAACAACAATAAATATGGAAACTGAAGAAGTAGAGACAATAAAGTTACCATTTTTCTCTCTTTGTTTAGGACTGGAGCTTTCACTTCTTGCTGGAGAATCCATCCTTCTAAAATTAAGAGATTCTTATTTAATCCCAGAGGGGAAAACAAATATAGACACACAGAGATTGCACTGATGAAAACAGCAACCTTCTAATCAGTAACTCTGTCTTTATTATTTACAGCAAAGACCTCATATAAGTACCTTTAATGCTTTGACCTACTAAGAACTGTCACATTTACAGATAGTGAGAATCTTAAGTCTACTTGCAAAAGTTGCATTAACATTTGGTGGATAACAGGCTGTAGTTAAAGTTAGTTACTATGTTTATCTGATAAATTGTAGATTGTCTAATTGATATTAATGGGGTGACAAATTCTATAGGGAGCTCTGGGAAGGCCAAAATGGAGTTCACCCATGAAGCATAAAGTTAACTTCAGTACCTTGTTCTGTTGTCACTTGTTTTAGGAAGATTAACTTTGGAAGCAATGTTATTCGGACAGAGATACTAAATAAATATCTAAATTAGATGTGAAACGCAGATCGGGTATCAGCTCTGTATTGAATAATTAGCTGGATAGGATATTGGTGATTTGAAATCTTATATAGGAGGTCCATTCCAGTGCATTTTACATTGAACTTTTAGTTTTTTCTTTCCGCTTCTCATTTGTTAACATATAATATAAAGTAAAAATATATCTGTGATCATTTGCTTCTTTTTTAAACAATGTTTATGTCAAGGCTAAAGCATTCACTCACATGGCAAACGGCTCATCCTTTCAACAGTTGATTCGGATTAGTTTCGGCCGATATCCCCAGCTTAGGTATCGTATCAGATTGGATCAAAAAGAAAAAAACTGGAACTGGATCGATGCGTCTTATTATTTTATTATGAACAAATGTTGGTATATTGTTACAGTGAATAAATGTTAAAAATGTTGCATTTCTTTTCATTTCATTTGCTAGAATTATTACTATAATTAAAATTTTCCAACTCACTTTGAGATAATAAAAAAAAAAAAATTCAATTTTATTTCACAAATTTAGTCTGCAATGTGGCTTAATTTGTTTCTGTCTTTTATCCTCCTTCCTAGAGAACAACTGTTTTTTTTATTTCCTATTCTGTATGATGAATAGCAAATAATTTTGCCACACATAACTTGTTGCCTTCTAGAGGTCCCTAGCAGATATATTAAAAAAGGCATTCTCAAAGTCAGCCCTCAAGGGCCGCTATCCTGAAGGTTGATATTTCTCCGCTTCAGCACAGCTAATTCCCATTGATAGCTCATTAACAGACATTTGCTGAAATGCAATCATTGGAATACAGGTGCTGGTCATAAAATTAGAATATCATGAAAAAGTAGATTGATTTCAGTAATTCCATTTAAAAAGTGAAACTTGTATATTATATTCATACATTACATACAAACTCATATATTTCAGATGTTTATTTTGTTTAATTTTGATGATTACAAATGAAAATCTCAAATTCATCATATCAGAAAATTAGAATATTACTGAAGACCAATAAAAACAAAGGATTTATAGAAATGTTGGCCAACTGAAAAGTATGAACATGAAAAGTATGAGCATGTACAGCACTCAGTATTTAGTTGGGCCTCCTTTGGCCTGTATTACTGCAGCAATGCGGCGTGGCATGGAGTCGATCAGTCTGTGGCACTGCTCAGGTGTTATGATAGCCCAGGTTGCTCTAATAGTGGCTTTTAGCTCTTCTGAATTGTTGGGTCTGGTGTATTGCATCTTCTTCTTCACAATACCCCATAGATTTTCTATGGGGTTAAGGTCAGGAGAGTTTGCTGGCCAATTAAGAACAGGGATACCATGGTCCTTCAACCAGGTACTGGTAGCTTTGGCACTGTGTGCAGGTGCCAAGTCCTGTTGGAAAATGAAATCTGCATCTCCAAAAAGTTGGTCAGCTGCAGGAAGCATGAAGTGCTCTAAAACTTCCTGGTATGTGGCTGCGTTGACCCTGGACCTCAGAAAACACAATGGACCAACACCAGCAGATGACATGGCACCCCAAACCATCACTGACTGTGGAAACTTTACACTGGACTTCAAGCAACGTGGATGAAGTGCCTCTCTTCTTTTCCTCCAGACTCTGGGACCTTGATTTCCAAAGGAAATGCAAAATTTACTTTCATCAGAGAACATGACTTTGGACCACTCACCAGCAGTCCAGTCCTGTTTCTCTTTAGCCCAGGCAAGACGCTTCTGACGCTGTCTGTGGTTCAAGAGTGGCTTGACACAAGGAATGCGACAGCAGAAACCCATGTCTTTCATACGTCTGTGTGTGGTGGTTCTTGAAGCACTCACTCCAGCTGCAGTCCACTCTTTGTGAATCTCCCCCACATTTTTGAATGGTTTTTGTTTCACAATCCTCTCCAGGGTGCGGTTATCTCTCTTGCTTGTACACTTTTTTTCGACCACATCTTTTCCTTCCCTTCGCCTCTCTATTAATGTGCTTGGACACTGAGCTCTGTGAACAGCCAGCCTCTTTAGCGATGACCTTTTGTGTCTTGCCCTCCTTGTGCAAGGTGTCGATGGTCGTCTTTTGGACAACTGTCAAGTCAGCAGTCTTCCCCATGATTGTGTAGCCTATAGAACTAGACTGAAAGACCATTTAAAGGCTTTTGCAGGTGGTTTGAGTTAATTAGCTGATTAGAGTGTGGCACCAGGGGCCATCAATTTTGAACCTTTTCACAATATTCTAATTTTCTGATATGATGAATTTGAGATTTTCATTTGTTGTCATTTGTAATCATCAAAATTAAACAAAATAAACATCTGAAATATATGAGTTTGTATGTAATGTATGAATATAATATACAAGTTTCACTTTTTAAATGGAATTACTGAAATCAATCTACTTTTTCATGATATTCTAATTTTATGACCAGCACCTGTAAGCTGTTCTAAATCAAGGAAACCTCTAAAACCTGCAGGAAAGCAGCCCCTAACCCCCAGATTTCACCTCCTCTGTCAGCGCTCCGCCCAGCCCCGCTCATGTATGTGGTGCGGAGCACTTGTGCATCCATGTTTATCAATGAGAACTGTTCCACATCCACCGCTACACCTCCGCTCGTCACTGACCACATACATCCTTCACTGTCTCAAAACAGCTATTTTTGTTCGGCTGCAGTCCAGCCAGCGTTAAGCGTTCATTACCGCATGTTTTTCTCCTATGAATTAAATATCATGCATGCTCTGCTCGAGCTTCAAAAAAGTTGGGAGCGGAGCGAGACAGAAGGAACCGCAGAGGCTGCAGGCTTTTCTTTGCGCAGGCAGTCTGGAGCGGAGCGGTTGAGAAGCATGTGGGACTTTGGTGTAAGGTCCAACTTTGGGCATTCTTCGTAAATAGAGAGAGAAATGAAAACACAAAACAAAAAAGTCAAATAAATAACAAAGAAAAAAGGTATTTACACTGCTGGTTCAGCCCACAATCTGCTTTCATACACAAATCTTGAGACCAGACCAGAACTATACAACTGCATGAAATGTCTACCTTAAGTTTTTATAGTGAATTAAATGATTTTACTTCCAATTCCCTGTAATTACATGATGAAACATACTATACAAATTTATATCACTATACAATAAAGTACAATTGACATTAAAACATACGTATTAATCCCAAAGGGAAATGAGGCTTTGTAGAAGGTCATCAGCTTATTTCAATGATTTGTTCTAAATGTTGATACCTGTAGGCAGCATCTGGGCTACTTTGAGTTTTAATGCCTTCTTTAGATCTCTGTCAGCTTCTATGGCCCATAATCCTGGCAGGATTAAGGTATACTGTCCTGAAGCCATGTTTCACTAAAATATACATAATACATAATGAAATATTCTGGTGTGGTCCTTGCTAGGGCTTGGAGTACTTCTAACTTTTTTCTTGAAGATCTCATATTGCCCATAATGTCTGATAGAAGAGATGGCTTGAATTCCCTGCTCATCTCCCTTCTTGCTATAGCACTGTGTCCTTAGCACCTCCTTTTTAATCAGTTAGTACTTGCGGAAGTTGTTAAAATATTTCAGCTTTGAGGCCGCGTCACGCCAGGCATATACTGTGCAATATTTTCAATTGTTGCAAGCAGCGACAGCTAAAACTGCAACCGCAGGGTTTAAAAGTTCACAGCTCACAAAGTATGTTCTTCCACTGTGTGGCCCAATGCTCTGATACGATCTACTTGCACACACTACGTGTCCAAAGACCACACATCAGACTCAGCATCGAGAGATGCCGCTGGTTGGACTCTTCAATCTGGCAGAAGAAGACCTCTTGTGTTTGCACATGTGTTGCTCAAGGTTCTGGTAAATTTGCTCATAGCTCTGCTTCAACAGCAGGATTTGCTCGCGAATGCCTCACGACGGCCAACTGCATTTAAAAATTTTTTGGATTTTCTTCCGACCTTACGGGTCCTGATTGGGTGGTGGTTGTGAAAGGCTGATCTTCCCTCGTTACCCCCTGTATACTAAACAATGCAGGACGCACGATGAGGCTGAAACTCGGCCCAATTGAAAAATGCTCACACAACTGGAGAATCAGCCCGAAAATGGCAAAACAAATTGTACAGTGTATGCCCGGCTTTAGGGCATAGTGCTAGGAATCCTGAAGTTCTGAGTTCGAGTCCAAATCCCACAGACTCTGGGTCTCTAAGCAAGAACCTTAACCCCACACTGCTCCATGGGCGCCCAACGGTTGCAGCCCACTGCTCCCCAAGGGGATAGGTTAAATGCAGAAGTAAATTTCTCCAATGTGAGATCAATAAAGTTCAATTATTATCATTATTAGAGCTGGGCGATATGGCGATATATATCGTGAGGACGAGAGAAACACGTCTATCGTGACCTTTCTCCTCTATTTTTTCTATCGTGATAAACTTTTTTATTTTATCTTAATTTTTTTTAGCCAAGATTCTATACTGTTCACTGTCATGGCCGCAAATTGCATAACTGGTGTTCTTGGTTTGAGGTTGGGATTCTCATATTAGGAAACAAGATGATGGGTAAAAAATAGGCAATGAAAGATTTTTTTCAACCCTGTCCATCTGACGGACTATGAAAACATAAAATGCAACATCAGTTGTGGCATATCGTGATATATATCGTTATCGTGATATAAAATAATCCATATCGGGATATAGTTTTTTTTCCATATCGCCCAGCCCTAATCATTATTATTATTATATTAATGACCTGCTCCTCCCAGGTGTAAAAAACAAAACAACTTACTATGGTTACTCATAACAACTATAACTATAATATATTAACTATAATATATATACAAACACCAGGAAAAAAAAAAGAAACTCTGATCCACAGAGGAACTAAAATTATATATATATATATATATATATATATATATATATATATATATATAAAATAACTCCAGATTAGTCTAGCAGAGCAACTCCAAAGTGCAGCCACCTGAAAATAAAAATATATGAAGTTTTTAATGTAGGTGTCCTGCTCTATAAGTGTTTGTAAAGCGTCTGTGAGGAAACGGAAAAACATAGGAAGGCAATCGCCACTGTTAAAATCACAATGATTTACACAATAACTTAAAATAAATTAAATGCCGCAAATGACAAACCATCAAAATAGGAGAGAAGTCCAGACTTAGACCAGAAAACTCTATAATCTTCAATTTGGCTTCTTTTTTAGGCATTCCAATATAGATTATCTGGTTCGCAGCACTTGAAATAAACCTTCATTGTATGAGCAGCTTTTTCAAAGCACTACTTTAAATCTCTTCTTTATATATATTTTCTTCTATACATTGGGCCACCCAATGATTATGAAACCGTTGATCAATAACAGTCTAATATGAAATCTAATCAATATGTGATTAAATGTGTACTTTGATTTGTTCTCTATTTAAATCAATTGAAACACCAGTTTTAATAATTGATAAAGATTTAGATTATTAAAACCAACACAGTCTTTTGTTTTTCGTCACATCAGAATATAACGACAGCTGAAGAGTAAGGCGAGGAAAAAAAGAGCGGAAATCCCTAAATTACCCAAAATACGCATTTAATTAATTTACTGGGGATTAATTTGAGGACTCACGAAAACATTAACGCGGGTAACTAATAAATATTTCCAGCATAGGGGAGCAGTTTTATCCACATGTCTGCTTGAGTGAGCTAAAGTTAGCTGGTATGCTAACACTACCTTAATTCTATAATAAACAAAAGTAAATGTAGTCGAGACTACTGCTAAAATCCATCTAACCTGTTCTCCGTTTTTTTCTGGTTAAAAAACCTACGCTTCATGGGAAGCACGAGCTGTAAAATAATTTCTTACCGTCGCACTTTCAGAGTTTTCTTATTTTTACAGTCGTTTCTTGTGGCGGAAAACGTTCCGCTGTAAACACCTAGCTCTTCCGGGTTACGAATCACTTCCGGTTTTCAAAATAAAGGTTTAATATCCGTTTGAATGAAAAAAAAAAAGCAAAAGTAAAAAGCAAGAATAAAAAACAAAATAAAACAGGAGGCAATTGGGGGAAAATAAGAAATAATGGGCCGATCAGTCCTTATTAATACAGCAATATTTCAGTTGAATAGAAATATGTAGCTAACAGAGGTGACATGTTGACGGTAATGATGGCAACAAAGACAAAATGATAGAATTCAAAATCTCTAATAAAAGTTATGAAGTGTTAAAAATTATCATTGCCATAGCTATAAAATAAAGAAGCGATATACAGATATAGATTTGATTTAACCACCTTCTTTCAAAGAAGTTATCCTTCGTAAGAGAAAATAAGTAAAAATGTAGATTGTAGTTATTAACTTCTTAGAGCTCAACAGAAATAACTGAATATTGAGAAATAGTTGGATCACCATTGGCTAAAATACTAAACAATTCCACATAGTTGTCTAATGATGAATCTGACTTAGACTAACTTAAATGTCGTTTTGTATACACAAAGTGTATACTTTCTTTCTGAATAAAAGGTAATGCTGGCCACGAATAAAAGGCAACGCAAAAGGATTCAAGCCAGATGCACCTAGTTGAAAGAATTGGACCAGGATTGTGGAGGAGATCTGAATCATACAAATAAAAAATAGGCACACAATCTTTAGCTGGATATAGGTTTGTTTAACAGTGGAAGAAATTGACCATATTCCAAAGGTGTAGAATTGTTTCTATGAATACAGTTCAATGGATATAGTCTGCATTATACAAGAAAACCATTGTTCATTGTTTTGATTTTTCTGTTGTTGTTTTTTTTTACATATTAGATAGAAAAAAGCTGTAGAAAAATATTTTTGAAAAACAAATTTACCGGTAAAAGAAAAATTGCGATCATAAGATTACCGAGCAAACTTTGTGTGTTTCCAGAAAAAGGTCTTTCAAAAAATGAAAGCCAGTGTTTGACCAAAGTTTATTGGTGGAGATCTTATCATCTGGGGCATGGTGGTAGAATGATCATGATAGAGATATTACACAATTGTCTGAGCATTGACTCACACAAAATTACTTTTTCCTTACAGATCATTGATAACAGTTGGTTCAAAAGTTTGCATTTTATTTCCACATAATTTTAAGAGTCAAAATCCTAACAATACTGAACCTGTAATGCTTTGGTTTGATGTAATCTAAGGTCACTTCCAAGTAATCTTAGTAAAATGCATCTTCTTTGCACAATGTAACATCTACATTTATAAGTTTAATTTAATTAGTTAATTTAATTTTTCCCTTTCCTTTAAAGGTTTACAGTGGACAATGGTCTTTAATTTGCTGGGTACCCATTATCAACACAAGGACAATATTTTTTTCTATTAAAGACTTTAAATCTTACTTAGACTCTTACTTCCTAAATGTTTATAGTTTAATAATTTCATTTGATACTCTTCCTCTTTTTGAAGTTAATCCCTATAGGGTGCTTTAGCTTCATCTTTTGAAAATTGTTCTAGTTTTATTGGGGTTTATTTTATCTTTATAGGGGTCAAAATATGACACTTTTTCTGTAAAGGTAAATTTGTGTTTTTACAGGAGCTAAAATGTAAGTCGACTTGTACTTGGAGGAATAAGATCTCTAAAACATTAACGTTTTAATTATGAGCAGTGAAGTAAAAAACTAAATAAAAACAAGGAGCCTTACACTTCATTATATGGAAAATAAATAAATCTTTATTATCATCATCATCTCTACAGTGACCCCTCCCTATAGCACATTAGGACACATCAATACAAAATACACATAGTCATCATTATTGTTATCAGACATGAACAGAAATTTATAACCACCGACATTCAGACAGTAAAGTGTAATTAAGAGTGGATTCTTGATCTAAAAGTTATAAACAGTGTTTGTCCAGCAGATATAACTTGTGTTAATCAAAACCTAGAGCGTTCACAGCTCTGAAACAATGATGGGGACAAATGATAACACCTGAGCCAGGAGTTTTATTCACTCACACTCAGAAAAATTGCAAATGTGACCTCGGTTTTGGAATATTAAGCTAAGCTTTGCATTTCAGTTTTAAGATTACAGAAATCCTACCAACACAGATCAGCTCTCAAACAAACAAATGTACTACTGTGATCTTGTGCACAAATTTGTACAGTTATCGCCCCAAGTAAGCAGAGAAAAAAAAATTAAGTTAGAAACCTCATATTGACAGATCTCCCAGCCAATCACATTCAACTTACTTATGTACAGTGTGTTTCACTTAATTTAGTGACTGTTCAAAAACTCAATGCACATCTCATGAACTACACTCCCGCTTTGAGGAAAAAAAGAAAGAAATTAGTGGTTAAGCTACTGCTTCTGAAGTTTTTCATGTATTAGAGGCGCAGCACATCTGAAATGTTTGCTATGATCCACCAAAAAAAAAAAAAAAAACATAAAAATATATTCGATGTGTTCACATTATTGCACGCATTTTTCACCAAAATGAAACCAACATGCTGATGCACCGAAAACCCATAAAGCTCTTCCATCCAAGAAGTTGACACATAGTCATCCTCATCACCTTAACATACAAAAATCTTTAACCTTCATCCCTCAGCACATCACGGTAACACACACTGATCACTTTCTGTACCTCGCTCACACTAAACCACATTAGAAGCATTTAAGAAATCAACCAGCTGAAAAACTGAGCTTCAAAATTGTTAAATTAAGTGCTTTCCAAGAAATACTATGCATTACATCTTGTTTTTTAATTGCTCAAAAATAGAAAAATATCATTTTAAATCAGAAATTTGAAACAGTTTTTATGCCCCTGTTATTGTAAGCAAAAATTGGTTTCAAGTTGTTGAGGACTTTTTTCGGATTGTAAGGTGACTGAAAGGCAGTGACTAAAGCAGAAGAATGAGGATGGTGACTGATGAGGATGATTATGTGTCATCTTTGCAATTTTTCTCTTTAAGACTGCTTTTTTTAGGGTGAAATGTGCATGGAATGGGGAGGGGGGGGGGGGGGCAAACTTTCACAAAAAACAATTATTAATACATTCTAAATGGATGTTAAGGGATGTTAAAGACTGATGACAAAATAAACGCTTCTCTTTGCATTTAGTTTTTTGTAATATGCTTCTACCTCATAATCCTGCTAAGCAGGAGTTTAAATACAATCTTTTCTTTGTGAGAAAACACAAAGATGACTGTAATATGAAAACAGCTAATGCCTCAAAAAACAGGTTGAACATGTACAAAAATATTAAAGTTGAATTAAAGCAATTCTATTATTTGTTTGACAAGATTTACTCATTTAAAAAAAGAACTATCATTAAACTTAATGGAACTGCAAGAAAACAGGAAGTACTGTTTAACTACTATTGTACAAGAGGCTGTTTGTAGTGGTGATTAAAGATTGAATACTTGTAGTATTAGTGGCAGTAGTGCTAGATCAATGGTAGGGGTTGTTGACCACAGCTTTTGTTTTTACATATATATCAAAATAGAAACAGGAAATGAGAAATAACAAATTTTCACTGGTAATCCAAAAAGTGGAAGCCTCTGCTCTGCAGCTCGGGAATGCTGGAGGCGGTACCACAGGTGGCGTCGGCGGGGTTTGTCACAGTTGGATCATCAGTGTTACCAACATACAGTGTTGCAGGCACAACGTGTTGCACAGTGTTACTCTGGTGTACAGTGTTAAAGACAAGGCAGTGGTTTTTGTCCAAGCTGTGGTTACTAAGGCATGAGGGCTACACCGGGTGTTGCTGAGCAGAAAAGGGTGAGCCCTGTGGAGAAGCAGCAGCGAGCAGCTCATTGTAGATCTCTCGTCGGACCTCCTGGGCCAAGTTCTCACGGATCTGGGGGAAAAAAAGGAACAGAATGGATGCAAAGGTGGTTTTTAGGATATGATCGCTGCAAAGTCAACGAACAATCCCATAAAAAACACAAGTGTTACAGTTGTTGATTTCATAAACATTTAAAAGTTGTCCTTTTACCTCTCTAATAAGCTTTTGAAAGTTTTCGGCTCTATATTTTCCAAAATCTCCTTCCCGTTCTTGTGCCTCGTCTCCCTCTCTTCCTTTCTCTTCCTCTACCTCTTCACAGTCTCTCTGAGCTTCCTCCTCTGCCACCAGCTCCGTCTGAACGTTGGGTCGACCGGGAGGGGCAGGGGTTATGTTGATAGATGCACGATACACTCCTTGCCTCTGCTTGCTGTAGTCTTCCTCTCTCCTGACAGGACTGGGTGAGCGGGTGGAGGGGACGCTGGAGGGGCCGCGGCCATGGTAACCGCGGCCATCGTAACCCATTTCTGATTGGAGGAAGAACTGCTCTCTGAGGAGGTCTGATACCTGGGCAGACAGGAAGTGAGATGGCAGAACATCAAAATAAAGATAGAATGTTTTGATCATCACATCGCAGAGTTTGAGTTGTTGCTATGTGTGCTGACCGGTTTCATGGCTCTCAGTGCAGAAGCGGTGGACAGGCTCTCAACACTGTTGTCTCTATGGAGACCCTGCCAAAACACAACAACATTCTTAAAGGGTCGCTTTGTGTGATGTTTGTGGATTTAGAATAAACATAAACCATCTTGCATCCAGTTTAGAATGAGTAGCATATTTGTTAAACATCTGTACACATGTTCTTACTCCAAGATGCGAGTGAGGCGTCAGATCCAATAGTCTGTCCTCCAGCTGTTGTTCCAGCTCCTGGAGTTCCTCTCTGACTGCAGACCGCAGACACTGAAGCTGCTCCGCCTCTATCCTAAAAAAATCAAAACAACAAAACGGTCAAAAACAGAAGCAAGCAATCAGGTTGGTTCTTAACAGCTCCATAGCTCTGCGCAGCATGAATGCGTTTGCTCTAGTGTGTCACCTGTCAGCAGGACTCAGGTGCTTGTAAACGACAGCCTGCTGCCGCATGATTGACAGCTCCAGGTCCATCATCTGGTTACGGAACATGTTCAGACTTCGCCTCTTCTGTTGAAACTCTGCCACAGACTGAAGACAAAATATTTATAGATAAATAGAGATGGATCCATCACAGCCTGGCAGAGCATTCCTCTAATCTACAATATTTACCATTAATTTTCAGATTATGGTCTGGACTTTGCCTGGACCATTTTAAGAAATAAATGCTTTGATCTAATTCATATTTAATTGTTTTCAAAGCAAGTTAGCAGCACTGAATTTTATCATTAAGGATATCGCAAAATAAATACGCATCTAAAACCTGTAAATCATTTACATGTAATAAAACATCACCATACCGCTTCCAAATTAATGCAACAGTCTTATAATTTGGAGACACGTCTTGACTAAACTAATCATGATTCAACTCACAAACCTCTAGTGAATAAAAAGCACGGAAAGTTTTTCAGAAAAAGAAGGCAATAAAAACATACCTGTCGGCTGCTTGCAGCTGCTCTGAGCTCACTGAACACATCAGGGGAATTGATCCGGGTCTGGAGGATAAGAAAAAACAAAGTTAAACCAATAAAGAAAAAACAACAAGATAGAAATGACGCGTTAAGAGCAGAAGGAGAGAAATTTACCAGAAAATAACCTATAGGAACTATAGCTCTAATACGATAACTGTAGATTAAAGATCTATTTTTACAGTAAGTAAGTTTTTCTTTTAAGAAGCTTGAAAAAATCATCAGTTTTTAAATCTAAATCATGCTAAAGAGAAACATAATCTGCTGCTTAGCAATTTTAAGCTGAGAGAGCTTTAGAGGAACAACAGCCGAAGGCGACTGAAGTGGACTAACCTGACTGAGACTCTGAACCGTTCCCCTGATCTCATGCAGAACCTTCCTCAGCTGCATCTCGGTGCTGGTTGGGCATCGTCCTTGTGCCGCAGGAGGAGGGAGACCAGGGTGGAGACCGGGGCTCATGATGTTCCCTTGTGTACCGTAGTAAGGGGAACCGAATTGGTGCATGTGAGGAGCAGTTGGGAAAGGCAATGAATGGCCGAAGGAAGGGTTATATCCCTGTGGAGCCATCGGTGGAGTCCCAGGTGGAATGTGACCCAAACCAATGTTCTGAGGAGCTGAGGAGGGATGGGGATGGTTCAAGTTGTTGAGGCTGCCGTGTAGAGGGATTGGGGGTGTTGCAGGCTGGTGCAGACTGGTTAGACTGGAATAGTGACTGATTGAAGGGTTGTGCTGGTTAGAAATGTAAGGAGGACTAAAGTACTGGTATGGACCAGCATGGTAAGAAACAGGACTAGGGAATGGGCTATTTTCAGGGCCCGGCAATAAAGCACCGGGTTTGGGGAACATCATGGGTCCAGGATGGCAACCTTGATGGTTGTGGTAACGACTAGGCTGCTGATGACTGGTTGATAGATCAGGAACACTCTGGGTGCTCCAGGAATGGCCGTAGGCTGGTGGGGAATCAGGGGGAGGACTGGAGCTATGCAAAGAATAAGAAGACTGCATTAGATAGCGAGGAATGGGTTTGGGAGGAATGGCAGCTGGCGGTTTATCTTTAGAGCCAGGGTTTATGATCACAGTGGAAACGCATGTGCTTTGTTCGCTCTCATCTCTCTCCTCTATCACCTCATCTTCCTTTCGCCCTGCCTCCTCCTGGCCATATTTAAAGGTGTACCTGGGAGGGGTACAGAATGCTTGACCCTGACCAAACTGGATCCTGACTGAAGACACGACCTTAGAGGGTGAGAGGAGGGAGGAAGGTAAGGAGGAGGACCTCTGCATGGGGATTACATCACGTCTACCTGGTCTTCCTCCTGGAGACTGGGGCGGGCTGTCGCACTGGATGCTGCTGTACTGACCCAACTGCCTCAGCTGCTGTAGCTTGGCTCGATTCAGTGCGCTAAGAACCGGAGACGTTGGAACAGTTTCAGACTCAAGAGCCTTTTCCTCAGCTCCCTCTGAGGTTCCTTCTGTGTCCAACTGCGGCTCGCCGTGCTGCGGTTCTTTTTCTGAACGAGGTTGATTCTGATTGTTTTCTGTTCCTGGTTGTGGTTCTGTTTCACGATCAGTTCTGTCCCTACCATCCAGTTGTTCCCCTTCACCTGCAAGTCTGATTGTTGGAAGCTGGTGAACTGAGTAGAGTGGAACCTGCCCCAAACGCTCTCCCTGCATCTCTTCTTCCACATTGGTACCGCTTGGTTCCGCCTTAGCAGGAGCAGCAGAAGGTGCATCTTGCTCCCGGCCATCAGGAAGCTCAAACGCAGGTTGGTCGAGCGGCTGAGGCGTTGCCACGTCTTGTGAGGGGTGTGATGTCACAGTGGTCTCGCTGTCACAGCTGTCACAACTCTCCTGCACCTAATTATAAATATACCAAATTCACATTTCATAAATTTGGTCAAAAAATTCAGAGCCAACATTTAATTGACAGAACAACCATTCAACAAAGAATTTACTCTTACATTTAAAAAGTTTCAGTTGACCTTAAAATGTACCTAAACCGGACCTTTTATAGTTTGTCCAGGAATCTCTTAACCAATCTGTCCCAGAGCACTTACAGTCAGTTTAGCGCCACTACCTTCTGAACAAGTAATTCATCATTCATCCATTTCTACAAAAATAAAATAAATAATAACAGTAATCCACGCTAAACCCTCTTTCCTTGGCAGCTATTGACCCATCAACATATAAGTTATCTATAACACCCTAGACAAGGATGAGGCAAAGCTAGGTGCTTCTATTAAAAAAAAAAAAGTTATTTTTTTAAAACATTTTCTGTACAAATCATTCAAGCAAAAGGCTTTTCTCAACATATCACATTCTATTCTGTTGGAAAACAGTGCAGAAAGATGCGCTGCTCATGCAGGATGCCTCTTTATGCTGAGGTATTGGGTCGGCGTATGAGGATCTGGTTTGGAATCATTTTCCTCATATTTCTGCATAATCTGCGTCTGTAGCTACTTCTACAAAAACTTTAGCTGTTTCTACTTTTAGTCCACAACCATTATAAGGGGTCCTTGCTTTTTGTTAAATATATATATTTTCCTTCTTATTAAAGCTTAGTAAATAATGTTCTGTTATGCATCTCTTGTAAACCCAAATAGGCGTCTAAACTATGACATTACTTTTACATTCCTAGTTTTTCCAAAAGCAACAACTAGTAGGGAGATTTTTTTTAGAGTAAATTATCATTCTATATCCAATAAACCATTGACACTATCAGAGCTAGAAATTATAAGTGCATTAAGTTCATTGAGAATTGATAATGGTAAATGAATATACTACTTGATGCAAAACAAATACTATTTGGAGCATCTGCTTGTTGTTTCATATGCTTATTTCAGGTGATGTACTGCTACCCACTGGCATCTTTAAAGGAATAAAAAGTTGGTTTACTTCCAGAGTGCTATATAAACAAGCACTGGCGTATATCACAGAACTTTTCGTTCCGTATGTCCACAGCAGATGCCTCGGGGGCTGTGACCAGGACCTGCTGGCTATGCTAATTTACAGCAGAAGGCAAGAGCATTTCAGTAGGACAGCTCCAGGACCTCTGCAGGCAAAGTGATCGAAGCATAGATAGAAACAACAACCTGATGAGTATTATTATACATTCATATATTTCCAAAAATATTTAAACTGTTCCATCACCAAGTTAACGTTTAGCTTTACCTAATTAATGTTGTGTGAAGTTCCACGTGATGGAAGATTAACTGGTTTTTCAGTTCTCCTGAATAAGAAACTGGACGGACTACAGCTTTGTGTTTAACATGTGTCAACATATAACTGCTCCCTGCGTGAGAATGGATTTATAAGCATTTACTTGGGGACCAGGTTATTAAAGCAGACTTTAGACTGAACCTCAAGACTTAAACTTGATCTAATAAATTGTTATAGTGAGATCTTTAGCCTTATACAGAAACAAATAATAAAATAAAAATACTAATCAATACTATGTTGAAAAGGAATACAGTGTCTTGCAAATTAATGAATATCCTTTAAACTAGAATTTAATTTGAACTTTTGTTGCATGAGCTGAGGGTCTCTGCAGCTCCTCCAGAGTAACCTCTGAGCTTCTTTGATAAATGCTCTCGTTGAGGTGGACAGTGATGTTTTAGAAGATTTGCAGTTGTGCCATCTCGGTTTAACTTTCAGATGATTCATTTAGAAAGGTATAGCGAGATGTTCCATTCTTTGAATGTTGTTTTACGCTCTAACTTGCCTTTTAGCTTCTCCACAACATATCCGACTTGTCAGTGTTTGTTTTGGAATTGGAACAAAAACATAAAACAAAAAACACTCCTTTAAAAAGTAGCATTGGACTCACTTAGAAGAACCAAATTAAAGGGGGCTAAATACAAGAAAATGTCACACTTAACTGCAGGGGTGAGTATCGGCATGGGTGTTTTGATACGATATGTATCGCGCTACTTGGATCAAGATATTGCAATGTCACTATATATTGCAATATTTTTCCCTATCAAAATTAAATCTATAGATAAAAAACCCAGTGCTGTGTATTTTCATCAGAAGATTTAGTTATTTTGGTATCCGTGTTGTTTGGGGTCTGAGTGAGTCCACGTCTTCCACTATGAGTGCCTCCACTACAGGTATGGTGCAGCTCCGCAAAGAAAAGGGGCTCCACAGTGTCATCTGACAGAGTGGCGGTGCAGAGGTAGCCCACTTCCCCTCAGTTTTAGGTAAAAATATTTAGTTAAAAAAAAAAAAAACGATACCAGTAACTGAAAGGTCGATATTATATCAGGCAGATGAAAATCACGATGTATCGCCAAAACAATTTTTTTCCCCACACTCCTACTTAACTGTTGGTATAGGGTTAAAAAATCTGACTCTGTCAAGGAAAATGGCATTGAAACACATTAGTGGCTGTACTTTGCAAATAAAGCAATCAAAATTATATATTTCCTTTACACTGTATTAGATTGTGTGTATGGTATTTGAACCAATGTAATGTATTTCCTTATCTTTTATTAGACTATGTACAGTGTTGGTAGAGGGTGTAAGCAGTTTGTAAATGCGGCTGTAGGAGCAAGGGGAAATTAAACTAACCTTGAGGTAGCTGCTAGAGTCCCCAGAAGTCTCCTCAGCAAAACCACTGCTGTCAGACTGTTGACTAACAGTCCTCGACAAGTCTATAAGAGGAAGAACAAAGAAGAGTAAAAAGTGTTGTCGCTACCGTACTCTTTCTGGCCTGCAGGTGGCAGGGTAGATTTAGGTTAACTGCACTTAGAGCAGAGATATTGGGGGGGAAAAAACCCAACAATCATTCACATCTGAAGGAAAGAGGAAAAATATTTATGGTATTGTAGTTTTTAAATGGAAAAATGTGGATTCCTAGAGCACCTTTTATGGCATGTTCTGGCCAATAACCTAAACTTGTTTTGGGGTTTAATACAGCGTCTTTATATAGATCATTTTAATTCAAGCAGAGCCAAGTTTATTAAGAAAATACTTCAAAAACAGCAGACACTGAACAACATGCTGGCAAATGGGATGAATGATTAAATATGAAAAAAAAATCAGGGCCAATAACATGTTAATTAAAAATACAATTTGATAATTCAATTACAAGTTGGAAGTAAAAACACCCCCTAAAAATAAATAAAAAAGTAATAGTGTTAATTATTTTTTACCTCGAAGGGTAAAAAATAATAAATTGATTGAAGGGTGCTAAAAAAAGTATTAATATCAAGTTGATGGGCTTTAGAACCAATACAGCTAAATAAATCAATAAATTATCACTTATCAGGTCCTAAAGGTAATATTCTTATTACCGATGTAAAGGTACCACAAAAAAGATTTTTTCAAGTTCAACAATGCAGATGGTACTATCCTTGGTTTTATGGTTCTAAGATAAATTAACAGCACAACACTCCTGCAGTGCAGTACCTCTGCAACCCACTAGGAGGACAGACCACTGTGTCGATGACCTTATGATTTTGACAAAAAGAAATGCACTCAGACTAAAAGACAGGCATGTGTCATGCATGTTGGTGCACAGTCGATGTCGTCAAAGGCAGTTAAGTGATACTAATAATCATGGATGCGAGTCAGAACTTACCAGTGGTTCTAGATGTTCTGGAAGGCAGGGCCTCGTCTTCATTAGTGTGAATCTAAACAAATAAACAGGGAACATTTAAAAGAGACACATAAATAGACAAATCTTTAAACACTAATCAAATCAAAGTTTTATATAAATACAGTAACTTAAAATGCTTCCACTCAGGAAGATATAACCAGATGTGACAGTAAAGGCTCACTGATTAAATTAGCTGTCATTTGTTTATACATTCACGCGTTTCTTCTTGAATACTTTATTTGCTTTAAAGGTCACTTTTATTCAGAAAACATCAGGTGATTTTTCACCAGGATAATCATCTATGTCATAGTGCAGGTTTAACCCCCCGCCTTCCTTTTCACTTCTCATGTTAGTGTGTAAACAAGCAATTTTGCCTTAATTTGCATTGATTTGCCTGTCAGAGTAGCTTAGCAGGCTGAGTTGACCGACCACAGGGAGAGCAGATGAAAATAAGATGGTTTGGTAAAAGGCCTCAGTGATGTCATCGTGCCACCTGTACGTGGGAAGAGGCTACCCTTAGAGAAAAAGGAATGCAGAGGAAAAACCCAAATTCCCATACCTCCTCCATGTCAAAGGAATCCGCGTTCTCTGTGCGAAGCTGAGTGAGGTGGGGCGGGGTGAGCTTGGGGGGAGCTTTCTCAGGGCTGGAGGGGAGGTTAGTTTCCTTTCCATCCACCTGATCGCTCTCCGTTTTCTGACATGTCAAGTGAAGCTGAGGTGAACCTGGCAGGTGCTCTGCTCCAGAGCTGCTCTGTTCAGGACTGAGAGGTCGATAAATGTTATTCCCTTTATGGCTGATGACACAAATTTACTGATATTATACATTTCATTTACATTAGTCTACTTGACAAAAACAAAAAAAAAACAACAGCATTTTGTGGATTCCTATTATTCTTAATGTGTCAACAACTGCCTATTGGGAAAAATTGTACAGCTAATGGTCTGAAACTTACTGCCATTTGGTTTATTATTATATGTGAGGGATAATCATCAACAATAGAAGGATTAAATGCTTAGAATACGATACACTGTAATTAGTCGATACAATAAAAGACTTTTGAATAGCCTATATGTAATTGGATTTATGGATATAAACTGCTCTAATTTTGGAGATGAACCTGCCAAACACATCCAGCTGATCCAACAACAAACTAAACAATAAAAATACATAAACCTTTGAAAAATCTTTTACAATTTCAGACTTGAAAGACACTTTTTTCCCTATCAAGGAGCCTACTATACTTCATCCCTTCTGACATAATCTCATCTAGAGGATATATAAACAGTGCAGTTTACCTGCTCTCCATTAGCCGTTCAGCATCCCCGCCTCCGTTGGTTTCCTCTGTAACCGTAGCCAGGGGAAAATTATCTTTCCTGCGGAGGTGCTTTTGGTTGGCCACCTCCCCCTGGTGGTCAGAGTTGGCGGTAGATCTATGGTGGTCCGTACCACTACGAGGGTGACCGTTGAGATGTGGAAGATCAGGGGAAGCAGTGTGTCCGTTGGGCTGGGTTGGAGAGAGCCCCTCGGGGGAGTCTGAGGCCGACCCGAGCAGATTTTGTCTGCTAATTCTCTTTATGAGTTTGGCCATGTTCCTAGGGTTGGTCCTCTTTGGAGTAGACTGCGCTTCAACACTACTTCCTTCTTGTTGTCCTTTTTCTCCTTCTCCGCCTAAGAGAATTACAACACAACAAACACAAGGATGATTCAACAAGTGGTTACGTTTCATTCAGTATGATCACTTTTCTTTGTCAAATGAAAAAAAAAAAAAAAAAAAAAAAGACAGGACATACTGCAACTATTTTTAAATTCATAATTGTGGGAAGCTAACCCTAAACATACTAACCCCAAAGTGGTTGCTATAAGGATTCGTTTTTCTGCAGAGATACAGAATCTGGTCAGCATTTATGGGAATATATGGTTAAAATTAAATCCTGAAAGGAAACCTGGAAAAGACACAGGCCTAAGTACAGTCAGAGCTACAATAGATAGATGTGTGTTGCTGCAAGAGCATGGTCCAGCTAAAATTCATTGCCAAGACTTAAAAAGTTACTGTTCAGGTATCCTACATCCAATCAAACTGATCTGGAAAGGAAATACAGTTGGTAGCTGCATACCACCAAATTGCTGATGCTAAGTTCAACAAAGAATTGAATATACAAATGTGTGCCTCTCTTTTAAGGACTTAAAGGAGAAGTTCGGTTTTTAACACTTTTAGCCCATTTTCTGTAGTGTCCAGGATGAAATCGAATGATCGACACCAAAATTTTGACAATTGGTCCTGTCTCTGCTTTTTGGCTCATTTAGAATCCACCCCTGGCTGCTTTAGAATGGCTTCCATAGACCATGTCCGATAATGTCCTTAAAACAACCTTAAACGTTCTTTTTTTAAAATATGCTACTCACCGGGTCGTCAGCGCTGTTCAATGACGTTCCAAAAAAAGTTTCGTGAAGAAAAAACGTTCCTGTAGTGTTTTATTTAGCATTTTGTAAATCCCATTGAGTTCTGTTGGAATAGTCAATATTCCCCTGCCACCGGAAACGGAAATGGGGCCTGTTTACACAGTTGTAGTCTTTTCGCTTCACTCTGTGTACTCCGACGTCGAGGTGCTAACGTCTCTGTTAAACACTTTAAAAAACTCTGAAAATGGAATACGAAAGGTGGATTCTTGATTCTCGACGTCGGAGTACACAGAGTGAAGCGAAAAGACTACAACTGTGTAAACAGGCCCCATTTCCGTTTCCGGTGGCAGCGGAATATTGACTATTCCAACAGAACTCAATGGGATTTACAAAATGCTAAATAAAACACTACAGGAACGTTTTTTCTTTACGAAACTTTTTTGGAACGTCATTGAACAGCGCTGACGACCCGGTGAACCCAAAATGGTTCAAGAAACTGGACTCCATTTACAAAAAAGAATGCAGTGTTTTCTGGACTATAAGCTGCTATTTTTCCCCCATGCTTTGAACCATGCGACTTATGTGAAGGTGCAGCTTTACTGTGGATTTTTCTTCAACCGCCACGGGGCAGAATTCAAACTTGAAAATCAAAGAAGAAAGCTCTATTTCTCAGCAAATGCTAGCAGCAGGAACAACGGAACAACAAATGTCCTGAATTCACACATTTTGACATTTGTTGCATTAGAGTAACCTGGCAGGTGTTCAGTCTGTCCGTGAAAAGGAGGGATGTTTATTACAGTACTTCGAGCTGATTGGGTGACATGCCAGCTAGTACCCGCCCTTTCATAACACGCTTTCAGCCAATCATAGCATGTAAATAGGATTAATCTGCAGCTTCTTGAGTGCTTTCACAACTAGGGGAGTAAGCGGATAGATTAAACTTTTTCCAAACCCTTTCGGAAAAAAAGCACAGAATTCGTTCCCATCTACAAATGCAAGATCTCGTGACAATCCAGCTTGCAGCGCAAGGTTAGCCTTACAGGTGCTGGTCATAAAATTAGAATATCATGAAAAAGTAGATTGATTTCAATAATTCCATTTAAAAAGTGAAACTTGTATATTATATTCATACATTACATACAAACTCATATATTTCAGATGTTTATTTTGTTTAATTTTGATGATTACAAATGACAACAAATGAAAATCTCAAATTCATCATATCAGAAAATTAGAATATTGTGAAAAGGTTCAAAATTGATGGCCCCTGGTGCCACACTCTAATCAGCTAATTAACTCAAACCACCTGCAAAAGCCTTTAAATGGTCTTTCAGTCTAGTTCTATAGGCTACACAATCATGGGGAAGACTGCTGACTTGACAGTTGTCCAAAAGACGACCATCGACACCTTGCACAAGGAGGGCAAGACACAAAAGGTCATCGCTAAAGAGGCTGGCTGTTCACAGAGCTCAGTGTCCAAGCACATTAATAGAGAGGCGAAGGGAAGGAAAAGATGTGGTCGAAAAAAGTGTACAAGCAAGAGAGATAACCGCACCCTGGAGAGGATTGTGAAACAAAACCCCTTCAAAAATGTGGGGGAGATTCACAAAGAGTGGACTGCAGCTGGAGTGAGTGCTTCAAGAACCACCACACACAGACGTATGAAAGACATGGGTTTCTGCTGTCGCATTCCTTGTGTCAAGCCACTCTTGAACCACAGACAGCGTCAGAAGCGTCTAAAGAGAAACAGGACTGGACTGCTGGTGAGTGGTCCAAAGTCATGTTCTCTGATGAAAGTAAATTTTGCATTTCCTTTGGAAATCAAGGTCCCAGAGTCTGGAGGAAAAGAAGAGAGGCACTTCATCCACGTTGCTTGAAGTCCAGTGTAAAGTTTCCACAGTCAGTGATGGTTTGGGGTGCCATGTCATCTGCTGGTGTTGGTCCATTGTGTTTTCTGAGGTCCAGGGTCAACGCAGCCACATACCAGGAAGTTTTAGAGCACTTCATGCTTCCTGCAGCTGACCAACTTTTTGGAGATGCAGATTTCATTTTCCAACAGGACTTGGCACCTGCACACAGTGCCAAAGCTACCAGTACCTGGTTGAAGGACCATGGTATCCCTGTTCTTAATTGGCCAGCAAACTCTCCTGACCTTAACCCCATAGAAAATCTATGGGGTATTGTGAAGAAGAAGATGCAATACACCAGACCCAACAATTCAGAAGAGCTAAAAGCCACTATTAGAGCAACCTGGGCTATCATAACACCTGAGCAGTGCCACAGACTGATCGACTCCATGCCACGCCGCATTGCTGCAGTAATACAGGCCAAAGGAGGCCCAACTAAATACTGAGTGCTGTACATGCTCATACTTTTCATGTTCATACTTTTCAGTTGGCCAACATTTCTATAAATCCTTTGTTTTTATTGGTCTTCAGTAATATTCTAATTTTCTGATATGATGAATTTGAGATTTTCATTTGTTGTCATTTGTAATCATCAAAATTAAACAAAATAAACATCTGAAATATATGAGTTTGTATGTAATGTATGAATATAATATACAAGTTTCACTTTTTAAATGGAATTACTGAAATCAATCTACTTTTTCATGATATTCTAATTTTATGACCAGCACCTGTAGAGTTGTCAAATGAATGAAGAGACTGTGCACAACTCCTGTGAAGCTGAAATAAAGAGCTGAAGAAACCTGATCTTACATTAGAAGCTCTTACTGCTGCGAGCCAACAAGGTAACGGGAGCTTAAATTTATCTTCATCAATACCTCTTCGTCCCAACATGTAGAGCTCGGTGGGGGGGCAGTTCAGTAGATATCAGCGGCTTATCGTTTCAAGTTTAAAAAAAATACAAACTAAAAAATACAACTAAAATGGCAGTGTTTTTTTAATGCTTTGAAATTTCAAGTTCAAACGTTTTATAACATGATGCATCCTCTAAAATGTATTTTCAATTTAGCCGATATTAAAAACGATGCACACTGAAGACCACAAACAAAGTGGTCCTTCATTGTGTTGCACTGCTCACCTTGATCCTTGCTAACCAGTCTGTTGACAGGTTGTCCAGAAACCTGGCTGTAGAGCTGGAAGAACTCGTTGGCTACCGTCGTCAGGACCTCAATCTGACGGAAACGACCTGAAACAGAGCAAAAGAGCAAAGGTGTGATAAGCTCTTCGATTTTAGCAGCATTGGTTCGGTTATTCAGGGCTACACTCCTGCCTCTAACTGAACTGCAGCAGTACATGTAGTCTATTGCCGGCACATGTTGACATAGCTGTCATTTGCAGATGTGCCTGCCCATGGTGCAAATTCTCTATTATACCACATAACAAATATGTGCCACTCATTACCTTGGGCTTTTTCTTTTTAACTCTGGTAGGTTAAAGTAAAGAGGCCACGATCTTGCAGAAAACATTTATCTAACCAATAAAGCCATTACAACAGCCTGCATTGAGCAGATTTAATAAATAAATTCAGATGGATGGTATAAACCACTAATCCATCCTCTGCAGCCTCAGCAGTAAAACTTTTCCCCTTTTTTCCATCAAGTTTTGCAGAGAGTATCACCGCCTCGGTTTTCTCTTACTTACAAACCGAGAAGTAAAACTAAGCATATTTTGCAGATGTGGTCCACGCATCTCAAGGTTTTACATTTGAGCCAATTTTTAGCTGAGGAAAGTGGTACGGACGGTTTAGCCAAGTTATCCCTGCTTTAGGCGTCAAATACAGAGAAGGCTGTGCAAAAACTCAGAGGATATCAGCAGTTTCAGGGAAAACTGTACAGGAACAACTGAGACAAAAAGTTAAAAACAGTTTGACTGCTGCACATTTAAAGGTCTAGAGCCAAAAACAAACATGTGCATTTGATTTTTAGTTAGTGGTGAACAAAGAAATATCTTCATAACTTTGTTCTGGTTGGGATTCACATGATTACTGAACCTTTTATGAGCAAACAATGGATCAAGCTAGTTCTACCTGATTTTAACTATTAGTTTGTGTAAACAGACTTGCAGTTACATTGTGTAATTTTGAAAGACAAAGCAAAGCAAAGTCAGTTTGAATTAGATAAAAAACATTAAATAATGTTCAGTAAAAGAATTAAAACTATCTGCTGTCCTAAGCTTGACCTATGATCCAGTGTGTCCTTTAAATGTATCATTTCATGGCTCTGAAACAAGTCAAACAATAACTAAAGAAACCAAAAAAAATGTCCACCTTAAGACAGATCATTATAAATTGTAAACGTATGCCTTCCTATTGGTCTATTTATACACATTCCTGAAGTGAAAGTTTGGAGATTCAGTAACACTCAGCTTTAAAAAGAGCTGGGGTTGGAATTAAAGACAGACGTCAGAGCCGCTCCTCTCCCTTTCTCCTCTCGGAGTTGTGTAATGCACTGTTGGTGTCATCTCTAACAGGATAATGACTTGCACGCTTTCCTGCCTTCCCTCCCCCTCCTCCCCTTCATACCTCACTGTTTAAATACTTGTCAGTCGGTTATGAAACACAGAGCTCTGTCTTCTGTCCCGCTGTAAAACCTGGCGACACACTTCACTGAAGTCACCTGAAATAGAACAGTGCTCTCTAATATTCGTACTTCAAAGTCCAAAATGAAAACATTCTGTGTTGGACTGTAGCTTTCCTCCGGATGATCCAGCTGTCATGAAGGGAAACCTAAAATCGGAAATTTAAGGTGTGTTGAATGCACTTTAGCCCACTCTGTACAAAAGCCTTTAACTGAAATCATGACAAGTCTTTAAAGGCACACTATGCAACATTTTTCAGTTAATTAATGTGTTCCATAACGTTTTGGATGATTAAATGAGTCATTTCAGGTTGAACAAAGGTATTCTCGGCCGCCCTGGTGGTCTGTGGGGGAAATACCGCACTTGTAATTGCAGGAGCCCTCGGCCCGCACCCACAGGCTCAGAAGCCTCGCGAGAGTCGGTCTTGCTTTACGGCGAGAACTGCTACACGCCCCCAGTTAAAAGCATGCTCGTTGCTAGCACAGTGGCGATCTTTGTGCAGTTATCATGGCGGAACCAGCGTGAAAACAGCGAAAGCCCATGTCAGAGCAGGCAAGAAAGAGGAAAAGGGCTCCGGACAGAGAGAGGAGTCGTACACGGGTGAACATCGGGCAAGCTTTTTCCGAATGGCGAGAGCTAAAATAAAAAGAAGGCTGCAAGGCTGACGCGGACCTCGCGTTTCTGCTGATGCGATTGTAAGTAACATTGGAATGGTTTCTCTCTCTCTGTGCATGTTCATACTTTCACTGTGTTAGTCATTCGTTGCGTTCACCTGTCTGCTAAGCTCAAAACAACCGCGCCTGGCTTGACGGAGAAACCAGGAGAACAGCTGTGCATATTTATGACAATGCACTTTTACTTTCGCCTTCTGGGGGGAGCCTCGCTGGAAAATCAACACCGGTTGCATAGTATACCTTTAAGGTGTACACTTTTGGGAGATTTGCTGCGGTGGCCCAGAAGAATAAAAGCATTCTAAATACCTAAAGTACTGCAAACACAAAAGTGATGCCAAAAAACCCTCCAAAGGAAAAAAGTAGCCAAAAAGAACCCAACTTCAGATTGTAATGTATCCCTGTCAAGTTTAGGATTTGAATATAAGGGAAATTTTACATCCGCTGCCATCAGTCTAAAGATTTCAAACTACAGTATCCATTACATTTTTAAGACATCGGAAATAACCACCAGTCAACCAATTGCAAATTACAATTAAGTGATCAGGCCGTTACATTTTATGAGGCAGGTGAATGTCCCCCCCCCCCAATATAAGTCTATAATAAAATATGGTAAATATACAGGAGACTGCTAATACGAGAGGACTGCAGAAAAGAGTGGTAAAATACGACAGTTCTATGGTCCAAAATGGGAGACGACTGTTCTCCAGTGCTTCAGACCACTAGGGGGGTTCAACCATTTACACATATGGGACCAGACCACAGACCCTACTACATATCATTGTTTATAGACAAGATTCTTAGTGAAAGACAAACACAGAATGCCTACCTACAGGGCATTTAGAGGGGAAAAAAAGGTATATTTTTTTTAAGTACTGAATATCTAAACATGTCTTATGTCTTTACTGTGTCTGGTCCCACATGAGTCAACTCCTAATGGTCTGGAGAACTTCCATTATAGGGAGATACAGTAGTTTGCATTTTTTCTTAACTTGCAGGGGAGGTTTCTTGCTACTCACAGTGATTTATTTAATAAGTATTTTGTGCTTTTGCACTTTGCTTTCCCGTGATTTTCTGTCATTGCAGCATTTCTCGCTTGTTTTTTTATGTTACTCAAATTCTTTTTGCCTGCCACATTTTCCTGTTGCAGCTGGTTTGTGTTTTCCTCGTGCTTGCATTTCTGCCACATTATTTAGAACATCTACAAAATAACAGGACAGCAAAAGTCAATTTTCATTTCTTGTCACAAATTCTTATTTATCTGCGCTTTAACTGGGCCAGTCTGATACATGCATTTGATCTAAAGAAAAAAATCTTATAAACCTCTGGAAAGTAATATTACTCTATCTGAACCAGGAAATGCCTTCAAAACAGGCTTAAAGCCATTTTGTTTGTAGGGAGCAAGAAACTTATCACAAAGAAATTGCTTTTTTGAAAGAGCTCAGCCAGATACATGGATAGATGAAGAGAATCAAGAGTGAATTACCCCCAAAAAGGTTGACGTCTAACCAAATAAAATATACGTAATGCATTATATGGAAAGGTGGTTACATGTGTGAGGGAATGAGCATATCACACTACCTATTCATAATTTCTTATGTCCATTATTTTCTATACGCGCCACTCTTGTTTTTTTTATTTCAAAAATACATTTTGATTATTAAAGTGATTCATTACTTGAAACTTATATGGAAGTATGACCTTAAAATGTCAATAAAATGGTAAGTAAATAAAAAAAGAATATGCTTTATCTTCATTTAACTCTGTTCAGGGACATTGCCCTTTTGGAAAGTGACCTCCACCTTGATCTGAACTCTGTGTCTAAAGGTTTTCATCCAGGATTTTATAACATTTGGCTCCATTTATCCTCCCATTAGCTCCAATCATTGACCCTAATCAACAACCAATCCCAACACTATGAAGCTGCCAGTGGGACAGTTAATGATTATGTGCAGCATTAACACTCAACAAAAAATAAATCATCCCATCCAACTAAAGCACCTTCTTCCACTGATTTTCTGTGTCTATGATGCAGCTTGCTACAAACCGCAAACTGAAAATTGTTGTTGCTTTTTATCCACAGTGACTTTTAGGGTTGTGGGAAAAAAATGTTTTGGCAATATATTGTAATTTTCAGCTGCCCGATATAATATCGATCTTTCCATTCCTAATTGATTAAATACAATCTATATTATAATAATATTGGTTGGTCTGGTTGCCATTTTTGGATCTATTATGTAGCAGCACCAGCTGAGCTTTTTGGTAGTGCTGCAGTGCTACCAGCAGATGGCACACATGTCTGTTTATGTCAACTCACCACACCTGGTGCAGGAATACTATTTAGGCTCAAAAAGGAGCAGCTAAACCCTGTCAGGGCAGATGCTTGATTTTCTTTACCTAATTTTATCACAATGAAATGGTTATTGGTCTTTTTGTTTCTATGCAACTATGACCTTTTAACAGAATCCTCAAGAGTTACTATGGGAATTCGCTACAGTACAGATATGCATTGTACAAAGTCACTAAAGATAAAGTCTATATATAGCAACACAAATATGCAAAACATGTTAAACACAAGTATTCTTGCGAGGCTAAATTATTTTCACTGGAAGTGGGTGGTTAGAGATAAACATCAGTATGACAGTCAGCTGTCAGTAGGCAATTCTTTCAAATCTTTAGTAACAATCTGCAGGGAAACATATTAACTCCAAAAACAAAGCGAATCACAACTAATCTATCAAACGCTCGTCTGCTTATAAAAATGTAGTTATTTTGCATAGATTTAGTGGTTGAGACCTGGCACCAAGCTTTCTTAATTTATCAGCTTCTTATTGAACAGTGAGCTTTTAAAATGCAGTCGATGACTTATGGATTTTTAACATTAGACACAGAAATATTGCATATTTACTATTAACTGCTGAGACTGCTGGTGATTTTATCTTTTGCAGCCATTAAAAATCATTATGGACTTGTGAAACATATGTAACCAAACATGGGACATACAGGAGGAAAAAAAAAAAAACGTAGCGTATTTGCGGTTTTATAACCCCAGTGTCAGCCTACAGCTTATCATTTAACACAAGCAAACAGTCGACAGCTGGCTAGCAGGTTGCTAGGTGTTTATTGAATAGCTGCTGTCACCTGGAAGCACTATAAGCACCATGGAAGCTCAGATTGTGACATAGATTAGGTAGCGTTAAAAGCAGCTACATCACTAAGCTCAAGCACCAAACAAAAGCAAAACAATTAGCCTCATAGAAACCTGATAATCCACAAGAGAATAGACTTATTTTTAGTAATTACAATTACAGCAAGTAGTTACAGCTTTATAAAACCCAAAACTAATTATAGATAAAGCAAACTTATCAGTATTGGTTCCTACCTGAGCTGTCGAAGAAAGTATAGTTAATCTGCTAAAAAAGTAAGTAAATAAACAATACTTTATCAGACGCTGGTAGACCCAGTAGAAGAAAAAGACCCTGGAAATGAATTAAGCACCGAAATAAAATAAAAATAAAAAGCTCCAATATCTCTGGCTAAATATGACAGCATGGGTCTGACTAGAATATATTTTCCACCACACTTGACCATTTTGAGTTTGTTACCCAACAAGCCTGTCATTGTTATGTCACAGTTATATCGCTACTATGCACATTACTACAAAAGCCCTTCAGCAGCTGGTTTATGTGTGATAATAGCAATACAGCGTGTTTCCTTCTGACTGCTGACTCTGCATTAATGCTCATTCTGGGGATCTTTTCACAGGAAATGAGGGATAAGCCACAAAGACACGTACTCCCGTCTTTTTTCTCTCTTCATCCTGGGGGGATTTTTTTATTTTTTTCCTGATGGTGAGAACAGGGCTTACATAACAAACAACAACACACACACACACGCAGACATTTGGGATCCAGGGAACCAATGGAAGAGTATGAGAATGTTCTAGACAAATTTAAAAAAAAGCTTCCAGAAACAGCAGCTTTATCCAGAACTTCTAAAAGTTGGTTAATCTAACTTTACTAGTCAGTTCCAAGTTTTTATTTTTACATGTATTCATGCTTGTAGCCTGTAAGAGTTATATACATTTCTACATAAAAGTCAAGACTTAAGCAAAAATAAGACAGCTGGGAAAGCAGCTCACGGTTTCTGAAAATTAAAGACACCTCATCTGGACATTAATGTTCAAGGCTTGAATGATTTATATAGAGATTGATCAAGCGAGGGAGAGAGCATGCCAGAGGGGAATGCTTTTCAAGATCAGGAGCTTAGAGACTTAAGCCGGGAATACACTGTTCAATATTTTCAATCGTTGCACGCAGCTACAGCTCAAACTGTACGAAACTGCAGGGCTTAAATGTTCACAGCTCATGATGCATTCTCCAGTCGAGCGAGAATTTTCTGATCGGCCCGAGTTTCCCACTGTGAAGCCTGACACTCTGATGCCATCTACCTCCTCACACTGTACGTCCAAAAATCACACGTCGAACTCAGCAGCGAGAGATCGAGCTGTTCGGACTTTTCAATCTGGAAAAAGAAGAACTCCCTTGTTTGCACATTCGAAGTGCTCGAGGTTTTGGTAAATTGTCTCGCAGACACTCATAACTCTGCTTCAACAGCAGGATTTGTCCATGAACACCTTATGACGAATGACTGAATTTCAAATATATTTGATTTTTCTCTCAACCTTACGATTCCTGATCGGGCGGTGGTTGTGAGAGGCTGATCGCCCCTCGTTACACCCCTTTATACAACACAACGCAGGAAGGACGCACGATGAGGCTAAAACCGATCGCAAAATTCTCGCTCGACTGGTGAATCGGCCAGAAAATGTCAAAAAAAAAATTATCTTACAGTGTGCGTCCGGCTTTAACAACCAGATCCAGCACACCTTTAATTTAAAACAGTGGGGATTGATGGCTGTTAACAAAATCCAAATATTTTGCTGAGACATTTTTTGATGTTTGCGTCTTAATTTAACCAGATTCGTCCCAGTGTGATCAAAACTTCATTTTACAAAGAAGACCTGGCCAAAATAGCAGCTACAGAAAACAATACCATATAAAACACATGTATAAAACACACAATGAGTCGCTCTTATCATAGGCAGAAGAAATAATAGATGGTAAATGGCCTGTACTTATATATTGCTTGTTCAAGTCAGTAAACATGACCAAAGCTCTTCACACTACATTCAGTCATTCATGTAGACACATTGTAGCCACAGCTGCCCTGGGGCTCACTGACAGAAGAGAGGCTGCAATACACTGGTGCCACCGGGCCCTCTGACCAACATCAGTAGACAATGCGGAGCCGGGACTTGAACCATCAACCCTCCGGTTGCAGGGCAAACTCAGAAATCGAATGTAAACAGTTGCAAATTCATGATACTTCCCTAGAACAAGACCTGAAAGATGGTCTTCAGCAATAGCAATACTAAAAACAAATGAATAAACTTAATATTAATCAGTTAAACTTACAGAACCAAATAAAAAGATCACAATTTGAAGTTGTAGCTTATCATACCTCCAGCAGCAGCTAGCTATACTGTAATGCCAACATTAATTTGTTCATAAACATGAACGAATTTGATGCAGTGTCAATTATCATACAGATCACTTCTGCATCTTTATAACAGCAAAGAACACATTTATTTGCCTCCAAGCTAATGAAGTATATTGGCAGTAAAACTATTTATCTGATCTCTTGTTGATGCCTTCATGTCACAGTGTGGGAACTTGCGCTGATGAGTCAGTAATCATAAAACTGTGGCTTTTTGGGGGGAATATTAATGAGATCAGAAACACCAGAGGGTTTGGTAACATAATACAGGCTAAACATATAATTTCTCTGGAATCTTTATGTTCTTTTATCATAAACAGCTCATTCCATTAAATAGCATAACATATTAAAATATCTGAGCAAAAAACGGTAAACATGCAGATATGGATACTTCTGTTTCCTTTCCGACAACAGAGTGTTTTTGTGATACACTAGTAGAAATTATCAGAGCCATAGCAGCCTGGAGAGTAAAAGCAGTTCAGCAGTATGTAATGTGGTACTATGATAACGTTCTAAATATAAAGCTTTCTAGAACAATAACTTATCAGTTTTCAAACACCCTGTAGAGCTATTTCTGGCTGAACAGCCCAGCCCGACTGCTTTCAGGGCAACTGAACGGAAAAAACAAAACAAAGAGAATCGTCATTTTGTTCAATTAACATATCAGCCCTGCAGATCTGAGATGCATTGCAAATTACATAATCACCCATACAGAACTTAAAACACAGCGTCTTTATGCCCAAATGCAGGGCTTTCATTTCATATCTTCTCCAACACATTTAGGTAGAAAGAAGCTGTTTTAATGACTGTTTTCAGCATTTACCTCTATTCCTTCCTGAACAGGTGCATTATTAAAATCGCTTAATGCTCTGAGTTTGTCTATTTTCTTATCTGACGTTTGCTATTTAGCTAACATGCTTTGTTATTTGTAAGCAGCAAAAATAAGAGAATAGGATGAAGAGCAGTCGCACCAAAGCAGCCACACCCATTTTGCTGTATCGGCTTGTTTGTTTTACAAATCAGTCAGGATTGACTGACCCTTGACCAGTGGACAAATCTGTACCCGAAAAGGTTGGGTGAAGGCTTTGTTTCTATGTGATGCTAAAGAGAAAGCTTTCTGAGCAAGGTTAATAGTTAATAAGCATGCATTATGACACTGATAAGTCAGTTCCATGTTCCTAGAAGTCTAAGGCTGTTGAGTAATCAAGGACAAATGTTAAAAGATTTCCTTATCATCTTAAAAACGCGATGGACGTAGTTTGATGACATCTAAAATGACTCACTTTTCATTTGTAACAACTGACATGTTTGCATCTTTATCAGAATCAGACATACTTTAATAATCCCAGAGGGAAATTTCTTTTGTTACATGCTCCATATATACACACATATATATACACATATATATATATATATATATATATATATATATATATATATATATATATATATATATATATATATATATATATATATATATATATACACACAATCCACACAAAATACAAATATATACATACACTATATTGCCAAAAGTATTTGCTCACCTGCCTTGACTCACATATGAGCTTAAGTGACATCCCGTTCCTAATCCATAGGGTTCAATATGACGTCGGTCCACCCTTTGCAGCTAGAACAGCTTCAACTCTTCTGGGAAGGCTGTCCACAAGGTTTAGGAGTGTGTTTATGGGAATTTTTGACCATTCTTCCAGAAGCGCATTTGTGAGGTCGCACACTGATGTTGGACGAGAAGGCCTGGCTCTCAGTCTCCGCTCTAATTCATCCCAAAGGTGTTCTATCGGGTTGAGGTCAGGACTCTGTGCAGGCCAGTCAAGTTCATCCACACCAGACTCTGTCATCCATGTCTTTATGGACCTTGCTTTGTGCACTGGTGCACAGTCATGTTGGAAGAGGAAGGGGCCAGCTCCAAACTGTTCCCACAAAGTTGGGAGCATGGAATTGTCCAAAATGTCTTGGTATGCTGAAGCATTCAGAGTTCCTTTCACTGGAACTAAGGGGCCAAGCCCAGCTCCTGAAAAACAACCCCACACCATAATCCCCCCTCCACCAAACTTTACACTTGGCACAATGCAGTCAGACAAGTACCGTTCTCCTGGCAACCGCCAAACCCAGACCCGTCCATCAGATTGCCAGATGGAGAAGCGCGATTCGTCACTCCAGAGAACGCGTCTCCACTGCTCTAGAGTCCAGTGGCGGCGTGCTTTACACCACCGCATCCGACGCTTTGCATTGCACTTGGTGATGTATGGCTTGGATGCAGCTGCTCGACCATGGAAACCCATTCCATGAAGCTCTCTGCGCACTGTTCTTGAGCTAATCTGAAGGCCACATGAAGTTTGGAGGTCTGTAGTGATTGACTCTGCAGAAAGTTGGCGACCTCTTCGCACTATGCGCTTCAGCATCCGCTGACCCCGCTCCGTCAGTTTACGTGGCCTACCACTTCGTGGCTGAGTTGCTGTCGTTCCCAAACACTTCCATTTTCTTATAATACAGCTGACAGTTGACTGTGGAATATTTAGGAGCGAGGAAATTTCACGACTGGATTTGTTGCACAGGTGGCATCCTATCACAGTTCCACGCTGGAATTCACTGAGCTCCTGAGAGCGACCCATTCTTTCACAAATGTTTGTAAAAACAGTCTGCATGCCTAGGTGCTTGAATTTATACACCTGTGGCCATGGAAGTGATTGGAACACCTGATTCCAATAATTTGGATGGGTGAGCAAATACTTTTGGCAATATAGTGTATATAACTCTATATATACATATATGTATATTTATATATAAACATATGTGTAACTATATATCCAAATAAAGTGATACTGACGTTGTGCAAAAACAGTGCAAAGAATTAATAAATGTCAATTACAGAGGGGGGGTGTCTGAATCACTGGGGGAGGCGTTGTAGAGATTGATGACCACAGGCAGGAATGATTTCCTGTGGCGCTCTGTGGTGCATATGGTTAAGAGCACCTTACATTTGGTAAGCACATTTGCACCAGCCCACAAAAAATGATTAAGTCAAACTGGGGGAAAAAATGTAACCAATAAATATGAAGAACTTTAGGATAGTGTGTTACAACAAAAAGGGCTTTGGTGTTAGCTTGCTGCTATGTGTAACCTTTTTTTTTTTTTTTTGAGTGTTGCTGTTAGCAAATGCACCTCACAGCTGGTGGATCTGGGCTGGGGTTTGTAGTCGCAAATGGAAGTAATCCAGGAAGATGCATGTTTTGCATTCACAGCAGACAGGACACACCGCTTAGAGTAAGAGTCACAGTCTACAGAAATACTCTGATGACTCTGCGGTCATTGTGAGCATCAAAGATGAACAAGAAACTGAGTACAGAGAGCTGGTGAACTCTTTGTGGATTTGAATGTCCCCAAAGTGAGGGAGATGACTGTAGATTTCAGAAGAAACAGGAACAAGTTGAAACCTATTAATATCAGTTATTTGGCATTTACAGCAATATGCTAAATATCTTCAATAAGTCTATTGTGGAGGGTGTGCTTTCTTCTTCCATCTTCTGCTGTGGTAACAGAATTAGAGCTAATGACTTAAAAAAGCTCAACAAGCTGAATGCCAACTCTGTTCTAGGACCTCCTCTAGTGATTATTTCACAAAGAAAAATTCATCATAAAGTGTAGAACAACAGTGAGCATCCTCTTCGGAAAGTTTTTAAATAACAAAAGAGTGTCTTCACTAAGGGGCTTCCCCAGATCCGGTGCGAGACAGACCGCTACAGAAGATCCTTCCTGCCTACAGCTATCAATACCTACAACAACTGTTTAAAACAATGAGCCACTGCAGCATTTAATTTCCCTTTGGGATTAATAGCATACTTTTTTATTGATTTTTCCTTGCAGTTGTTTTTACAGATAGATAGAACTTTATTGATGTCACAATAGAGAAATTCACTTGTGACATCGGCTTTTATGAACAACAGAAAGTGCAAAGAGGAGGAAATCCTCATCAAAGAAGAATCATCTTTCTGAAAACTCAGAGAAAACTAGATATTCCTTTGAATATATAGGATGAACTGCATCTTCCAGAGGACACAAATGCATCTTATTCTAATATTATTAACCTTTTAAGCTTTTCTGATTTGACCTGCAAATCAGTAAAAACTTTTCTGAAAGGTATATGAACACAATACTTGGTTGAGCTTCCTTTAGCATTAATTATTGTGTCAGATTCCCACAGCTGTGGTGTTCAGGAAAGCAAGGATACTGCGATACCAGCCTTAAGTTTGACTGCGCTTTTGCAGTTGTTCATCTTTTGAGGTGGAGTAGCAGGGAAAAAAAAAAAGACTTGGAGATAAAGAGATATTTTATTTTTACTGTTTAGCTGATAGTTAATGTCCCTGGCATTAGCTGCCTCAGCTTAAAAGACAAACCCCCTTGCTTGTCCTTACAGAACAGAAAAATCTCTGTTTAATAAATATCTATTTCAGGGTTCGAACAACATACACTTCTGAATCATGCCTGAAACACTTCACAGCAACATGTGAAAACGCAGCACTTCCTCCTAGGCTTGGAAATAAATAGATATTTTAGTTGCCAACAGTCCTCTTTGCATCAAACTGAACAGAACCGGGGATTTAAAAGCTGCTTTCACAATATTCTACTTACACAACCTATTCAACACCCTCCTGACATGAAGACCGACACAGATTCTAGCTCTGAAACGAGATGCATTTTCTTGCAAAGGACTTTTAAGCCTCTGAGACCATAAAACTGCCAAAATAAAAACGATCAGCTGTGTGTGCTCAGTTACTGATCCAATACCTTCAAGCAGAGCAAACTTCAATAACAAAAAGAGGCCAGGATGTTAGGAGAGCAGGTCGGTGAGTGGGAGTGTGTGTGTGTGTTTGGGGGAGGGGTTGTTTGGGACAAACACATCTTTGTTCTCTTTGGCAGTGTAGTCCAGGCAGTTGGCAGAACAGCTAAAAAAGCTGAAGGACCCCAACAAAACCCCACAGTAATGCTGGGAACAGGACACGCACGCACAGTCAATGCGCTTCACTTCCTCTGCAGACAGTTTCAGGATGCAAAGCTCTGAAGCGCTCCCTGCAAACACCTCCCTGAACCGAACGCCTCAGCTACTAGGGATGGGCCCAGAAAACCCACAAAACACTGTAGAGGGGACAAAGGAAAGCAGAAGGTGATGGAGGTACATACTGGTTAGAGCGTAGTTTGGGTTTTCCAGTTCCATGCGCTGCAGCTGAGCTCCCAGGTAGACCTACAGATAAACCATTTAAAAAAATCTGTAATTAATTGCTATAACTGCACGTCATTCCAAGTATTATTTTAATTTAAAGACAACACTACCTTGATGTCAATGCCTCTTGCCGAAGAGGTGCTGTTGAAGAACCGTGCGGGGATCTTTGAGGACAAGTCGGGTTCTTCTCGACCAAAACCCAGATTTAAAAGAATTTCCTCAGGGTCCTCCTCATACAGGTCCAGCAACTCTGAAACACTGTTAACGGACAAACTGTTAGAAACCCAGGAAACGCCACAGTCTGCCAGCCTTTCTGAAAAACCGGAGCCACGAGGGAAATCAAATTGATAGGGCAGCCAATAGGGTTATCACTATACCCAAGCTTGCTAATGGTGAATGAGTGATTGATAAATGAAACCTAACATGCATTAATTCTTATAATCTACCTGTAAAATTATCCTAGATAACTGAGTCACAAAATGAGCCCTGAAAATTTTGTATGGTTACAACAAACGATAATGCATTTTTTTAATGCATAAAAAGATAATAGCGGAAGTGGGTAGGGAAAAAATGGTTTTCAAAAGTCAATATTTTGTAAAAAAAAAAAAAAAAAAAAAAAAAGTTGTGTTATAAAATGGCAATATATTAAAAAGGTTCAGAGGTATTAATTGTTTTGCCTGGTATAATCATAATCCTGTTGATCTACATAGGTCCAAAACATGGAGGCACATCATGATTCTCAACAATCAACCTTAATAACTGCTTAAAACTTGAATTCAAAATAAAATGACTACTGCTTGAGAGCTAAAGGCTTATCCATTTGTTGGAAACTAGACCTGGATTTAAAAATCAAACCGGATCCAATATTTTTGATTAATTGGAGCATTTATGTTAGGTGTAACTAGAAGTTTTTCAAACTTGAAGCTCTTGTCTCTATGTTGGATAAGCCTCCAGTAGTCTGAAGGAAATTTAATGGTTTGAACTGACCTGGACACAGTGCTGCTCTTTCCTGATCCGGTGGAGTTCATACTTCTCCCCATCTCTTTATAACGAGTCCTTTTCTGATCCGCCACAAAGCTAGACAGAAAACAGAGCAACAATGATGTACAAAGATTGGAGGAATAGGAGATGATGAGGATATAAATCCTCATACACCAAATGATAAGAGTGATATGAAAAAAAAAGGACCTCACCAGGGCTTAGTTTTATTATTCTCTGACTGAAGGTGATTGGCTGCAGAGACAAAAATGCAAAGGAATCATACGTCAATAGATATTCCAGAATGATTTAATGTAATGAGTGAAAAAGTTTAAATATCTTTGTGTTTTGACATGAGTGATGGTAGATTTAAGTAAACATTTTAAACATGTAGAGATTTCAATAATCTGGCATGGAGAAGAAAAATTCAGATCAAAAGTTAAGCCGTTTAAAAATTAAGAATAAAATTCGATATTTTCACAAAAAGGATTTACCAGAGGAGTAAAAAACAAGACTATAAACTTTTAGATAATAGGTGTTTTGAGCCTATTTTTGGGGGTGCTAGAATACTCCTAAATTGAATAAAAGCACCCTTAAAATTTGTTTTATTAAAAAACAACAAAAGTTGTTTTTAATACTGTATGTGCTTTTTAAAATAAAAAAATACAACAACCAAACATTATTTGGTTTAAAGAGTAATATCTTTGTTCATATCATATTCCAAATGGTTTGATCCATCATGCTACCTTGTGTGTAATTCGGGTCATTAATTATTTTTAATGACTCGAATGATTTTTAAAAACTCTGGTACAGCCATTATAAGATTGCTTCTATGACATCCACAGAAGAGAGAACTCCCTAAAAGATTTTGCGACCACTCATCCACTTAAAAGCTCATCTTGTAGGAGCAAATTTCTACCCCAAATTTAAAAGATAAATACAAGTTTAAAAATGCCTTATTATCCATAGCTAATGAAAGCACCACATCTGGATAGGCCGTACATAGGCCAGATGAAAGGCAGTGCATCTTCTTTTCCCTAATAGTCGAGTTGTTTGTGCAGCAGGATAGAGACCTGCTCTCTCAGAAAGATTCGCCACCATCAGACATCTAAACTGTCACAAGTCTGATCTTATCTGACAAAATAAGTTACTAAACGTCCACATTTCCAGCTTAAAAACACAAATATCCCATTTAGATCACTTTAATTGTGAGTTTTCCCCCCCACCTTACACAGACATTAATTTATATTTAACTTTATCTTATGCGTTACCACCGTTCACAGTATTGTCCATGAGGACCTAAAGACATGGAATGGAGGTATGAGATATACTAAAGAACCTGTTGAGACCTGCCAGCTTGTCAACATCTCTCTCCCTTTTCCACTTTTCATGCTTTCTTCTGACAGACGGCTGGATTAAGGAAGCAAAAGATAACGAAGGATCGGCTGCATCCGCCAACTCACTCTTTCAGGTCCACCCTGTCTGCTCTGAAACATTTAATTTACTAATTCACTGCCATCCTGCTCAGCCGTTAAGACTTTAATCTGTTCCTGCCCCATCTTTATATTATTTAATACCATTATGGTCAATTAGGATCTGTTGGTACATTACATCTACAAAGTGTTTTTGCTGTACATGAGACATTAGCTCCCTCGATATAAATTACTCTGAACACAATCACTGCACTTAAAAAACACAAAATCTCTCATTTAAATCCTGAAATACTTTCACATTCATTTCATTCTTTCTAAAAAAAAAAAAAAAAAAAAAAAAAAAAAGACATGATAAGATGGAAGTCATTTGTTCAGAAAACAATGACTTTATTTTGAGGAAATACTGTGTTATTTATATCCTCTTTGCCAAATAATCTCTGGATTTAATCCAAATGCTTTTCCCAGACAAAATAAACCCGTTTCCTGCTCGACATTTATTCCTCTTTATCTCGGTTTAGGCTACAATTATATCTACTCAAAATCCCTGCAGTAGCCTTTGATCTCGCCTATGTAAAAGGGATTTATCAAAGCTCTGCTTTTGGCAGCTTAAATTAAAGAAAAAAGTTCTAAAATCCAAAAACACAAATCTCTTAAAAACAACTTTAGAAAAGTTTTCCACTTTTTATTCTTTGCACAGCTTAAAATAAATGTTGTAATACAGTAACATGTCTGGCTTTTAAAAGTTTTACTTTATGCTCTAGCAGCTTTCACACTGATATCTTTTGAGTATTAGTCAAAATTTTAGGCTTTAGATAACAATCAAGAACAAAAACAACAACAACAAAAAAACATTATGAGATCAAGAAACAAGAAAACTGCATCTTCACATCACCGATCACTTGGAAAAGAGAACATTTTATATTGTGTCTATAGGTTTATATGATTGTATTGACATAACTTAGAACACATAATTGGACCAATTTAAATCAGTATTTTAGCACAAAAGAAATTATTTCCACAATTAATAAGCTAAAACTGTTATTAAATAAGACAATAACTTTGGAATTGGGCTTCTCCCAGTTAATATATCAATTATTGGTTAAACATCTTAAAAGTTCTTAAAAAAAAAAAAATCGTGAGATCCTGTAGATAGTTTCATTTTTCCTTAGGATGTCCAACGATTTTGTATTAAGGTATATACAAGGCCAAAATCCAAAGGAAACGTAAAAATTTACAGGAATGGTCCTCGTTTCTGTTTCTTTGACAATAACTTATACAGACACATTTTAACTATTGTTTGACATCACTTTAAATTTCGATACAAGTGAGAATGCTGTATTTTCTGGATATTTGGAATATATGTGTTGTGCTGCTTTCAAAACAGACTGATTTGGCCGTTTTAAAATATTTGCTGTTGTAAAAATCCTCATTTATTTCCATTTTCCTACATTAATGGAACCTGTTTGTCACACTTCACTTCTGTTTGAGGTTCTCTAGATTAAAAACGACCTTAAAAAAAGATTAAAAAACGCATATCTTCTAACTAGAGCTAAATTTCATATATATTTAATGATCCTTAAGTCTGCTATTTACAGGCTGCTCTTCTCAAAACCTCCCCTATGTAGCTTCAGAGGGTCGAATTATTCATTGAATGAGTCATGTGACCATGCGATCAGATGCAGGAATTCATTTGAGGAAAAAGGAAAAAAGTTTTTTGACACATTAAGACATTTTTACAATCACTTTAGTCACGGGAGAGCAATAGAGCAGTGCTTCCTGCAGATAAAAAGTTAAAGGGTCTCTAGGAAATACACACAGACTGTTTTCTTAAGAAAAATAAAAGCACACCAACTGTACTAATGGCTAATACTGAATACCTGAAAAAATTAATAAAATCTTTATTATCTCTTTGTTTTAAAATATCAGTAAAATCCTGTTTTACAGCAAATTCTCTCTCTCACAGTGTGACATCATGTACTCTACCAACATAATTATCGACAGCTCATTGCAGGACGCTAGAAATAACATTTAATGTTATGTTTTATTTAAGGGTTTGGAGGGAAAAAATTAACTGGTAGCTGAAGTTTTGGAAAAAAAAAATTGGAAATGCTAAAAAATAATATGATTTGTTTATTTCTTCTGGATAAGCTGCAGCCAAACACCAGAGGTGGAAAGTAACAAAGTACATTTACTTGATAAATGTGCTCAAGTATTTATTTATTAATTTTTTTGAGTATCTTAACTTTACTTGAGTCATTTTTTGGGAGGGAAACATAACTTTCCCTCCACTACATTTCAAAGTAAAATACTGTACGTTCTCCACTCCATTTCTAGGAAGCTGCTAGTTCTTGCTCCTTTTGGCTCAGCTTAGCTTTTTAATCCGCTGTTGCTGTTTTTCTTTCTTGAAATGCAATTTCAACATGCAAGATAGCGGCCCTTAGGATTAAATTTGCACACCACTTTTTTAGAGATTTAATAATGTTCCACAAATGCAAGAAACTTAGTGTAGATATTAGTTTATATTTTTATTAAAAGCTGTAGTTGTTGCCATGTGGCCAAGTTGTTCAGTAGGATGAGTTCTCCAATCAGAGCTGTAGTTTCTTTGTAATCATAATAGATTCAACCTTAAACCTCTATTCTATAGGGAAAGTGTGAAGAGAATCAACACACTCCTGTTTTCTATTGGTTTGTTTTTGAATTAGAAAGAATCATCAAAATGGCCATCCTTATTTTTTTTTAGCATTTTGATGCTGAAGTTGTTGAAGAAGAATTCTACTTTATTGTCCCTGAATTTTCACAAGTATAAAGCATGAAATTAACTCTCTGCATTTAACCATTCCCTTTGTGGAGCAGTGGGTTGCCATTGTGCGGTCCCTGGTGAGCAGTGTGAGGTTAAAGGTCTTGCTCAGGGACCCAGAGTGGCAGTCTGTGGGAGTGGGGCTTGAACTTAGAACCTCTGGGATCCAAGCGTAACGCCCTTAGCACTAGGCCGCCACTCCCCATCTTTAAGGATGCCGTAGAATCTGTTGCAGATAGTTCTACGCATCAATACATCAGGTGGTGTAGGAAAGTTACAAGTTCTTTAAAATGACACTGATTGTACTGATAAAAGAAAATGTAATTTGTGATAATTGAATACTTAAGTATTTTCAAAAGTGGGTACTTCAATACTTTGAGTAGATTATTTGACTGTGTAACTTTTACTTGTAGGCGAGTTAGACTTGACTGTGAGTATCAATACTTTTACTCAAGTACTACTGTTGAGTATTTTGTCCAGCATTGATCACCTTAATTTAGAAAAGTCGTTGTCAAAAAAAAAGAAAACCCTTGGATAGGATGCATAAATATTTGGCCACTTTAGTAAAACATTTATCAAACATTATCACAGATTCTGCATCGAGTCTAAATGTCTTCAGTTAACCAAACAAGAGGAGTTATTAGTGGAACGTGAACCGTTGTGTCTTTACAGTATGTTTAAGGTTAAATCTATAAATTCAAGCCATCAACTAATCAGTATCCTCCTTTTGGGGCAAGAATCGCCCAGATGACCTACAAACCCAAACGCAGCATCAAAGCCAGGTCATTACAGGCCATTATGTGTTTGCTCTTCTTAGCACCGGAGCCTCTACTCGTGTATTCACAGCAGATCACAAGAATGACCAAGGTACACACACTCAGAGGAGAAGCAGCCATGCATGTGGTGTCTTTCCACACTTCTACCAACTGTTTGCTTTTCCTTCATGAAGAAACAGGACTGAGGAATGGAGCGCAGTGCCACAAGATGTTCTGTTTATTCTGCTGACACTGTTTTGTTTGGAGGAGATCTGAACCTCATTTAAACACGTTCACACACTAGGAACTGATAGGAGTGAGGCTGCACATGTAATTGTTTCTACTGCATTCACAAGTTGGCTTTATTCAGCTGTAACTAATACCAAGAGAGATATGGAATTATATAAAAAAATATGGCTATAAAATATAAAGATTGTTTACAAATGTGTTTTCTTTGGGCTTTAAAAATAGTTTATGACTATGTTTTAAGTTAGCATCTGGATTTCTAATGTTTGGACTCACTGGAGTCCAGTGGGACAACGCTAATAAAAACCTAAAGTTTGTTTAGAAACATCTGAAGTAGTTATCCTTTCATTTAAAACCAAACAGAACTTAATCTTAACAAACAAAGTTGGGAAGCATTTAACTCTTCCTGCAGATTAAAAGTCATTGATAATGAGACGGTACAAAACATCTCACACTTCTCAAAACAAGTACTTCTTTATCCACTGAAACCTTTAAGAATAGAGGCTACACCTGCCATTTGGGATAAGGTTTGATTATTGAAATCACATTTTTAAACAGAGAAATGGAGGAAACTGTTAACAATGAGCAGACATTTCTAATCTGATTTGTATTGTAAGTTTTCCTCTGAACTGACCTTCAGCTCCCAATGAAAGGTCATCTTCAAAGCTGCAGCCGTTTCTCACTCCTGTTCACACAGACATGCATAGCTAGAGTAAATACAATGTGGTGAAGTGACGAAATAGCTACACAAGCACTTAAAGGGACCGTCTTCTTTCTACTTTGTTGTACAGGGGTTGTGATGATTAGTTTTCAGTAGTCAGTGTATTACCTACTACTAAAGTAATTTGTGGTAAGAATGAAAATCAGTAAAATTGCAAAACCAGTTGTGATTACTAATCCTTGCTACATATTTAGCAAAAACATAAGAAACAATGGATTACCTTTGCTGGGAGGAGTACTTTGTTCTTCCAGTGATGCTCCGTTTGGAGTTCTGGACAAGAAAATAAAAGTATATTATGAACCTTAATTAAAAACCTAACTTAAAAAAAAAGATTTCTATAAAAGGCACACTGCAGACTTTGTGACCTGAAGAGTTGACGCATTTTAAAGGATTCCTTAGGCCAATATACAGTGCTTGACACAAGCGGAACTCCTCTCTTGAAATACCGACTATGTAAGTTGGGAGAAGACTCGCCATCATTGGCCAGGTCGTGTGACCTGTGGCCACGGGCTCTTATATGGTCATTGAGCTATTGTTCTACTATTTTTCTGCTTCAACTACTGGTCATGGCTGAGGCAAGGAAAAATTTTAATCTTCTAAATAGGCTAAAAAGAGAAAACGTGAAAGGGATCGTGCCTGAGGAAAGACAACAGTCGAGGAAAGACAAGGAGTTTATTTGTTGAAGCTGGCTGAAAGAAGAAGCCAGATGTAAAACCGACTGTCTTTTCTCAATTTTATCATTAGACTGCTAAGTTGACACTTCCCTCCTAATATATAGTAGGGATGGAACGGTTTATGAAAACCGTCCACACCGTTCGGTTCGACTGTCTCTGTTCGATTCGTGTGTGTTGCGTTCGGTTCATGCGCAGCTCCTTTTTCTCATAGGCGAAGCGTTTACACTCCAGAGCAGAGGGTGGCGGTACTGCGACCAAAGCCAACCACCAGTAGTAAACAAGAAGACGCGAAGCAGCGTAGCCGGGTGTAGCAGAAAAAAAATCAGTTGTTGTGGAGAATTGTGTGGGTATGCGGAGTGGGAAAAAACAGTTGGAAGACGCGCCAGCAGCACTTTATAGGTCTGCTGTATGGGACCACTTTGCATTTAGAGTGACCTACGATGACGGCAGAAAGAAAGCTGTGGATAAAAGTGCAACAGTGTGCAAGCATTGTGCAACACGTGCTGTACTATACAAGACATAATAGATTTTCCTAACAATTAACATATACCGAACCGAACACCGTGACCACAAAACCGTGAACCGAACCGTGGATTTTGTGAACCGTTCCACCCCTAGTATACAGTAATATATATTTGTTATAATTTTCTATGTTTAGTAGAAGCAAAATACGGTCAGTTACAGGTATAGCGCACCTAGTGGACAAAAGTTACACTGTGTGCCTTTAAATACAAAGCAGGATAATTGGAATCAAATCTGTTACCTTTTTATAATCTAAAATGCTTTCTATGAAAAAGATCAGATTAAATAACAATAAAGATTGTAATGGCAGCAATGGACTACCAATATACTTTTCATACAGAAAGACATGTTTAAATCCAAGATAATTCAAACATTAACCCTTTTTAATTTGTTTTATTGTTAATACTTTTTCACAACATGATTGTGGGGTTACAAAGACATATATAGAAAAAACAGCAATGTACTGATAAATCTGTCGGAGTTTATCTGATATGGATAATAATCCCTAAATAATCAGCTCGTCCAAAAATGACTATACCTAGCTGGGATGGGTTATAACTTAGAAAAGTGGTCCTTTAAGTTGAGTATTATAGGAAAGATTAAGGAAAAAGCTAATTTAAAGGCTGCTCAGAGATGTAAAAAGTTGGTTTAAAGAAAACAGCATTTAAATCTGTGGCTTAATATGGCTGCAAGATGGCGAGAGAGAGCAAAACTTCTATCAGGTTCAAACTGCATTTTTTTGCAGACTTGATGTTGTGAAAATAGTCTGTAGTTGTTCAGGGTGAAAGACACACTGACCACAGATGTAGAACTCTCTCAACCTACAACATGTCTAAAGTAATTTCATCATCCTGCTAAACGAGCGCAGTGACACAAACGAGTGACACAAGTTCTTCCTTTTTTCTCCAGCAACAAGTACTTTCACCGCTGTCCTTTTGCGATAATCCTCCTCTCCCCCCTTCCTGAGTCACACTTCCTAAAGCGTTAATACCTTAAACCTGTGTGTCCAGTAACTGAGCTCCTTGTTGGATCCGCCTGATATGATTAGGCTGCAGCAACAACACACAATATCTACAGGTGCTGGTCATAAAATTAGAATATCATGAAAAAGTAGATTGATTTCAGTAATTCCATTTAAAAAGTGAAACTTGTATATTATATTCATACATTACATACAAACTCATATATTTCAGATGTTTATTTTGTTTAATTTTGATGATTACAAATGACAACAAATGAAAATCTCAAATTCATCATATCAGAAAATTAGAATATTGTGAAAAGGTTCAAAATTGATGGCCCCTGGTGCCACACTCTAATCAGCTAATTAACTCAAACCACCTGCAAAAGCCTTTAAATGGTCTTTCAGTCTAGTTCTATAGGCTACACAATCATGGGGAAGACTGCTGACTTGACAGTTGTCCAAAAGACGACCATCGACACCTTGCACAAGGAGGGCAAGACACAAAAGGTCATCGCTAAAGAGGCTGGCTGTTCACAGAGCTCAGTGTCCAAGCACATTAATAGAGAGGCGAAGGGAAGGAAAAGATGTGGTCGAAAAAAGTGTACAAGCAAGAGAGATAACCGCACCCTGGAGAGGATTGTGAAACAAAACCCATTCAAAAATGTGGGGGAGATTCACAAAGAGTGGACTGCAGCTGGAGTGAGTGCTTCAAGAACCACCACACACAGACGTATGAAAGACATGGGTTTCTGCTGTCGCATTCCTTGTGTCAAGCCACTCTTGAACCACAGACAGCGTCAGAAGCGTCTTGCCTGGGCTAAAGAGAAACAGGACTGGACTGCTGGTGAGTGGTCCAAAGTCATGTTCTCTGATGAAAGTAAATTTTGCATTTCCTTTGGAAATCAAGGTCCCAGAGTCTGGAGGAAAAGAAGAGAGGCACTTCATCCACGTTGCTTGAAGTCCAGTGTAAAGTTTCCACAGTCAGTGATGGTTTGGGGTGCCATGTCATCTGCTGGTGTTGGTCCATTGTGTTTTCTGAGGTCCAGGGTCAACGCAGCCACATACCAGGAAGTTTTAGAGCACTTCATGCTTCCTGCAGCTGACCAACTTTTTGGAGATGCAGATTTCATTTTCCAACAGGACTTGGCACCTGCACACAGTGCCAAAGCTACCAGTACCTGGTTGAAGGACCATGGTATCCCTGTTCTTAATTGGCCAGCAAACTCTCCTGACCTTAACCCCATAGAAAATCTATGGGGTATTGTGAAGAAGAAGATGCAATACACCAGACCCAACAATTCAGAAGAGCTAAAAGCCACTATTAGAGCAACCTGGGCTATCATAACACCTGAGCAGTGCCACAGACTGATTGACTCCATGCCACGCCGCATTGCTGCAGTAATACAGGCCAAAGGAGGCCCAACTAAATACTGAGTGCTGTACATGCTCATACTTTTCATGTTCATACTTTTCAGTTGGCCAACATTTCTATAAATCCTTTGTTTTTATTGGTCTTCAGTAATATTCTAATTTTCTGATATGATGAATTTGGGATTTTCATCTGTTGTCATTTGTAATCATCAAAATTAAACAAAATAAACATCTGAAATATATGAGTTTGTATGTAATGTATGAATATAATATACAAGTTTCACTTTTTAAATGGAATTACTGAAATCAATCTACTTTTTCATGATATTCTAATTTTATGACCAGCACCTGTACCATTCTATTTAATTTGAAAATAATTTATTTATCCTAAAAGGGTAATAATTTTCAGTTTTGCCAAAGTTTATATCAATACTTAATGTCAAACATGTTCAAGTACTGCATTTTTTTCTTTTATAAATCACAGTAGGCTGGGATCATAAGCAAATAAAAGGAGTGCTGAATGGAGCGCAGAAAAAGTTGGCTTTTGTTCAGGCTCTTGAGCTCCTAACCTCTGTCTTTCACAATTCCTGACAAACATTTTAATGTCTGCAGCCTTTTGGAAATCTCACAAATAGGGCTGAGATCTACATTCTCTGAGGCATAAACACGGGAGACTGTTTTTGCAATTCTAGCCACACAAACGTCCAATAAAAGATCCTAAGGAGATCTTGAATTGCCAACTTTTGAGCTACTGAGACGTTGTTTCAAAATATTAGTAATAAAAAAAACTGGTTTACTGCGGCTGCTATCTCACACAGTGGCGTAATACTTCCTCTATGCCAAGAAGAAACAATTAATGACTCATGGCTGGAATGCTTGACGCAGATCAACGCTTTAAAAAAATAAATGAATCAAGAACTATCCTTAAAATTCTGACTGGTGCTTCTCACAAAAAAAACAAAACAAAAGCGCTATTTTAGCTGCCACTTAATATCAGAAGCTATATACTTTATTTCTCCGTATAAAAACCCTAAAATGTCAAATTGGACAAAAGGGTGTGCAGCCATTTTTCCTCCAGCTTTAAACATTGTCTGAGCGACATCCAGCTGGTTGCTGGGAACGCTGAGCTGTTGCACAAACTGTAGCTCTTATCACTGGAACAAACTTTATGTCCTTTATACGCACATCAAGGGTGAGGCAACAAGTGCAACAATGCACAGCTGCTACATATGGAAAGTTGACCCAGACTCCACCATGATGAGCCAGGTAAGCTTTTGGCGTCTACAGCTGATGCTATTGTAACCAGACAGCTGTTAATGCGGCTGCTAAGACGTTGTGTCATGTCCGTCAGAGCAGTGTGGACGGTTCTGGGCGGCAGTGCTTGAAACCATGTGAGCCTACGATAACAATGTTGACACAGCAGGAGGAACCCTCCTCTGTTTACTCTCCTTTTCTTTTTCTGCCTCTCTTTCCGTCTGCTGTCAGTTTCTTCCTTTCTCCCTTTGCCTCATAGTTCTCTAAAGATCATGTGCTCTATCATTGGGCGTTGGTCCCCTCCTTACAAGTCTTGTTTTTGGAAGTTCTGCATGTTGTATGCCTAAGGTTTTGGCTTCGTGCCGATCAAACGTCAGAAACTGATACGCCACACACGCCACTTTTTAAAACCCATGAGAAAATAAAAAGGAAAAAAATAATGAGCAACAAAATCAGTTGAGAAAAATGCCACTCAACCAGCTAGTTGGCTTAATGCTTCCCCCGCCCAAAATCTTCTATTTCCATCAAGTATATTAGCAGATATTTAACAATATGTATGCTGGGGAAGATTGTCAGTCATCCAGGTCATAGTCATTCCAAAAAAAACCGATCCACTGGACTTGGTCTGTCTGAAGACGTTTCGCTTCCCATCCAGGACATTTTTTTTTTGCCTTCAAACTTAGAAACCAAGTCCAGTGGATTGTTTTTAATTCATACAATATATATGCAAATAATTCCTGTATCGTTTACCATTTTCTAGCAATACTTTTTTAAAATGTCCTTTTTGTGATTGTGGGGAGTGGAGGCTCGTGGTTAGGGCATAGACGTAAATTTCTCAATAAATCAATACAGCTCAATTATTATTATTGACACTCTGAAAAAACCCTGAATGAGAATCAGTAAATAAATACCATACCTGCAATCAATCAGCCAGGTCGCAATCTTGCTAGGAACTTGTCCTGGCACAAAAAACAGGTTAGCATGTTAGAGCATTATTCCAGCAGACGTTTTGCAGGGATTACAAACTTCTAGAAAACTTGTATACCAATGTATGAACACAGCAATTCAGTCTGTAGATCCTAAATGAGGCTGTAGTTCAAACAGTAGAGAATAATCCACACAGTTTAGGATGTGAAAAATAAGTCAGTATTTTATCATAATGGCTCTAAAAACTATTCCCCACACTTACTCTACCATGTAAGCAGGCACAATATTATTATGAACATGTCAACTACCATTGGAATGCCAGATGTGTTAGCCAGAAACATTAGAGTTCATGAGAGGAGGTTCCCACTCGAAAATATACCTTTTTTTGGTTCTGTGATCTAAGGCTACCTTGATCTGATCTTTTCATGACAGTCGGAACACAGGTCTGATTTTTTTCCAACCTGACCCAGGCCACTTGGCTATGTGGTCCTGGATCCGATACGAATCTAATCTTTTCAAATGCGACCTGTGTCGCATTCATCCCATCTGAACGCCATTAGTAACCAACATAGGTCATTATTCTGCTTCTTGCTACACAGAAGCGGGAAAACAAAAAACAAACACCATGGCGGAAGATGATGCGGAGAGCAGTATTTTTTTTAACCATCTTGAAAAGATTGAGGTTTTAAGGTTTGGAAAGATTGCTAGATGCACTCCAGCACTACATCCAATGTTTACTTCCGTAAACATGAAGCATGCTGTCTTGTCACGTCATTGCGTCCTCTACTGCACATACGGGACACATAAGCTGTATGGATGCAGTTTACACAGGAGATCACATACAAGTCGCATATATCTGGATATGTGAACGGCAACGCGAAAAAATTGGATTTCACAAAACAATCGGAATTGAGCATCAAGGCGGCTGAAGTGTCAACATAGCCTTAGTGACCTAGATTATGAGTATTCAAGATCAACACTCATCTACTTTATTTTGTAAGCATATCTGTGTATCTCTACAAATTTCAATAGTATGTACAACAAATAAGCCCCTGAGATAGGTCAATTCCCCAGATAAACAGGAAGTTATAGATTATTTTTAAATGTTGGCAGACTTGTATGGATTTAAACAAAAAAAGGAAATCCACACTTTCATTATAATAATTGTATAGTAAAGAGTCAGTGTGTCTAAATGATATGACTATTAGCTCGTAAAATATGTTTAAAATAAAATGAATGTCTGGATTTTTCAGAAATATTCTGCTTCCAAAAAAGATACTTAGATCCCTGTAAATTGATTTGACTTTAAACCTTATGTTTGGAGGAGTTTTTTCTTCTATTGTGTTTAAGGAAAATATTATGAATAATCAGATGGGACCATCAGGAATGGATCTCATTTAGGCAGTAATCTTAGCATTTCTGACACTTTAGTCTAACCTGGTTCTTGGCTCTGTGTTTTCCCATTGCTTTGGATCTGCTGGGGCTGCTGAGGCTCACAGCGGTCTGCTTTTGATCCTTGCCCAATGGAGTCCCTGCTTCTGGCCCAGGCTTGACGCCGCTCATTGGCAATGGTGACAGGCCCAACAGAGGGATCTGAGGATCAATCGCACAACAACAAAGAACCTGTATGAATGCTAAGATGTTGTCTGTCAGGTTAGCCAGCTTGTCAACAGAAAACAGAATAAGTTTAAACTTGCAGAGTCTAAATAAGTGACAACTCCTCAGCCTGATAAAAACAACAACAATCAAAAGGCTGCAGTGCAATCAGACAAAGTATGGAGGGTTAACAAGTAAAAAAATCCAATGATCAAATATACCATTAGAAAAAATAAAATTGCCAATAAATTTCATGCCAAATAATGAAATATTCAATTGATATATTTAATATACATTTATCATGAGATGTACATTTAGATCATATAATGTGCTGTTAATAATTAAAATACCTATTAAATAATTTCTAATTCATTTAAGTACACATTATACAATTTTACTGTATTCATTTATATAATGGTATCTATGCAGCAGACATATATGAAACAATTTATGCTGACAATTTAACCCATCAGTCAATGGCTGCGATTAGAGCGGCTGATTGGCTGAGTTGCACAACAAAAAAAAATATATAAATAAATACATAAATTAAAAAGAAAAAAAAGAAAACTTCCCCCTACCTTGTTATGACTCTGGGGTCAACATTTCAATAGAAAATTCAAAAATACATGTAATAAACTGATGCAAATAATTTACAAAAATATCTTTATAAGTTCAAGAGAAAGTTCCCAGTTGCCCAGCATAGAGGAATCTGCCACAGACTTAGCATTAGCCTCCGCCCACTTGCTAACACCAACTCATGAATAGGGCTGGGTATTGTTCAAAAATTTTCGGTACCGGTACCAATACCGATACCTTCACTTCGATACCGGTTCCTGAACGATACTTTTTTCGATACCAGTTTTATAATATCAATTCGAAGAAAAAGAAAATTACTCAACATAAAAAAGTACAAATCTTGAGTTTTATTTTAAGCTCTGATTTTTCCATTTACATTTTTCCTCTTACATAAAAAAAAAAAAAATCAGTGTCTAATATTCACTGTAACATTGTGAGGACCTTTTTACTTAGCAGTTTTACTTTAGAAAAATTACCATGTCTGACAAACAAGCCCGTTGAATGGGATCCTATTGACAGCGCACCGCTGGTATGGGGGGGTCTGAGCGGCTCCGACAGAAAGAATATTGGAAGGCAGGATGAACTGACTGCACTGATTAAGTTTTCAGGTGGATTTTCCCACTTACAAACATAATAAAACTACTTTATTCCCACTGATCACAGCAAATATAGCTGCAAGGCAAATAAAGGATAGAGTAGCTCCGCCCAACGCGCATCAGAGCCACTTTTGCACCGCGCAGCCGGAGCAGCAAAGCTTCTTCAGCCGCGCGTCAGAAGCTGGTACAAGCAGCAAAAAAGGAAGCAGCAGACGTGATTTTGCTTCTCCTGCTGCGTCCAGTTTGAAATTGCAGCATTTTTACATTAGTACAGCATTACTCCGCTCTGGCTTTGCTCTGCCCACGGGCTGCTGAGAGGAGGATGGTCGCGCTGGTTGCGGTCCGCTCTTCTTGCAGTCAAACACCGAGCAACTTTCTGCTCTTAAATTGCTTACGTCTACTCTACACTATTAGCATCAGTCTTAATAAAGTGAAGCCGCACTTTTGACCTGGGGGGCATTTTAAAGGAGTTCCGCAACGCTCACAACCAGTTCACAACAGATACACATCAACCCTGGCTGTAGGCGGGACCACCTGTGTATTTTTCCTGGATGACGCAATCACGTTAAGTGTTACAGCCAATCACCGAAACTTGGTACCGAAAGACTAGGCATGTTTCGATACTCGGTAGAACCGAAGCATTTCGGTCGGTACCATAAAAGACCCGAAGTTCGGTACCCAGCCCTACTCATGAACTTATTTGAAATAACCCTCCATTACACTTATGCATAAATGTTTAAACGTCATATCTGTGCTATACTTTTAACTTGGACATTTCTAATAAAGCTGTTAAATACTTACAGATACATGCCAAAATTTCAAGCGTTTTCCAAATTTTCAATAACTTATTTGAGGAGATGCAAGATTAAAAAGTAAGAAACTCTTACCTGGAACAGCACTGATCTGTCTTTCAAGAACTCCAACGTCCATTTTGGGCCTTGTGGTTTTTGTCATTCAGTCAGAAGACCGATGGCTCTGCAGGAAAATCTGCAGCAGGTGGCATTGCTGCGGAAAAATCAAAGGAATTAGTGGGTAACTCAGTAGGTGAACTAACCACAACATGTAAATAAAGATGCACTAAGAAATCCGTTTCATAAGCATCAGCTTGATTGTCCCCGATTGAACAGTACTAACAGGTCATGCTGAGGACTAAAAATACGCTATTCTAAATAAGAACTGAGGTGTTGAAAGTAGATAAAAGGAAACAGTCAGCATTTTATTTAGAGTGCAACAGGACGCAGGCCAACCCTGTAAGGGAGCAAACTGACAAAGAGTCATCTTAAAGAGATAACAGGAAAGCTAAACGTCTTAAGCTGCTTTGCTTTATTAGTTTGAGCTTTCATATACTCTGGAAATGTTCGCAGTCATTAAGAGTTATCATTCACAAAGAATACCAATAGTGATTCCTATTTGCAGTAAGACATGAGATCCATGGAAATTGGTTATCTAAACAGCTAAAAACTGTTTAAAATATGCACTTCAAATCATTATGATTTTCAGATCAGCACATGAAGAAAAAAAAACATACACAAAAATGAAACCAGCTAGAATGAAAGAAGGAAAAACTACATCCTCTCACAAACAAATATTTTGTCTTCCAAAAGTGTCAAATGAAGGCACTTGAATAAGAACCTACAGGGAGGGAAAAGATGTTGTGTGGCGTTGAGTTATTAATGACCCACCAGTAGGCCAGCTGAGATTACAGACACTACCACACAGGATGCAACAGCGTGACTGTCCAGAACAGAACATCCAAACCTGAAAACGAGGCCAACACAGAGCGCTTTAAAATTTGGTCTTAAAGCAAACAAGTCAGCAACTCCACTGGCATTGAGGAGGAAAGACAGTGATAAATATGTCCTTTCCATAGATTTTATAGCCTCTTTCTAAAATGAAGGCATCTTTGTAAGAACAACCTGGGAGCCATTTTTTAGCTGCTACATTTATACAGTAAAACAAGAGAAGAACTCGGGGTATGCAAACAGGTCTACGCAGCCTTGTGGTCGACATGTTGCTACCACATAATAACACAAAGTCTTCTGTAGTTTCCAGTTACGTCTACCTCTGCAGCGAAAGGAAAAAAACAAAACCGTCTAAACCTTAACATCCCCTGTAAAAAGTCTCCTATATAAACCAAGCAAAAAAAGGCTAAATGTTTCACATTAATATCCATTATGCAGAAAATAAAAGAAACACATTTAACGTACATTATGATGCTGATCAGCTTAATGTATGCACCCCGAATGCACAGACCAATGAGTAAGAAATGTAAGAAAAGAAAGTGAAGGGAAAAGTGCACGTAGTATATATATGCTCTGTTGGATCCTGGATTCTTTGTATGATAACTTCAGACTCTGAAAAGATCAAGGCTAAAAGATGAGTAAGATTAAAAAAGAAAAACAAAAAAACTCTTTACTACTCATATTTTTTACTTAAAGGTGACGTTGAGGATGTTCTTTTTGCGGGTGGATCATCAAAATAAGTGCTCCCAATTGTCAATCATTCTGATGATATGTCTACATAAGGCCGTCCTACGTGCTCGTCCCTATTTTCACCAACCGGTGGTGAATCTGACATAGTGGAAAAATTGCAAATGTTTTGGTAAGCAAGCTTGTATGAGTGATGCAAACAGCAACTTTTAAACAGAGCATGCACGAGGAGAAATGGGCATGTGCATGCTCCACGTACGTTTAATAGGCGTTCCCTCTCGGAGCGGGTAAAGGGTTGAGCATGTGCATTTTTTTTAAGAGGAAAGGGCAGGTCTTTTCAAAAATTCATGCAAATCCTCCACTTTACCTTTAATATCGCTTCTCTTACCAAGTAAAATGTGTGGCTACTCCATCCATGGGCAAGTTGGCACTGAACAACAAATATGTTTGTATATCTTTTCTTCTTTTAGGTAATGTTAACATCACAATGAGGGTTACTTTTCTTGTACACAAACTTCCTTAAACCTATAATGACTATTTCAAGTTTCATGATAAGAAAATTGGTTTATAAAAGTGTCTGGAATTGCTCTCTTTCACTTGCATAATTTTAATTACTTTAATATAGTCTTTAAAATACCACAAATGTGCATATAACTTTACATTTTGGTCTTCTTTACATGATATTAAATATCAGATATGGTGAATTAGTCATTACTTAAATTTATGTTTTTTTATCAAATGCTTTTTTACTATTACTTGAGTAAAATTATGATAAAGTGTTATTCCTCTTACTTGTGTGCAATTAGTCCATACTAGACCCACTCTGATTGGCGGATGCAACTGATTTCTGTATACAAACTCCAAAGGAGTTGTATCCAAAGGAGCTGGAAAAGCTCCCCTTAACTTCCACCCAGAATGAATCCATTGGAAGTTTTATTTTAAAGCCATGAAATATACGTTGACATATAATACACAAGAGAGTTCATAGTCCCCAGAGACTTTAGAGCTTCAGAGGATACAGTTGTCTAGAGAGTAGGACAAAGTATCTTCTGAAAAGTATAAAAGGAACAAATTGCCACAAAGTCGGGAGTCCAAAAACAACACGAGGATGCTGTGACTGACTATCAGAGGTGGATTTTACATAAAATAAATATCAAGCAACTTCCTTGATTGACTCAGCTGCATAATATTTGCCAACACACTGTAGATTATAAAAGGACTTAAACCAGATTGACAACTTTTTAAACATAAAGTGCTATAAAATTACATCAGTTGCAGAGATTCCTTTCTTGGGAAGCTTCATCTAAAGTTTCTGAGAGAATATGATGAAAGAGTGCCATCATGTCCAGGCAAAAGGGATACAGAGCTCCCCTAGGAGATATCTATCTATCTATGTGTAAAAATTACTTTGATGTAGCATATTAAAGTGAAACAGTACTGTAGTTTTAGTGTTGTTCCTATGTCAGAAGGATATTTGCTTCAAATGGTCCAATGTTGTTATTGCATAAACTGAAAACACAGCGAGAGCCTCCATTATGTTGAAGGTCTCAAGCAGAGGGAATGCCATGCAGCAGAGCTTTTCCAATGCACAAAAAATAAAAGGATGTCTAAATGTTGTGCAAATGTGCTTATTCAGCTCACCTGAAATACAACAGAAACCCAATCAGTTCCCATCATACACTTTTGGAGGTGAAGTAAAATGAAAAGTACCAAGGATTAGAAGGGAGAGAAACTGACAGAGCCAGAGGAGCGTGCAGCCAAAGCTGAATGAGAACGTGTGAAACAGGAAATAACTGTTTAGAGAGAAGAGCGGGATAACTTCCTGTACAAGAGAAAGATATAATAAAAGACTGAAAGAGATGGGGGTGAGAGTTAGGGACGCATTTATTTTTAGCTCTCTGCTGAATATGCAAACAAACTAGATGGCCAGAAAACAACAACAGACAAACAGGCAGCATAATGAAAACAAAATGGGCTGCTGCATCATCTTAAAAACATGATTACTTCACTCCACATTGAGATTACACACTACAAACTAAAGGCGATTTAAAGATCCTAAA